>NC_143148.1:51572500-52904166 GCF_059928025.1 Delphinapterus leucas
CCCCCTGGGCATGAGTCTTGATGTCATTTTCTCACTGATGAAATGAAGACTGTGCTATCTGTCTTGCAGGGTTGTAGTGAAGTTTAGAACCACCCTCTCTAAGGCACTCAGCACAGTCTCTGGGGTAGCGGGAGTGCTCATGAATTAGCACATGTTAGTACATTTCTCATTTCTTTCAGAAGGTGTGGGTCACTGCTGAGCCTCCCTTTCACTGCCACGTGTGAATGTATGACGTCTGTCCTTCTCACAACCCCACTGAGTGCTTTCGGGTCCCCCAAGAGGTCTCTTAGAAGCTCTTAGAGGCTGCTCTTGATGAACTCACGGTTCCTGTTCTCAGCTTCTCGCACGTGAGGCCTGCCCTCTCCCTGTTGTTCACAAAGATGCTTGCGGGAACCTCATCAGCTCCACTGATGCCGGTGCCCGTCACCCCTGCCCAGACTCATGTCTGTGCCCAGGGCCCTCTCCCAGTGCTTCCAGCATGGCCAAACCCTCAGGGGCTAGAGCAGGGAGGACTCTCCTGGAAACCTCAGTGCATCAAAGCCCCAGGGTGTTCCGTATGGCTCCAAGCTCTTTCACACTTGGTCCTCTGGACCCTGGAGCTGCTCAAGTGCCCCCCTGTTCTGAGGACTCCACATCAGAACAGCTGGATGTCTGTGGGGTCAGCTTGTAAACCTACCTTTGGGGAAATTACTGTCCTCCCAGTTTTCTGCCTCCTTACTAGGGGCATTCACCTCCCTTCTCTCCCTGCAAAACCTATGGCAAGTCATTCTGGGGAATTTGACACATACAGGTGCTCTCCACCAGTTCAACACCCCTGAATTCCAGATTGAAGTTGAAATCACCAGTATCATCGCTGTGTGAGTGTTATAGCAGGTGACTAAAAAATGCTTAGGCAGACTACCAAGCAGTGATTGCAGGAAAGTCTCAGCTCCTTGGAAAGAACTTTTTAGCAGAGAACATTTTCCAAAATTGGAACTACAGGCTCCCAGCCCCTTGTTCGAAACCCTTGGGGCTAGATGTGTTTCTGACTTTTTCAAAATTCAGGAAGATGATATGCTGCATATTTTGTGTATGTTACACAGGGTGGCAAACTTAAAGCCCAGGTCTGAATCCGGTCTGAGGATTGTTTTTGAAAATAAAGTTTTATCGGTACGCAGCTACGCCCGTTTGTTTCAGTGTTGGCCATGGGTGCTTTTCGCTACAGCGGCACACTGAGTGGTCAGAGAACACAGGCCCACAAAGCGTAAATAGTTACTATCTGGCTCTGTCCCCTGGGGGGCAGCACCTTGTAATTAAACACATGACTGTCTCTGCATCAAAATGAGTGGATATTCACGCTCAGATAAATGACTTAAGAGTTGGCTCTTGACAGTTTTTCTACCAAATATTTGTTGCAAGAACTTTCTGTGTTCAGCACCCTTTGGTTTCACAGGGTCCTTTCCAGTTTTGACCCTGTGGGCAGCAGGAATGCAGCAGAAGGGATGGTTTCTTATGTGCGTGCTTGTTTTGTTAGTAGTAAAATCAAGCTTATCGTCTCCAACACACTTTGTTCTTTGAGTCCAGAGCGCTGCCTTCCAGCCTGGGGCCCTGAGGCATCTCCTGTACCCCGGCTGGGGTGGAGGTGGCAGGGCCTTGGGGCCAGCATAGAACCACCTTATTTATGTCCGTGTGTCCTGCTGGGCTTGCTTCCACATCATCCCTGAAGCTGAGCCTGGGGATCTGACCCCGTACCTGTCAGTGCACACGTCTCGACTTCAGGGAAGCATGTGGGTCTTTGGGCCAAACCGGACGGAGTGCACGGCAGATGAAGGACCCCGCTCCACCTTAGCAGGGCCGGTTGGGGTCCTGACAACAGGCTCTGCCTTGAAGCACTTTATGTACGCCCCAGAAATACTGACATAGTTGTCTGCTAAATGCATTCTTAGCCTTCTGTTTTCTGCGGCTCCTTTCGATGCTTAGTTTAATCCGTCAACCCACGTTTAATAATCCCTTGCTCTGGACTGGGTGTTGTAAACAGTTCCGCCCTAATCTTGCTGAATCCTGAGGCACTGACAAATTCAGAAATGGGGAACGTGTTCTTAGTTTTGGGACTCTCTTGTGTGATGGTAGCTATAAAATCATTTTTATAAGTTTTAGATTTGTAGTTAAATTTGAATATTGGGATTTCCACCATTTCTGGAAGAGCGCAGGCTAAGTTATGATGTTATGAAAACATGACCGTACGATTCTTGCCTACCGAGCCTGTAGTCTGATAGCACATAGCCATTCTAGAAGGTGCATATAGGAGAAGTCAAGGCGCCGCTACAGATCCCAGATCCCCTGGGTCATGGGCTGTCTTTGCTCTCTTCTCCATGTCCTAGGACCGGTGCATGGCAGGCTCAAAAATATGGAGGGAAGGAAGGAGGGAGGGAAAAACCGCTGTCTTAGAAAATCAGTGGAGTCATCTTCAAGAAAATAACCTCAGTTAGCCTCCTTCCCCTCTCATCAGATTTCTCTCCTCTAAGTCACTTGGGTCCCCTTGTCTCACACAGATACTGGTGACAGTTATTCTCTGGGTGTGTGTGAGCCCATGCCCATGCGTGCATGTGCACTCACACAGCTTTTTTTATTTTTCTAATTATATAAGCAAGTAGGACATTATTTAACATTGTTTTGTTTTAACAAGGGACAAAGTTAAGATCGTGGAGATACCATCTGAAAAGAGGCAAAAACCCCATGTGATGATCTGGGCAGCCTCCCAAGACGTTTTTTAAGGTGTACACTGCCAGAGAAAGAGTCTGGACATTTTGTTCAATTGTGCGAGTTGACCGGTCCATTCAGTTTTAGAAAGTGGTCGCGCTCCTGGTGGGTCCGCTGATTTCCCCAATTACCGCCTGGAATCGACATGTCCATTCGCACGCTCGGTGCAGTGACTCGGTGTGAACACAGGTGGCGCACGTGAGCCGCCACGCCAAGCGACCCCTTCGTTTTGCCTGCGGTTGCGCCCTGGCTGTTGTGAGGCGGGCAGACGGGGACCCCTAAGATTTGTCCCCAGTCCACAAGCTGGAAGTGAGTTCCCCGACCACGCGCCTGCTCCCATGGCCCTCGCAATCCCCCCCCCCCATGGGCTCCACCCCGTCCTGCCCGATTCCAGTACATCCTCTGGACGCCAGGTCCCCTCTGTGCCATCGCGGGGTCCCCGTCCACCCGCCCATCCACACAGTGCCCCGAGTATCCCAAGAACTCGGGAAATGTTTTTTAAGTGGCGGGGGTGAAGCTGCCTTGCTATATTTTGACATTTCTGTCAACCAAAGTATGAACGGACCTTTGTGTAGCACCTCTTCATTTGCACAGTGCCTATGGTGTGACAAACCGTGAATCAGAAAGGATTTTTTTAATCTTCATTTTATCATCACTATATCAACAACAGTAGCAACTAATGTGTATTGAGCCTCCACTGTGAGCCAGACATAGCGTTCAGCACCGCCCAGGGGTCATGTAATTAAATTTTCAGGACAAGCTTTGGGGGTTGTGACCATCCACATTTTGCTTGTGTTGGAAGCAGGAAATGACTGGTCCAAGGCCACCAGGCAGGGCAGCTTCTCAGGTCCCCATGTTCCTGACATCACACACCTTGCTTGTGCACACTTTGCATCTCAAAGGGGAAGCCCTGACCCAGGTCTCATTTTGGACCTTGTATTAGTTTCCCAGGGCTGCCCTAACAAAGAACCACAGACGGGGCGGCTCAAACACCAGAACTTTATTGTCTCACAGTTCTAGAGGCTGCAAGTCTGAGATCCAGGTGCCGGCAGGGTTGGTTTCTCCTGAGACCTCTCTCCTTGGCATGTAGACAGCCATCTCTTCCCTGTGTCCTCACGTGGTCTTCCTTCTGTTTGTGTCTGTGTCCTAATCGCCTTTTATTGTGAGGATACCCCTTGGATCAGGGCCCATCCTAATGGCCTCATTTAACCTTAATTACCTCTTTCAAGGTCCTGTCTCCAAAGAGTCCCATTCTGAGGCACTAGGGGTGAGGACTTCAACATGTGCACTTTGGACTGCGCTAAACACTGGTGTTCAGTGCAGGCGTCCAAGCCGAAACCGCTTTAATCCTTGTCCTGTGCGTAATGACTCACATGAGAGCCTCCCTCCGCCAAAGATAGAGCTGAGAGAGAGAGAGGGAAGAAAGCCTGGAGTCGCTTCCCTGTGTCGCGTGTCACTTTGTGACTGAACGCTCAGCTGACAGGCTTTTCACTGGCACCGGGGATGTGCCCAGTGTGGATCTTCCCCAAGTCAGAGGCCTGGAGTTGGAGAAATCCACAGTCCTCCGAGTTGCTGTGGGCCCAGAGACCTTATCTAGGCTACTGTCATTGAAGGGCAATGTTTGCTCACCTTTTTGTGTTAAGTGTAACATAAGCAGAAAGGGGTATACGCTCTCCATGTGTACCTCAGCCGCTTTGCACACACGTGTGTAACCGGCCCCCACGCTGACAGGATGATTCGGCAATCCCAGCCGCTCGTGTCCCCTTCTAGCCACTTGCTGCTGCGAAACTTCTAGCCTCAGCTGCATACGGTTTGCACGTATCGAAGCAAAGAGAGGCCAGGTCACAGTAGAAAAGCCATACACCTTATCTTTTTCTGGATTCCTTTAGACCCAGCTCTTCTCCTCCTCAGCCACAGGCCACTGAAAAGGGAGATCCATCTGTCACCTCACTTTGCTCTTCTGTTAGATGGGGGGAAGACCACCTCTAGTTAATAACGAGTGTGGATACCTAGGACAGCGTTAGACACACAGCTGATCAAGATGGTGCCCTTACTAGCTAATGGTGAAAAGGATAAATAATATTATCCTTTTAGCTTTCTGGAATATGAAATCAAAGGAACTGGCCTAGCCAGGAAACAAGAGGCAATTTTAACTCGGTGTTTAGGAGAGATGGTAGTTAAGGTGCTGAAGGGGCGTGGCCAGGGCTTTTCACTGACGATGTGTTGATCGCCTGGCTTTGGAACCCCTGGGTGGCTCCTCCTCCTATCGGTCAGGATGCCCTGTGTTTTACAGGTTTGCTGCATGCAGCCTTGTATAGCACTTTCTATATCAACCAGAAGGAACAAGGGAGCTTGGGCCTTTCAAGGCTCAAGCTTTGTTCCTGGAAGGGAGAGAGTAACTGCATTGTTGGCAGATGTGCCTTGGCCAAACATCTTATCCACACCACACACCAGACGTTGGACAGGGTGGGACAGTTTCTTGTCCCCTGTCAGCTGCACCCAGGACCATTGTCCTCCGTCAAGTTCACATTTGGCCCAACATTTTAATATTTATCTGTGTTCTCCCTGCTTCTTGATGCACTTGTACTGCACAAGGATTGATTTTCAAGAAATATATTTAGGGTTGGTTTTTTTTTTTCTTGCACACACTTGGGTTGGCAAAATGCATATTTGCGTAGAAATAACCTTTAGTGACCTCTTCTTGCAAGTGTGTCAAATTTATAAACATCACGACCGTAAAGACATATTTCTGGATCTGGATTTCCTCCTCAGTTTGTTTCTTCTTTCACTTGTCATGTCTGGGTCACCACGCACTGGATTTATTTGGTTGGGGTTTTGGTTTTTGAGCAATTTCTTGGCCCAGGTTGTGCTTCTGTATATTAAAGCACCTCACCAGAATTTTTTTTTCTTACATCTCAGTTTCAGAATAAAATAATCCCATTGACAGGTTGTTCACAGGCTCCTTCTGGTGAAGATAAAGCGTGTGGTCCATACAGCCTTTTACCTCCCATCTCTCCTCCCATCCCCCACCTTGGTCCACAGTTGATCTTTGAAGATGCTGGGTTTCAGTCGGCGGGGTAGAGCACAGAAACCAGAGGGTTTTAACTCACACCTGTGAAAGCGCTGGGGCTCTGAAAGAATGTTAAAGTGGCCAGAATAGGGCTGCCAAGCTCAGTGGGATTTTGCTTTAACCTGCGCAGCCTTCTGATGAACTGAACTTTCCAGTGAACTGATAGCTGCATGGGCTCACGCCCCAGCCGTCCTCCCCACCACCCAGTTCCTCCTTGTATGACATTTGCTTCCGCGTCTCCCTCTGCTCCTTCCGTGTCCTCATCGTCACCCCCTCCGTGTCTCTCCTGGACTGATTTCTCTTTCCCTCTTCGCATTGATGTGCTTTTCTTCCTTCAGCTTCGTTTCTCCTCTTACCACACACATTCCTGTTTTCCTCACGTCTGGCAGCCTCAGACTTGGCCTTTATTGGCCGGCGTATAACGTTCGATGTTTCACTGTCCTCTCCGAACCTTGTGTTGTTGTGGTCTCGCAGACAAGGTGACGTGGGTTTGCCCTTGAACCTGCCTTGGCTTTTCTTGATGCTTTGTGCTCCTGGAGGTCCAAGTTCGTTGTTGCACTGGTTGAAGGAGGGTTTCCATTGCCCAGGTTTCAGCTGCTGACATTTAACTGTACATTTTAAGGGCACCTGTATTTTATTTCATAATACCTGGGCAGTGGTTAGTTCTCGGAAAACCTTGGAAAAATATGACTACTTGGAAGAAATACGGTGTTCTGTCTTTTTTCTCTCCACCACCGGCTTGCCCTGCACCAAGATTCTAAGCTCAGGCTTATAAATGGGTCCTAAGGTGGGCCCAGGGCTTCCCTGGTGGCGCAGTGATTAAGAATCCGCCTGCCAACGCAGGGGACACGGGTTCTAGCCCTGAGCTGGGAAGATCGCACATGCTGCGGAGCAACTAAGCCCATGCGCCACAACTACTGAGCCCGCGTGCCTAGAACCCATGCTCCGCAACAAGAGAAGCCACTGCAGTCAGAAGCCCACACACCGCAACGAAGAGTAGCCGCTGCTCGCTGCAATTAGAGAGAGACTGCGCACAGCAACAAAGACCCAATGCAGCCAAAAATTAAATAAGTAAACAAATAAACTAAGGTGGACCCATTGATTCCCCATCTCCTGGTGGACACCTGCTGTGATTGCCCTGCTGTGATTCAGAACCTGTGACTTGCTCCTAACCAGTGGAAAGTGGAAATGATAATGGGATGTCACTTCCTTGATTAGGCTCCATTACATGGCAAAGTGAAGGGACTTTGAAGAAATGATTGAGGTCCCAAATGAGTTTATTTTAAGTTGACTTAGAAGGGAGAGTATACTGGGTGGGCCTGACTTAGGTGAAAGCTGTTGAAAGAGAGACTCTCCATTGTTGGATTTGAAGAAATAAGCTGCCATGTTATGAGAGGACCATGTGGCAGGGAACTGCAGGTGGCTTCTAGGAGCTGAGAGTGGCCCGAAGTAGCCAGCAAGAAAATGGGAACGTGAGTCCTACAACCTCAAGGAAATGAGTTCTGCCAACAAGCTGAGGTGGTCGAACTTCCACAGTGAAGTCACTGATGGGACCACAGCCCAACCGATACGCAGATTTCAGCCTGGTGAGACCCTGAAGTTGTGAACCCAGGTCAGCAAGCTGTGCCCACACGGCTGGAAACTGTGTGATACGAAACGTATGCTGTCTTCAGCTGCTGAATTTGTGGTAATTAGTTACACAGCAGTGGAAAAGGAATACATTCTGGATAGTAGAGACTTCACCTTCCTTTGATATTCTCCTGCACAGCAAGTTCTGAGTTCCTTACCAGGCTCAGGAGACAGCCGGGTAGTTGATGACCCCAGAATAAATATGTATTTTGTAAGACAGCCCTATTTCTCCATGATTTTCAACTATACACTAAGGGGGAAATTAGGTATTATATAGTACCGGGCTTTGTATGAGCATTTAGGCACACTTGCACTTACAGGCACATGTCGTCCATCCGAAAATATGGTCAGGAGCAGCTCCCGTTGCCAGCATGTGGCCAGGATGCGTCATCTCATGACTCACTGAGGGGAAACAAGGTGACTTCAAGGTATAGGTCACACCATCTGCTTTATGGATGAGGAAAGGAAGAATCTATGGCATCTCTCAGGTGGAAGTCAATAAAAGTCCTCTGTCTTGAATCACATTGACCTAAGAGGTCATATGATTTCCATGCATTTACAGAGCAACCCAAGGGCAGAAGTGAAATTGGAATTTCACTTGTGAAGATCTGAGACCTTGTTTTATTTATATATTTATTTTAAAACCCTGCCCATACCTTTTATTTTTAAAATTTTTTTCTTGGCCTGAAATCACCTTTCCTTTGAAAACTCCTTGGATGCCCCAGCATTTTTTTTTTTTTCTAAAAGGGATGTATTTCTCACTGTCGGGCCTGATTGGGCTGTGAAAAGTCCTTGTTGCCTTCCGTGCTCACCCAACCCTAAATAATTGTCTGTAGGTTCCTTTTATTGTCGCCTCTGAAACAAGATGAAGAAACCAACAGTTTGCTTTAGAAGGCATTAACTTTTTTATCACGTTAATACCGACTCATATCTTATTTCCCACTTGCAGTAAGAAAACCATTCAAATCTTTCTCTCACAGGACGATATCTTTAATAGCTTCTCTGTGTTTCCGATTTTTGGCTGTTTCTGTATAAACAGACTAATCTAATAGCATGCTGAACCATCTAACTTGGCAGAAATTCAGAAAATCACTCATTTCTATGGCAAGCTGGGATGCCAAGAAGGAGGGGGAATCCTTATTTTTATGGCAGAAAGATTTTTCTTAAAGTTGTCTTTCATGGGCTTCCCTGGTGGCGCAGTGGTTGAGAGTCCGCCTGCCAATGCAGGGGACATGGGTTCGTGCCCCGGTCCGGGAAGATCTCACATGCCATGGAGCGACTGGGCCCGTGAGCCATGGCCGCTGAGCCTGCGCGTCCGGAGCCTGTGCTCCGCAACGGGAGAGGCCACAACAGTGAGAGGCCCGCGTACCGCAGAAGAAAAAAAAAAAAAAATTGTCTTTCATGAACATAATATGTCTATCTTTTGAAATTCCCCAGCACCTAGCCTGGAAATTATTTATTGCAGAAAGACACAATGGCGAACGAGAAACTTATTCCCAGTACAGTTTCTGGCTTGCGTTCGTTTGCCTAAAGGAGCAGGGTCATACGCACACAGCTTTGAACGCTGGCATGGTTATAAAAGATGGTAGTCTCCTCTAGGGCATGTGCATAGAGCCCTTTCCATCCTGGAATGTAAAAGGTGAGAACAGGGACTTCCCTAGCACTCCAGCGGTTAGGACTCGGTGCTTCCACTGCAGGGGGTGCGGGTTCGATCCCTGGTCGGGGAACTGAGATCCCGCATGCCGTGTGACAGCCAAAAAAAAAGGTGAGGACATCGTGGCCCCGTGCAAAGCCTTGTTTGTGGCCTGGCCAGCCCAGAGTTCTTCCTCTATCACTGGAACAAGAGCCTGTTTTGGGGAGAAAGTGTTCATGCTGACATTCTAGGAGACCCCCCCCGCCCCCCACTTTAATTTGTTGCCAACTGCACATCACAGATCCCAGGTGGCCTAAAAAGCCCTGGCTCTCACTCCTGAGCTCCTAGCCATTACCGGAGAGCATCACACATCATGCTGGTGGAGCCACGGGCAGCTCAGCTTTTTGGAGTCCCTTGCAGTTCCATCCGTAGACCAGGGTCACCAGGACCCCAGCTTTGGGCCCTGTGCTCTGCACCCCTCCATGGCTCCCTTCTAGCTGTACCCCTCCCCCTTGCCACAGGAGAGGAATTCCTGGGGGCTTGTGTGCCCCCTTCCAGGGTAACTGGGACCCCAAAATTCCCTCCCCAAAAAACAACCCCGAACCCACTTCTAGAATATCATATGCTTTTCTGTATGCTATCCTTTCATTTCTTTGAGCGTACGTAGTTTTAAAAAATTTTTAATGAACTTTATGGTTCTGATCGATTTTAGATTTGCACAGAAATTGAGACCATGGTACAGAGTTCCCATACCCCAGCTGCCCCTGTCACTAACATCTTCCATTTTTCGTCGGGTATATTTATTGCAATCGAAGAACCAACACTGTTATATTAGTAACTAAAGCCCATGGTTGGTACAGATTTCCTGAGTTCTTCCCTGCTGACCGTTTTCTGTTCTGGGATCCCGTCCAGGACACCATATTGCATTTAGTCATCATGCCCTCCTTCGGCTCCTCTGGGCAGACTTTCCTTGATTTCTGTGACCTTGACAGTTTTGAGGACGACTCATCCGGGCTTATGTGGGATGCCCCAGTGTTGGAATCCGTCTGATTTGTTTTCACGATTAGGCTAGGTATATCGTTTTTCAGGGGGGAAGACCACGGAGGTAACGTGCCATCTCATCCCATCACATGCAGGGCGCATACTGTCCACACGATTATCACTCGATGTTGGCCTCCTTCACCTGGCCAAGCTAGGATGTGTCAGGTTTTCCCACTCAGCAGTTACTCTTTTCCCCTCCACTCCAGACGGTTCTTTTTGGAGGAAAGTTGCTGTGTGCAGCCCATACTTGAGAAGTGGAGACTTATGCTCTCACTCCTTGTGGGCAGGGTGTCTACATAAAGTATCTAGAATTCTTCTGCAGGGCAGATATGTCTCTTCTCCCCCTTCCCCCTGCCATTTATACTTTATTCAGTCATTTATTTATATCAGTGTGGACTCATGGATATTTCTTTTATACTTTGGGTTATAACCCAGTACCACTTTATTTTGTTGCTCCAGTCAGGAACTCTTTGAGTTGGCTCCAGTGTCTCTTTGAGACACTGCCATCATTGGCAGGGTGCGTTTTTATTTTTGTTTTTGTTTCCTCTTCTGTTTGTTTTTTGCCCCTCTCCTCTACCCTCCTCCTGTCCCACACACGTCTACCAAGGCCAGCATGCCGCTGTGATCTCTGGTATCACAGTGGCGTCAGTTCCTCCTTTATGAAAAATCACACTTAAGCAGTAAGGAGTGTGGGTGTTCACTCTCATTTAACATTTTATTACTCTACATAATTCAGGGATCTTACAGGGCTGTCTCTTATTTCGTGTGTTTGCCACCATTCCTGCCCCGGCGGGTGAACTTAGGACCTTCCTGGCCACACAGCCAGGTCTCCAAGTTCCAAACAAGGCAGGCTGTCAAAACGGAGTCCTAATCCTGGCTTAGTCCCCAACTTGGGCCTCTCAGGTTGATCTGTGCCCTCTTGATGCCCTTGTTTCCTCACCTTCATAAACAGGGGTTTGCCTTGGCTGGTCTCCGGTGGCCCCTTCAAATCCTAACATTCTCTGCACCTCCAAGTCTTTGAGTCATGGCTCAGGATGCCAAAAAAAAAGAGTCACTGGTGAGAAATGGGAAATCTTAGTGAAATCGTGGAGAAAAGGAGAGAAATACGAAGAAAGAAGACTCAGGAGAAGAAAGAAGAAGAATGAATATGGGGTTGGGCTGGAGAGAGAAGAGTTGACACGGACAAGAAAGAAGTAACCTTTGCTGATCCCTGTGAAAATTCTGGAACAGACAGTTAAATCCATGATCTCTGAAATTTTAGTGGAGAAAGTGGAGACCCCTTAAGCAACAACACAAGTGGCATCTCTGCTAATTTTATGCCATTTTCAAAAAGGTTGAGCAAATACAAGATGCAAAATAGAGTATATAGTAATTTCTGGTATGTGGCTTGACACGAGCGGGGCACTTACGCAGCCTTAATGAGCACGTAACGTCCGGGTCGAGGAAGGCAAACATCCTATGGGCTTGGCATTGGTCACACTGTCTGTAGTCTTACTTTCTGTCTTGAGCATCACCCGTGAAGACTACTAATGACAAACTGGAATGTTTTCAACCTGACGAAGATACAGGAGGCACCAGCTTTTGAAGGCTCTTCGGAGGACAGTAGATGGCTGTCCTACAGGGGAATGAAATTCACACGACGGACAAGTGCCCTTTATCAGAGATGGAAAGGCAGAGTCTGGTTGCCCATCTGCCATCTGAGGGATGCCTCTGTGAGCACCAAAGACTTTTCCTCTTGTCAGATTCCGTGGTGCTAATGTTTCCTTTTCAGTTCGCTGGTTCTGAATCCCCACCCCCACCAGAAGCCCTTTTGTTTGTTTAAAATGAAGATTCCCTGGCCTGTCATGGACATTTAGTTAAGGAGTTGGGTGGCATTGTGGGTTCCGGGGTTCTGTATGTCTGTCTAGCTCCCAAGGTGATTCTGATACACCCTTGGAGCCGAGAAGCACCCTCCTAACAGAATTGGCACCTCCTTAAGAAATGAGATCCATATTCTCTTCCTTTTTTGTATGCCTCCCCATGCAAGCATAATTATATAGAAGAAGCACAGAAATGCTTGTTGGTGGATTTATTACAGCTTTTTTTTTTTAGCTCTCTTTGTCTGAAACTTTGCAAAATAAACCCCACGTTCGCCCCGTGCTTTGTTGGTAGCGTGCTAGAACAGAATTTCACTGTCTTAAATTGGGGGTTACTTTCTTGGTTTCAGCTGAATTATGAAAGGGAGTGGAGAGACCCTTGGAAAAGTATGAATATTGATGCTGAGGACTAGCCAGGCCCTTCCCTTCCAGCAGGTTCCGTGAGGGATTAAGAGGCCGGCTGCTTGGAACCTCCCATTAGTGATGGTTTCAAGACCCCTCCTCATTGTGCATTTATCTTGCAAGGAGCATATTTAGGGATGTTTCCATTCTATTTTATCTGCAGAATTACTTTCCATTCTGAGGCCTTTTGTATAAGTATTCCCTTGAACCCATTCCAAAACGTGGATTTTTAACCCAATAGACCATAACTGCAGTGTTTTATCGTGCATACATATTTCAAAATGTGAATGTAAGTAGATTTAGCAAAGTTAAAATAAAATTAAAAATTTTCAAAGGGCGCTACTGCTTGTTTTCCCATGTTGGACTTTTCCCTTTGGAGTTCTTATGCCATTTAAAAGATTCTCTAAAAACAGTAAGATTTTTGCACTTGGGTCTTTCTTTTCCCCTCCGTAAGGAATGGGGTACAGAAAACACTGATGGGGTTTGGCCTACCTTTGTCTCCCTGCAGTGTCCTTGGTAGCAGTGGAGGATCAATCTGAGAGTTAATGCCATTAAGATTACGGTTGTGTTGTCAGTATGGTTTCTTATGGGCACGTTGCTTCCCTTCCTGTTTCTCTTGAAATCCCTTCTTTAGGAAGAAGCTAGAGTCATTGCTCTAGAATAGAAATCCAGTCTCACCACCATCCTATTCACCACTCTCCAGCTTAATCCCCTCACTGGGTGTCCATATCCCTTGGGATGAAATCTGAAATCCTTACCAGACCCTGCAAGGCTCCTGCCAATCTGTGTAGCCTACTGTCATCCCCACTCCCCCTCCCCCCCACAACCTGCCACAGGGCCTTTGCACAGGCTGTTGACTGCCTGGAGTAGTCTTCCCCTCCTGCTTTCCCACTGAAAGATCCTTTCTTTTCCCACTGCTAAGGTCTGAATCAGTGTTTTCCCCTCAGTTCGTGGGTTGAAATCCTAACCCCCAAAGATGATGGTATTAGGAGATGGGGCCTTTGAGAGATGCTTAATTCATGGGGGTGGAGCTCTCTCGAATGGGATTAGTGCCCTTATAATACAGGCTCCCAAGAGCTCCCAGCCCCTTCCACCACATGAGGACGTGGTGAGAAGGTCCCAGCTGTAAACCTCATTGGTATGTGAGTATACTTGCACCTTGAACTTGGACTTCCAGCCTCCAGACTGTGAGAAATACATTTTCGTTGTTTATAAGCCACCCAGCCTGTGGTATTTTGTTATAGCAGCTGGAAGGGACTGAGATACCCAGTTACTCACTTGGCCATATTTTGACCTAATCACCCCCTGAGTCTAAGGGAAAGACAGGGCTGTGTGGAGGCGAGATCCAGTATTTGTTATCCTCGTTTTACAGTGAAGACCTTGAGGTGTGGAGGGCTTCCATGTCTCCCGTGGGGTCAGTCTCCACTCTTGCTAACTGCAAGCCAGCACCAGTGACTCTGCATGTCGCATGCCTTTAAAACAGAACCACGAGCCCAGGACTTTGGTTAAGTCCTTCCTGTGTTCTACAGAACACACGCCATCGCACCAGCTCCCAACCTTTCATTGTGCAGCTTTCTGACAAGTACACACACAGGCCTCTGGCTTGAGCGATGCCACTACAAAGGTCCCCTGCTTTTCATAAACAGATTGCTGTGAGGCCGCTTCTCTGCTGCCTCCCGTGTGCTTTTATGCTTTGCTGTGAAGTGCAAAGTTGAGCTGGCAGGCCTCTTCTTCTTCTCTACTTTATGTATGATTCATAAAGAGAACTCGGCAGGTCGTGGGGTGTGCGCTGCCACCTGGACCGCACTCCTGAGAGCGTCAAAAGGGGGTTGGGACCCATTTCACTTTCCACTCACATGTAGGTCAGCTAAGGGAGCAGGGGAAGAACTGTCCGGCAGAGGATTTTGTGTTTTTTGTTTTTTTTTTTCAGGCTTCTGATTGCCGAGAACAATTCCAACACTGCTGACCCAAGGGCCGTTTGTCCTTTTAGTAGTAGTCTGATCCCCTAGGGAGACCCGAAAAAGCAACCCCCAGACCAGTGGACAGCTAGCCATGGGGATTGTACCCTGTGTTTCATCTTACCTCCCAGCGCCCCCAACCCAGAGTAGCTGTGGGTTGGGGACCCAGCCGTATTCTTCTGGACCTCAGACTTTTATTTACATTTGGAAGAACATCTCTGTTAGAGGTTCATTCTTTTGAGTCGTCGGGATCTTTACTTTAAAATACTAATGACCAGGGGATAGGAACGCCATAACTTGTTGTCACCTAAGAGGTGGCTACTGGTTTAGTGTATAACAACTATTTTGTTACAGGTGGATGTGGAAATACTCAAGTTTTGAAATGATATGCCTCTGCTTTGTATATATTTGACAGATGTTATACTATCTGTTTCACTTACTCATTCATGCACCAAATATCTTTGGTTGGAAGAGCCAGTGGAAACATTCAAGCTTTAGGGACTTAGAAGGAATGAGAATGGGTCCTGCCTGTAAACATCATCCATCAGGAGCAAGGCTCAGGGCCCATGGGTTAGAGTTCAGTCCTAGACTGGAGAGAGAGAGAGAGAGAGAGAGAGAGAGAGAGAGAGAGAGAGAGAGAGAGAGAGAGAGTGTCTGTCTGTGTGTGTGTCTGTGTGTGCGTGTGTGTGTAGGTGGGGTTGGGATAAGTGCTGAATTTGTGAACAAGGAGGAGGAGAAAGGGCTCAGAGCAGGAAAGAACCTATAAAGCAACCAGTATTCATAAAGCGTCTATAGCTGCCGGACTCAGTGCCATGACTTCACTTGAGATTCTTCATAGGATCCTGACAGCATCCCTGCAGTACCTGTTTCCCCACCATACACATAGGAAGCCTTGCCCAACCTCATTAGGCTTCAAATCTAAGTGTGTCTGGTGCCAAAACCACGCTCTTTCTCCTCAGTAGCTGCAGTTGAATGTTGTCTGACTCAGGGTTTGTTGGGGGCTGCCTCTGGGCTAGAGTTGGCTATGTGAAACCCTTTCATTCTGTGCGTCAAGTATTTTGCCTGTTGAATGGATCCCTTAATCCGTCGCCCAGGAGGCCTGAGGAAGGATGGCAGGTGGACTTGGATCTTGGCCACACTGACTTAGATCCTGATGAAGGGACCTCTGAGGCGTTTCCTCTGGAAGGAAGGGGAGGGTTTCTAACGTGTGGTTCCTGACCAAGCAAGAGGGGAGACAGAATTGCTTGAAATGGGTTGTTAAGGACTGCATGTGTCTTCCCAGAATTCATGTGTTGAAACCCTAAGCCCCAATGTGGTAGCATTTGGAGGTGGAGCTTGGCGGGGGTGGTAATAAGGTTTAGGTTAGGCAATGAGAGTGAGGCCCTCATGATGGTATTAATGCCCCTATAAGAAGAGGAAGACAGAGATCTCTCTCTGTCTCCTCCTATATGCCCTGAGGAACGGCCATGTGAGGACACAGCCTGAGGCGGCCCTCTGCACGCCTAGAAAAGAACTTTTACCACACACCAAATCTGCTGGTACCTTGATCTTGGACTTCCCAGCCTCCAGAACTGTGAGAAATAAACGTCTGTTCGTTAACTCTCCCAGTCTGTGGTATTTTCTTACAACAGCTGAGCAGACAAAGACATGGGCGTAGCATAGTATGACCTGCAGAATTAGAGAAGTTGCGTACCTGGGTCCATATCATGGATTGGCCAGGTATTTTCTGTGGGCCTTGAGTAAGTCCCTCATCTTCTCTAAGCCTCAGTTTCTTCATGTACAAAATGGGGGCATTAACAGGCTTCCTCAGAGAGTCGTTGAGAGGATTAGAGAATGCTGGTACGGCCCTCACACACTCACCGACACGTGAAGTGCTCGCTGCTTAGCGCCGTCAACATCATTCACACCATCGTCATCAATGTCAGTAACTCTTAGCCTGATTCATGCCCTCACCAGCGTCGTTAGCATCACTGCCATCCCGGTAAGCACTACGTACCGTTTCAGTGTGCCCTTGACCTGGGGGGCCATGTTGGGAAAATCTGTGAGTGACAGGCACACACAGAACCTAGAGGTCAGCCTTTCCATGCAGGCGTCAGTGGTGGTCTCCTTAGGGGGAAACATGCTCTGGAAACCAGGTCACGGGGGAAAGTGCCTCTTATTGTACAGAGCCGAGAGGTCTGCCGTGGATGTGCAGAGGGAGCCTGGCCTAATTGCATCGATAATACAGTCCCTTAACTCATTCTGCCAACACAAAGGTGAATGGACGGTCCCCGTCGTTGCGGCCGAGCATTGCCCCTGTTTTCCTAGGAGAGACATCTGTGCTCCAGTAGTGATTAAAGCGCCTTGGACAGGCCCTTGCTATTAAGTTTGTGGCTTCAGTTTAATAAAAGGTAGTATATTAAAATGGAAACATGTTATTATTGATAAGGACTGAACATGTTATAAATCAGATTAAAGCTTCGATAATACAGAATGCAAGGAGGAAGCTAAGGGTTATTGACTACCTACTATGCACTGATTGCTCCGCTGGACACTTAGAGACACCACTACAAAATACCCCATGCCTTCAGATAAATCAGGTCTGGCCTCTCCGATATATTCGCAGACATTCACCATTAAAGAAGATTACAAGAGAGGCATCCAGTTGATTGGGGAATAGTTGCTGCAAATGATAAGCTCTTTTGACTAGACCACTACTGACTTAATGAAGTTTTGCCGTGTGTTACTATTTTTTTCTGATAGAAAATCAAGTAACTCTTCTCCTCCTTCACCGTTCTCAGTCCCTTTGCTTACTCATAATGACCCCCTTTTTTCTGGTTCTGTAGAAGCTTTAAAAAGTCTAAATTGGTGGGGCTTTTTAGCTTCAAGTTTCTGGAATTCCAAGAGGGCCTGAAAGGTAAGGGCTCGATTGCCAAGGCGTGCAAACAAAAGTAGGCAGCTTAGCTAGGAAAGCGCAGAGAGAAAGAGGAGTCCCCCACCTTCCTTGGAGTCGTGTGTTAGTTGCTGGCGAGGAACTGGAGGTATCCATCCTCCAGTGAATATTCCTACAGATAACTTCTTCATGGTGCTGGCATGTGCTCCATCATTTAAAGAATTCATAAGACGAGTGTGAGGGCCTGTGCTCTGGGGAGAATTCCCTGTCTGGTTGGAGAGGCTGGTGTGGTTTGGACTTGTTCCCCTCAGCTGCCCAATGCCAGGCAGGGCCATGTGCCTGTTTTAAGACAGGCGAGGGTTCACGCTACCCAGCCCCTGTCCATCTAGGGACCCTGGAATGACAAAAAAATAAATAGCAAGCATCAAACAGTCCTCACACTCCCTCCGTAATAACCCTGTGATGATAGATATTCCCCCCCCGCCCCCGCGTTACAGATGAGGCTTTAAAGGGTCCAAGCAACTGGTCCATGGTCATGTGACGCATCAGTGGGCCACCTGGCATTTGAAGTCCGGTCTCTCTGGAACTTTCTACCGCATTGCACTACCTTAGTCCCCGACATCATTCTCAGAACAAAAAAAAACAAAGAAGAGGGCCCTGGAGAGGTTGTTTTCTGGGTATCCCTTGGTAAATGGCACAGAGCCAATAAGCATGTAGTAGGTGGTCAAGCCTCCTTCTGAAAAGAAGTTTAAGCACTTTTGGTGGCGGAGGGGGGAGCGTCTCAATGGAGCGATGGGTGGGGCACTGGGGCCTGGCTAATGTTCTCCCAGCCCAGGGCCTGCAGTGTGTGTGTGTCCTCACTTCCCAGCCTGCAGGATCTTGTAGGAGATTTTTGGTTGGTATCAGCATCCTGGAACTGCCCTCCTAATGGGTCCCCATGCCTGGTTCTACCAGGTGGGCAGGGAGTCACTTTCAGCCTGGTCACCTGTACCTGTGTAGTATCTGATTTCGCCCTGGGATGCTTGCTGAAGGAATCTGCTTCTCTCCTTAGCTGTCCACGCCTCCTTCCCCACTCCGGCCTAAGCTCTTCTCTTAGAATAACTGCCCCGTGCCAGGTACTACCTTCAGCACTTTGCAAGCGTTGTTTCACATGTGAATTTGAAAAAACAGGAAGGTACTGGTACTCTCCCTGTTCTACAGATAAGCCACCCAGGGCTCGGAGGGCCGAGTGGCTGAGTGCCCTAAGCAGCCGGGCGCCGAGTCGGGATCTGAACCCAAGGGCTGGGCTCAGGAGTCAGCCTTGCTTTTTTTTTTTTTTTTTTTTTTTGTGGTACGCGGGCCTCTCACTGTTGTGGCCTCTCCCGTTGCGGAGCACGGGCTCCGGACGCGAGCCTTGCTATTTTTAAACCTCTCTGCTCTGTGCCTGCCTCTTCTCGTTCCCTGCCCTTACCTTCCATCTTGGTTCAGCTTACCTTTCCCTACCCACCTCTTCCTCCACCAGCATTTTTCCTTTTTTTTTTCCTTTCTGTGCAAACAGCATCTGAAAGGCCCAGCCTACTGGCCTTGGGTTCTGATAAGATCTAGCTGTGCTCCCTTTGTCTGGTCTGTACCTGCCTTTTCTGAATGGCCCTGTTAATTGCAATTGACTCTCATAGAATGTGGATGGCAGTGCTACTTGACACCGGACTAATGCTTCTGACTTTTCCTTGGTGCCCCCAGCAGGAGGCTGGAGGGGACAGGGGGGTCAGAGCGAAGACAGAGCACTTCTGATTCCAGCAAAATACATTAGAGTGTTAGGGCTTTTCTATTTGTCAAGTCCATCGCTCGTGCTCTCTCTCTCTCTCTCTTTCTCTCTCTGTCTCTCTGTCTCTCTCTCTCTGTCTCTCTCTCTCTCTGTCTCTCTCTCTCTCTGTCTCTCTCTCTCTTTTGGGAGTGGATGTCGTTATTTCTAGGAATTTGCAGTCAAATGAGGAATTATTAGGAGATTTCACAGTTGCAGCTCCTGTGAAGAGTCTGGGTTTTGTTGTTTTGTTTTGTTTTGTTTTTGTCATTTTCAAGATTAGTCCTAAGCGTGAAAAAAGAACTTTGAAGGACAAAACCTGAGCGATATTGAGTCCAAAGCAAGAGAATTCATACGTCTGGGGAGCTGGTAGTGGAGCTTGATTTTCTGTGGGCCTGCTAAGTGTCAGACCTGCTTTGGGGCCATAGTCTTCAAGCAGTCCTGTGAGGGAGGTATATAAAGCCTGCTTGACGGGTAGAAAAATGGAGGCTGAAAGACTGGCTTGCTGTCCAGTGCGTGGTCATTATTGTTCTTTTAAGACCAGGGGAAGACACTCAATCCACGAGCCTGTGTAGTTTAGCTGCCTTGGATCTCAACTTGGGCAAAGGTACTTGTGCACACGGTCAAGCCTGGTGGGCCTCCTTACAAGGAGACAGGTGCTGCGCCCAAACTTTCCCATTTGTTTTTTTTCATAGGGACCTCACAACACACCTGTGAGGTCAGAATTATCCTCCCATTTTGCAGATGAGAAAACTGATGTGTAGAAGGAGAGAAAAAAAAATAAAAGGGTCCGAGGTCACATAGTCTGTTCATTAGTGACCTGGGAGTAAAAACCCAGGGTGGTTGAAGATGACTGAGCAGGAGAGGTGGGGTAGGGGAGCACGTCCTCCCCAGCTCCAGGTGTGCAGGCTTGGATTCTCTGCATCTGGCCTGGGTGAGGGGTGAGACCTGCAGAAAAGTAGGGAGGGTTTCTGACGTCAGCTTTGGAGGCACTAGGAGGAAGGCGTTGGGGGCCCACAGTTCGTTTCCTTTTTAAATTCAGTCTCCTGCTGGAGCAATTTCCTAGCTTGTGGCCACCCAGGCAGGAGAGTGAAATGGCAAAGCTGGGTTCAAAATTAAAAAAAAAAAAAAAAAAAAGATACAAGGTACTGAGAAAACAAAAATGAGTCTAAAGAATTCTAAGGAAGGAGGTAGAGTGTCCCTGAAGTTGCAAATATGAACTTCGTTAAGGAGTCCACCTAAAATTCCAGATTTTTGAGTTCTCCTCTAATATCAGCTGTCACCAAAGGCTGCCGCTCTGGGCTGGCCTTCTGGCCTGCAGAGCTGGCAGGGAGGCACAGGGAGGGGTGAGCTGGGGCTGCCCTTTTGGATGGAGTAAGGGCTCCAGATTCATCCACATCACTGTTTACGCTACCTGCCTGGCTCCGTAGGCTTGGGAGTATTCAGTGCCTGGAGTTGGGTGAAGAAGGACTTTGGATCAAAAAGAACCACCAGCCCCTGACCTTCTCTGATCTGAGCATTAGTTTTCTCATCTGTAGAATGGAACCACTGAAAGCCATACCACAGAGTTGCTATAAGGGTAAACAATGCTAGCTGATGTAAGGTGCTTCAGTAGGTGCTCAGAAAATTATCACAGCACCTATCTTATTTGTTTACATCCTACCCCCACCCACCGCCCAGTCGTTCAGGGTTAGAAGCATGAAAAACACGAAACCCAGAGAGGAATCTGGGAGAGGGCTGGAGGAAGGCGGGCTGCTTTTGGAAAGAGGTACCTTCTCCAAAAACCCTTCTTTTCCTTGGATTTCACAATGACGCGTCCACCCTCCGCAATGAGAACAAAGCTTTTCAACTTGTGTTTATTCCCCCCACTCGCCGGGAGATTTTCCTAAAGGAGAAGGCATGGGAGCCCCCAACCCAAGCCAGAATCGAAGGCATATATGACAATAGGACCCATCCCGGGCAGAAAAAGGCTCCTTTTTAATTAGAATCCTGGAAGGACATACCCTCTAATTGCTGCACTTGTAGTGTCAGGGCTATCAATATTGGTGCCTCTTTCATTAATAAACTGGCAAGTCAGAAGCTGCAGGAAGGGGGGACCCCCTCCCCCGGTCCCCCTCCCACCCCAAGCTCTACTTAATCAACAGCAGACTCGATCAAACAGGAAAAGAGCATGTAAATCAGCTGCATTAATTCCGCAGGCCCTAAATAGGTAGAAGGAAGGAGAGACATGAAAGGCAGACTTCATCCGTTTGCCTGCAATGCCCCTACTTTCATGAACCCAACCAAGAGGTAGTTAAATGGCCCCGCAGATTGCGAGTGACTCGGGGAATGCCCGGGTTTATGTATGGATTAGCGCTGTGATAGACCCTGAGTAGCAAAAGACGAAGACTAATTACCTGACAGAGCTCCCCTCCACTCGCCTGGGTCATTGAAATTAATTTCTGCTTTCAGGCTTGGCAGAAAGCAGCTGCAGGATTTCAGTTCAATACTCAAATTAACGGGGAGCCGAAATTATTTCTCTGCACGGGCGGTATTAGAGGAGTGGGTCACCAAATAGATCTTGATCGCAGACACCAGAGAAAGGATTATTCCTCCCTTTTCATCAAGAGCGTTAGGTCCTTGGAAGGTGCAGAGTTGGGCGGGGGGAGAAGAAAAACAACCATGGGTTTTACTGGAGAGTTAACACTTAAGTGCTGCATTACATTGGGTGTGATATACCTGGGTAGGAGATCTCCTGTCCCCCACGCCCGAATAATTTACAGTTTCCTCTCCATTTAACAAAAAAATTAAATTAAATATCTGGCCCTTTTATACATACCCAAATTGGAATTCCTAATCAGGGGGTGTTTGTGACTGCTCTTCCGCATCCCTTGTCATCAGGACAGCATTCTCTCTTATTTCAGGGATAAGGAAATGGGTGTGGAGGGGAGCAGTAGGGAGGAAGCGCAGGGGAGAGAAGAGGGGAGAAGTCGGAGATGGGAATCGAGCCCAGGGCTTCAGTCTCCAAGTTCCTCTTTCTTCCCCGTGTTGCTTTTCTTCTTCGCTCTAAGTTCCTTCCTCTCTGGGTTCCCTGCTTCCTCTGCAGCCTTGGTGGGATCTGTCAACATTGTGGAGTGCCGTCTGTGCGCACCGGGTCAAGTCCAATGTCATCCAGGCCATCAGCTCTCACCTCATTTGTTTCTGTGATTTTCCCGCCCCTAGGACCTGCCTGATGGATGAGGTTTCGTGGGCACAATACGTCCCCACATTCTTCCTGCCGGCTGAGACACCTGCAGGTCCACGGCCGCTTCCCACGTTGACCCCTGTGTCTTTTGCTCAGGACGAGACAGTTTCACAGCAGGATATGCACCAGCGGGGACTTCTGGGCCCGAGGCACGTTCGTCACAGGTGCAGGAAACGCGTCTCTCTTCTAACCGTGCCCAGCCCTTTAGGGTCGGGACATAGTTAACCCATTCTGGAATCCTGCTGTCTGGGTTCAAGTTTTGTCCCTTATCTTACTAGGCGTAAAACCCTGGGGTTACTGCTTCTAATATTAATACTATGACTAGTATCTACCATTGTTGTTACTCGTACTATTACCAGTACCTGCTGCATGGGGATTCTGCAAGGATTAAATTAGTTCACGGAGGTAAAACACTTAAAACTGTGCCTAGCACACAGTAAGCTCTCAATAAATGTTGGCCCTGCAATGACCCCTGCCCCTGGTAACCCAGACTCCATAAGCCAAGATAAGGGCGTCTTCTTTGTTTGCCTGAAATGGCAGAAAATCTCTCTGTGTACAGCCATCCCGACCCGAGATCTGACAGTGCTGGAACTCGGGATGTTCATAGCCTCTTCCTGCCCTTTTCATGCCTAAGAAATAAAAACATGTCTTCTTTGAACAGAAAATAGTTACCATTTATCAAATACTTAGCACGTGCCAAGCATACTCATATTTATCCAAAAACAAAACCAAACTTAAAAAGCAAACCTTAGCTGCCGGAGGATTCTTGAGCAGTGCAGACATCGCACAGCTGGTTTAGGGATGGTGCAGGGATTCGAACCCTGGTCCTTGTGTCTCCGAGCCCATGAGGCAGCCGTGTGCCCCCTTGTGCTCTGGAGAAGTAATTAGGCCCCTTAGAACATGACCAGCTTTAAACCTGTGACCTGGAGACGGATGACTTCCCCGTATCATTACCACTCCCCGGAGCCATCCAGCCCCCCGTGGGGTAGGAGGTTAATTACCCACACACCGAATCTGCTTATAAGGCTGTTTCAGGTACAGTTTTTATACCCTGGCTCCTGATAATGGCCCCATTATAAATGATTGTCTCGCTATGATATACTGGTTCCTCGCCTCCTAGGAACTGATTTAAAAGGAAGCCCCGGACTTCTTGTGCCCACTGACTTTATTCATATTCCTCTCTGCTCGCTCAGCAGCTGAAATGGTGTAGGGGACAACCCCCTACCAAAAAAAAAAAAATTTTCTCCCCAGCACGAGGCAGTTGCCATAATTAGTACCGCCAGCTCGCTTGATACTTCATGAAAAAACTCAGTACTTCTCCCTCCCCCATTTCCCACTGCCCCCACCCGCAAAGCTCCTGATTAGACAAGCAGTGCCCGTGGACAGATGCTCGCCCCTGGGTGTGTCACTTGCCTGTGCAGCCAAAATATTTTAATGATTTCTAGGGTGACTTGGGAGAACAAGTCATAGGGGGATATATAGCATCAGGGAATCTATTTTCAAACCAAGAAACCCCAGGCATGTTTACCCATGTTTATGCCTCTTCTGGGTCAGGTGTATGAATATACTGCTTGGGACAGCAGGACAGAACGTATGAGGAAAGACACCTCGAGAAAATCTGGAATGCATGTTAGGAATATAAATCGGCCTCTAAGTTGGAATTACTAGGGATAATTGCACTTTGTGGAATTCTTTGTGCTGGTTATTTTTTTTTTTTTTTTTTGAGTTTAAAATCAAGGAAATCACTAAAGAGTGCTTTGTTTCCACAAAAGTTGGGTTGCACTGAATATTTACGGTGCTTTAAATTCTGTAAACCTCAGGGCTAAGCAATCTGTATATGTGTATCATTCCAGCCACAATAATCTTGAAGTTCTCAGAACTCGTGAAGCTCTTGCCTCTCCTGCCCTGGTGTTCTTCCGTCGTGGTATGGCCATCTCATCATCCTTTAGCTCTTAGTATAAAAGCTTCTCAAAGAGGCCAATCCTGAGTGTCTGTATTAGTTTCTGATTGCCGCTGTAGTAAATGAATGCAGACTTGATGGCTTAAAAAGTACGAATGTATTCTCCTACTGCTCTGGAGATGAAAAGTCTGAAATGGGTCTCACTGGGCTGAATTCAAGGTGTTGGCAGGGCCTCGTGGCTCTAGGGAACAGTCTGTTCCAGTTTCGAGAGGTTGCTTGCTTTCCTTGGCCCACGGGCCTCTTCTTCCATCTTCAAAGCCGGCAAACGTAGCATCTTTAAGTCTCTCTGACTCTGTTCCTCCTGTCTGACTTTTCCATCTTTTTAGGACCTTCCGTTGGGCCCACCAGGGCCGTTCAGTGTACTCTCCTCAAGTCAAGAACTGTGACACATGTACATCTGCCGTGTAAACTAACATATTTATGTGTTTCAAAGATTAGAGCACAGTCATCTTTTGGCACCACTATTGTGTCTGCTACGTTGTCTTAACTAAATAAAGCACTGCTCCTCTATCTCTGTCCTCAGCTCCCTAACCTCATAATACTCACCTTACATACTTAAAATTTTATTTTCTGGTTTACTGGGTTTGTGTATGCTTCTCTAACTAGAACATAAGCTTCTTGAAGGCAGGGACCCATGTCTAGAATCTCCTTCCTTTTCTGTTTTTTCAGCCAATCAGTCAGGCTGATTTGGTTGTGAGTGACAGAAACCATACTCAGCTGGCTACAGAAAAAAGCAAAAACAGAAAGCATTTATTACCTTATATAAGTGAAAACTCCAGGGCCATCATTCGTTCAGCCTTTGCTGGACCCAGGTATTCAGAAGATGTCATCAAGGATTTGTCTCGTCCCTTTTGTGGCTCAGCTTTTCCCTTTGTAGACACACAGACGTCTTTCCTTGATGATGGTGAAGCCAGCTGCACTTTTTGTCAAAACCTGGAGTTGACCAGTTGACCGTCATTGGTCTAGTTGGGCGGGGGTGGAGATCCTTGAATCAGCCTGCAGGAATGGTTGCACGACAGAAGCCACGTGTCAACGTGACATTTGAAAACGTGTGGATTGGGACCGAGGGTAGGGCTGTTTCCCTCACGAATCAGGATGCTTTACTGGAAAGGCAAGTGAACGCTGGCCAGGCACACGCAAAGGACGTAGAATAGCTCCCTTCACAGTCTGGCTTACCTCTCCTCCCACCTTGGAGACTGGCTGGTTACTCTGATTTCTTCTGCCTTTCTACAGATTTACATCATTACACAAATTAGCACAGGATTATAGGATAATGGTCCCTCTTCAATATGTAATCAGATATTTTGCGAAGCACATTTGGGTCTGTTAGGGAAGGAAATGGACTTCAGCCTGCTTTTGTAGAGGCCTAATTTCCATTTTATTAACCTTCACTGCTATCATTCTCTGAGACTAGGCCCGTTCCTCCGCATTTTATAAAGTAACAGCTGCGTTCCCTGAGTGCGCACTCTGCACCAGGCATCACACCAGTCCTTAGAATATCACCTCCCTTATTCCTCAGAACGACCCGCAGTGGAACTCAGCATCTCCTGGCCGCTAAGTGGCAGATCCACGGTTTAAACCCTACACCCTAAACAGAAGCTTCTAGAGCACAGGCCAAAAATGTGTTGGCTAAGGCTGGTGACATAAAACCAAGTATTTCTGCTTCGGGGGATCCCAGCCCTTTCCCCCTCCAACCCTAAAGAGCTAGAGGAGTTTACTGCTGTTTTTCTAAAGAGCAACGTTAGTAATTACTTTGGCAGAAATTTTATACGAACAGAGAGCTTTTCTTTTTCATTTGCTTCAGCTTAGTCTTTTCCATTATTCATTCGGCTTCGTGGACCCTCCTATGCATACACCGTACTTATTCTTATTCACCCAGGACAGGTGTGTGGCACCTTGGAGAAGATGAAGACAGAGAGAAAATCAGTCAGACAGGAATTATGTTGAAAGATGACTGAATAAATTACCACCTCCCAGGAGCTGTATGAAAAATGGCTATTTCTGTAGGACACCAGAGCACCTTTTTCCTCTCTAATTCATGCGTATCCCTACACAAAGGCCCAGGGCGACGGGGAGTCTGTTTCTGGCCTGTGGGGAGCGTTCTGAGAATGTGAAGCCCTTGTGCTCGGAGGCACTGTGGGTGGCCACCCCCTTCACCTGCAGCCAGCCAGTCCCCTTGCACACCCTGCTTTGGGGACGAGTTTTCATCACAGTCTTGTTCGTGGAGGACTCTGGGGTAAACGGTTACGGGTCACCAAGTGGTCTTGCTAATGAGAGGTGGAACATACCAATGGACAATGGCCAGACTGTCTCTGATCACAGAACTCTGACCCACAAGCCCTGCAGCCATCAAGCAAAAATGGTCAGGACTTGGTCGGTAACATCCAGCATCCCTCTTTTTTTTTTTTAATTTATTTACTTTTAGCTGCATTGGGTCTTCATTGTTGCGCACGGGCTGTCTCTAGTTGCGGAGAGCAGGGGCTACTCTTCATTGCGGTGCGTGGGCTTCTCATTCAGCATCCCTCATTTTTGCCTTCTCTTCCAACTCGGGACCAACTGGAGAAAGCCAAATATGCTCCCAAGACAAGTAGCTTCTAGCTGGCCTGCCTTCAGCTGCCCCAGGCCGACAGCCTCCAGTCAGAACACACTGAAGCCTTCCCTCTTCTCACTAGGAAACTTGCCCTCTCCCCTGCCTGCCCCTCCATCTCTGCCAAACACCAGTGATGGTGGCTGACTCTCCTGCGATAACAAGCTTTGAATAAATGGCCGCTGTTTAATCTCATTTGGGTGGCCTTGGTTTACTGCTAGGCTAACTTTGCCCTGGCTTCATTTTTTTCACACAACTCTTCCCCTGTATATCAACACACACCAAGACCTTGATCTCCCTCCCCCACCCTTCCTTTTCTCCTCCTCTCCCACTGGTCCTTCTTTTATGACTCTGCTCACTTTTGACCTTAGTTAAAATAATTTGTGACTGTTGTTGCATGATTATTTTATGTGTTGAAGGTCTGCAGTGCGCAAGGTGGGTTCACCCGTCATCTCATTTAACCCTTAGGGGAACCCCACAGATATACTCTCAGCCCCCATTTCACAGGTCAGGTTAATGGACAGCCAGAGGAGCTAAGTGACCTTGGCTTCCCAAGGTGATAAGCAGTGAAGGATCCAAACTCCTATCTGTGGTTGAATCCAAGGCCCTGGCTGCCATTTTGACCTAGGTCTCTGATCTAAGTGTAACGCCCTGGAGGGCAGGCTCTGTTATAATTTATCTGTGTACTCCTTACAGCAGCTAGAGGCCTGGGCAGCTGGCTGAAATGTCTGAGGAAGGAGGGAAGAGAGATGAAGAAGAAGAAAAACAGGAAGAATGAACACAGATTCAATTGAAGAAAAAGTGTTTGGCTGAGTTGCATAAAAATGATCTCATCTTTTTTCCTTTTAATATATCACTACATATAGTGACCATAGTGTCTCTCTAATTTCAGGACATGCTCTGAAGATGAAAAGTGGTGTGTATCTGCTTAGCACTCTTTTTAAAAAAATTTTGTGGGATTATAGTTGATTTACAATGTTGTCTTAGTTTTGAGGTGTACAGCAAAGTGATTCAGTTATGTGTATACATATATTCATTCTTTTTTAGATTCTTTTCTCATATAGCTTACCATAGAATAGTTCCCTATGCTCTACAGAAGGTCCTTGCTGGTTATCTATCTTATATATAGCAGTGTGTGTATGTTAATTCCAAGCTCCTGATTTATCCCCCCCCACCCCTGTGTTTCCCTTTGGTAACCATGAGTTTGTTTTCAATATCTAAGTTTGCTTCTGTTTTGTAAATGAGTTCATTTGTATCATTTTTAAAAAATTATATTCCACATATGAGTGGTATCATATGACATTTGTCTTTCTCTGTCTGACTTATTTCACTTAGTATGATCATCTCTAGATCCATCCATGTTGCTGCAAATGGCATTATTTTGTTCTTTTTTATGGCTGAGTAATATTTCGTCTTTCAGAAAAACATACTCATATCTGTACATTTACAGATGATTTCCTCCTTAAGTTCCTTAAGCTGGAGACACCACCTGTGTTCCAAATGAACACAGATTCAGTTTTGTCACCTGTGTGAAATTAGGGCCCTGGTGTCCTGCTTCCCACTGTCGTCCGCCAAGATGTTTGTTGTTCACCCAGCGACTCAGCCCAATTCTAAAGTCTCGGTGGTGTGAATCCAGGACAGCCACATCCCGATGCATTTTTCATGCATAGGTTGTTCACACTAGTCTTTGAGATTGTACAGTTAGCATATGTTGTCCTAGCGATGTATTTATTATAATGGAAGTGTTCTCAGGGAACCAGATTTAATAGTTTTAAATCAGAGGCCAGCACGGACTTTTAGGAATTCCATTCATAGTAAGTTTCAGGCCCGATGAAGGGTTATGGAATGGGTTTCCATTGCCACATCTCCCCCGTCCCACAAATCTCACCTGGCCTACAAACGTTCCGCTGTGGATTTCTTCAAGCCAGCCACCTGTTGCACACAGAAAATTCAGGGTTTATACCATCACCTACATGACACGCCTTCCAGTGAAAAAGGGGTGGGGGAAAACGTGGGCTGGCTGTTGGGTTTGTATCCTAAACCCTTATAACAACGTGAGTCTCCTTAATGGAGAGTCTTGTAAGCCTGGGACTGACGGGAATCTGGCTTTTCTTGTGTTCAGTTGATAGCCCCTTGAAGGCTGGAGCCATTGCCCATCTGTTTAGCTCTCTTATTCACGAGCAAGTTGGACCCGCCCCCCCCCCCCCCCCCGCCCCGCCAACCCGAGGCCCAGGTACCTGGCATCTCTTGGTTGATATCAGGATCCACAAAGGTTTCTTACATTGTTAAGCACCAAAGTAGCACTGCTGTGTACCATCTTTACTTAAACTGCCCTATTTCATGTGTGTGCATCCCCCAGCGTGCTTAAACAGGAGAGGCGAATGAGAGAGCGGGCCCCAAGATGCCCAGAAGCCTGTGGTTGCTCTGTGTCTACAGAAAAGAAGCACTGATCGAATTAGACTCTTAAATGTCTGTGGATGTCAGGTTGAATACAGGCAGCTATTCAGTGTCTTACTCTGGCAGGAGAACAAGTCCCTTGGAGGTGGGAAGCCATGCAGGTCCCTGGAAGTGTGAGCAGATTGTTAAAAGTGTATCAAAGATGGGCCACAGTGATGCCAGATTGCACCCTTGCTGCTCATCCAAGGTCTAGGGCTAAACCCTCGCCTTTACCTGTTACATGCTTAGTCCTTCCTTCTCTTCCCAAAGAACTTCAGCACCTATACCTCCAGAGACCCAGCTCACCTCCCCAGACCATGTCCCCTGCCACCCTGTCTGCTACCAGTGCAGATGGGAAGCATCAGTGCTTGGTAGGGGAGTGGAGCTGCAGTTACCCTGAACCCTGAAAAGAAGTATCAGAGAGCACATGCTTTGGAATCAGACCCAGCTGGTTTCTACCAAACTGCTTGGACTCGTAACAGACTTACTCTTTCTGAGCCTTAGTTTCATCACCTCTAGAATGGGAAGTCTTGTTAGCTGTTACCTAATGGAGTTAGATATTCTGTAGGTAAAATGGCTGGCAGAGTGCCAGGCACAGAGATGGTCACCGTTACCAGTTGCTTTCTTGGGTTGATCACTCCCTGCCGAGATCAGGTATAAGAATGAATGTATGATTGGCATTCCTGGGACTGCTTTAAAGGAAGTACCTCCAGGCTTTCACGATAAGCCAGGTGTCCAGAAGGTGGCTTGCAAGCAAGGCTCTGAGTTACTTAGAACATGTTTGGAAGCTGTGTCCCATGAGTGCCAAGCGCAGTCATGGACGCTACAAGGGGCTGTAAAGGAAGCCGTGATAAATCACTCAGACCCTCCGCAGCTCACTCTTCTCCCTAGCGCTCCAGGCACAGCCATTTCTCAACCTGTTCAGGGTTTCCCTGTGAGTCACCTGGACAGCTCTCCCATCATCAACTCCCAGCCAAGACTCCCCCTCCTTCCAGGACTCAGGATTTATCACGCTCAAGAATTGGGTGCTGGAGACAAGATGCCACATTCCTTTTCTTTTTAGATTCTGATTTCTTTGTGATGAAAATAGAGTTGGTAGATAGGCAGATATTCCTTTTATACATGTATATGTTTTTATTGGACTGTGAATTTCTTAACCTTTGTTAACTCATGACCTTAGTAAATTTTTTGACTGGACCCAAGCGTAAGACCTGATTCAACTTTTTTTTCCCAATCAGGAGTCACTTGTTACTTTGAAAAACCAACTTTTATTTTTTGAATATGTAGTCAGTAGTGTGCATGGTAGAAGAAGGAGAAGAAGAAGAAAATTTAGGAACTGAGGCAGAAGAAAATTCAAACGTTCTATTAACTCCACTGTCCTGAGATGATCACTCTTAATATTTTGTTCTTTGTTCATTTTTTCTTTCTTCTGAGTGAAGACTTTTTTGTTTTAAACAAGTTGGGCTCCTAATCTCTGTGTGTGTGTATGTGTGTGTGTATATTCTTGAATAAGAATTTCTCATGTCACTAACCATTGCTTAGAAAAAGTACCATATGAATGAATTGTATTTTGTTTAACCATTTCTCTCTTTTTGGATAGTTAGGCTGTTTTGCAGTTTGAGCACTGTATTTTTATTTTGTTTTTTCAGAAAATTTATTTATATTTTTTTTAAAAACTTATTTTTTTTCTCCCAGTTTTATTGAGATATAATTGACAGCACTGTGTAAGTTTAAGGTGTCCAGCATAATGATTTGACTTACATAACACGTGAAATGGGCACTGTACGTTTAAAAATAAGAACTCAGGTGTATTTTATTATTTACTTTTGCCTCACATATTGTGTCACATAAGCATAGCGGTTATGACGGCAGACTCCCCGATAATCCTTTCACCTCCACTGATTAACCTAAGCCCATCAAGCTAACATACGTGTCTTGCCAGAGAACTGGTTTGGAATCAGACGTGTGACCCAATCCTGACGCGTGAAAATGGAGGGCACTCCTGGGAAAGGTTTTCTTCCTCCTGAAAGTGTTGCACGAGGAAAAGACAGACTTTCTGCTTTCTCTGGACGTTGGCTCAGCCTGGACGCTCTGCAGCCATCTTGTGCCCAAGCAGCCTTCCAGCCTGAGATGAAGCTGTCCCCAAAGGGGACAGAGAAACAGGTGGAGAAACCCGGGTTAAATGGGACATCATAGAGCTTCTGGTTCCGCTGTACATGTGGCCCGTCCACCTCTGGACTTTGGTGGTCAGAGAAGAAGCTATTTAATAACTTTTTTTAAACGTTTTATTTTATGTTGGAGTACAGCTGCTTAACACTGTTGCGTTGCTTTCAGGTGTCCAGCAAAGCGACTCAGTTATACATATGCATGTGTCCTTTTTCAAATTATTTTCCCGTTTAGGTTGTTACATACTATTGAGCAGAGTTCCCTGTGCTGTACAGTAGGTCCTTGTTGGTTATCCATTTAATTTAATTTTTAAATAAGTTTTCTTTTTTTTAGAGTAAGTTTATTTATTTATTGGCTGCGTTGGGTCTTCGTTGCTGTGCGTGGGCTTTCTCTAGTTGCGGAGAGCGGGGGCTACTCTTCATTGCGGTGCGCGGGCTTCTCGTTGCAGTGGCTTCTCTTGTTGCAGAGCAGGGGGTCTAGGCGTGCAGGCTTCAGTAGTTGTGGTGCGTGGGCTCGGTAGTTGTGGCTCACGGGCTCTAGAGCGCAGCCTTAGTAGTTGTGGCGCACGGGATTAGTTGCTCCGCAGTATGTGGCATCTTCCTGGACCAGGGCTCAAACCCGTGTCCCCTGCATTGGCAGGCGGATTCTTAATCACTGCGCCACCAGGGAAGTCCCTGATTATCCATTTTAAATCTAGCAGTATATACGTGTCAATCCCAAACTCCAAACCTGTTCCTCCCCGCCAGTAACCCTAAATTCGTTTTCTAAGTCTGTGAGTCTGTTTCTGTTTTGTAAATAAGTTCATTTATATCATTTTTTTTGAGAGAATAAGCTGTTTTAAGTTGGTCTTGAATCACGTATCTGTTACTTGCACGTGGATACATCCCGCATCATTTAAGTAGGGTGAGCAAATATAACATCTTCACAACGCAAAGAGTCCTACAGAGGGAGAAGCGGAGATGCAGAGAGAAGGTTTGCCCAAGGTCACACCCCCTTTGGGGAACCCAAACTGTTGCAGAAACTTCTTTTTAAGTCATGTCTTTGCTACTTAAAGCAAAGTGCCTTCCCTCCCCCTCAGGTAGAGAGACGCTGTCCCAGGGCCAGAGTGACATCATGAAATGAGCCTGGGATGGAGAGTCAGAAAGTGTTATTTCAAACTCGCTTTGACCCTTCACCTGGGTGTGTGATTTAGGCAGAGCTTCTCAACCCGTCTAGTTTCCAGGCCCCTTACTAGTAAACGGAGTTAATATACTGACACGAGAATCATGAGATATGAATGCCTTTGTAGAAATATAAAATGGTCACACAATTATCATTGTTGTCCACTCCAGTGATATTTATCTAGCACCTACTATGTGCCAGACTCTATTTTACGTTTTAGCAATATGGCAGTGAACAAACAGATACCTCTGCCCGCATGGCTTTTATATTCTAATGAAGGTGGCAGAAATTAACAGGTAAAACAATAAACTGAGTGCTCTGGGAAGAGGGACTCAAGTTCCTTCTAGATTCTGATTTTTCCAGGATTTAAATAATAATTTTAGGTGAGCGATTATTATTTTTGTCTATATCTGTGTATGTGTCTATCTGTCTGTCAGTCCATCCAACCATCCTGCCCCTTCCTTCATTCCTTCATGTCTCCCTCTCTCATATATATGTATAAAATTACATACTCCACATTCTAGATTCTGATTTCTCCATGATCTAAATAATAATTTTAGGTGAGCAGTTATTTTTTTTTGTCTATCAGTCTATCTGGCGGTCCATCCCTCTCCCCATTTGTTAGTTTATTGCCTTTGAACTTCTTAACCTTTCTTAACCTACGTCCTGAGTAAATTGGTTGGACGTTGGGATAGCACTTACTTTTACTACTGTCCGCATTTTTGGAAATAGACTAGTGTTTCTTAAATTGTGTTCCAAGGACCCCTGAATGTTGCAGTAGTATTTTCTGGGGTGTGCCCATGCACGTGTGAGCATGCGCATACGTGTTTATCTCAGTGATGACCTAGAAAGATTAACTAAGCATCTATGGTTCATCTGGGTGACCACCTTAAAAATAATCACAAACACATCATAATGCCTGTGTTTGCATTTTGAGTTAGTGGTGACTGTGGCCTAACTCTGCTGTTTTCCCCCAGTCTTCTGACATCTTCCTATCCGGTGTGCATTGCTGGTCCTTGTCAACCTTATTTTACAAAGAGGAGACTGAGGCTCAGGGGAGCTTCGAGGCTGTGCCTGGGCCACACAGCCCTCTGGTTGCAGGCCCGAGAGTTGGCCTGAGCCCCACTCCCCTCGCCCCCCAGCCTCTACCTCTCCCCTCTGTCAGCATCACCCAGTGGGACACGGGCCCTAAATCTGATTTGATTGCTGAGGGTAAACCAGCTTATAAGATGCTACAGAGCAGTGCTTTTCCTTTCTGAGAACTTGATATAATAAAGTTGGCTTGATCTCCCCAGCCTGTATCTTGAGGGAACAAGTAAATTAAACAAGTAATTATATCCATAATGTTTTCAGAAGTTAGAAGATTTAAATATATGAACCTCATCTGAGCGTGCCGCCTTTTGTCTCCGGTGTTTCCTGCCAAAAGATCTCTTGACAGGAAATAAACATTAAAATAATCTTTAATCCCTTGTCTGGTCTATTACCATTAACAATTGATGCACTTTAATTTTGTGGGATTTTAACTACAAAATGGAACGGCTAAGTAGTGATAATTGGGTTTGGAATTATACGGTCATTTATATCAACAGAGATGCAAGAGGCTGGGAGGGAGGGTGATTAATTATTTACTATTTCCTGGCTGTGGTTCCTATTATAGAATTTTCTGATATGTTCTGCTGTGAACAATTATCACCAAATGAAAGTAAACAAATCTGTGATCTGAAGCCTTATTTAGAAGTTAGACTATATTTAGGTGTTCCGGGCTTGATTTTCACGGACCCTGTGGGCTGTGCGTGTTCCCCTTTCACGGTCCCACCTGCCCTGAATTTGAATATGGTTATCTTTGTGCATCTTACAGGCTCCTTGACGCGCAGCCCTGGGGCGACACCTTGGTTTGCCAGGGGAAAACAAAACCAACATCAAGTCAGATGTCGGTTCAGTACCAAAGGCGTATTTGGGAGGGGGTCATGGTTTATTCTTCCCTGTACCTGGTTTGCTTCATCACAGTGTGGGGAGACAGGAGCAAAATTATCATGTCAGCTTGAGAATGACAGTTATGCTCTGCTCTTTCTTTTAACGTCAGCACACACAGGCATGTGCGCGTGTGCTTGTGCGTGCGTTCAGTGCAGGGCCACCTCTTCATGCCTCCGTCTGCCCCGCCATCGTTCAGTGGCACATAAACACTGTGTGATCAAGCCTTTGTGGGTGTGCAGTCACCGGCATGGCACGCGTTGCCTTTCTCTGTCACCTCTGGGTGACACATCCACAAGGCGCATCCCTGTGAATCTTCTTAATTCTCCCTCCATGTGACTCCTTCCAAAGCCAGGGGCCAAGATCCTTCAGTAGATTCCTCTACTCGTGAAGATTGATGGGTCTTTGGTCCGATGTGTTTCGTGGGAAGCAGAAGGACACTTAGAGAAAGGATGTGGACAGCAGCCATTCCAAGGGTCACTCCGACAGTCTCAGTTCACCCCCAGACTCGGAGGCGTCAGGGCATTCGAGCATACGCTCGATGAGCAGGTTTTCCCGCTGGGTTCATGCATGCCTTGAATTCTGGGGTTAGCGCAGGCCTCTCCTGGTGCTTTCCGGGTGTATGAGTGGCACCTCCGTTCATCCACCCGCACAACCCAGACACCAGGCAGCTGTCACCTCACCCTCACGTGTGTCCTGCCATCACTGAGTTGTGTCGCTTACTGCCTTGGGTCTGTCCCCGTGGGTCATCTCCACCATCAGCACCCTAGCTCTGGTTGCCGTCGTCCCTTGCCTGGGTTGTTACCATCCTTCCTCCCTGGGCCCGCGGTACGCTCGGCCTTTGCACTCTGCGGCCAGGGCCTGGGGACGGGTCACGGGCCCCTCCTGCTTTTCCCAGCCTGTGATTCCGGATGGAGACGGGGACCGCCTTGCCCTCTGTAGCTCGGGAGGTGGAGCAGAGAACGACTGGAGGCTCCCTCCCGTGGGCCATGCTCGACTCTTGATTTGCCGATGATGGTACTGTTGTTTTTGTTATTATTATTAACTCAGTTTTCTTTGGTGGGTAGAGTGTGCGTGTTGGTGGTGACTGTCCTCTTCAGGGAGACTCGGCCCTGGAGTGCTGGACACACTTTGGAAGCCAGACTCCAGGGCCGGGTGACTTTGATGTTTCATCTGGTAGCAGAGGTTCTTAACCTCACACTGTTGACTTGCGGTTCGGCTAACTCTTCGTCGTGGGGTGCATTGTGGGTTGTTGAACAGCAGCCCTGGCCTCTACTCTCTAGATGCCAGTAGCCTCCACCTGCCTCCCAAATCCTGAAAAGCCAGAAGTATCTGCAGACACTGCCAAATATCCCTTGGTCAGGGGGCAAAATCACCCCTAGTTGAGAACCCATGCTTTATGCCCTTCTCTACAGTTTTTTGGGTTTTTTTGTTGCGGTGCGCGGGTCTCTCACCGCTGTGGCCTCTCCCGTTGCGGAGCACAGGCTCCGGACGCGCAGGCTCAGCGACCATGGCTCACGGGCCCAGCCGCTCCGTGGCATGTGGGATCCTCCCGGACCGGGGCACGAACCCGTGTCCCCTGCATCGGCAGGCGGACTCTCAACCACTGCGCCACCAGGGAAGCCCCTTCTCTACAGTTTTGATGTGTGTTTTGTTTTTTTTTTTCCCCAAGAGAAAGTATTTATACTCTTATAGATTACAACAAAAGAAAGTATGAATAAAACCAAAATAATAATATGAACTACTGCTTCAGTAATGCTCAGTATGTGCCAGGCCCTACTCCAAACACTTGCTATGTATTCAGTAATTTAATCCCCACGAGAGTTCCATAAAGCAGTAGAGTAGTTTCTGCGGGTTGCCTTAACAATGTACCACAAACTGGGTGGCTTAAAATAAGAGAAATGTATACTCTCACAGTTTTGGACGCCAGAATTCTGAAATTGAGGCATTGGCAGGGCTGGTTCCTCCTGGGCCTCTGAGTGAGAATTGGTTCCAAGCCTCTCTCCCAGCTTCTCGGGGGGCCTCAGCCATCCTTGGTGTTCCTGGGCTTGTGGTGGCAGAGCTCTGTTCTCTCTTCCCAACTTCACACCACCTTCTTCCCTCTGAGTTTGTGTGTCCTATCTTCTTAAGAGGACGCCAGTCATTGGATTTAGGCCCACCAGAATCCAGTATGACCTCATTTTAACTTAATTATCTCTGCAAAGACCCTATTTCCAAATATAGTCTGAGGTTCCAAGTGGACTTAAACTTTGTGGGCACACTATTTAACCCAGTACAAACAGGTTTTACTCTCACGTGCATTTCACGGGCAAGGAAACTGCGGCATATAGGGATGACCTGACCGCTTAAATCACAGGTAACCAAGTGGCAGAGCTAAGGATTCAAACCAAGTCGAACTGGTTCCACAGTCCAAGTGTATAACCATTGCACTGGTGGTTCTCAAAGTGTGGTCCTCAAGCCAGCAGCACTGGCATCACCCGGGAGCTTGTTAGACATGCACGTTCTCAGGCCACACCCCAGACCCCCTGAGTCAGAAACTCTGGGAATGGGTTCCAGACATCCTGTTTTAACAGTCCCTCCAGAGGCTTCTGATGCACCCTAAAGTTTGAAAAGTCTGGTTGAAAGTGCAGTGTAAGAAAAATACCTTTGAAGACATCATTTTAATCAATTATCAAATGTTGCTTGAGTGCACTTACAAAGCACAGTACTAACATCTTACTCCAAAAGGTTGGGCAGGAGAGTTCTGTTTATTTGTCTAATGGGATCTTTTCTCCTGGTTCACCAGTGCCCAAAAGCATTTGAAAAATCACACTGATCTGATCTTTGCCTATATGAAGATAGAAAGCGCCGAGTCAAAGATAAATTGAGAAAAGTGTTTTCATTTGGCTAAGTCACTCTGCTTACTTAGACGTACAGCCTGACTCTTCTTAGATGTTTATTGCAGGAGAGCAAACCACTAGACCTCCCGTTCCCTTTCATCAGCTGCTTTCTCATCCATTCCCAGGGCCTTCCCCCCGAGGAATGCCACTCTGTTCATGCACGTAATAAAGTCAACTCGTCTTAGGCTCATCAGTACATTGTTAATTGACCTTCATTTCCTATTATTTCACCTCAAAGCCAGCACATCGCTCACCATGGTGACACCGGGGTTGTCGATCTCGCCTGGGCAAGCATTTACTCTTTTTAGCAAGCTTTCATTATCCTCTGTTTCGGAAGGCCTTTCCCCCATCCGTTTACTTTTGTAAACGTCACTTCTTTTTTTTTTTTTTTTTTAATTACAGATTATATAAAATAATGCTATCAGCAGGAAGGAGGTTATTACCTTGCAGAGAAAGTGTTGAAAGTAGATTGGCCACTCTGAGCCCACGTCTGAAATGCACTTGTGCACGTGAAGTTCCCCCGTCTCTGGCAGAAACCCCTTCCATTTATTTGAGGAGGTTCGGTGTGGGCCTGGGGGAAACAGAAGGAAATTGGAGGCATTGATATTCTCCCTGGAGGTGGAGGAGACCGCTCAGCACAGGAGGGGGATCTAGGCTGGCTTTTCAGTTTCTGCTGGGAGAGGTCCTGGGGTGGAGATGTAGTGATGAGCGTCCGAAGTTCCCTGCATCTTCTATCAGTTAATTCACAAAACAAGCCAGGCCTTCCTCGTCCTGGAAGAGTTTTACCTGAAGCTTTGCTTCATTTCTGATTGTCTGTATTGCTGCTTGTCACCCCACTTGGGGGAAATAAACGTTAAAAGGAATAGAAGCTCATGGTAAAATTTCAAAACTTTCGATAAGATTTGACAGTAAGAGTTTTCCTCCATCCCTCATCTCCAATACTTTCTCCAAAAGAAAGCATCTATTAAAGAAAGGTTTGTTGTGGGTTCTTCCAGAAACCTCGTATGCATTTACCATCAGATGTAGACATGTATAGCCTTTAAAAAAATGCACGCACCGAAGACCATTGAATACATTTTGTTCATTACCCTGCTCTTTTTATGTGATAATGTCTTGGAGATTATTTGGTATGGGCACAGGTAGCTCGGCCGCCCATTGTGCCGTGACTGCCTAATGTTCTACCACGTGGTGTCCTGTCACTTACCCGTTCACTCCTCTCTGGACACCTGTACGTTGAACCCGTGTTATGCTTTTACACAAGATTCGGTAACGAACACTCCTGCGTGTGCCCTTCATCTCCTTGTACCAGGATATCAGGAGGGCGATTTTGCAGTAGCAGAAGTGCTGGAGCAAGGGTTGCGTGCATCTCCGAAACGATTAGTTTCATAGGATTTGCCTAAGTGTCCTTTAGAACAGTGGCACCAGTCTCCTCTCCACCATCTCCCCGGAGAATGCGTGTGTCACCCCAGAAATTGTCCCCAGCAGCCACAGAAGAAGAAGAAGCAGAAGAGAAGGCTAGATCACCATTGACAGGTCAGCTAGTCAATAATCAGCACCCCAATTTTAAAAATTCATCTGGTCGTCGTGTTATAAGTTTCTTCTGAAGCGAGCACTTCATAACACCGTGTAGCCCAATCCCTAAGTGTGGCAGCTTTTTTTTTTTCCCTCCCCTTTCGATGTGTCACATTGATTTTCTGTATGACTTTATCTGCTAAATACAAAGTGGGATTGAACAGTTATTTGTCTGGATTTGACCATTCCTTATCAAACATTTATGATTTAGCTTTCGTCACGGCATCTTCTTGTAAGGTGTTTCTTATTTTTATCTTTTTCCGTAAAGGTAGGATTGTGTCGACAGCCCCGTAATAAATCTCTCTTGAAAGAGACGTGTTGCAGAGGGTGGCGAGAGAGCAGGGGGTGGTGGTGGGGGGGGCCTCTGCCTGGGCTGTTTGAGGGAAAGCTTCAAGAAGGGGCACTGTGAATTGTTTCTGGACCGAAGTCCTCTTTTAATACTAGTAATTGTCCCCCCAGCTTTGGGGCTTTGCAGTATCTAAGGATTGGTTGCTTCTCGGGAAGCACATAAGGGTGCTGCTCTGACAGTGAATTGTCTAGTACATAAGTGAGGTTGGTACAGACAAGGCCAAATCTTAGAACCACCTCCTGTCTGCACATAGATTAATGTCCCTGTCAGGGTCAGGGCAGGGTCACCAGCATTCACTAAGAGTCTTGGTTGGAATTTAATCTGCAGACAAGAGATTGGAGAACAACAGAACACAGTGAGACTTCCATATTTTTCTCTCATTCTTTCTGTTTCCTTCTTGTTGAGCTCATTTTCTAGGTCCACAGAGAGAAAAGAGGATTGGAAAATTTCACTCAGTTCTAGGAAACTTTATTGAGCACCTACTGTGTGTCGAGCATCATGCCCTTGGAGCCAATTCCATGGACACAGGGATGAATAAAACAATATGGCAGCATGGAGGGAGTGGCCATACCAGTGTGGGTTTGCACCCCAACTCTTCATTGTTGGGTGACTTAGAGAAATTTTTTGTTGTTGCTTAAAATAACACACACCTGTCACATCACCGTTTCTGTGAATGAAATATTTGGACATGGTTCAGCATTTCTCAGGCCGTAATCAAGAAGCTGCTGTCCCAAGCTCGCACTTAACGGTTCTTGGCAAGATTGGGGTTTTGGCTCTTGGTGGGCTGAGGGCCTCAGTTGCTTGTTGGCTGTTGGCTGTTAGTTGTTGCCGTGTGGGCCCCTCTAAAGGGCAGCTCACAGCATGGCAGTCCAGCTGCGTTTCATCTGAGTGAGCCAGCAAAAGAGCAAGAAACAGCAAGCAAGGCAGGAGCCAGAGTCCTGGGGGGACTTAGTCTCAGAAGTGGAAATCCATCTTTTTATTTATTTTTTAACTGAGATATTATTTAATACTGTAACATTCTCCCTTTTAAAGTATGCAATTCAGTGGTCTTTTAGTATATTTTCGAAGTTGTATAACCATCACCACTGCCATATTACGGAACATTTTCATCACTCCAAAAAGAAACCCCACTCCCATTAGTAGTCACTCCCCATTCCGGGCCCCTGGCTTCTGGCAACCACTAATCTGCCCGCTTGCTGTTTCTATGGATTTGCCTCTTCTGGACAATTCACATGAATGGAATCATACAATATGCAGCCTTTTGCGATTGGCTTCTGTCACTCAACCTAAGGTTGTCAAGGTCCATCCATGTTGTAGCGAGGATCATTATTTCATTCTTTTTTTTTTTTTTTTTTTTTTTGCGGTATGTGGGCCTCTCACCGCTGTAGCCTCTCCCACTGCGGAGCACAGGCTCCGGACGCGCAGGCCCAGCGGCCATGGCTCACGGGCCCAGCCGCTCCGCGGCACGTGGGACCCTCCTGGACCGGGGCACGAACCCGCGTCCCCTGCATCGGCAGGACTCTCAACCACTGCGCCATCAGGGAAGCCCTTCATTCTTATTTTATGGCCAAATAATATTCCGTTATATGGATATACCATATCCACTCATCAGTTGATGGGCGTTTGGTATGTTTCTGCCCTTTTGGCTCTTATGAGTAGTGCTGCTGCCAGTACTCATGTACAAGCTTTTATGTGAATGTGTGTTTTTCTTCTCTCGGGTGTATACCTAGGAGTGGAATTGCCGGGTCATACGGTAACTATGTTTAACTTCTGAAGAGCTGCCAGATTGTTTTCCAAGGTGGCTGCATCATCTTACAGTCCCACCGGCGTTGGAGAGTTCTAGTATCTCCATGTCTTCATCAGCACTTGTTGTCTGTCTTTCTCATTACAGCTCCTAGTGAGCGTGAAGATGTGCAAGTATTTCCTTAATCCTCGGTTGACTCCTCTGGGAGCATTGGGCAGTTTCGTGTTAGGGTTTCCAGGAGTAATAGAGTTGAGGCGGGTCCAAGATTTTGTTTGTGTTTTTAGCCCCAGGGCATCACGTTGTGTAGTAGCAGACCCAAGTTCACTCCTCAGCACTCTTTTTTTTTTTTTGCGGTACGCGGGCCTCTCACTGCTGTGGCCTCTCCCGTTGCGGAGCACAGGCTCCGGACGCGCAGGCTCAGCGGCCATGGCTCACGGGCCCAGCCGCTCCGCAGCATGTGGGATCTTCCCGGACCGGGGGCACGAACCCACGTCCCCTGCATTGACAGAAAAACTCTCAACCACTGCGCCACCAGGGAAGCCCCGTACTCTTGTTTATGGAGATGTGGGCCCTGGGTTTACTTAGGAGTGTTTATTTCTGCTTTATTTTACAGCGGGTGTTCCGAGCGTGTGTGTTTTTATACTGCAAAATCACTGATGGTAACTTTTGTTGGGAAAGGCCCTGGTTCCTACTGATGTCACATAGAACTGGCCCATAATCTCTGACCTTGAATCTCTTCTAAAGAACACAGCCATGCTTTCCTAGACTCAGAACATCTTCTAATGCTGCACGGCTGGACTGTCTCATTTCTATTCCACAAACACCATGCTCGATGCCCTGGCTACAGTGATGGCAACCCCGTAGAAAACCCATGTTCTGTAGGGACTCCACTGTTCCCAAGGAAGTTCCCTTTGTGACCCCATGTGTGTGTTTACAATATAGTTATCAGTACTCCAACTTGCTTGATGTTCTGACAACACCTGTCTGATACTTGCTTGTTATTTTACTTGTTTACCTAACTCCCCATTTCTGCCCTCATCCCCAGTGTAAGTTCTATGAAATCACGGTTGTTTTTTCTCATGTTTTGTTTACTGCTGTGACCTCAGTCCCTTGAGCAGTTGCTGGCACATGGTAGGTACTTGACAACTAGGTGGAGGACGGAGGGTGGGAGGGGGAAGACCCCACTCTACAAATCTCATTGTAGAGCAGAGGAAATTGAGTCTTAGATTACTTAAGCAACTCAGCTTCCCCCTTTGCCTGGCACTTTCTTGTCTTCATTTGTTTAGCAAATATATATTTTGAGTCTAGAGTGTAGAGTCCTGTTAGCACTTTGAGGTCACACTGCCTGCGTTTGATTCCTGGCTTCCTGTATATTAACTGTGCGTCCTTGGGTGAGTTACTGACCTACCGGCACCTCAGTTCTCCTGTCTTTAGAATGAATATAATAATAGTGATTTCCTGCTGTTGTGAGGACTAAATGACTCAGTGCACGTAAGATCTTACAGAATCAGGAGTGTGTAAACCTGGATTACTGCTCTAATAGTGACGCCTAATATTTTTATTACCCCTGTTTCGTTTTTGCTGCCGTTCCCTACTAGGTGTCAGGCACTGTTCCAGGATCCAGAGATGCTAGGTTAAATTAGACAAAACCTCACCCCTCGTGGAGCTTGCGTTTAAGTGGTCGGGGGAAACGAACACGTTAGATTGTTTCACATGGGAATGAAGAAAGGGAAGGAAATAGTGATTGTGTACGTGGTCAGAGGTGGGTTTTGAGGAAGATGACATTTAAACGAAATCCTGAATGGTGACCGCTGTGCAGACATCTCAAGAAAGAGAATCCCAACCGGAGGCGTGACAAGTGCAAAGGTCCTGGGGTAAAAATATGCTTGACCTGTTCAAGGGAGAGGAAGCAGCTACTGTGGTTCCAGCCAAGTGGAGTGATAGGCGATGGCATGGAGAAAAATGCCAGACTGTAAAGCCACTGTCAGTCTGGATTTTATTCTAATCATGACGGGAGCTATTAGAAGTTTACAGTCAAGAGGGCGACATGGTTTGAGTTATGCTTTTAAAAAGAGGTGGTTGCAGTCTGTAGGAGGCAAGGGGAAGGACCACTTGGGAGGTAGCCCAGGGATCTAAGAGAGCAGTAATGGTGCCTTAGACCAGGTGAACATAATGGAGATGGAGGTAAGAGGTTACATTCAGGATACATAATCCCACTGAGCACATTTGAATGTAATTGGCTGTTGGCCTCTCTCTCGCTGTACCGCAAACCCTAACCCTTCTTGTCCACATCCTGATACCTGGTGTGGGCCGGCCACCCACAGGCGCCCACTGCATGTTGGCTGCATGAGTGTTGTTGAGGGACCACCCATGTAGGAAGTGGCAGGTTGGAGTTAAAGCTGCCAGGCGCTCCTGGCTACGGCTGCTGTGAGCAGGCTCATTCACAGCCTGTCTCCTGGAATGATGCCTTCAGCCTTGTCCCCTGACGCGAGCAGAGCCTCCAAACTTGTAAATAACGTTTTCCTTTTAAAATGTGAGCAGAAGGAGGAGGCAGCGGTGACACAACTCCACGTGCAAATGACTTATTTTTTACCCTTTCACAGAGGGACACAGAGTATCAATACTGGTGCATCCGGGAAGGGCAGGCGTGTCGGGCAGCAGAACAGAAACTCGGCTTCAGGATCCATTATGTTCTCCCTGAATTAGACTTGTTGAGGCTCTCTTATGGAAGTGGGCTTTTTCTTAATTATTAAGAGTTAAAAATAGGAAAGTAGATTTCAAGGGAAAAAAAAAAAAGTCCCAGGCAACAAGAGCCCAATTCTAAACGTGTGCATGCACGTAAAATGGAATTTGCTGGACGTGAATAGGCACTTACAATGTGACTGGGATTGGCTCTGTCATGTGTCAGCCTAATAGCCTCAGCCCTGGTTCAATACAATGAACTTGGGAAGGTTTGCTTAATGAAAGAACTGACGTTTTCTGTGCGGTGGCCGCATTCATCAGCCTGCATCCTGTTCATTACACTACAAAGGGCTGCCAGTGGGAATCGGTAGGGTCATCTATCAGATAAACGTGATGGGGACAAAAGATAGCAGAGGCCAGGGCCTTGTGGAATGTTCTGAGGTGGTCTGGGTTACTGGAAGAGCAAGCCCTGGTTAGGGGCAACATGTTTCCAAGTTGACGTAAGGGCTTTTGGGGACTTGGGCTGAATTCTAGTTATGCCCTGTCCTGCTATGCACATCCTATGGTACCCTAGAGGGGAGATTTCGTTTATCCTCAGCATCTCCTTACCCCTCGTGGGGTCAGTTGGGCTGTTCACAGTTACTGGGTTTCTCCGTCTGGACTCATGGTACAGCTGTACTTTCCCGCCCCACGACTTGCTTTGGCCAGTGGAATCTGAGTGGAAGTAATGTGTCAAAGAGACACACTCTTGGAGGCAGAAACGTTAAGAGCCTAGTGTGTGTTGCACCACACCGTCTGCCACGCTGACTGGCAAGATTTCTGATACCGGCTGCCCTGTTGTGGTGGATCTTGGAAAAAAGACCAAGGCAAGAGCCTCAACTGACCCAGGATGGACTTAGAGAAATAGATTGTGCTTCTGCCTTGTGACCTAAGTTGCTAAGGTGTGGGGAGTTGCTTGTTACAGCATCACCACCAGGTTCATCCTGACTGCTTACACCCATCGACAGGCATAGAAAGAGACAACCAAAGCCCAGAACAATGGGTCACTTCTTAACACATTAACGGTCTAATTTTGCAATGTTGGAATATTGTAATTTGCCTTAAAAAAAATCATCTTTAAGATCTGTATATGTTAGTAAATTTCAGTTAGCCTCTAGAGCCATTTGATGGCGGTGCCCCTTGGAGAACTTCAGCAGATTCCTTCCGCTGTGAGTGTGGCCGGGAGTCATTGGAAATTGCAGACAACACAAGATCTGCCGATTGGCAGGGTCATCTTGGGAAGGGCCATTGTGGAGTAAAGAGCAGGCCCATTAATTCAGGGGGGATTTACATCAGTACTATCTACCTCTTACCTAATGGGACTGTTTGGTTGTGTTCTTTCCTGGAGAGATTAGTGATTGAAAGGAGGAGATTTAGAAAGGAGAGATAAAAGTTTGCATTTAATTCTCGTGACATGCAGCCTCCTAAGAAGGCATCCTAAGGAGGCTCCGTGGTAAATTCAGACTTAAGCCAGAGGACAGCTTCTCCTAAAAACAGTATTGATGTCCAGGTGGTGACATTTCTATAATAAAGAGGCTTTAAAGGGGTTTCAGGGAAGTTGCACTGTCTTTATCTCTAACCCTGAACCCCAACTGTCGGCCGAATTAAAATCTCCTTACATAATTATCACTGGGGGTTTGAACATAGAATCCTCATGTATTTGTTTTTTGAATTTATTCACGCCTAAAATCATAGTTTCTTCCCTATTCCCCCTCCCCAGCAGTCCTCACCGTCTTCAGTTCCACAAGTAGGGATTGTGCTTGAAGGGCTGTGGTCTTTCACAAACCTGCAACAAACAGCCTCTGTCTTCATAAGGTCATTGCAGGGGTTAAGTGCGAGTTTTGTTAAAGCACTTAGGACGGTGACTAGCGAGCAGTGTGTAAATGTTGCCTCTGCAGCCAGGGGGAAGCCGTGGTTCCTGGTTGTCCAGCAGGTCGGGGTTTGATGCTGCTGCCTCTGCCCGTTACTCACCAAGCAGCCCTGATCCTGTCGCGTGGTCATTCTCAGCCTCAGTTTCCTTCCCATAAAATGAGGGCAAAAGTAGCACCTTAGCACCTTCCTCATCAAGTGTTTGGGAGAAATAGATGAGCTAATGCCATCTGTACACTTAGCCCAGCCCCTGCCACTAAGGGAAACCTCACTAAAGGTTCTTTCCTCTTAGTGATTGTACAGATGGAGGCGGTGATGGGGGCGTGGTCTTTGCCCTGAAATCCCCCAGTAGCCGGTTGGAAGTACAGCAGTTGGCATGTTGTCAGCTGTCAGTCCCAGAAAATCCTGGCTCAGTGGATCTGAAACAAGGCAGCGATGTGTAATCTCACAACAGCCAGAGTCCTGATTGGGGCAGCTCCTGGCGGGGTGGTTTTGGGGGCCCGTGCTCCCGTGTGACTCGCCGTCCACACGATGGACGCGTCCGTGGTAGGTCCGTGATGGGCTCGGAAGTGGAGACGTGTGTGCTACAGAGTCAGACAGAACTTGACCTTAATCCTAGCTGCCAGAGCTTGAAAGCTCTGTGACCGTGGGTTAACCTCTCTGCGCCTCCATTTTCTCATGTGTAAAATGGACGTAGCGATATTGCTGATCTCATAGAACGGGGTCATAGTCAAGGAGCCTTGCGTTAACTGCTCCTGACACATGGTCTTCAGGTATCATAGAAGGTAGGCGATGTATTCAGCATCACTCATGTGGTGGCCGGTGGGGTAGGCGCTCAGACTCCTACTAGAGTTGGTCTCATGCCACAGCACGCTTCCCGTGCCAGAACTCCACAACCTCTGCCGTGGAAAATTGTACAGAAGGGTTTGCTCCCATATTTAATTAAAAATAGGTTCACAAGAGCCATAGCTTTTAAAAACCTACATCATTGCTTAATATAAACATAATCTGTCATGAAAAGAGTTCAGTTTAGCCTCCTCTTATGAAGCCCCTTGCATATAAATGTCCTCGTTCTGTTCAACGGCAGAGAAAAACCCTGCTTTATAGGTTTGCCCAGTATCTTCCCTGAGAATCCATGGGTGACCTTGTCTGTAAACCTTTGGCATTTAAATGTTAGTCTTCTGCTCCTAACAGCAGACCACCGTCTTTCTCAATGCAGAGCTATGTGTCTGTTTGAACACCATTATTAGACTTGGGCAGGTTGACATTACAATAGAGTTATGTTGATATAAATATACCGTTCTGGGTCCTGTTTATTTTGTAGAATATTAAAAGTAATGATGGTGAAGGTAACAGGATACTGATCAGAATACTCATGACTGTGCTCTGTTGTTCTAATGAACTCATTCGAGAATCTCTTTTGTTTCTCCCCGTGTCAGCTTCTCTTACATCAGGTGGAGCCTCGTTTGCCTGTCCTATAAAGCACCCGTGGCGTGACCCCTCTCCTGCCCTCTGAGTGTGCTCCTCACTGGTCTCTAGGATGTACACTTTGATTCTAGCACATTCGACTCTTCCCTGCGCTCAGCCAAAGCTCTTCTTAAATACACCGGCCCTCAAAGCCACACAGCTCAATCCTCTACCCCCTAGACGTGTCTTTCCCCCATATTAGTCTTGACTCCCCCTGGGAGTTCCCCCTATGGGAACTTCGAGGGCCAGGGCCATGAGCTGAAACATCATTAGGCAGATAGGAATGACGTTACAAGGTTCCACTCCTCCGTCATTCAACCACCACTCGTTATATTCTTAACCTGAGCCGGCACTGGCGGCAGAAGCATGAGTTAGGATCCTCCAGTTTAGCTAGGACAGGCCTGTGAACATACAGTCGGAGGGCTCAGTGTGGTAAGTGCAGTAAGAAAGGTACCAAGCGAAGCAGGAGAGAGAAAGGCATGGTTATCTTTGCCAAGTGTGTGGGACAGTGTAGGGGGATGAGAAGGAAGACGTGTATAGAAGGAAGCTTTCCCTCGGAGAAGGCATAAGATGGGCCTCAGAATCGAAATGAGTGTTTGTAGGTAGACTGTCCTGGGAAGCTGAGTGGTGAGAGAAGGGAGGGAGGAAGGGCGGAAGGGAGGAAGGAAGGAAGTAGGTTCTTAGCAGAGGGAATGGTGGGTGCGGCAGCCCGGTCGTGGGCATCTTCAGAGCACGCCTGAGTCTCCCTGATGAGACTCACAAGAGTCACTTAAGAAACTCCCAGATGGGTTGTCTCCGTCAGGACTTGCTGCAGGAAATGGGAACCTCTGTATGTACTTTGGCAGGAAGGGGTTCAGTAAAGAAAATTGGATGCTTACAAAATTGTTGGAAGAGCTGCAGAAGCGGCTTTGAGGTTGGTCTTCTCCTTGAATAACACAGAAGCGACCCTCCAGGGAGCTGCAGCCACAGCTGGAGCTAAGCCAGACGAATCAGCCAGAGCCAGCTCCTTTGCTGCAGCCCCATACCTACCACCAGGAAGCTGGAGACCGACCAGGCACCAGAGCAGGAAGACAGAAAGCTTCATCTGCACTTGGCCTCGCTGGCCAGGACGAAAAGCCCCGGAGAAGCGGGCATACGGCCTTTGCCTCAGTTCTACTGTCCATGTCTCACGTGACAGAGCTTAGCAATTGGTGGGACAGCTCTGTGTCCAGGATGTAGCTGCCAGGGAGTCCTGGGAAAGCAGTACTGAGCTTTCTGATTTTTCCAACTAGAGCAGTGGAATCAGGAGCGATGTTGCCCCTCAGGGGACATTTCTCAATGTCTGAGATATTTTCGGTTGTCACCACTAGGGGGAGTGCTGCTGGCTTCCAGTGGGGCAAGATCCGGGATGCTGCTCCACACCCAAAAGGCCACGGGGTAGCCCCCATCTCCAAGGAGCATCCAGCCCCAAGTGTCACAGTGCCCAGGTTGAGAAACTCAGACCCAGCAGGAGGGTGAAAATGGACCACACGGATCAGACTCAAATATCCAGCACAAATATGTCGTTTGTTTCCATTCCGGAAGTATCAAAAGTTTTGCTGGTTTGAGCTGTTTACCAGACAGTTGATTTTAGTTCCTTCAGTATGTTTCCCCTTCAACCTTGCATCCCGGCGTCGTGCGTGACTTACCCATTTTGATGATTTCGGTGGTTCAAGAGATTCTTTCTTCGAAATAATCTCGGATAAGATTTTGTTTAAGGAGAAGGAAAAATAGACTTTCTCTCCCCGTTACATTTCTTTCTTGTGCATGTACTATTTTTTCATCAGCGGACTTTTACTATCAGAAGAAATCCTCTGGAGGTGGATGAATTTTTTTCCCTTCACCCTCCCCACCAGTACCTTTGAGCTATTCTTTGGCTTGTTTTTCTTTTCCCTCCAGAGGAAGGAAGGAGGAATGACTGATGGCCAAGAATTAGAAACTCCTTCTCCTGGTCGCCTCTAGAAACTCCTTCTTTGACGTCAGGGTTTCTCTGCATCAGTGGAGTGCGGCTGAGCTCCGGCACACCCCTAATTCCCTGGCGGTTCCCTTCCACCCGCGGGTCCTGGTCTGACCGTGGCCAAGCCCACAGGGGTTTAGGAAGGACAGGCAGACTGTGATGAGTTCCCAGCCACTCTTTTCCCAGGGTTGTGTCCTTGGACGTTTTTTCTGTGCATCTGCCTCTTCTGACCCTCCCGCAGTTCAGGAAGGAAAGACCTTTCCAACCTCCCCCGAGATGCTGGTTTATCCTGGAAGTATGCAGAAACACGGTGGTGGTCATCATGACACGACATGCTGCATTGCTACGTTGCCTTACGGGAAGTATTAGATCTGATCTCTGATCAGCTTACGGAATAATCGGAGGCCCATAACCCTCTCCACGTGGATAACAGCATAACGGTTAGGTACAAGTGCTACAGAGCGTGACAGACCAGATGTGGATTCCAGATGGATGCTGTACTCTGTGGTACAGTGCCTGCCCCTGCCCGCCCACCAAATTCATGGCTATCCCGAAGCTCAGAATGCAACTTTATTTGCAAATAGGGTCTCTGTAGCTGTAACTAAAGGCAAGGTCGAGACGAGATCAAGCTGGATTAGAGTGACCCCGTAACCCAAAGAGAGTATCCTTGTAGGGGAGAGAAATGAACTCACAGTGAAAAGGCGACGTGAAGACAGAGGCAGAGATTGGAGTTACATATCTACAAGTCAAGGGACAAACGCCCAGAATTGCCGGCAGCCGCCAGGAGCTGAGAGAGAGGCCTGGGATGGTTTCTCAGAGCCCCGAGAAGGCCCCCACCCCATCAGCACCTTGATCTCAGACCTGTGGCCACCTGAACTCTGAGAGAACCAATTGCCGTGTTTTTCAGCCACCTAGTGTGCAACTCGAGGGAACAAATGCAGGTACTTTCAGTGGTTTCGCTTAGGTGACACAACTGCTTGAGGTGAACAGCGGTATTATTGTCACGCGTCTGCCACTTCTGAATCACGCCATCCCCTGGTTAATTGCTGGTGCTCCTGGTAGCCTGGTCCCCTCGTCTGTCAGTGGAGATGTCCCGATCTCATTGCGACGTGGTGCTAAGACTCAAATGAGGCACAACATATGTCAAGCACTTGGCACACAGCCTGGTCCACCGCAAGCGGGCAAGAAATAACTATCCTTATTAGCGTTGTTATTATTTAGAATGGAAATGTATTTAAGAATGCACAGTCAGGGGCTTCCCTGGTGGCGCAGTGGTTGCGGGTCCGCTTGCTGATGCAGGGGACACGGGTTCGTGCCCCGGTCCGGGAGGATCCCACGTGCCGCCGAGCGGCGGGGCCCGTGAGCCATGGCTGCTGAGCCTGTGCGTCCGGAGCCTGTGCTCCGCAACGGGAGAGGCCGCAACAGTGAGAGGCCCGCGTACGGCAAAAAAAAAAAAAAAAAAGAATGCACAGTCAGTATTCAGTTACGCTCACTAATAAAAAAAAAAGAAATAAAGCTATAGACTGCAAAATAGAAACTCCATGGAAAGAGTGCTGGATATTTTAAAGCGGTGACTTCAACACACACGGGCACCAAGCTTTTGGGTACCTAACGTACTTCCTACTCGGCCCACCCCAGCAGGGATTGGCCTGCAAAGGAGCAGTGGGAGAAATATGATCCCTGACACCCTACAAGGAAAATAACTTGCTTTTGGATAACTAAGAGTTAAATGTCACTTTGAGCTCCAGGATCCTGATTAAAAACCATTGCATCATCCTTTTTCACACCCCCTCCCTTTGGTAAAAGTTTAGAATACTGGCAGGGCAGCAGGTATGTTTAAGTGACTTTCTTCAAATGGCAGATTTCATTAAACCCATCACCGGAAGACAAGCTAAAAAGAATTTTGCAGGGAGCTTGGGAATTTCTCTTTCGGTCTTCCCACCTCCATCCACACCTCATGTTCAAGGTGGTAGCTATGGACTGAAACCTTCCCGAGCATATGCAAATGCAAATTGGGGCATTTACCATAAAAATGTCATGCACCGAAGTGCCTGTTAACGTAATATTCTGTAGCCAGCTGTGGTGATCAGAACAGTTGTATATTGAAGAGGCCACAAAATAGCGTAGTTATAGTTTGGCAATTTCTGGAATGTGTGTGTGCACTTTTCCTGTTCCAGCTTCTGTGATGACTCGGGTGTGTGTCTGTATTCTGATGGTAGCTGCGTTACAGGACCAGGCAGTGCAGCACGAGAAACCATCGTGTCTCCACACTCCACCTAAAAGGCCTGTAATCACTCCATTCTACCTTGCATAACCAAATGTTATCACTTGCAAACAGAACAGCTGGAAAGGTGCTTAAAGCAAAATGGTCAGATGAAATTTTAAAAACCGGAAAGAGCACAGAGATTCCCCCAGAAGACCAGCACTGGCCCGGAGCCCCCCATTTCCGGGTCACACATTTGTACTGATTACGGCCTGACAGCTCTTGAGTTTCCAATGATAACAGCCATCTGACTTGATCGGAGTTCAATGGATTTTCGCTAAAATAGAATCATTGCCGTGGTGATGGATAGAAAAAGTAAAGCAATACATCCTGATAAATGTTCCTCCTGCCTCCTTCCTCTCCCCAGCAGTGACCTTGCACAATCCATAAGAGAGCGAGGCACAGCCCTGGTCACCGCCGCAGCGCATCAGGACTTGGAAATTTAAGTAGCTTTGAAACCCATCAATGGGGTGACGGGGGAATGGCTGGAGATAGCAATGGATCATGCTTAGAGGGCTCAGAGGGAAACAGGGTACGCTGAAGGTCAAGGCAGACACGTCCTCAAGGAACAGCTCCAACCCTCATTCGCATTCACGGGAGGCAGTGGCCCTGCAAGGCGAGATCAGGAGAAGAGTACAATAAAAGAGGAATTTCCGGCACACATAATTTCTTCTCAGAAGCCAAAGGTACCAGAGGCCGGTGCGGAGTATTCGCTGCCCTGAGCGCGAGAGGGCGCCTTGCGCACCCACCCTCCCCAGTCTTTCCCTCCGAATAGCAAGGAGCAGGCTGCATAAGGACCCACTCAGCCCCTGTGACACTGCCTTTGTTTGCCAAGTTCTCCATCCCACATAGCTCAGCTGGCTGTGAATATTGTGAAAACCATTTGAGCATCCTTAAAGATGCCAACGCCGGAACAGAAAAAGAAACCCCACTAAAACAGGGCATCCGGGAAGCTCCTGGACCAGTCACATCTGCAAGCCCCGCGTGCTTGATGGGGGAAAGAAGCTTCCGGGTGGTTCTTCTGGAAGAACTTAGGCGTTGGCAGGCGCCCATTACTGTTGCTTACAACTCGCTAAAAGAAAATATTAAAATAAAAATTAGATCATAAATTTGGAGTCACAGTCACCAAGCCTAAAGTGCAAATTGCCAAACAAGTCAAGAGACTCATTAGCATTTTATGTAAATCAGTTATTACTGTTCTCCACTTCCTTAATTATCCATGTTATTTCAATACAACCCTTTCTTTGATGTCCCAATTCTATATTTAAATAGTGCAAGATTTCTATCGTATCCTCCCGCAGAGGTTTGTGCCATGCAAAAAACATGCCAAGAGCAGCTATTTTAGAGACTACAGGGAAATGTTTAATTGGTTCATCCCATTTGAGTTATGAGGGCGTATTACAGAGCACATAAAATCAGAAGCACGGAAAGTACTAGCTTGGAGAAGTTTACTGAAACCTGCAAGAGACCGCTTGAAATTTTGTCCCCAAGACTTTTTAGATTCTCGGTGGGAGCTGATTCAAAAGGAAATTTTGCAGAGTTCATTGAATTTTGCTAAATGATTGATTTATAATTGAAATATTTGGAAATAAAACCCAACAGCCTTCTTTCCTTTGGCACAGAGAGTTATGCTTTCGGTTGGATGGAGGGAGCACAGATGACCGAGAGAAGGAGGAACACGGGTGGGTGTGTGAGGAGGGAAAGCATTTCCCATCTGGATCCTTTTCAACTGGTTCACCTTCAGTGAAAGAGGAACCATCACAAGCTTGAAGATCAGCTTTGGTGATGTCTTGTTCTCACGGTTGTCTAGAATTGGAGAAAATCTAACAAATTACAGACACGAGAGTCCTTTCTCTAATAAATGAGCTTTTACAATAGCAGTGCAACCTCGGGGACTGTAGTAGTCACGCTTATCATCTCCCAAGCAGTAGATCCCATCCTCTCTGCCGCCTGCCTTTATCTTTCTGCCTCCTGGCCCGTAACCTACCTTGTTTTTAAATACTTTATTAAAAAAAAAAGAAGAAGGAAACTCTTTGCATGTGAATTATAACTGAAAATAGAGGTAAATGGATGGAAACTTACTCTTCCCATGTATTTTTGAATAATCGCTGTATCTGATTTTTTTTTTTTTTTTCTGGAGGAAAGGGCAGGTCTGGGAGAAAGCCAGTATGATAGTGGAGGATTTGGTGACAGGTAGACCCGAGTCCAAGACCAAGCTCTGTAGCTTTGTCCAAATCCATCTACACATAGTCTCCCCACAGTGAAACATGGCTGACAGTGCTTACCTTGAAGAGTTGTCATAAAAATTAGCATTAATGTATATAAAGTGGTTAGTATCTAGTAGGTGATTGAATGGTAAACTTGAGCCTCTCTCCTAGGCCAACCCCTGTGCCGAATGTTTACATAGATGATCACGTTGAAGCGTACTCTCAAAACACTCATCAAAGTAAGTATGATTACTGTCGTGTATTCTTAACAGCTGAGGTGGTTCCTGGTGATTAGTGATTTGCCCAAGGTCACAAAGACAAGCACAGGAATTGGAATTTTAATCCAAAAGTTGTCTAAGCTAGGGTGATAGTTTCAACAAGAACCATACAATATAGTAAGCTTAATATTAAAAGGAGGGAGAAGAACCAGCATTTCTCTGTCCTTTCTCTGTCTACTTAAATAAATAATATTTACAGAAAACTCATCTCTGTAGACTAAAATACTTTAAACATTTAATCTGACTTATTGGTTATTTATTTAACAAGGACTTTTATGGGGCTTGCCATGTTCCAGGCACTGTCCTAAGCTCTTATAACTAGTAACTCATTTAACCATTTAATAAATATTTATTTTGCGGGAAAGCCTGGGGTTTTATGGGAGAATTCTACAATGCTGGGAGCGAAGAACCCTCCCCAGAGCTTGCCGTCTTACAAGTCCCTGGGCACTGGCCCATATATATATATATACTTTTTTTTTTTAAAAAGGTAAATTATGTTTTTTAAAACATGATTTTTCTGTTCATACATATGGCATACTCGTTACAGGAAGTTTGGAAGGAAGAAAAAAATTTTTTGAAGGATTTGTAATCCTCTGCCCGTTAACATCAATCCAAGATTTTAGTGGAAAGAGAAAACACGTGGTCCAGTACAAGGAGTATCTTCCAGCCTCTTCTTCACTTTGCTTGTTTTAAGAGTCTCAGAGTAATTCAGAAGTTACTACTAATCATAACAAGGGCAGTATCTGGATGGAGAGCCTGCCAGGGGTTCAAGTTCCTGAGCCCTGTATCTTCTTTTTACAGCTTGCTGTCTTGTTCCAAGTGGATATAAAACTAGCGTCAAAGATATCACCCAGGGGGACGTTTCCTATGTAGTCCAAAACAAAACGTAAAAAATTGGCACGCCAGCACCCCCCGAAAGAAGCCTTTTGCCCCTTCTGTCACTATCCCCCGTTTAAATCGTGTCATTTGGGCCTCGGTTGCATGAACTGTCCTCAGCCTTCAGTCTTTACTATTTTCTTTACACTGGGACTTCCTGTTGTAGAAATCAGATCGCTTCTCTGAAAAGCTTCCGTCCCCGCAGTGACTGGTGGGGTTTCATCACCAGGAAAGCACATTGTTCCAACTCTAAAAGTCTGCAGTCTAAAATCATCGTCATGTATTTTCATCAGAATGAAATATCGGGTGCTGTGCTCAGTGCAAGGTTTTATTAATGATGTGCTGTCAGGGGCTGGATGTTCTGCATATTTGCATATTAAACAGCTGAGTGAAGAAACATTCTTTTTATTGCTGCAGGGAATAAATCAGTTTAAAGCAAGTTCTCATCATTTATACTCCTTTCAGCTCAGTCTTCTTTTATTGAAATAAATTGTTGAAGTGCTTTGCTCATTCTTTGAATACTGATGAAATTTACCTTGATAGGACCTCAGGAAAAATAATATTTTCTTAAAGGTGCAGTATTGTTCCATTTTCGAGTATTACTTTAATACATTATTGATAAGATAATTTAGAAATAACAAGTGAAAGGGGATGAAAAACAGTTTTGAATAGAGAAGGTGTTTCCTCAGGACGATTTTGCCAAATGCATTTTTATTGGTGGAGTGTAAGCAAAAAAAAAAAAAAAAAAAAGCCAATAAGCCACAAAAAGTCATTGTTTTTTTAAGTGAACGACCAGCTATTTTTGCATTCAAATCCCAGTGGGTATATTCCATCCACACACAAGGACACAGTGTTTGCCAGATACCAAAGCTCACTGACCACTGTGCAGGCACACAAGAGGTCCCAGGAAGTCGGGATGTTTTCCAATATGAATTACACCCTAGTCTCAGGATACGGGTACCCTGGCCGTTTGACAGGATCCTCACATGTTTGGGGGTCCTGCCTATTCTTTACCTCCTATCTCTTCCAGAGGTTGAAAACCTCTGTTCAGACCAACTATGTCCTGAAGACATTAAAAATAAGTGTTTTGGCCCTCACGTTGTTTTGGAAACTTCTGATTGCTGGCCAGCATTTTAAAATTTGAAATTGGGAAATTTCACGTAAAAATCCAGATTTCTGGCCTCTCTCCTAAAGGCAGAAGATCAAACAATCCTAAGCCTGCTCTGTCACCCTTTGCTGGGCAGCAGCCGTCTACGCTGGGTGGGACAGGTCCTCTGGGGCGCTGCAGTCCCCACCGCTCCGCCTTGTGTCCCACTAGTATTAGCCTTTATGATGCCTACCAGGCATCATTTATTTTTTCCACCGCTGGTCTGTACCTTTTCTCTTGGCAGTGAACTCACGTATATAAAGTGCTTGTGCATTGCCTGGTGCGTAATAAACACCCAGTAAGCTTTAGCTGGTATTAAAGTAGATGAGGACATGAGATCCGAGGTTAGTCCATGAAATAAATGTATTTGTTCTTTTATGATGTATCTCTCTGAATACAAAACCAGGCATTTCTTGAGCTTATAATTTTTTATTTTCAAAATTAAGTTTATTTCTAAAATGTAGCTCTCTCAGCTCCTTTAAATCTGTGTTCAAATATCCCCTTTTCATGGACTCCTTCCTTGACCACCCTATTTAAAATGGCACATTTCTTCTTGAACTTTGCCCTTCTCGAATCTTCCCTGCTTTCGTTTTCTCCTAGTGTGTATCACCATCTGAGGGACACTGGTTTCTCCATTTTATCCTTTCATTTGGTAATTGTCTCATCCCCCTTCTCCGCTGGAAGGTGAATGCCAACAAGGCCCAGGGTGTGGTCCCTTTTGGTCCCTGCCGTGTCCCAAGCACCACAACCCACGCCTGCCACTAGTAGATGTAGTGGGAGCTTAATGAATATTAATTGAATAAATGAAAGAAGGGCTGGCGGAATTTGCTTATTATACATTGGCCTCAGTCTTTACAGAAATTCCATTCAACAAGTATTTGTTAGAGCACCTACTGTGTGCAGGGCCGTGTGCTGGTTGCGACATGGAAGAAGAAGTGGACAGGGCAGAGATCCGAAGCTCGGGAAGCAAGTCCAGGCCAGCGGTCTGTGCCAAAGACGTGGTGGTTGTCTGCAGAACCACGGTGCACGTCCTTGAACTGGTATGGGCTTAGACCCGGATCTATAAAATACGAAAACACATGTAGACTTGGAGCCCAGCAGTCCTTTGGATAAGATGAGATCTGGGATAGGCCTAATAGTGGGTCAGCGTTTGGCTCAGGGCTAGAAAGGAGGGAGGATCAGAAACTTACCCTTTCCCCAGACCCTCTTATAGGCCAGGCACAGGGTCAACTGCTCAGAGCAGTTCCGTGAAGAGTCATTGCTCTTCCCATTTTACCCCGGAGATCAGTGAGGCTCAGAGAGGGTCAGCCACCTCCCCAGGGTGGCACAGCACATTTGGGCGCAGTGGGCCTGGCCTGTAAGGTCTAGACCTTTCCCTCTGTACCATGCTGCTTCCCACAGTCAGGAGATGGGAGAGCAGGGTTAGAGGCAGGTCTGGAGTGTGTTCCTGGAATCTCAGTGATGCCATTTGGTGAAGTTATTGGGTGGAGGTACCAGCATCTTGGATGCAGGGAAGGACTGGGGAGGATCATGTCTCCTGCTGGCCTGCTGTGTGTACAGAGGTGCCTGAGATCCTAGGGCCCATTTCTCACCACAGCAGTGGTAAGTTCAGGGTACAAAGGTGGGGCAACCTTCAAAGAGCACAAAGAATGAATATAACATTGGTGTAGGCTTTTTTTATTTCTTCTTCAATCTTGAAAGAAACAGTAAAAAGCTCCTTTTCCTGTTTCTCTGCCAGGAGTAGTATCATTTCTATATAAATAATTTGTGATAGAAGTTCCTTATTTTTAAGTGGAAAATGCACATTTGATAACAGGAAAATAATGTCCAAACGTCCGCTCATTGACGGCTGCCAAGAGAATGCCAGCGCTGCTTGTTGCCCGGAGAACGAGACGCTCAGATGCAGCTTTTTTCAGCGGCCACGTGGTCAGTGCCATTGCCTTTGCTGGGGCAGAGCTCTGAGCACTGGCCCCCAAACCCACCTAACAGATGGCAGCCGAGTGCTTTTGAGCCTTGGAGATCTGGAGTCAGGGCAGACCTGGGTTAGGATGCCAGCCCCACCACTAGCTGGCTATGTGACTTTGGGCTCATTATTTTGCCTCTGTAAGCCTCAGTTTTGTCTTCTGTAAAATGGGCATCATGTTAGCCTCTACCCTTGTAGGCTTAGGGTGAAGATTAAGAAGAGGCATCTAGCCCTGGGTTCTTTAACACAGAAGGTAGCCGTTGGCCACATGGGGCTGTCTAAATTAATAAAAATTTAAATGAAATTAAAAATTCAGTCCCTCAGTCATACATTTGAACTGCTCAACAGCCACACATGGCTAGTGGCAACCACGTTTCATAGCACAGATGGAGAATGTTTCCATCACCGCAGAAAGTTCTGTCGGCCAGCCCTGTGCTAGTACTCTTAGCCCAGTGTCTGGTACAGAGTATGCTGTGTTGGTCCTTAATTTTATTCTCACTCATCTATAAGGAAATGCAAGAAGGTGTTTTACATCCTTGAATCAGAGTCCTCGTAGTCATGATTTAAATAAATTGGGGTCAGTAGCACCCAAGAGTCCCTCCATATACATGAAAGGAAGGCAGCAGAGTTAGGCAATCCAGACAGAGGGTCTCTCGGGACAGACGAGGGTTTGAGGGTCCCCGATCCTGATCTCAGGGGAGTCCCGTATTACAGGTGTTAACCTGATTAGCCCAAGCCTGGCTCCTCGCTAATTACCTCAAGTGGATGGGACAGTTTCCAGCACTCAGCACAAACCTTTGCGTGTTAAATCTGCTGCTTCCTATTTGGCCTTGGAAAGTTACTACGTCCGTGCTTCTTCTTAAGCTTTGGTTAGCACGAGAATCTTCTGGAGGGCTTATTAAAACCCAGTTCCTTGGTCCCAGCCCCAGAGCCTCTAATTCTCTAGTTCTAGGCTGAGGCCCAGGGCTCAGCGTTTCTAGAAGGTCTCAGACAAGGCTGATGCTCCCAGCCCTGGACCACGCTTGGAGCAGCTGTTTTTGAAGCCTCAGTTTCTTTTTTGTAAAGAGATGCTCTTTGAGCTCTTGATTACTGTGGGAATTGAGAAAATGAATATATATAAAGTCCACAGCCAGTGACATTATAGAGACTCAGCAAAGGGGATCTGCTGTTATTACTTTTTATTTTACCAATTATTATTTTTATATCCACAAGTCAGGATCTGCTAGAATTGCGTGATATTTGGAAAGTGGGCCTAGTGCACTCTACCACTGTCCTACCATGAGCCAGCAGCACTCTTGGATTTAAACTTTTAAAGAACCTTTCAACCCAAAGTCAGGTCATTCTGGACCGGTGAGGATGGATGTATCTCCACGCCTGCAGTCGGTGTCTCTCTTTAATCAAGCGCTTCTCCCTCTCAGAGTAGCTTGCAACCAAAAGAGCTTACACTGTTCATTCTTTCACAGCCCGGAGGGGGAAGAAGGACATTGCCTAATGCACTTGCCCACTGCTAAGAGTGTGCTGGGTACCTTGCGAAGTGGGTGTTTTGCAAATCACACATGCTTTGGTGATTGAACATCAGCTCCAAGGGGAAGACAGGTCTTCCCCAAGTGGAGGATGCTATGAGGATGACCTTTCTGTTTTAGGATCAGAAATTTTAATAAATGAATCTCTAGATTCTGTGTTCAGTTTCCAAAATGGCAGCTCAGGAGAAACGCCGAGCGTTCCTGGCTCTTGTTTTCCGTCCCTGTGATCAGCCACGGGCTTTAAGGTCTTGAGGGAGTTTTGATATTAGATGTCAAATGGTAGTGGTTTGAGTTTGAAGAGCTCATCACGATGTATAATTCAGATTTTCTGAGTGTCTTAATTAGGCTTCTTTGGTCACAAGGGATGGAGAGTCCTACTCATGTCACCTCTTTTAAGAAAAGGTTCATTGTAAGATGTTGGCAAGCTAGGAAACGAGGCAGCTTCGGGTACCTGCCTCCGATGATTCCCTCCTGCACATTCGCTGTGTTCTTTTTTTTCCTGACTGCCTTCTGCCAGACACTGCTACATTTATCTGTTCTTTTCCCTTGCAGTTTTGGCTCACCCACTCTTGGTTTTGCTCACAATGGGGCAACTCAGCTCCATCTCATGGCATCTTGGCATCAGCTCTCTGTGGTACAACAGGCTTAGAGTCTATTTGCCGTTCCCCAGTCCAGGAAGCCATCAGCATGAGTTATCCTTTCCATCGGTAAACTGCAAACCAAACTTTTGGATAGACTGCCTTTGGCCCAGGTATAATCGGACCTGTGATCTCTTCAACTGTCGTCAGAGTGGGGAGGGAGAGGTGTCAGGTGATACAAAACATGCCCACCTCAGTAGGAGGGCCCACGGACCATGGGAATTCTCCTGGGAAGGGCAAGTGGGTGGGCAGGCGTGACTGGTCCTATCCAGTGTCCTGAGGTTTTGCAGTTTAGGGCCAGTCGAACTGGAATGGCAGCTGCCGCATGTTGGGTCAGATCAGGTCCAGAATTCCTCTCCGCCCCACCCGTCTGCAGTTGTCTCAGATTTGCTATGGGACCTCGATGTGGTAAAAGCATGCCTGCGGCCTCCATCTGGCTAGAGAAGTCACGTGGAGCTTCTCAGGAACCCCCTCCTTCCCTGTTAAAGATTCAGAAGGACTCTGTCCAGGTAGTTGACTTTGGGGTGAGGAACACCAGTATGCTTTCTCCATCATAGTCTCAATTACAACTGGTTTGAACTCTAAGTCTCATGGACCCCCCCTTATATTGAGCTACAGAGATGCCACAGTCATCCCTGTGCTTCTCTTTGTTCCCACCTGTGTTTTAGTGGGACAGTCACATCTTCCAAAAAGAGGGAGCCTGGAAATGAACTGGTGATTCCCTCCTCTTACAGGCGGAGCGTGGACGAGCTCGCTAGCAGGTACTAGAAACCTGGGGACACACCGCATGACTGTCTTACACCAGTGTCTGCAAAAAAGCACATCGTGGACTTCCTTCGGGAACATCCCCGCTTTGATTTTTATTCTGGGCTGTCCTTTGCCCACAGTCCCTGCAGGGGACTTCTTTCTCTTTGACATCCTTTGTCACCTGGTCCACCCCCTGTGATATTGCCCCTCGACCTGTTAGAGTCTCCACTTCTGGCAGCAGCAAGATGACTTGTCACAGTTTCCGTTCTGATTTTATGACCCTGGGAAGGATGGGCGGGATCTGTGAGGTCATCCTGTCCAACCTCAGCACAGGTAGGTTGGTTCCCCAATGGTTTGGTGTTTGGTCCGGGTCTCGTTTCAAATGACTCAAGTGATGAGGCCCCAGGACCTCCCTTGGGAAGCTATTCTGCCGCCTAATAACTCTCACTGTGAGAATTTTGTTTTTTTTGGTATGTGTCTAATATTCGGAGTCTGACACAATAAGGTTATAAAGAGCTAAGTCTGTTTAAGGTAGCTCTTCACCATAATAGTCACTTTTGTTGTAAATGTTCATCCAGCACAGGAGTTAAGTGCAAGTTACAAGGAGACCTAGGGACTGTTTATCCTAAAATGTAAGAATAGCCCCCAACATGAGAATTAATGCTGAAAACCTCCTCTATCTACCAGTAATAACTGTCCTATGTATAATATTTCACATAGTGATTTTTTTTTTTTTTTTTGCTTATACAAAAGCAGAGAAGCCTCTGCCATCGAGTGCTTAGCACAAAATTCATAGCTTCCCTCACTGAAACTGCTCTGACAGTTGCTCTCATTCTGCTTGCCGGGGAATGAGGTCTCGGCCTGTGTCTTTCTCCTGCGTGGGGTCTGTCTGTAATCTTAATCACTGTTGAGAGCCTGGTGGGAGGTTAACTTTTGCTGGGAGAAAAGATCTCAGGGTGGCGTTGAGCGTGGGGAAGAAAGAATGAAAGGGAGAGAGAGAAGGACACCAAAGGAGGAAGAAGAAGAAAAGAAGAAATAGAAATTGGGAATTAGAAACAGAAATGTAAATAAAAAAGAAGGGAAGAGGTGGGGGAGAGAAATCAAGGGAATGAGACAAAGAAGGAAAGGAAAAGAAAGTGAAAATAAATTTGGGGAATAGACTGGAGTAGACACGGATACTGTCAGTACCCAATGTCCCCTTCAAGCGGCACCTTTCAGACCCTTCCTGTGCTGTAAGAACCCAGTTCCCAAAGTGTGGTTTCCACACCAGCAGCAACATCACCTGGGAATTTGTTAGAAATGCACATCCTCTGGCCACACCTCAGACATCATGAATCAGCAAAACAGGGGAGGGGGCCAGCCACCTGCCTCTTCACAAGCCCTCCAAGTTTAAGAACCACTGCTGTAGGACATTCTTCTCGGACTCAGACTGTTTGTGTGGGTGGCCTGGCAGTTAGAAGGTATTTGTATTTACAGGGGACTCCAGCCCTCATCCACGTGCTATCTCAGCCTGTAACAGAAGCAGAGGTTGATGCACAGAAACCGTTATCTCTTCAGTTCTGAAATTCACCCAGGAAGGCAGCATCCCCTTTCCCTGGACCACACGCGATGCCCCACGGTAACAGACAGATTCCATATCCCAGCAGCCAAGGCCTGAGCCACGCAAGTTTGGCAAAACGTGAAAGGTTGTGTGTTGAATGACCACCCAGATCAGCGCTGTTTCATTTCCATCCCCTCACGCACTTTTCTTGTCTTTGCTTCCCACATGCTAGTAAATCCGAGTCGCATTAAGTAGATAATGGAAATACAAACCTAACATGTTCTTGACGTTCCCGTGGCACACTTAGAATTTAAAATGCAAGTCCTCGTATCAAATCATATGTCTTAGGCGAAAGGGTTGTATTCCTCGAAAGGGGAAAATTGAAAATGTAAACGTCCCCCCTCATTTTCCACGTGAGCTCTGGTTGTTTCAGGATCGTTGTCCTACACGGTGATAAATATTTATCATGGTTAAATGAACAATCATTTGGAGACAGATCCCATTTTATTGACGCAGCTTCTCAGGGCGTCCTAATTGTGACTCTGCCTCGCCGTTTTATGTTTTATCGGAATACGCAGGCATATACTTTATGAGGTTGGATAATGAAGAGAGAGAGACCCCAATAAACATATTTGCTAAGAGTAATGGCTATCTATAGCTCAGCCACCCTCTATGGGCACAGCCTCCATTACACAATCCAAGGCAAGCAGTTCATAGCTCAATTAGACCTAACTTGCTTCAGTTTTAGGCATTATGTTATCCTAAATTAATACCATATTTCATATCTGCAGGTCTGACTATTAACCGGATTTTGGAACCTTCAGGGTTTATTATTTAGCATCCCTGAAGCTTCCAAGTAGGCATTTTAAAGTTCCTGTGTTGGAACAGATTAAAAATTAGCTAGAAAGGCATGTTAAACAGTCCACTCCCTTTTCTTTGCTAATCCTGCTAGCAGAAGTGAAAAAGAGCATGCATGTGAGGTCAGATGTGGTCTGGCGCACGTGCTGGCTTGCTGCTGTTGCTGAAATAGGGCTTACTAAACCTAGAAAATAATTTCTGAAACCTCTGTAGCATGTCACGGGGCCAAAATCCAAGCACACCAACCAGGAATGGTTATTTTTTCTTCTTTGTGCTTTAAAGTTTTCTACAATAGGAGTGCATTTTGAATGTAAACTGAAAAAGAAAAAAAAAAGTAAGGCCTCACTACAGATAAACGTGACAAGACATGAAAATACTTTGAAAGTAATTTAACCCCTGGAAAGCATCTCTGTGCTTCTTGCTGTGTTATCTTCATCTTTAGTTGTTAATCAGAAATGGGAAACTTACCTGGAAACCTTAATTTCTGAAGATTATTCGTGATGAGTCAGTGTATCAGTTGCTAGTTTTTTTTTTTAGGAAAGATTCTGACAGATCTGTCTTTTCCAGGTCCCCATGCACTAACGCATTTCACTTCTATTTCTCCTACATATTTAGAGCACAGAAGATTCTGCCCTCGTTAGATAAACTTTAAAACCTGCCACCTGTGTCATCCTCGGCGAGGCCAGCTGCCCTCCCTGCTCACGCCAATCACAGGGCTTACTCCTGGGCCAGTGTTCCTCACCCGGGGACAGTTTCCCCCAGAGGAGGTTGGCAGTGTTGGGAGGCATCTTTTGGTTGTCGGGACTTGGGGAAGTGGTGGGAGATGGGGAGTGCATCTCCTGGGGTGAGACCAGAGATGCTGCTTGGCATCCTACAACGTGAGGGGCAGCGCCGCACAGCAAAGAATTATCCAGTCCCCAAATCTCAATAATGTCCCTGTTGAGAAACCCTCCTCTAGCTACACCTAACCATGGGACGGTCACCAGCCGGTACTCGGCAGGTGCTCTGTCATCCGCTTGCCTTGAACTTCCCTTTGCTAATTCCTGCTCATGCTTCTAAAGACCACCCCTGACCCCCACCCCAAGCATCATGTCTCTTTAAGAAAGCTTTGCTCAGTCCTCCAGTGTCTTGGGACAAACTCTGCCCTCGCTTCTCCCCTGAACAAAGGCTCTTCTTGACCAAACTTCAGTCACGTTCCTCTGATCCCACTTCGCGACTAGACCGTGACCTTGGACCCATCCTGGCCGCGTCTGCATAGCCCGGTCTGAGCAAGAATCCTAAGTCAGTTGAGAGAGAATCCCTCCCCCCTTGGTATCTGATCGCCCAGGTCTGCCTTCAGGAAGAATCCTGTTAACTCAGTTTAGTAAGAATTCCCCTACCCTTGAGGTCTCTTCTTAGTAATTTTTTATCCACCAACTCCACCCTACCTTTCCCTACTCACTGCTTGCCTATAAATCCGCAGCTGTCTTCATTGTATTCGGAGTTGAGTCTGATCTCTCCCACTGTTGCTATGGTCTTGACCCCTACAGCCCTGAAGGAAGTCTTCCTTACCATTTAAACAAGTGTCAGAATGATTCTTTCTTCCTAACACCTCACCTACTACATTGCCAACCCTTTGAGGTCAGGACCATGTGTTGTCTAGGGCCAGACATGCACAAGGTGGTTACCTAAGAAATGTTTGCTGAATGAAGATCTGAAAGCATTTGGCGGAAAGAGGACACATACATCAATGCGCGCATAGCCTCAACCTCCAAAGGATACACCTGACCCGGTTCTTTGTCTTCTCCCTTCCATCCAGGCATTTCCCAGCCACCGCCTGGATGCATGTATGAATAAACTCTACCATTAAGTCCCTGAATTATTTAAGCGCCGCCAGTGGCCACTGATTCTTTATAAAGCGTACAGTGGAATGTATTGCATATGCATGCACTTCAAGAGCACCTGTCAGCCTACCCAGGATGGCTTGATGTTTTCTCTCAGGGCCCCGTCAATACTCGGGTATTCTCAGATAGTGCAGGTGGCTGAAGCCCTTGTGATCAGGCTTCTGCAGGTGCTAAAGGTTTGTCAAACCAGGCCCCAATCTATATGTCCGGTGTCGCCTCTAGACCCCCTTTGATAATCCTCGCTGAGCAGACACATTCAATACATCTTCACTAATGGGTTCTGAGTTCATAAAATGTATTAATGACTTCTTTTTCAAAGTAAGAGTGCTTTGAATACAAGTCTTTACTGCTTTAGAAGTTCATAAAAGCAAAAGCACAGTACTTCCCCTGATGTTTGTACAACAGGGGAATAGACTTACACCCAGGGCATGGAATTCCAGCTGTGCTTCTCTTGTTTGTGATTCCAGAGTTCAGGATGCCTGGCAGAAGGGACCCCCTGATTCTCAGTCGACTGTCTGATTTTGGTGAATTCCTTTCTTGCAAAAGGCTGACAGTCATTTCATTTGCAAAATAGCTTGATCGCATGACAAAGACAGAAAGGAAAACCCAGAGTCGGCCTGCTGGGTATTTAAAAAACACATCTTCTCACTTAATCCTTGCACCAGCCCTGCCGGAGAGAGTTATTAGGAGCTCCCAGTCTGCAGATGACGAAACCACTGTGCCAGGCAGAGGGTGTGGTTCAACTCGCACCCTGGACTCACTTCAAAGGCTTTATTACGTGGTGCATTTCTCCACGCTGCTCTCAATCATAGTGGTGAATGGAAGAGAAGCATCAACTTTTGCCTTCCCAGATTTTTTAAGTACTTGGAAGATTTTCTTCAAGAGTGAGCAGAAACCCCGGCTTCCTTACCAATTCCTAAAGATGCAGTCCTCCCCAAAGTGCGCACCGCGTTTATGGAGACTGGTTTTCATCAACCCTCTGGTTCACAATGGAGCACAGTAGAGAGTGCCCACTCACTGTAGAGTTGCCAGCACCTGGCTAACATCTGGTCTTGAAGAATGCGGCCCTTTGGGCTCCAAGACATCGAATGAACCCTTACAGGTAACGCCTGTAGATTTATACTTGTTCCTCTGCAACTACAAGGGCCATATGCCCGGATCCTTCACTTTCACGTTTATTACACTTACAGTTGAGGACACAGTGGGTCGGGGGACTAAGATTACTAGTGGTGCCCCATAAGTGTGATTATTTATGATCCCTACAAACCAAGATGACCATCTTAATTTCATGCTCCTTAAATCAGGGTGTGAATATCCCCAGTTTTCCCTGGTGGAGTGTCGGTGCCAGAGTTTATTAGAAGTCACAGGAAATCAAAGCTCGTTTTCTTAAAAAGTCAACTTCTTGGGTGACTAAACCATATTGTTTAGAGGAAGGCACACCCAGATATTATCTCATAGAATGCCTCTTGCGTCTGTTGTTTTTTTTTTTTTTTTAAAGATAGAACAGGGCTTCCCTGGTGGCGCAGTGGTTGAGAGTCTGCCTGCCAGTGCAGGGGACACGGGTTCGAGCCCCGGTCTGGGAAGATCCCACATGCCGCGGAGCAACTGGGCCCGTGAGCCACAACTACTGAGCCTGCGCGTCTGGAGCCTGTGCTCCGCAGCGAGAGGCCGCAATAGTGAGAGGCCCGCACACCGCGATGAAGAGTGGCCCCCGCTCGCCGCAACTGGAGAAAGCCTTCGCACAGAAATGAAGACCCAACACAGCCAAAAATAAATAAATTAATTAATTTTTTTTTAAAAAAAGATAGAACACGAGTCTTTAAATACACATCTACTCCCATGGATCTTCTTTGCTACGAGAGAGATGTCCACGGAAGATTTTGAAAGCCCAACCGTATGGAATCATCATATTATTCATTTTTATTTGTCATCCAGAGCTCGCCAGCAGCCTTTCAGATCTCTCTCTCCTGGAGGTGCAGCTTGATGCTTGTAAATGGATGTTGCTTTGTTCCAGATAATGTGCATGTTGAAAAGCGATCATTTGCCTCCCTCCTGGGTCCGCAACTCAGATATTCTTTCTGGTTTTGTGGCCTGGGGTTGTTGACACCCACCTCCTGTGTTTTATTGCCATTCTAGAAGTCCAGCCCCCCTCCAGCATACATGCATGTCCCTCTCTATACCATGGGGGGATACTTCTGTATTGCAGTTAATTTTCCCTCTGTTTATCACTTCCAAGTTCCACGGCCTAACTCTGCTGCCTGTTCTGTCAGCCACCATACATATATCCCTGTTTTAGTCCCACTTTTGCAGTTTTTAAAATATAAATTTATTTATTTATTTTATTATTTACTTATTTATTTTTGGCTGTGTTGGGTCTTCGTTGCTGCGTGCGGGCTTTCTCTAGTTGCGGCAAGCGTGGGCTACTCTTCGTTGCGGTGCGCAGGCCGCTCATTAAGGTGGCTTCTCTTATTGCGGAGCACGATATCTAGGTGTGCGGGCTTCAGTAGTTGTGGCTCACGGGCTCTAGAGTGCAGGCTCAGTAGTTGTGGCTCACGGGCTCTAGAGTGCAGGCTCAGTAGCTGTGGCACACGGGCTTAGTTGCTCCGTGGTGTGTGGGATCTTCCCGGGCCAGGGCTCGAACCCGTGTCCCCTGCATTGGTAGGCGGATTCTTAACCACTGCGCCACCAGGGAAGCCCTGCAGTTGATTTTTTTTTTTTTTTTTAACATTATCCCCATCTGGATGACACATATATGCTGTAATGGATATGCATCTTGTTTAACATGTACATAGAACCAAATAGTCGTACAGCAGTATTTCAGGAGGCAGGCGCTCCTCTGGGGCAGTGCAGACGATGTTGCCCCCCTAGGGACATCTGGCAGCGTCTGGACATATCTCTGGTTGTCACAGGAGGTCGGGGATGGGGAGACATTGCTACTGGCATCTGTAGGTAGAGGGCAGGGAGGCTGCTGAGTGTCCCATGATACACAGTGCAGCCTCTCCAGAGAATTAGCCAGCCTGGTGTCAGTAGTGCCAGCGGCCAGCAGTGCTGATCTAAGAGATTTAATTCTTCTCTTCGCCGCTGCAAATTATTAAAGATGGAAATACCCTCTCTTTCCCGTCTAAAGTTGTGGTGTGAGATACGCAAAGTTAAACCCTGTGATATTAGAACCAGTGAGTGGAGCTGGTTGATCTGAGACGTGTACTCTTTGCGGCTGGCAGGGAGGCAACCCTACATAAAAACATCAGGATTTAAAGACAATCTAGGCTTACTTCACTTAGTATGATAACCTCTAGGCCCATCCGTGTTGCTGCAGATTTCATTCTTTCTTTTTCATTTCATTCTTTTTGATGGCTGCATAATATTCCTTTGGGTATATGCACCACATCTTCTTTATCCATTCTTCTGTTGGTGGGCATTTAGGTTGCTTCCATGTCCTGGCTGTTGTGAATAGTGCTTCTGTGAACACTGGGGGTCAGAGACAAAAAGGCAGATATCATACGATGTCGCTCGTGTGTGCAATCTGAAGAAAGGAGAGAAGTGAACGTATTCACAAAACAGAAACAGTGTCACAGATATTGAAAAACAACTTACGGTTTCCAAAGGCGAAGGGTAGGGAGGGATTAATTAGGATTTGGGGATTAAACTATACCCGCTACTTTATATAGAATAGATAACCAACAAGGACCTACTGTATAGCACAGGGAACTCTGCTCAATATCTTGTAATAACCTATAATGGAAAAGAATCTAAAAAAGAATACACACACACCTATGTATATCTGAATCACTTTGCTGTACACCTGAAACCAACGCAACATTGTAAATCAACTACGTTTCAATGAAAACTTAAAAAAAATAAAGACAATTTAGAAATGCGAAGGTCATAGGTTAGGGCTGGGGGGGGGGGTCCAAGGAATCCCCAAGAGACCTGCGGGGCATGTGTGCCTGTGTGCAAGCTGTGGCCACATCCTTGAGTGCGTCTGCGAACACTCGGACAGAAAGAGCCACGTTCTCAGGAGGCCTTTTCCTCCGTCTCCTCAAACAATACCCTTAGCTTTGTCAAGGGAGCGGCAGCCTTCCCTGGGAGACATTAGACGACACGTCAGTCTGCCTTTCCGTTGTTTTGCTCCTGCGTCCATTTGAAATTCAGTGCAAACCCATAAATCCTACTTTGCTTCTGGTAGCAGCCTGCATGGTGTGTCGATTGAGCATTAGAAAAACAGTAAATCCAGCCCATTTATTCGCATTAACCAGCCAAGGCATCCTGCGTGCCCGTGTAACTACTGGAAATTACTGACATGGCCTTGTAGACCATGAAAAGATGGAAGCATATGGCAGAATTCATATGTGAACAGATTGCTTTTTCGCGTAAGAACGCTTTATTAGAATATCAACTCTTACAGCTTACGGAGGGTAGTCTTCCCGCCTTTGATTTAAGCCCCGAGTCACCCCACCACGCTTTTTTGTCACCGCATGCTGCTGCGGACCTCACACCTCCTCCTGGCTGTTTCTAAATGGCCTGCTTAAACCTTGAGGTGGGTCCTTCAGTTTCCCATAAATTAATAACACGTCTATGAATATTTCCCAGCCAATTTTAGAAGCCTCAGTCCGTTCCAATACCAGGAACCGTAAAAACGGGGGACAGATAAAGCAAGCTTCTTCTTTCAAATGCCCTTCCAACACGAAGCAAAATATTATTAATCTGGACTGTCTGCTACTTTCATTTACCATGTTGCTGCTCGTGGGATTACAGGGACAAAGGTTTCATAAATTTCAAATGAAATACGAACATGTGTTGTCAAAATACTGTTCAGCTATGAAAGCCCTGCTGGTACTAGCTCCACTTGTTATTATTACTCCTACTCCTGTTATTATTATTACAGTATTTATATCCACAAGCATCACATGTCCTGAGTTCTAGGGAACAAAGCTCCCCCTGCCCACTTCTCCCCCCGTCCCCCCCCGTTCCTTTTTCATTCTCTCCTGTGCCTTTTGTGTCTCTTCTTCATTTTACAAGCAGGAAACGGGAAATCAGAGAGTCAGAGAATGAGTTTTGGTCCATCCTGCCTTATCTGGCTGCGTGTAGTTGCTTTGATGGCGGGGCACGTGGATGCCCTCGTGTGCGAGCAGGGTCGCTTGTCGTTCACGATAGAGGTAGGTCGCAGGGGCGGGGTTTAGGCGGCTCCATCAGAGAGTGGCACGCAGGTCGCACCTGTGAGGCTGTGGCCTGCTAAGGGGGGGTTCCAGGGCTGGATCAGAGACGGCAGAGCCCAGCTGGAAAGGCAGTCTGTGTGGAGAGCCGCCAAGGTCACAGCTAGAAAGAAAACGGCATATTCCAAATCCAAGGGCCAGTGCTCACGTGGATCAAAGAAATCGGGGCGGAGTTGTTGGCTGAGAGACTCAAGCCAGACTGGATGGCTCCAGGGCAAAAATAAAATACTCAACTAAAGCCATCTAGTAAGCATTGAGCAGGTGACAGACACTTCAGTGGCCCACGAGTATGCACCAGATTTACTGTGGGAGGGAGGGCAGCGGTGACTCCCTGACGGGGCTGTACTGAGTCAGACCAGTGGTCCCCAAAGTGGGGTCCCCGGACCCGGCAGCCTTGCGGCCACTTGGAAACTTGTTAAAGATGCAAATTCTTGAACCCCACTGCAGACCTACTGAGTCAGAATTCCCGGGGGGTGGGGCCTGCAATCTGTGGGTTGATTCTGATGGTGGTCAAGTTTGAGACGCTCAGCGGGACAGGCCGGGAACACAGTACACGTTACCTACACGGGGCCTGGGAGTCCAAAATACGGTGCCACTGCCTGGGGACGCGGGCCTTCGGTCAAGTCGTTTAAACTCTCTGCTCCTGGCGTCTTCCTCCCCAAGGGGGACAGTAGTGCCTGGCGTTCTGACCTCGCAGGGTTTTTCTAGAATGATGCTGGTCACGGTGACCAGCAGGGAAGAACCATGGTACCCTTACTGCGTACCAGGCAGGGTGCTAAGCCCACATTTCACATGCTCTCTGTTTTCATCCTGACAGTTGCCCATGAGGTAGGTACTACTTTTCCCCCTGGCTTAGTTTTGAGAAAACCAAGCGGTCGGGTATTTAGCCCAAGGCCATGCTACTTGTAGGTGGGTATCACTCCAGGGCATCCTCCTTCTACAGCTCACATTGCCCCCTGAATGGCTGCGTTATTTCACTAGATCAAGAGACATAGTGCGCTTGAAAGGGCTTGATGAAGTATAAATGCCATATAAAATAATATAAAGTGGTGTTAACCATTGTCATCATTGTGTGTGTGTATATGCATATATATACACATACGTATATGTACGTGTAAATGTATGTATCTTTTAAAAATTAACTCACATTGGCATCTTTCCTTGGTGTTTCTCCTGTGTGGGATCCTTTGGCCTGGCTCAGCCCCCATTACCAAAGACATTCACACCCTGCACTGGGTCAGACAACGCAGACGGGGTCTGGATTCAGGCGTTGGTGCCAATCAAGACTTAGGCTTGCTCTGGAATACTTCGACTTATCTTTCCCATCGACCAGCAGAGGGTAGAAGATTCGAGGTCCAGATTGTTACTGGGGGTTTCTGAAAGCTTCTAGGGTGGCCTTTGTGAGCAGAAGAGAACGTCCAGAGGTTTACCTCGGTTTTTAAAATGAAAAGTTCTTTTATTCACGTGACAAATTCCAAATCCTAGCTCTTCTCTAGGCTTGTAAATTCAACTTACACTTCTTATTATGTTGCTTGCAAGCCTGACAAATTTTAGCAGTCATTTTGGAGGAGCTGTAGAATAATATTTCAGCTCATGTATGCATTTAGGTACAGACCTTGAAAACGTGAAGCTGCATTTACAAATGTAATATTTTGATTTCCTTTTCAAGTATTTTTACTGACAAACTTCCCAAGAATGTAAGTGATTTGCATATTTATATAATAAACTTCGATTACGGTGAACCTTAAGCTTACTTAATGTCCTGATACTTTTATAAATTTAGTGATATTTTTGCCTACAGTCACAGTGCTGTAGTGATTCCTATTTATGCATTTAAAATTGAAACTATTAGGCTAACGTATAATTCTAGAGAAGGAGTGAGCAGACTTTTTCTGTAAAGGGCCACATAGTGAATATTTCTGAATTTGCAGTTCAGTTGGTGTCTGTCACAAGAAGTTAACCCTTTATATGAAAGCAGCCCCAGACAATACATAAATGAGTGGGCCTGGCTATGTTCCAGTAAAACTTTATTTATACAAACAAGTGGTGAGCCAGATTTGGCCCAGGCGCATAGTTTGCTAACCCTGCTCCCGAAGGCCCAACTCAAATATTACAGGTTCATAAGGTACCACGTGTGTGAAGCTGTGCCAACACAGTAGTGTTATTCTCATTTTGATTATCTCAATATTTTTAGGTTTAATTCTCACATAAAAGCGTGATATTTTTAGGTTTAATTCAAACGCTGGCTGCCTGGGTTTGGAGTTAGTTGCTGTGTGGCCATATGTTGCTGTGTGGCCTTGGGCAAGTAACTTGACCTCTCTGTGCTTATTCTGTTGACCTTTAAAAGGGAATTATGATAGTACTTATCTCGTAGAGTGGTTGTGAAGAGGGCATTCATCCTTTTATGTAAGTCTTTCCTGTGGTTAAATGATGTCTGTGCACTAAGGAAACATGATGTCATACCAAGCAGTGTGGGGGTTACCTGCCATGTAAATTTAGGTCTGCTTCTCATCATCCTGAGGTTTCTTTACAGCCAGTGAGGCTCCTGGACGACATGCGAACTCGTTTCTCATGGTCACCAGTGCTTCTAGGACAACCACCTTTTTATAGATGCAACAATTATCATTGATTCTATTTCTTAAAGAGGACAGATCACTTGTTTCCTCTGATTACTGACACCTGCACCCTCCACCAGGTGGCACCTCGCTGAATTGAGGCTTGCATTTCTTCGGGCTCTTCTCTCTAATTACCTTCTGAGCAGCTCTAAATCACCTTTGAACCCAACGGAATTCTGTACCCTGTTCCCCTATATTCTGTCTCTCCAGACCAGGAGATAATATCGGGGCATCTCACACGGGGTCATCTGACTTGCAGTCACATCGTCTAAGACAGTGGTTCTTAGCTGAGCATGGCGCTGTTCCCTCCTCGCACTTTGGGCGTTTTTTATTACAAGGTAACCAGGGCACCGTCTGCCTCAGGGAGGGTAGGTGGCTAGGGAGACACGATGCTGAGCGTTCTGCCAGGTGTGGCCTTTCCCGTAGGACAGAGAAATGCCCTTCCTCAAGGTGCCGGCAACGCCCCCATTGAGAAACACTGTCCTAGGGTTATCTTTGTGACATGCCCTAGTAGGTGGACCAGGGACGCTTACAGAGGTGTGCCCAAGTTCACAGTCAGCGCAGGCCGCACAAAGAAACGAGGTCCGAAGACCAAGGGAACCATGAGCCTGGGGGAGGGACCGTGCTAGCACTCAGGGTCTCCCTTCTGTCCTACAGGACCGCCTCTTGCTTTGCCACCCTGTTGTGCTTCTGTGTAGTATTTCTTGCGGCATTTATGGACCTGCAGTGGGCCTGGCTCCAGTCACCTCAGAGTCATGCTGGCCAAAGCCACCAGAGCCAGGTCTTGGAGAAGCGGCCATTGCTAGCATGGTGCTTGGCACAGAACGGGTGCTTAATGAATATTTATTGAATGATTTCCAGCTCACTGAAGAAAGCTGAAAGAGTACAACACCCAGAGGATTGAAGCTTATTGAAAATCAACCCAAAGGACTGTGGTGAAAAGAATTTCGAAAGGCAGGGGGCAAGGAATCAGTGTTTATTAAGGGCCTTCAGTGAGTGCCGTAGTAGAAGTACAGTGTCATGTGATGGACACAGCCTGGGGCCCGGCTGCCTGGGGTTAGGCTGCCTGGGATTGAATCCAGACTCTGCCAGGTATAGCTGTGTGGCCTTGGGCAAGTCAGTCAACCTCTCTGTGCCTAATCTCTTCATCTTTGAAGGAGGGATAATGATGGTACTTATTTCACAGGGTGATGGTGAGAATGAAATGTACAGTGTTACAGAACGCACTTTAACAGGGCCTGGCAGGTAATGAGCCCTGCATAGGTGTTTGTTTTGGTTATTTAGTTACCCTACTTCTTCTTAATGTTCCCACAGCATCCCCACTTGACAGATGAGGAGACTGCAGATCTCATGGCCATGTAGCAGGCGGCAGCCTGGGACTTGGAACCCAGGCCGGCTTCCCTCCACCGCCTCTCCCCACCCTTTTCCACAGCCCTCCACCCACTCCCATCTCTCCACCCACCTCCCTTGTTCTTTCCTTCATTTCTTTGTGGGGGATTTGGGAACCAAGAGGAGGAGAAGGGCTTGAAAAGAAAACACACAAAGGTGACCTGTCTGAACTACGTCGTAAAACAGAGAGTTCAGTTTAGGGCTCCTTGGGACCTGGTTGGGCGGCTCGGGCCCTCGCTCCGAGAGGGCATCTGATGTGAGCCGTCTGCTGGGGATGCAGCTTGAGTTGCCCTCAGCGATGGCTCTACTCCTGGTGTGGGAAGCGGGAGGGGAAAGCCCCAGTGATAGAGGCAAAGGAAGAAACCGCCCCGTAGGGTTTCCTGACAGCCAGGAGCTCGTAGACAGAGGAGCAGGTGCATGACTGCATCTCCAGGTGGAAAGCCAATGGTGGAGAAACAGAACATGACTTGAGAGTGGCAAGGAAAGAGCAAAGAGGTGTCCAGTGTTTCCTGGACACATTTTTCAGAGCACGTGTAGAGGAGAGCTGTGTGCTCTGGGGCCACGGAAAGTGCTTCCTAAGAACAGCCGTACCCTCCACCCCCCTTTTAATTCCGCCGTGCTCACTGCAGGAGAAAGGGACCAGGGTGTGCATCCTTGCGACCCGATGGCTGCCAGCGCTCGCCCTTTCCTGCCCCCCGCCCCACCCCCGGAACCCTGGGCTTCCAGAGCAAGCACCTGCCCCAGAGTTTCTCTCCTGCCTCAACACAGGAGAACTTTCTGCTCTTTCCAAAGGGAATCAGTCTCAAAAGCAAGTCTCTGGACTTATGGGTACCTGTGGTGATTAGTGGGATCAGGCTAGCCTCGCCCGAGGATGGGGTGTTAAGCTGAGGGCTGGGAGGACCCTGACTTTAGCCAGGAGGAAAATTAAGAACCGCGAGAGAGAACGTTAATTTTGATTTTTTTTTCCTCCGTGCTCCTTCTCTCTGTGTATCCTAACGCAGGCACCCGGGCGGCCCTTCACCTTGTTTGCCCCTGAGCCTAATGCCTGCTTCTCCTCCATCTTCTGTGCAAAGTGCTAATAGTGGAGGAGTTGGGGTCACCATAAAGGTGATTAGAAAACGCCAGATGCTTGAATTTGGGGACCGAGAAAAAAAAGAAACCTAGATGTGTTTCCGACTGTCCCACTGATCTTGATTTCCTAAAAGGGAGGATTTCTTTCCTTAATTTTTTTTTGTTTTTATTGACATTCTGCGTTTCTAGCATGGCAGGTAAAACAGAGTGTTCTTGAGACTATGCTGACCGCCATCTTCCTCTTCTCAATCTCAGTGAAAAGCAGTTTTTGAACTTAATTCTTCTTTTTTTTCCACTTGTGGTCAAATTTATATACCGTAAAATTTACCATTTTAACCATTTTTTTTTCTTTGTATGAACACAATACTTATTTATTGAATATTTGAATAACAGTATGATTTTCAACTCACTTGGAAAATGCCTTCTTTTTTTTAACATCTTTACTGGAGTATAATTGCTTTACAATGGTGTGTTAGTTTCTGCTTTATAACAAAGTGAATCAGCTATATGTATACATATATCCCCATATCTCTTCCCTTTTGCGTCTCCCTCCCTCCCACCCTCCCTATCCCACCCCTCTAGGTGGTCACAGAGCACCGAGCTGATCTCCCTGTGCTATGCGGCTGCTTCCCACTAGCTATCTGTTTTACATTTGGTAGAGTATATATGTCCATGCCACTCTCTCACTTTGTCCCTGCTTACCCTTCCCCCTCCCCGTGTCCTCAAGTCCATTGTCTACGTCTGCATCTTTATTCCTGTCCTGCCCCCATTTTAACCATTTTTAAGTGTCTAATTCAGTGGCGTTAAGTACATTCACATTGTTGTACAACCGTCACAATCATCCATCTCCAAGGGAACTTGCTTCTTCAATCGCCCAGCCGTGTGTTTCAAATCTCTAGATGCTGTTCGACTCAGTATGTCATGGTGGAAAGGGGCAGCTTGGGACTCTTTTTTCCTTTTTTTTTTTTAAACCACTAGCAGTTGTGTTACCCTCACCCAGTGATCCAACCTCTCTGAGCCTCAGTTTCGGTCTGTAAAATGGGAACACTGCTCCCCACCTTAACACTGTGTGATTTGAACTTAGTGAGACCACAGGTGGGGCGACCTCTAGAGTTTGCTCATCACCAAAAGTTTCTGGTGAGGCTTGAGATGGTAACACACCACCTACCTTCCGTTCTCATTTGTCTGCATTGTCATGAGACTTGGTTCTACTTTTTATACGGTGAATGTATAATAGATGCGGTGCCGAGAAGAAATACAGTTCGTGTAAGGACCGTGTGATCGCCCCCTGTTACCCAGGAACTCGTTAGGTATCGACAGGTCAACGTGAGGAGGATTCCAGCTTGGTATCTGCTGGGCTCTCTCCATACAGTTTACGAAACTCTAATCCATAAAAGCTGTTCGAAATTTCCATTAGGAGATTTGCACAAGTGGTTAAAATTAGTCATGCATTCTTGGTCTAAACTGCAGGAAGGGTGTCTTAACTGTGAAAATGATTATGACATGTTAAAACTGTGTAATGGTAAGCAGACAGTTTTCCAAGCTGCTGGGTGAGTTCTGGAAATGCTCTATTTATTTTCTCCCTATTGACTCCTTTCTTTCAGGCAAGACTGCCAGTGCGGTGACTTGGAAAACAACTGAGACCCAGCAGTTTCCAAGCATTGACATTACGTGGCTTCATTTGTGAGCCGGGCCAACTCTTGTATTTTATTTTATTTTTGTAAGAGGGGGCCTTAAAAAATAGCAGCATTCCCAGTTCGCTCACCCTAGGTCCCATTTAACATTTCTAGAAGGGCAACATTGCTTCTAAGGTTAGGGCAGTGGCAGTGACTTTTGCGTGAAAATCAGCTGCCTGTTTTATTTGGTTACTGATTCCTTTTTAGTGCAGCGGTGTTTTTAGTGCTAGAGAAGAGGCTGTGATTTTCTTTGATATTAAAAAGCCAACCACTTAGATTTTCCAAAGCCATTTGCATTCAGTCTGACGGCCGTTAAAAAGGTATGTGGATTTTTCATCTGAGACGTTTTCTCTCTGCATATTGTTTACATTTATCAAACGTTGTCCTGCCCAGCACTTTATATTCATTGTAGCTTCCGGATGTAGCTGACAACATAGCCTGCGTGAAACGTAAAACAAAACAAAGCAGAAAGAGTCAAAGGGTCTTCTTATGAGAGAATAGGAAAACAAGGACAGGCAAATGTGGCTGTAAAAATGAGCAGTGTGCCGAGTGGAAGCTCTGCCTTTGTTCTGTCATCAGTGTGTCAGTTGTCAGTCAAGCGCCCCTTCCCCCTTACATGCTTGCTAAGCTAATGTGAGAACCCAGCTCTGCTCTTAGTCTGCAGTTGTGCAGCCTAAAAAATCGGGAGGATTTCATGAAACAAATATTTAAAATAACAGGAAAAGACTGGGAAAAGCTGATGTTGTTTGGGATTATCAGAACAAAACAGTTTAATATTTATTTGCTTTTTTACTGCCTCTACTTCTTTGTGTTTGGTGACTCTGTGGAATGCCACGTACACCATCAGAGAAGACTGCTTTTGTGCATACTAATTAAAAAGAACAAAACCAAACCCCTATTCCTGCAATTCTGGTACTTTGCCACCAGGTGGTGGTGGTATATCTTGATTAAGGAATATGGCCTGCTAGGTATAGGCATTCATCTGTATATTCACTAAATAACCTTTATTGAGTGTTGAGCATGGTTTACATGCTGTGGATATAGAAATGAGTTAGACAGATTTGTATCCTCGAGAAGCTTACTGCCTAGTGGCATGTACTTTGCAGTCACAGATGGCAGGTTTTTATTAAAAACTGAATTCACTCATATTTGATCATAAACATAATCACACCTTGTTTATTAAAATGCATTTTTTATCAAAATATAGTTGATGTACAATGTGTTAATTTCTGCTGTACACCAAAGTGTGATTCAGTTATACACATATATATATACTTTTTAAAAAATATTCTTTGCCATTATGGTTTATTAAAATGCATTTTAATTCAAACATTTTCATCTTGTCAAGCTCCATATTTAATAAAGTTATCAAAAAAGAAAATGCCTGAGATAAGTACGTATACCTTTTTGGAGTAACTTTTCTCTCATTTGACTCTGTATATTCTTTTCCAGACCATCAGGGCAGCTTTTTGAAGACAGTTGCCTTTAACTTTCCCACAACCACACCCACATCCTTAGACACATTTATTCTTTCTTTTCTGGGTCAGGTTAAAGCACCTGTGCCATTTTCGGCCTCTGCCGTTAGGTTACGTGTTTCCTCCAAGAACATTCTCTTTGGGGGCACCCTGACCCCATCACAATTCCATCTCCCGTTTCTTTCTTCCTTTCTGTAGTCAAGGGCTCCATCTCTCTGTAGCTTTCTGCGGACCCAAACTCTTCTTCTCTTTTTCCATCTTTTCATTTCTTTTTCTGAACCTTTTCATTTGTCAACTAGAAAGAAGCTGCAGGGGAGGAAGAGGAGAACTCAGGATCTCCACAGCCTGTCTCTGGCCTGGTCCTTGGTCCCGTATCCCCTAGAACTTGATGTCTTTCGAATTATGGAAACATTGATAATTCATCCAGAAGAAGAAAGACTTTAGGGCCATCCTTTCTCAAGCCTGAAATCTCCCTTTTGACTCGTGTCCCCATAAGTACCGATGGGCCCATCACCTTCTCAGAAGGTTCTCCCTAGCACCTACCCCTTCACCTGACTTAGGGGACAAACTGCCTTTGGAAGTGAATTAGTCACTTACCCAGCAGACCTAAGGAGACAATATTCCATGTAAACTATTGAATATTTTAAAAAGAAGATAAAATTGTTTCCTTTCAAGAACAGATTATTTGCATAATTGACATCCTGAGTTGTCATAAAAGCTTGGCTGCAGCATTGATTCTGAGCCCTCAGGCAGTCTCATGTTCAGGGGTTTATTTTTCTACTCCCACCCCAGTTCCACCCTTCACCCCCATTCAGAATAGGATGATTTAAGGACAAAAGCCATCCTCTGATATCTTAAATGTATTTTTTAAATTTTATTTTATCTTTGTGTGCGTCGGGTCTTCGTTGCTGTGCGCGGGCTTTCTCTAGTTGCGGAGAGCAGGGGCTACTCTTCAGTGTGGCGCGCGGGCTTCTCATTGCGGTGGCTTCTCTTGTTGCAGAGCACGGGCTCTAGACGTGTGGGTTTCAGTAGTTGTGGCTCGCAGGCTCTAGAGCGCAGGCTCAGTAGTTGTGGTCCACGGGCTTAGTTGCTCCGCGGTTTGTGGGATCTTCCCGGACCAGGGCTCGAACCCGTGTCCCCTGCATTGGCAGGTGAGCCTTAACCACTGCGCCACCAGGAAAGTCCCCTGGCATCTTCAAAAGTTACCCTAGTCAGACTTAACCTGCGTGCAAAAATCTCTTATTTTCCCCCGACATTTGTGTAGAGCCCCCAAATATACAAATGTAAAATAGGTGTGCCCTGTGCAGAAGATCAGCAGTGCACGCGTGTCCATGCCTCATCACCTGCAACATTGCTTAAGAACCAGGGACACATTTTCATAGACTCTTTTTGCAGGTTCTTTCTCTGATCATTCTGGACGTTTGCATCAGAAGAGTCTGTGAAGGGGCTTCCCTGGTGGCCCAGTGGTTAAGAATCCGCCTGCTAACGCAGGAGACACAGGTTCGGGCTCTGGTCTGGGAAGATCCCACATGCCGCGGAGCAACTAAGCCCTCGAGCCACAGCTACTGAGCCCTCATGCCACAACTACTGAAGTCCGCACACCAGAGCCCGTGCTCCGCAACAAGAGAAGCCACCACAAGAAGAAGCCCGCGCACCACAACGAAGAGTAGCCCCTGCTCTCCACAGCTAGAGAAAACCCGCGCACGGCAACAAAGACCCAACACAGACAGACAGACAGACAGACATAACTGACTAACTAACTAACTAAATGAATAAATTTATTTAAAAAGAAGAGTCTGTGAATCAGAGCTCTCCTCTGCCACATCAGGAGCGGACTGGCAAATGAGGGCCAGGGGTGCTCGAAATCAGTGGTGGTCAAGCTTTTCAAGTATAAAGAGCCCCTGCCCCGTATTCTTTAGTTGGCGCTCTTTTATATCTGTTGATTGAGAAATATGTGCTTAAACAAGGCCATTTTAAGTTAAATAATCATCTAAAGTAATTTAGGATTTCATTGCTTAGTGTGTTTGCCCACACATTAAAAAAAAAGAAGTTAATAGTCATTTCATACTAAGCGTGTGCCAAAGAAGAGCGTAGTGAGATAATGCTGTATCATGTACGGTCTTATGTAATATTCCCAATGACTCGGTCAGGTAGGTCCTCTTACTCTTGTATAAAATGAAGTCCGGGGGGATTAAGCAAGTTGCTTCCAGCTAGGGAATGGGTAAGCCAGGATTTACACCAAGATGGCCTAAATGCTGCAGGCGGCGCTCCAAATAGGTAGAAACTTTGCAGCCTGAAGCGTCTACCCTCTCCGGATTACAATCGCCATCTCAAAGGATAGGAAAGAATAATCAAGTACAGACATGGTTTAAAGCCTTCCCTTCATACTTCAGTGGTCAGAGATCATCCTTAGGAAGGATACTCTCCTCTGACACGTGCCATTGTGGTTTTGAGAGCAAATACTGCTCTACCGGGTGCTGCAGGCCTGCTGGGCGCTGCCAAGATGTGCACAAGGGAGGGGAGGAAGCACTCACCACCTTCTTGTAACAGAGGAAAGCCTTAGGCAAGAATCCCCCTCCCCCCAAACAGTCCCCTCTGTAAAATGAAGGGCTTAGATGAACCTTAAGATGAGTTTCTATTGTAAAGCAATAAACGGACAAGCCAAAAAAACAAACATTAGAAAAGGAATGATACTTTACAGTTTACAAAACACGCTCAGGTACACAACTGGACTCTCACCGCAACCATGTGAATGGGGCAGGTGTTATTTCTACAGTTAGCCTTGTTCCACAGATGAGGAAACTGAGCCTCAGGAGTTACGATACCTGTCCCCGAGTTTCGTAGCTAGTAAGACTCAAATCCTATACCTAGCATTGCAAGATAAAAGACACCCAGTTAAATTTGAATTTCAAATAAACAGCAGATAATTTCTTAGTATAAGTGTAGGCTGTGAAATGTTTGGGACACATCAATACTTTAAAAATATCGTGTGGGATATACTTAGACTAAGAAATAATGTGTTGTCCATCTGAAGTTAGAATTCAACTGGGCATCCTGTACTATTTTTTTTTTTTTTTTTTTTTGCGGTACGCGGGCCTCTCACTGTTGTGGCCTCTCCCATTGCGGAGCACAGGCTCCGGATGCGCAGGCTCAGCGGCCATGGCTCACGGGCCCAGCCGCTCCGCGGCATGTGGGATCTTCCCGGACCGGGGCACGAACCCATGTCCCCTGCATCGGCAGGCGGACTCTCAACCACCGGGGAAGGCAGCCTGTACTTTTATCTGTTGGATCAGCCCCTACTTACGGCGTCTTTTTGTTTCCACCCCACTCTACCACATGGTCTGGATATCATTCTCTGATTCCGTAAGTATCCTGGGAAATCATAATTATTTTCAAAGTTATGTTATGCCTCATGAAACACTTGTCACCTGCTAAAAGCTACACACACTGTGTTACATCTCCTTACAGCCACCTTGAAAGTTGGGTACCCCTTCCCTGACGGAAAAAACGGGCTCAGAGAGGGTAAGCAGCTTGCTCAACGCCCCCTAGTTAATAAAGGTGAAAACTGGGATTAGAACCAGGGTCTCTGCCTCCAAGGGCGTTCATTATGGGCATCTACGCTCCAAAAAAAATGTTTTTTAATTTGAAACGAAAAATGATGTGCATAGTCACCCAGAGGTATAAAGCGCCTTGCAGGGAGAACCCAGGTGTTGGCTTGAATTTTATTTTTTCTTCACAGCACCTAGCAGAATATGCTTTCCATGTAACAGGTTCTCTGCACATACCTGTTTGCTGCCTGATGTTTCAGGAGCAATTCAAAAATAAGGGGGGAGAGAGCTGAAAACGCAGTGCCGTTTACACATTTATTTTGCCCTAGATGTGTTTTAAATTTTGTCAGGACCATAAACTGTGTTTCCAAACACGAAGATAAATTGGGCCTCTGACCTCTTACGAGGTGACATAATTCATCCAAAAGGTTTGTCGCCCTGCGTGTCATTTCAGAGTTCCCTACGATTAGATTCTTTGCATTCTTCTAACTCTATTAAAAATAGAAAGGTGGGCGGGGAATGGGAGGATGAAATTGGCCGGTTCCCTGTGCGTGGAATGTGGCCCTGAAGAGTGCCCCCTGCCGCCCCCCAGCCCTCCAGTTAACACCATACTTTTATCCTGTAATCACAGCCTGTGGGAGACAAAAATCACAATTCATCTGGAAAACGAGATTAACTCATTTAAGCTAGGCAGATCACAGAGAGAAGTGTGTTGGCTGGTGCTTGGCTGAAGGGAAGCCTGCAGGTTCCCGGCCCCTATGGTTCCGGGAAGTAATCGGGCCCTGTGGGAGTCCGTCTTCCTGAGCTCTGGTTGTTACAGGTGAATTCTGTTCGTCTCTGACGTGGCCCCCCTCATCTGATGAAGACCGTGTACGTCTTTTCTTCATCACAGCATCTTCTGAACCACTCAGGTGTCTGTGCAGCTCTTCCAAGAGCTTCTCGGGTCAACACGCTGCCGTGTCCCTCACGTTTTGGGCCTCTCAACGCGCCATAAAAACGAACTGCCATGTCATTCGGCGCTTGTTGGTTCATGTGGAGTTTGAATTTGCTTTGCGTCAGGCCTCTCGTTCCAAAGCGCCAGTTTGCTATCTTACCAGCCAGGGCCGGGACTTGTGGTTTATTTTATGTCGCTTCCTGCGTTCCCTTTCTCTGGCAGTGACTTTTCCTGCATGGACGTCCCCTGGGTTGACCTGCTCATCTTGCCCACCTGGAACCCTGAGTACAGGTTTTTTTACCCACATCTAATTGTTCCCCTGGATCACCCAATGGCCTGTGCATCTGAGGCGGTTGGGGGCTCGTTTCCCAAATGGCGTAGAGGGGCACCCAATCGAATATACAGTTAACTGCCTGGAGACTTGCTTACGGAAGCAGTGCATTCAAGAAGTGGGTGGGGCTGCTTCTGCCTCTGCATTGCCCCCTCCCCGCCCCCGTGCACACCCACCCCACCAAGCCTTTGCAGCCCCACTTTGCCGTGTTGCTCACACCTGGTATGTGCCAGGGCTCACCTGTTCTCTTGACACTGTTAAAGTTAAGGGACCTGAGGGTGTGTGTGTGTTTCTCATCTCTCTGCACAGTCTTATTTTCTGCTCGTACATTTACTGACATCTGGACCACAAGTAACTTATCTGTTTGTCAAGGCCAGATGTTAGGACCTAATGACCACTCAACAGGGATTTTAGAAAGTGAAGGGGACAAGTCATGACAGGAGAATACTTCATACGAATTTCTTTAAAGCCAGCTGGCTAAATGAGGCAGAGATTCTACGTGTCTGGCACTGTTCTTGCTAGTCAGGCCTTTGTGTGATGGAGAAACAAATATATCATGAATCCCCCCAGTGTTTCATGTAGATTGTAATGTTCAAAGTGATAGGGAGTAATATGCATTTAAAAATATATCACTGTTCCTTTTGAAGAAATGTACCGTTTCTGGGGCTTATTCAGTAACAACGACCGAATAATTGCTTCAGTAAACAGGAGTAAGATGCTCATATCAAGCTGTTATATATGCTTTGGAGGGAAATTTTAAGACTAGGTGGCTGCAGCCATTCGGAGTTTTGTTGAATATTTAACAATTTTTTTTGTGGATCCATCAACTAAGAAGACTATCAATTTTAGAGCATACAGCTGTTCAGGAATAATAGTTTGAAAGACCAGCCCCAAAGATCTCGGTGATTAAAGTGTGCACAGATGACAGAATGGTAAAACCTTAACGCTTAAAAATGTGTTTTTATAGTTCCTCTCCCTATGTAATAACATCGCCTGATAAAAGTATTTGCGACGAACAGACCAAATGGAAGAACCTTCCATAAGGGGACCCAACACAGTTTGAATATAAATGTTCACCCCAGTTCCCTTGTTAGGGATGGACTGTACCGATCAACGTTAAAGAGGGGGCACACAGGAGCCCCCTCAAAGCCCTACTGCGCACACACTCCCACTTATAAATGCATGCGTCGCATGAGTATCGGTCACGATTATTCCGTAAACACGCCTTATAAATTCCCTCTGTGCGCGTGCCATTTAAATTAATCCAAATTCAGAACAAAGATCCCTTGGAAAGGGAAAGAGCATCTCTTTCAGGAGCCGCACCCCGCTCCCGAGGTGAAATCACTCGTTGATCTGTGCTAGGTAGGTGTAGAAGACAACACCCTCCCAGTCATGGGGGACCCGAGCCCTTGGGTTCTTGTACCTTAGATGATGGATGCTCCATTTTGACATCTTAAGTGAGGAAGTGCTCTGAGTACGGAGCCAACATGCACTTGAGTTCAAAATGTTACATGGATTAAAGGCACTAAAGAGACATAGCCTCCAAGTGTAACACGTGATGCTCGTTTTCATTTGGATTTAAATGAACCTACTGTCAAAGACATTTTTCTGAGACAATCAGGGAAACCTGAATATGGACTAGGTACTAGATGGTATTAGGCAAGTATTGTTAATTTGTGGAGTAGGATACTATTTTAAATAAAACTCACTTTGTACTGTAGATATATACTGGGACATTTGCAGTTGAGACGGTGTGATGCCTGGGATTTGCTTGAAAATGATCTGGAGGCTTGGGTCAACAAATCAAGGCTGACAAATGTTGATAATTCTCGGTCAACTATGGATTTATTTAACTAATTTCTCTACTTTGGGCTATGCTTGAAAATTTCCATAATGAAATATTATCTAGGGGTCTCAAGAGACAGACGGCCAGGAAGTGACAGAAATAGCCAGTATCGGATTCCAGAGCTTCTGGACAGGGCATAGTATGAGCCGGAATAGACAGATCATTCCTGGTAACCAGACCAGCAGAGTTCCGTCCTTTTGAGGTTATGATTATCTCTGCACCTATTATGGGTTGAATTGTGTTCCCCCAAATTCATATGTTGAAGCCCTCTGCCCCAGGGCCTCAGATTATGACTGTGTTTGAAGATAGGGCATTTAAAGAAGTGATTAGGTTAAAATGAGGCTATTGGGGAGGAACCTAATCTAATCTGCCTGCTGTCCTTATAAGAAGAGGAAATTTGGAGGCACACAGAGGAACCAGGGGGGCACGCACAGAGGGGAGACCACATGAGGACACGGAGAGAAGGTGGCCGTCTGCAAGCCAAGGAGAGAGGCCTCAGAAGAAACCAAACTGCCAACGTCTAGCCTCCAGCACTGTGAGAAGATAAATTTGTGTTGTTTAAGCCACCCATTGTGGGTATTTTGTTATGGCAGTCCTGGCAGACTAATACCCGGGTAGTGATCTGCATATGTGGTCGTGTGAAAGAAAGAAGGACCTAAGGCCTGGGATTGAGGGGACAAGGAACCTAGCTGTGGTCCTGGCTCTCCCTCCGCCTGGGAGGGCTGCATGCCTACACATGTGCCCATGTTCCTGTTTTATTTCCATGAGACTGTGTTTGGTGGGATGGGAAGGGAAGTGGGAAACAGAAGACAAAATGATGACCTTAGGGGATTGGGTGAACCCAAAGCTCTTGCGTGGGGTCTCTGTCTAGAAGGTGGTCGTCTCACACAATTGTGCTCAAGGAACGTTTGGTTTTCTCTCCTTCATATTCGACCTGCCTGTGCAAGGGCACTGTTGTAGCATCCTTCCAACACAAAGAATGACGAGGAGCTAGCTGCTCAGAGATGCAGTGGTAGAGTGTTCCAAGCAGGGGAAACAGTCAACACCACTGGAGCTTGGTGAGAAGGAAGGGAACTTGTCATGTTTTAGGCACTGAAGAGGTGCAGTGGAATTAGAACAGAGTAAATGAAGCGGGAAATTCAAGGTGAAGCCTGAGAGGCAGGCCAGGGCCACATCTCACAGAGCCTTGCACACCATGGTGAGGGCTTGAGATTTTACTCTAGCTATAATAAGGAGCCACTGGCTAATTTCGAGCTAGAGAGAGACTGGTATATGATATGTGATATGTGATACATGGTATGTTTGATATTGTATAAGATGTGACATCATATATGATCTCTGATATATAAGATATGACATGCGTTTGACATAAGATGTGACATATGAAATTGTCACATTGGCATGATAGGACCCATGGCAGTGTCCTGGCTGCTGGGTAGAGAATGGATGGTGCTGGATGAGGATTGGAAACACAGTGACCAATTAGAAGGTTTATCAATGAGGAATGAGTTCAGCTGCAAGTTAGAGGAAACGTTAAGTCAAATTAGGTTAAACAAACAGGGCCTCTTCTTTTCTGGCTTAATTAGAAGTCCAGAGGGCGGTGGTCGCTGGCGTTGGGTCAGCTGGCGAGACAGCTCGACACTTGTCAGAGTTGTGGGTCACCAGCCGTGTGATTCTCCAGATATGCCTGACGGGCAGGGACTGTGTCACGTGGCCACCTGCGCTGCTGGGACAGCAAGCAGGAGTCTGCAGGAGCTAGGGCTGCTGGGCTGCTGACCAAAGCATCTGCCCAGGGACCAGATGCTCTTTCCTAACTGTGTCATTTGGCCCCCACTGCCCTGCTGCCATGCCCCCCACAAAGGATCAAAAGGGTATGTTGAAGTCCTAACCTCCAGTAACTCAGAATGTAACCTTATTTGGAAGTACGATCTTGACAGAGGTGGTCAAGTTCAAATGCAGTCATTAGGGCAGGCCCTGATCCAGTATGACTAGTTTCTTTATGTAAAGGGGAAATGTTTTTTTGTTTTGTTTTGTTTTGTTTTGCTGTACGTGGGCCTCTCACTGCTGTGGCCTCTCCCGTTGTGGAGTGCAGGCTCCGGACGCGCAGGCTCAGCGGCCATGGCTCACGGGCCCAGCCATTCCACAGCACGTGGGATCCTCCCGGACCGGGGCACGAACCCGTGTCCCCTGCATTGGCAGGCAGACTCTCAACCGCTGCGCCACCAGGGAAGCCCAGTAAAGGGGAAATTTAAACAGAGAGGCAGAGACACACACAGAAGGAAGGCCATGTGAAGAGGTACAGAGGGAACATCATTTGAAGAAAGAGGCAGAGGTAGGAATTAACGCTGCCACAAGCCGAGAAACATCTGGGGCCACCAGAAGCTGGAAGAGGCAAGGAAGGATCCTCCTCTAGAGGATTTGCAGGGAGGATGGCTCTGCTGACACCTGGACTTCAGACTTCTGCCTCTACTCCTGCAAAACAGTTAATTTCTGCTGTTCTAAGCCCATTTGTGGTGCTTTGTGACAGCAGCTCTAGGAACTAATACAGCTGCTAACTTCTGCTTTCCCTCCAAGACTGGAGTTAGTCCCTCGTCCCACCTGCACCCCCCATTTTAGGTGAGGTCCCCCCTCAGATCCCTGAGCTGCTCTTCTTGTGACATGAGATAGAATCCCATGGGACCCCCTCCCGGGAGGTTTCCTTAGAGTGTGGATCCCGAGGAAGAGTGTTCCTCATCATGCTGCTGGATAACCATGGCCCAGGGTCTTTTTCGTCGGTAGCCTCAGTTTACCCTCCCGATCACCCATCACCCTTCTGGTGTGTCCCCGTTTCTTTCAGGCATCCTTTACCTGATCTCGCCAGCTTCATGAGGCTTCTATTGTGTTCATTTCGGAAGAGGTCTATCCTGCCCCTTTTACCAAAATCAGGGGATAGGGAGATGCCTCGGTGTCCTCAGCTGTAAAATGGGGCTAATAACAACTCTCACGGTTGTTGTGAGGATGACAGGAAGTGACATTTGCCCTGAAAAGTAGAAAAGGGTAAGCGTTTTTGTTCATATTATGATCATTTTACGAGTTGCCCGGGCATTGGCTCTGAGCTCCTCAAGGGCAGAGGTGTTTAGTATAAATTTAGTCTCTCTCCCCAGGCCGGCCTAGTGCTTGATCCAGACTGTAGTAATAGTTAATGTGGTTTTAAAATTTTAATGTAAATCAACTCCACAGACACGGCTGAACTGAGAAACCATGTGAATACAGAGATACAATGAGTGAGTTGGTAGTCTGCCGTGGGAGACAGCATCATAATTGCAATAAGTGTAGAACCCAGTAGAATACAATTGAGATAATGTGCAAATGTAATCCTACCTGCTGTTATATTATGTATGGATGGACATGTTTAGAGAGAGCAAGTTTCTTGTCCATCTGGTTCACCACGCTATCTCTAGTGCCTCGTGAACCGTGCTTGCCTCTTGGGAGGTGGTCAGCAGCTGTGCATTTAGTGCTCAAATTGGGCTCAGAGGCGCTGCTGTGAAGGGGATGGTATGCTTTCTCTGATGTTGGGCAAGGAAGGTTTCCTGGAGGAGGAGAGAGTTGAGTTGGGTTTTGATGAGTGAACAGGAGCTTCCCTAGACATACGGAGGAGGTGGAGTGGGAGGGGAGAGGAGTATTCCAGGCGGAAGCCCGGAAGGGCAAGACTTCATTGCTGCTTTGGAGACTCACATGCAGGATTCCTCAGGCTTGGTCTCTGGTGGATCTGGTGGAGGATTGCAGTGGATGGTAGTTGTCAACATATTTGGAAGGTTCCATATTGTTCCTCTCCTTCCTTCCCGCCATCTCTTTATATGTTTGTCTCTCTGTCCTTCCCACCTCTTTGGTGATGTGGGGAAGCTGTGCGCGGGTTTGAAACCCCATTCAAAACAGAGTAGCCTCAGCACCAAGTGGCTTATTGTAAATGGATCCACTTTGACTGCCATTACTTTAATGGCACCTAAATGATAAATGTTAATAAGGAAGCATTTTTGCTTGGGAAGGCACAGTGGTATTAGCTGCTGGACTGCCAGCGCTATTTGCTTTATGGGAAGGGGTTTGAAATAAGGGGTTTTGGTGGTTGTATTTTTGCTTCAACAGTTATTTGTAGAGAAAGTATGGGCCATTGCGTGTTTATAGTATCTCTTCTCTGTGGATGCCCAAGTTATTATTTTTTATTGGTTTGGGTACTTATTTTGCACATTTGTAGACAATAATGTAGTTACACAGCTGTATTACCACAGAGGCCATATGCATTTCCATGTTAAGAGAAAATTCCATGAGGGATTCTCACTGGATACCATCGTAAAAGAATTATTGTGGTTCCAAAAAAAAAAAAAAAAGAGAGAGAGAGAGAGACTGGCTCAGGAGTTATCACTGAGTTTTACAGTGTTTGGAGTTCAATAAATTTGATGCTTTTTTTGGTTAACTTTATAATTGGAGCCAAACTTTATAACTAGCTATGAAGTTTCCAGCTGTTTTCCAGACTTGAATGGAAAGCATCATGTTTGAATACTTGCCACAAATACTAATGAATGACTACCTTGATAAGTTCTGTGCCCCTCTCCATAATCTTGATGGGGAAAATACATAGCTTAGGAGACTCCCAGTTTTTGTAAGGAAAGTTTTTGAAAAGGAAGTGTTTATTTTAGGTGACAAATATTTATGGAGCCCCTAATACATGCCAGGAATGTTCTGCTGATTCACACGGGGGAGAAATTAATAAAGGGATGGATAGAGCTGAGGAGAGAGAGATGGGATGGGGGCTACCGGTCCAAGATCTGGGGAAAATAGCAACTGGGGTTCCTTCAAAGTAAATGCAACTGAAACGTCATTCATTCATTTTTTACAAAATGGGTAAGGTCTCAGGCACTGTAGAAAGCAGTAGTGTTGAGGGCGTAAATGGATGAGCAGAATTCCTCTCCAACAGAACTAAGGGGATTGGTTAAGACTGTGGTCCTTACACCTGGTTTCAGATCCAAGCCCCGTCACATATCGTCTGTTTGGTTGTGGGTAATCCCTTTCCCCTCAAAGCTCATTGTCTAGTCTATCACATCATCACAGAAGCAGTCAGTGCACTCACCGTGTTAAGCGCGGTGTCTGGCACCTAGCCATCGACACAGTGCCAGTGATCACGTCCGATGGGTTATTCTGGGGAGACTCCCCACTGCTAGTGTGCTTAACTTTCCCTGCTCATTCATTCTTGTGAGACCACTGCTTGCTAAATCTATTAGGTGGTGTCAGTTCAAGGAGAGAAGGAAAATCAAAAGATACCAAGCTTGCCTTAAAAGTGTACGTGGGCTCATTGGGGATATTGTTGCATGTGCAGTGAAAAAGCCTACAGATGTTACAGCAGCCATCCAGGGAAGGGAGCGCCAAGATGAAATGCTGATAAACGGGAGACACACGTGTTGTTAAGTAAGAAAAGGCGGAGAATTTTAAATATGATTTTTTAAAAAGGAAAGAGACCCCTGGGCACCTTGCAAGAGCATTTTGAAACAGGCATCTTTATTCAGATAGGTTAGTGTGTCCTATCTTAGGCTGGCTCATAATATTTCTATATATACTTGCCTCATCTGAAATGTTTGTAATTTACCTAATGGAAAATATCACTTGACTTTAAGCAGTTGCAAGTGAAAAACTGAATCTGTAGGTGAGAGTTTTATCTGTTTCTCTGGGCATAACAGGCATCAATCAAAAACAAAACAAATAAACAACAACAAAAAAGGAAAGAAAAACCTAGCGTTTGTTTGCAGTATTCTTCTGCAAAATATTTGTTTCGCTTTACTGTTTTATTCATTTTGAGCGCGTTTTCACCAAAGTGTTCTACTCCAAGCCTGTCTCAAGTCAATTTACAGAGACAGGCTTTTTGAGTTTAGGTAATTTACATATAAAAGCATTACTGTACATGTTGTAAACCGACTGGGTTCGGGAAACAAGGATCTCAATTTAATCGCATTGTTACTCTGCAGGATGAAAATGCCTCCCTCTTGTTCTCCATCTTACTAACAACATTCCTTCTTGTCCTAATTTAAAATTGTTAGTGTTTGAGAACTGATGTGTTCCTTCTAGACCCCACCAGTAAGACTTCAGGCCCAGTGTGATTTGTCTGATAGACTTGAAGATTATGTGCACGTGTGAGACACAGAGAATCTTCATAATAATGACAGGTATATGACAGGTATATAGCTCTTTCTAAATTATTTTCTTTTTTCTCTCAAGAAATTTTGCTTGCCAGTGGCCGTATAGGTTTAAAAACAAAACAACACAGAACAAAAAAAGCACTTACACCTCCCTGTATGTTCCAAAATTTACCATCTTTTCTTTCCTTTATTAAAAATGACACCATTGTTCTGGAAAAGTCCTCAGGAACCCGTCGCTCTACCTCAGGATCTTATATCATAATGTGTCTTTGAAAACCAGAGCCAGATGTTGAGGATTTCAGACCACTGTATTTGCCCTAGGAAGCCTGCCAGTGTTTCATGTTCTTGACCCTGGAATTGAACGTGAGGTTCTGACTCTATAAAAGAAAACCCTCGCCGTTTATGATTCCGTAAGCTTGGGTTACGCTATAAATTTCCACTGGCCTCCGCTTGTTGGTCTCTTGCAGGGTTTCAGGTTATTCCCCAAGTCTATTAGGCAGGCAGCATCCAAGTGGCTGCCTCCAAAAGCGCATCAGATAATTTCTGGGGGAGAGAATAAACAGCTGTTTAAACGGGAGCCACAAAGCTGCGTTTAAAACTCATTTGGTCCCGACCAAAAGACAGGCACATCCCCTCCACCGTCCACCCCCTCTCAGAACGAAACCCAGAGCTCATCTCCAGCGGCAGAAAAGCCGTCGGGACCGCTGACGAGGGTGTGCCGGGGGGGTCTCCCTTTCAGTTTTTGGATTTGCTGTTGCCAGCTCCTGCATTTTGTTAGCCCACGTGATGGAGGTAGTTCATCAGTGATCACTTGTAGATGTGATTTATATAAATCTCTTAGCCTCGCATCTCCTTATACTGTGGTTCTTGATTTGGGTACCACGTGGTTTGTGTCTCAGAATGGGCGAGTGTCATAAATTCCTTACAACCCATCATCCTTTCTACAGTATCCGTAACCTACGTGCCCCATGTCTATCTGAAGAAAGAAACAAAGCATTTTTCCATAATGAAAAGAATGGGGCTTCCCTGGTGGCGCAGTGGTTGAGAGTCCGCCTGCCGATGCAGGGGACACGGGTTCGTGCCCCGGTCCGGGAAGATCCCACACGCCGCGGAGCGGCTGGGCCCGTGAGCTGTGGCCGCTGAGCCTGCGCGTCCGGAGCCTGTGCTCTGCCACGGGAGACGCCACAACAGTGAGAGGCCCGCGTGCCGCAAAAAAAAAAAAAAAGAATGAATTTTTTTTCTTCCAATATCCCAGTGCCCCTTTTCCCCTTCAAGTTTTAAATACATCACAATATTGTTCCCATTTACTTGTTAATTCCTAGGTCCTTTTGAAAAAATATGTGTGGTGATAACATTTATTCTTGTTATTATTGTATGAAGATGTTTAAGGCCAGAGGTCAGGGTATTTTTTCTTCTTTACTAGCCATTAGTGTTAAGTTCAGGGCAGCCTGAACCACTCATTTTAGAAAAATATCCTGTATAAAGAAAGGATATGTGCTTTGAAATCTGAGACACCTGGGTTCAAAACCTCATCCCACTACTTACTGACTGTGTGACTTTAACCTCCTTGAGCCTTTTCTGAGATATTGGGTGACTGAGAGCATCCTCACGGGGGGGCTCTGGGGGTTGATGAGGCAAGTTGTACACAGTGATGATCGTGTAACTAGTGCTCTGTAGATTTTCCATTCTTCTTTCCTACAAATAAATGGGCCCTGCTTTCTATCCCAACGAATAGGCATGTAGAGCAAAAACAAACATATATATAGAAGCTGGAATATTCGATATCGTGACAATGCCAGGAAACCCATCTGTACACATGTGGCTGTCCTTTGGTGCTTATTGCCCATTAAGGAGATTTTTATTTAAAGTATTAAATAAATTAGAATCCAGCCATTTTTTTCATTGAAGGTGGCATTTTGTATATTATTAGTGCTTTTTTTTAAAATTAAGAAGCTGCAGTTTTCACTAATATCATATCTTCCTTCACGTGCCTTAAGATCACGATCACGCATTCCCTAATCCCATGAAAGGTAAAACTAGGATGATTCATTGATTCATTTATTGGTTCAGCATCTACCTGTCAAGACAGGCAAAAGAGATTGAGGAAACAGCTAGCACAGGGCATGCTCCCTGTCTGTCCAGTGGAAGAGACCAATGACCACGGCCTCTGGTAGTGGTTACGGTCACTGGCTCCAGGGTCATATGGACTTGGGGTGTCATTCCAGCTCTGTCACCCAGTTGCATGACCTGACTTTGGGCAGTTTTACTCAACCCTCTTAGGCTCAGTTTCCTCATCTATAAAATGGAGATGATAACAGTATCTAACTCATGGAGATGTTTGAGGATTAAATGATCACGATAACATCTGAAAGTGACTATGAAATAGACATCAGTTGTCACCGTTCCTGGCATGTAGGAAGCACCCTATAAATAGTGGCAGCTTCGTGGTTTCCACCGTATTTTATTTCATGGAGTACTGTGAACAACGCCAGCAGTCATTCTGTCTCTCCAACAGCTTTGTCGTACGTCAGATGGCTGTGAGGGCTCACCAGCTGGTTTGTGTGGTGGAGAGACTACAGGAGTAGAAGAGGGACAAAACTGGAGCAAGATTTAAAGGAACTATAGTTTGCTGGGTTTTTCTGTTTTTGGGTTTTTTTTAATAAACAAAGGCATAGAAAATGATACAAGGAATCTGGGAATTGTGTGCACCTGGATTAAACCAGAAAACATTTGTAAGGACTAGAGGAGAGTGAGGAAAAGTAAAGGTAAAAGCCATGCAGGTAGGCTGCTGCCCTGTTGGCCAACACAAGTGGAGAACGGGGCATCCTCCTAGGATGGCCAAGCTTTCTCAGTAGCTACAGAGCATCTACTTTCTTATTTATATTTCAAGTTCACTCTCCAACAGTGGTACCCAACTCTGGTAAGATATTAGGATCACCTAGGGAGCTTTTGAGACATCCCAGCGCCATAAAGCATAGTTTCTTGCTTTTGGAGTCACTGTCTGTCACGGTGGCCTTTGCTATTAAAAGTTTCCCTCCATGAGGACTGAGGCAGCAGAGGTAAGGGCGACTGCAGGATGCCCGATTGCTCCGGGCTGTGATTATAAATGAACATAAGCCACAAAATACATCTTGCGCCTTGTTCTTATCTGCTCATGTCTCTCCTTCCAGCTTCCCCTTATTCTGTCACGCTTCTCCCCCACCTTCTCTTTCCCACCTCTCACAGATCCCGAGAGCTGCTGTGTAACGTCAACAGCCTTGCTGCTAATCTGGCCATGGGAGCCCCCTCTGGGGTCACCCCTGACAGTTGCTCACTGCTTTCCCATCTCTGCTCAGGTCAAAAATGGACCTTGCTCTCCATTCCTTGGCATCAGACTAAGCTAGTTGATGTAACAGATAACCCTAAAATTTCAGTGATTGAACACTTAATTCTTAATATCATATTTATTTATAGCTCTGGTCATAGTCTCTTGTGGGTCATTCAGGGACCTAGGCTTTATCCATCCAGGGCCTTCACCATCCATCCCCCGACGGCCTCCATGGCACCCTCTCATCTACACCCAGCAGAAGAGCAGAGAGAGGAAGCATCAACCACTTGGGATGTTACTGGGCCAGGCCTGGAAGCATCGTCCCTCACGTCCACCCTCATTTCACTGGCAAGAATTAAGGATGTCCTGGAAGAAGAGAGAAGTGCGTTTAGTGAGGATCTAAGCAGGCTTCGCCTCATCCCCCTGTTCTGGATCTCAGCCCTTCATTTATCATCTATAATTAAATCTTTAGGGAGTGCCTGTCACAGATGGGACCCTCTTCCAGGGGCTCTGGTTGCCAGGAATGAGCAAAGTCCCTGGTGATAAAGTAGTTGGATTGTATTATCCCTACAGTACCTTGCAGGTTGATTTTCCACCGTGTTCTATGAAAATGAGAGTTCTCATTGACATAACTTTTAGCAGCAACTCATAAGAAGAACCGTCCATTCGTTCATTCATGTCCTTACTTCTTCCAGAAGCAGTCAAGGCGCATAGTTTTTAGCATATTGTACCCGCTATGAGGACCATCGCTGTAATCAACTATCAGAGTTATTGGCGCATCCTTACTTCATACAGTCAGGCTGGTCAGTGCCCCTTGGCTTGGGGAATTTGGAGAAGCAAACCCACTCGTGTGAAGCCCCCTGGTGAAATGACAAAAATCCCCAGAGCTGGGAAAGCATTTCCATGCACTCCCCTCTTGGCTTACATCAAAATCATCTCACTGCCCTTGGGACTGAAAACTGCATTGTGTAAGCTCTGCATAAGTACCGCACGACCATTTCCTGCACCCTCCAGGAGACATTTTCTGGGGAGCAGTGAGCATGATTTGATGAGGTTTTATGTATATGTGAGTTTTCCAGATACATCTCTTCCTCACTTCTTTCCCTTAAGAGTTTCTCAAGGGTAACGGTGTGTTTTATTTGTTTCCGTTTGCATTTCGGGAGGCTGAGCGCCTTGTAAAGAGCCCCTGATGCCTAGTAGGTGTTTTACAGGTGCTGGTCGCATTCATGTGCCATCTTGGTTTCCCAGGGCTGTTGTAACAAAGTACCACAAACTGGACAGCTTAGAACAACAGACATACATTCTCTCACAGGTCTGGAGGCTAGAAGTCCCAGATGAAGGTGTCAGCAGGGCCCTGGTCCCTCAGAAGGCTCTAGGGGAGAATCTGTTCCATGCCCTTCCTTTAGGAAAGGTATTGCTGGCAGCCCTTGGTGTTGCTTGACCCGTAGGTGCATCACACCAGCTTTTGCCTCCATCCTCACATCCCCTTCTCCTTGTGTGTCTATCTCTTCTCGTCCCGTAAGGACACCCACCAGTCAGTGAATTAGGGCTCATTCTACTCTTAACTCAGTCATCTGCAAAGACCTTATTTCCAAATAAGGTCGCATTCGCAGGCACGTGGGTCCAGGATTTCATCATATCTTTTTTTTTTTTTTAATTTATTTATTTTTGGCTGCTTGGGGTCTTTGTTGCTGCGCGCGGGCTTTCTCTAGTTGCGGCGAGCGGCGGCTGTTCTTTGTGCAGTGCGCAGGCTTCTCTGCAGCGGCTTCTCCTGTCGTGGAGAGCGGGCTCTAGGCACGCAGGCTTCAGTAGTTGTGGCACGTGGGCTCTAGAGCGCAGGCTCAGTAGTTGTGGCACACAGGCTTAGTTGCTCTGCGGCATGTGGGATCTTCCCGGACCAGGGCTCGAACCTGTGTCCCCTGCATTGGCAGGCAGATTCTTAACCACTGAGCCACCAGAGAAATCCCAATCATATCTTTTGGAGTGACACAGTTCAGTTCACCCCATAATATGCAGCACCACCATTCATCAGTCTCTGAGTCCCAATATTTCATGCACTACCCAAATTCATCCAGGTTTGATGGATAAAACATGAAGGAACAAACAAACCAATGAATTAACAAGGTGGCTGAGTGTTTAGGGAAGGCTTCTTCGAGGAGATGGCCTTATTGCTTAGGACTCATTCACACAAGTCCAGGAGAAATAAATCACTTGGGGGGGGGAAAAAAAACAAACCCATGAATTACTTTCTCTTTTGGCTTATCATATGAGATGTGGGGAGTCTATTCCATTAGGGAACCACCAGGAATCCAAGAATCCTGGGAACTCAATAGCCACAGGAGGTGGTAGAAACTGGGCAATGATTTTAAAATTCCAGTCACTCTGTTTCCTTCGGAATAACAGATTATCATCATTAACAAAGTCACCCAACTTTCAGTATCAGATCAACTGCAGAGCAGTTGACGCTGGTGTCACTGTAGCATCCAACACGTTATGTTTGGTATTAAGATAATGTCGAAATTAGTTGGTATCATTTGTAGGAAGTTGCTTGTTGTGTTGGTTGGTTTTTTTGCGTTTGCTTTGAAATGAATCTGTTTTGACTGGGCTGTGGAAGACTCAGGAGTGCTCACAGGTGGCTCACACCTCGGTCAATGTTTAATTGCCTGTGTTCCTTAGAGATAGGGCTGGTATTTGACACAGCAGCGTGACACGTCCAAGGTTAGAGCTGAGGTTAGAACTTGGAACCGAGAAGCATACCCACATTAAGGTGCTGATTGCTCTACTTTTTAAGGGACGGCTCAGTGATTTCCAAACCCTTTCGTAGAATGTGTGGCTTCAACGGTACATACTTACACTGTGTCTCCTCGGGAGATCTTTCTGGCATTGGTTTCTTTGAGCATCGCAGTGTTTCAGTGTAGGCTTGTGACAAAGGAAAGGAATGTCAGCTTCTTTCTGCCTTTTTTCTCTTTGTTAATTCCTTCTTTTTCTCATCCCATTCTCACCTGTCCCTTTCTCACCTTCTTTCCTTCCTCGTTTCCTTGGACTTTTTCAGTTGTGAAAGTCATTACCTTGAAATTAAGAAGAGGCAGCATAAAGCACTAGAACTTGGCGTTTGGGTGATAATGTGGACGCTTTTCATGGTCATCATGATGGTTATGGAGTGGGGAGACTGTAAGAAGGGGAGATGAGGGCAGGATGCAGGGTGTGTAGTTTTCCTCTGCTGTTAATCCTTTCTGTCGCGGTTTTGACATTTGCCTGCAAAGTCTTCGGCATTGTCTCAGCAAAAGAGTCTAAGTCCATCCTAGAATGGGGCCGCCCTTACTGAGTTGCTGCGATCTAATTAGAATGTGGTACAGGGGACATTGTAGGACTTCTGAAGTTAGGTCATAAAAGATGATGCAGCTTCCATCTGTTCCTGTCTCACTCATGGGATGCTTCATCTTGGAACCTGGCCACGATGCTGTGAGGAAGCTCATTCTGGCTCACGTGGAGACACCACGTAGAGAGGCCTCCGTGGATAGGAACTGAGCCTGCATCAACCATCAGACCCGAAGCGAACCAGTGAGCCTGCAGATGACTCCAGCTTCCCAACGTTGTGAAACAGAGACCCGCTGTCACCCTGGCGCCCTCTGCAAATCCCAGACTCACAGAATCCACGAAGAGAAGAAGTGGCTGTTTTACACCTCTAAGTTTCGAGATAATTTGATGCACAGATAACATCTAACTGGAATATGTTCTAATCAATATCCTTGGCTAATTTTTTTTAATCAGAAATTAAACCTTTATACTTAATTAACCATCTGTGGGCATATCTGAGTTTAAGGAAACTTGGCTCAGTCCTTTAGTTAAGTTAAATAAAATAGAAGTAAGTTCATGGAAATTCATTGAGATATCCCTGACCTGGCCTGTTTTCCCGTGGCTTTTGGACCCATGGCAGGCAGGAGTGATTGTTGCTGTAATTCTCAGGAAGGGCTCAGGAATTATCTCCGTTAGCTCTGAGTTCCTCCTTTCCTGAGAACGAGCATGGTGTTCGCACAAGAATAAAGATGTGACAGTCATTCTGTGTCATCGCTGACGCTGAGTGGATGGCTGTTTGTTGTCGCCTCATCTTCTCTCGCTAGAGTTTTTCAAGACCTGTTTGTTTACGACCACCTTCCTTTTTTGTGGTTTTTCACATTTTTGATAACGTGAAACAGTGTTTCCCAAACTTCACTTTTATACCACCTTCACAACTTTTGTCCTGTTTGCTTTTCTGTTATATCACTTGTTTTTAATTTACCTTTGTATATATGTAGATTCATAATTACAGCTATTTATAAGGAAAGCTTTATATTACTAATATAAATGGAAGACCAGTATCATTTATCATAAATACAAGATGTTCATTAAAAATTACTGAACACCAAACAGTGGTTTTGAATCCTAGTTAGACACTTACAGTTGCCCGTGAGTCTGAAATTGGAGTGTTTGGTGTTGAAAGGAAGCATCAACACCAGACCCTTGTTGTTTTTCCTAATAAGCACAGGATTGTAAGAGAATTGAAAAGGGAATTTGTTTCCCCTCCATGTATGTCTCAGGAGTATAGCCTCAGAAGTCTTGACTTTACCTGTAATATTTGCATGTCAGTTCTGCCCATAGCAACTTTCCATAATCCTCTTAATCAGAACTTCATAAATATTTGTTGTGTTCGTGAACCTGTTTGTCTTCCGGATTCTTAAAGGGCTGTTGGCTATCATTTCTAGTGGCTGGAGCTCGCTCCATACCTACTTGGGAAATATGTCAGGCCCTCAATCTAGTGCAGCTGGAGGACAGAGCTGGTTTATATGTAACTAGGGCCGTGATGATTAATTTTATACATCAGCCTGACTGAGCATTGGGTGCACAGATACTTGGTTAAACTGTGTTTTGGATGCGAATGACATTTGCACCTGCAGACTGAATAAATTAGATTGTCTTCCCTCATCTAATACAAAAGGCTGACCCTCTCACGGGCAAGGGGGAGCTCCTCCTGCCTGAGTGCCTCGGTCTTTTTCCTGCCTCTAGACTCAAACTGAAACATCAGCTCTTCTTGAGCAAGCCTGCCAGTTTTCAGACTGGAACGTATACAGTCAGCTCTCCTGGGCCTCCAGCTTGCCAGCTGAAGACCTTGGGACTTCTCCGCTTCCACAGTCACATGAGCCTATCGCTTAACATTAATTAATAAATTACCGAATCACTGTACTTGTATATCCTATCGATTCTGTCTCTCTGGAGAACGCTAATTAATACATAGGCCAGGTTCTGTTTTGAGGTGCTTTGACATCCAGGCATGATTCAGATGTGAACTGTAAACATTCTAGTTTGACGCTCAGCCTTACAGGCGTTCAGAGCCCTCATTCACTGACCACCTTTTGGTGTCTGCAGGCACAGGCGTGCCCTGTCCCTGAGGAGAGAGCAGACGGGTTCCTTGCTCTTAGCACCTTCATCTTCTCCTGGAGTCACCATGCCTTCCTCAGCCACTGTAGTACCTGGCCCATGTCCTGGTCCATTTCCACGATGGCACCGGGGGTCTCCAACATCACAGAATGTTCGAGGCTGAAGCCCAAGATCTCCCACCTGCTCTGCTCTCGGTGGGGGTGTCTCTGAGGCCTTGTGAGTCGTCGGACGCTCCCCGCCCTGTGCTGTGTGGACAGAATCCACGCAAGTGCCCCTTCCCCACCTGGACCAGGGATCTAAATATGTGCTTGTCTCCCCATGAGTCCTGTACACACTCGCTGTCTTCCTCTGACCTCTGCATTGCTTGGCCTTCTCAATTTACCTGCCAGACAACTGGAAAACCTACCTCAAGAGATTCTGGCCTTGGTGGATTCCCTTAACTCTGTGTCTTAAATAGAGTCACCCAAAAGGAGAGCAGGACACAGGGATTTGGCTGCCCTCGTTTTATTGAGGGAGTGTTCTCAGGGGAAACCTGGGATGGGTGAGGAAAACAAGGTAGGAAAGGGGAAAGGAGGCAAGAGAAGATGTGACCTCAAGTGATAGCTAGCTTCGACCTGATGTTCAGGGAACTCTGATGTGTAAATGGTACCTCAAAGCTGTCCCACCATGGGGCTTCCCTGGTGGCCCAGTGGTTAAGAATCCGCCAGTCAATGCAGGGGGCACGGGTTCAAGCCCTGGTCCGGGAAGATCCCACATGCCGCGGAGCAACTGAGCCCGTGAGCCACAACTACTGAGCCTGTGCTCTAGAGCCCGCATGCCACAACTGCTGAAGCCCGCGCGCCTAGAGCGCGTGCTCTGCACCAAGAGAAGCCACGGCAGTGAGAAGCCCGCACACAGCAGCGAAGGCCCAAGGCAGCCAAAGATAAATAAATAAAATACATAATTTAAAAAAAAACAAAAAAGCTGTCCCACCTTGAGGCCAGCGGGCCAGGCTATGTTACCCCCATATCAGGTGGTCATAGGCCATCCCGCAGTGGGGGCTGCATCTTCCCAGGTGTCTTGGACGTCAGGTGAGCAAGGACGTCAGCCAAGGGATGATATAGTATCTGTTGTACATCTTATTATTGCCTTCATCACGGAGGCCCATAAAACAGATTCCAGAGCAGACACTAGATTTGCAGAGTGCTGGGGGTGGGTCGAAGTAGTTAACTTTATTGGATTATGTTAAAAGAAAGAGAGAGAGGGTACAAACATGAAGGCATCAAAGATGATGACCCAGTCCTTGCTGACTCCCGTGGCCCTTCCTTACCTGACTTCCATCTTGCGGAGACATGCGCAGTGCATTTGAAGAGGAAATGCCTGCAAGGCTTTAGGTTACGTCCTGGATGGTTTCTAAGTCACTCTTTCCCCTCACCTGGCCTCCCAAAGGCCATGAGCTCCCAGTCAGTCATTTCCCTTCACCAGAATTTCTTGTTCTGAATCTATGTCCTCCATCCCAGGGAAAAGGTGCTCCCACGATTCTGAGTTCTACTGTAACAGGGACCTCGCTGGTCAGAGCCTGGCCGGGTTGTGTGGCCTTAAGCCGCTCCAGGTGGGTCCCTAAGTGGCAGCTGCCATCTGCCAGAAAGTTCCAGGTTCTGACTGTGTCTTTCTGAAAAACAGTTCTCTTAGGTAAAAGTGACATTCGAAAGCCCTGGTGTGTGTCCGACACATGAATGTTCAGGAGGTTGTGACGGAGAGGAGGTTGCAGTTGCTTGAAGATTTCAGGAGCTGTTGGCGTTGAATAGATGCTTTTCCCCCTTCCTCGTATTGTGTATCACGTGTGCTATTGCCAGGGATAGAGTCTCTGAGATAGAGTCATTGTCATGATTGCTTTTTTGTTATTATAATAATTAGACACAAAATCAGTGTTTATACCTGTCATCTGAAGAGTCTCCCTGTGTAAGACTCTGGGATTGACAAGTGAAAATCTGGCTACGTTTAGCCAATGAAATGTCATGAAGAAAGTGGGATTTTTAAGTAGTCAGACATCCACTGCTTTGGGACCCTTGGCGTATTAAAATATGAAGGTATCTGTACTTTCCTTGCTTTTATTGGACAAGTGCGTGTTTGCACAAAACCACTGCTCGTCTGCCTAGTCCCTTAACGCTCCCGCACATATTTTATTATCCTTCGTGGTTTTTGAAGCCTCCTTGCTGCCATGGACTCTTGCTTCTCCCCCTGAAATGGGCGGTAGGTGAGCCAGATGGGACTCTGCCCATTTGACAGATGTGAGTGCGGACGGAGGCCACAGCTGGGCTCCGACCAGGGCTGTCTGGTCCTGGCGCCCGTGCCCCTAAGCACAGAGCCACGGTGCCCTCACCCTGATGATCAGGAGGTAGAGGATGGACAGAAAATTCCCCCTAAACGTTGTCCCGTCTTCATGTTTTCGTACCCGGGAGACCATGCTATTTCTTTGCCCTCATGACGGGGACCCCCTAAAGGCCACATCCCGTGTTGCCAATTTAGTCGTGGCCCTAGGTGGGCATAGGTGATGGGCCAAGTTCAATGGCAAGGAGCCCTGGCTTCCTGGTTGACTCTGCTTTTTCCATGGTTGGAGTAAAGCAGAGGGTCCAGCATTCTTCTTTGTGGCCGAAAAGTCAGGGAAGCTTGAGGCAGGTCACCAGGAAGCTGTGTAACCCCGGGTGACTTCCCAGCTGCACTGTGACCTCCCCAAAGCTGAGGCTATGAAGTTTCTTCTGGGTGCTCCAGTTCCTGACTCCAGCGGTGTTTGCTGAATGAATGCATGATCCTGAGGACCATTCTTGCAATGGTTCAAGGGGGGATGGTTTGTACACTTCTCCACACTTAGACCATTAGGACCTTGTTTCAGCAGTAATTATCGAGGAGCCTGCTGGGTGCTGTATGCTTTCAGAAAGCAAACTCCCCATCTCCAGAATTCTAAGGTTCCCCCAACCTCTGGGAGAGTGTTACAGTCAGAGAACAATAGGCCTCACACAGAGGACTGAGCTGGGATGGGTGTGGAGAGACCCCCTTATTGCACATGAAGAAGTGGGCTGTGTTACTGAACAACCGGGGTCAGACAAAACAGGAAAACTGTACATTCCTTGTTACACACGCGCGCACACACACGCCCCCTCGGTGTAGTTAGACAGCTCACTCCCGTTGTCTCCCCAAAGGAGACGTTGCTTCAGGAGCCAAGCACTAAGGTCCACCCCAACTGTCCCCACCTTCTACCACCTAAGTGACTCCCTCTGGGGCCCCTCCGCCCCTGGCCTCTGTTCGGCTGACCCCAGGCACAGCCACTGTCTGCCTCAGCCCTCTGTTCCACCCGGTGCTTCTGAGCTGGAAAGCAGTTTGGTCTTCTGAGAACCCCATTTCTCGGAAAGAAGCCCCAGCACCCCCAGCCTGAAGTTGAAAGAAGGATTCAGGAAGGGCTGGGTTTCAGGGCATGTCTGCAGTGCTGACCTGACTCAGCCTGTCCCCCGTGCCCGTGTGTTTCTGTGTGAAATTACCCATCACGGGGACTGCGGAACGTTGAGTCCTGCAGCTTCCTCTGGCGCAGAGCCAATGCTCACATGATTTGTGAAGATAGTACTGGCACTGATGGTCGGCAGTAACCGTGAGCTCGGACTTTTATGCCCCCGCGGGGTGCAGGTGGGGGGAAACAGCCGCAGCACAGATTAGAAGGCCACCGTTGAGGAGGGGATTCAGAGGTCCAGGTGCAGAGCGGGACACGAAGTGTAGCAGAGGGCGCCCCTCCTCCCGGGCATGGGGTTCCAGTTAATGCCTCTTAGTGCTGGAAGGGGACTTGGAATTGATTTGGCAAAAAGGCTAATGCGTTGTTATGGCTGCCAGTTGGCCGATTGAATCGCTAGTAATTGGGGCAGGAGAAGCATTTAATTTGATGCACTGAATGCAGGTCCACCAGCGTTGGACCTGGTGGGAGCAGTTTCTCAGTGTACGTGCATGTGTGCACTTGCGCGTGAGTGTGTGCATGCACACGTATGTATGAGGCTCCGACAGGCTCCTGCTTTTACTCCTTTACCCCTCTCTGTTACACAGGGGTTGTCATTCCCATCCTCTGCCAGTACACCTGACCCCACCCCAAGCCCCCAGAGAAAACAGGACAAGGGTTTGTCTTCCGTGTCATGTCATTGGAGAACTGCGCAGATACGGGCTCTTCTCTTTCATAGACCAGGGCTCTCCTGAGTGGCACGTACCCGTGATGATCCACTAGGCAGCCGTCAGCCAACTGCAGCCCACCACCAAGTCTGGTTTTTATAAATAAAGTTTTACTGAAACACAGCCACGCGCTCTGTTTAGTAGTCGTCTGGGGCTGTGTTCACCCTGCACCGGAGAACTGAGCAGTTGTCGCACAAAGCCTAGGCGGCTCACTGTGGCCTTTCCGTAGAGCACAATTGCTGACCCCTTAGGGTTGCCAGATTTAACAAATCAAAATACAGGAAGCTCTTTTAAATGTGAATTTCAGAGCAACAAGAAATAATGTTTTAGCAAAACTGCCTTCCACACTTAACTGGGCTACCTGTATTTTTTGATCTGGCCACCCTGTGACCCCTGCACTCAGTAGGATATGGGAAGAAAACATTGTAGCTTCTGTTTATCTATCTTTCATCTCATCCCATTTCAATTCCCATTTCTTTGAATGTTTTGTAATATTCCACCTAGAGGTATATACCTCATTTATGGATATGTAAGTGTACAGCTCTTGGGGGGCATGTTCAGGATTTAATTTTACTGGTAGTGGTGCATGATCAAAGCAGTTTGGAGACCGCTAGGAGAGCAGGAAAAACTCCCACCCACTTGGCCAGTCCGGGTTTCCGGTGTGACCTCTGGTGAACTGTGGCAGAAGGAAAGAATGCACATTCCAGCTCTGGCTGGTCTAGTTGTGTAAACACCCTGGGTGCTCTGTTGTCATATGGATCTGGAGGTAATAGTTCGTTTCTAGACGGTATTATTGTGAAAACCCACTGGATGTTTGTATCTCCAACATTGACCAGACCCTAAGGGGTGTAGTCAGTGTTGTATAAGGTTCTCTTTCCTTCTACTCTGCTGAACATAAATCTCCAGGGAACGGAAAGCACAGAGGGTCCCCAGAACACTGAGAAACCTTCCCTCAAATTGGGCCTTCTCCCTCTCACATCATCCTGGCCACACCAGTGACTCATGCGGGGGGTAAGCTGTTTGTGTGTCTCGAGAGTCAGAGCGCTCAGCCCTGTGGTTTCAGTTCACATGGGGTTCGGCGACACAGTTTTGTTTTCACTTTGGTTTACTGTGTGAGTTCCCACCCTTCACCTCTTTGGTAGCTGGCGTGCTTGCGAAACTTTGCGGGCATTCGTTGGAAATTGTCCAGTCAACGCCCACCGCCGTGACTGTCATGGTTCATGGTAAGAGCCAGGGCAGTGGCATCCAGTTAGTCAGTGACCACTTCTCAGGCGTCCAGAGAGAGGCAGGACAGGGCCCTGTCTTCTGGGAGAACAGAAGGGACCTCGTTAGTGTCTCCCAAGCATGATACCCCAACATGCACAGCCCGCAGCTGTGCCTGAACAGAAAGTGAACTGGTCCGGCCCCTGAAGGAAACGCCCACCTTTCTCCTGGGAGGAGGCGCTTGAGCATCTTTCTCTCAGCGTGGCAGAGGTCTGAAGGGCTTCCTTGCTAAGTGGCGTGGCAAGTCAGCCCCTGGTTCTTGTCTGTTCCCAGGGCGAGGCGAAGCCTAGCAGAGGAGAGCCAGTCTTCCTGTCCAGGAGAGCAAAGGGTGTCTCCTCTCTCTGGGGGTGAAGTGACAGTCATGAGTTGAGAAGGGGAACAGTGGCCCTGTTTGTCCCTTGGAGGCCAGCAGTGCCATCTCCTGTCATCATAGAAAGGAAGCGGTGTTTTCCACCATTCATTTCTTCATTCACCAGCAAATTCTTCCTGGGGATCTAGTCCACTTCGTGCCTGGAACTACACACAGGGGGTGCCAAGATGATTAAGGCTCAGTTAGCTACCCCCAAGAAGCATCGTTGAGAAGAGAAATCAGAAAAGTAATCAGCGTTTTTAAGGCAGTGTGTTGGGCATCGGGGCACAGGAAAGCAGTGCGTGCTTTCAGAGCGCTGTGCCTGGGGCATTTGACCCAAATGAGAAGGTGGTTCTCCACCTGGGCTTTGAGGCCTGAGTAGGAGTTTGCTGAAAGAAGAAGAGTTGTGGGGAAGGGCATAACAAGCAGAAGGAAATAGGACTTCTGAAGCTCATAGGCTCAAAACTGCAGGGTGTGTCTGAGAAGCTGCGCAGGATTTTTGGTTTTTATCTATTTGTTGGAGTAGCTGCACGAGCCTTGTATGCAGGAGAGGCAAGAAGGGACCAGATTAGGGAGGGGCTGTGGGCTACACTGTATTTCTAGTACCTGAAGGCAAAGTGGAAAATGGGAATTGCTAAGGAGATAAAAAGCAAAATGGGCTTCTTGACCTGAAAGCCCATTTGACTGAAGTCATCGGTTAAGCAAAGAAGAACAAAGCTCACGTTTTTCGCAAAGCTGTAACAAGCCCCCAGTTTCCTCCAACATCCAGACTTAATTCCTCCCCCTAATGCTCACAGCCTGCCGTGATCCGATTCCATCCCAACGCTGGCTTCCCAGCGCCTGCCTGCTCCCGGCTTACTCCGAGTACGCCATTGACGCTTTCCGTTGCGGAGCACAGGCTCCGGACGCGCAGGCTCAGCGGCCATGGCACTCGGGCCCAGCCGCTCCGCGGCATGTGGGATCTTCCCGGACCGGGGCACGAACCCGTGTCCCCTGCATCGGCAGGCGGACTCTCACCCACTGCGCCACCAGGGAAGCCCTCCACTTGAATTTTATTGATCAAGAAACTAGGGTCCCGAGAGGATAAAGAACTTACCTTAGGAGACTGAGCCAGTTCAGAGCGGAATTTAGACTTGAACCTGTGTCTCTGTATCAAAGCCAGAGTCCTTTGAGCCAGGCTCTTTCCTGGAAGAACTCAGCCTAATGGCGCTTGATCAGTTCCTGTCCGTGGACTGACTGTTTACAGCCAGATTTCTTAGCCAGCTTTGGCTGAGCTGGGTATCTTCCCCCCCCACCCCCACCCCACCCCCACCCCAGTCCCTCTGCCACCCCCTTCCAGAGCCTGAGTTTCCAAGGCTTCTCGCCATGGGTACTTGGCTTTGAGAAAAATGAGCATACTTTTCATGCTTGTGTATCCTGGCCTTTATTCCCTGCTCACTCACAACTGAGCTGGGTATGGAAATGCATGATATTGGGGGGGACCTCCTTTAAATGTTCCTGTTTGGGGGTTCCTCCCCAGAGAGGGGTTGGTGGGAATCTTCTCCCTTTGCCTCTTTTTCTTGGATCTGCTAGGAAATGTAACATTTTAAAGGCCTTCTCGGCTGGAGGATTTTTTATTGTAAACATAAAACGGTCATTGAAACATTAAACGCTTTACAGCTGTTTTTTAGCACATAAACTTTCATAGACACCCAGCCCCTCACTGCCACACCCTCCTCATATATTTCTCCTCCTCCTTTTTTTTTTTTCCCCCCTCACATAGTTCCAAGAGCAGAGCTGAGGGTGGGTAGGGGGGCGAGATCACAGATAAAATACAACGGACGACTTCGGTCATCCAGTTCGGGAAAGCACATTGTATCGCACCCCAGCGAGGAAGGTGCAGGTTACAGAACCCTGCCGAGGAAAGCAAAGGGTCCCTGCTCCTTCCCAGCCCTGACTTGAGCCACCGTGAGGCCGAACCTTGTGCCAAGGCTGCAGAGGCTACCGGGCAGGCCCAAAACGTGTCTCCTCTCCCAAGCGGAGCTTAGGAGGGCTGCCTCTGAGAAAGCTAAACGATGCCAGAAGGCCAGCGCCGAGATGGCACAAGCCAGCCTGTGACTTGTCAAAGGGCACCCCTCCCTTCTGATTCGATGATCTTTGGGTGGTTTGGTTCCTCTTCAAAGGCAGGTCCAGCAGAAAGCTGACCTAGTTTGATCCAGAATGGGGCAGAATGTGAGACTGGGGCTGAGAGGCCAGGGGGTGGGGTGGTGCATGCGGTGATGGTCGCAGCTCCGCTGAGCTCTGACCCTCCTGGGTCTTCCAGATGCCCTGGGAACGTGTACCCGTTTCCCATGGACCGTGGATAACATGACCTCTTTCGCCCTGTCACGCTCCACAGTAGCAATACCACACAGGTTCCCCCGCTACCCCAAAGTAGAGCTTCCTAGGAAGGCTTTCGTAAGCTGAGATGGCATAAAGCTAAGAAACCAGTACCTTAGGACACATCTTGCTAACAGATGCACGAAACCCGTGCACGTAAAGCAGAGATGCTCGCAGACACAGTTCAGAGCTACCGTGGCTTGATGCTGGGTGCGGTCCCCGGGGAAGGAGCTTGGCGAGGCCGCTCTTGCTGCCTCCGATTGCTTCTCTGCAGAGCGAACACTGAGCAAGAATTTTGCTCTTCATCATTTTTTTTTTTTTTGGTGTAAAAGTGAAAATCCTTCGGGGAGTTCTTTCAGTGAGAGAAAACAGGTACTAATATAGGTCCTTTGTAAAAGCAAAGTGGTGTAAAGCAAACTTTCAGAAAGCAGGGGATTCCTGTATCTGACCGGCCTTGCCATGGCCTCATGATGGATGAACTTCCTTGCTCCTGGAGCAGGTCATGTGACTTTCTTTTGCCCGTGGAATCTTAGCCAATATGACGTGTGCAGAGCCTGGAAATGTGCACGACCGGATTTGCCCCCTTGCACTTTTCTCAGAGCCAGGGCCTCTGCAGCTGGAGCCTCAGGATGAGACACATAAAGTGCACCTGAACCTGACTTACCACTTGGAGCCAAGTTCAGCCAAGCCCAGTCAATATTAGGCAACCTCCAACCAACCCATATTCCAGCGAGTGAGAACAAGAAACGTTTGTTCTTGTGAGGTTTCAGGGTTGCTTGTTAGGCAGCAGTATCATGCCAGTAGCTAACTTACATGTACCCCCCCAGTGGCTTCAAGTTCCGCTTAGAATAAATATCCACACTGTCTACCAGAGTTTGCTCATCCTTCAGGGCTGGAATCCTGCCTGCCTCACAGACTTTATTTCACATCATGCACAGTCTTGCTGAGTGCCCTCCAGCCACTCTGGTCTTCTTTCTATTCCTCAGACGTACAAAGCCTATACCTGCCTCAGGGCCTTTGCACACGTGCCTCCTTTTGCCGTGGCTGGCTCTTTCTCGTCTTTCTGACTCAATTCAGTGATCGCTTCCTCAGAGGCATGCACTGACCACCCTATCTAAATAAAAACAATAGCAATAATCATCGTTTCATTATTTATTAAATGCTCCGTTATATGCCAGACTGTGTTCGTAGCGTCTCGTAACAGCCCTGTGATACAGATACTATAATTAGCCTCCCTCTTGTATAAATGAGGTGTTGAGGCTCAGAGAGGCTTAGCAAGATGTTTGAGCCACCTGGTTAGTAAGTGATGGAGTCGGATTCAAGCCCTGCCCTCCCTATCCACTCTGTCTCTTTTCTTCTGAGCACTTAGAACTATCTGAATATGGAAGCATTTGTTCCCTCCTTTACTGTCTGTCTCTTCTTCCCTAGAGAGTCAGCCCATGAGCTTGCACAGCGTACAGGGGAGGTGCTGTGGGTACAGCCAGGCAGGGGATAGATAGTCAACGTCCCGGAGCTCAGTCCTAGTTTTTTTTTTTTTTTTTTAATTTTATTGAAGTATAGTTGGTTTACACTGTTGTGTTCATTTCTGCTGTACAGTGACGTGATTCAGTTACACATATACATTCTTTTTCATAGTCTTTTCCCTTGTGGTCTATCACAGGATACTGAACATAGTTCCCTGTGCTCTACAGTAGGACCTTGTTGTTTATCCATCCTATATATACTAGTTTGCCTCTGCTAGTCCCAAACTCCCAATCCATCCCTCCCCCAGCCCCCTCCCCCTCAGCAGCCACCAGTCTGTTCTCTTTGTCCCTGAGTCTCTTTCTGTTTCATACATAGGTTCATTTGTGTCATATTTTAGGTTCTACATATAAGTGATGTCATATGGTATCTGTCTTTCTCTGTCTGACTTACTTCACTTAGTTTGCTCATCTCTAGGCCCATCGATGTTGCTGCAAATGTTTCGTTCTTTTTGATGGCTGCGTAGTATTCCATTGTAGATATACACCACATCTTCTTTATCCATTCATCTGTTGGTGGGTATTTAGGTTGTTTTCATGTTTTGACTATTGTGAATAGTGCTGCTGTGAACATTGGAGTGCATGTATCTTTTCAAATTATAGTTTTGTCTGGGTATATGCCCAGGAGCGGGATTGCTGGATCGTATGGCAACTCTCATTTTTTGAGGAACCTCCAATCAGTCCTAGTTCTGCGTCTGCTCCATACCCGGGGAAAAACTGCAGCCCTTCCCTCAGCCTCAGTTTCCCACTTGTCAGAGGAGGGGCTTGTCCTTGATCTATTGCATCCCTCTGAGCCTGAACATCCTAGGGTTCTCAAAGACCCTGTAGCCGAAGTAGCACCCTTTCAGGGCAGCCCTGGTGTACAGTGGCCCAGGGAGCCCCGAGGCCATCTGCACCAGAGAATGTTGAACTCGGCCTGGACAAATGGGCTCTGCAGGCCTTAGACGATGACAGCAGAGCTGCGTGCCTGTCATGCAGTACATTTTTTCAACAGACTCAGCTATTCCTCCCCCAGATCTGATTCATCCATTCCTGTATCTGACATTTATCTAGCATACTCTGTGTCCTGGTGTCTGTGTTGAACTCCTGAAATACAAAAGTCACCAGACCTCGGGCAGAGTGGCCTCTCAGTGCATATTTGATGAATGAATGAATGAACAGTTCATCACAGATATTTATAAAATAGCCCCAAAGACTATATGCAAATAATGACGGTTGCCCCGTGGTGAATGGGCTCAATGCTTTGGGGGCAGTCATTCAGTCATTTTCATCTCTAGCATGTACTGGGTGTTCCTCCGTGTCAAGCCCTGGATATATACAGAGTTAAATAAAACAGGAGAAGCTTAACCCGCCCTGCAGACTGTAACCTTCACCTTTAGGTGCCCTCCCACCAGTTTCCTTAGGGTCTTGCCCCATCTCGGCAGCATCAGAAACCCAGGCTCTAATTACAGCCGCGATCAACATGCCCTAACTGGTGAGCAGATGACAGCTGCATGAAATCACTGGGCGCAGATAGGCATCAACAAGGGAGATTAGGTAAGGTGCTTATTTGAGGCGCTGTCACGGCCCGTGGCAAAAGGGTTCCCTCGGGCTCATGGCGTGCCCTCTGCAGTTATTTTTCTTGCACGCTCAGATGACACCGCTTGGTGATATTACATCTGCGTGCACCTTGCCCTCTGACGTGGCAAACACGAATGCTGCCACATTCCTTGTAAAGCTGTATGTCTTCAGTAGCAATGGGTATCTCTGGGGGGAGGCGAATTGATTTGCAAAGCAGGCTGACACACAGGCTCCTGTTTCTCCTTGCAATCAAATAATTCATCTTTCTACCCGTAGGGCCACAGTGAAATTTGAACCCGGACAAAACCTGCAACTATTTGTAGTAGTGGGATCAGAGAAATTAGCCAAGTGTCTTCTAAAATTACTAATTGCCCATCACACAGCCTGGGTGTGGTGGAGGTTTTGTGGGGTGGGTGGACCAGAGCTGGGGTGGGCTGGCCCCCCATGACCAAGGGCTGCCTGCGTGGGTGAGCAAATGCAAAACAGCGATGCTTTGTGCATTAGCCACTCTCTGTGTGCCAGGCCCCAAATGTAGACTACCTTTAAATCCTTAAAATCACCTGCAACACAGGTAGTGGCCCCATTTTACAGATGAGGAAACAGAGCCACAGAGAAGGTAAAGCCCCTGCCCTAGAGAGAGGAAAGGGGAAAAATGAGATTTTTAAGACAGTTAAAATTATAACGCATTCAAATGTTAAAAAATGCCACACAGGCTAGTCATTAAAATTCCCATTTTAAGTTTTAAAAAAAAAAAATAGTAAGGCCCCAAAACGCTCAAACTTTGGATTCTGGTGGTAGAATATTAAATCATAATGAAATACTTAACATTTGGGTTTTTTTTTTTTAATGTTAGGAGTATGTATAATAGTTAAGAATGTATTTATTTTAGTAGGGAAAAAATAAAGGTGAGGAATATACAGATGGATCATCACGTAACATGAATTAGGCTAGATGAAATATTTTCTGGTCAAGTTGAGAAATAGCTGAGGAGGAAAAATGACAGATCTTAAAATAGGTGTAGTATATTAGATATCTGCGAAAATGGGCCAAATAGATTGCCTCCATTAAAGTTGTATTGGGTGTTCGAATCTCGGGTTACCTGGAAGGCAACTGTACTTCCTATATTTAACCAGGCTTTTTATAAACCACTGCTCTTAACACCTCAAGCTGACAGCTACATCCTGGGTGGTTATTTAATACCGAGTTTGACTTTTCTTCACTTTGAGGGTCCTCAAAATAGACAGAAGACCAGAAAGGAGCCTTTTAAAAGTCTGGCACTATAGTCAAATCCTTTTCTGCAGAGTGACTGTGAACAGCCCCAAATGTGAGAGAAAAATAAGGCAGCATATGGAAAGCATTTCCGAAAGTCCTTTCCACATCTTAAAATCAAGGAAGAAAGAAAACAAAAGAAGAGAGAAAAATTAGCCATTCCTCTCTGAAAGGGTACCTCTCTGGATAGTTGCGCTGCCTTATCCAGAAAGAGGAAGAGTAGCCATGGTCCAGGTTGGCTGGTAGGTGATCTCCACTTAATCCTGAATCCGAGCTTCAGTTCACCCGAAGGATTGAAATGCCGAATCCAAAATGCCATGGCTGTTCTCGAACCCCTAAGGGTTGTGGGAAATGGGCGTCGCCAGGACTCCTAGTTGTGGGACCTGCAAAGAGAATTCCCGCTAGGACTACGGGGTGCCAGCTGGCTTAGAAAAAGCCAAAAAAGTACAGTTCTGTTTCTAACAATTGACACCACGCTTTCTTCCAAAGTAGATTTAAAGTGACCCACAAGGGAATCGTACTCTATGCGGAAAAGACAATTAGACATATTTATTTTACGTTTCAAACAATATACCAGAAACTAGAATAAAAAATGAGATGAATATACCGAGAACAAAGATAAATTATTTCTGTCTACCAGCATTAAATTTAACTGAGTTTGGGACTTCCCTGGGAGTCCAGTGGTTAAGACTCTGCGCTTCCACTGCAGGGGATGCGGGTTCGATCCCTGGTTGGGGAACTAAGATCCCGCGTGCCGTGCAGCACGGCCAAAAAATTAAAAAGCAAAACATTTAACTGAGTTCCCTGGGAGTCTACAGCAAAAAATTCTCTTTAACCAATAAAAAGAAGTGTAGATGCATACTAACAAACCCTTATCCTGGAATAATCCTAAGAATTTATCAGGTAGACCCCTATTTGTTTAAGAAAAAAAAAAGACTCAGATAATGATACGAGCTCTTAGAATAGAGTTTACTAAAGATAGAACATTCTTCTATCTGTCATGCATGCCTTATTTTTTACCTAGAGTAAAAATAGTGTGTAACATTAAACTATAAGTGAAGGCACCCATTTCTGCAAAAAGTTAAAAAATATATAGGCCCCGTTCGTTACCAGCGTGCCAACATTCTGTGATTGGAAAAGAAAGGGAGGGAGGGAAGGAGGGTGGAAGGAAAGAAGAAAGAAATTAATCCATGGGTTTTAGAGTAAGACCACGGCATGGTAGTCACTCACATGAAAATGACTGACACTCATCTCTGTCCCCCTACATGGAAGTAGGCTGCCATATTACCTCTGAAGAAAATCAGCATTTTTCTTTAAAACCAAAGGCAGAGGAGGAGGGAGAGGGGGCAGGGCGCAGGGGAAGAGAGAGCACGGAATCCGCTTGAAGTCAACAATTCTGACTGAAACAAACAAAGACCGATCTCTCAATCCATAGAAGAAAAGCCCCACATCTCTGGTATAGCATCTGCTCTTGAGGAATTCACTTGGACATACAACTGAAAATGTACCTTTAAGTACTTGAGTGACTTTCGGAAACCTTGGTGGTATTTAGTAGTTTTCACGTAAGTGTTGGAGACTATCAGATTAACACAAGACTGTTATTTCTAATATAATTTAGCTAACAAGCTTAGCAAAATTTTAAACCCACTCCTAAATCATGATAAAACATCCGTAAGATAGACGTGTTTGTCTTCTGTTTTCTCACGATAATAACCATCTTAGGTAACATTTGTTGGAGCACTTACTCTGTGCTAAGGGCTTTCTGGGCATTATTTTATTTAATCTTTATTGTAACTTCATAAGTGGCATCTAATAAACTGAATCATGTAATTATGTAAATGACCTGGTGAGACAGCCCAGCTCGCTGGCCAGCAATTCTAGGGGTCAGGCTTCCTGATTCGAATTGGTCCTGGTCCTAGCTTGCCTTGGTGCTGCTTGGGAGCAACGGCCCACCCCAGCTTAAATACCAATGGGGATAACTCTGGGTCTTTCAGTTGGCTGGTTCTTCCAGGATAGTGGCAGTGATTCCAGGAATCTTCAGGGAATCTCATTTCACCAGCCAGATGCAGAGAAAATGAATAGGAGGAATACTGGGGACAGGGGGACCATCCATCCCTACTTCTGAAGATTCTTCACAATTGTCTTTATCACAGCCAGTATTGCCGTAGAATGTTACTACATTATATCCTCCTCCTTACAGGTGATAAAACTGTAAAAAAGCATAGAGTTGAAGGGACTTTTCCAAGGTCACGTGGCTTATAAGTGGCAGAAGTCTGTCTAATGCAATCTAGCTTATCCATCTCAAGAAGAAAGATATGCCAAGGAGGGTGATTATTGAATTATCACTAATGTGAACACTTGTAATTACTCTCGTAATTTTCTTTAAGCTCATCCCATGGGGTGTTGTTAAGCATTATTAGATTGTGATTATAAATGTATTCGGCCAGGCATTTCTCTTTTGCTCTGTGGCAGCTTCTTCTCTAGAGGTCTTGGCCTCTGGAGAAACCATCTTTCCTAAGTTCGTTTGCTGGAGATGAAGCTCTGGGAGCATCACTTCCCTTCCCAACATCTGTGCTTCCTTGGTCTGTAAAGTCAACTGATGAAGCTCAATGACCTCACAGGGAAGAAGGCATGCAGGCTGATTGCAGACAGCCTGAGATCAATGTGCAAGTCACTGAGTAGCCATTGTGATAGTTACTGAATGGACGAATGAATGAATAAACGAATGGATGGATGAATGACTAGGTCTTTGAAGACTTCCTAGATAAGTAATTTGAGGAAGCTGGCCCAGAATGTATAAGCCAACATTCTCATGGCACACACCGGTTTCTTTCTTCACCCTTCTTGGATGCCATGTTCTTAAGGTTTTTTTCTCTCCAAATAAATGGTTTTTATTTAATTCAAATTCATTTCATGTGTCAACCAGACTTTGAATTTCTTTTTTGAAAGCAACTTTCCTTCCACGCCCTTTCTTTTCCCCCCAGTTTTATTGAGGGATAATTGACCAGTAAAACTGTATATATTTAAAGTATACCATGTGATGATTTGATATATGTATACATTATGAAATGATTACCACAATCAAGTTAATTTACACACCCATCACCTCACATCGTTACCTTGTGTGTGTGTGTGTGTGTGTGTGTGTAAGCTTAAGATCTACTCTCTTGGCAAATTTCAAGTATATAATACAGTATTATTAACTATAGTCTCCATGCTGTACATTAAATCTTCAGAACTTCTTCATCTTATAACTGAAAGTTTGTACCGTTTGACCAACATCTTCCCATTTCCCCTACCCCTCAAGCCCTGGCAACTACCATTCTACTTTCCGTTTCTATGAGTTCAATTTTATTTTTTAGATGCCACATATAAGGGATACTATACAGCATTTGTTTTTCTCTGTCTGGTTTATTTCACTTATGAATGTTTTATTTATAACCAAAAACATGGAAACTGGGCATTTTAATGGGTGACCGCAGCCTTGACGCAAATAAATGCATTGTTTTGGTTATGTTTTTTTGAAGAAGAGAGAAGAGGTCTTGTCCCTCATGACTGGGGCCTCTGAGTTGGGCAGCGCGGACGAGAATACCTCTAAGGCACCTTCTTGTAGATCATGACTGGGAGCTGTACTAGCTCAGCCGATGGGTACTAACTGCTGTGTCCTGCAGTGTCCCTTGTCTGCTGGGGTGATATTGCTGCACCCGGGGATGAGTGCTGCCCGGAAAGAACTCACTGTTTATACTGTCCAAGAATGCACAAGCAAAAAGGAAGCCTTTCCTTGGAGGACTTAATCCCAGGAGTTTGAGGAGAGAGTCTTAGACATTTGCTGAAGGTGATAAACAACGTGGTAGGTGGCCCATGACCCCAGGTTTGGGTAAAGCAGGACTTTCCACTGTGCCTTTGAACCCTGTCCTTCTATACAGGATGGAGGGTCTTGTGACACTGCTGATGTTACGGCTGCATGATGATATAGAAGGAGCAGGGATGTTCTTCGGCCAGTATCTACCAGGGTGCACTTACTGGTATTAGAATATCAGATTCTTCCACACTCTTTGATGGACAGTCCTGCCTCACGCCCCTCGGGTGCCCACATACCCCCGGGATTCCTGGGTGATTCATTACCTGAAGGCGTAATGCCTGCTTTGGCCGGGGAAGGGGAACCTTCAGAACCCTGCTCCAGGGACAGGACCAGCGTCCATTCATATTGGTCAGCGCTGTCTGCTCACTGTGTTCGGTGTCATCGCTGATCAAGGGCGTGGGAAGAATTGCCGAAACACAACGGGTTCCCGTCCCACTCCACCACTTAATAGCCTTGGGACCTCGGCTTAGCTCCCTGGGTCTTTCCTCCTCTACCTACTGGGCATAGTGATAATTATTACAGCATCATGGGTTGGTTCTCAGGACCAATTGAAGAGGAAAACCCATGCCAAGATTAACACTTTTCTGGCATATCATGGGTCTGACAGAAATGGTCGCCTTTAAATTTTATGACAAATTTCCCCTGAGAAGAGAAGGCTTCACTCACAACTCCTGTGTCTGAAAAGTCTCAAAACTCACGCCATCTTCAGCCTTCTGCTTGAAGAAGGGAAGGACAGTGGGAAGTGGGGGGAGAGAATATGTGCAACAGAGGCGAGGATCACAGGAAACCTGAACCTTGACAAATAAGGACGTTGAGCACATGTGCTTTTTCTCCCTTTCCAGTCGACCCCATTGCTTCAGGTGGCAAAGCAGATGTCACATTTGTGAACAATTCTGTTCACTTTTAAGACTCAGTTTATTTCGTGTGGATTTGGAACAAAGAAAAATCAATGAGATGAACAGCTTTGGGAGGCAGAGTGAAGGCAGTTGAGAAAAGACAGAACTCCATAGGAATCTTAGAGATTATTCAGGAGGCTGTGAAGTTTACTCAACCTGGAATTCTAAAAAAAAAAAAAAAAAAAAAAAATGATTAGTTAGGCAGTAGTTTACCTTAGACCATTATGAGATGGACGTTAGCCAAAACAGACTGTCAAACCCAGGAGAAAAGTAGGGGGAAGGGATTATTTTTAGTGTTCTGAGAAAGCTTTAATATTCCCATGAGACTTTTGTTAGTCATTGGCACTCAGTACCAGTTGGGTAAATTTTAGGGTTTTTTTTTTTTAACACCCTTCAGTTTCACCCTGTTTGTTAATTCATTTTTCCATTAAATCACAGTTCAGCAACTTCTTTACCTAGATTTAAGGTAGTGGGGGCCAGGAACTAAATATAAGGTGAGAAATGTAGCCCCAGGTCATTCTCAGTTCTTGGTAGTCTTCACCCACACTGAATAGTGCTGACCTGTAGCCAGTAGGATCTTGCAGAAATCAGAGTATGTGAATTCTGAGGCTAGGACATGAAAGACGTTGATGCTTTGGCCTTACTCTCTCTGGGATCATTCACTCTGGGAGAAGCCAGCTGCTGTGCTGTAAGGATGCTCAAGCAGCCCTGTGGGGAGGAACTGAGACCTCCTGCCAATTGCCACGTGATGAGCCATCTTAGAAGCTGATTCTCCAGCCTCGCCAGGCCTTCAGGTGACTGCAGACCCAGCTGTCATCTTAACCTGAACTACATGTGAGACCCTGAACCAGAACCACCAAGCTGAACTGCTTCCAAATTTCTGACCCACACAAGCTGTATGAGATAACAAATGCTTACAATTGTTTCAGCCCGCTTAGCTTTGGGATAATTTGTTACACAGCAATAGATAACTAATACAGTTGGGAAAATAATCTTTAGCTGCCCAGTCAGAGTCCGAGTTATTGACTGTTTATTCAGTACTACTTAGTTCCAAGTGAATGAAAAGTGAGTTAAATATTGGGTCTCCCCCCACCCACCCATTTAGAGCGAGGTTTGCTTTGGCATATGTGACCTTGCTTCTGGACCTCTTCCCTAATCGGTTTGTAGTGTGAAGTGTTAATATGGCAAAGACCGTCCAGAGCCCCGGCTGCGTGAGCCTGTTGAGACCGTTAAAGTCTACAGATCGTTAAGGCTGAACTGTTTAACAAATAGTTGGGTTAATCCTTTCAAAGCGCCGTATTATATATATTTAAATTTATTTTAGTGTACGTCTTTCTAAAATGTACTACCTGCTTCTCTGCCATGTCAAACAGAATACATTTGGTAGCCTTGGTGACTCTGGATTACCATTATTGTGAGGTCTGTAGGGTGACTCTGAAGCCAAAGGGGCAAGCAGCACCGGGCATAGACACACCCTGTGGATAAGGATGCAGACATTTGCCCCTGCAGCGGCCCTGGAGGCCTTCTCCATGCCCTCTCCTGTGCCAGCCTGTTGTCTGCTCTTCACCCGTTCCCTGAAGGAAAACATAAATGACCTCGTGACCGTCAGAGCCCCGTGCTGTAGTAGACCCTCTGCTGAACGGTCTGGCTGCCCCTTCCCAAACTTGTGTCAGTCTTCTCCCACCTTCACGATGTTCCCCTCTTATTAGTTAATTAACGTTTCAAACTCTTAAGATGCAATTAATACTAAAATTTATCTTTAAATCAATTCAGAGTTTCATTAACTTTGTTTTAAAAGGAAATTTTCTATCACCATCATAAAGGGAAAATCAGTATGACTTGCCAAAAAAAAAAAAGAAAAAGATAAGGATAAAACTACATACCATGAAAATAGAACAATGTTGTTAATTCCATGTAGCTGTTATTATCAGAGAAGATTCTAAGCCCAAGGCCTGTCTTCTCTTTGTGTAAATGAGACTAGCAACTTGCAGAGAGGCATTGAAGATAAACTCAAACCAAACTAAGATTCTTTTCAATCGGAAGGATTGATCAAGACAGAAGGAATAACTGTCTCATCGAAATGATTTAATGTGGGGTCCGTGAGCCAGCTTTGCTCATCTGTAGTTTGGTAGGCTCGGTTACTGCCTCAGATCCGAAGCAGGCTTCCCCCAAGTGTGCTTCATTTGCGATGCCAGTGTCTTTAGGCTTGTCAGCATCATTCCAAGCATCACCTCTGAAGATCTGCATGGTCGCATCCACCTTGGGTACTATCCGCTTAGCTTGGCGATTGAGAAGTCTGCCTTTGGTTCAAAGCCTGTCGCTTCTCGCTGTGTGATTCTGAGTCAATTGATGGACCTCTCTGGGCCCATTGGGAAATGGAGACGATCGTGTACATTCACCAGGTTATTGTGAGGGTCAAGGGTAATGAGGTATAGAAAACACTGGCGTTTGGTGTAAAGAGGATACGTCTAAGTTGCCCTAAGTGCGTCGCTCATTATTTGAAGATTCTGTGTTCAAGTTTTGGGGAAAGAATCTTCTTCCCAGACCTGCATTTTTCTCTTTCAAAAAAGGCAGAAAAAGCTCCTTGTGCAGCCGAAACCCAGGGCCACGGTGTAGGTGTGTTGAGTCCCCAGTTCCTGTTGCCTCCCTAGCCAGAAGTTAGGACAACTGCTTCTATTTACGTCCGTCACTGCATTCCCACTTTCGATTCAAGACCGTACAAGTTGTTTATTGTTGCCAACAGAACATTCCTGGCTGATCTGAGTACTTTCTTCCATGAGGACATCCGTGATGCTTAGTGCTGATTAAGGGAAGAAACATGAAGAAGTGTTAGAACAGGTACCTTTTCATGTAATGCCAAGGGATTTTGAAGGAGGGCGGGGTAGGGAAATAAGAAGGTGCCAAGCTCATTGAGAAGTGAATTCCTTAGAGTGAATTGACTGTCCCTGAAGAGCCAGGCCAGATGCAGTGTTCGCCTCTGTTCCTAATGGACAGGCTCTCTTCTTCCATTGTTATCTCTCTCTGTTCCTTCTTTCTGTGCTGCCATTGAGGGTGGAGCCCCTCGTGATACACCAAGCCAATGAGAATTTGGTTTCTAAGCCTCTTACGAACTGTATCTACCACGAGCAGCGGGTGGAGGGCACCTGCTAATGAGTGAGGCACTAACCTGGGTCCTCACCGAGTCTGGACAGTGAACTCTCCACCAAGTCCCCATTCTGTGGCTGAGGAAATGGAAACTCGGGGAGGTTAAGCCCCATGCTCACAGCCATTTGCAGAGGCAGAGCAGAAATGTGAACCTTATTAATTTCCTACTGCTGCCGTAACAAATTACCACCGACTTAAGTGGTTGAAAACAACAGAACTTGATTATCTCACAGTTCTGGAGGTCACAAGTTTGCAGTGAGTCTGACAGAGCTGAAATCAAGGCATCGGGAGGAGCGGTTCCATTTGGAGGATTGAGGGAAGGATCCGTTCCTTCCGTCTTCCGGGTTCTAAAGGCTGCTGGCATTTCTTGGCTCCCGGACACATGCCTCCAATCTCTGCTTCTGTCTTCACATCTCCTTCTCTGACTCCGAGCCTCCTAGCTCCCTCTTACAGACCGTTGTGATTACATTGACACACCCGAATAGCTCAGGATAATCCCGGTACCTCGAGGTTCTCAAGTTTGTCCCGCGTACAACGTCCCTCTTGCCATGTGTGTATCATGTTCCTAGGTTCTGGGGATTAGGACATGGGCACCCTTGGCGGTGCGTTCTTCAGCTTAACACACTCTTCCCAATCTCACAGGCAGGAGGGGATGCCTACAGCGGCCTGGGGGTTTTGTGTCTGCATCTCCCCTCCAAGAACAGATACGTGTCCTTGTCCGTGGCCAAGAGCCAAGATCCTGGCCTCAGGGTCCAACACTGTGCTTCAAACTCCCAGGTCCAGGGAATGTACTTGGCCTGTGTAGGACGTGAGACTTCTTGAGGTGTGGTGCGTCGCACGCCTGGAAGCATGATGGGCTAATGAGAGCGTGGAATTATTTCTTGTTCTCTTCTGATCACAATTATTACATGTTCTTTTCTGTTCCAAAAAGGTTTTCAACTGTGTTTCTAACATCGCTACCCAAGAGGTTAAAAGGCGTATCTTTTCCGGACTCGGCTTGTACTAATCCATTAGCAGAACAGGTCAGAGAGAGCAGCCTTCGTGTCATCTGCTTGTCTTTATTCGTCTGTTTGCATTTTCTTGGCCCGTTTCCGCCTAGGTTTAAAAGACCAAATGAGCTTTCAGGGAGAACTCCTTAGGATTTTTTTGTTTAGTTTTACTTGTCGGATGCCCTCTCGGCTCCCAGACCAACACACACGCCTCTAGTCACCAAGGAGAAATTTGCGTTGGCTAAGTCTGTGGTTGGCCTGCTGTTTTCCTTTCTTCTTTCAGCTACCCCCAGAGTTTCTCTGTGGTTTGTGGTGGGCTCACAGCTCTTGCCGTCAGGACTGTCACCGGTCTAGACAAGATTGGTTGGTTTGGGGCAGCTGACACTCTTGTGACATCTGGGTCACCCCTGTTTAGTCTGAGAAAAAGTGCTGATCACCTCCTTGGGCTTCGGAAATCTCGTTTGTTGGCATCTCGGGGTCCTCTTCAAAATCCCACACTCCTTGTTGAATTTAGGTATTAACCCCCTTGATGTGAGGAGAAAGAATTATCAACAAATTGGGGAGAGAAATAATGCAATAAAGCCAGCCCAAGATAGGCTACCTTAAAATGAGGTCATTACTGCTTTATTTCTCTCTCTGTGTGTGTGTGTGTGTGTGTGTGTGTGTGTGTGTGTGTGTATGTGAGAGAGAGAGAGAGATGGAGGGAGGGAGGGAGGGAGAGAGAGAGAGAGAGAGGGAGGGAGGGAGAGAGACAGGAGGCAAAATACAATGTAAGAAAGATTCTAGAAACCCTACAAGGAAGACAAATCAACAAATAAATGTCAAGGGAGTTTCTCAGATTGAAGAACTGTTATCCCTATTTGGTGTCAAATCTGCATTGGCCTTTTCGCTCAAGTCACCTGATTTAATCCCCACGATAAATATAAGGTAGGTTCAGTTGTTCCCATTTGATAGATCAGGAAACTGAGGTCAAAAGCAGTGAACTGAAATCGCAGAGTCAGGAACTTCTTCCGGTAAGAGCCGAAGGCAGCTTTGTCGCTGGACTCTACCCTTTCATCTCCCCCCACTCCCCGCCCCCTCTCCTCCAATCCTGGTCTGTAGACCCCCAACGTCAGCACTGCAGTAGTAGTTGTTGGAGATGCAGAACCTCACGCCAGGCCCAGACCTGCTGAGTCAGAATCTGCATTTTCACAAGATCTCTGGGTGATGTGCGTGCACACTGCAGTTTGAGAAGAGCTGTTCCCCCTCCACCGCCACCTCCAGCTGAGTTGAGTAGACAGTAATTGAGCATTGCCTATGCACTGAGCCTCTGCTGGGGCTGCAAAGACAGACGATAAGACCCAGCCCGTGCCACGAGAAACTCAGAGCCTAGGGCAGCAGACCACCAACCCTGTGGGAGTGGCAGTGCAGTAATAACAGCAGTCACAGGGTGCTCAGAGAACACAGCGGAGGGGCAGTTTACCAGGAGGACTATCTGTTGGTGCTTATTCCTAACCTGAGTGGGAGGCCGTCGTGGACTGCGGTTGAGAACAGCAGCCCTGGATTCACACTGTCTGGTTTCAAGTCCTGGTTCTGCTACTTCCCAGCTGTGTGATGTGGGACAAGTTACTTAACCTCTCTGTGCCTTAGTTTCTGTATCAGTTTCTATATCTGCACAACAAGCAAGTACTATTATGGTTTTAGGGGAGTCATAATAGTATCCCCTTGTTGTACAGATCAAATGAGATGATATCAACACTGGGGAGGGACCCAACACAGTGGCTGAGACTCAGCCTCACATGTCAGTTGTTATTGAAGGCTGAGTACACAACAAACAACAAAAGGCCCGGAAGGGTTTATACAACAGATGAACAGTAGCTCTCCAAATGCAGAAGCACACCTGAGTGTGACAACTGGGAAACACACTGGAACATTTGCATTCCATAAAGGGGTATTTCCCAAGTACCTGCCCTGTGCCAAGCACTGTTCTAGACTCTGAGGATATGAAGTTAAATTTACAAAAGCAGTTCCTGCACTTGGAGGCCTCATGGTCAAGGGCCAGAAAACCACTGGTCATATGACATCAGCCACATGTTTACACATTTCCCTCTAAGTACCTCTTTAGCTGCGTCCCACCAATTCTGATACATTGTATTTTCATTCTCACTCTTTGGAAATATTTCCTGTGTGATTTCTTCTTTGACATTCACGTATTTATTGTAGCATTTACTCATTTGTTTTCAGCCCAACCAACACTCACTGAGTATCTGCTATGTACCAGGCAGTGGCCTAGGGACAGCTTCTGACCTCAAGCAGTTCGTAGCACAAAGAGGCATCCACCGTCTAGTTGGGGGAGACAGACGGGAACTCGACTTTTTTACGTAGAATACAAGAAGTCTCTGTTCCAAATCTCTCAACCCCAGTTTCTCTGACTCCCAAGTTATTTTTCACTGCTCGATTGCTGCCTTTGAAGCAAAGCCTGTCCTAGTCACCCCTGTATTCCCAGCACCTAGCACAGCGCCCTGCATATAGTAGGTACCTATTACAGTATTTATTCAACAAAGTTGTTGTTTGGTACTCATGCATTTTATCCCAGTTCTTTTGGTTATTCTCTAAACCCATCTGATTTTGACAAATGTCTCTAATATTTAGTTAAGATATATCGAAATCATATTTGTTAACACAGTGAAGCTGTCTCTCCCCTCGCCAATTGTCCTGCAGAGTGGTACGTTTGTATGGGATTGCGCAGACCCCAGCACCCCAAGACCCGTGTCTGTTTCCTTTACCACTGTTGAGTCAGAGAAGCCCTTCTCTCCCTCTGCCTTCTGTCCATCGTGGGCTGGGATGTATGTCTGGGTGTCTGCCCAGATCACGCTTGGAGTGGCACCTGCTGTACAGGACACGTGCAGTATTTGCTCCGAGGGATCCAGAAGTGGCCATCTGAGTAGGATCAGCTGGTGCTCCAGGATAAAAATCGGTTCACCATCTTTGCTGAAAAGTCACCGTGTTTCTCCTGCTCTCAGCAGTTTATGGGGTGCCATATTGTTTACAGTCTTCCGGCCCTCGCCTGTTTCGGAATGTGGCCGGGTGTCGTTAAATAGCTCCATGTTCCTGCTAGAAAGGGTTGTTTCGGTGGGAGCGGGGCTGCCTTCTACCCCAGCCGGCATTCCCTTTCATTCAGCATATCCGAACTCGGCAAGTCCCAATTCTTAGTGGAGCCTGACCCAAGATGCCTACTCCTCCAGCCCCATTTCTCGGCAGGCATTCTTATCCTCTTGTTGGAGGGGAATTCATTGTTCTGGGGAGATGCCTCTTGTGGGAGTGGGTTTGGAGGATCATAGCTGTTTCTATCCAAACCAGTTACCTACTTACAGAAATTGCATCCTCTCCTTTCTGCCTCTTGCCCTGACATACCTTCCATTGTTCTTCCGTTTACTTAATCAGGCATGCAGAGTGGAGTGGTGAATAACAGGGTGGGTTCAAAAGCCATGCTACCTGTTTTGATTCCTGGCTCCCCCACATTACCTGTGATGACCTTGGACAAGTTGCTCGAGTCTGTTTAAGCCTCACTTTCCCCATCTGCAAAATGGTCAGGAACATGGTAAACATTGTACAGAGATCTGATCTCTTGCCATTGTTGTTCACAGTAAAGACGTATTGGGCGGACTTTGGGGCTAGCAGAGTTCTTAAAGAATTCACTTTCACAAATGCCAATGTTTAAGTATCTAGGTTGTGCCTTCAGGACATGGATATCTGCTTAGAGATCTAGAAACACTGAAGGTTCTAAGTAGAGTTGGATCACAGCAAAGGAGAACGTTAGTTTTCACTCTGCCATTTACACCAAAGAGGGACTAACACAGAGAGAAACCAGAGACAAAGATAACCATCTCTGTAGGAGAAACCTCTGCGCTGTGCCAACCCTGACCTGGGATGGTGGAGCCACAGGGGATGGCGGGGAGAATTCCTGGAGGTAGAAATTTACCTGACTTGGGTGCTACTGGGTTGTAAGTAGTGAGGGGTGTCTGGGGGTCATGGTGATGTGGAAGTATGACAAAAGTATGACTAGAGCCAAGAACCCTTCTCTGGGGGAATACAGCTGTGGAGATGCAAGTCTGCATGGAAAAGCTTAGCAGAGCATAGGCACGAGTTGTCCTGAGCAGTTCCAGAGAGGTGGGCTGGAAGGCGAGCCCTCTGCGGTCAGAGGTCCAGGAGCCTTGCTGCCCGCACTAGACTGGGAGGACCATTTGGAGGGAGCATCTCAGAGGCATTTAGGAAACACTTAGAAGGAGGGCTAGGGTTTCCTCAAGAGCGCAACCCTAAGAACACCATAGGCAGGCATCAGAAACACCTGGAGAGTTATTAAAATGCTGATTCCTGGGCCGTGCCCCCAGAGAATCTGATTCAGAAGAGGCCCGTGAGTTTGCATTTCTAGCAGGCTTCTGGGTGATGCTCAGCTGCCAGCCCCCGGAGACTGCACTGTGAATGGTGCTGCACTAGACCGTGCCTGGCCCCTCGCAGCCCCCTGAATGCCTCTGCCGTGCGCCCACAAGCTGCCAGAGGGACGGCGCGTGGGGCTGTGGCTTCACCTGTACCAGCCTGCAGGCTTATCCTACCTGCCTCCTGCCTGATGTGCCTCTCGCATTTGTCCCGCTGGTCTTTCTGCTCTGGTTTATTCCTGTCCTGCATGGGGCTGTCTTTGCTGGTCACCAGTGAGGATCTGGTTGGTGGTGTTCAGACCTTTCACCTCTCCAGGACTCATCATTCCAAGCCCATCCACTGTGGATAACACCTGTGGCCAAGAGGTTGCACGTGCCCGCATAGATGGTCTCCTGGCAGTTTCTGGGATGGATCCTGTCTGGGTCTGACTCCACGTGCCAGGTGCAGTAGATTAGACAGACCACATGCCTTGTCCTCGGCCATTTCCCAGGATGTTCTAGAAGGGATTCCATCAAGGAAACTTGAATCACCCTGCTGCTCTTCATCCCGCTCAGGTGTTTGCCATCCTTACTAAAATGTGCAGAAGCCTCATGGGTGAGCTGTCTCCAGCCTCTAAGAAGAGGAATCCAGTTAATCGAGTTTGTTAGCATTGTTTGTAAAGTAAGAGTTAACAGGCCCACAACAAGGGCCTGGCGATGTCTCCTATGAGACAGTACATGGATTTTAGTGCTCGTGTGTAGCATCCATTATTTTAATTGTGGTAAAATGTACCTGATATAGTATTTATTAACCATTTGTAAATATAGAAATCAGTGGCATTAACTACATTCGCAGTTTCGTATAACCGCTGACTATACCTCAAGCTTTTTCGTCATCCCAAATATAAACACTGTACCCATGAAACAGTAAGTCCCCCCTCCCCATTCTCTGCAGCCCCCGGTGACCTCTGTTGTACTTTCTGCGTCTATGAATTTGCCTTTTCTAGGTATCTCATGTAAGTGGAATCATACAATAGATGTCCTTCTGTGTTTCATTTCACTAAACATAACATTTTCAAGTCCCATACATGTTGTAGCATGTATCAAAATTTCATTCCTATTTATGGCTGAATACTATTGCATTGTGTATATATACCACATTTTGTTCATCCATTCACCTGTTGGTGGATACTTGGATGGCTTCCACCTTTTGGCTTTTAACTGAATAATGCTCCTATTAACATTAGTGTACAAATATCTGGATGAGTCTCTGGTTTCAGTTCTTCTGGATATATATCTAGGGGCGAAACTGCTGGGTCAAATGGTACTTATAGGTTTAACCTTTTGAGAAACTGCCCAGCCGTTTTCCACAGCAGCTGTGCTATTGTATATACATTCCCACCAGCAGTATATTCTCCATCATCCTCAGCAACCCTTGTTATTTTCTGGGTTTTTTTTTTTTTTACATATACTTATTTATTTATTTAATTTAGGCTGCGCAGGGTCTTAGTTGCGGCACGCGGGATCTTTAGTTGTGGCGTCGGGCTTCTTAGTTGTGGCATGTGGACTTCTTAGCTGCAGCATGTGGACTCTTAATTGTGGCATGCACGTGGGATCTAGTTCCCCGACCAGGGATCGAACCTGGCCCCCTTCATTGGGAGCCCGGATTCTTACCCACTGGACCGTCAGGGAAGTCCCTGTTTTGTTTTTAAATAGCCATCCTAGTAGATGTGAAGTGATATCTCCTTGTGATTTCGATTTCTAATGATGATGTTGAGCATCTTTTCACGTGCTTATTGGCCATTTGTGTATGTCCTTTGGAGAAAGTGACACCCACTCTGACAGTCAGATGCCTTTTTATTTTTGCTACAGTCCAGCGCCATGAGTTTCTACTGTGCTAGTCTCTTCTACTACTGTTTAGATTTGGAGGTAAAAAGGAAACAGTAATTGAAATAGTTGTTATTTACGTCAGGGGGTTGGTATTAAATACCCTTGTGCTCTTTTATTAGCTGTATTATATTCTTATTATGGGTTTTACCAGGTAATCGTAATTCTTGGCTTTGGGATTTTGTGGCTTTCTTCTTGGTTTATTTTGTAAGCAGACAAGTGTGGCCAGTATGATTCTGAAGCCACTGGGCTATAGGAGAGAAACAGTTGGAGGAGACTGAAATTGTAATCAAACTGAAAAATGATCGATGAGTCAAAAAGAAAAAAAAAAAATCCTTTAGAGCTTTCTAATCTGCAAATACTTTTTCTTTAAAATATTCTGAGGTTATGAAATTAACTCAGTAGATTGGAGTGTAGTTCATCACTCTAATTGCTGAGCATTTTAATTATCAGGCACATTTTATGCTTTTGTGAAATGCTCATTTCACAGCCTACTGGTAGGTCTTTGTGTAGAATGGGAAAATGAATATTGACACCAGAAATATTAGGTGCTGACCTAGACAGGCTTTCCAGTCAGAGAGAAAGGAGACCATGACCCGCCGCCACTGGCCACAGGCAGGAAACCGTAGTGGTGCCAGTGGTGTGGGAGTGGTACATGGTCTCCATCCTGCTTTGATCATCAGAATGAAAACAAGCCCCAGAAGTTCCAGATTTGGTCCAAAGATGCTTTCTTTCCTCTCTCTGCCTCTGCCTATGTGGTTGTTGTTAGTTTCCTTCTAGTGTCGCAGGGCCAGGCACAGACTTTAGGCTCTGACATTTAATAGTGAGATTTTTCAATATTGCACGTAGTTGGTGGAAGGATGGAGTGGTTAAATGGAAGTCATGGAAGGGCTTCAAGGAGATGAGTGGGTGACTCTTTCTGGAATGCTTACTGCATCCCTGGTGCTGTTACAGACCACGATGCCGCATGGAATTGGGGGTCACTATCTCATCATCCATCCTCCTTCCTTTTCTCCTTCTCTCTTCACTTCTTCCTTCTTACCCACCTCCGTACCAAGGTTTATCGACATGTCAAACACATGGTAGTGAACAAAGAAGTAAAGATAAACAAAGTCTTCAGTAAAGTCGTAAAAACAGCCGATGACGTGAAGACGCAGACCTGCTTGCATTCTGATACTGTAAGTCAGGATTCAATCAGGAGACAAACTACACAGTGATTTTAACAGGGAAAGTTCAATATAAAGATGTATGAACTACAGGAAGGACTTGTTGGCGCCACTAAGAGAATACAGATTTGGGAGCAGCCACTACCCCGGGGGCTGAGGCAGCAGACCCCAAGAAGAAACAGATCAGGAAGAGGGACCCCGCTCCCCAGGACTGGGGTCAGCCGGCCATGGTCCATGGGATCGCCCAGAAGTTTTCGGTGGGGCTGCATGAGTGTGGGGCTTGTTGAGAAGCTTTTCTCCGTGGTGCCAGGGAGGCTGCCTGTGGGTGGTGCCACTGGAAATCGGCCAGTGGGGATGGTGTGCTGGGAACTCTCCCTGGGGGTGGTGGGTGTGGGTGGTAGGAAGAAACTGCCCATAGGGGAGGTGCCTTCTCAGAGACCAGACCGGACTCTTCCAGTGTCCCCCCCCCTCCAGCGCCCTCTACTGGAGATGCCTAACGTGGTGCCCCATGGTGGGGGGAAGCTCCTTGGTCTCAAGCAGGGTAGTGGTAGGTGGGTTTGGTGCTGAGAGCTCATCTCTCGAAGGCTGGAGCAGATGCTAATAATTGCACTTGGAAGATAAGTAGAGTGGTGGTGATAAGGAATGTTAGGTGTGATGTTTTAAGAATGTTGAGGGAAGGTGACGTTTGAGCAGAGACCTGAAGAGATGATAGGCTGGTGGCAGAGCGTTCCAGATGGAGGGGACCGCAGGTGCAAAGGCCCTGAGGTCAGAGCTGGTGTGGCGCGTTTGAAGAGCAGCAAGGAAGGCAGCTCTCGCACAGCGGAGTTGGGGAAGGGGTGAGGGGGGGCCTGGGCATTAGCGTTCGGCCAGAGCACACGGGCTCAGAGAGACGGGCTTCCTGCTGCAGAGCCCCGAGCAGAGATGTGCCGTGAACTGACTCACACCTCAGAAGGATCGCTGTGGGTGCTGTGCTGAGAGTGGGTGGTGAGGGGTGTGGGCGACGAGGACTGAGGCAGGGACTCCAGAGGCACGTGGCGGTGGCCTGGGCGAGAGGGCGCAATGGCAGTGGTGAGACGGGGTCAGAGGCTGGCTGTGATTGGAGGGTGGCTTTTTTTAGTGGGTTGGAAGTGGGTTGGAGAGAGAGGAAGGAATCCACGAGGTTGGTGAGATCTTGAACTTGAGTGACTGAATGAATATCCTTGCCGCCAAAACCTCTGTTTGAAGAACCTCAGTGTCCAACATAAGTATGTGTTCAAAAGTGGTTACCATTCTCCGTGAGGTGATGAAGGAGTTTTGGAAATAATGGTGATGGTTGCACAGCATTGCAAACGTATCTCAATGCCACTGAACTGAACGCTTTAAAATGGTTGAAATGCCAAATTTTATTTTATATATGTATATATATATGTATATACGTGTGTGTGTGGGTGTGTATATATATATATATATATATATATATATATATATCTCACCACAATTTCAAAACCTACCAAAAAGGGTATTATGGGAATTATGCGTCTTTTCAAGGGATTAATAGTGTACCTGGGTCTCCTCGTTGGTGATGTTACTCTTGATCGCTCTGTCAATGAGATGTCTGATGAGCCCTTCTCTGTAAAGTTACTAGCTTTCTGTTTGTAGGTAATAAATACTTTGGAGGAGATTTTACCAAAAAAAAAGAGAAAAAAAAAAAAAAGGAGGAAGGTGGTCATTGTGGTCGCCATGGCTATTAGCAGCTCGTCCCAGGCTTCTACCAGCTGGGACTTAGACATGATTTTAACCCATTTCCCAGGTGGGAAACTGAGGCTCAGTGAAATTAGTAACGTGCTCAAGGTCGCACAGCTAGGGACTGGCTAGATTGTCAACTCAATGAGGACAGGGTGTTTGACCGCTGTGTTCGCCAGTGTTGACCCCAAGCACCATGCACAGGGCCCCTGCATATATTAGGTGCTCAGTGGATATTCGATACATGCATAAGATGGAACCTGGATGTACATTTGTGACACCACAGCTCACCCCTCTCCAGCTGCTGGTCTGTCATTAATGAGCACTGTCCATCCCAAAGATTTCTGGAATGTCCAGCTCTTTGCTAGTGTGGAATGAACTCTCCCACAGCCCTGCCCAGGACAACAAAGTCAGTGGCCGCAGACAGCCAACAGTGGGCTTTCCCAGTGGCACCCCTATGCTGTTTAAGACAGTGGGGCACCGGGCTACTTTGTCCTTCATGGTAGCTGAAGTTGTATGGTGCTGTGTTGATGGGAAAACGCTGTTACTATTTTTAGACGGGTGGTGGTTCTCACTTATTCATAGCCCGGCGCTCGTGGGTGGAACGCGGAGTTATAATAGAGTGCAGGTGCCTTTCATTGTTTCCCACTACTCACTGGATTGTGTTTATTAGAAAGGAAATCACAGTGGTGTGTCTGGAGCTGAAGTCTGAACAAATAACCCAAAACGAGGAGTCCCAGGAAGGTGGGCAGCCGGCGACAAAGAAAAGCAAAAACAAGTTTGAGCTAATTGGGATGAGCCCGTAGTTTGCATGTGAATTAGGAACAGGGAGCTGGGCTGCACAAGAATTATTGTATTCAACCTTTGCTGGCGTCCTTCACGCGCTACGGTGGAAGAGCCAGAATTTGAACTGAACACATTTTACCCAGGCCTTTCGTGAAATTTGAAAATGTGATTCTGAAAGTGTGTGGTTTCAAAATGCTGAAAACTGTGCATGGATGTGTTGGTGTCTGTACACACGTCCCCCTTTGTTTTTTTCTGTCCCTTGAAAGAAGCCATCCCAGGTCTTCTGAAAAGAAGCGCTGGAGACTTTAATTCAAAATGAGTGTTGAGTTATAATAGGTGATGGAATCCATGTTGCCATGTCTTCTGTAACTTCTTGAGCCAGTTCTTTGAAAGACCATTCATTGTGTGTGTGTGTGTGTGTGTGTGTGTGTGTGTCTATTGTGTATATGTGTGTGTGCACACGCCATAGAAAAAGGCAGTTCCTAGAATGTGCATTGTTCTGGACTGTATGGTACCCCCAAGACGCTGTGCTTCCTATCACATGGACATCCAAGAAATCTATTCCCTCGTTCAGCAAACATTTACTGCCGAGTACAAAGAGAAATTGAATGTTACCCTTGCCTGTAAGCACTCGTGGTCTTGAGAGAGAGACAGACTCATGTACAACTAAACAGGTTGCTGGGGGTCACGTGCTGTAGAGTCAGGGAGCAGAGCATGGAGAGATCAATGCCTTGAGCACTGATGGGGAGTTTGGGGAAGACTTCGCATACTCCGGGAAGATAAATGGATTTTTCTTCCAATCAGAGAAGGGAGGGAAAGGGCTTTCTAGGCAGAGGCTTGAACCAGCCCTGAGTACATGTGACACATCCAGGGGACAGCAGGTTGTCCCTCAGGGCTAGGGTATCAGGGTCCTGCTGGGAGAGGAGCTCCAGGTGGGCCTGGAAAGATGGATAAGCTGGGAAGCCAGAGATGGCATCATAGCCCTCGCCTGCGACAGTGGGAGCCATCTCAGGCTTCGGAGGGGAGGAGCGACACGATCACCCCATCAGACGCAGTCCTGTTTCTGAAAGTGTCTGGTTTTCAGAATACCTCTACTCCTCTTGGATCCCCAGCCTTGCCTCTCCCCTGCCTGTTCAGTGAACTGCAGGGTATCAGAACTATATAACGCCCTCTCCAGTAATATCACGAAACAAAAATATCTCGTGGGTTTGCAACCTAGGAGTGTTTTGACTGTTCACAGCAGAGCCTTTGAGAGTCTCAGTGTGTCGCCCCCCCACCCCCACCCCCCGCCATGGAGTTCTTTGGCAGCTTTTTGATGAGTAAACCCGGGCCTGACTTTCGCCCCAAAGTGATGTTCTTTGGCGGCTTGCCTACTCCACGAATTGAAATACCCAGACTCATTCCTCATCTCTTGTTGAAACAGAGAAGTCACCCCGGCACCCACGGGGAAGGTCAAGGACGTACACAGGTTCTCTGAGACAGCTCGCGCCTTCTGCAGTCTTGGAGGGTGTGGCTTATAGCCTCCCACCCCTACCCCACAGCTAGATAGGATGCTGGGGGTCACGTGCTGTAGAGTCAGGGGGAAGCGCATGGAGAGATCAGTGCTGTCAGCACCGATGGGGGAGCGCCTTCAGCACACGATCCTGTGAGGATGGAAGGTTCCTCCTTGGGGGTCGGACATGGGCTGTAGCTATGTGATACCATCAGCGCTTCACATGGGGAGTAGGTGCCCATTTGATGAGGGTATTTAAAAGAATTATTTTATTTTATTCAAGTATAGTTGATTTACAGTGTTGTTAATGTCTGCCGTACAGCGAGATGACCCAGTTATACATATTCTTTTTCACATTCTTTTCCATTTTGGTTTATCCCAGGATATTGAATATAGTTCCCTGTGCCACACAGTAGGACCTTGTTGTTTATCCATCCTGTATGTAATAGTTTGCGTCTGCTCACCCAAAGCCCCATTCCTTCCCTCCCCTCCCCTGGCAGCCACAAGTCTGTTCTCTGTGTCTGTTTCTGTTTCATGGATATGTTCGTTTGTGTCATATTTTAGATTCCACACATAGGTGGTATCATATGGTATTTGTCTGTCTGACTTCCTTCACTTAGTATGATAATCTCTAGTTGCATCCATGTTGCGGCAAATGGCATTATTTCGTTCGTTCTTATGGGTGAGTAATATTCCATTGGATATATGTACCACATCTTCTTTATCCATTCATCTCTCAGTGGACATTTAGGTTGTTTCCATGTCTTGGCTGTTGTGAATAGTGCTGCTATGAGCACAGGGGTGCGTGTATCTTTTCGAATTATAGTTTTATCTGGGTATATGCCCAGGAGTGGGATTGCTGGATCATATGGCAACTCTATTTTTAGTTTTTTGACGAACATCCCTACTGTTTTCCATAGTGGCTACACCAATTTGCACTTGATGAGGGTGTTATTATAATAATCATTAGCATCATTACTGCAGCCGTTTTTTTTTTTCTCCTCCTCTCCACCTCTTGCTTCCTTCAGTCAGTGGAGCATTGGCATTTGGTCCAGTGCTTTCTACGGAACTGTAAGTGGACGTGCACCTCGGTTTTATCCTGGTCTCATTGGGCGTTGGTAGATAATACCATGGCCGTCTTCAGGAGTCTGAGTCCTTCTGAGTCAGGGTCAGTGGGTAGCCATCTCTACTCTCATCGTTGGATTCTTCGATGACGCTCATTTGTTTCCTCATTTACTTTTCCCTGGAGGACCCAGCTGTGTGCTACACATGGTCTTGGGCCTATAGGAGAACGTCATGGCTAATGCAGAAAGCTTGAACCCACCTTCCAATCTGACATGATGTGGAAGTGCGGAGGTGGGGGGGAGGCAGAGCTTGGTTTGGTGACTTCAAAGAAATGACCCAGCAACCTCGGCACCATCCCTCCAGGCCTCCCTGGGTTGAGTCCTGGCTCTGACACTTGCTCACTCTGTGACCTGTGGCAGTTCACACCTCCTGTTCCTCAGTTTTCTCATCTGTAAAATGGGAGCCCCAGTACCTACTATGAAAATTAAATATGATGATACCCAAGCCATGCCCAACAAGTAGTATTGGGTTGGGGCAAAAGTTCATTTGGGTTTTTCCATAACATCTTATGAAAAATGAGAGTGAGCTTTTTGGCCAACCCAGTGCTTAGGATGTTTGATCATATGGCCCACCTGGCACCAGTAGTGCATGCTGTGAAAGGAGTGTCAGCTTCACGGATGGAAAGAGATCCGGAGTCGGCGTGGTTGCATATTGCACCAAATCCCACTTTTACACAGCAGGAGTGTTTTCAAATTTTACCTGGACTTTTAAGGTAAACCTGAAGAAAGTAAGGAAAGTTGCGACTGAAGATAAGGTTAGGAAAGTCTCAGTGAGTATTGTGTGAGGATGTTGTTTCCAGGTTTTGACCCCAGGGCTGGCCCCTCACGCCCCAGCTTCCCACCCTCTGCCCTCGGCCTTCCCGTGTTTTCCCTGTCCCACAGGACGTTCCACAGTGAGGGAAATGTTCTGTGTCTTTGTAGCCACCTGCAGCTACACTTGAAAGGTGGAAAGTATGACTGAGGGACTGACTTTTTAATTTATTTTAATTTAAATATAACTTAAATAGCCACACAGGGCTAGCGGCCGTCACATTGGACAGCCCCTTTGAGGCCCTGGATATACAGACATAAAAAGACACTGTGCCACCCGTAAGGGGCTCCTGGTCATACTGGGAGCCAGTCATTTACCTGGACAGTCAGGGTGTGATGAGTGTTTCCATGGACACGTGAACAAGGAGCTGAGGAAGTAGGACAAAGTAGTATCTCATTTTGCCAGAACCGTCAAGGACGACATCACCGAAGACTCTAGCACAGCCCCCTGGCCTCTCCCTAAGGACCCCTAGGGGGGAAAAGATTCCTCATTCATACCAAGCACCTTTTAGGGGCCAGATGTGAGGACAGACACTTTCTGTAGATGCCGTCACATTTGACCGTTGATCATTGCTATTGCACCGATGGGAAGTCTGAGATTCAAACTGGGGACTCTCCCCACCAAGTCACACAGCTTAGGTTATAGTAGATCAAGGTTTGCCTGACCCCCCAGGCCACACCAGGCCGCCTGTTTCTTGATTTAGCCTCTGTCCCCTCTGTCTCCTTGGTTGGATTCCTTTCAACATTCTGACGATTGGTGGCCACTGATACACCCCCATCGTCCACATTCCGATTTCACGTCGCTGGCTTACCACACGGCAAGGAATGAGGTGACAGCAAGCCCACAAGCTAATAAATACACCGGCATCTACATAGCTTCAGACCTCAGGATGATTGATGCATCTTTTGTTGACGAGGGCGTCACATGTTCATGCTCTGATCCTGGTCTCAGTATGACTGTGAGGTCGGGGCCAAGTCATTTCACAATTGGGGTGAGTGTTCCAAGCTTCTCAGAAGACCAACGCAATAGAAATTCAAGGTATGAAATTCAAGGTGTGGTCTCAGAGTCATTTTATTTAACAACTTCTCTGCTGTGTTTTCTGAACGTGTAAAGTGAGAACATCGCTCACCATCGAAGGTTTGCAGGTTGGTTTTAAGGAAGACCTCTCTTGAGAAGCTGTGTGACCCAGCGCGTTGCCTTTCCTAGCCCTGAGCCAGCTCTGCCCCGTTCATTCAAGGGAAATCGTATCCCCTGGCTCGTAACCCCCTGGCATCTCTTCTTAATTCCAGGTCACCTCTTCCAAGAAACGCCCACATTTACCCAGCAGCATGCAGTTCCCTACAAGGTGGCACTTGACACGGATGTGATGTCCCCCCCCCCCCCCCCCGCCGGCAGTCAACTTGTTTGATTCATTTCAAATCCTCCTTCAGATCTCTAGCATTTTTGGAGGTCTGACAGGTCTGGATTAAACTAGTGAGCTCAATCTAAATACCTGTGGGATATTGTACCTGGATGGGATTCATAGAGATCCCAGTATCCACTAAAATGATCTCGTCTACATATATCCCATCACTGGGCAACACCCATGTGGCTCCAACCCACTTCATTTTTTTTTAATGAAGTATTAAAGCCCAGAAAAGGGTGCTGCTGGCACCGCTGAGAATGGCTGACATGAGTTCTTTGCTCCGTACAAAGCCCTGTCCAGACCATTCAGTTCCGGCAAGTCTGTGAATAGAGTGTATTATTATCTCCATTTTAAGGATGAGGACACCAAAGCTCAGAGAACTGGAGCTGGTAGCCCCGGTTCACACAGCTAGTAAATGATGGGAGTGGCGAATCGCACACACTCAGCCTGATTCAAGGGCTTGTTCTCCTAGCCAAGGTGTAAGGGTATCCTTGTCTGATGCAGCCACTTGGTGGCAGAGGTGGGATCTACGCTGAGCTTCTCATTTTGTACCATCTCTGGCCCCTTGGGAGGGGAGGGGAAGGAGAAGGACCTTTGGAACTGGGTGGGTATAGAAAATTATTTCTTCCAGCTCCACCCTTCCTGCTTAAAACAGAGACTCCGGATTGCAGCCACAAAGCAGTGATAAGAAGCCACTGGGCTAAATCTTTGCAAGTCTAATTACACGCCCTCATTGTAAGTCTTTATGGAACAGCTAGTGGTGCTACCCAGTAGGAGCTCAATACATGCTTTTTTTCAGTTGTTGAACTAATGATGTGGCCAGTGTTCCTGGAAGGTCAAGTCCCTGTCAGGCTCCTGGGGTCCTATAGCCTGGGTTCTTCTCACGTGGGTCTCCTGCCCTCCAGCCCTTCTAGCTGGTGAAGTCTATTGGGTCTCTCTTCCCCTCCCAAGACAAGACGCCCAAAACTTTCTTCTCATCATCTCTGGAGGCTGGGGTCCAGGATGGGGGTGGGAGGGTGGGGGGGATCCAAAGAGGACCTGTCTTCCCCAGCTCAAGAGGCTTAGGGCCACATTCATTCACGAACCTATTGGTTTATTCATTTGCTGATTGATTCATGAAGCTGTCATCCTTTGGATGTTATGCAGACAATATAGCTGGGATAATATAGCAAACAAGTCAAAAACAGGGGGCTTACAGAGGCGGAAGAAGACAATAGCAAGTAAACAAGTAAATATGCGAGACAAACAGAGACTGTGATGAGTGTAATAATGGAATTAAAGTTGGCCTTGTGGTAGCAAATGGAGGGGAGAAGGAACGTCAGGGAAGAGCTCTTTAAGGAGGTGACATTTGAGCTGAAAGCCAGGGAATGAAAAAGAGTCTTCAATTGGAAGGGTGAGTGAGAGGGAACCCCCCAGGCAAGGTGAAGAGAAGTGCAAAGGCCCTGGGGTAGGAAAGAGTTTGCACATGTGGCTGAGGGAGTATGGGATGGGAGAGAGCAGTGGATACCAGCGAGGATTTTATTCTAAAGAATAAAGGAAGCCGCTGAAGAGTTTGAAGCAGGGGTGTGGCAGGACCCAGTGACATCTTTTAAAAGATGTTGCGGGCAGCCTCAGGGAGCGTGGCTTCGGAGAGCAGAAGTGCGTAGATGACTGAGCATGATGTCAGGGCCAGGCTGGGGACTGGACAGGGAAAATAACTGCCCACACCCCTCTGGCACTTCTCCTTCTGGTGGATTCTCTGCAGCTGCAGCCTTCTTGAAAACAGAACTTCCCAAGTTACCAGATAGCGTTCTAAAGCCAAACAAACAGACGCTATCATTTCTGAAAAGTAAATCAAGACAGGGAAACGTTGACACACTCACCACAACTGAGGTGTTTATCGGGCGTGTTGGGACCCTTGGCTTGTTCCATAGCCCACATGTCTGAGGCTTCTGTAGTGTTTGCCAGTAACTGAGCACTTGGCTATAAACACAGCTATTTTGGAAATTCTGCACCTCGCTTTGAAAAACTTGGGAGGACAGGAGAGGGAAGCTGTGTTTTAGATCTCAGAAATTCACACCCCACCTTGCTCTCTACCAGTGGTGTTCCATTAGCCTTTCCCCACCCTCCCACCTTCACTGCACCCTGATCTCCAGGAAGGAGACCATGTCCATATTAAGAAGTGCTTTTAGTGCATGACGTGATGTTCCCAAGGTATAGATGGCCTAACCCTCTGAGCAGCAATGAGTTGTAACCTGGTGCTTTTGTGTGTACCTATGTAAAATGTTTTGATTGTTTTCCCCTTTAGCTATTTAGTCTTTTGCAAAGACATAAATATTATCTTTTAAATAAAAATAACGGTGATGGTGGTGGTTCTGATGGTCATGATGGTGATGATGGTAATTATGGTGTTGATGGTAGTGGTAATGGTGATGATGGTGGTGATCATGATGGTGATGATGGTGGTCATGATGGTCATGGTGGTAATTATGGTGGTGATGGTAGTGGTAATGGTGGTGATGGCGTGGTGATGGTGGTGGTAATGGTGGTGATGGTGGTGGTAATGGTGATGGTGGTGATGGTGGTGGTGATGGTGGTGATGGTGGTGGTATGGTGGTGATGGTGGTGGTAATGGTGGTGGTAATGGTGGTGATGGCGGTGGTAATGGTGGTGATGGCGTGGTAATGGTGGTGATGGTGGTGGTAATGGTGGTGATGGTAGTGGTAATGGTGATGATGGCGGTGGTGATTATGGTGGTGATGGTGGTGGTAATGGTGGTGATGGTGGTGGTAATGGTCGTGATGGTGGTGGTAATGGTGGTGATGGCGGTGGTAATGGTGGTGATGGCGGTGGTAATGGTGGTGATGGTGGTGGTAATGGTGGTGATGGTGGTGGTAATGGTGGTGATGGCGGTGGTAATGGTGGTGATGGTGGTGGTAATGGTGGTGATGGTGGTGGTAATGGTGGTGATGGTAGTGGTAATGATGGCGGTGGTGGTAATGGTGGTGATGGTGGTGGTAATGGTGGTGATGGTGGTGGTAATGGTGGTGATGGCGGTGGTAATGGTGATGGCGGTGGTAATGGTGGTGATGGCGGTGGTAATGGTGGTGATGGTGGTGGTAATGGTCGTGATGGTGGTGGTAATGGTGGTGATGGTGGTGGTAATGGTCGTGATGGTGGTGGTAATGGTGGTGATGGTGGTGGTAATGGTGGTGATGGTGGTGGTAATGGTCGTGATGGTGGTGGTAATGGTGGTGATGGTGGTGGTAATGGTGGTGATGGTGGTGGTGATGGTGGTGGTAATGGTGGTGATGGTGGTGGTAATGGTGGTGATGGTGGTGGTGATGGTGGTGGTAATGGTGGTGATGGTGGTGGTAATGGTGGTGATGGTGGTGGTAATGGTGGTGATGGTAGTGGTGATTATGGTGGTGATGGCAGTGGTGATTATGGTGGTGATGGTGGTGGTAATGGTGGTGATGGCGGTGGTAATGGTGGTGATGGTGGTGGTGATGGTGGTGGTAATGGTGGTGATGGTGGTGATGGTGGTGATTATGGTGGTGATGGTGGTGATGGTGGTGGTAATGGTGGTGATGGCGGTGGTAATGGTGGTGATGGTGGTGGTGATGGTGGTGGTGATGGTGGTGGTGATGGTGGTAATGGTGGTGATGGTGGTGGTGATGGTGGTGGTAATGGTGGTGATGGTGGTGGTAATGGTGGTGATGGTGGTGGTAATGGTGGTGATGGCAGTGGTGATTATGGTGGTGATGGCAGTGGTGATTATGGTGGTGATGGTGGTGGTAATGGTGGTGATGGCGGTGGTAATGGTGGTGATGGTGTGGTAATGGTGGTGATGGTGGTGGTAATGGTGGTGATGGTGGTGGTAATGGTGGTGATGGTGGTGGTAATGGTGGTGATGGTGGTGGTAATGGTGATGATGGCAGTGGTGATTATGGTGGTGATAGTGGTGGTGATGGTGGTGATGGCGGTGGTGATCATGACGATGGCGATGATCGTGATGGCGATGATTATGACGATGATGGTGGTGGTGCTGTGATGATCATGATATCAGTGGGTAACGTGCACTGAGCACTTGCTCTGTTCCATTCATGGCTCTTTAGATGTAATAAGTTTGAAATCCTCACACCAACCACATAAAGTGAGTACCGTTACTGTCCTCATTTTACATGTAAACTGAAGCAGAGGCTTGGAGCTCAAGAATATGGTTCCAAAGCCTGCTCTCTCAGCCTCTTCCAAACTTTGGTAAGATCTTTTTCTTTTGGAAAGAAACGGATGGGGCTGGTAGATTTGGTCGCAGATGTAAAGCATCACCTTCACTTATTTTAATTTTCTTCTTCTGACCTTCTTGCCTTCACCTTCACTCTGTCCTTCCTCTTCATGCTGTCCTTGTGCCCCCTGCCCCCTCTGATTTACTCCATTAGATTTGTCTGCTTCTCGGTTTTTCTTTTTGTTAACTGAAGTATAGTTGATTTGCAATATTGTGTTAGTGTCAGGTGTATGCTTCTTGTTCTCATCTCTCTTCCAGGGATTGCTGCCTTTGCAGTCAAGGTACATGAGCTTTCCGGTGAATTCTTCGTGCTCCGTCTCCATTTCCTTCCTTTCTCTGAGCACTGCTTTTGCCAAGGCCTCCAGCTGTCCCCTCTAGGGTTACCCTTTTCCGTGGATTAGGAGAGAGCGTGGAGCTCAGCGCTCTTCTCCTGGGACAAGTCTTCCAGCATTTGTATTCCGCAGCACTCCGGAGATTCTAAATACTCTCCTAGGTTGGGAAGGAGAAGTCATCCAAACTGCTTGGTAATTGAATTCAAGAGTGATGGACCGAAAATTATTAATGCATTTCCTTCTCTCCACCAGCTTAAGAGGATTCCATCTTTAGTGCACCTCCCAAATACAAGCTCCATTAACTTTTGGGTTTATCTCTTTCCAGTCTTTTCTATACTCTGTTCTGTCGTTGTTGTTGTGCACTTTCCAAGTTATGATCATAAACATACTATTTATGCAACTTAAAAGTATTTTTTGACATTTCTGCAGTGCTCCAAAGGCTTAACATAAGGTATTTTATGAATATAAGCTTCAGTCAATGCTAAGATTGTGCTGTTGTTTGATGTTCCACCCAGAAAGGGAAAAACATTGTCAGCTAAACAATGATCCAAAGCTTTCTTCTCTCTCAGAACTTATTTCATATCTATTTTAAAAGGCTCTTTTAACTTATTTGGACAATAAATTTATCATGTATCAGATGGCCATTTCCATATGTTTCCACTTCTGCAAACATAGTGAATTCGGTTCACAATACTGAATCATTGCCTAATCTTTCTGAAAACATTTAGAATGTCAATTAAACTCAACATGGACAGTACCTACAGTGGACTTGCTTCCACTGAAATGTGGAACATTTCAGCTGACCGAGTTCATAGGGAAAAAAACATGTCTAAAAATGCATGAAAGATGGGCCATCATTTATGATGGCTGCATGATAGTGGGTTGTATGTGCTAGACTGTACTTAACTCTTCTTTTAATCGTCAGACATTTAGATTCCAACAGGCTTCCCCTGAGCTCTCTTTACTGTGTATGTGGAATTACACAGTTCAGTGAGCCTTGCTGCGGTGGGTGGGGAGAGGCCTGGGCTCATGGAGAGGGTCCAGGGGGCCAGGCTTTGAGGAGGAGATGCGTTCCTGCACACCACAGCAGAGAGAGGGGGGACAAAGGAGTCGGCCCCCACCACCCAGGTGTGATTTGCGTGCGCTCCTTCTGGGAGGTAGTGAGGTCACTCTTCACTGAAGCGGAGGCCTGCCAGGGAGAGCTGGGAGAGGCTCGATGGGCCTTTGAGAGGTTGGTGGGCATGACGTTGGGAGCCCTGGGACCCGTGGAGGTAGAGAAGGGAGCTGCTGTTTATTGGGTCCCAATGGTGTGCCAGGCACGCCCCACATCTTTTACAAAGACATCAGTGTCGTCTTCTAAATGAAACTAATGATGACGATAATGGTGATGGTGGGAGGGGGATGATGGTGATGATGGTATCAGTGGGCAGTATGTACTGAGCACTTCCCTTACCTCATGCAATGCGCATGACTCCTCGCACGCAATAACATCCGATCTTCACAACAGTCCTATAAGGGCAGAGCCATTCCTGCTCTCACGTTACGTGCAAATCGTAGAACCACCCAGTGTTCCCAATAGGTAGATACTATTAGCCCCCCCTTTATAGATGAGCACACTGAGGCTCAGAGAGGGTAAGCTCAAGTTCACAGGCAGAAAGGGGAGGGCAAGTCAAGACCTGACTCCTTTTGTGGCCCTGAGGAGCCACAGCTCTCCCTCACTGGAGCTGAAAGGTAAAGACTGAGAGATCTGTGGCTCGACCTGGCTATTCCCCGTGCAGGAGCCCACAGGAAGCTGGTGAGTGAAGTTCTGACCCGTTTGGAGGTTGCGTGAGCTGGTGGATGAGAGCACAGACTTTGGAGCCAGGTTGCCTGTCACGTGAGCTTGAGTGAATGTTATCATTTCTCGCGCCTCAGCTTTCTCATCTATAAAGTGGGAATTGTACTAGCAAATGGTTTGAAGAGTTGCTGTGAGAATTAAATGAGATGATACATCCATGGTGCTTAGAAGAGGGCCTGGCTCCTGTAGGCTGTCGATCACTGGCTGCCATTGCTATTGTGATTTTAGCTGCTCTTAGCCAAGGGTTTTATGAGGCAGAGAGCGTGATGAGCTGGAAGTGAACCCCCTGGAATCTCCATCACAGCCCATCGGTGGACCCGAAGTCAACCCCTGACCATGAATTTAATGACCCCCATCTTCATTCCCCGGGACCACTGAAGGGTATTTACGGCCGAAGATGCCCAGGCATCTCTTTAGTGCCCAGCCAGTACCCCTCGACAAGCCTGAGGTCACACTCACAGCCTGTGACCCCGCCTGGAACGAGCCAGGTCCCCCTTCTGCAGCTGATCAGGAGGGCCCTCAGGTCCATCTGGGCAGGAGCGGCTAGAGGAACATCAGATCAGCTCCCAGGTGGTCCCCGTGGTAGCAGTGGTTACAGCCAAGGAGAAGCTAAATTCTAGAGGCTTGCGCTGTCTCCAAGGAATACACTAATTGAGAAATAACATCCATAAAAAATAATTCAGTGCTAGTATGTAAAACCAAAAACAATAACCAAGGGCGACTGGCTGTCTGGAATGAAGCAAAGTAAGATGAAGTGCCTTTTGCCAGCAGGCGTTCCCAGCGCGGGAGAGTACGGACCAGGGTTAGTTCTCTGTCTTCTCAGCTGTGCACCGTCCCACCGTCCAGGGGCAGGTGCCACCTCTGTCTGCAGGGATTGTCAGTTCTCAGCAGCAGTGTTCAGCACCTTGCTCTGAATGCTTCCTGGGGCAGCAGCTTCTGGGAAAGAGACTCAGTTAAGGCTTTTTAGAGGCACAAGGAGGTCTTGCTGTGGAGCCTACAGCCTGGCAGCCAGTGGCGTGCTGGTAAGTGTTTAACAACTGGCTCTCTGCAAAAACAAACACCAAACTGTGCGTGTACGCATATATACACACACAGAGTTATTATATGTACATTACAGATAGAATGGATGTGTAGCACTTAGTTTACAAATAATAATAGTATATGTAATATTCTCATGAACAATCACCACTACCTAATTCTAGAACATTTTGATCTCTGCCCCCAGGAAACTCCATCCCCATTTCCTCTCCTCTAGCCCCCTGGTAACCACTAATCTACTTTCTGTCTCTATAGATTTGCCGATTTTGAATAGACTGTTTCGTGTAATGGGACCATACAATGTGTGACCTTTTATGTCTGGTTTCTTACACTTAGCATAATATTTTCAAGTTTCATTCATGTTGTAGCATCTGTCAGTATGCCATTCCTTTTTCTGGCTAAATAATATTCCATTGTGTGGGTGAACCACATTTTATTTATCCATTCACCAGCTGATGGGCATTGAGTTTTATCCACTTTCTGGACGTTTGTATGATGCTATCATCATTTTGCTTGAATACCTATTTTCTATTCTCTTGGGTATACACTGAGGAATGGAATTTCCTGATCATATGGTAATTCTGTGTTTAACTTTCTGAGAAGCCACCAAATTGGTTTTCTATTGTGTCTGCATCATTTTACATTCCCACTCATATGTATGAGTGTTCCAATTTCTCCACATCCTTGCCTACACTTATAGTTTTATTTGTTTGTTTGTTGCTTTTATTATAGCCATCTTAGTAGATGTGAAATAGTGTCTCATTGCGGTTTTTTCTTTTTCTTTAAACCCCACATTTGTTTATTTATTTATTTTTGGCTGTGTTGGGTCTTCATTTCTGTGCGAGGGCTTTCTCTAGTTGTGGCAAGCGGGGGCCACTCTTCATCGCGGTGCGCGGGCCTCTCACTATTGTGGCCTGTCTTGTTGCAGAGCACAGGCTCCAGATGCGCAGGCTCAATAGTTGTGGTTCATGGGCCTAGTTGCTCCACGGCATGTGGGCTCTTCCCAGACCAGGGCTCGAACCCATGTCCCCTGAATTAGCAGGCAGACTCTCAACCACTGTGCTACCAGGGGAGCCCTCATTGTGGTTTTGATCAGCATTTCCCTAGTGACTAATGACGTTGAGCATCTTTTTATGTGCTTATTGGACACTTGCATCTCTCCTTTAGAGAAATGTTTATTCATGTTCTTTGCCCGTTTTTACATGGGTTGTTTGTCTTTTGTTGTTGGCCTATAATATTCTGGACACTAGAACCTTATCAAATAGACAACTGGCAAATATTTTCTCTCATTCTGTAGGTTATCTTTTTACTCTCTTCGAGAGTATCCTTTGATGAACAAAGGTTTTAATTTTTTTTATTTTTTTTTTTGCGGTACGCGGGCGTCTCACTGTTGTGGCCTCTCCCGTCACGGAGCACAGGCTCCGGACGCGCAGGCTCAGCGGCCATGGCTCACGGGCCCAGCCGCTCCGCGGCATGTGGGATCTTCCCGGACCGGGGCGCAAACCCGTGTCCCCTGCATCAGCAGGCGGACTCTCAACCACTGCGCCACCAGGGAAGCCCAAAGGTTTTAAATTTTAATGAAGTCCAGTTTATCTCTTTTTCTTTTTTTCTTTTGTTACCTGTGTTTTGGGTGTCATATCTAAGACTCACAGCAAGTCATATAGTCACGTTCAGGGATGAGGAATTACGTCCCACCTGCAGATGGTGGGCACTGCAAATTTGTATGGCAGAGGGCATGGGTAAGGGTGTAGTGAAGAATTGGGGACATCAATACAGTTGTATTAATGATTGGCTTAGATTGACTCCAGCTCATCCCCGAAGGGCTTTGCCCCCCAAACAGAACCACAGTTCTGTTAGCAAGGAAGGTGGAAGGATAGGCTTGGGACAGGCAAGTAACAGAGCTTACAGCACAAGTCCGTGAGGGGCATCTCACCTGTAGACATCTAAGATCAAGGTTGACCAGAGCAGTGTGGGATGACTGAGGATGCGTTTGGTGGTTCTCCCAGAGGAGCAGAGAGTGGTCAGGGAAGGGACAGCCCAGGAAGGCCATGTCACTGACCAGGATCCCCAGTAGGGCGCTGTGATCGTCCACAGCTCTGTTCTCTGCTCGCGCTGCACATTTTGAGGCTTAGCAGTAGCAAATCCCAAACTTAGAAGGGTGGAGGGCGGTGTGGAGAAAGAAGGAAAGACATAGATCCAACCCTCTGTTGATAACAGTGATGCTGGAGCAGGGATCTCTTTATCCTGTTGATGCCTAAGTGATACCAGTAAGACCTGTAAGATGCAGAATTTCCTTCTTGCTTCTAGTTCAGATGCAAATATCCTTTTACTGCTCAAAGTTGGTCACATACAACAGAGACTGTTCGGTTGCTCCCAACCCACGAATACAAATTGAACATTGACTTTCCTCATTTTTTATCCAGTTTTGCCTTCCAGAAGCCCAGCTATGACTTCATTTTTAAAACAAAGTTTTGCAGGTCATTAGCCCATAATGATTAAATGATTCTGGTTGTTAGCATAAAACACAGCTATAGTACACGCGAGGTAACCTTTATTGTTTAAAAATTATGCGGCACGTTCAAAGAGCGCCCGGCAAAATTGTATTGTTTCAGACTCTTCAGCCATTATGGAAATGATTTATGATTTCATTCAGAAATGTTCTAAAGGCAGCTCATCATTTCAGTGGGGGTAAACATGGCCTAGGACAGTTCTTAAGAGGAATCCAGGTCCGGAACACTGACATTTTTGGTGTGGAAGAGGGTTTACAGAAGGCAGGGCTCAGAAACGCTCATGCCATATGGTCAAGTTCTTAATAACCCGGGCTTGTGAGTTGCAGTGACCTGGATTCGAATCCCACTATCTGTGTCCCCGTAGGCAAAATACTTGAACTCTCTGAACATCAATTTCCCCAAGCCCGCCCCCCCCACCCCGCCAAAAAAAAGAGGATAAATAGTATCTACTTAGCGTTGCTGGGAGACTTAGGGAGGTGAGGTCTTCATGAGTTCAGCACAATTCCTGCCCCATATCGAACCCTCAGTAAATTACAGCTGCTACTATCATTACTGCTATCGTTGTCATTGTTAGCACACCTACTGTTAGTATTAACGCTAGTATCACGGTGACACTCTGGCCAGGGAAGATGCAGCCCCTTGTCTTCAGGCAGTGAGCCCAGGCAGGACCCGTCTATTGCAGAAGCAGCAGGAAAGGGGCATATAGCTGTCATCTGTGGCTGCTGGTACCTGTCTGCCCTTGGCTGAGTCAGTGACAGAGAAATGACTTTCCTTTTGTACATTAACTCCTTGCCTGTCACACTGCAAATATCCGTGGTTGATTATTTAATCTCATCACCATCATCCAGGAATTCTGAGAAGTCTGTGAATAATGGGAGTTGGAGTCTTCAGGCTGCCTGCAGCCGGCACTTTCCTCAGTCAACCCATTTTATGTGTTGCTGGCCGAGGACATCCCCCCCTTGAAAGATGGTGCTGATGGCAGTGAAGATAGCGGTGATTTTGATAAAGGCGATGATGGTTAGGGTAGCCTGAATTTACCGAGTGCTCAAAAGATGGCGGATAGCGCGCTAAGTGCTTTACAGAGAGTATGTCATTTACACTTCGCAGATACTTTCTACATTCAAGGATAACACTAGATAACGTACCCATGATCTCAAGTGGAGGTCTTAAGTCCAGCAGTCTGGCCCCAGAAAGCTACCTCTTTACCGCTCTGCCCCTCTGCCCAGATGTTCTATGGCCGAATGCGGGGGTGGGGGTGGGGGTGAGAAGGAAGCCGTTGAAATGTGAGGGCCACCCATGAACTGCAGCAAAGAGTTTTCTTCAAAATGTTCTTGATGGCGTGAGTACTTACAAGCGCCTCTACATCAAACTTGGGACTTGAGGCTACTGCTGGGTCTTCATGATTCTAAAAAAGAATTTAAAGTACAGTTTCTCACACAGATTTCTCAGAAAATACTGTCTAACAGCGCCAAGCCTCACTACCAATTTAACATTAATTTCCAAACTTCGCTCTTGAACTGTCATTCTTTTATCCAATGAATATACAGCCTGCAGTGGACTAGGCTCTGGGGATGTAGTCTAGTGGGCAGGTCCTTTATGTTTCTAAACTACCATTTTCTCATCTGTAAAATAAGGGCTGTAATGACACCTACCAAATACATTTGAGGATGGAGTGAAATATAGTGTGTAAAGAATCTAGAAGAGTGGCTGGCATATAGTAAGTGCCCAACAAATGCTAGCTATTATTATCATTATCGTCATCACCATCGTCGTTGTCAAATGGATGCCAAAATGTAAAGTTTAAGTTAGTGAGAAAAATGAAAGGTAGTTGATGAAAAAGAAAAGCAGACGATGTCTAAGACAAGACAGAGGACCTGTTGTAAATGTTTAAACCTTCAGGATCCAAGACCTGCGAGGGCAGTGCCTGTCAGTGCTTGCTCGAAGAGGGTATGGTGAATGCTTTAGGCGGGTGGTGAGAATGGCTCTGAATTTATATCTAGCTGTCAGTTGAGAACCACTCCTTGCACTTCTTCCGGCACCTTCTTCTTTAATCGGGATTGGCTAACTGCTTTAACAAACAGTTCCCAGAACTGAAGTTGATTTCTTGTTCACACAGCAGTCAATGCAGACGTTCAGCAGCTGGCCGCCCACACCGTGATTCAGGGACCCAGGCTTTGACATTCGGGCATGGCCCTCCGCTAGAGCCTCCAAATCCTCTGCTGGATCCTCAGAATCCAGATATCAGGCAAGGGAGGAGAAAGAACAAGGCTCCTAGGAGGTTTTTAATGGGCCGAGCCTAGAAGCAGTGAGATCACTTCCACCTACTTTCCATTGGCCAGAACCCACTCATGTGGTCATCCCCCACTGCAAGGGAGCCTGGGAAATGTAGTTCATCACACCTTCAGGAGACAAGAGAAATGTTTGCACTGGCTGATTGCCTTTTCTGCCTTGCTCTCTAGTCTTGATTGCTTACTGTATAGCTTTTAAATTGTCCATCCTTGTGTAAATGACACCAGTTGTATTTTGCTTTTTGGAGAAAATTAAGTATTGTCCATATTCATCACACATATATCTGTTTATTAGTATCATTGCAAACGTACTAGAAGGAGCCCTGCCTGGGCTACGAGCCAGAACTGTGCTTCAATTCCCTGCTCAGCCCTTCAGCCATTCATTGCTGGGTGAGCTTGGGCTGCTCAGTGAATATCTGCCTTAAATTTCCTTATCAATAGAATTGGGAACATTGTACCTGCGCTGCCTGCAGTGTTGGGTGAGGATGACATGACACAGTCTGTGAAAGTACCTTGTAACCAAGTGTACCTGCTAAAAGCAAGAGATTGTCTCGAGAAAGCCCCCCCCCCGAACCTGAACAAGAAGACAAAATTAGAAGAATATATTGTATAACTATGCATTACTCAAAGTATGCATTTTTGTTTTTAATTGTCAACATGGCAAAAAATAAATAAAAATCAGATATAAAGAGGCAGCCCTGACAGCCACAAGCTTATATTCATTTCCCCAGATCCCTCAAGTGGATCCATCCCGGTGACCCTCATTGGTAGAGATGTTCATCCAGACAGCGGTGCTAAGCATGATCCGACCTCCTCCCCCACCCCCACCCCGCCCCACTTCCTCTCCTGTTTCTGCCTCTCTTCCAACCTGGGGCCACCTAAGTCAAGTCAGTATTCCTGAGCTTCTGTTTGCTCCTGTGAAAAATGGGGCCATCTGTCCTGCTTCTTGAGACTGGGATGAAGAGCAAATAATATCACAGAGAAGTTGCCAGTACCCGCTCCCACCCCCCGAACGTCACTGACCCTTCGACGGATCTTAATTCAGCAAGTCCAGAGTTTTCCTCTTGTTTCTGAAGAAACTGAGGCTCAGAGAGATGGGTGACTTGCCCACATTCCATAAGGAGAGATGGCTGGAGCTTACCCTGGAACCCAAAGACCATGGCACCCAGGTTGATGCTCCTTTAAACCTACGGCATTGTGTCTGTAACGTCAGCAAAACCACTTTGCAGACGTTAAGGCACCAAATGCAAGGACATCATTGCTGTTTTTAATCCAAACTGAGGTTCTGCTGAGTGCTTGTGGAATCTGGGTCAAAAAGAGTGAGGGTCAGGTGCAGGTTGACTGCTTTTCCAAGGGGAAAAAAAAAAAAATCTTGCCTTTCCCTGGCTAGAGGTCAGATGTCAAAAAAGCTAATAACAGCATGAGAGGGACCCAAGGATGTAATTGAGAAATGAAAAAAACTGGTGAGATGAGGGAACAAAAGCTCTATTATCATAATATGCCACTTTCTGTTACGTCCTCATGCTCCGGAATTACCGCACAGCCCGTACTTCAGTCCTTAGGCGCAAGGCCCCTTATCATTCCCAAGCTTAGATATATATTTTCCCTCAAGGGAGGTTTTTTGGGGGGTTTATCTTTTTGTCTTTTTAAAGAGACTTACAGTGATTCTCTCCCTATAGGTTTTTCTTGATACATACATATTTTTAATTTCTCAGCATCTCAGGGGTAAATAAATATATTAAAATAAGCTATGGGATGTATAGCAGAGTATAACAATGATAAATGATGTTGTGTGTAATTCTTCTACTATTAACATAAAGTAATATAAACTGAAGGACACTAGTCTATTGAGAGGCTTAGAAGCTAATGTTCCATATCAGATGTGGCCAATGTCAGGACTGAATACAGATTAGGCAGTGTCCTTTTCTCCCCAGGGGAATTAAAGTTTGAGACACCACTCGCTGCCAGTGGTTTTACGGCATTTTGTTGGGGCCGGTGGTGTCTTTTCTTGGTCTATTAATTCAGGAGCCGTAAATGACAATGTGAGCAAAATGCTTTTCCGGTGGGCTGCGTTTCATTTATGTGTGCTTGTATGGCCCCTACCTCGCCAATCCATTTTGTTACAATAAGTGTTTTTAAATTGTGTAGATTACCTCCACTTCATTATGGCCCCTGGCATCTGTGTCTTCTTCAAGGCTATCGTGTAAAGCTAGAAAATATGGAAAATCCTCCATTTCTAAAGAAAAGAGGAGGCAGTGCAGAAAAGGTCGTCTGGAGTGAGTCTTCCCTCTCGTTTTTTTTTTTGTTTTTTTTTTTTAGCAGAGAGTTCATGGCCAGGGTACCCTCTACCATGGCCAGGGTACCCTCTACCAGGAGGAACGAAAACTCCAGTGTAGATGCTTTCAAACACCGTTTTTGTGTTTCCTGGTGTCCATCCGGGTTTGCAAACACACATTCCCACACATGTGGTGGCTGACTTTTCAAGAACTCATCAACATGGCAGATTTTCTTGTAAAAGTGATTTTTCTCACCAGCGATACAGCCTGAAAGCTGGGGGTGTTTGATTTGAAATAACCTCTTTGTGACATCTCACTGTAGAGCGCAGAAACCCACTGCAAATCCTTCCTTATATAGACGAGGGGGAGCAGAGCCCAGAGAGATGAAGGAAATGGTTCAAGGTCATTCAGCTCCCTGTTGGCCCAACTGCCCTCCGAACCCCAAGTTCTCTGATGCTTACTTGCTGTCCTTTCTGCTACCCCATTCTGCCCCATCACTTTACGTCCTCCAGAGACACACTTTAAAGGAAACATGAAAAAGAGAAAGAGGGAAGTGGATGAGTCATTGAGAGAACAAATCTAATTAGATACCTTTGGTTGTGTTGACAGAATTACAGCCGACAGAAAAATTGAAAACACGTATCAACCATAGTTCCATTTACACATGTAACTAAAGAGATATTTTTGTGCAAATGAATGCTATTCCTTGAAATGCGTCCTGGCTTTGGAGCAGGAGTTGGGAACCTCCCCCACTGGAATTCCAGGATTGGGGTTCAGATTAACTTGTTTTCTCTCCCTCCCCATTGAAGTGGCAAAAGGGAGCTAACGCTTGGGTTTCGCCACGCACATTGCTCTCCTCCGTTTTGGCTCTGACATGATAAGTTTGTCACGGTTCATAAATTTTATCTTTGCACTAAAAACAGGGTTAGAATATCTTCAATGCAATTATAAAAATGTATTAAAACTGAGAAGGAGAAAAAATATGGTGGGAGATGCGATTTTAATGATTGTATAAATGTTCACTGTTCCGTGGCAAAAAAAGAAGTCGGGCTTTTCAGCCACGGTATTTGAGAGGAATGCCACGGAAGGGCCGGGCTTTCCAGCAATGCATGCCATGTGCTTTCAGCATAAAGACACATATGTTGCTCTGAGATTTTGCTTGGAAAGCAGAGACCAGATGGAGTTGATACCTGCGGATTCTGACTGTGTCGGAACCTCTAGACACTGAGTGTGAAAATCACCCCCAAAGAGGTTGTTAGTCTCAGCTTCTTCCTTCTCCTAAGAATTTGGAGGACTGGGGAACAGTTAAGTGCATATGATCAGAATTGGCCTGTGACATGCACTGCCATGCAGAGACTGTCCCCGACCCGTAGGATTTGTCATTTGCTTCCTTTGCTAAATGGTTTGCAACGTAAGCTGGCAACCAGAGGGGAGGCAAGAAGCAGCCAGGATTCAACGGCAGACATTTAGGGTGAGGTTCACGTGGGAGTTCTAATTTCAGGTCACTTTTTGAGAATGAGAGAATTATTCAAAAACCCAAATGCTCGGTAGACTAAGGTCTGTGTGTCTAGTCTATATCGGGTTTGTTGCAACCATAGCAAACTTCACCAGAGATTACATTCCCCCCCCACCACCCTCACTTGACTGTTTTTCTTCTTGAACAGTCTGACAGCTTAGAACATTAGAGCAAGGTGTTCCCCAATATAAAACACTAAGCGGCAAGCTCTCTTACGGAAGTTTTGGAAAAGACAAAAATGGTAAGCACGTAAGCCTTGCCCCGTGTAATAGTTGATGTCTTCCATGCTACCGTTTTCTGCGCAGTTGTATATGCAATTCTCTTTCTTTCTCATTTTTAAATAACACTTCCTGTGAGTATATTAATGCCCCCAGCATTTGAATGCAGTTGAAAATGGATAAGGAGCCTGGTCCTTCGTTGGGGAGGGGGAATCTTGAACTCCCCTCCACCCCTTCAGTTTCCGCCCTTCACTTTGTTCCTGAACAAAGTTACCTACAGATTTAAAGTCGGTGGTGCGTTTCGGGTGCAGACCTATTTTGAGCACGTGCACCCAACACCCTAAGTCCCCCTCCTTAGTGGATACGGATCAATTACATTTCACTTTAGACAGAGGGACGTTTCAATTTTCTCTTAGAAGATTAAAGCTGTGTAGGATTTACAATCTAAACAGGGTTTTGCTATCTTGTATGTTTTTGAAGTCAGATCCCCCTGATCTGAAATGCACTGGTTTTGTGATTTGGGGTAAATCACTTAACCTCTGTCAACCTTTTATCAGCAAAACGGAATAAAAATAGTACCTGACTTGCAGGCTCAATGAGAATTTAGTGAGGTAGTAAGTGTAAAGGGCCTGTCACAGAGTCTGGCGCACAGAAATTGCTTCTGCTGCCCGTTGCTTTTTTACTGTTACTGTTACTAGCATGATTGTCATCGTGAAAATGACTCGGGATGTGCAGATGAGTGACTCTCGCTCTTCGACCAGACGAGCTTTTTAAATATACAGGTATGTTATACGCAAAGAGCAGTGGGTTTGGGGGGTTTAGGGTTTTTGGGGGGCTGATGTTTACTGAATGCACACAGCACGTTCTTACACAGGCTCTGTGTAAGACATTTAGCGCGTGTTTCATTTTCCCAGCAATGCTGTGGGATGTGGAAAGGGACCGCATGGAGCACAGAGAGTGAAGGTAGGTCTGTGAATGGCAGGGGACCAGGTGAATGCTGGGAAAACGCGTCTATTTAAGTAAACAAGAAGTTAGTGGCATGCGGGAGGCTTTGGAAATCCACTAGATTAATCTGGAATTTTCTGTGCCGCTGAAGTTTAAATTAGCTTGAGGATAGAGACCATACGGTCCCTGTCCCACCCCCCAAACCTAGTCCATAACTTTGTTCTCAGCACCTATGTAATTAAATCTTTGTGAATACAGTGATGGACAGAATCAATGAATGCGAGGGGGAAAGAGATGCGTTGACTCTTATCACCAGTCCTGCCATAGAATTCCTGGGGGCTCGCACTGTGGCTGCTGGCATTTAGCAGGTGTTCTGTAAAAAAAAAAAAAAAAAAAAAAAAGAATCAATCATAAGTTAACATCCAGTACAGAAAAGAATTTTCTCAGAGGATCCACCAGTCCTAATTTATTCCACTCTCGGGGTGTTTCAGCCCTTAACACAAACTCCACGGATTCCTCCTAAAATAAAAACGTGTGGCCACACGGAACTAAGGTGTTCCCCGCGCACCAAACCACCACGTTGCTCTGGTGTGTTTCGTTTAGTGGCTTTGCAGTGCCTTCCTCTTGGCCAAAGAAGCTATTGTCAAATTGATTTCCACCCTCAAGTGCAGAATTTATTTGTCAGGCTCATGCAGAATTCTGTTTTTTGTGGAGATTTTGCGTTTGTGCAGAAAAGCATTACGGGATTCTAAAGGGTGTTCTTGGAAGTGAAATCAGAAGGGATCTGTTGGAAACGGGGGAACAGAGAAACTTAAACATTATTGAGCCAATAAAAGTCAGAACTCCTGACTGAATACCGCCTCCTTTTGCAGAGAGGAGTAACCATATCACCACAGGATGGAAACGCTTCTTTCTCGCACGAGACTTCTCTCTCCTTCATTTCCCAACCAGGTGTGACCCTGCAACAGGGGCGGTCGGCGGCAGATAGGTCTGCTGTCACCACTTTTTAATAAGGGCCCGGCTCTTCTTGGAGAGCCCAGGAACTCGAGCCCCTCCTCTGCCGCGCCTTCCCGAGCACAACTCACCCGCGCTAATAAATTCCAAGGGCTGACGTTGCCCGAGCCGGCTGGTCTTTGCCCTCAATTTCATTGAGATGGGCCATTGAAAACTCATTACAAGCTGTTTAGACTCTGACTTTGACTTTTGCTCGGCAGCGAGCAAAATTAACAGCTCTTGGAGGTAGCAAAAAAAAGGCACTCAGCCAAATTAAAAAAAAAAAAATAGAAAAATGAAAGAGTCGAAATGATGAGAAAAGACTTTTAATATTATCTTCATGAGTCATGCAAACAAGCGAACATCCGAAGAGCGTACGTTGTGCGTGTGGCTCTCACTTGGAGCGTGATTCGGATTGCAGTGCCCCACTGGAGAGAAATTCATACCCAGGCCTTCCACGCAGCTCGACATTTTTTTTACGTGTCAAGCAATGAGCCTTTGAGTGTAACAGCATTGCTTCATAAATTTAACTATCACTTTCGAATTTCTGTTTTTTCCCTAATTTAGTGCTCGATAGTTTTTTATGTGATAATTTTAAAATGCTGTTTATAGCAAAAGTTACCTTGATGGTACAGGTGTGCATAGAAAATTCACAGCCATCAATAAAAAGGAAAAAAAAAGTCCTGTTTATACCTTAGGTGTTTTGTGATTCTAAGGATGTAAGCGTGGCAGTACTATGGCTTTTAAAAGCAACCCAATTAATCTAAATTTCATCAAAAGTCACAGCTCCTGAAAGATTTAAATATTGCTCCTGATACCTAGGGATGGTTTCCATCTGCATTTGGGAAGCTCGTGCAAAATGTCTCTTTCTCCTGATACTTGATATACATCTTTTTTTTTTTTTTCTTTTGGTACGCGGGCCTCTCACTGTTGTGGCCTCTCCCGCTGCGGAGCACAGGCTCCGGACGCGCAGGCGCAGCGGCCACGGCTCACGGGCCCAGCCGCTCCGCGGCATGTGGGATCTTCCCGGACCGGGGCGCAAACCCGTGTCCCCTGCATCGGCAGGCGGACTCTCAACCACTGCGCCACCAGGGAAGCCCTTGATACACATCTTGAAACTCAAAAGTTTCAAGAGGGAGACTGTGTATATAGTCACATAAATGAAGTTAAGAAGATTGCTGTCAAAAATATGAAAATGTAAGAAATAGACTCTAAAGTATTTAAGATAGGCAAAGGAATCTTAACCAGGAAAGGAAAAATGTGTTGGAGAGCCATGTAATGAGTTCATCAGCACCTCTGGCTGGTGGACTAGAAGATGACATGGATAGAAGCCACCTCAAGGGTGTAGAGAAAATGGTAAGTTCCACTTTGGAGTCTAGGTTATTCACTCATGAGACACAAAGAACCTCTCACTGTGGTGAAACGTGTGATTGTCCAATAGAAGTCACTGTCACGATTTGCCCACCCCCTTTAACTGTTTGTATGGCTGTATCTCCATGAGGGTATCCAGTTTTCAATCAATTCCTCCAAAAACTATTAGGGACTTTTTCAGGATCTGCAAATATAGAAGTAAGTAGTATGTCCTCTTGCCTTATTGGATCCCTTTTCTAGCATTCCAGCAACATTTATTCTCATCTTCTGAACATTGTAGAGTAAACTCAGTGCTACCTGGTACCCACAAGAGATGGAAGTGGAAGATTCACTTAAACCAAGAAGTGTTTCAGAACCAAACTAGTAAATTAGTCCAAAGCCATTTGAGGCTCTAAATAGATCTTCCCAGTCAAAGCAATAAACATACAATCCCATAACTCTAAACTATGCAATGTGTTCATTAGGCATTCTGTTGTCTTTTCCTTCAGATGTTCCATTTAATTCCGAGATATAAGAAGCCTTCCAGACCTTTATCTTTTTCCTCCCAGACTTTCTTTCATAGGAACTCATCATCTAGCCATTGGATATCTTTGCTGAGGGAATTAATTCATTTGCCTATTCTGTAGAGTTTCATTCACGTTTTACCGTGTTCTAGTAACTATTGTCGTATAGCTAGCCACCCCAAGATGTAGCGGTTGCAAATGACGACATTTATGTTGTTCGGGAATCTGTGGTTTCACCAGGGCTTGGCAGGAGCAACTTATCTCTGCTCCAATCAGCATCAGCTGGGGCAGCTTGAAAGCTGGGGGCTGGGATCATCTGAGCATTGTTCACCCATGAATCTGGGGCATGATCCTGACCGTTGGCTGGAGCACCTACACACGGTTTCTATGTAGCTTGCTCTTCCTCCCAATATGGCGACTGATTCCAAAAGTGAGTGTCCCAAGAGAGAGCCAAGCTGACTCTGTATTGCCTTTTATGACCTAGCCACAGAAGTCACGGAGGTTGGTTTTTCTCCATTCCGTTCGTCCAGGAAGTCACAGCGGCCTTCCCAGGTTTACAGGAAGAGGAAATAGATTCCACCTCTTGATCAGGCGATGGGGGTTCTGGAAGACAGTGCAGGCCTGGGAATAATGCTGTGGCCACTTTTGAAAAATGCAGTCTGCCACAGGTCATAACTGAAAGGTTCACATCCTGAAGTGGTGTATTGGAAAAAGTATTATTTGGGACAGTAAATCTTCGGTGAGTTAGTTTATTGAATCGGGATCTGCGCATTACCTCCATTATTTAGGGTTACTGTGTCCTCATCTATGTCGCCAAGTACATCCTTGCTGTTTTCATGAATTTTCCATTGAGTCGCAACCTGCTGCTGGCCAGCGAAGGTCAGGGAGGAAACAGGTTAACAGCATCTCATACGACAATGTCAAGATAGTTAAAAGTGTTTACAGAGCTCGGTGACACCCCATGAATTTAAAACAAGAAGACTGGAGCCAAAGTAAAACTATTCCTGTTCTTCTAAGCTTGAGCAAGGGCCTTGATATTTTATGATTGTTTTAAGGTCCATTAATCGTTGAATCATGAGGCCATGTAAAAAAAATGACAGCTTCAACATCCAGGGCTCAGGTTTATTTTAAATGTTTCTGTGTCTACACTGTTTCTAATGAGCAACAGTGGCTAAAAACCGATTCAGAGGTGGCCAAAGCAGAGTGCCATGGGGTAAAAGCAACTCACTTTTATCTAGGAGCATCTTAGGACTCCCGGTAAGACATATTTCCTTAGATTGCAGGTTGCCAGCCTTTAACAGCCTTTAGCCGATTCTCTGAAGGAGAATTTGCTCTTATGTAATCAGGATCTCTTCAAACAGGCCCGAACAAACTTTAGAGCGGTGGTAGCCACTAGCCACCTGTAGTTATTAAAATGAATTAAATTATGTAAAAATTTAAAAAGTCACTCCATGAATTGCACGGGCCACGTTTCCAGTGCTCAGCGTGGCTACCATATTGGGTGTGGCACAGATAGAAATAGAACATTTCCATCACTGCAAAAAGTTTCATTGGAGCACTGCTCTAGGGGTTGGTTCTCCCTTTTTCCCTTCCCATGTTCACTCCTGAATTAAAGTCAGCCAGCTCAGACACCCCATCTTCTCCCAGAATCCTGCGTGTCATCAAAAGGCATCCCCTTCTCCCATTTGGAGAATTTTTTAGAGCCGGGGCCCAACCAACTTGAACTCCCTACAGCAACTCCCCTCTGCTTTTTTTTTTTTTTTTTTTTTTTTTTTAGCACCCATGGAATTCAGCCTCAGGATCATCCCCTCTGCCAGCCTCTCTAAATCTCCTCCTCCTTAGACACTCACAAGGACCCCAGACCTCCGGTCCTCCTTAAGAGCAATGATTCCCCCCTCTGGACTGTGGATTCCCTTGGTACCCAGGGGTTACCATAAGCTTTCTTCCAATCCGTAGATGCTGTGAGTATTGTATTCTAGATGGAATAAATAACAGGTCTTGCATGTAGGTGCAAATAGTTTTCAGATGTGATGTGTAAAATAGAAACTCATTTTAAAGCATAATTGAATTGATAGCAGAATTTGATCGTTATGTATTTAGTCATTGGTTACTAAAAGTGTGGGTGTCTGTGAATGTCTGATGTCCTAAAAGGACATCATTGTCCTTTTCTCATGTTAGAAGAGTCAGCAGCCAACAGGGGAGGGAGACTGAAGTCTATCCACGGATGTGGGAAGCAGAGATTTCTTCATCAGTGCATCATTGATTTAAACGTAAGCTCCAACAGGAAAACAAGCCACCGCCTCTCATTTCCTGCACGGAGCCTAGCATTTATCCCATGTAATCCTCACAGCAGACCTAAGCGGTCACTAATAATATCCCTACTTCAAAGATGAGTACACTGAGGCTCGAAGTGTCTACTTTCCCCAGTGCCCTTGTGTGTAGTCTTGACTACCTGCCTAAATTGCTATTCTGTGTCCGCCCGTCAACCTCAGTGATAGCCCCTCATTGGAACATACGTAATGTAATTGTGTGCCTTGCTGGAGCCATCTAAATTCTGTTAGGCTATTAGCCAGTGCCACCATTACAGGGAAGTGTCATGCACTTGATCTAAATGTACATAGGAGAACCCTCAGGACCTGATGAATTCTTACAGGGAGTTTTATGGCCCCATGGGTCGCAGGCTTCGCACTAACTGTACCTAATGAGCTACGGACGCCGTGGACCACCAGGAATACCTGGTGGTCCATGCACAGAAGGAACGATCTCTTCCCATTTCCCCCTGTGCCCTTCTCAGAGGCAGTCTCAAGTCAGAGGAGAAAATATACACATGCTTCTCCGGCACGGCTTGCTTTAGACCGTGTGTCCTTTACTTGCAGCGGCTGTCTGAGCAGAATGTTTTTACAAGTCAGGTATTTTGGAGGGAAAATAGAAACAAAAGCAAAGCCAGTGGAAAACTGAACAAATCCACCGTAGTACTCTGGGAAGGAAAAAAAAAGCATCTTTTGAATGACAATGTTTTTATTGTAGTTGGTATGATTAGCTTCCCCAGCAGGTACAAATGAGGTAAAAATCTATTCTTAATTTTCACATTGATAACTGAAGCCCATCCCTCCACCCTAACTACCCTGCTGCCCCAGCCACTACCCCTTCCTACCTTCCCTTTGCATTTTGGTGCTTCTGTTTCTTTCCTTCCTCCCGTCAGTTTTGCAAGAATCCCAGGTATTTAATCCAGTATAAGAGGGCTCTCCAGCTTCCACATGCCTTCTAGAAAGGGAACAAATGGGTCAGCTAACAGATTGCCTTGACTTCCTTTGCCCCGCAGCTGCGAGGACAGTTTCTTAGAGCTTTGTTGGGAAAGTGAGAAGGAAGGGGCCGTTGACGTTGTGCCCCACGCGTGCGGGCGCCCCATGCAGGAGCTCGTGTCAACTCCTGGGTCGCTGTTCCCGTGTGCAGTAGTTCAGTCACATATGGACTTCACCTTGCCCCCTCCCCCGGGCCAGCAGCCCACCACCCTCATTCCCATCAAGACACATTCTCTCTCAGGGACCCTTGGTATCCTGTTCATCCAGCAAATGTCATGGTACCAGAGAAGCTATGGTTCTTCTAGAGGGAAAGAGTTGAGGTCTCATTTCCTTGGCTTCCAAGTAGTCCCTCTGCCCTTACGCAGATTTCTGAAGCCTTTAACCACTGAGTTGAGCATTAAGAAGGGGAGCCCTCATACAGTTTTCTCAGAAGGTCCTTTGTTACTTTCCTTCAGAGCTTTGGGTGCCTACTGCCTTGAGTTTTCAACACTATGCTGAGATACTCAGGAAATTCCCATCGGAGCCCAGCTTTATTCCCAACTGATGTGCAGTGTCCCCCTAGGTCTGTCAAATAGCAGCCCACCTAAGACATATCAGGGTCAACACACCCAACCACAGATGGTAAGCTAGTGTATTTGTGTGCCCACAAGTAGCCGCGATTGTTCTCCACATTTGAGAATGGCAACACCCTGGCAGTTCATAATGAGCCATCAACTTGTCAGTGTAGAAAGCATCCCCTCAAAGTATTAGGGGAACCCCTTGCATCACCTGGCACTCTTGGAGGCATGCTTATTGGCAAAATGCGTTAATCGTCAACCGCTGATTAAAGCATCACTCACGGCCACCATAATTGCCTTGACAAATTCTGCAGCAGTGGAGAATTTTACCTTCAGCTGTTTCTTCCGAGAGACTCTTGCCTGCCGGACAGGACGTTCGCTTCTAATAGGTGAGCCTGCCTAATCCCAACTGAAGTGGGGCATAATATCAAGTGCGGAGGAAGGTGGGGATGGATATAAAACTCTTATTTGCTCTCCTCTGAGGAATAACTAGATTAAGACTTTCTTTTCAGAGACAAATCATCTTTTGCAGGAGAGAAAAAACTCCATAGAAAAAGACAAATGACAGCCCAAGATCCAAAAAGACAAGTGCTCCGTCATTTTGTCATAATGCCAGAAGAGACAGTAATGCCCCGTGGACTATGCATTCAGACACTTAGAAAACATCACAGGCAGAGCGCGGACTTGTGATGCCAGGAGCACATTTGTTGAACTCAGGACACGTGGAGGGGCTCCCCTGGTTTTCAGTAACTTGCACTGTATTTCAGAGGTTTGTAAAGAAACGGACAGGCAAACAGTGTGCTAGTGTGGGGATTTGGCTTCTTCCGTCTCCTGGATTCCAGAGGATTGCACGTGAACAGCCAATGAAGGGGCTTTGGTAACTTGCAATCTGGGAAAATGAGTGTTCTTTGACACTCTGAGTTGGGAGATACCTACGTGCACAGGCATACACACGTACGTTCGTACAGAGTATGTATTTTTAAAGAATTCTGCAATTGCTGATTGATCCGTGATCGTCTATCCACTCTGTGATTCATAGGCTCCCTGGGTTGGATCTCCCACTTTGGGGAGTTACATTTACTAGTACATTCATGTACTAGAATGCCATTTGGAATCTGTCATTGTGTACGTTCACTACATCTGCTACCTTTTCTTCCCTTCCCTTCCCTCCCTCCCTCCCTCCGTCCCTTCCTTCCTTCATTTCTATTTTTTAAAAATTTTTAATTAACTTTTAAAGCAGTAAAGCTTCAGATCACTTTGGAAGATGCTAAGCACTCATTAATCTCAGGGTTCTTCAGTTTGTTTCTCCAGCTAAGCTCTCAGGTTGCCTCCCAACAGGAAACACTGGCCACATTCTAATTAGCATGTTTTGAGGACTTGATTTATGAGGGTGGGTGCTGGGAGTAGAGGATGTGCATGGAAAGAGCAGGTTCCTAAAAGTTGTTCCCACTTGGCACCCATGTGCCCTCTGTTCTCTTCCAAGAGAAGATCAGTTGAATTTGATTCATATGTCCTTCACATGTCTCTGAGACTTTTAAAGGTTTTCAGATATCCTAAGATCAACACATATCCATCCCTCTCAATTTTTCTTGGTTTTGCAGTTACCTCTCCTTAAGTTGGATGGCAAACCGCTTGCACAGTTTCGTAATTTCTGTGGAGCCTTCTAGCGTGCTTAATAAATGTTGACTGATGTCAGTGGAAACTCTACGTAGTGTGTAGCTGTATTGAATATCTAATAGGATTTGGACGAGACACAAATTATTGTTCAGGGGCTTCAGCTTCATACACAAAGCTTCTGTCTCTTGAACCTCACCTTCTTGCCTCCTCCACCCTCTGACCCCACATGCCAGCTGGACCTGCAGTTGGTCAGGATGGATTGTGGTTACCTCATGCTCTTTTCTCCCCTCCATGTCTTTTCTCAGGCTGCTCCCTTTGTCCAGCGTGCTCAGGGTTGCTCACTGGCTGACCTGCCTCTTACCTAGGTATCTTTGCCTGTTCACCATCCAAGGCTGAGCTAGAGGCATCTCTCTTTACCAAGGGCCTCCCAAAAGGGGAGATAGTCGGTTTTTTAACAGTTGAACTGGTGATCACCAACCATTTGGAGTGGATGATGTCACAGCCAATGAGTAAAGCTACTCAATCCAGGTATCAGCATAGTTTCTGCTCTGATAACACATACTCTGCCATCTCAGCATTATATAATGGGGTGGATTCAAGCCATCTGGGTTTGACTCTTGACTCTGTGCTTCCTAAGTGTCATCTTGGTGTCTTAGCTCAGGCTTCTGTAACAAAACACCATAGGCTGGGCAGCTTAGAACAGCAGCCATGAACTTCTTGCAGTTCTGGAGGCTGGAAGTCCAAGATCCATGTGCCAAGAGATTCATCTCCTGGTGAGGGCTCTCTTTCTGGCTTGCAAATGGCCGCCTTCTCTCTATGTCATCACATGGTGGAGAGAAAGAGCTCTGGTCTGTCCACCTCTTCCTATAAGGGTGCTAATCGCACTGTGGGGGCCCCACCCTCATGACCTCCTCTAGACCTCATTACCTGTCTAAGGCCCCACGTCCAAATACCATCACATTTGGAGGTTAGAGTTTCAGTATATGAATTTGGGGAGGACACAAACATCAATCCGAAAACATTCAGCCAAGGTACTTAAGCTTTGTAAGCTTACATCTTCCTCTGACTCATGAGGATAATAAGACTTCCCTTGTTGTGAGGAATGCATGGGCCTTTCAAAGAATAGTGCTGGCCTGCAGTACTGACCGAATAAATGATAGCATCAAACCATCATTGTCGCCCTCATCATTATTTCCCCAGGTAGACAATCAGGTCCTCAGGAAGGGAACTGAGTCTCATCCTCTTTGAACCCCAGGCTACCAGCCAGCACAGGGCCCAACATGCAGTAGGTGTTGATGCTTGGTAATGTAGCATGGAGCTGGGTGCTTTGACTTGCAAATGCATCTGCCAGTCTTCCAAAGAGGCCACGTGACAGCCAAAGGGGTCAGGGGATATTTGAGTAACATTTCACTGTGGAGGGTGAACATTACAGAGGACATCAACGCCCAGCCGCATCTCTCGGTACTGCCGGGCTATGCGACCCTTAAAGTGACATGGATTCAGAATGGCAGGTTTTGTGTTTTCTTGTAATCTCAAACAACCTCTTGAAAATATATGTAGAAAGGAAGGAAGGAAGGGAGGGCGGGAGGGAGGAAGGAAGGGAGGGAGGGAGGGAGGGAGGGAGGGAGGAAGGCAGGAAGGAAGGAAGGAAGGAAGGATTGAAGGATGGATCCTTATCCACAGGCACTGACTAATCCAGAGTCAGCACTCGCTAACAAGTCTCGGAATGAAGCAAAGCCTTCATGTATAGTGTATCATAAGATAGGGAAACATACCATCATTCCATATGGTTTTTCTTAAAGACATCTATTTTTTAAAAAGATTTTGACTCAGTGTTGAATTTGTTGTAAAAAATGGAAAAACAAAATCAAATAGAAGAATATTGTCATGAATCTTGGAGAGAAACACAATTAGGGAATCTATCCCAATGGGTAAATGTATGCTAGTCTATTATTTCCATCATGTTGCAGGAAAATACTGAGATGCTAGTGAGTTTTTTGTTAGGGTTTTTTGTTTTTGTATTGTTTTGTTTTGGTTGCTGTTTGTATACACATCTTTTGTTCTAAATGATTAGTTGATACTTAAGTTTTTTGGGGAAAAAATATTCAGCTACTCAAATTTACCTTTAATATCGCTTCTGATTTTTGCTATTTTGCCGTCATAGATTCATGTACGCCACAAATGTTTCAGGTCCTAAATGCTTTCCCCTCCCCTCCCGTCCCCTCCCCTCCTCTCCTCTCCTCTCCCCTTCCCTTCCTTTTTTCTTCCCTCCTAAGCTATACGTAACCAGCCCTTTTAAGGACACTCAGACTTTTAAATCTGAGAATCAGCCTCTGTGCTTTTCCTCATACCTTTCAAGTGTTAGATTAATAACATTTTTATAAGGTGATGACCAGAACGGAGTGTGATACTCAAACTGAGTTTTGCCAGAGTCCAGGATAATCTGTTCTCATTTCTGGGGACACTTATTTTGTCCTGGTTAAAAGAGATATAATTATGCCCCCGCAGCTCTGCCGTGCTCAGCTGTGCTGTGTGCGTGGGTGTGGGAATGGGGCGGGGGTGGGTTTGTGCGTGTGCAAGTGCGTGTGTCTGTCGTGATCCCAAGGTCTCACCCACAACCACAAAAGCCTCCGTGGAGATCAGTCACGTTCCTTCCGAGTGTGTTTTCTACTCCCTAATACTTGTTGCTTTCTCTTTGCCGCCCCTCTGTTAATTTCATTTGTCATACAGTCAGACCCGGATGAGTGAGGCTCCTTCAGACTCAGCTCGTTTTATATTTTTCTTCCTTCCTTAGTCACCACCTTTGCTAATTTCAGGCGGTCAGCACGTTTGGCAAGTTTGTAGCTGCTCCGCCGAGCAAGTCATTTATCTAGATTAGAAAAGCTGGAGGCCCCCAGTCTCACCTTCCCGAGGCTCGTCTGCTACTTCCAACCTGCAGGTGCTTTTACAGCCCCCTTGGTTTCCTTTTGTCCTCTTCATTGAATATCTGCCCTGAATAACACCACCCTGGCACACAGGCTTTAGATTTCTGTGCCCAACAAAGTGCCTTCATGGGAGATCATTGAGCTTGGCTGGACCCTCCCCGCCGGCCAGAGGAGTCAGTTACTGAGAAGCCATTCCAGCCCTTTTTCCTAGAAATTTCAGCAAAAACGTGCCTCCATTTTGTGTGTCTTTCAGGCAATAATTTTTCTTCTTCGTGGCGTTTGATTTCCCATCCCTCTTTTCACCTTTTTTATCCTTCTGTTGCACTATCTCTCTTTTCCTAAAAGTCTTGAACCAAATATTTGTTTTCCATTTTAATTCAAAAGAGCTATGTTCAAAAAAATTAGTTAATATTTTTTCTCTCTTCCTCCGATCTCCTATGTCCCACCGACAAATAAAACTGGCAAGATGTGGTGGCCTCCCTTGAAAAAAAATTTAAAATAAGCCTCTACTTTGAAATCTTGGCTTTTCCATGTATGTACCAAACAAAAGGGTTTGCAGCCATGGTTTGGATAAAAAGCATCAGTGCTCTTTGCTAACATGTGTGATTCTGAGATGCACACTCTAGGTTATGTCCTGTTCTTTCTATGGAATCGTGCACTGCAAACCTGCAAGAAACAAGAGAAAACATCTAGGCTAGAGGTTTCCAAATCAGATATTTTGGGGAAAAAAGTTCTACCTTCATATAACACCTGATTTGGCTTGTTAGTATATAAAGCATCACAGCCAAGGTTTCCTGGTTGAATCTGGGGAAACGTGGGCAATGTCCTCGAACTTGACCTCTCATTTGCCCTTGCAGCAGGGCCCTTGAGACCCGCAAAGGCCCTCCAGCGTCTGGCTTATGCCCTGGTTATCTTCGTCCTCTCCAGATCCCTCCTACCCTGCCCTAGTGTCTGGGGAGGCTGAGCTCAGTGGCCTCTCTTGCCCTCATCCTCAGGTCAGATTTCGCAATGATGTGCACCAACAGGAATTCAGACAGAGCAAGACGAGGCTGCTCAGACCCCAGGCTTACTCCCTGCAGGGCATGTGTGGGCCACCTCCCTCCATAGAAGGTTCCCTCCAGTTCAGCTGGCAGGGGTGGGCAGCTCTTACTAAACCCAGGACACTGCATGAGACCTCACCAGTTCTGAGACCCTGCACCTACCTTTGCAAAGAGCGCCTTTACTGAACGCCCCTCAACTTACCATTTTGAGTGTGCGTGTGTGTCCTTGCAGGACCCTGAGCAATGGATATGGTTTGAGATCTCAGCCCGTGACCTGTCTTTGCCCAGTGTATAAACTTTCACCCGAAACGCCCATCTATGGGGGTGGGAGAGACTCTGAGAGAGGACTTCCGCTGAGCTATGGCTCCTTTTTCTCCCCCTGGGCCTCCATCCTCTCTGTCCTTCCTGTTCTTTTAAAGAAATCGGGAAAGGAGTTAAGGAGTTAGATGTGCAGCTGTCGATCTGAGGCCAAGGGCACCTGCAGGCACACCTCGCTGCCTGTGTTTAAATGAGCCTCATTCTGCTGCAGGGCTGCCTACAAGTCCACGCTCACATCTGGCTTTGTCTGCACCTAAATGTAACCTTGAGAGTGACTTTGAAGATCTCTTCGGGGTCCAGAGACTCTCTCCCCAGCCCACTCACTGGCCCTGCTCTCTCCCAGATGTTCCCAAGTCCCCTGGGTGACCTTGCCTGTCCTTCCTAGGATGCTCAATCATCTTCGAGCTATAAGGCCATGGGGTCCCAGCCAGAACAGGGCGGAAATATCCACGCGTCTGTCCTGCCTTTCCCCTGTGGAATCCCTCAGGCTTTCATGGAAATACTCCCTGAGATGAAGGCAGAATCCAGTATTTGTTGTTTTAATCAAATTCTGAACTTGACCCCTTCTGCTAAAAACCTCGGATATAGAATCGATGTAAAATGGGGGACAGCGACCAGGTCCAGGAGGCAAGAGAAAGAGGCGCCCTCTTCTCTCCCGACTCTGAGTTCCCAAGAAATAAAACTGTATGATATGAATGCTCACTTCATCTCTCTTGATATATCGAGGACTCCAGATGTAAGTTCATTGGTAGTCCTGGTGTGTGCTTCAGGATTGGGGCTTTTAATAGATATTGCAAGTGTGTTTAATGTGAAAATAGAAATGGAGAGCTCTTGAAAGAGCTTACTCAAAATCCTGCCAATTACTAAAGTCTACCAGACAAGAAGGAGCCACGTTCTTTTTCCACATTTTTTTTTTTTGATACAAAAGGGAAAAAAATGTTTCCACAAAAGCCTGGCCCTTTGTCTCTAAAAATATTCATCTCTTGGGTATTGAGTTATAATAGTAAATACAGATGTAGCTGTGTCCCATTAAAAGCACAACCAAATTGCAGTACAACGTTCAGGGCACTGTTATGTCACTTTAAATTGTAGAGTGTCACCGAAAGACATACAGCCACTGGGAAGAAATTGGTATTGGCTCTGATTCTGCGGCTCGATGTTTTTTGGGTTCCTCAGAAGGTAACGTTTAAGACAAAAGTCATGCAGTTCCAGTGCTCTCATCTGTGTCGTCTATTTTAGCTTCCGAAATTTCTCATCACCTGGTTGCAAACATCTGAAGGCAAACACATAGCCAAGATGCCATTGCAAGTCCTGAAGTAAGTTATTGTCAGCCAGAAACTGACAAGTAAATAACCTGGGCCCAAGACATTGGTCCAAACCAATCCTGAGCCGGCTTGGGGTCTGACCAACAGTTTCTGTTGCCAGCCTGCAGTAACTTTGTGGAAATGCAAAGGGCAAATCGTCCAGAGCCCTCTGTAGCCCCTAGTGGAGCAAAGGAATTAAAAGTTGCTTAAACCTTTTTCCCATTGCCAGTTTTTCTTAAACATTAGCTCTTTCTTTTATTTTAAAATTTATTTATTTATTTTTGGCTGCGTTGGGTCTTCGTTGCTGCGTGTGGGCTTTCTCTGGTTGCGGCGAGCGGGGGCTGCTCTTCGTTGCGGTGCGCGGGCTTCTCATTGTGGTGGCTTCTCTTGCTGCGGAGCACAGGCTCTAGGCACACGGGCTTCAGTAGTTGTGGCACACGGGCTTAGTTGCTCTGCGGCATGTGGGATCTTCCCAGACCGGGGCTTGAACCCGTGTCCCCTGCACTGGCAGGCGGATTCTTAACCACTGCGCCACCAGGGAAGTCCCTGTTTCTTTTCTTTTTTTTTTTCAATTCTGATTTGCGAAGAATAGGGAAGCTTAGCCAACTGCAATTTCAAAATATTGCCTCTTAAGCCCAGGCCAAGTGTGGAGACTTGATAGAGTTCTGATTAATGCATCTTATTACATTAATTTTCGGAGGAAACTGTGGGCATTTCTCCTCCTCTGAGCTCAGCCTGGCCTGCCAGAAGCATTTGTCCACTTCAAGAGCTAATATCTGGGCTTCCCTGGTGGCGCAGTGGTTGAGAGTCCGCCTGCCAATGCAGGGGATGCGGGTTCGTGCCCTGGTCCGGGAAGATCCCACATGCCGCGGAGCGGCTGGGCCCGTGAGCCATGGCCGCTGAGCCTGCGCGTCCGGAGCCTGTGCTCCGCAACGGGAGAGGCCACAGCGGTGAGAGGCCCGCGTACCGCAAAAAAAAAAAAAAAAAAGAGCTAATATCTTCAGCTCCCAACAACCATAAAACTGAAAATCTATCGGAAGAGTTGGCTTCTTTAGATGCGCATGAGGTGCACTACAAAATAGATATAGAACTTGGCTGAACTTTGCTGCAAATTTGCCAATCAAGACTCACATACCCAGGCCAAGTTGGCTACGAAACCTCTTGCTTGGAGCCAGCGCTAATTATGTCAACAAAGAAGTTCAAGTGCAGCCCCTGTTCAGTCCTGCACTTGTGGGCGTCGTCGATGAGTCGTAGGTGTGCGGGTAAACGGGCCCCGCTCAGACGGGCTCCGTCTTCTCCCGGCTTCCTCCTCAAACTCCCGGGAACTCCCCAGGTTCCAGCCTGTTCTCATCACTGATGGTTTTCTTTAGAAATGACAAAGCTTCTCACTGGGTTTTCCAGGGAGCTGACTCAGAGGGCAAGTTTGGCTTGCAGAACTTTGCTTGGGGTCAGCACCTATGGAATGAAGCTGGCATGAGCAGAGGGAGAAGTTGGGCTGAGATGCAGCCAGACAAGGGGCCCAGCCAGCCTCGTGGAGGGCTCTGGAACTGAGAGGGCCCATCGGCGTCAACACCCCTTGGGCTGGTATGGCCAGGCCTTTATCCCCGTGCCTCGACTAGTCATTGTGTAGACTGCCCCAGGAAGGATGTGACCTTGCCCTAGGAAGGATGTGCCTCTCTGCATTTCAGGCACTCCTGAAGGGCCTGACGCCTGAAGGCCACAGGCCTTCCTGGAAGGGAGATCTGGGCCACACCCCAGCCATCACCTCCTTTCCAGCCTGGGTACATCCAACTCCTGCCCCACCCCTACCCTCCCACACCATCGCCTCCCCCAGCGCATAAAACCCTCCTCTGTGGATTATGGTTGTTGTGAGCTGGTCTGAAGCCCTTGTTGATCCAAGCCTTGAAGTACAGTAGAAAGCCCTGGAACCAGGCAGTCCTGGGTTTCGGCGTTATCCCTTCGGCGTTATCACTAGCTTTCCAGTGAACTCATTAAGTGTGCGGGGCCTTAGTTTCTTCTTCTCTAAAATGGAGCTAGTCATACTTAATTCCAAAGGTTGTTGAAGTCTAAGTGAGAAGACTGGCAGAAACGCATCAGCATGCAGAGAGGGCGTGTAAAGTGGAGGTTACGTGTGTGGGTTAAGAGCCGAGTCAGGAAGCCTGGGCTGGCACCTGGTGCCTTAATGGAACGTTTCTGGGCAAGTCACTCACTAATCTCTCTACATCTCGGAGTGCTCAGCTCTAGGATTGAGGGCTCTTGTGAAAATTAAGTGAAAAGCATTCTGTAACAGGCGTCACTCTTCTGCAGCCCCACCCAGTGGGCTGGCATCTACAGGCTCCACTGGCTTCTCTTACACCTTCTCGGCCTTGTCTAGTTCCCCGGGTGAAACGGACCAAGCTCAGCAGGCAAGTCGTTGTCATGAGAGGTCCAATTAGCCACCATTTATTTATGTCACTAAAGGTCTTTGGTGACCCCAACATGCCCGAGGGCCACAAATCCCCCGCCTTTTTTCATCCTTAAGCGAAAACTTGGAGGCATCTGTGATGATGACTCAGGGTTCAGGCTTGTAAATCCGTGAGACTTGAACTCAACCCTGGGTCTGCAACTTCTTAGCTAGACTGGTGATTTATTTATTTATGTGTTGCTCTCGGTTTGGTGGCAACATCAGTAAAATGGGGGTGATAAGGTGTCAGTGTGGCAGAAAGAAAACAATGCAGGTCAGGCCTTTTTCTTCTGATTTATATTCTACTGTAACCTTTATTGTTCCTGTGACCGTCATGAGCACCTGTTGTGGACCTGGCACCTTCGTAGGCTCTCAGGATGCACAGAGATCCAGTCCTCACTGGCAGGAAGCGTAAGGGAAGCCTCCAGCCGGTTAAGCCTAAGTGCTAAAATCGAACAGGATCAGTAATGACGGCCTATAGTCTTAATGCCAAAAAGCCGAGTGTGCAGTGCCGGAATCTTCTTTCCCCCCTGTGACCCAAAGCTCTGGACACCTCCAGCTCTGCCCGCCCTAGACCAGTGAAAGTGGCCTGTCGGTATGCAGGAGATAATGATGGAGTCACATAAGACCCAAGGGTATTGTCTGGGGACACCTTGTTACTCCTAAATCACTTTTCCACCCTTAAAAAAAAATGTTCCATACTGTCAGTCTGAGAAATTCTACTCAGAAAATTCTCAGCCCCGCTGCTATTAGTGAAGTTGACCATCGGCTGCCAAGAAAATCTAGGCAGTTTCTCTCGGGATCAGTGGGGCAGGATTACAGTACATCCGCCACCCTCCACCCCAAGATATGCCAAGAATTTCAGTGAAAATAAAAACACCGGGCCTTTGCCCAGGGAAGCGCCTCGTGTTATAAAATCAGTACAAACCATACCACCTCTGTGAGTTTCCTCGGGCTGCCATCACAAGTTACCACAAGCGAGGTGGCCTAAACAACAGGAATTTACTGTCTCGCAGTTCAGGAGGCCAGAGATGCAAACTCAAGGTAGTGGCAGGGTTGGTCTTTTTCTCTGGAGACTCTGAGGACCTGTTCCATGCCTCTCTCCCAGCTTCTGGTGGTTGCTGGCAACCCTTGGCTTGTAGACGCGTCACTCCAGTCTTTGCCTCAATCCTTGCATGACCTTCATCTCTGTGTCCCTGTGTGTCCTTTTCAGTCTCTTATAAGGACACCAAGTCACTGGACTGAGGACCGACCTTCATGCAGTATAATCTCATCTCGATCTTAGTCTTAACTCCATCCACAGAGACCCTGTTTCCAAATGAAGTCGCATTCCGAGGTTCGGAATGAACGTGAATTTGGGGGAACACTGTTCAACTCACTACCCTGCCTTACAGGTGTGTGGGTCATTCCTCTCAGCCTTTTTTCCTATGCATCTTTTACGAGTCAGGAATTGTGGTTTAAACCTCTACCCACACACCCCTCATGGTGAGCCTGTATCTGATGAGCAGAAGAATAGAAGAAGGAAACCGAGGCGCAGAGGTGCAGGCCGACTTGCCCCAGGTCACACAGCTAGTCACAGTTGAGGTTGAGCTGGAAACCAGCCACACCAGCCGTGCCTGGCCTTCCGTGCACCCTCCCTCCACCCGCCGCCGGCCCGTGGCTTCTCCTTTTGAAAACCCAAAGACAAAGAAAGCAAACCAGCAGCAGGATTGCGAAATGCTGTGGTCCTTGCCTTTGCCCGTTGTCTCATCTTAACAGTGACCAGAATGTTTGCAAGGCAGGGTTATTCATTTCCAACAGTGTCACAGGCTCAGGCTCAGGTGACCAGCGGTATTCTTGCACCCGTGTGTTTATATGTTTATAGCTTTTAAAGTTGCCTTTGGGAAGCACCGAGGTATGTGGCTTTTCACAGACAAAGAAAAGAGGCCTGGGGGAAGGTAGGACTTCAACTCAAGTCTCTCTATTTCTAAAGCTTGACTGAATCTTTGAGAAAATGCAAAGTACCCAGAGCAGTGCCAGACGCAACATAGATGCTCAGTAAATACCATCTAAGATTCAGGCTTCCGAGTCCAAACCATACCAATTCCCAACTCCACCTAGGATTGTAAATATTGTAGAAATAAACTCTTCAGAGTCTAGACATACACCAGAACCTCGAAGCACAGATTTCCAAATGGGTGGCATAGTGTTTTACATTCTTCTGTCGCTCTACCTCTCAGAGAGTCCCACCGCAGGGCCGAAACTCTTTATAGAACAGCATCGCTGTTGAACAGATACTTCGCATATTTAAGCTGGGCTCCGAGGGAACCAGAATGTTGGGGGAGGTACCTAAAGAAACCTGTCCTCTCTTCAAGGATGTAATCAATTTGCAAAGCAATCCCTCAAGGGTACCCATTTGTAAATTAGGAAGGGAGAGGGAAAAAAAAAGGGGGGGTGCCAAAAGGAAACATCATAAGGGAGCTCGATTAAGCAAAAGGAACTGGAAAAAAAAGAAAAGGAAGCTTGCGCGTTGTTTGTAAATTTGTGAATAGATTCTGTTAAAGAGAGATGGCATTCATATTCAACTCCGAAAACAGGGAAAGGCCTTTTCTTGCACGCTTACAAGTTTGAATACACTTTCAGTAGCTCTTCGTTATCTCAAATGAAATCTTAAATTGGGCTTGTGGTTCTCTGTGAATTAATACTCCGGCCTTTCAGCCCTGCTGCCAGGGTCATTCAAATCTAATGGTGGAAATGGTCGCAGGGCCGGCCCTTGGTCGGCGCTGTGTAGAAGGGCCTTAATGATGCTGCAGACTTTTGCATTCTGCAGCCCGGGCAGCTGGGCAGTGGGGGGTTGAGGTGGGGAGGGGCTGATAATCACATGATTGGAGCGCGGTGGCCATTGTGAATGAGGAAGTGCGGAATCCCATGCCGTCCCGCTGTTCCACGTTGAAACGGGAGGCAAGTGCTTCCTAACGTAGAAAGATGTAAGGGAAGCCACCATCGCCTGCTTCCCTTAGCCGTGGGTTAAGGGAAGCCATGTTAGCCATGGTGACTCACGTCCCGGGGTGCCACAGAAGGAGAGGGTCACCTGTCCACATGATCACATACATCATTCCAGAGATACTCCTCTCTTTGTACAAAGGTGGGAGGAAGGCCTCCCCGGGGGCATAATAGACCGTGTTTGGTAAAACAGCCCTAGCCCCTGGTGTCAGGGAGTTTACATAAATGTGTGCATATATTCCTGCAAATGTGTGCATTTAAGGACAGCCAAGAGCACGCTGGTGTGAAATATACAAGACTACCCACTTCTCAATGGATTCCTTGCCTCCGCTATTTCTGTCTCTGCCCCGGTCTTTTTTTCTCTTTAAGTGGAATCGTCCAGCACTCACGATGCTCCAGACACTGAGCTAAGTTTTTTTAGGTATGTCGCTTCCATCGTTACGCCTAGCCATCCAGGTTCAAGTGCTTTCCCCCACTTTACAGATGGTGGCAGGGGAGCCGGAGAGCTCATGATAAATAGCTTCATTGGGAGATTTGACCCCAAGGCTGTCCTTCCAGGACCCCAGCCTGCCTCTCTGTGCGGCTCCAGCAGATTTATCTGCAAAGCACATCAGCATCGTTGGAAAGGTTAAATAAATGATGACCAGAATGGCTGATTTGCTGAAACAGTGAGAGCTGACGCTGGTCGAGCACTGGCAACTACGTCAGAGCAGTCTTTGGAGGGAAGGCGTGATGTTCAAGCCCATTTTACAGATGAGGATAGTAAAGGTCAGCAGCATAAAGTCACTGGGAAAGTGGTGGAGCTGGGGTCTGCGTGACGCCGGGGCAAGGTGTATAAGTTCTAAGACCCTCCTCTGTTATCCACATTTTCCCCCCGACACTCCTCTGGCTCCATTTTCCAGCGGGAAGACTCCAGGGCTTGAAAGGACCCAGAAAAGTGAGGTCTAAGAGAACAGGTAGAAACCGCACCCACCAGTCTGTGCTGTTATTTTAGGACAGGAGCCAGGCACATCCCTGCCTCCCTGTTAGGCCTGGGCTCTGGGCGGATTTATCTATCAGTGAGGGCACTGGGCTGGCTGACATGTTGAGGGACAGAGTTGAAGTGGAAATTGTCAGGTCACAAGGGGAATTAGCTCCTGGGTGTCACTAGGTGCAAAGTGCCGCAGGCGTTGGCAACCGGGGGAGTCCTGGTGTCTCTATCAGCTCCTCAGGCCATGAGGCCTTAATGACACCCCTGCCGACAATACAGGAGGCAGTCAGTGACAGTAGGGAAAGAGGGCTACCGGCTAATCTAATCTGAATGCCCCACCGGGGGCCTTGGGACAGCAAGGCCTATCTCGTGCTCCCTGTCACAGTGGCAAAGATGATAACAACAGAAGAGCGGCCTCCAGAGAGGACAGTTTGGATACAGAGGCGAGGTCAGAACTGGAATGCAAAACCGGAAGTCATTCCTGTGGGTGGAGGAGGCCGGGGGTGAGAGGGAAGCCGGAGAGGGTTAGGACCGACATTCAGGGCAGCGCCTGCCCTGGACACACTTCTGACATCATCACCATCATTGTGACCGTTGTCTGCAATCTGTAGCGTGTCTAAAGACACCCAGCACGACACTGGGCACTTTTAGTTACCCTTACTGTATAATTATATATAGTAATTTGATTTATAACAGTACATCGTATTTATTAAGGTCCTACTACGTGCCAAACGTAATTAGACGCGTATTAATAATCAACACAGTATAATCCATACTACACGCCAAACCCTGCACTATTAATTCTCGTACCATATTGTATGCCAGTTATCTTTTATTAATTGTTGCTACCATCATTGTCTCTAATCCCCCAACCTTCTAAAGTGGGTACTATTATTAATTCTATTTTACAAATGAGCAGTTTGGAACTCAGAGCTGGGATTGAAACCAAGTGTCAGAGGTGATCCTGCCTCTGTCCCCTGAGCAGGATTTTGTGTGTTCTGTACGCCTACTTCTCTTTAATCCTAAAATGTAGATGTGGTTCTCCCCATTTCATAGATAAGGCAGTCAAGAGCCCTGGAGGTTAAGGAATTTTCCAAAGCTACAGAGCTATGAATTGCAAAGCTGGGATTTAAACCCTTGGTTCTCTTCTCCCTTGCCATGGCTACCCCAGGCTTATAGGAGGCTCAGAGGGTTAGCAAATGAGTCTGCCCTGACCCCAACAGCTGGAGGGGCAGCTACTGCAAGGCTTCGAGAAGGCCTGGGAGTGGGCCTGGAACTTGGTGGAACCAGGGCCAGGCTTGCTCATCGAGAAGAGGGCGTGGCGGGTGAGCCTCCGGACATTCCAATGCAGAGGAAGGGGACGGGGTATAATTTCTGAGCAGTGATCTCGTCCTGGCTAAATCAGGGCTCCCTTGATTCACGTTAGCAGTGCTTTTGTGAGAAATACGTATGATGTGGGAATCAACATCCTTTGTATCCTGCAGCAGAGCTGCTGGGTTCAAATCGCTGTTCTGTGTAACCTTGGGCACGTTACTCAACCTTTCTGGGCGTCCGTTTTCTTATCCTAGAAATGGGGACCGTTATAGCACCCACCTCACGTGTTTCCATGAGGAGCAAAGCACGTTAATACTTGTGATGCGCTCGAAGCGATGCTCAGCACGTGTCCCATGGCGTGTGTTCAGTCGAAAGATCCGGCTGATCTAAGTCTTGCTGAGCAATCCTCCCAGCTCTCTTGACATCGGCCACCCCTCTCCCTGCTCCTCTGACCCCCGAAGCATCCCATGATCGCGCGTCTTCCTTCAGATTCGTTCCCTGAGTTCCCGGTCCCGGCACGCCCCTGGCTCCTGTTTCTGTTTGTCTGCCCACTGAGTTCTGAGCCCGAGGGCAGAGCAGAACGACTCGCTCCTGTCCCGCCTCCTCAGTGACCTACGGCGACAGCATCCCGAGAACACTGGAAGCTCGCTCAGGCCAGTTACGAATCAAGGAGCAGAATTTAGCCCTAGGAAAGCCTGTTTTATTTCACACTTTCCTCCTCCTCGGTTTTATTTCCGGGTCTGGCAGACCTACCAAGGGACACGGGTTCTAAGTCAGACTAGAACAGGGGTTCTCAAACTTCACCTGCTTCAGGATTGCTTGGGGGCCATTTCTCAGACCTCATCTCAAAGATGCTGTAAAATGTAGTCGATCCAGGATGGGACCCGGGCATCTGTGAGTTTAACAAGCAGCACAGAATTCTCCCCGCAGTGATACACAGGTTACATCTTGAGTGAAGCTCATCTAGAGAAAAGGGTCAGCGAACTATGGCTCGAGGGCCAAATCCAGCTGGCTCCCCTTTTTAAAACATATCGTTATTAGAACACAGCCTTGCCTGACTGGCCACCTTTTGTCTACTCTCAAGCTACAATAACCAAATTGAGTAGTTTTAACAGACATCGCCCACCCAAAATGTTTACTGTTTAGCTCTATGTAGGAGAAGTTTGCCCATTCATGGTCTAAAGGATTTTCTAGAGGCCGAGGCTGAGGATCTTTGGAACCGTGTGGGGCACAAGCACCAAAAATGAACAGATGACCATTCCCTTAACCTGTAGAAGAGTCCACGCTGAGGATTTTGGAATTGACTGAAAAAAAATTCATAAAACTTGAGAGTTATGTTTTATTCGGTGGACAAAACTGAGGACACAGCATCTCAGATCGCACTGAGAGATTGTCCCAAAGAGGTCAGGGAGGAACCAGGATATGTAGGAGTTTTTGCAACAAAGACCAGGGAGTCAGAACTTCAAAAGATGACTGTTAATTAAAGAAAACCAGACATCTCGGGTTAAGGAATTTAGCACTTTTCTCTGTATGGGAAGATGTGAGAGTCCGGGCTCACTGAAATCATTCCTTTGATGTGCACCTCAGCTCTCTGGGGCCAGCATCCACCCTGTGCTTTCTCACCCTGAGTCTCCCCGGGGTGCACCGTCGAGGGTGGCTGATGACTGCAACATCCCTTGTTTACCGATATGGTAGTTGGCACTTTTAGTACACAGTCATTTCATCCAGTCCCCCCGACAGGTGTACAAGCCACGATCCTTTCCACTCAAAGGAAATTGAGACTCAGGAGAGGTGGAGAATGTCTCAGGGTCCCACAGCAAGTGAGAATTGGAGCCAGGATTGAACTGCCCTTTCCAGAGCCCCTCCATCCCGTGAGCATCTTTCTTTGGATTGGGTTGTGAATAAGTAACACTGGTGGGTACCAGAGTGACCTAGCGTCCTCAAAATACCATCCGACACGGGGCTTACCCTAAAATACTTGAGGAGCGGCAGTGACAACAGCTGTAATAACAACAAAAGAATAAGGAGAAGGAGCGAAGGGGTGAAGGAAAGAGGGAGAAGAAGGCAGAAAGGAAGGAAGGACGGAAGCAGTGTCAACGTCATAGTAATTTTTGTATCTAGATGATAGACAGCTCTAGGGGGTTATTCTTTTCTCTCCTTTCGTGTATGTCTAAAAATTTCCCAGTCAACGTATCTCTGTCTATTTATAAGTACATCCATGCATATGTATATATATATTATCTTAATGTCTACTTGCTCTTAAGAAAGTAGCACAGCATGGCTGATAGTCTCTCCCTCTCCCTCTCTCCCTCTCTCTCTCTCCCTCTCTTTCTCTCTTTCTCCCTCTCTCTCTCATATCTCCCCAACCCCCTGTGCCTTTTTGATTTTTTCATTAAGAAAATGGTAGTGCCTATCTGACTATTTTCGCAGCTTCCCGAAGAGGCCTGAAAATGAGAGTTAAACAATTTACCCATTACCAGGGAAGCCCTGTCCCCCACTCCACGCCCCCCTCCAGGCAGATTCCCAGTGTCTTCTTTCACCTCTAGGAGATATTCTCCAAGGTCACTAAATTAAGCCTTCAGACAATCGAAAAATTGAATCTCAGTACATCTATTTTACTAACAAAATTTCCACAGCGCCGATTGGGGCTGACAGGTGCGGCTGTGCCTTCTGGGCTGTTGAGGTCGATTTGGCCGAACGGGATGGCATCAGCTTGTATTGGAGGGAACATCTGAGCAGCTCAGGGCCCCCTGGGAGTCAGAGAGCGCCCTGCCTCCTCGCCACTGTAAATGACGCTTTCTGTTCGCAGAGCTTGCTGGCCTCTTCCTCCAGTCCCATCCTTACCCCCTGCAGCCTCCAGGTCAGGCGCCTCTTCTTCAATTATTTATCAAAAGGGCCATTGCGGTCATTGCAAACACATTTAGGAATATCTGGAAACCGTGTTTTCTTTGAGGGCACTAACGATGCAGCAGTAATCACAGTCCTTGTCGCAGGGGAGGGCAGGGTGTGATATTTGGGGAGTGAAGACTGTGTGAGAAGGAAGGGCTTTGCTCCAAGCCCCTCAGACCTTGCAGCTGCTGCAGCCTGGCTGCTGCAGGGGCCTGGAGACATGGGACTCACCTAGGAGGTGGAGGCTGGGAACCCCAGCCTTCTAACTGCCAGCTCTGTGACTTTGGAGGTCACGTCCCCTATCCAGCCTTCATTTCCTGCTCTACAAGCTGTGCCTCAGTTGGCGCTTTCAACAGAGAAGGCACATGCGCTCCTGGGGGTCTGGGACACCCCAGTAAGTAGCCCACTGTGAACCTCTACGATTTATCTTAAAAGCTTCAGGGGAAGTTTGCATTCCCCTCAAGATATCTCTGTTCATATAAATGTAAATATGAAGTTTTAATTTGCTTAGCGGTGAGTAACACTGATGCCCCAGGAAGATGCACTGACTTTATCCTGTAGCTTGAAGTACACTGGTACCCCACCTGGGAACCCAGGTGCATGTCCCCAGCTGCACAGTGCCAGCATCCATGACCTCCATGGTAGGAGAGGGGCTGCGCACTATTAGGTTATGAGACCCTGGGCAGCTCCCTTAAACTTTCTCTTCTTGAATTTTTCCTCTTGTCTTTGAAAGTGTGCTCATAATGCTAGCTACATTTTTAGGAGCATTGAGAGGATCAGAAAAGAAAAATCTTAAAAAGCCTGACGCATAATCCCTGGACATAATAATGTTTGCAAAAATAGCAATTACTAGAATTACATCCAGAAGCTTTTAATGAGCACCTATCTGTTGCACTCCATTCCCAGCCCTAGAATAGAATGTCCTCGAAGATGCAGGAGCTGGTAGGGAGAGAGAATCACACTTAGCAGGTTCTAACATAGTTGATCCTGATGTAACTTTTGTTTCTTGAATGGCCTTCCTCTAATCTTGTTTTCAGGGTTAGCTGTTTGGGTTACTTCAGTCTCTCTTTCCTGGATTCATGCACTCATTCCTAGGTCTTTGTAGCAGTTACCTATTGCCCCTAACAAGTTACCCCCAAAACTTCATGGTTTAAAGCAATAAACATTTAATATCTTATAGCTTCCGTGGGTCAGGAATTAGGGTGTAGCTTAGATAGCTGGCTTTGCCTCGGGGGTCTCTCGTGAAGTTGCAGTCAAGCTGTTGGCTGGGGCTGTGGTCTCTCAAGGCTTCATGGGCTGTTGGTTTCACATCCAAAATGGCGCACACACATGGCTTTGGGCAGGAGGACTCAGTTCTTCACCATGTGGGCCTCTCCATGGTGATGCTTAGGCATCCTAACAATACAGCAGTTGGCCAAGTGGGTGATCTCAGAGAGAGTTCGAGGATGAAGCTCCAACACCCTTTATATATATATATATATATATATATATATATAATTTATATATATATAAAAGTAAAAACATTTATTTATTTAGGCTGTGCTTGGTCTTAGTCGTGGCATGCGGGCTTCTTAGTTGCGGCATGCGGGCTTCTTAGTTGCGGCATGCACGTGGGATCTAGTTCCCCGACCAGGGATTGAACCCGGGCCCCCTGCATTTGGAGCGCAGAGTCCTACCCGCTGGACCACCAGGAAAGTCCCTCCAATGCCTTTTAGACACTCATCTTGGACATCACACACTGTCAGACACTACATCTTCATCTGCGTTCTAGTCACTGGAAAAGAGCCACTAAGGACTGTGCTTAAGGAGAGGGGAAACTGGCTCCACACTGAAGGGAGGGCTCTCCAGGAGCTTGTTGGCATATTTTAAAATCACCACCATCTTCCACTTCAGTCCGCTGGCTCTCATGGGCACCTGGTAGGTTCACTGGTTCAGCTGTTGGCAGAGGCATGAAGTGTGGGGAAATGCATCCGTCCCTTCCCTCTGCATCAGAAAAGTCATCGTCTTTTCTGGAGTGGTCGTGATCGGAGCATGGACACCCCAGAGGAGTCCATCTTTAACGGTGGGGTCACAGAGGCCAGCGAGTGAGCAGAGCTGTTAACGTCAGGGAGGGAGCCTTGAACTCCCTTGATCGTATTCCTTAGAGAAGTTCTCCCAAAGACGGAGTCCGTCCACTTATAACCATTACAGCAGTAGCTTTTGAAATCATCAGTTTTATTTTATTCCCCCCACCCTGCCCCGAGAGTAAGAAGCTTGCCATGGAGAATCACTGCATTGGACAGTGTGGTGGGTCCCACCCTCAGAGTCTTCAGCTGAGCATTGGTGGGATCTAGAAAAACAAAGTGACCGGGGTCAGCAGTTTCTCTTTTTATTTTTTTTCCTCTTTTCACACCAGTCCTCAGTTCACACTCTTTCTAGTCCACCGCTTCTTCCTCCGACATGGACGTGATTCTCTCTTTCGCTTAGTGGTCTGGCCATCTCCTCCTCTTTCCCCTGCGACCTATTCCTCTTCCTCCACATTCTTCTTTACTCCGAGGAAAGAAAATCGGGTTACTGTATGCACAACTTACAACGAGGACCACCTAGTTAGAATAACCCCCCTAGGCTCTCCACTCCTGTGTCTGATTTTCATTGGCTTCGCTTTTGTTCCTTTACTGCCCACTGTGTTCCTTCCTCCTGTGTATTGCTGGCACACGTGTAAGAGCCTTGAACGCTTGTATGAAGCTTAGAGCTTTCACAGCAATTTCCCGAGCATCATTTCCTCAATGCATCCTCTGTGAAATTGGGTAGGATGGTACCCATTTTGCAGACGATGACACTGAGGCTTAAGAGCGTAGGGAAGTTACCCAGAATCACACAGCTCATAAGTGGAAGAGGCAGCCCTGCAGTCAGGCTCTGCTGACTCATAAATTTCATGCTTTTCCTACCGTAACATACAGGCGGAATATACACTCTTTGAAGCCAGGTATTGCGTCTCATTCTGTTCTGTATCCCTTTGGCTTTTGCCAAAGGTTCTGGTTGACTGAATGAATGAGTGAATGAATGAAGCCACCTTCAGTCAAATCCGAATGCTGCCCACACACGCATCCCACACTCTGGCTTTCGCATGTGCCTCGGTTACGGAAGTCTGGACGTTAGTACACGCAGAGCCCAGTAAGCCCAGGGACCCTGTGGCCTGAATGACGCAACGAAGAGGTGCAGACACTTCCCTCTTCTCATAAATCTCGTAAATCAGCGTAGTCTGTGCTGAGCGGGGCCCGTGTATTGTGGCAGCAAATAGCAAGAGACCCAAAAGGCTGACCTGGGCCACTGTCCCCATCAAACACCGGCCTGTGCTAAGTCTGCAGAATATTGAGATAAGGGGTTAATTTATAAAGTGAGCCCCAGGAAAGTTTCCAAGATTGTCGTGTGTGTGTCTCATAAATTGGCGCAAATTGAATTTCACTTTCTGCGCCCGTCAGCTCCTAGGCAAACCACAATTTATTGAGAGGTGTATAGGTTGCCATCCAAAGAAACACAGTAAATGTGAAAAGTGCGTCCTCAGAGGGTATGTAAACAAGGGACGGAGGCTGGCAGATACAGCAAGGTCCAGGATGTGAAATCCCGGTTGCCTGGGATTCGTTAGGTACAGCCTCGTTTGTAACACGTAGAGGCTGGGTTCCAGAAATCCTTGTTCAGTTCTTGAACATTCTACCGACTTCTAAATAGATTAAGGGTTTTTTATATATTGCAGCGAATTTAGGGTCTGGAGGGGATGCAGACAAAGAGGAAAGCTAACCTTGGTGTTTTGTGTATGTCAATTGACTAGTTTATGCGGAACCAAAAATATTGGGGAATATTTTTTTCCTCTTTTCACACCAGTCCTCAGTTCACACTCTTTCTAGTCCACCGCTTCTTCCTCCGACATGGACGTGATTCTCTCTTTCGCTTAGTGGTCTGGCCATCTCCTCCTCTTTCCCCTGCGACCTATTCCTCTTCCTCCACATTCTTCTTTACTCCGAGGAAGGTTTAGTTTTTATTATTATCATGACTATTTATAACAGTCACGTGTACATACCACGTTCATCTGAACGACCATGATGGCAGCTCATATCTACCGAGGGTCTACCATGAACCAGACCCTCTGCTGAGGATCTTACAAACCTTGTTTCCAGTCTCTTCGAGGACTCAATCCTTTCAGGAGTTCTGGAGGTTGCTGTAAATGTGCCCATTTTACAGAGAAGGCAAGTGAAGTTCCAAAAATGAAATGCTAGCTCATAGATGGATTTGAGTCCAATTTATTTCCTTCCAAAGCTTTTTTTTTTTTAGTTCAACATTGCCTCTCATTATTATAGTGGTCTTTTCAATACTGAGAAAACAAGTGTCAGCATTCCGGTAAAATGTCTCTGCCTAGACAAATTATTTAATATTTCAATCTAACTTTTATGCTTTTAGCTACAACATTCAAAGCGATGTGCAAAACACCCTAATAGTAAAATAGAGGCTTGAAACGTATGTACTGATAACTATCGAATCCTCTTAAAGGGGGTCAATAACAAAGGTGACTTTAAAAGGGAGACATCCATTAAAATAAAAAGTGTCCATGAGTGTGTTAGTGAAACAGTTGTATATTGAAAGAAAAAAAAAATGGAAGTGTGCTGGACATGGTATGCAGTCAAACATTTGGAGCACTTAAAGATGTTCACATAATTTTCATACACAGATTGGCTTTGGACCTTACGGCACTCCTGTTGGCTAGAGCAGTTATTATGACTGCATTTCATAGAGGGAGAAACAGAGGAGTTAAGTGACTTGTCTAAGAACACACAGCAGTTGGAGAATTCATCCTTCACCAGTCTGACCTCTTGAAGAGGTGAGCAGACTTGGCTAGAAGGGGAAACTAAAGTGGAAAAAAAACCCAAAAAACTATTGCGAAAATATTGCTAGGAGACATTCAGAAAAATCTCTTGGACATCGTTTAGTAAGAAAAGAGGCAAAATTCAAATCTTAAATCATTCAGAGCACTTTGTTTTTTGTTTCTGACTTTCCATGAAGGTAGAGATCTCAGTTGTATCCTCAGATATGTTTGAGACGAACGACAAGACAATATAAAATGATGTGCCTACCGAGGCTGCCACTTCTTCAAAGCCTTGCTATTCTTGTTCCCATCCATGTATTTCAATTCCAGAATACACTGTGACATGAAAATTGTGTATTCAGATTGTTCTATTGATTGGTTGAGAAAGTGACCTTGTATGCACACATGAAAATGAAGAGATCTATACAGCGAGGCCTCTTCTCTGTAAAGAGGCAGAAACAACAGTGGATAATAGGCATTTGTTTCCCACCTGGGCTGACTCTCCCTTTCCAAAAGCTCAGAGCACTCAGGGCGAGCTTTCTGTAAGGCTGGGCAGGAGTGGTCTATGTGAGGACACCAGGCAGAGGGCATACGCGGGGGCCGGCGTCACGTTTCCATTTGCAAAAGCCAGTGGCCCTGGCCGGAGATCGGGGGCTTTCTTTGCAATTTGGACCGTGACTCCCAGGGGACTGAATTCTCCTTTTTCTCATTGGCACAAGGGCTCAGCACCATGGACCCACCTAAATGGCAGCATCCCGGAGTTTCAGTAAGGAGGGATCCTGCCTCAGTACTTTCAGACACTTCTGCCCCCTGCGTGTCATCGTGCATGCAGGTTGGAAAGAAAAGGAGTGAGTAGTATAAGCCCCTGCACTGCACTCAGGCCTTGCAAAGGCAGCGCCTCATTTAATCCTCAAAACACACCTCAAGGTGGATGGCGTTAGACCATTTGCCTGGTACAGAAGGTGAGATGCGGCGACACACAGCAGCTCGTCTCGGATCAGGCAGCTGGTAAGTGGCAGAGCGGAGACTGGAACCCAAGATCTTGCATCTAAATTCAGATCGACTTAATCTTTCTCTGCATCCGAAGCCCCTGTGGTTTGCATTCCTAATCACAGGACTGAGAGGAAAGCGAATTTCTTAGCTGAGGGAGCCAGGCAGTAGATAGGCCTTTGCCGAGAACTTTCTTTTTTTTTTTACCAGAGTCGGGTTAGCAGGTAGAGATGAAAGATGGATGGGGAAGTAGAGTAGAAGAGAAGAAAGGGAAAGTGGAGGTTGTTCTCAGAGCGTAGAAGCCTCGTCTTCATCCCACACCATGGAAACCAGAGTCCAGAGTATATGAACGAGAAATTCCAGAATCACAAATTGTTCCTTGCTGCTTAGGGAGGGAGGGAGGAGGAGAAGACAAAAACAACGCGTGGAAACGCCAGGAGACAGTGAGCTGTATGTAGATGGCTTTTGTTGGAACGGCTAGGCTGAACCAGGAGGCTTGAGGTGTGTAAAATGTCACTTGCTCGTATCATGCTTTGTGGAGACTCTGCCTTTCAACGCGAGTTTCATTTTCCTTGCTTCCAGCCCTTGGAGACGTGAACGAGACAGTGACTCCTTTACTTCCTAATTCTCGCCAGCAACTTGCTGCTTCCTCTGTGTTTTGTGTCATTCTGGATGATACCGCATCAAGGCAATTCCTGGCAGTGGTTGAACCAAAAGCAACTTAAGTCAAAAATGGACAAATATGGATGTCATTTCTAAGGCTTGTTCAAAGGCCTTTGACATCGCTCGAAGCCTGAACACTTCTCAGGAGTGAGACGCTTTTTTTTTCCCCCCAAGCCACGCAAGATTGGAGATTTAATACAGACCGCTTAGTGAGGCATCTGCATGGATCTTGCCTAGAAACCATTCCTTGGGGAAGCGAGTATTTTGTATTATATACTGAGAAGGAGAGAGAAAATGATTGAGTGACTAGAAACGAAAGTGCATTTCGCAAGGTGAATTTATCTGTATGACTTTAATTTATTAGCCGTAACAGTAGCCAGAGGGCTCACAGACTTGGACGTGTCACATATGCGGCGGTCAGAGAGTTACCTCTACTTTAGTTAATTTTCATAATCACTCTGCATAGATAAAATCCATAAATATAAAGGCATGTGGCTTTGTCCCCATTTTACAGTTGAGAAAACTGAGTCAGACCCCTGCTCAAGGGCAGAAAAACCTTGAGTGGAAAAATTCACTCCCTTTGGCTCCACAGGTCTTTTTACTACACCTCACTCTGGTTTCTAGAATGCCCTACAAAATTAGAAGCCAGAAGCCATCTTTTGGCCATGACCCTTTCCCTCTGCGTCCAGGTTTGTAGGGAAGGCTGGTGGCTTGGGAGCCTCCTTGTGTAACTCTGTGGGGCTGTGCTTTGGACAGTAGCTTTCCGTGGGTGGTGGAGAAGCAGAGGAAAGCAAATGCAGGGAGCTGGGGCTGTGCTTTGGTCATTCCCAGGAAGCAAAACCAGCTGTCATCAGAAAGGGGGGCTAGTTCAGCCAGAGTGCCAGAAACCCAGGGACATTAAACCCAGTGAAGAGAGGACAGAAACACTTACCAAACCCCAGAGGGTCAAGGATCACATCTCAGAAGAAGAGGACACGTTTGCAGTCCTAGACACTGAATCCACATTGTTGAGACAACTCAAGAAACACTTGCACCTTAAAATGGTGAGGCTTTACACACACAAACACACACACACACACGCTCACACAGCATATCTTCTTTGACTGCAAAAGAACTATAGAACAATGAAAAAAAAAGTCAATCCCAAAAGGTTATGCAAGCTGTATGATTCCATTTACATAACACTCTTGAAATGACAAAGTTGTAGAAGTGGAGAACAGATTAGTGTTTGCCAGGGGTAAGGAGAAACAGAGGCGGGAGAGAAGTAGGGGTGGCCATACAAGGGCAATGTTAAGGATCTTGGTGGGATGAAAATGGTCACCATCTTGACTGTCGTCATGTCAATTTCCCAGTTGTGACATTGTCCTATCTCGTTTTGAGAGACAGTACCAGTGGGAGAAATTAGATAAAGGATGCCTGGGATCTCTGTATTGTTTCTTACAACTGTGTGTAAATCTATAATTATCTCAAAACTGAAAGTTTACCTTAAAAAAACTGCAGAACATTTGGGGAAAACAATTCACCAAGAAGAGCACTGAAATCACCCATGAGCCCTCCACCCAGAGGGAGTCACCGTTTCCATTTTGGTCTCTCTCCGTCTCCCTCTCTTTCCCTCTCCCTCTTGCTATCTGGAGGCTGTGTTTAAACCTGTTGGTCTGATTTTGGTGCAAAGGTAGCAACAAGATCACCCTCCAAGCAGCCGAGGAGCTGTGGATAAGGAATGGACACATTTTATGTGCAGAGCTGCAGCTATTCCCCCCTCCGTCCTCATGCTAATAGGTGTTAAGATTTTGCTATAAATATTACTTATGGCTGTTAATTGAACTGCGTCCCAGATTGTCAGTACATGTTTATTTTCCCATTTTAATTTCCCTGAGTTCTCACAGTTACTGGGGGGAGGAAGGGAGAATGAGATTAGGTTGGGTGGGTGAGGAAGGGACAGCATATCTGATACGTGACCTACGTCCCTGGTTGTTCCTGCCAAATGACATGCTTGGTTGGGGACAGTAAAACAGAGCCAAGGAAGAGCTTGGGGACATCTTGAGAAACCCAGCTCCCAATACCACCCCTACCCATCCCAAGGCGCCTTTTGCGTGACCTCCCAACTCCAGGCATTAGCTAAGCCTCGAGGCAAACACAAGCCAACACCTACCTCGGTTTTCTTTCTATTGTTACCACTTAGTAGCTGAGTAACGTGGACAAGTTCCTTCACTCTTCCTTTCTGAGTCCCAGTTTCTTCATCTTTCAGTCGAGTTAGTAGGTTATTGGGCATTTGGAAGTTCAAATGAGCTGACACCTGTGAACTTGCTTTGCAGATACACAGATTTATGAAAGAGTAAGCTGTCATCATTATGGGATGGAAGGAGCCCATTGTCTATAGCACCTCACAGCTGACCCTCACTGTGCACTCACAAAATAATTTTTTTAATATTTTTAAAATTAATTTTTATTGGAGTAGAGTTGCTTTACAATGTTGTGTTAGTTTCTGCCGTACAGCAAAGCGAATCAGCTCTACGTATACATATATCCCCTCTTTTTTGGATTTCCTTCCCATTTAGGTCACCACAGAGCACTGAGCAGAGTTCCCTGTGCTATACTATAGGTTCTCATTAGTTATCTATTTTTTACATAGTAGTGTATGTACGTCAATCCCATTCTCACGATTCATCCCATCCCCCCACCCCCCAGTATCCAGAATAATTTTTTTAATATAGAATAATTACCGTTGCTAATCCTGACTGTTCACATTCCCAACTGTGTGACGCTGCGTGAGGCCTTGAACCTCTCTGTGCCTTGCTTCTCTCATCTTGTTCTCATTTTAAAGAGAGATCAGTGTATGGGTTAGGTGAGAGGGGGTGTGAGATAGCACACACAGTAAGGACTCAGTGCGTCTTCGCTTGGCTCATTCGGCAGTCCTCCAGACAGCTGGTGTACCGGAGCTCCTGGCCAAGCAGCACGGGTATAACGAAGAGGGATGATGGCAGAACATGGTGCCGCCACTCAGTGAGGCTTGTTACTTAGCTTTTCTACGGAGCCAGTGGTTTATGTTGCATTGTTTGTATCATCGTCAAGCAGGATTCCTGCACGGTTGGTCCGTCTTGAAGTTCGCGAGCTAACCGAGGTCTTTCTGCTCTGTAATGTGCCTACGAGTCACTGGGGGGCCCGGAATCTTGTTAAATGCAGATTCTGGTTTCGCAGGTCTAGGTGGAGATTCTGCGTTTCTTACAAACTAACAGGCTCCCGAGCGATGCCATTGTTGTTGGTCCAAGGACCGCACTTTAGTCAGCAAAGATGTAGACGTGGTTCTCAGCAGAAGCAGGACTGCCGGCTAGGGAACCTTTGGGCAGTTCGTGGAGGCATTTATGGCGGTCTCTGGTGTTTAGCGCTTGGCGTCCATAAATCCTTTCTGTGATGCCATAGACAGTTCAATGCGATCAAAAGAAATTGCCCGCATCCTGGTAGCACACACATGTGCCATTAGACATTCAGATCCGTGAACTGCCTGTCTGCAGTGATCTCGGCCCAGAATCTACTCCGTTTTCCCAGAAACACAGTGGGCGTGGGTTCTCCTAGAAGCGCAAGGGCCTTGTAAATCAACAGAAGATTGCACTGTGTTTTATTCAAAGCTAGCAGTATTAGGTCACCGTCTTGAAAAATCATGCAGTGCCTCTCATAGTAGTGTCTTCATAACATGAGACTCGTCTACATTTATAGCTGTCATGGTGATTAAATAGCTTATGTGCCAGAGCTGCTTCCTGCCAGCTCACATGAGCAGATTTTGCCCATTTCTTCCCAAATTTGCGTTCTATGATGTCATGTTGGTAGCTTGAGACTAACCATGGTGAGAGTATTTACACCATGGAAATTGGCAAATGCTACCAATCAGGGTGGTGGTGGGTGGTGTGTGTGTGTGTGTGTGTGTGTGTGTGTATTTCTTTCCAGAGAACTGGTTTACCAATAAAATATTATGTCTGCATAAAAATATATTATTTCAAGATGTCAAGTGTAAAGAGAACGTATCGATAAAATTTGATACCTTTTGATGTATGTTCCCTGAATCCAAACCTACAAGTAGGTGTGAACATTTGTCTGTTGCATTATGGACTTCTGGTATCATCTTATCCAAGCAGTTACCTTTAAAAAGCATGTATCATTTTATCAGTTTTCTCCTCTTCTTTAAAGGTAGGACATCCTATTAATTTTTTTTTGTTAATTTTGTGTGTATGGATAGGTTATATTATTCATGAATTTCATTTCAGGGCCTTATCAAGGAAGTATAAAGTATCTCTTTAAAAATCAGGGCCTTGGGGTTTCCCTGGTGGCGCAGTGGTTAAGAATCCGCCTGCCAGTGCAGGGGACATGGGTTTGAGCCCTGGTCCAGGAAGATCCCACATGCTGCTGAGCAACTAAGCCCGTGCGCCACAACTACTGAGCCTATGCTCTAGAGCTCGCGAGCCCCAACTACTGAAGCCCGCAAGCCTAGAACCTGTGCTCCGCAACAAGAGAAGACACCGCAGTGAGAAGCCTGCGCATCACAACGAAGAGTAGCCCCCCGCTCGCCGCAACTAGAGAAAGCCCGCACACAGCAATGAAGACCCCATGCAGCCCAAAAAAATAATAGTAAAATTAAAAAAAAATTTAAATGAAGGCCTTGGATTGCTGGGCTTGAGTGGTACTGATCTAATTAACCACCAGGCAGGGCCTGCAGACAGGTGGGGGACCCAGCTCTTTTCTTGAGGAGAAGACATACTAAGAGTCACGTTCGGAAGTCAAGTCATCGTCAGCATCTCCGCTTCGAGGTGGCCATGGGACACGTGTCTTCGTCTGGGGCTGGAGCGAGCAGAGGTGTGCCTCATAAAATAATCCAAGGGAAGTTGATTCTAAACAGATTCAGCTGTACAGGGACTGAGGAGGAGAAGGAAGACAAAGTTGGAAATGGGTGTAACAGGATCTAATATGATTGGAAAAGGTGCATGTAAAAAACAAGACGGCATGAAGACAGGCTTGAAAGAAAGTTTTCACTCCACAAGAGAGAAAGAAATATGAAACTGAAACCTAATATATAAAAATGTGTGCAGACACACACCCTGTCCTGCAGTTGGCGAGTAGACAGGCAGTTTCTAGCAACGCCCGCTGTTTCACCAGAGCCTTCTGCTGGGAACAAAAGTGCTCCCGATACTGCACTCATGTTTGGGCCTTTGCTTTTGGCAGTCATTCCTCTTTTTAATTTTTTTGGGCACCATAGAGATGTTTCCGTAAATAGCGCATTTAATGGAGTGTGTCAATTTGTGGCTGTCAGTTACCATAACAGTAGAGGGAAATTCAGCAAAAGCTGAGATTGGAATATACAAGGCTCCCAGTTCCACATCCTTCATGAACTCGTACCTCTAAGCTGTGTAACCTTTCAATCTCCTCACCTGTGAAATTCTTAGCTTTTGGGGTGGTGAAGCCGCCCAGGTCAGTGCCGGATTGATAGTAGACGTCCAGCCATATTTAGGACATGTTTATTATTATGTTATTATTATGGCGGCTGCTTGGTAGACTTGCAAAGCCAAGAGTTCCTTCCTACATTGCTGACGTGGGAGCGGCAGCTCAGGGGCTGAGATCTGCCCGTGTTGGGACATGAGCAGCCTTCGCATGCAGCAGACCCACGAATGAAACGTTGTGGTTCTTTGCTGTGGACTAATTGGGAGCCTCTTGCTTAGCTAGAGTGGGGAATCCAGTGTAAAGGAGGAAGTAAAAATAAAAAGGCATAAACATGTGAGAAAGTTAGCACCTCAGAGTAATGGAGGAGCGAAATAATTCCTTCCCTCTCCCTGGCTCAGCATGGATGCAAATGATATATCATGAAGTAAGTCCCCGATACAAAGGCAGCCGGCATAACTGTCGTATCAAATGTTTAGCCAGAGGCAAGAGCAATTTTTTTATTATGTTTTTTATAAGTTTGATTTACTAACCTTCAGTGCAATCCCTATTTTTAGAGGTTGGCTCATATGTTTAATTTGTTTTCTCTGAAGCACTGAATCCTTACTCTTGTTTTTCAGGTGTCCACTCAGTTCCTAATGGCAGAGCAACACTGAAAAGAGTAATTACATTTCCTAATTATGTGTAATTAGGCAAAACCCAGATGATGTATTCAGCGCGCTCTCGAAATAGCCAGGGGTCAAGGACTGTTGGAATTCAGTAACGTTTTTATAAATAAGGCGATGCGTTATTTAACGTGGCGGTCCAAGGTGGTACTGGGTGCCTGGTAGACCAGTATAATCGTTGAAATATACGTAGCGTTCATTTATTTAGCCAAGTAAAACCGTAATTGATTCTCTACCTCCTTATCCTCCCCCTCTTTTTAAAACCAGGGTTTAGATTTGCTATCCTAGCCCAAGAGAGGCCCTCTAAACTCAGAACCATAAAGTTCTGCTTACTGACAGCGTAAGTGATATTTATTTTTTCCAAGCTTAATCCTTTTTAAACATGGAGAAATAAATACATCCTCTTATCTACCATATGCCTGGGACGGGAAATAAATTCTTCTTTTCCTGCGGTGTGGTACCAGTAGGCTACAATGAATAATTTGGGCAGTCTCACTGAAGATAATAGGGAAGCCTTCTCTATTACCAGTGATAATTTTGAATCTCATAATGGAAAACATCCCGAGCCCGAACATCAATCAGGAAAGATAAACAATGGGAAATGATAGGTATACAAAAGGGAAAATGGCAGCGGCACATATGGAGGGAGAGACCGCAGAACTCTGGCGGGGTTATAAATCATGGAGTCAAATCACTTCCATGTAATTAATATCCTCAAATTAAAACATACGTTTTTAAAGCAAGGTCTTGCAGACTTTTCAGCTGGGCAACTGGCTGCCTTACAAGCTACATCCGGGAACCCCAGAGCCCTCCTACTTGCATAGATCTTGTGTGGCCCTGGCTGGAGCTGCCTGCAGCCTTGGCTAGCAATGTCGTTGCATGAGCTGGCCTGATGACCTCACTCCAGCCCACCAGGGACCATCCACCAAGAGATCCGAGCGGATGGTGGCTGACCTTAGGATATTCGGCCTTCACAGCAACAGAGATTGGCCCACTGAGGCACGAAGTCTAACTTCCTTTACAAGCCTAAAAGACCATTTCCAGCCCAGCGGACACAGCCCAACGAAGCGCTTGGCAGAGCTACAGACAAATGGACAAGCTTCATTCCAAAGGGTCGTTGTCTCCTCCTGGCTAATAACCCTGCATCCATGCACTTTCTTTTTATCTTGCTGCCATTTTTATCCAGTCCCAAGGTACTTCGATGGGCTTCTTTAAAAAAAGAAAAAAAAAAAAAAAGGAAAGGGACCCATTCCTAACAGTGAGAAAACAGTACCTATTAGCGTGCTACTTCTGCTCAAAATGAAATTTAAGACCGTTTGGCTAATTTATTTACTGCATCACGTGCCACGACCAAGAAGATTTCTAGCCTTTCATCATATTGATCTGCAAGTAGAAATGCACTGACCATGGGCCTTACCGACGTGAATTCAAATAGGACCTCTCCATTCCAGCCCCCATTTAGGAGTGGGCCGGAGACTGAGTCAGTTGTCCAATATGTCCTACAGGCCACAAAATGTGCTCATGGATTTTGTTTTATAGGCTTAATATAATATTTGCTAAAACATATATTTAAAGAAATATGTAATTTTTGCTCCAAAGCAAGGGTTTTCCCATGCCATATAATTTGCTAAGTGTGGCTTTGCTGTGTTGTAGCCCATAATTTATAGTCAGCCTCCACAAGGCAAAAATAACTGCAAGCTGTGATTAAGTAAGTAATGGACAAGGTAACTAATATTCCCGGAAGGATGGCCTTCCAGATGCTCATTTTAAGTGACAATATGGTTGAAGGTTGAGATGTGTAGTGCTGTACTAATTTAACAGTTTCAGGGAATCAAGAAACGACATTATGAAGTGGCATATCCAGGCGGTTGGGACATTGAGCTGAGAGCGGATATCCTCAATGTACATTTTAATGAGCCTCTGCCTCATTTTCCCCATTTGAAGTAAATGGGTTTATGCCTAACTGTGCCGCCGGATTTTCCCCATAAAATAATTCATTTGGAAGGGGTGTCCTAGTCCAGTCTTAACCAATTCTGAGGCTGCAGTCTGTGCAGGGTGGATGGGGAAAGCATGGCAGAGTGAAAAAAAAAGCATAGACGGGGGGGACCAGGCACAACTGGGCTTGAATTTAAGCAACCGCAAGGAGCTATGACCTTGGGGAAGTTGGGTTTTCGTTTGTTTGTTATTTTAATTTTTTGTTTTGAAATAAATTTCAGCTTACAGAAAAGTCACAAAAATAGTGCAGAGAACTCCCATGCACCCTTCACCCAGCTCCTGCTAATACGAACATGATGCGTTTTTCCGCACTTAGAAACTCACATTAGTGCAGTGCTATTAACGCAACTCAACTAACACTTCATTTGCATTTCACTGATGTTTCCACTCGGGTTCTTTTACTGTTCCAGGATTCAACCCAGGTACCACTCTGCATTTATTGTCATGTCTCACCTGTCTCCTCTGATCTGTGATAGTTTCTCGGTCTTCATTAATATTATTCTTTTTTAAATGACCTTGACATTTTGAAGAGTCTGGTGAATTATTTTGTAGAACATCCTCAAGTTGGGTTTGTTTGATGTTTTCTCCTGATTAGATGGAGTTTATGTATTTTTGGCAAGAATACACAGACGCGGTTTGCCCTGCTCAGCCCATCATATCAGATGGTACATGGCATGAAAATGTCTCATTCCTGGTGACGTTAACCTTGATCTCTTGGCTAAAGTGTTGTCTGCTGGATTTATGCACTTGAAAGTTACTGTTTTCCCCTTTGTAATTAATACATATCTTGAGAGGAGGTACTTTGAGACTATTTCTCTTCACATTTTCATCCGTTAATTTTAGCGTCTATCTATGGATCTTGCCTGAAACAGTTAATATTATGGTGTTCCAATGATAATTTTCCATTTCCCTCATGTCCACATTTATTTTATTTTATTTTTTATTGAAATATAGTTGATGTACGCTGTTGTGGTAGTTCAGGTGTACAGCACAGTGATTCAGTTATACATACATATATATATTTTTTCAGATTCTTTTCCCTGATAAGTTATTACAGAATATTGAGTAGAGTTCCCTGTGCTATACAGTAGGTCCTCATTGGTTATCTCTTTTATATATAGTAGTTTGTATATGTCAATCCCAAACTCCTAATTTGTCCCTCCCCGCCATTCCCCTTTGGTAACCATAAGTTGTTTTCCTTCTGCATTTATGAATCAGAATTCCTCTCTATGGAAGGCTGTCCGTTCTTCATTTATTTAATTATTTATTCATTCATATCAGTATGGACACATATGTTTATTTTGTTCTATAGGGCATAATATAATAATACTGTTATATCATTTGACCAGCTTTGACCAATGAGAGCTCTTGCAGGTTGGCTCCTGTACCCTTCCAACGTGCCCCATCATTTTTTGAGCACTTCCTTACCTTTCGGCACTGTGGGATGCTACATGTCATCTTGTCTTTCTCTGTCCCATTCTTGGAGTTAACTCCTTTTCCAGGGAGCCTTGGTTCCATTTACTGGAGAATGATATTTAGAAACCAAGATCTGGGTGCTAGGTGTGCTCATTACTACTGCAGTATCATTGCTTCTAGGACCTCTCAGTGGGCAGAGTCTGGAAGTATATGTAGGTATACTAACTCATGTGTACTTATATATCTTTACTTATTACTCTGTGTGGGTGTATGTTATATATTTTAAGGTATTTATATTTAAACAAAGTATTATTTTTATGCGTTTGTATATTTATAGTATTAAAGTCTATATTATAAATATGTATTTATAATATAAATACATATTTATAATATATATTTTAAAATATGAGTTCATACCTGATTCCAATCCAATGCAGTCCTGATTCCAATCCATATAAAATATATATGTGTTTATATATATTTATATGTTTTGTGTTTTTTTTAGATTTTTTTTGATGTGGACCTTTTTTTTTTTTTTTTTTTTTGCGGTACATGGGCCTCTCACTGCTGTGGCCTCTCCCGTTGCGGAGCGCAGGCTCCGGATGCGCAGGCTCAGCTCCGCGGCATGTGGGATCTTCCCGGACCGGGGCACGAACCCGCGTCCCCTGCATCGGCAGGCGGACTCTCAGCCACTGCGCCACCAGGGAAGCCCTGATGTGGACCATTTTTTAAGTCTTTATTGAATTTGTTACAGTATTGCTTCTGTTTTATGTTTTGGTTTTTTGGCCACGAGGCATGTGGGATCTTAGCTCCCCGACCAGGGATTGAACCCGCACCCCCTGCGCTGGAAGGCGAAGTCTCAACCACTGGACCGCCAGGGAAGTCCCCGAAATATATATGTTTTTAAAATACGAGTTCATACCTGATTCCAGTCCAACACAGTCTCGCTTTTCTTGGGGATGTCATTTGACCATTCTAAGTCTCACTTTGCTCTTCTGTACACCCACAATTTAGGGTTTGGGGAAGGTATGGTAGATTGTAAAGATAGTAGATTATTTTTTTAAAAAAGAAAGAAAAACAGTTTTTCCCTCCACTGTATCCACACCCATCCTATGTGATGTCGCTCATCCCCCCATTAAGAGGTGGCTTCTGTTTGTCCACCACTTAAATCAGGTTGACCAAGTGACTTGCATTGACCAATGGGACCTTAGCAGAAATACTACAAGCACAGGCATGAAAAGCATTTAGATATTGGGGCTCGCTCCCTTGTTGCATAGGAACCTGAGACCACCACAGGCGCGAGCCTGAGCCAGACCACCGGAGCATGAGGGGCCACATGTAGGGAGCCAAGTTGCCCTAGTATAGATAGCCTACCAACCTCCAGGTACACGAGTGAGACCATTCTTGGGGTCATCCAGCTACTAACCAAGCCAACAGATGACCCCAGACACAAGAGTGAGCCCGGCAGAGATCAGTCAAGACAGTCTACACCAGAGAAAGAACTCAGCCCATGCACAGAATCATGAACTTTTTATATAAAAAGTTGTTACTGTTTTACCCACTGAGTTCTGTGGTGGTTTGTTACACAGCAAATGCTGGTGAATACAGGAGACTTGGAGATAATGTGTGGAAAACAAGTAGCACAGTATCCCATTTGCAGATTGCGTTCTGAATACGTGCCACTTTTAGTTATCGATTGTTGTTATTTTTGAGAAAAGCTTCAAGTTCTCTTTGCCCCCGAATACCTTCCCAGCCAATCTAACTAAACGGATGGTGTTTGCCAACTGTTGGAACCAGTCCTTTGGTCTGGATCAGCGCCTTCAGAAAGAACCCCTGTTGGAAGTGTAAGACTCTGTACTTGTCAGCTCACACCAAGGTAGAGACCTAGCTCAATAGATACAGGACTTCAGGTGGAGTGAGCAGTGTAAACACTGGGGAATGGAAAGTTCTTTATCTGGGATCGCCTAAGGGTACGGGGAGCCTGTCCTGGAGGAGAGAGGGGAGAGGGTGCAGAGCAGGAAAGCTGAAGAGTATCTAAGCAGGCCAGATTTAGCCTAATTAACAGATTTGCCTAGGGCTGACCCCGAAGCAGAAAGCGAAGCCTTGATCTGTCTGCTCTCCTCCTACCAGTAAAAGTAGTGATGAGCTTGAACCACCAGCTCTGAGTCTCATCGAGGAGACTCCCAAAATAGATGGGAGTTAGACAGAGGCCTGTACATTTCTCCCCTCCTCCTAGATTCTCTGTTTCCTTAACGACCTGATGCATCTATTTAGCACAATTTTAAATTCTTGCCGACAAGTTAGTGTACTTCTCTTTCTGCTAGTCATGGTTGTATTTCCATTTAGTGGTGAAGGTGCAAACGCTGAAATAACTCACAAAGGCACAGTTCCCTCGAGCAGCAGTAGGACAGGTGGACACCCTGGTGCGAAGGGCTTGGTCGCCCGGAGGAGGGTCAGCACCCCGGGCACAGCTGCCCAGAGTCTACTTGGTGCCCCATAGAAGACATAATCTGTGTAGTAACTGATCATTAAGTATGCAGGTCTCTCAGCCCAGCCACCCTTCTGTCCACACAGTCAGGGGTCAACGCAAACCTCTTCTACCATGGGGAGCAATCAACCATGACTAGACTGCCACTGATTCATGCATGGATTCTTAGGAACTTTGAAATCACACGGCGTTGTCAAAAACCACAGCCACATTTTGAGAAGGGCCCTTCTTGGCAAACTTAATGACGAAGTACGCTTTTGTTTTTCTCACCAGACTAGATTTTTAATCTCGATGCAGTGAGGAAAGGAGGAAGTTCGCTTTTTTGCTACCAAATGCAAGGGACCTCATAGAAAGAAGAGTGGGAACTTGACTTCTTCAGTTTCCACTACCAGTTTCTGTGTGTTTGTGTCTGTGTGTATAAAATACCAAACAGGAAATGACAGAAAAAAAGGAAGGAGGAAGACTAGAAAAAATAATAATACTTAGCTAATGTGTCATCATTGAGACAACAACCAGAGTCAATATTCAGTTAGTCCCATTTATACCCCCCATGACCGGGTTTATTTTTTTTTTCACACCATTATTGATACTGTATTATATTTGATGCTGTATCCTGAGTTTTTCACTTAACATTATAGCACAAGTACATTCACCTGTTATAGTCTTTATGAATGCCAAACATCAGCTAGATAAAAGGCTATTAAGTGAAAGTTCCTGTAGCTTATCCACGCTTCGGTTATTGGGAATGTGCATTATTTATAGTTCTTTCCTCTTAAAACGATGTTGAAATGAAACCCTGGTATATAAAGCTGTTTATTTCCCTCCCCTCCTTTACTTACGGTTCCGTAGTGTCACACCCTTACGTCTTATTAATCAAGTCTATCGCCATCTGCATTCACTGTTGTTGAAGCCTTACGTCATGATAAGCCTCACCCAGGATCTCTCTGTTCCTCTTACATCAGTGCCTATGAACCTAAAGTGTGTGCACTCAGGGCTCAATTTACAAAAGAACCCAATCTTATTGGGACAAACACATACTGATATCGCAGGTCTTTGAGCCTCACCATCTTCGAACACAGATCAATTGTTAGTGTCTTTTTGTGATACCATGTTAGCAGGGCTCGGAAGCCATATTGGCTCAACCCAGAAGATTTCTGTGATCAATTATTTATATCACCCATGAATGAGGAATCAGAAGATGGCAGTCACATATACACCATGGCTCTCTTAGTATCCTGGTTTTGTCTGTGCATAGTGTTTTCTGTATAGTTTCTAGAGGCAATTTTTTTTTACTGTATAAAATGTCAGTTGTCTTTTGAAAGAAGATGACAGGTGTGGACCATGAAAGCCAGGTGGCTGACTTTCTAGAAGCTTGCCAGGTGGTATTTACCTTGGTGAGTTCATTAACATTACGAATCTCACCCTCAAGCTTGCTTACTCAGGAATTAGATTTTGTCAGCCCACCAAGGAGCAGATCTTTCTGACAGGTCCAGACTCACAATAATCAAACTCATAGAGACGGATATATAAACAGATTGCCAAAACAGTCATTTTCAAAGAGGACCGTAATTATGACAAAGTTTGAAATGTTTTTATTCATTTGACTGGAAACAACAGTGTTTCTTTATCCGTAGAATTATTACAGGGACTGAGCCAAATGGAATTGTTCGTTACTTGATGGGCAGGTAATTGAAGCAAAGGTCAGTTGGCTGTACGACTCAAAAGCTTGGTCGCCTCAGAAGACAACAAGCCTAATAATTTCACGGTATGGGTATGCTGCACACTTGTATTTGTTTATTGCCCATCTCCCCCACTAGGATCTGGGGCACCTTGTCTGTCATGCTCATTACTTTGTCCACTGGCCTGGGACAGTGCCAGGCGCATAGAGGTGCTTGGTACATATTTGGTGAAGCCCAGTGAGTCTCAGAATACCAGGTGACCCCGAATACAAAGTGGTTCTTCATTTTCCTGATGAGGTACCCTCAAGTTTGGGGCCCAGCTTATCAATTTTAGAGGCTGTAGATGAAATGTTCAAGAGTTCTCATGTTGGATTTAATGTATGAATGTATTTTCACACGTGATGTATTAATTTTCAAATACTGGGGTCTTTTTCCTTCCTCACATTTTTTACAATACTGTTACCCGCACTCTTCGTTATCACCTCCAGCAGCATCACTACATCCTCTTGTGGAGCCACACCCAATGGAGTTCCCCAAACCTCTCAGCTTCACTCCTCCCCCAGCTCTGTGAAACACAGCACTTTCCGAATCCTGTGGACTGCTGGTCCTGAGATCCAGGGTGACTTGGACTGGGTGCCCTTGTGTTTCTCAAGGTGACTTTGCATTCTCCTATTTGACCCACTTTGAATTCATTTCGTTGCTCAAATGTCAGAGTGCAACCGTATATACTTCCCAGCCCTAGGGCCATCTAGACCACGGGAGAAGAGGTCCTGTGATGGCCAGCCTCTAAGGTGGCCTCCAAAGACCCTAACCTCCTGGATTTCATGCACTTTGTATAGTCCCCTCCTACTCTGGATGTGACAGGCAGGGGGAAGTGATAGAGCATGACTCTTGAGGCTCAGGGACTTAAAGACACTGAAACTTCTGCCTTGCTTTCTCTGGGGGAAGTTAGACTCCATGTTGCAAGGATGCTCAAGCTGTCCTGTGGCAAGGCCCACGTGGTGAAGGGCTCAAGCCTCCAGCCAGCAGCCAGAACTAACTTGCCAGCCATGGTGAGGGTGCTGTCCTCCAGTCCCAGTTAAGCCTTCAGATAGCTGCAGCTGAAACCAAACCTGAGCCAAACCATCCAGCTAAACTGCCCCTAAATGCTTGACCTACCAAAAGTGTATGAGATATTCAATTCTTACTTAGAAGATGCTAATTTTCGGGGTAGTATGTTGCTCATCAGTGATTAACACAGAGCCTGTCTGCACTGCCTGCAGGATACGTGATCCAAAAGCTTAACAATTAGAAGTATGTAAATGTGTTTAGCTATTCCATGATTTTAACAATTACACATTTTTTGGATGGAAACCTTTACGAGTTAATAAATCCATTTTCCCCCTGCATCTGTCACTTTCTCAAAAGGTTGTTGGCGGCAGGCTTCTTCCTCCTGATGATGAAAAGACATCTAGGAGATGAGTCCGATGGTACAGTTTATATCTGAGCTCTACCAAGTGTTGACTGGCCTAAGGTTACACTCAGATCATTAGTGAAGTTGTAGCTAAGTCTTCTCCTCTGTAAAATGAGACTCATTCATCTAGTTAGTGCGGGGACCTAAGATCTGTAAGATGCTTAATTCAGTGCTCCACATAGCCGTGGCCAACTCACAGTACATAGCAGGTGCTATTTTCGCTGTTACTTTCATTATTCTCATTATTCTCATTTATTTAGTTAATGGCAAGTAAAATCCAGAAATCCAGTTTTAGTAAGCTTTCTATAACCCACTTTGCTACAACCCCGTCACTGGTCTCCATCCCTCATGAATCCTTCCAACCGTGAGGCAGAATCTTTGTGTGTTCTTCTCATCAATGATTTTATTTAAAAACCTGCAATACTTCAACCCTCCCCAGGTAGATAGGAGCGGGGGGAAGAAACTTCCAAAGTAACTTAGCATGCACTCTGAAAGCATGGTGTGGGTGGATGTAGCCGGCTTCCTGTTTTGAAGCCCAGCCTGTGAACATATGTGTATATCCCAGGGAGGTTTTCACTGAACCGAGAGATGCCGTGAGCGGTCCTCGGAGTAATAATTCAGTAGACCCCGCCTCAGCAATAAGTCTTCAGGTAAAATGACCACTGACTGTCTCTCTATCATGTGAAGATTCAGACACCATTGTAATTTCAAATGCTTTCAATATTATGGATGCAAACATATGCCTCTTTATTTCTAACGGAACTTCCAGAATATTAGATCCAAAAATGAGCAGAGGAAATGAAAAATAAAATTGTCTGTTGTACTGTCCCCTAAAGATAACCGCTATTATCACTTTGCTCTGTAACCTTCTAGATTTTTCTCAGCATATAAATGATTGTTTTTATATAGTAGTGAACTCTATTGGAGACTTGGCTCATTTGGTATCCTGATACTTTTTTTCAATTAGAAGTATCATGGTGAGCATTGTTCTTCTTTCCACTCTATTTTTCAAATTGCTTAAGATGAGCTTGTATTATAGCATAATAAAAATTAATTTTATTGTAGGGGCAATGAAAAGTTGTCACCGTGTAGGTAACTTTATTCACTGTTTGCATGCAGTTGATCAGAAAGCATCCCTTTGTTCAGCACAATAAAACCTTAAGTGTTTTAGCGCTGAACGTTTGAAATGATCATGAAACAGGTTCTAATTTGGCAGTGAATTCGGGAAATAAAGAAGACTCTCATTTAGGTAACATCGGCAGCTTTCTAAAATATTTATTTACTTAATACCTAAGAACTTCCTGTCTGTGCATCTCTAAAGCTGTAACACTTCACAGAAAAGCAGTAAAAAATGGCTGCATTGGGTTAAGATTAAAACCTAATGAAATTGTATCAGCTAATATTTGAACAGCTTTGTTTTTTTAACAACACTGTAAATATGGGTTACAGGTTTTATTTTCTTAGTGAACTAACTAACGCCTTCTCAGATTTGGACTCCATTGTTTCATTGAAAGAATCAGCACGATGTGTCTTAAATAAGTCGGAACTATGATTGACAATCTACCTAGAAAAATTAGGCAACTGGGGGTGATAGTACCTCCACCCCCCAATTACTGCCTTTGTTCTTACAAGTGTGTTTCAATCTATTTCTGTTAATTTACAATTTGAAAGGTGGGTGAGGAGCAGAGTTTGAAAAATAGATTTTACCGTCTTCATTAATACAGGTTTGACCTACAAAGTCTTCACGTACTTAATGATTAAAAACCAAAGTACTAAATAATAAATTATAAGAATTTATAGGAGTCATCATCTTGAAATTAGCTTACTGAATGTTCTTATCATAATAAATCTGAGTGGGTGTCTAATTTAGCGTTAGCTGACTAAAATTATATGTTGCGGGCAGGGAGGAAAAAACACTTTTGTTTGAAGACAAATGCAGTGAGTTTAATCACAGGTGATCTGAAAGGCACCTATCGCTTGCTATATCCGCTTCGCAGAAACTTTGGCAAAACTGGTTGAATGAAGATCGATTCCCATTTTTGAATGTGGCAGACAATAAAATGCCCCCCAGCACTTCGATGTTGTTTGTGTTAACTCTTCCTGCGCATCAGTTTCTAGAGACTGGGGCAACAAAACAGGGAAGACAACCTTTGCTCTCTCTCAATTTCAAGTCCATTTTCAAGGTTGAAGGGTGTGTTTTTGCTGGTTGGCAGGAGGTGGAGGAAAGATGGGCACCACCTCTCTCCCCGCTGTGACTCCTTCCCTCAAGCTATGTATTAGAAAGGATATTTCTATCCATTCGACAATTATTTACTGGGCTTCTGCTCCGGGTGAGTCAGATCCTGTATTAATAAGCTCAGGTGGTATAGGAAGAATTAGGGCTCACTCCTTACCCTCAAGGAGCTCAAAGTCTTTTATGGAAGGCAGACTCGGGAACAAATAAATTAAAATGAGCTTTGTATGGAAAAACAGGTGCATGCAAGGTAACCAAGAGGGAGTGACTAACTTTATCTCTAGTGGGACAAGGCGAGTAGTGAGGGAAAGTCTCTTCCAGAAGAGGGAAGACAGATGGGGGCTTATTAAGGCAAGAGAGTATCCAGGGAAGGTGCTGTAGAGGGATCAGCATGGGAAAGGTATGCAGTGATGAAACGGGCAGTCAGTCTGGGCCACTAGAAATACTGTTGTTGGGACACAAAGGGCCAGGACAGAGTGATCAGGAATAATATTATGGATTTAGGCAGTGGTCCCAGGTACCATGAGAAGCTGGCTTGTAAGTGATTTTTTTTTTCAAATTTAGTATCTTAGGAGACTGAATAGGAAAAAAAAATCTACATAGACACATACTCATGTACATACACACACACACACACACACACACACACACACACACACACACTTAAATAATTTACCCCAAATATGCAAAGAGTTTTTGCAAATCAAAAAGAAGAACGTGAACCTCCCACTAGGAAACTGGGTGACATCAATAAACGAGAAATTCGTTGAAGAAAATTGACAAACATGATAAAAGCCTCAGTCTTATTGTTAATGGAAATGGAAAATAAACAGCGAGAAACCACCCTGCACCATGGCAGAAGTTAGAGAAGACAGATAGCCTCCCTGTTGGTGAGTGTGTAGCATATAAAAGAGTATGAAAAATAAAAGTTGTCCCAAATCTGGTCTGGAATAGAACCTTTTTGCATAATGTGATTTGAAGCTTCATTCCTGATAAATTGCTTAAGCAATTTCCTGATAAACTTTAATGGGATTAAGACTTGTTCTGAAAAATCGGTCACCCATCTAGCCAGCTGACTGGCACTCAAGAATCTAGGCCCCTTCAACCAAATGTTCTTTTCTTTGGGTGTCTAGCCTTACATTGACTATCTTATCGCTCCCTTTCCCTAGAAAATGTCTCCACCAAGGGTGAATCTTTGAATTGATCTGCTAGAGGCCTTTTCCCTCGTAGCAAAATTACAATCAAACTTTGACTCACGCTCATAACTACACTTTCTAAGAAAGTTTTCCTTAACAGGGAAAAAGAACGTGCAGTATTAAAAGGAGCATATATTGTTTGGGGTCATTTTGGAGAGCAAGTTGGCAGTTTCAGTGCAAATTAAACATACCTTTAGGTTGAGCAATTCCATTCTGAACCAGAGAATACAGAAATATTTGAATAAATATGCCCAGTCTCCCAATGAGAAGAATCAATGATCTTTTTTAGTGTTTTACACACACACATATACACACACAATTTATTTATTTGTTTTTTTAATCTGTGAATTCTGAATCCCTATCCATAGGGTAAAATCTAATTGAGTTATAGGTTTTTTTTGTTTTTTTGTTTTGTTTTGTTTTTTGCGGTACGTGGGCCCCTCACTGTCACGGCCTCTCCCGTTGCGGAGCACAGGCTCCGGACGTGCAGGCTCAGCGGCCATGGCTCACGGACCCAGCCGCTCCGTGGCATGTGGGATCTTCCCGGACCGGGGCACGAACCCATGTCCCCTGCATCGGCAGGCGGACTCTCAACCATTGCACCACCAGGGAAGCCCCAAATTAAGTTATAGTTTTTACAGGGTTTTAAATTCTGCATAGCAAAAAAAAAAAGTTATGAAAAGAAATAGCACTAAATATATGTATGGGATATATATCCATATACATAACTAGATGATGGCTGCCCATTATAAAATGTTGAGTGAGAAAAAGCAAATTGTAGGACAATACGTATATTATTACACTTTTTTTTTTTTTAAAGAAAGCTCTACATGTGCCTGAATGTTTTCCTGTGTATTTATTTACACATGTGCCTATCTCGTGACCTGGGATTGTAATGACATTCACGGTTAACAGAGGTAACTCCTTGACAGAAAGCATGGGAAATGAGAGGGTTCTGTGGAAGAGGGGGTTGTATTTTCTTTCTTTTTGTAATTTGTCATGTTTGAGGGTTTTGTTTTTTTTCCCCATCAACATGTTCAGTTTTGGAAATTAGAAAAAAAGGGGGGTGGGCGTGCAAAAGATGTAAATTGCATAAATGTAACTCACATAGTGGCCTCGGGAAGACACGACCCCGTAACCTTCTCATACCAATGGGACATGGAGACTGGGCCAGCCTGGCAGAGAAGCGGGATGAACTGGCCTGGCATCAGTTCAAGTGACTTCAACTGTTTGTTTCCCCAAACGGAGAGCTGGGGCTGAGATTTGGGGTAAGGGAAGTAGAAGGGGCAGGAAGGAATTTGATGTTTTCACCGCCTGCTGATTTCCACCCCTGCCCCCTTCCCCGCCTCGCACAATTTCTAATTAATTAGAAGAGTGATGCCTTCCAGAAAAGAGCAGGCCTCCCTTTGGGGATCTCACCAGGAAGAAGTGGGTCTTGTGGTAGAAGGGAAAGCTTTTTTTTAGTATTAAAAATTAATTAAAAATGGAATGTGTAAAAGCTCATATTTTTATCATTAGCACCCATTCCAGAGGACCAGTTGCTGTTGGTAAATTTTTTAAGTTCCTTCTGTCGCTGTAGGTTTGGTTTTAGGGAAATGACCTTAGCATTCAGCATTTTATGTGTTGTTCCCTGAAACTCATGACCTGCTGTGATTCTGTTGAGTTGGGAGAAGGGAGAGTAATATTATATTAAAGTCATAGTCCGTGGCCTCCTGTGTCAGAGGACATAACAGCTAGCAAATAAAACTTGATGGTTACTGATAGTTCTTTTCAAAGGAAAGAAACCGGTAGGGGACAATTTAATGTGATGTAACATTGAAATTTCCCTTTTTTGCTTTTTAAAGACAGTATTTGCATCTCCTGTTTTCACTTACTTATAAACAGGTGGTCTACAAAAAGACACACTTTTCTCTTGCTTGAATGAGAAATCATAATGAACTTAATTAATTTGGTGACATATTCCAACAGCTGAAGCAGGCAACGCTAATGGCTTAGATAAATAGGATTTTCATGAGTGCACTTTTTAGTTAATTCTCAAAAAGAAATTGTAATGAATTCCCAGCCACCTGGTAGCATTATTAACAAATATATCAACTTTTGGATGGAATTGTGGGATGAGAAGTTGTTCTTACCCTCACCCCATCCTCATATCCTAGATGTCAACTTTATTAGTGTAGAGATTGTCAAAACTTATTTATATTATACTGTTATTTCTACCCTGCTGTTTATACTGTGTCAGTTCCGCCACAGTAGGTGCTCAGTACGTATTGGTGAGTCAGTGAATGAATGAGTGGACAGATGGGCAGCAGTCTGGTTTTATGAAAGTAATTGAAGAGTTACCACACTTTGTGTCCTTTGTACAATCTCTGCTCTAGGCACTTCTGATTCACTGTTTTGTTGCTTAACGTGAGACTTAGTATATAGTGAACAGTCAGTGAAGGGCACAGTGACTTCAGTTGATTCATTTACAAAAAATTTTTTTGTCATTCGAAACAGAAGAAAAAAATGGGACACCTGTCGTGGACCAGGTATCTAAGAGGTAAAGGTACAGCAAAACAGAAAAATCCCACCCTCATAGAGCTTACATTATCCCGGGGAAGAGAGGAAGTAAGCAAAACACAAATATTTAAGATAATTTCAGGTAGTGATACATGCTAGTAAGAAATATTCTGTCAGTGCTACCAAATATGCATTCTTTAGTTCTCTGCCACATTGTCCAGTCTGTGGACGTTCATGAGAAATGTCTGGAGACCAGCTGAAATTTGGTACTTATTGACCCATTATAGAATGTTGAGGGAAGTTTTTTTTTTTTTCCCTCTTAAGTTTTATCTGTCTATCTATGAAATCATTTATGTTGTATTAAGAATTATGTTTGGCTCCTTCTGTCATGTACTTATTTATTTATTTTTAATGTAAAAACATTTATAGAAGGTGACAGAGTATAATTAACTCCCATCACCCGGCTTCAATAACTATTACTTGTAGCCAATCTTGTTTTATCTCCGCCCCAACCCATTTCCCCCATGTTTGATATTTTACAGAAGCAAATGGAAGACATCCTATCTTTTAATCCATAGATATTTTATTACGAGTCACTGTAAAGTAAGGGCTCTCCAAAACCAAAGCAAAACAAAAAGACTACTGTATCATTATCAAAGCCAAAAAGTAACACACATTTTTAATATCTATAAGTATCCAGTGAGAGAGCATATTTCCAACTGTCCCCAAAATATTATAAATGGCACTTTTTTTTAACAGTTGTTAAAAAAAAACCCAGGTTTTTTTCTTTAACTCATCTCTTGATTTGATTTTTCAAGCCGACCGAATACTTGCTCTCTTAAAAAATCTGGAAAATATTGAAATAAGTAAAGAAGGAAAGGAATTAAATGCACCACGTTTCCACATGTCTGTGTTTTCTCGTCGAGGTTGTAACAGCCAGTCCACAGCTAGAGTTGCTTTCTGGTAGTAATGTTTTGAGGACAATTTGGTTGTTGTTAGTACTGGTGGTTGGTGGTTGTGTTAGTGTATTAGGGTTATCCAGAGAAATAGAACCAATCAGAGATATATACATATATGAAGAATTGGCTTACACAATTATGGAAGCCAAGAAGTCCAGACCTAGGAGAGACAATGGTATAGTTCCAGTCTAAGTCTGAGTACAAGGGCAGGAGAAGACCAGTGTCCCATCTCAAAGGTAGTGAGGCAGAGTGAATTCCTCCCTCATCCACCTTTTATTCTGTTCAGGCCTTCAACAGATTGGCTGAGGCACACCCACATTGGGGAGGGCCACCTGCTTTACTCAGTCTCCCAATTCAAATGTTCATCTCAACCAGAAACACCCTCACCGACACACGCAGAGATCATACGATAACCAAATAGCTGGGCACACTGTGGCCCAGTCAAGTTGACACATAAAATTAACTATCACAGTGGTGATGTCACGTAAGATTTAGCTTGGAAATAATGGGTTGGTACTCCAAGTACATACTCCTCTTGTCGCCCTAGAATTTTCTGAAATAACATGCAACGTTCTATCCCATTTGCACTTTTCTGGAATGAGGGTCCTTGTCTGTCATCAGCTTCTCTCGTGGCCCCATTGGCGTCTGCTCATTTAGTGTCAGTTCTTGAAGCCATCATTAGTCCTAGTGACCTTTCCACTTTGTGGCTGCCTTTTGTGAGAAGGGCCTAAAAGTGACTCTCCCGCCTGTAAGCTCTACCCAGGCCAAGGTTAAGTCTGCTTCATTTACTCAGGTTCCTCTGGAGCCCAGCACAGTGCCTTGCACACAGGACGTACTCAATAAGTATCTGTTGAACCAGCAAACCAACCAACAAATGGATAAATAAATGGTCACTGTATTAGTTTTCTACTGCTCTTACAAACAAATGATCACAGATATAGCAGTTACAGTGGGTTGAATGGGGACCCTCGGAAAGATAGTGCCACGTCCCATGCGTGTTGTCATACATACAGTACGTGGCTTCTCATATCTTGTTCTTTCACTTGGTATAATGTTTTCAGGGTTCAGCTGTAGTTGCAGCCTGTGTCAGTACTTCATTCCTTGCAAGACCCAGTGATATTCCATTGTATGGATGCACAACTTTTTGACCCATTCATCTGTTGATGGACATTTGTGTTGTTGCCACCCTCTGACTAATAGGAATAGAACTGCTCTGGACGTTAGTGTGCAAGTGTCTGCTTGAACTCCTGTTTTCTGTTCTTATGGGTATATATCTGGGAGTGGAATGACTGGGTCATATGCTGATTCTGTTTAACGTATCAAGGAACCATTTTATTATTTTTGATGTAAGATATTTGAAGATTATACAAAATGAAGCCTATTCACTTGACAGAATTTTTTTTTTTTTTTTGAAGATGGGAGTTTTCACGCTCCTCAGGACCTCAGAATAAAAATGGCAAAAAGAATACTCATTGGATCTTGACTTGGAAGGAACAGACTCAGCAAAATTCTGTCATGTGTTTGCCACAGTACCTGTCCCCAGACGTCCCCGTTCATGTGGCTCTGGGGGGGTCACCTTCATGTCGTCTGTGTAGACCTTTGGACGTCACAGTGGCTGAATGAGCATCGTGACCTGGAGGATGTGGGTTTTTTTAAAGCAAGGCTGGGCACAGCCTACAGAATGCAGGTTCAGGCTGTGGTCATTGAGGTCCTATAGGCACAGCTCTGAGATTCCCTGAGTAGGACGGGCTTATTAGCACAGAGTCTGACACATGGTCGATGACCACTGAATCTTGGATGAACAAAAACAGAGTTGCTTCGATGTTCCTTTCAAACCCCATTTTGTGAAACTAATGTTTTAATATGTCAAGATCAGCGCCATACATGTTAACATGGTAGGGATCATGTATATCTACACATGGCGTTATGTTTAGGAGTTGGATTTTGGATGCAATCTGTTTTTCTTCCTTGACTTCCCTGACTCTTCCTCTTCCTGGCTGAGAATTTTGACAGTTTATAGACGCTGTCTGAACCTCAATTTCTTTTGCTAGAAAATGGCAATACAAATGGATGCTTCCCGAGATTGCTATGAGGATGAATTGAAGCAAGGTATGTAAAGTGCAACGAATGGTGCCTGGCCTATAATAGGTGCTCAACAAATCATATCTGGTGGTGTTTCATTTTTAATATTAATGTGGGGTTTTTTTTTTTGAGCTGAAGATGATAGCATTCCACACAGAAAGGAAAACACATTTATACCCTTTTCAGTGTCCGTGAGTCAGAAGCACACCAGGCTGCTCCAAGACGCAGATTCTAGTTGGAAGTGTTGACTTCTTCGAAGCAGTGATAAAATTGGTCTCTCTGTCTTCCATTACACAGATTTTTCCACCAGCCCCTGGTTTAACTTCTGTTTAATACGTGTATCATGGAAACCCAAGAATCCTTTTGCCAGTCTCCAAAGCAGTAATATATATCCAAGCCTGCAATTTCAGGCTCGGATTGCCGTGCCTGAAGTGCCTTGCCATGCCTCCAAGAGCCTGCCGGAGGGAGCCGTGGCCAGCTTTCTAAATGGTCATTTCAGCCTCCCTCCCTTTGGGGGCCTGAGACATGATTAACCTGCAATAATTGTGACTCCCTCATTAAAGGAAAGCTGTAGCAAGAGGAAAAAAACATCGAGACTGATCTAGACGTTCCGTGCTGTTTTTTTTCTTGCACGTCAGCTGTGTGGGTGCCTCTTGTTCCTCTGTCCTTTGGGTTAGTAAAATCAAGACCAGTTGCTGAAGCTCTGAGCTATCAATAAAAGTTAATGTACCACAGGAGATTGGATGGGGAACAAAATCGCTTAAGTGTTTAGGGCCACCAAGCTGCCCAGGCAACCCCTGTGAGCTGGTCGGCTCCTGGCGGTGTTTTTGTTGCCCTGTCTTGCAACTGAGCATTATTTTCCCAAGCAAATGGCAGAACACGCAGATGAAGGACACTGGCCGAGAACCAGGAATACACTGTTTGCAGCCATGATCTATCCAGGGAAGCGGGGCTGGTCTGTAATGTACGTTGAGGTAGGACCACATCCAGGTCACTGGTGTTTCAAGTATTTCTTCAAATACTGGGGTCAGTACGTGACCACATTCAGAGGTCAACCGTGAGCCATCAGGGTTTGGGAGCAAACTCTTTCTTTGGTCTGAAGATTCGGATCTGTGCTCTGGCTACAGGCTGCATAGATGTTACAGCCAGAAGGTTTCAGAGTTGTGGTTTTTTTCTTAGAGGGTCTTACTGCAGGCTGGATCTAGTCCTTCCTGACTCCAAGCTCTGAGGAGTAAGCGTTCACCGTTGACGGAGGACTCAAATTTCCATTACATGCTTGGCTCACTGAGAGTGCTTCATGATGGAGTGGGCCAATGATAAGAAAAACGTGATGACGCGAAGAAAAGTCCAAATGGTCTCCCTTGCGTACTACTCAGAGGGGATGGAGCCAGAATTCGGGGCACAAAAGAAAATCGAGTGGATGTCTTTTTTTTAATATATAAACTTATTTATTTTATTTATTTATTTTTGGCTGCATTGGGTCTTCGTTGCTGCGGGAGGGCTCTCTCTAGTTGTGGCGAGCAGGGGCTCCTCTTCGTTGCGGTGCACGGGCTTCTCATTGCGGTGCCTTCTCTTGTTGCGGAGCGTGGGCTTTAGGCGCGCGGACTTCCGTAGTTGCGGTGCACGGGCTCAGCAGTTGTGGCACACGGGCTCTAGAGCGCAGGCTGAGTAGTTGTGGTGCACGGACTTAGTTGCTCCGCGGCATGTGGGATCTTCCCGGACCAGGGCTTGCACCCATGTCCCCTGCACTGACAGGCGGATTCTTCACCACTGCGCCACCAGGGAAGCCCTCGAGTGGACATCTTTGCTTGGTCAAAAGGACAAAAGGATACAACCCTCATACATTTTCATATTTTTTGGTGAATTCTTTGTTCTAGAAAGGAATTGTAAGTTGCACACAGTCCTTGACATATATCGTCTCACCCAGTGACTCTTCATCGTCTGTAGCTCTTACAGCATCCAGTTTACAGATCAAGAAACTGAGACTCAGAGAAGTGAAATGACTTAACTTACATGAAGTCCTAGAGATGGTAGACTGAACTGTGGGTTGTAGAACCACATTTCTCAGATCACTCAGATAGCCACTGTAAATATTTTTTATTTATTTACTTTAGTCTAGATGACATTAGTTTAGACTGAACTTATCGATACACTAGTATAGATAATTAAAATAATATATAAATTTCAGTCAGCCATCAGCTGTCTTACTAGGGCCCTGTGGACTCTCGCATGCGTGGGGTCCAAGCCTTTCTTGGTCTTGAGGAAACCAATCAGCACAGAGTTCTGCTTTGGTACCTGCTGGGGCTGAGGACACTCAAGGTCAGAAGGATCTCCAGGAAAGACCGGGGGTTGGCTTTGACGATCTTCAGTCACTCCTGGGTGTGCCCACTCACCTAGGCATCCAAGCCATGATGTCTCCCTACTTCACATGTCTTTATTTTGTGTTCGACTAGATCACAGTCATCAACAGAGGCTTATTCCCAAGAAACGTACGTACCTTCCTCTCACCTCACCCAGTAGCAATCTAGGTCAGAGATGCAAAACGGATTCATTTTCATGACTCAGTCTGGTCAACTCCAACGTCCACTTGGCGTGGTGTGTTGGAAAAGGTTTAAAGCGGCACACGAGCTCTTTGGGAAAGGATCTCATGATAGGTTACAGATTCTGCTGCATTTCTGCGGACGTGGGGATGGGGGCCTACTTGCAGTGCCTTCCCCACCCTGATTTAGATGAACACGTGCTGCATAGTTGTAGATTTCTATTTTCTAAAGCACAGTAAGCATTGCCCCCAGATAGCCTCGCAGAAGAGCCAGAAGCCGGCACAGCCTCGGCCATTTTGCTTTGGGGTGAGTTTGTGTATGTATATTCATTTCCATCTTCTGGGGTCTCTTCCAAATAATCGTGGGGCTGCCACATTCGGAAAACAAGGCAGTTGTCATCTACATCACCGTCTCAGGAGTCTGTGTTTATGTGTAAGGTTTTGAAAGCTCAGTGACACAGATCAAAGTCTCCCAGACCGATCAGTCTTCCATTCCTCCAGGGGACTTTCTTACGCCAAGTGCAAATCATTGATCAAAGTGTCTATCTGTCACCCGTCCATATGTAAGACCAGGTCTAAGTGCTTTGCCAGGGCATGACTTCAGCCTCAAACAGGAAGGGGGAAATCCCTTTACTTCTCTTAACAGAGGCTTTCTGGAAGGCAGGTGATAGCCTTCCTCAAGATTCTCTCCATATGCATCCAGCACTCTGGTTTCTGTTTTGTCTGATGACCATTTTTCTATTGTTTGACCCCATTTCTCTAAACATATAGACACATATCATATCTGTCCATTCTAAGAATCATAAGCTTTTTGTAAAAAAAATAAAATATTTCTTTTTTAAAAAAAGTTTATTAAAATAACATTTAAAAGAACAATATCTATTAACTTTTTGAAATTTAATATCTGTGGTTCTAATACATTTCACTAATTTGAAAATACACATAATTTTCTCAGTAACTCAGAGACCAGCATGGCATGCAAAGCCCATATTCTGTATTTATATGAAATAATTTTGCTCTTAAAAATGTTTGGGGGGGGGACTTCCCCAGTGGCGCAGTGATTAAGAATCCGCCTGCCAGTGCAGGGGACACGGGTTCGCTCCCTGATCCGGGAAGGTCCCACACGCCACGGAGCAGCTAAGCCCGTGTGCCACAACTACTGAGCCCATGAGCCACAACTACTGAAGCCCGCGTGCCTAGAGCCAATGCTCCGCAACAAGAGAGGCCACCGCAATGAGAAGCCCCTGCACCGCAACAAAGAGTAGCCCCCGCTCGCCGCAACTAGAGAAAGCCTGTGTGCAGCAACGAAGACCCAATGCAGCCAAAGATAAATAAATTAATGAATTAAAAAACAAGTTTTTGGATTAAAGGTATAAATATTTCTATATATGAAAACATGTAGCTTCACATATAAATTCAGAATCAGAAGTTTTTCAAATTTTCATAGGAGCCCATTAAAAAAATTTCCTCTGATCTTTTCATTTTACAGATGGGCAAACTGAGGTCTAGGCTTGAACGCCTTACCATCATGGTGATGGCCAGAAAAGACACGGTATCTCCTAATTCATGATTCAGTGTTCATTTTTCTGTGTCAGATCGTCTCCGTACACTTTTTCAAAAAAATCTGATCTTTTACATATGTAATGCTTCTTCCTCTTCTCTCTTTATCTCCCTCCTCAACACCGCCCGCGACCCCTGTCTAATTTGTTCAGTGCTTATAAATCTGAAAATGTCTGCCCAATTCTCCCTGAATAAGACCTCAAAAGTCTCAAGTATCCCACCAGCCAGGGTCCCCTAGACTCCTGGGTATGGTTAAATCTTCAGGGAATTTAATTTTGAGGTAAAACAATTAAAACATTACCTCTAATGGCACACAGAAGCAACTCAGTAAATATTTGTTGAATATCGAATCAATGAACAAATGTCGTTTCTAACAATGAATGTAATAATAATTCCAACATTCCTGGGGCTTTTTTTTTTTTTTAATGATTCAGCCAGGAATAATAACCCCAGCTGCTGTCATGAGACAGGAAGCGAGGGGATCTCTTCCCCCGTGGCTTTGTCCTTGTTCTTGTAAGCTGTATGCACTGCTGAACTTCCTGAATAACCATGTCACGGTGGCAGGAGGAGGGAGAGGGTGAACTTGAGCCCGGATGCCCAGATTAAAGCCTCGTTGTGATGTTTGCAAAGCACAGAGGGGACAACTGAATGGCTGGCACGGGCTTTGATTAAGCTTAAGGCTGTTCCCGCCACAGTTTCTGATGCTTCTGCACCTATGGGGTCCGAGAGGAGTCCTGTAAGCCACAGGTGACACCAGCCTCAAAAGACCCAGTTCACCCTTAGGCGACTTTGGAGCTATGGTGGCATTCCTACTTAAGCCCCAGTTGAGGTTTACCAGGAAATGGATCAGGAGGCAGGCTCTAGAGAAACAGCTATTATCAAGCTGCCTTTCCTGGCCATTCAACCTGTTTTCTTCCAGTCCTGTTTTGTGGAGACACTGACTGTGGCCTCTCGGCCCTTAACAGGAATATCACTCTTCCAGAGTCAACTGGCCAGAAGGGAGCCACCTCTGCCCATGGTGTCAACCCTTCTAACCAGGACTAGTTTTTTTCTTTCTTTCTTTCTTTTTTGAGGTACGCAGGCCTCTCACTGTTGTGGCCTCTCCCGTTGCGGAGCGCAGGCTCCAGACGCGCAGGCTCAGCGGCCATGGCCCACGAGCCCAGCCGCTCCGCGGCATGTGGGATCCTCCCGGACCGGGGCACGAACCCGTGTCCCCTGCATCGGCAGGCGGACTGTCAACCACTGCGCCACCAGGGAAGCCCTCTTTCTTTCTTTTTTTAAGTGAGTATTAGTGAAAATATCATGGGACACAGGGTAGGAAGTTAGTAAGTTCCCATTTTCTTTCTCTCATTCTTCTACTCACATCTCCCATTTGCTTGGAGCCAGCTCTGGAGGCTACAGACACACACTGTCCCCAGTCACTCTCTGAGCATCCATCTCTTTGTCCTCCAAAGCCGCCATCTTGGTTGTCCTTACAGCATCAGTAATTACCACACGCACAAATCCCCGTTTAACTGCTGGCCCTCTTCTCTTTCTTGATCTGAGTCTTAATTACGTGGGTGCATTCGGTTTGTGAAAAATTAGAAATGTGCGCTTATTACACGTGTACTTCTCTGCATGTGTATTGTGCTTCCATAAAAATTGTTTTTTAAAATCAATGGCGGGTAGATTCAGTCACCATTAGTTACTGACCTATGGCTCCTCATTGGAATCAAGACGGGACTAGTTCCTATGGCCAGAGTCTCGTTCATCACCCTGCAAACTTACTGTATTCTTACACTGATTTTTGTTTTGTTTTGTTTTAATAGTGGCACAAGTATTTGGTATCTAGCAGAAGTGACAGGAATGCAAATTGTTCATCCAGTTACAGACTTAGTCTTTTGGAGATATCCATCCATTTAGGATATTTGGAGGGCCCTCTCCCTTTGCTAAGCCCTGGGTTTAGGCTTTGGGAATAGACCCGGGAGGGCAGCCACAGATCACGTCCCGATTTCTCTGGAGACTCCGTTCTAGTGCCACTAGCAAATGTACAACACGCGACCATGGCAGGAAGCATGCCGAGGGTTCTAAAGGTAAAGGAAGAGAGTCCAGGAGAGCATGAGGAAGGACCCCCTAGCTGTCAGGAAAGGGAGCCCTGGGATGAGGCACCTGCACGGAGTGCTGAAGCCTGAACAGTTGTGATCCCAGGGGCGTGAGGGCCTGGGAGTGCGGGGAGAGCAGACCGGAGAGAAAGAGCATCCCTTGCTAAGTGGGGAGTCTGAACTGCAGCCTGAACTAACACCTGCCCAGGGCCGGCTACAGTGCCTGGCATGCAGGGCAGGCTTGGTGTTATTAGCGACAGATGGTGTCTGAACTCTCCACTCGGGGTTCAGATGGAAAGTGACTAAAAGACATGTTGGCCATGGATAGCGGAGAAAATGTAAAACGCCTTGTGCTCTGTCTGTATACAGAAGAATTTTTCTCTATTTTATTTTATTTATTTATTTATTTTTTGACCAAACGTAGTAACTCACTAAGGTAATGCTGGGATGGCAGAATACCTACCTAACCATTCCAAGCATAACCTTCTACACAGGTGTGCATTTGATCACAACTCAAGTGTAGAAGTGATTTCCGTTAGACCTTTCTAGACGAGGTGGTAGATGATCCCTTAGGCACCTCACTGAAGCCAAGAGCTCCCCTTCAAGCACACAGATCCAGCCATTAAAAAAAAAAGAAGGGCATTTGAACCACATGTCTCTACACAGACAGTTTCCCATTCCACGAATGCGTTGAGGAGTTGGCCTCTTTAAGGAATCTCCCCATGGCCAGTGTTTCTGAGAATGTTATTAATTTCCAGTAAGATGGTTTAAGCACACTGTCTTTTCCTACCCAGCAGACGAGGAGGATTCTGGAGAGGATCTGGGGCCGGCCCTCTCCATCTTGAGTTTGAGTTCAGTGATGGTGGACGATGGCATGAGATTAAGCAGGTCAGAGGTTCTTTGCGAGGAAGAAGCAGCTCTAATTTCACTCCTCCGTGTTCACTGTTGCCTTAGGTCTCCACTGCTCCTGGTAAATCAAGTAATAGATTTCTGGTAAAGACCTCAGTGTGCTGGCCTCAGTGACAGCCGTCTTGCTTTGTAAGCCATCCTCCACATTTGTTATTCCCCCAGTATATGAGAGTTTTCTGGTCTCTAGCCCCAATTAGTATTTATCTCATTTTCAAGTGTCTGATCTGCCAGGCTGAGGATAAAAAACAGCAACTCAATTTGGCAGACTTTACCTTAAGGGGAGAGGGTCTTTGGGTGACTATATATGGAACTGGCCTTGCTAATCTTCCTGATTCTTCATATTCTTTATCTCAAGGTGGGTATCCTCAAAATCCCAGTCCATTTCACCAGCCCCCTTGTACAGAAGCTTAAAAAAGATGGAGGCAAACCCATAAGCAAGACTTGGTTTTTCTAAGCCACAGTGGCAGTTTTCCTGCTCGATTACCACTCTGGGTACCCTTTCAACGTGCTTGTCCAAGGAGGCTCTGCATGTCCCGGATGATCTTACAATTGGTGGCAGGGTTATTGACTTACAGGTTTCTAGGGCATCTTCATTTAAAAAACAAAAAACAAAAAACGATTCTCCCGCCATCTTACTGCTTTGTAGAAACTGGATCCAGTTCTTTCTCCTGATACGCTTTAGTCTGTGAGTACCTGGGAATAATCACTCTCCCTTATCTAGTCCTACAGATTTGTTTTGTTTTGAGTTATGCCCACTTTGGGCCTCCCACCCTCTCTTATTTTTATAAACAGTCTCCATGATAATATATACACGACAGATGGATGGCAGCCAACGTCCTCTCTTTTGTGCTGACGAAGTATTCATATTCCAGCTAGTTTACACGACGTCCTTGCCCACTGTACCTTATAATCCTTTTATAAATTTGGGTTTACACTGTAACACTGAAGAACACTTAAGGTTCTGTTTCTTTCTTACTTTTCTTCTTCCACCGGCTATCTTTAAGAGCAGCTCTAAAACTTCTCATTTTAAGGTGGCACCTACTATACGTCAGTCTAAATAATGTCTCTTAACTTATGGTCATGCCCTTTCTCCTGCACTTTGGGTTTTGTCTGTATTTTGCTCTACTTTCCTTTTTTACAAAAGAGTGAATTTCCTGTTGCTCTCCTATGATAGCAACTCACCAATTCTCTGTTGTAATCAACAAATAGATGTTGAATGTTTGACTTTTTTATTTTAAAAAAAAAAAGTTTCAAGGGGAAGATCTGCCATCTTATGAATGTCAAAGAAGTTTCCTCCTTCACCCCTTTCTTCTCTCTCTCCCCCTCTCTTTAATTTGTTAATGCTTTCGACTTATTTTGCTTTGGATAATTTTCAGAGTACTGCTTCCCCCTAGAGATCTCTAAAAGGCAGAAGAAGTTCTGGCTTTTAAACATTTGCCATTCTCAGAACAGCCCAGTTAGGGTACCCTCAGGTTATTTATAACTGGATTTTATCTCAGAAAATTAAGTAAAAGAAGATTAACCAAAAATCTAAAGGAAAATGCCTTAAACACCTCATCTATTATGCTGCGCTCAAACAGATATTTTCATCTTAACGGATTGGCAAACCCGGTGGAATGCTCCTTCTGGTTTGGGGCATAAAATAACACTCTAAATTCCTACAGGAAATCTTATAACTCTACTTAAAATTAAGGCATAAAGTATGCAAGTGTGAGTTTCCTCCGTATAGTCTCATTACTTTGCCTGTTAACTTAAGTGGCTCCTATTTCTGCTGTTTCGAAGAGCCCCGGGACATTTTAAATAACTCTTCCAGCAACAAATAACTTTTCCTTAAAAGCCCTCCCAGGTCAGGACTGAGTCATGAGCTCCCATCAGTAATGAGGAGGATCTTGCATTTAGATGCCTCTTTCGTCTTCTGATTTACCCAGACGGAGGTTCAAAGCCCAAAAAGTTAGTCCTGCTTTATCCATCTAGGACTCTGTTCATTATCTTCCTTTTCAGGCCGATTAAAAGGTGAGGTCTTCACGACAGGATGGGAGGACCTCGTTGTTTGCCTGTTTCCTCCCCCTGACCTGTCTCCATCTCCTCTTCTCCCGTTCCGCTTCTGCCATTTCTCAAACATACCAGGTGTGTCCCTGTCCCTGGAGCTTTGCCTTTACGGTTCCCTCTGCTTGGAATGTTCTCGTCTAACACTGTGGACTGTTCCTCTCCAAATTCGGCGCTCTGCTCAAATGTCAGTTTCTCAGTGCCGTCTTTCCTCACCACTCACTATAAAATGACAAACTGCCTCGTGATCCTTTCACCCCCTGTTTTCTATTTCTCATTACGTCATGTAGATATGGACGTAGACCTATGTGAACTTTTGGTTTATTCCCTGCCCTCTAGAATGTAAGTTCATAAGTATCGGGATTTTTGTCTTTTTTGCTCATCAGCGTGCGCTGTGGTGCTCAGCGCAAGACAGACAGCTAGTAAACATTTGTTGAACGAATGAGTCTAGAAGTGTCCCTGTGTATATAACCAACTTGCTGTATCACAGCAACATAGGTAGTTTGATCAATTTTATATGCATTTACAGTTCAAAAAAGCAAAACAGTTCAAAAAGTTAAGTGACTGACACACGATCCCACAGATAGTCAACTGGGTGAGAGGGAATCAGAAACCAGTTCTATTCCGTTACAGATTCCCCTCGTCAGTGTCTTCGACACCAAATGCATTAGACTTGTCTTTATAGGTTCCGGAGGACCCTGCCTTATTTGTCCCTGACACCACAGAGGAGGCTTCCCAGACACAAGGCTCTCTGTAGATTTCCTAGCCTACCTGGCTCTGGCCTGAAAAGTGTCTACTGGGGTTTTGAAAATCACTGCCCGGCTCTGGAGCAGCTGTCCTCATGAGGGGAGGTGGTTCTGCGTGATGTTCACGAGGGCAGATGGTGGAAGGGAACTTATTGCTGTGTGACCTTGGGCAGGTGACTTAGCTTCTCTGAGTTGCTGTAAGTAGAAGTGGCATGCTAAGTGGTGGTGTAGTATGGCATCGAAAAGCCTGGGCTTTGCAGGGAGCCCCCTGGGCTCAATTCCTGGCTCTATCATTGAGTAATTGACACAGCTTTGGGGCAAATTAACTTCTCTAAGCTTCCGTTTGCTCCTCTGCTAAACGGAGATGATAATAATCATAAGAGTTTCATAGGGTTTGGGGAAAATCAGATGGAATAATACATATAAAGGGCTTCGTTCATTCTCTGAAGCACTCTAGCGCTTAAATGTTAGCTATTACGATGGTTATTGTTAACACCTATTTCATAGGGTTACCATGAGGACAGGAGAGAATGTGTATAAAGAAATGTAGCACATTACCTGGTATATGTAAGGGTTCAGTAAATGTCCTCAGTGTTATTCCTTAACTTTCTCTATATCCCCCTTCCCCCCCAGCACCCAGCAGCCTGGTTTCCATCCCAAGCATGCTACCGAAATCTCTTTCTTGAAATTTACTGGCAACAAGTTCTAACTTCTGTAATCCTAAGTATTTGTTCAGGCAGAAAGACCCAGGGAGGAAAGCTGAGGAGACTGAGGGCAAGGATCATAGCCTCCGAGGTCACACACCTCAGTTTTCTCACCTGGAAAAGGGACCAACAGCCCTTGCTGCACTGGTTGCTGGGGTAATGTGGGCTTGGTGAATTTTGCATCTCAGTTTGAGACACAACAAGTGCTTGATGGACGGTGGCCCTTCTCAAATTCCCAATTAGTTTATTGATGCCTTAAGGGCAGGATTATGGCTCACAATTTGTCAGGCTCTCCCCACATTCCCAAACGTCTGATACCACCCTGGATGTAGAGTCACCTCTAGGAAGGAAGGAAGGGAGGAAGGAAGGAAGGGAGGGAGGGAGGGAGGGAGGGAGGGAGGGAGGAAGGAAGGAGAAGGAAAAAGCAAGCAAGCAAGCCAAAAAACAAAACCGGTGGCTGATCTCTTGACCACTAAACCCAGTTTCTGTCCGAGAGGCAACATTGTCACGCCCAGAAGTAATTTCTAACAATTTCTAACCATCTGGAACCTCTAGAATCTGTCATACTGTTATTTAGTTTAAGCCTCTTATTTTTCTAAACATTTCAAAGTCTTGTGCAGTGGTTTCACCTAACAATTACTATTAAAGTGTAGAAAAGTTAAAAGAGTGAAAACAGAGAGACGATCCAAGTTGATAGTGCCATATGCAACTCACCAAACACTTACTTCGGTGAGTAAGGAAAATGGGGTCTATTTTGTGGCTTATCTGATAATCTTGCAGAGATGTTGGATCAAATTGGGCGTCAGAAAAGATGCCAGTACCAAACAGAGACGTCTTTGCTGCCTTTGCAGTTTTCTCTCTTATTAACATGAAAACACTTTACATGGTTGGAAACATCTAAAGGCTATTTTTTATTTTATTTTCCATTACTTCACTCTAATGCTTTACCCCGTACCTGTGGAAATTAGACTGTCACCTGCATTTCGCATCCTGTTTTCTTTCGTGTTTGTAATGAAGCCCTCTGGGAATTGTGCGATTAAAACATGAGTTACAAATCCTCATTCAGGATACAAAAGTGTATAGCTGCTTCCCTTCTCTATTTAAACAGTCTACAAAACCAGGAATAATTAGTCAAGCCCTCTCGGTAATTAAGCACATGAGATGAACATTAAACAAACTGCAATCTTGCATCACTTTGAAGGTGGATAGGCAGGTTTTCGTGTTTGGAATCCAGCCAAAATGCCCATCTTCATTCCCTTTGCTCCTTATTTATTATTGGCGAGGGAATTCACTTGCCTAACCTGCTGATGGACTCTCGCCGGCGGTCCATCTGAGAGTTCACGTAAGTGTGAGCCGCTGTTTTTTGATAACCCTACCACTGGAAGAGGATGATCTCAAAGAACTTGGTATGTTGCGAGCGGAAAGACAGTGTGTTTCCCCAACATGGGAGTGTGTTTCTAAGTTAAGCTCGGTTCACAATTCAGAGAACTGCCGTGCCTGCTTGTATATGATACCTGCTCAGAGATATCTGTAAAACCCGATCCTGTTTTTCACAACGCTCTTGTCTCATTCACTGTCTTCTCTTTGGGCCCCTGGGACTTCTTGTAAAATTTTGTCTATGAAGTCACCACCGCACAGATCAAGTCTCAGAAATTTTGCAGTGTGATTTAGCCAGGATTTTCTTGAAGACCAGGGCTTCTAGAAAACTGACTTATAGGTTTTGATTAAAATAGATTTTCATGGAAAATCAGAGATCAAAGTCCCCAACCCATTTAGACTGGAAAATGGAATAATCATTCCACAAACACTTTGGAGTGCCTACAGTTTGGTGGCTTCCTTGCTGGGAACGAAAGGAATAGTCTAGGTCCTCGAGGCAATCGCTGTCCAGCTTTAAAATCAAGCCTGGGCTTCCCTGGTGGCGCAGTGGTTGAGGGTCCGCCTGCCGATGCAGGGGATGTGGGTTCGTGCCCCGGTCTGGGAGGATCCCACATGCCAAGGAGCGGCTGGGCCGGTGAGCCATGGCCGCTGAGCCTGCGCGTCCGGAGCCTGTGCTCCTCGACGGGAGAGGCCGCAGCAGTGAGAGGCCCGCGTACCGCAAAAAATAAAAAAATAAAAAAAAATAAAATCAAGCCTGATTATGACGGCGTAATACCGTAGAGTATTTCTGTCGTATTGCATTGCATTCTTCCTAGTTCCATGCTGTGAAATCTGGTTGGACAGTATTTGCGTGTGATACGCTGGGTCTCCATTGGTCACTCAAGAAGTCATAGAATGATCAGTGATTTTCCTTCTGGCTTTTCTCCCCCAAAATGGTTCTTCTGCTCAGATGGTTCCTATAGTGACTCTATGGATATAAGCATTTTCCTCTGGAATTAGAAAGAACTGGTGGTAAATAGTGTACTCCGTTTCATCTGTGATTTCTTTTTTCCTATTAAAGATAAGTGTCATAAGGCCAGTACTTCCTAATGTGTGTAGAGTATGTTACAGTGTCCAAAGCCTTTGACAAGTGTATCTAGGGAGCCAGGACAGTATGAGTATCCCCATTTTATACCTCCTGGGTAACAGACCCAGAGAGGTTAACTGACTTGCCCAAGACAACACAGCGATCTGGCAGAGCCAGAATGGTCTTCTGTCTCCTGTCTTTTTCATCACAGTTGCCTCTTGATAAAGTATCTCAGACCCCATAGATATGGAAAAGGGTCATGTTGACACCATATATCTTAAATATCAAGTTTTTACAGTGCCCTCATTATTAAAAATGTTTGGGCATTCATGCATTTAGCCAGGATTTACCTAGTGCCTGTTTTGTATGGGTGCCACAGGCAAAGCATGTGATAGGGTGAGGAAGAAGCAACAGAACTTCAGGGTATATACATCTTTGGCTGCCGTCAATACAAGGAATTGCAACTATACTGTAGGCCTGAGGACAGAAACCATCTTAGTGGTTCACCTTTCATTTTAGTGTTCCAGAGGCCCAGAAAATGGTCGGTCTTCAGGAAAAGCTGATTTAATAGCTGATGACGCTACATCATGCCTGGAACTCAGAAGGACTCAGAAAATAGTGATGGAAGTTGTTGCTGTTGAAAGTATCTTAGCCTCACCTCTAGGCTTTGTGAACTTGGGCGAGCTTCTTAACCCATCTGGACTCTTTTTCTTGTCAGTGAAATAGAGATAAAACACATTAAATGCAAGCCAGGGCTATCCTGGATTAGATCTTGAAGCAGAGAAGAGACAGTAGCAGAAAACTGGTGAAATCTGCGTAGAGTCTTTGGCTTACTTAGTAGCGATGTACTAATGTTAATTTCTTAGCATACCTCGGACATGAGGGGGGATGGGCTGACGGGGATGCATGAACTGTGTGCTGTCTTTGCAACTTTCCAGTAAAACTAAAATTATCCTGAAATAAAAAAGATTATTTAAAGAGAAAGAAACAACAACAACACTTATCTCATGATAATTGTATTAGTCAGCTCCTGCTGCGGTAACAACAGACCGCAGGTTGGTTGACTTAAATAATAGAAATTTATTTTCTCCCAGTTCTGGAGACTGGGAAGTCCAAGATCAAGGTGCTGGCTGGTTTGGTTCCTGGTGAGGGCTCTCTTTTGGGCTTGTGGATGGCTGCCTTCTCACTGTGTCCTCACATGGCAGAGAAAGAGAGGCCAGGGGTTTCTTCCTCTTTTTAAAAGAACACCAATCCTATCAGATGAGGGCCCTACCTTTATGACATCACTTAGCCTTTATTATCTCCTTATAGGTTTCTGTCTCCAAATACAGTCACATTGGGGATTGGGGCTTCAACATAGGAATTTCAGCGGGGGGACACATTCTGACCATAGCAATAATATAATTGGTATAATCATTTGGGAAGATTTGTTAACAGTATCTATGTAAACCTGAACATAAGCAAATCTGATCCCCTACCATTCCACTCCTAAGTATTTGTTCACCGAAAGACAGGTATGGGAATATGTATAACAGTGTTAATCATGATAACTCAAAACTGTTAACTCCCCAAATGTCTATCAGGGGTAGAAGGGATGAATAAACTGGTATATTTACACAACGGGACAGTACACACCAATGAGAATGAATGACTCACAACCAAACCCAACAATATGGATCAACCTTGAAAACTTTATGTGGAGAGAGAGGAGGCAGATTCAAAAGAGAGCACCCTATGTGACTGTACTTGTAAGAGTAAGAAGTTCAATGAAAAGCAAGCTCTCGGTATCTTGGAAGTCGTAGTGAGAGCCTGGCTGGGGCCATGGGGTGGGCTCTCAGATGCTGTTGATGTTCTGTTTCTTGGTCAGGGTGCTGGGTGTGTTGCATTCGTGAAAGTTCATTTAATGACACACGCGTGTTTGGTGCTCTTTTCGGTTTTGAGCGTTATGTTTTACTCCAATAAAAAGTTCACGAACACACACAAAATCTTATCTCACGGCTGTTGAGGGAATTAAATAAGGTAATGAATGTAAACGCACAGGCAGTGCATTCTGTTTCTTTTTCTGCTTTTCGCTCCCAGCCTGCTGTCTGGCCATCAGCTGCGTCATTGGGAAGCTTTCCCTCCTACGGCACAGTGTTTTCTTCTTGACCAAAATGGCGCCCATGGCGCAATGGCAAGTATCACGTCCACTGCTGAAGTGCCTCAGGACCCACTTTAGTTTGTGGAATATGGTCAACCAAATGGTCAACAGACTCTTCAAGGAGCTCATTCGAGGTGGGGAGGGGGTTACTCATCACTTGCCACCTTTTTTGTTTGTTTTACAGTTTTTGTTATTTGTAAATGGGAAAGGAACACCAAAAAAAAAAAATTTTCTCTTGCCTTCTTCCATCTGTATTTTCTTTACTAAATTATCCTGTCTTATAAATATTTGAATAACACTTGGTCAGGATAAAATCTTTCCTGTCAGCTCAGTACAAGAACACTTTTTGGCTCCTGAGACCGTAACAGTCAGATAAATTAATATTGATTTGTTAGAAAATAGTTTTCACTCTGTCTAAACATCTTATTCTGGGCTCTTGAACCAAAATTATGAATTTAAAAGCAGCAAAATAGTTCTTCACAGTTTTCCCAGTGAAACTAATTATGGGGAGGTTGTGAAAAATGTATTGGATGCGATTTCCAACATAGAGTTCTGCTAACCAAAATTCACAGAAACCAGAGGCTCAGTGTCTGATTTATTTGAGCAAGTTGCCATTTGGTAGACAGGGAGAATTTATGTAAATAGCTTTTGCAATTTCCATAGGGATAACGCAATACGTTAATATCTCAAGCATGGCAGAAGATGAAGGGGGAACCTTTTTTTAGCCGATAATTTGATTCACCTAATAGAAAAGATTAGATTATTTTTCCTTCTTACTTAAGTCTATATTTCAAAGAACAGCTCACTTCTCTACTACCTAGATACGCAGTGTGTAGAGTTTGACACTATTTAGACTTGCCTTTTAATTACATCCATGTGGACCAGTGGGAATGGAAAATTAAAATAGTAAAAAAAGAAAAAGGAAATAAAACATCACCCATACATCCATACCCATTTGAAACATTTGCTTTCTTTTTTAAATGCATTTATATTTGCCTCATGAAATTCTTAGTACGTTTAATGCATTCGGTATCCTACTCTATTTACTCAGTATTATATGAGAAGTAAATCCTAAACGTGATTGGTGACTTAGCAGAGGAACATTTCCTCCTCTTTTGGGTATTTAAGTTATTTCCAATTTTAAATAATACAGCATTGAACATCTCTGTGAAAAATTCCATATCTGCTACAAACAATAAGTGCTGGAGAGGGTGTGGAGAAAAGGGAACTCTCTTGCACTGTTGGTGGGAACGTACATTGATACAGCCACTATGGAGAACAGTATGGAGGTTCCTTAAAAAACTAAAACTAGAACTACCATACGACCCAGCCATCCCACTACCGGACATATACCCTGAGAAAACCATAATTCAAAGTGAGTCATGTACCACAATGTTCATTGCAGCTCTATTTACAATAGCCAGGACATGGAAGCAACCTAAGTGTCCATCGACAGATGAATGGATAAAGAAGATGTGGCACATATATACAATGGAATATTACTCAGCCATAAAAAGAAACGAAATTGAGTTATTTGTAGTGAGGTGGATGGACCTAGAGTCTGTCATACAGAGCGAAGTAAGTCAGAAAGAGAAAAACAAATACCGTATGCTAACACATGTATATGGAACCTAAAAAAAAAAAAAAAAGGTTCTGACGAACCTAGGGGCAGGACAGGAATAAAGACACAGATGTAGAGAATGGACTTGAGGACACAGGGAGTGGGAAGGGTAAGCTGGGACGAAGTGAGAGAGTAGCATGGACATATATACACTACCAAATGTAAAATAGATAGCTAGTGGGAAGTAGCTGCATCGCACAGGGAGATCAGCTCGGTGCTTTGTGACCACCTAGAGGGGTGGGATAGGGAGGGTGGGAGGGAGACACAAGAGGGAGGGCTTATGGGGATATATGTATACATATAGGTGATTCACTTTGTTATACAGCAGAAAGTAACAACATTGTAAAGCAATTATACTCCAATAAAGGTGTTAAAAAATTCCATATCTGAATTGCAGATATTTCATTTATTTATTTTTAAAAAAATATTGTTTTAAATTTATTTATTTTATTTATTTATTTTTGGCTGCGTTGGGTCTTTGTTGCTGTGCGCGGGCTTTCTCTAGTTGCAGCAAGCGGGGGCTACTCTTTGTTGCGGTGTGTGGGCTTCTCATTGCGGTGGCTTCTCTTGTTGCAGAGCACGGGCTCTAGGCACACGGGCTTCAGTAGTTGTGGCTCGTAGGTTCAGTTGTTCCGGCTCACGGGCTCTAGAGCGCAGGCTCAGTAGTTGTGGCACACGGGCTTAGTTGCTCTGCGGCATGTGGGACCTTCCTGGAGCAGGGCTCAAACCCGTGTCCCCTGCATTGGCAGGCGGATTCTTAACCACTGCGCCACCAGGGAAGCCCTGAATTGCAGATATTTTAAGACATAAATGCCTGGAATGGAATCTCCCATCTAAACTGTTCTAAGACTCTTGATACTTACTCTCCAATTGCTTTCCAGAAAATATAAAAAAATTACAAAGACGTGTATATAAAAGATGAAATATGTGTAAATAAAAATATATATACATACACATATATGTGTGTGTATATATATGTGTGTGTGTATATATATATATATTTATAAAAGAAACTGCAGAGGCAGCTATAATCAAACACAAAGAAAGACTCTGAAATTCTGGTTCCCACTTATATCAGCTGTATAGTGAAGAGCTTTTTCAAAGTCGTCCCTCTTTTGGAAAGCATCATTAGAGTCTTACAGGATGGCAGTGAACAGCTATAGGGTCAAGGCTGCTTTTTCCTTGAACTAGTTCACTAAAGCATCCATAATATGAAAGCGAATACAGAATCCTTAAAGTTTATAGTCTGCTGGGTTCAGAAGGAGAAATTTCAGTTTTCGTATTGTCAGTCTCAAGCCTTTTCTGAAATTGTAAGTGACAGTCTAGCTGGGTGTGTACACACACACACACACACACACACACACACACATATATATGGAATGGAGCGTGAGTCTAGTACTAGGTTTGGAGAGTGAACTATTTTCTACCATAGATTAAGCTGAACTAGACCATATGTCAGAAAAGAGTCTCAATGTCAACTTAATCCATTGTCATAGCTGTAAAATGCTATTTCATTATACAAGTAAATCCCTTGTGGATTTCTTCTATCTCCGCAGCTCAAGTGTATTTTAATCTGTTGTGGCTTTTCTCCCCTCTCTTCCAACTCCCAACATTTTGGAATCATTAAGTATCTTTGTTTCCATGGTACCTGTTTGATATTTACACAAATTACGAAAGTAAGGTAGGAATAAAATGAAGGCAACAAAGTGTATTTTTAAAAAATGTTTTTAAAAAAGAAAGAAATATCTAGAAACAATGCAGTACCTTTCCAGGACATTTTAATGATTTTCTTTGGGAACTGAACAAGTGGCTAAAGATCCCAAATTCCATGGCACGATGTGTGCCTGTGTAGGAAAGGGTCGGATATAATGATGTACACGTGGATTCCATATAAGAGTTGTGTTTGAATTCCCCCAAGTCTTTAAAGAGAAGGGTTCTCCAGATGTGACAAAAGACAAGAAAATTTCCAAATCAAGATTCCCATTTGCCTTTCGGGATGTCGAATTTTCTCCACATTTGGGCAATTAAGGGTTTTGCTGAGTGAGCTTAGGACTCTGTCTCTTTAAGTGTTTAACAGTAATTGGTTCATGTCCTAGCGTTCATTGAAAATCCTAGACATTTCATGTAAAATCTTCTTAATGAGGGGATGAATTTTTCATTCACATGAGAAAGCTCACTCTGACAAACAATTTCTAAATAAAACTTTGGCGACATGACATCGCACATTGGACTTGACAGAGAGGACAGGTGCATTAGAATATAACTGTATGGCGATCCTTCAAGCTGTCAGCCATGAATATTTTATTTCTTAATGAATCATCTTTGTGAAATGAACTTTCTTGTTGTAGTGTCAGTGCCACTTACAACAAAAAGCTGGCTCCTTTTAAAAGGTGAGCCTCGTAAAGATGCTGATGCCTGCATAAAATGCTTAACCCTACCCGAGGTGTGTTGGGGCCTGTGTGGGACAGTGTACTCCCCTTCCCTTTTCTGAAAGTGACCTGAGAACTCATTTCACATAGCATAACAGCATCTAGAAGTAGAACCCTTCCCCTTGATTCATTGCTTCTCTTCTCAGAACTCGAATTCCAGGTAACCACCCAGTGGCAGCCACTTTGGCCCCTGAGTCCCTGTTGTTCTGAGGCATCATCGCTGGTAGCTTTTGAATTCTTGTTTCTAACATTCTACGGCCCACGAAGTGCCATTAGCTGGTGCTACCTGACACCTCAAGGCAATAAACCTTTTTGTTTCCAGCTCTCTTCTCTTCTTGATCTCAAAGATCACTTTTGCTTATTTGTTTTGAGGCTGGGGGAGGCTTTCATTCTCACAGTGGACTTGAACGTCTCCCCACGGAAGGAGCTGACACTTATTTTTATGTCTCCAGTGAGTCTTCTGAGATATTCCTGTGGCTTGGTGTGGAATCACTTTGTTCATCTCAAGACACAACGTAGACAACAGAATCTGCTCCCCCAAAATAGCCCGCAGTTAGTTCTATGCCCTTTGCCGCTCGTGGGGTTGTTGGCACAGTTTTGAGATAATATTGATTTTCCGTTTCTGTTTTTTTTTTTTTTAATTCATGGTCTCAACTGTGTTTTCAAGACTGCCTGGTAATCCTGTTTACTTAGTCTGGTTTCTCTTCTGTTCCTCCTAGCGGCTATTTCAAGCCGCTGTTTTCCCCAAGCCCTATCACTGGCTACCTCCTCCTGGTAGCTTTGCTACCAGGTAGTGAGATCAAAGAAACCTTTGCTGGTCAGTCTCTCAACAATACACCCAACTTCCCACCCTCAACTCCTCCAGAAATTGACCAGCATTTACCTCTATCTCCGCCTGCTTCTTCCCTTTTCACATTAGAGATGTCTTTCTTTGGATTCAACTCTTGGGTCAACTTCACCTCCTGTGCTGTGGACCCCAGGCTCTGCGCCACCCTTTAGGACTAGAGTTTAACCAATCAAGTGATAGGGGTCTGTACCAGTGATTGGCAAATTATGGCCATAATTTGTTCTTATAAGTCATATTTTAAAGAAACACAGCCACGCTCTTTCTGTGTCAGTGGCTGCTTCCGGTTCCAAAGGCAGAGTTGAGTATTTGCAACAGAGACTGTACGGCCCACAAAGCCTAAAATATTTTCTTTCTGGCCTTTTAGAGAAAACGTTTGCAGACCCCGGATTTATACCCTGGGTCAGGAGCCTGAACCCTGCAAACTGGGTCGCCCACGTAAGGGTCTGTAGTGAACCCCAAGTGGAATCAGTGTGTCTCCGAGTAATAATTCTTGCTCTTGGTAGTTTAGGCTTAATTCTTGAAGCCTTAAGCATATTTAAGCACCCTGTAATAACCATGAGAACTGGCTTGTGTCCTTGTGGCTCCACGCAGGAGAAAACCGGGCCAAGACTGAAAGCACTAAGTGGGCCCAGAGGAAACGGAATAAGCTAGAAATTTGTTGTTTCCTTTTCGTTAGGTTTAAGTGAGAATTATGTTTTTTAGCAAACTGTCAGTGTGGGCAGGTGACAGTTTTTGCAGGTATTTTTTTTTTTCCTCTCTTTTAACTTTTGCAAGTAGAGGTCCATGTTTTGTTCCACATTAATTATTATAATAGCTGCCACCCAAGGTTTAAAGATATGTTGTTCTCACCTTCAGAAAAAGGGTTTCAATTGCTGTCTCTGGAAAAAGTCCATACTGTAGGATGAATTTTCTTTTACCTTCCACTGCTCACCAGTCACCCAAATTCTTTGGATTCAATTAGATGTATATCATCTTATATCGCTTCTTCCAGAAAATGGATCTCTCTTTCTCTCTTTGATATGAGGAATATTCTGAAATCTGAAACCAAGCGGCACAAAAGCATTGTATTTATTACAGAATTACTCCCGGACACACACACACACACACACACACACACACACACACACTTTGTTTTTTCTAAACAAAATCAGTGTTATAACAGTTTTCAAGCAAATATACGCACGCGCACACACACACCCATTTGGTAAAAGACGCAAATTTGCAGTTGAAATCTGATGGCTTAAAAATGAAATCCCGAAAAAGAAATACAAAAAAATTCAAAGGCACGTAAATAAGTAAAGTCTTCCTCTCACACTCTTACTTGACCTCTTGGCTCTCCATCGTTCTCAGCCCTCATTTCCTTGCTGAGCATCCCTGCCACCGTCTCTGGATCTTCTGAGGCTGAATGGCTCATTCACAAGTCACTGTCCAAACTGGGCAGGCCTCCTGGATTCCCTGAAATGGAGCTGATGCTTTCACTTCCCTTTGCAAATAACCCTTGTAGTTGCTCTCTTTTGGTGAAGGGAACAAAGTAAGAGAGAGAGAAGAATGATGTTGTTCGGATTTGGTCTTCTCACCAATATTTCCCAAATTCAGTCATTCCCCAAACTAGCACCCTGATCATGCCTTACCTGAGTACCACCTGTACTATTATTTACTGATCACTTTCTCGCCCACTGTTTATTTTACCTAAATTTGAACTTTAGCCTTGTTCAAGGAAACTGTATAGAGGTAATCATGGGTTCCATGCCCTTTTGCCGCTCTCCAGGAAAATGCATTCACAGCTATTATCGTACAGAGTTTAAGTGCATCCCTGTGCCACCTCGGTTCATCATGGTTTCAGACTTTAGGAGGGAGCACACAGTGGACCTCGTTCCTCCAAATTTTCAGTAAATCACAGGTTACCTTTTAACGAATTCCTCCAAATGATTGCTCGTCTGTTTCACAGTGAATAACATTTATCCTAGGGGGATGAATAAAATGGAATTTAGACATTTTTGCTCAAAAAATGAAATTATTTAAATCCTCTCCTTTTATTTCTTTTTTTGTACCGCCCCTCCACAATATACCCTGTTTCTCACCCCTGTTAACTCAGTCCCATATGGTATTTGAATAATAATATGCAATTTCAGGTCTATTATCTGTAAGTCTCGGCATAATGCTTTCAGCTCCTGCCGTTCTCCTTAGTTCATGTCTCCCTCCTCCCCACCCCCAGGTCTCTAAGTACTCTGAAAGATTGCACTTCATTAAATTATTTTATAATGAGTTCCTGTTACCAGGGAATACAGAGTTAAAAAGGTGATCTCACTAAAAGTAATTAGCATAAGACCTGCCGGACCCATGGAAGTGACTGGATCGTAATCAATAGCAATGTGATTACACCCATGCAGCAATTATAAATTATTTAAAGCACTACCCCTAGGTTACTGGCTAGTTGCCTTTAAATTAAATTCTCTGTCAATAATTGATGCAAAGAATTAATGTGAGAATACCTTCAGTGACTGAAACTTTTTTAAGGTGGCATAAAATATTGAACTGTTGCCCGTCATTAGCAGCTAGGCTGTCTGTTTGCTGTAACATCCTTCTTTGCTAAATTGGTCAAGAAAGACTCTCAGATCTTGAAAGATGACGAATGATTCTGAATCCACTGCTGGCTGATCTTCTAAGGACACTGAAATGCCCCAATAGAACTTTCGTTTATGAAGGCCAAGGAAAAAAATGTCTCTAAAGAAGCTGATTTTATTTTTTAATCAAGTCTAACAAGTGTGTGAGCAGACTTGGTTTTCTTAACAATGTTTTAGTTGTTTGATGTGGCCAATATAGAGAAGGTCTGACCTAGCTTGAGAAATCATGGTCGATGATATTGAAGCAGTCAGTAAAATAAAATTAAAAAAAAAACCCCAGGCCTCCAATAATATAAAATGTGCCTCTGATAAAATGGGCTGTTTTCCTTACTTAAATAATGCCTTCTGTGTCTGTCTAAACATTGTCACTTCTATAGTATTGTTTCCTCTTCCACTGTCATTCTCTACTGGAGAATGTCCAGTGGAATCTGGACAATTATGTAGGAAATTCAAGGACTAGAAAGACATCTTCCATTGGCGGCCCTGGTTCCTGTCTGATTTAAGGAGGCAAGGGGCGCTCAGGGCACAAAAGTGATGCAAGAGCTGAGCCATGCACTGAAGTCAAGAATGGACTTCATGAATTTGAATATTCGAAGCCAAGCCCTCTGCTTGGGTACATATCCTGGTGAGATGTCATCTCTGGCCTCAAGGAGCCCACAGACAGGTTAACAGGCCATGTCCTTTACTCCTCCTTTAGAAGCTGATGGAGGAACCTCAGAGTTCTCTGGCATCCAGGGCAGGGGCCCTCAAAGAAGACCTGAGGTCAGAGAAGCTTCTAGAATCAGGAGACTCCACCTCCGTTTCAGTGGGTAAACAGCAGTTACTGAGACGAACAAAGGGACTCTCCAAGGTTGACGGACTCCCACGCCAGGGCACACTGAAGTGACATGAAGTGACTGGCCTAAGACTATAACCAGAAAACCCAGAGCCCTCTTGACCGTCCTATGCCTGAAATGAGGAGTGATATTCTTTTATGTGTGTTAAGCTCCCAGGGCCGTGCTTGGCACAGTGTCAGGGCTTGAAAGATGTCAGCCCCTTGCCTCTCCCCTCTTGTATCTAGTTGAGTACTTAAGGCTATCGTACTGGGCTTCCCACTTTCACTATAGTTCTTTCATTTTTGCACAGTTTAGGTTGGCTTCTCTCTTTTCTTTTGCTTCTTAGGGAGCCATCCCCAGGTGAAATCAAATGCCCTCAATGGAGAAGGGTGGGATTATTGCTCAAGACATTTTCTTCTCCCATCCACTCCTCCCTCAGACTTTTCTCCTTTTCCTCTTTCCCATTTTTTAATCTTGCCTTGCAGCCACTGTCTCCTAGACTGTTCTCTTTTCTTCCAGGCCCAGGGGATTCTTTGGTTGGGGACACCCCATCATGCCGAAGGACGTTTCTCCCACTGCTCTGAGCTCATTAGCATCCCCCCACCCCTTGTTTCAGAAAATGCCTTTCCTCTATCACTCTGTACCTCTCTCTGCTTCTCACATCTAACCCCCTTCACACTTTCTGTTCACACAGGTGAGAGGAAACTAAACTCAAACAGCATCTTCTGGTTTCCAGTACCCTAGAACAGAAGGTTTTCTAGACAGGTCTTTTGAGCTCGCTGCACAATATTTTCCTTGACACATTTGTCACTTGGCTGAGGCAGATGTCTTTCTTGTGATGTACTTGAGCTCTTGAGTACCAAGTATTCCCAAAAGCCACGGAGTAACTTCTTCTGTTGTGGCAATGTTTAGTGTTTGCTTTCATTTCCCAGTTAGCTTTTATCTTCTAATTAAAAAAAAAAAAATTATGCAGCACGTACACACACCTCACTGTTGTGCTGTGGTCAGACTCAAGCCGGTTCCTTTGTCAACTCCAACTAAGCAAAGGATACCCTCCCCTTCCCGGTCCCTCTCCCTAAATGGGCTGTTGAACCTCAGAGTTATTGACTTTTCAGTGATGCTTAAGCATGTAGATCACAAAGTCCTAGACTGTTCTTTTGTCCACATTTCTGCCACTTGGAAACGTAGGAGCTTTGGAGACAAGCCTTCTGCTCTACCTAAATTCACTGCTGCAGCTGTAGTCCAGCCTGATTCTAAATTTTAACTCACAGTGATTGTTTTCTTGCACGGAAGAAATGGATTAGCATGTCCAGGGAGCAGCGTGGTTCTCATGCCTGCCCCTGGTGTGTTTCTCAAGGCTGAATGAAGCTGCGGGCAGTGTAGACAGAGGATGGGAGTGTAGACAGAGAACCCGGCAGGATTGAGACTGAGCCTGGCAAGTGTGTACAAGTACATGAAGTTGACCTTCAGACCCCAGGATGGGCGGGCTTCGGTTTTCCACAGAGCAGCTCTTTTGAGAAAAACAGTGACTAACCGAGCATTGTGCCTAACTCACTTCTCAGAATTTTCAGTCAGAAATTATCTGATGACTGGACCGATTCTGATTACCATGATCCACCCCGGCAGCTCAGGTGTGCAGAGGGCAAGGGTCCTACGCATCCGCCTGGGCTTCCCATCACGCCACCGGGCGCCGTTTACGAGAACTTCTTGGTGTTCTAGATACACCTTATCTCGGCCGGCCGGGTGATTAGGGAAATAAACTCAGTGATTTGCCTTAAATGTTTCCATCATGGGAGTAGTTATTAGACATGTGCTGAAGTGTAATATCCGCTTTTTGAAACCACATGTCAAAGGTGATAGCATCAACAGCTTGAGAACTCTTTTAAAAAGCTGGGCTTACCCAGTTAAGAGAAATAAAATCTGCCTGTTTCATCAGTGGGTTTGCCTTACTTTTCTGTGGGTTTCTTTTCTTTTCTCAATGAAGTGTTATTTTAAAAAGGACCCAAGTTTCGATGCATGCGACATCTTCCTTTCTGATTCCTGGTAGCCTGGAAACACAGTGGTTCACCAAAGAGAATTCGTGTGTTGTCTTCTAAGTTGAGGCAGGGCCTCATGGCATTGTCTGTTCTGTCACATGGTGGTGGTGACAGCGGCCTAGCTCTCACCACAAGCCTCTCATCCTGTGTGGTTGTGGTATTCTTTCAATCCAGCACTCTGTCAACCCCGAATTTGGTGTCCAACTTGCACTGTACACAGGACAAGACCTGTTCATCTTTAAAGTTTAATAGGGGACATTTGGAAAGGATTCTACTGATACCGTGCCCAATCTGACCATGCAAAGGCAAATATGAAAGACTCTTACTGTGTTAAACTTCTCCTACTATGAGGTTGCCCCCTTGATCTTTACGAAGTGCGTTGGTGGGATAGATGGAGGAATACGAGACTTGAACATGCTATGGTTCTGGTAAATTCAGAGATTCGAACAAAAGCAAGTTTTCTTCAGAACTATGTCCGTGGATTCATAGAACCTGGCTGTGTCGAGTCTCGTGGCCTGGTCTCATGCCAAGAAGCTGATACCTTCACTTCAGAAAAGCTCAGTCTTTCTTTCACGTTACCCCTGCATTCTCTTCAAGAAGAAAGTGATCTCATGAGTTTGGCCCTGACAAGCACTTAACATCCCAGGTCGTGGATATGTGATTTGGCGCCTCCTTCAAGAAAAGGACAGCTCTCAAAGTCTGTATAAAAATTCATTTCCAGGGACTTCCCTGGAGGTCCAGTGGTTAAGACTCCGTGCTTCCACTGCAGGGGGCGTGGGTTCGATCCCTGTTTGGGGAACTAAGATCCCCCATGACATGCGGCGAGGCCAAAAAGAAATTTTGTTTTCACAGACGAGTAATCACCAAAGGTATTTCTGTAAGCACCCTAAAAACGTGCAAGCCACTGTTCTTTAAGAAAAAGATAGAAGCAACCATGTTTTATAAGAGAATGAAACAGAAATACTAGTAGAGGGAAAAGAAAAAGGTGTGTTAAATTATGTTTTCAAAATAATTATTTCCGGAATGTACTTATCTATTAAAAAAGAAAGTCACCAAATAGTTTTCAGAGATGCATTCAGTCATCCTCGGAAGTAAGAGCACAGTGAAAGGATTATGGAGTGACTGGCTTCCCAAAGCCACTCTGTGTGCACAAAGTGATCAGAAATGTGCCGGGGCTGCTGCTGGTCCTAACGAGAACTGGAGCCCTTAATTGTGCTCGATACGATACACCCGTTAGCACGTTGAAGCCACACCACAGTCTCGCAAGGCCCACGTGGCCTCCCCGACTTCTTCAGGTGAAGAAATCGCTGAGGCTGATAATTAACTTGCACAAGATCCCATTGCTAACGAGAAGCAAATCCATGATAATAACCTGGGACATCTGACCCCAAAGTCCATTGTCTTTCTACAGAGCACGATTTGTTCAGATAGCAATGAGTCAACAATTTCATAAGTCGTCTTAAAACTTCCCAGCACTTTTGTGGGTTGGATTTTGAACCTAAGAAGTAAGGTCTGTTTTACTAATACGAAATTTGACCTGGGAACTGACTCTCTTGGCAAGTGTGTGTGCGTGCGTGCGTGCGTGCGTGCGTGTGTGAGAGAATATTTATACATACACCTGTATTACTGGATTGTAATTTTCATACCGTAAAATTAACATATTTTAAAATACAGTTTTCAGGATTTTTGACAAAGGTACATATATACACACCCCTGTAATCGCCACCACAATTAGGCTATAGAACGTTCTCGTGATCCCAGTAAGTTCCATCATTCTCATTTCCAATAAGTCTGTCCACTCTCAGACGCAGACAATGTTCTTAGTTCTGTCTTGTTTCCGTGACTCAGTTTAACTTGTTTTACGACCTTATTTAACGGAAATCCTACCTATTCTTGTGTACCTGGCTTCCTGTGCTCAAAGTCATCTTTGGGTGTCCATCAGTAGTTTCCTTTTTCAGTGTTAAGCCGTGTTCCATTGAAAAAAAAAACGCACCAGGGTCCATTTATGCATGTACCTGTTGATGAACATTGGGTGTTGCCACGTTTTGGGTATTATGAATAAAGCTGCCATGAATATTCTTGTATAAACCTTTTTTGTGCGTTTACATTTTTATTTCTTTCTGATGAACACCTAGGTGTAGAACTGCTGGCTCTTAAGGTATGCCTGTTTAACTTGTTACAATGCTGTCGAACAGTTGTCTAAACGGGTGTCTATCTCGAACTCTTACAAGAAGTGTGTGAGAGTTCATGTTGTTCCACATCCTCGCCAGTACTTGGTATTTTCAGTCTTTTTAATTATAGCCTTTCTAGTGGGTGTGAAATGGTATCTCTTGGTGGTTTTGCATTTTCCTGATGACAAGTGCATCTTTTTATGACCTCATTAGCCATGCATGTATTTTCTTTCTGTGTAGTGCTTGTTCACATATTTGGCCATTTTTTCAAGGTTTTTCTTTTTTGTCTTTTTATTATTGGGTCTAGGAGTTCCTTACATACTTTGGGTACAAGTGTTTATTCACACGTATTGTGAATTTTCTCCTAATCTTTATCTTCTCTAGTCACTCCTTAATGAAGGCTTTTGTAAAGCAGAATATTTTAATCCTGATAATGTTCATTGTAACTTTTGTCTTTTCTTCTATGGTTATTGCTTTTTGTGTGCTGACAGATCTTTCCAGTCCCAAGGTCAAAAAGATATTTTCCTCTGTTTTCTTCTAGAAGTGCCATAGTTTTCGTTTTTACATTTAGGTCTATGTTCTCTCAGTGAATTTCTTTATATGGTATGAGGTAAGGATAGGGGTTTATCTTTCCCCCATGTGAATCTCCAGTTGTTCCCACCCCATTTGTTGAAAGACTGTTCTTCTCCTTATTGAATTTCCTTGGTTCCTTTGTCAAAAATCAGTTGACTATATATTTGTGCATCCGTTTCTATACTCTCCATTGTACTTCATTGATCTAATTGTTTGAAGGTTTTTTCCCTTATGTCTGTACCTACTGTACTGACACTGCAGCTTTACAGTAAATTTTGAAGTTAGGTCATGTCAGGCTTCCAACTTTGCTCCATATTTCAAGATTGTTCTGGCTGTTTCAGTTACTTTGCTTTTCCACTGAAATTTTAGGATCAGTTTCTCAATATCTTTTTAAAGGACTGCTGAGATTTTATTTAATTATTCCACTGAATCTATTGATCAATTTCGGGAGGATTGAAATCTTAACATTATTAAGTATTATAATCCATGAGCCTGTATCTCTCAGTTTATTTTGGTCTTTTCTAATTTCTCACTGGTGTTTATAGTTTTCAGTGTCTTGTACTTTTTTGTTAAACTTATTCTGAACATTTTGCTTTTTATGCTGTTGTAAATAACATTTTGAAATTTCTTTTTCTAATTGTCTGCTGCCACTGTGTAGAAATAAAACTGATTCTAGCAAAATGATCTTATATCCTGTTATCTTAAAATTTTTTATTAGTTTCTTCCTTTTTTTTTTTTTTTTTGATTCATAAGATTTTCTGTGTCTCCGAATATGTTTTACCTCTTCCACCCTGATTTTTCTCGCATTGTTTCTTTTTCTTGTGTTAATGCCCTGGTAGAGCCTCCAGGAATGTTGAAGTGCAGAGAGCAGACATACTTGCCTTATTTAGTATTTCTCCGTTATGGATGACTCTAATTGTAGGGTCTTTGTCAGATTGAAGAGTTCGCATTTGTTTCTTGTTTGCTGAGAATGCTGTTATAAATATGTATTTATATATACTTGATATTCTTCTTACTCTTATCTGTGTATTGAAGGGAGTTTAGCTTATTGGTAAAAAGGGTTGGTGCTGGGAATCTGACTCCAAAATCTTAACCTAGAAACATAGCCAGGGGCAAGTTGCTTATTTCCTCTGAGTCAGTTTCCTCATCTGTAACTGGAATATGTATGCAAAGACCTTACGTACAGACTGACACGTAGTGAGCACCGCATAAATGTTAGCATTCTTTTAATAGTATGGCATTTATGGGGAAAAATGGGGTTTATATTCCAGCATCTTGAAAAACGTTCATCTTGAACACTGAGGACATCAGCCCTGTGAGCCACGGTTGATTGTGAAGATACAGCCGCCAGTTTCTGGGCTGATCTTGGTAGACTTTTACAGATAACCAGAATGGCAGTACCTTTTCCCATTCCACTTCTCTAGTTTTAAAAGTAGATGTCTGTGATCCCTGAAGAATTATCTGCAAACTAGCATTAAGATGAAAATCTTTTATATTTGTTCTGTAGCTTGGAAAACTAGTGCATGGTGTGTTTTATTCCACTGGCTCCTAAGGTTCAGGTATTAACATAAATACAGCCCATTAACACTTGTTCCTCTCTGTCAGGACATAAATTAAGTCTGCAGGTGTTCCATGAAGCTGTACCCTTGGTACTAATTAAGCCTTGATAATTAGGTTTGTTAAATTCAGGACTTTAAGCTTGTATACCCTCTCTGGGTTACCAAAACGGAGGTGTGCAACATACAAACCTTTTCCCCAGCCCCCAGCTTTTTTTTTTTTTTTTTTTTAACTGTAGAGAGCTTTGTTGTTCTTTTTCCATTTTATTCCTTTATCATTATTATTTTTTAAATTTTTTTAATGAAGGGCAAGTCACTGACGAACCCTTCACCCTTTTGCCGGTGTTGGGTGTAAACCTTGAAGGAGATCTGTACTCTTGTTTATGGTGGGATTAAAGCCTTTTCTTCTGCTGTTTTGTGTCAGCACAGACACTGTAGTGGACAGTTTCCAGCCTGGCTTCTCCATACACTGAACATGTCCAAATCGTTGCCTTCAACCCAAATGAACTGTCACTCAAGAATGCCTTTTGCTATCATTAAAAACTATGCATGAAATCTGCTCAGAGCCCAAGTAATCTGTATTTGTAATTTTTTCCTTAAAAGAGGAGACCTTTTGTTAATAGAGAAGTAACATTTTAAAATGAAGAGAGCCTCTCTAGCTCTCAAAAAAAAAAAATCCCCGTAGTCCCTATTCCCACTGGTTTTCCAAACAGAGATCCTTATTTGGAGGACAAGGAGGGTATTTTGTGGCTGCCAGATTATTTGTAACCAATACGAAAACCACAAAATCATCTAATCAGAATAAATTTTCTTTCCAGTTCATCTTTCCTCTTCGGTTGCTTTATAAATCTATTGCTCATCAGATCCGATGTTTGGTGAATGCCATTTTTCATTGTGAATAAATGGAATCATAAAAACAACTCTATTAACACTGCCTTCAATAATATTCATAGCGATCATGCTAACTTAATAGCCTCTCTTATTTGAGGGATATTAAATAAAATTATACTTTTAATCAGAAGCATTTTTTTTTTTTAAGAAAGGTTTATACAGCAGGAGACTACCATGATACAGATCATTTCATGCTCCGCGTTCGTTTCCCAAAATGACCAGTGATTAATCCCTGCAGAAGAGTACCTGAGCATTCCTGTTTTTCAGTTTCAAAGAACGCAATCTACAGCAGGGGCCACCCCTCTCTTTCTTGACCCATCCTCTCTGTTAAGAGTCCCCTCACATCCAGAAGCTCTCGTTTTCTCCTTCAGGCAGGGGAATTTAAAGTGCATCTTCAAGGTCCGAAGTGCAAAACTCACGTCCCTCCCCCTGATGACAGCAGGGGAGGAAGGTGACACAGAGATGGAGAGAGGGACTTTGAAGGAAATGGTTTAGCAACAATCCAAAGGCTTGCCTTTGTTTTCTTTTTCCTTTCCCTTTTTTTTTGGTTTTTAATTGTATCGGAGTATAGTTGGTTTACAATGTTGTGTTAGTTTCAGGTGTACAGCAAAGTGATTCAGTTATACATATACGTATATCCATTCTTTTTCAGATTTTTTTCCCCAAATGGCTATTACAGAATATTGAGTAGAGTTTCCTGTGCTGTACAGTAGGTCCTTGTTAGTTATCTATTTTATATATAGTAGTGTGTATACATCGATCCCAATCTCCCAATTCATCCCTCTCCCCCCTTTCCCCCCTGGTAACCATAAGTTTGTTTTCTACATCTGTGACTCGATTTCTGTTTTGTAAATAAATTCATTTGTATCTTTTTTTTTTTTTAGATTCCACATATAAGTGATATTATGTATGTCTTTCTCTGTCTGACTTAACTGCATTTGCAAGGACAGGCTATCCAGTGGAAGTTTCAGAACGTCCAGGATGTTATAGAATATCTTTAGAGATCCCTAATCAGATAGAAATGGGGCATTTTTGTTAGAATTATTCCATCTTTTCCCCTTCTTTCCTCTTCCCCTCCTGTTCTCCTTTTTCTTTCTCTTTTTTTTTTTTTTCTTTTTCTCTCCCTGCCATCCCACCCCCTACCCTTCACCGTTCACAACTAGCTTGTAGTCAGTCTTCTAAACAGCAGTGTACAATTTAATACCATCACTGCCCTCTGCGGTGAAGGGCTGGCTGGAACCCACACAAGTGTCACCCAGAAATCTGAGCAGGCATCAAACCTGCAGTGTCCTGCCCCTCGCTTTTGGGAAGGCAGAGTAGAGAGAGGGCGGAAACTCCCTTGGTGTCCTTGGGAGGCATTGTGATGAGAATAGACCCCTAGAGTTTAAACTAGTTCATTCCTCCACCTCGCCCTTTATTGTGTTCACTTTTCAGGGCTTATTTTCTTTAACTGCAAAATGAGCTAGCTAGTAACAAGGATACTGAGGATTGGGGATAATCGTAATAATGGGAATAATAAAAATTATACAGTCAGACCTCAGAGATATTGTGGGTTTGGTTCCAGACCATCACAATAACGTGAATATCGCAGTTAAGTGAGTCACACGAATTTTTTTGGTTTCCCAGTGCCTATAAAAGTTACATTTAACTCTACTGTAGTCTATTAGGTGTGCAATAGTAGCTTTGTGTCTAAAAAAAAAAATTAAACATTAAAAATAGCATTAATTTAAAAATAATGCTGTTGGGAAAATGGCATAGACTTGCTCAATGCAGGGTTGCCACAAACCTTCAATTTATAAAAAAACTTAGTATCTGCAGAGAGCAATAAAGCAAAAGCACGTTTGAACGCGGTCTGCCTGTAATCGTGATAGCATCTGCCGTGTGGTGTCATGGGTTTCTGTGATACGCCAGGCACTGGGGAATGTTCCGTTTCCTTCTCAGAGCTCTCTGGAACTGTTGTTGTTCCCAATTTACATGGGCGGATCTGAAGGTTCAGAGTAGATGAGTCGTTTTCTCCAGGTGACATGGTTAATGAGTGGAGCCTCCCTGGGCCTGGGAAAGGGTTAAAGCCCCATAGGCTGGAAACATTACCTCCACACCACCTGTATCCTTTTATCAACGTGATCTCTTTCCGGAAAGTAGGTGACAGTCACCTACAAAGGCAAGCAGGGAAAACCTTTCTGTAGAAAACTGCTATTAAACTAGCAACAGACACAAAGTCAAATTATTGTTATGACTTTGCCTTAAAGCAGAAGCTGCCAATTATAGAAGCTTGTGATGTCATCACTTAAGTGATCTTGTCAATGTCCTCTTTGGGCGGAACAGTCACTGAAAAGGTAAACCCTTCCCCGCCAGGTTCAGCCTGCCTCTGAGGTGTTTGGGATTGGAGTGACCATAGAATGGGTCATCCTAACTGAGACATTTTTGAGAGAGGAAAGAGGCAAGTAATTATACCAGGATGATGGGCGTAAATCAGGACATCTGGTCTACCTAGCTGTAACCCATCATACTTACTACTTTGTGAAATTGTTGGGCGTTCGCATCTGGCCTTTTTGCAGAGTTTGGTGTTAGGCCACTGAATCCTTCTCAGTTTAGTTGGGGGAAGGAAATAACCATCTTTCTGTCCTTAAAAACAAAAATCACTTAATCGTTTTTAGTGTCAACATCCCTTCCCTGCTTGGTGAACCTCTTGGTTCTCTGCATTGTATCTTCCCATTCTCCCCCTACTTCCCAATAGAGCACTTCAGCTTAAGAGTGTCCTTATAACTGCTTAAAATCCATCGACAATCTTTTTTGCTTTTAACTGGAAGTGCGAATCTCTGAGACCTGTATTTTGGGGGTCAATTTAAAATTATTGTGCAGTGGGGCCTTTAGTGGCTTATGACTGATCCTGTATGAGAGGTTGTACCCGATACCCTCTGCCCTGGACGTGAGGGTGGTGGGAGGCCCCAGGAGAGGAGAGAAGGACAAGCTGCATGCTAATTTCAGTTGTACGTTGGGTCCACATGTACTTGCTTCCAACTGAAAGAAAATCTGAGATGGGAAAATTCCGCTCTAAAAAAAGAAATGTAAATCAAATGATGGTCCCTGAAAGAATTCTTCCATTAATAAAGGGCTGGACCATGAACTGAAGGAGTGAGCCACCTGCATGTAAGAAGAACAGTATCCTATTTATAGAATTCATTTAAAAAAGAACTTCTTAGGAAGATGGACCAAGGGACTCTCGATTTCAAATGTTAGTTGGGTAGGAGAGGGAAAAGTTTTTTTAGCCCTCTTAAGGTCCGTGGCTGGATCTGAAAATTAAACTGACAAAGACAGATTAAGAAGAAAAAAGCATACGATTTATTTAATGTAAGTTTTACAAGACACAGGAGCCTTCCGGAGGAAATGAGGTTTTATGCTGGGTTTGATGAAGAGTAGAGAGTCAGTTATAGAGGAATATGATGTGGTAAAAAGCATGAGGTGAGTGTAGGAAACTGGGGGAAACTTAGCAGAGCCTTTTTTTCTGAGTCCCTTTGTCTTCAGAGATAAGGATGCGTCTGGGGAGACCACAGGAGGGATTTATGACCTGTGTCAGGGGACAAAGGAGGGAGAAAGAGTAGCCTTACTATTCAACGTGCCAAGGTGCCTTCTTTTGGGGTAGTGTGTCCTGAACCCCATCAGTTGTATCAAACATATTCACCCAAATTGCCCAGACTTGGCCCAGTTATCTGTGTTAGAACATCCCACCCCTCACCTCAAGCCATCCCAGATTCCTTCTCTCATTATTAATTAACTAAAGGATCAAAGGTCCAGAAAGGAGAAATAGCTTTGTACTAGAAACTTAGTAGTGATTCAGTAAATGCTCTGGGATGGATGGATGGATGGATGGGTGTATAGATGGGTGGATGGCTGGGTGGATGAGTGAATGAATGAATGAATGAATAACATAGGCCATAGTATTTCTGTCTCCTTGGTTACAGGCCTTGGATAAACTCAGCAGTCTGAGGGAAATCTCACATAACTCCTATAAACCCAGGCTTCCTCAGTGAAGACGCAGCCATCTAGAGACAGCTAGGGTAGCAGCAAACCACCAGCGAGGTGAATTATCTCCCTGTGCCTTTTGGAAACAGAGCTGTTTTGTCTCCACCAGGGAGGAGTAGAAGGAACTGCAGAATTGAGCATTACAGGAAAGCCTCTTGGCCTTGGATGAGAGGACTTTGTTACTGGGCAAAACAAGCCCAGCAGGAAGGGCTCTTTGATATGTAAATGTAGCCCGATAAGGATTTCCTCTCATTCCTCTGCTTTCCAAACTGGAATATTCTCCCCAGGAAGAGGGTCCCGACCCCTCCCATTCTGGATCCTTCAGTGGTCCCCTGCAAAATCTGGCCCTAGTTGTAATATATAGTGGTCCCACCGTATCCACAGGGGAATCGGTTCCAGGGCCCCCGAGAATATCTAACTCCTCAGATGCTCAAGGTAGCACCGTCGTCCTCCCTCTCCAGGGGTTTCACAGGTACATAAATAACCTGTTGCAGGTGGTGGTAAGTGCTGTGTAGGAAACAAAAACTGGGTAAGTTCATAGAACGAGGGCGTGTGACTTTGGCTGGAATCCACAGGATGTCTCTGAGGAGGTGTCGTTTAACCAGGGCTGAGGATGAAGTGGTGCCGAGTCCCAGGAGGACAGGAGAAGACCGGCCCCCAAAGAAAGACAGCGGCCAGTGCAAGCCGTGTGGTAGGTCAGGGGTTGGCGGGTTTGCCAACCGCAAGCGGCTTCGATCAGGACCACAGTGAGTAGTTGAGAAAGGAGAGGAGGCTGGGAGCAGCTCAGGCACAGCTTGGCAGCCTTCAGGCGGAATCTGGAGTTTGTTTCAGGTGTCCGGTTATTTGGAGGAAGCCTTGACTTACTAGCCCTATGGCATTGGTAGGTCCCAAATTTGCAGGGCGAGCAGGCTTTGTAATCTCCTTAAGGCTCAAGCTGCTACTAAGGCCAAGTGTATGCATCACCCCCGCTATTTCCGAGCCAACAGCAGCCTTTTGCGTCCCCTTTACCACGTGGTTATTCTTTACAGCCCCAAATGAGAGATGGGCACATGTACAAGTCAAGGCGCCCAGGGTGGAACTGGGGGGGGGGGGGAATGGAAAAATCCAGATCCCCTTTGGTAAGAGTGGCCTTCTAGCCTGGGGTGTTCTCTGTAGAGCTGTTAAGATCGTTATGAAACTTTATGGACCATAAACCCCACGGAAACAAGGAGAGTGAACATCCATGCTATTACAGGAGTGTCAAAACAGGGGCTATATTTCATGGCCTGAGAAGTACACACAGTTGGCCTGCTGCAAGTCCGGGAGCGCCTTCTGGCTCGTTTTAATCCTCAGCCTCTCTTTTGCCTTTGGGCAAAACCCACCATTTGATGCAGGAGGCTTTCTGAAAATGATATTCCTCTTAGGTGACAGTTCCCTTTCAGAAATCTAGGCGTAAGGTCCATTTCCTGAAAGGATGTGATCTTGACATCCATCAGCCTCTGTGCCCATCCTGCCAATATATTTCTTACGAGGAGCATGCAGGTCATTCTCCAAACAGAAACGTATGGCCCCTATTTGAAATGAAGCATGTGGTTTCTTCCGTACATCAGCTTGGTCCAAATGCAAAAAGTCAGGCAAACCGAGGGTATGAGAAGATGCCACGCACATCTTAGGCCAGTGACTGTCTGGGAAATGGTAAACGCTGCTTGGCAAACGGTACCCCGCCTCCATTGCTCCAAGAGATTCATTTCGCAAAATAAGATATCAAGCTAATTTTAATGTTACTTCTTTCCGAGGTTTCATCTTCCCTCCCAGGTGCCACCTATATTTTGTATCAGGATCAGGTTTTGCAGAGTATCCTTATATTTGATTTAATTGCCTGAGAAACTCAGATATCATGAATTTGTTACCTTTTTTGTTTGTTTGTAGATCTGGTAGTCCTTGGTACTGTTCCAAATGCTCCTCTCCTCTCCTTCTGGGGATCACACGTTCCCATCCCTTGAAGTCAGGCATAAATAGGTGACTCGTTTTGGCTGAGGAAACGTGAACAGAAGTGTTGCTACAACGGGAGATTTGAAGGCAGAGCATGGTGATACGCCGCTTTTCCTTGACAGTATGATCGTGGACTCACACGGTGAGATGGGTCCTCCATCACCCAGGGTCCCTGAGTGACTAAAGCGAGCAGAGCCCCCTGCCAACCTGTTCTGGGCCTGTAGTCTGAGCAAGCGTTAAGCTTTTGCTGTGTTGAGTCTCTGAGATGTGGGGACTGTTCCTTACTACAGCAGAACCTCTTCCATCCTTACCAGAACAGAGTGTGATATTTCATGGTATTACAGTGTGCTTGGGTCTTTCATATTCAGGGCAACATGGGTGATTTTCTTTTAAATTAAGTGCTTTACCCATCACAACTACCTTAATTGCCCATGGGTGCATGCTTCCGTATCAGTGCATGGTTGACCTTTACAATAAATCATGTATTTGTAAAATATATCCTCATGCCATCCTATTGGGCCTGGGGAAGTAGTCTTTTCTATTTCTCAGTGGCCTCAGTCCATCTACCCCTGCCTTTTGTGGACACACAGAAGTGCCAGAAATGACAGTGACTGACAGAGAAGTTAGGAGGAGATGCAAAGAAAGAAGTGGTCAGCTCTTTTGGCAGTTTAACAAAATGGGGCTCCTAGGAACTTTTCCCCCCACTTGCAGTGTTGCAAGAAGCAGCACAGCATCAATGGTCCTCAAGGTCAGAGTGTACAAGAATCAACTGGGTGGTGCTTTGTTCTAAGGGCAGATAATTGCCCCCAGCTGCCAGGGATTCTGATTCAGTAAACAGAAGTGGGGTTTGGAAATCCTGGTTATGGCCAGGCACCCCAGATTCATTTGTGGACCTTACACTGAAAAATACTGGACATGGTAGTCAAGTGTATTTCCTTCTAGAGACTATCTGGCTACTGAATCCAATTGTGGTCCTTCCTAGCTGTGTTACTTTGGGCCAGTTTTTCACTGTCTCTGAGCCTCAGTTTCCTAATCTATAAAGTGGAGATGGTATTGTTCCATTATGTGTTGCATAATGGCATATAGTCAGCATGAAATCAATGTTAGCTCATTCATCTAGACTGAACAGAGCCCCAGGTTGTCTTTAAGCTTTTTCTATTATTCACAACGGTGATAATGGTGATATTAACTAAAGACCCACTGTGGGTCAGGCATTGTGCTCGGCATTCTACATGCATTGTTTCATCGAATCCTTGCAAGAATGCTGCTAGGAGTTGTACTCATTTGCAATTTGTAGATGTTGCATCTAAAGTTCAGAGAATTTGCCTAGAGACACGCAGTTAGGAGGTGGTAGCTCGATGGGTTTTCTTCTGTACCTTCTCCTAAAGCCACTTGCTAGAACTCCTTCAATCCTGTTGCTGGAGATCAGAAAATGCCAGTTTCTCCCCTCTCCCTCGCTGCTTTGTTGGAGACGTAACCAGCAGGATGACATCCCTGGCACTGTAATTCAGCGTGTCAGTCCGGGGAAAAACGCTCGGTGGAATTTCCTTTCTTTATCATCTTATGCTCCCTTTAATTTTCCTTTCAGTTCCCCTCCGTAAAAGGCAGTCCCTGTAGCTCTCATAAAACTTTATGGTTTTACTTGTGATTAGGCAATGGCAAAATTGATTCCCTAAGACCAACTTCTAGTCAAGTTATGTAACTAGCCAGGAAGGGAGGCTGGGACAGTGAGATGCACAAGGCTCTCCCTGAAGAGGTCAGACATATTATCATTGGTTAGATGCCGTATCTTTAAAACACCATCAGCTCGGAAAACACTATCCATTAGCAAGAGATCAGAGCCATGAGAAACCTCAAAAGGTCGAAGGGTCTGTTCCCGGGGCTCCGCAAAAGAGCTCAGCATCCCAGAAGGACGATTAGCCTTCCAGCTCTGGGACTGTCTGGGAGCACCACAGGTCTGTATATTTCTTTGCTTTAGTGAATTAACCCGTTGGATTTCAGCCCTAGCTTTCGCTTCCCATATGCAACAGCCCACGTTATATCCTGCCAGAATAGATTTTGATTTCGATCATGTAATTTGCTTTAGCTGAGGCAGTGTAAGGGGGTCTGAGACCCTGAACTTGGAGGGAGAGAGCTTGCTTGTGTCTCTGCTTATCGCTTCATGCGGGCAGAGGTCCTCCTGAGCATCCCCGAGCCATTTCCTCATCCTGGTGCACAGCTAGACTTGGTTTCCCCCCCTCTCTGGTGTTAGCTGTGGCCACATGTCTGCGTCCTGGCCAGTGGAGTATTGGTGAAAGTGGTGTTGGCCCTCCTAGGTCTGCCCCATTCAAACCCGCCGTGCACAACCCTCCATCCTCCTCCCCCTGCTGGTTTGGAAGCCACACTTTAAAGATGGTAGGGCCACGAGATGAAAAGAGCCACTGTCCCTGAGTCAGTGAACAAAGCCACGCCACCCCACTGATCAAGAATACTCCTTCTGGATTTTATGTAGGTGAGAAACCTTTTATCACATCACAGCGGCCACCGTGACCCTAACTGGTGCACGTGTTCGCAGCTACTTTCTGACCAGGAATTATGGCTCCAAATTCACTGCTACTGCTGGTCAGTCTGAGAAGCTTGAGAGATGGAGGCTTGCCAACCGCAAGTGGAAATGGAGTTATTCATTTGGCTTGTACAGGTTGAGAGAGGGTTCCCTTTACAGGACATTCCAGTTATTGAGCATAGAATTTGGTCACCTTGTCTTTATCTTGTCTGGTTGAATTCTGTAAGAACTAAATGTCGCGTATCTGCAATGCTAGGGATCCCTTTTGCAGGATCCTGGGAGATTTTTCCGTCTAAATAGCTTAATTGTTACTCTACAGGGTAATCATAAATGTAAATCAACTTAATATGACTTGATTGCTGGTGATGACTTTGTCCCTCTGATGATGCCAGCCAGTAAGTGCCACTCAGAAGGGTGTGGGCAAACGCTACCCTGCACAAAATGTCACCAGGGTCCTGGGCATTGCAGATTTTAAAAAATGAAGAATGACACTGTGACATAGCTGGTTCCTATTAGCAAAATAACAGGTGATGTATCAAAATCATTGACTCGGAAGGCAAAGTATTCGCCCACCATTTGGGGAAGGTGCTTGTCTGTGTCTTTTCCCGACCAAAACAGTTCTCTGCGAAATTTCTTCATGAGCCCCCATCCCGTCATCTGCCTTGATCAGACATTTGCTTACTGGAATAATTTTGAGAGGGAAGTTGATACGGTTCACACAAGTGTATGTAGCTCCCAAATCTTCTACTTCCAACTTTTAATCTCTGTCACCCCAGCTTTATAACAAGATGAACCGTCCAGGAAGAAAAATGGGAGAATTCTGAATTTTAATTTGCTGTTTCTTCACACAGACAAAATACCCTGAGCTCAATCAGTGCCCAGAAATGAAGGCCAATGGATAATGATTGGGGGCGGAGGGAAGCTTGGGTGTCCCACCTATTGTTTCAAACTCTAATTAGGAAAAGGGAGTTCAGGAGCATTGTCTTCTCCCAGCATGCGGACACGATGTTATCATTGTGTTTACAGGGCTGGTCTGGTTCCCAGCCCAGGGTCCTCCTGCACGGATAACCGTCCCATCTTGATAAAAGAATACCCTCAGCCGAGTCCTAAACACGCCGCACGCACGAGGAAGACCCTATGCTGACGGCAGGGAGGAAGCCACACATTAGCAAACAAGTTTGCAGGCCAGGAAGTTTTAATCAGTTCTTTCTACTCCAGGAGGGATGATGGATGGAGGCCCCGTTTCAGAGGGGTTTCCTTTAGATAAAACAATAATGCCATGCTCTCAAGAACCTTGCTCGACAGCAGAAAGCTGTGATTAATCCCCCAAAAGTCAAACATGGGAAGACTGGCAAGATGAGATTATTTGCTGAGTATAATTAGCCACAATTATCACTGAAAAGAATTTGGGGAAGGGGTGTGGGATTCTACTCTTAAAGGAGAAAAGCTCTGTAAAGGAGGATTACGAATAGGGTAACCTTATACTTTACTATTTAATCAGTCTTGGATATTTTTTAAAGTGAAAGGAGACACTAATAAGAATTCTTCCAGGAAAACAGGCATGAATTAGGATTGTCCTAGGCCAGTAGGGATGAACGATCACTTTGCCTATTAATAAGAAGGTAAGCCCAGTCACAAAATTCACAGATTTGAAAAGAACCAAAGTGTTCATATCTGGGTTGGACTCCGAGCTAAATCTCTTATAGATTCTGGGAAAGTTTGTCAAATTGTAACAACTCAGAGTCAGGAAAGTAGTTTCCTGTTTTTCTCTGTATGGAGTTACCACAGACACTTTCTACTGCAAGTGAAAGAGAACGTCACCCAATCAGACCTATCTAACTGGAAAATATAGGCGTGACAAGGAGATGGGGTAAAGCTTGATCCAGGTGCTAAATGATCAGGACCTGATTTCCATCTCTCGTTTTATCCTTAGTTTCATTTCCTCAGCCTTGGCTCCATTTTCTGACAGCCTCACTCTTTGGATGTTATGACAAGTATCAGCAACTCTCAGGCATATCTTTCCTGGTTCAACCCAGTGGGAAAAGGCCAGTGTCTCTTTTCCTGGGATTCAGTCTGACCCAGCTTGGATCACGTGCTCATCCTGAACTAGTCTCTATAGCTAGAGAGATTTGGAAGTTTGGCAAGTCATAGGATTCACCCCGGTGCGTATACCGCAGACCATCCAAAGCTTATGAACTAAGAGTTTAGGAGACTCTGGTTCCCTGAAATGAAATCACAGAACCATTATCAAAAGAAGTGGAGATGGTTTCCCGGTGGACTGAACTCAACACATACCCTTTATGTACCTCCTGACCTATGTAATCCCTGTTGCTGTGTTAACCAGTGGTAGCCAGTTACCTGCACTTGTGCATTAATTAGGCAAGGTCCATCCGGTCTGATACCAACCTAGCCCAACACCTGGCTGATTCTTTTTTTAAACTCAGGACTTTATGGAGACAACAAAGCCATCAGTTGGGAATTATCCCCCTCCTCTCAACCACCACTGGCCACAATCTGGAAACACATTTCCGTTCCCTTGCTACCGCAGCCCACGTCCTTGAACTTTACCACCCATCCCACTTGCAGCTTGCTATTTAATGTCTTTCTTTCCCATGTGACTGCAGGGTACAAACGGGCAGGGACTGTATCTTTAGTTCATTGTCGTGGCCCCCAGAACCTGCCACCATACCACTTATAAGAAGTATTAATTAATATCTACTGTTTTGGCCATTTTTGTAGTTTATTTAATGAACATTTAATATCACATGATTCCACCCGTGACCAATTCTTTTTTTTATCAGTGTCCTCTGTGTTATTCTATTTTATTGAAGTATAGTTGATTTACAATGTTGTATTAGTTTCTGGTGTACAGCACAGTGATTCAGTTTTATGTCAGTATCTATCTATTTCACATTCTTTTCCATTTTGGTTTATTACAAGATATTGAATATAGTTCCCCGTACTATACGGTAGGTCCTTGTTGTTTATCTGTTTTATATATAGTGATGTGTATCTGCTAATCCCAAACTCCTGATTTATCCCTCTCCAACCTGCTTTCTCCTTTGGTAACCATAAGTTTGTTCTCTACGTCTGTGAGTCTGTTTCTGTTTTGTAAATAAGTTCATTTGTATCATACTTTAGATCCCACATATAAGCAATAACATATGGTATTTGTCTTTGTCTGACTTACTTCACTTAGTATGATAATCTCTAGGTCCATCCATGTTGCTGCAAATAGCATTATTTCATTCTTTTTTATGGCTGAGTAGTATTTCACCGTATATATGTACCACATCTTCTTTATCCATTCATATGTCGATGGACATTTAGGTTGCTTCCACGTCCTGCCTATTGTAAATAGTGCTCCTGTGAACGTTGGGGTGCATGTATCTTTTCGAATTAGAGTTTTCTCTGGATATATATGCAGGAGTGGGATTGCTGGATCATATGGCAGCTCTATTTTTAGTTTTTTAAGGAACCTCCATACTGCTCTCCATGTGACTGCACCAATTTACATTCCCGCTAACAGTGTAGGAGGGTTCCCTTTTCTCTACTCCCTCTTCAGCATTTATTATTTTCTACTATCTTTTTTTTTTTCAATTGAGAAAGCCCATATTATAGAACTAAAATTTAGCAAGGAACACATATAGATCACAAAATACTGATATCCTAGATGGGATTTTCTATTTTTCTTTTCTAAAAGGCACATGCTCAGTGTGTGTCTGTGAAACCCCTCCCTCTCCTGGGTCAGCTTGTTCTGATGCAGACTCCTGCAGTCATCCTTGTGTGGCAGGGCCGGAACAAGGCTTGGTTATTCTCGGTTTCAGGGCCCCTGTCTTTGTCTCTGCTGTGAATGCGTTCGGTGGTTTCTGAAAGAACAGGCTGGCTTTTCTGAAGACCTCTTCTTTCCTTCTGCATGGGCTGCAATATGCTTGCTACTGTTTTGTGTCTTTCGGGCAGGATTAGTATTATTCGTTTTACTACTGATGGCAATAACAGCCAGTGTCGATGGAGGTTTGTGGGATCAGCTCCATGCTGAGAAGCACTACTTGTGTTATCGAAGCCTGTCCTCAGGCCCTGAATTTCCTCTCAGTATTCCCATTTTACAGATGAGGAAATAAATGCTCAGAAGAGTCAAGTTGCTTGTCTAAACTCTATGTCCCAGAACCTAAGTTGGCTTCTCTCTTCAATTTGCCTGGTCTTACATTACCACTGCTTCCACATCTGAACATTTTCTCCCGTCTTTCCTGAGCTGCTGCTCCAAGAATAGAGGGGGTAGTTAATTTTGTTGCATGTGGTAAGAAGAGTAGCTTTCTGATCAGACCCAGGTCGAAGAAAGATCTTCCGTCTTAGGTGGAAACACAGTCGTGATGACACCTCCTGTGCAAGTGTATCACGTTCAGTCATAGCAGGAGCAGGCAAGAGGCTGTTCCTGTTTATCAATTCCAACCCAAATTAATAAGCCACCCGAGGTCCTACATTAAACTCAGTGGTAGAGAATTTAGTGATAGAGATGAATGAACAGTGGTGCGGATGACAATAACAGGAACAAGGACCGTGGTAACCAGCAGACATTGAGTAATTACTGTGCAGCTGGGCTCTGTGTTAGTCACTTACGTGCATTGCTTAATTTCATCCCAACACTTCTGTATGGCAGAGCCTCCCTTACTATCACCCTTTCACACCCTGATTATCACCCTTACCAGGTAAGTAAACAGAGGCTCAGAGAAGTTAAGCAGCTTGCCCAGAATCAGAGAGCAAGCGGTAGACTCTAGAATTTGCATTCAGGCAGTTGACTCCCGAATCTTTGTCTCTATGTGTTTTGTTCCACTGTGTGTCCTAAGATCAGATATCCCCTTTAAAAGCCATCACTGTCCTCTAACAGGCATCATTACTCTTAAGTGGCTTTATTTTCTTATGTAGGGGATCCTGGAGATACAGTGTGTGCCAGTGTGTTCACAATCCAGTCTGTACAGTTCTACATCAATGCCCTCTCTTGAGCTAGAAAGTGCTTTGGAAATAGAGACTAACAAACACATACATAGGCTTATGCTTTTTATCCTTCCATCCTTTTAGAAAAAGAGGACTGAGGGGGGACCGTATCAGTCAGGATAGATTAGGTAAGCTGCAGTAACAAACAACCCCCCAATCTCCATGGGTTTTATATATATATAAAAAAAAAGTGAGTTCTTAGACATGCTCTAGACCCATCAAGAGCTGGCTCTGCTCCTCAGCTTCTCTGACGCCACAGCTTCTCTGCAGGACTCGTTGCACAGGGGAGAGAGAGAAGATGAGTTCTTAAAGCTTCTTCCTGGGAGTGACACCTGTCATTTCAGCCCTATTTCATTGGCCACAGGAGGTGACCTGGTCACTCGTAGGAAGGGCTGCACAGTCTCTTGCTGGAGTGGACAGTAGATAATCGTGCACAACAGTGCTGTCTCTCATGGGTGCCAGTGTGACATTTCTCCCTCGTGCCACTTTCCTGTCTTGCTGCCCCAAACCCTAAGGTCATAACCGCCAATAGTCCTTTGAACTCGTGGTTCTCACCTTTCTCAAAAGGCTGGATGATCTGCTATCTGCACCCGCACCCCAGCCCGCAGAGTTCCCACTGCCGTCTTCCCTGCCTCCGTGAAATGTCACGTCAGACTGAAAATGCTCCCAGTTTTACTCTAAGTACAAAGAATACTCAGGTCAGAGGTTTGACCTGACTCGATTCACGTCTTTGAAACCCTCCTTTGTCTTTCAGAGAAAGTAAAGAGAGACAGAGAAAGTGTGACCTACTTTTTATTATCAGCACCATTTCATCTGCAAAAAAAAACATGGCTTTTCTCTTCTTATTACGCTGAGCATGAAAATAAAATGTTTTCCGAAAGACCTGGCTTTGGCTGTCATGAGGCAGGCCAGGGACTTGTTCAGAACTCTGATGAACTCCACGAGCCAGGGATCCCATTTTTTAAAACCATAATTGACTTCCAAACTGCTCTCCCTGTCCATGAACAATATGTGGTACTTTTCTCCAAATATCAGCCGTGAGATAGGACAAAACCAGCTCCCAGACTAGCTGTTTGCTGGATATTAAGCTTTGCCAGTCCAGTATAGGTCACATTTCCAACCAGATTTTATGCTTATCTCTACATTACACCTTGTAGCAAGGGGGAAGAAAAAAAAAAAAAAAAGAGCTTCTTGACATCTTTTTGAAGAATGGCGCTCTTTAAAAAAACATAAGGGAACTTTTTTTTCAAACACTATAATGAGGGTATTCAAGTCTGCAGGCAAAACAGAGCTGTTTGAAAAGACATTAGCCTCGAAACCGCACTGTGCCGGAATAGATGCAGCTCCGTCAAAATGCCGCATTTGTCTTGCCATTACTCCTCACTGACTAAAATCGTTTGCCGAGGAAAGTTCTAGCTGACGTGATTTCTGCCCCCGACGAGAGAGACCGGTTGAGTTCACTGGCCATGAGAAACACAAGAAACTCAGGAGAGTGATATCACTCTGAAGCATGTAAACTCCAGAAATCATAGGAACGGTAGCTCTTCATATCGTAGCCTTGAAAAAGGAAGTTACCGTTTTCAGAGAGCTTTCACAGTCCTTACCTCAGGTCTCGTAAGAACTCTGCCATTTAGATCGAACTACTTCCCGGCATCCTCATTTTCCTGATGAGGAAACTGAAGCTCAGAGGTTATAAGGATTCTGGACGTCTGCAGGTTAGAGATGGAAGGGAGAGGCATGGGCTTCCTGGCGCCTCTTTCTAAATCCCGACGATTCCGGTAAGCGGAATGCCTGGCTCGCCCTGCAGTGGGATATGGGAGAGACATAGGCACAGTCCCCAAGGTCGTCCTCACTTCTGGCACCAACAAGCAGGTGTGCCGGCTGGTTCCCAAACCACCCTCAGGTTTGCTATCTGCTAGAAGGACTCACAGAATGCACTGAAGGCCGTTACGTCCGTGGTGGTGGTTCATTACAGGACACAAGTTAAAATCAGCCAAAGGACGAGGCACACGAGGCAGAGTCCAGGAAGAAGCTTCCAGTGTCCTTTCTCCATGAGAGTCAGGACACACTGGTCTCCCAGTACTGACATGAGATCCACTCACGGAGATTGCCACCTGGCGAGGCTCGCCCGAGGCTCAGTGCTCAGAGCTTTTACTGGGGCTGCATCCCGTAGTCAAGATCGATCCATCGTGGACATAGTTGATCTCAGCCTCCAGGTCAGCTGATACCACGGGGCACATTGTCCCCATCCTGCCACGTGGTGGATCTTCCTGGAATGGCCCACCTCCACCTTAAGACTATGAGGGGGTGGGCAGTCCTTGTTCTAAATCCCATTCTTCAGACTCTCCAGTGTGACCCAAGGCCCCCAGATCAGAAAAGACACTCCCATCAGGCAGATATTCTATGTGCCTTGACTGCGTTTTTTGATTTGGATAAGGCTCTTCCTGGCATTGGGTTCCAACCTTCCCATTTCCGGAGGAGGAAGCTGAGGCGCACAGGTTGGACGCAAGCCATAAAGCTGATACGGGGCAGCTGCACATGGAGTTTGGGTGTCTCAGGGCAGGGCACCGTCGCTAAGCAAAGGGCCTATTTTCAATAGGAGCGTATTAATCGTACTGAAAACAAGAACTTAAAACTAAGGTTTTATTTGGCTAGAAATATTAAAATCTGTAAGGAAAAAAACATTCCACAGCCAGGAGTCAAAATTTCTCCTCCTTTTTCTTCCTCTCCTCCTACCCTGGCCCCTCTGGCCACAGCCCTCACCAAGAGAGCATCATCATCGTTTCTAGTTGAGACCATTCCAGAAATAGAGCCGTTGCTTTCTTCCGCCTGAGTTCTTGATCCGCCCTTCTGCTAGTTTTTTGAACCTACCGCTCTGATATCAACTTTATATTTTATTTTGGGGGGGTGGGTGAGAGGCAGGACCTTAACTGTTTTAGCAAATAACTTTGAAACTTCTACCTATATGTATAATAATATAAACTTTAAACTCACAAAGCGTTAGCAGCTTTTATCTGGCAATCTCTTGAGAGACGGGCGATATTTCGGTCTTCTATGAATTGAATGGTGTGTTGCTTTTTCCTATTGGGCAGAATCAGTCCTGTGAACTTTATTCTTCCAGAATAATTCGTTTTTATCTCTTCAGAAAGTTCAGAGGAAAGATTTAGGGGTTTCTTAAATGGTGGCCTGGACTCACTGCTAGGAGTTTTTAATCCATAGACAAGACTCTGGTTAGAGGAGGAGCGGGTCGGGCAGCCTCGGGAAAATACCTGCAAGGTCTTGGAGGCCACCTTGAAGACCCCGTGCCTTGTGAACGGATTTTGACTTGAATCTAAGAATTCACAGGTCTTAGGATCTTTCTAATGTGGTTAGACCAAGTTAAGATTTGCAGTGCTTTTTTCTTTTTCAGTTGGCATTTGGGGCAGGTGGTGCTTTTAAAAGTTTGTTTAAAAAATGGAACGTGCTGGGCTTCCCTGGTGGCGCAGTGGTTGGGAGTCCGCCTGTCGATGCAGGGGACACGGGTTCGTGCCCCGGTCCGGGAAGATCCCACATGCCGCGGAGCGGCTGGGCCCGTGAGCCATGGCCGCTGAGCCTGCGCGTCCGGAGCCTGTGCTCCGCAACGGGAGAGGCCACAACGGTGAGAGGCCCGCGTACCGCCAAAAAAAACACAAACAAACAAAAAGGAACTTGCTGTCACTGTTCCTTTCAGGAATTGTTTATTGATAAAATCGGGGTAATGGCATAATGCAAAGAATCCAACTTTGGTGTCAAAATATCTCACTTAAAACTCCCACATAATAACTGGTTGTCTTTGAGTAAAACTCTCAGCAACCCAGATTACTTATCTGTAAAATGCTTCCATGGTCGTTAGGAGGATGAGAAAGCAGATATCGGTAAAATGTGTGTCACAGTCCTTTTGAGTGTTTAGGAGGTGTTCATTCCTTCCCCTCTTATTAATCTCACATTTATTAGCTGGTTTCTGTGCGTAACCATTTGTGCCTTCAATAAGCTTACAGTTGGTTATTCTCTAAGGTTTGCTCTGTGATATCAACTGTTTAAGTGTTTAATACTTGGTGTGCGTCTCTTTGGACCACTTTGTTACACTGTGATCGAATTGTTTTGTGTATTTGTGTCTGAATATGCATATCGCTCTCATTAGACTCTAGTACACCATGGGCTCTCAATGTTTATTATTTTTTAAAAGTTCATGCATTGTTCCTCTCATAAAAATATATTAATTGGCTAAGCCTTGTGTAAGCCATGTGACCCAGGCTGATCATTGCTGCCACTGGGTGGCAGCATACCAGGATTGAGAAAACGACCCCTCCACTGCTCGGAATATAAACACAAAAGTTCTGCAGTGGCATCAAAGTGAGAGCCATGCTTCTGAGTTACTTTTTGAAAGGAAAACTCTCAGGCAAAATATGTCAATGAAGTCGGGGACAATAACTGCCTTCCTTGCTGTGTAGAAATGCCCTGACACTTCTGAAGTGTCCTCTTTCAAGTTCTCAGCATCTTAACCGGGAACTCACTGGTACATGTTGATTTCTGCTTGTTTCTACTGGGAAGTCATAACTATGAAAAAGAAGGGATAATGTTACAGGGAGGGGATGCACATTTTTAATATATTCATGCTTCACCAATCTGTAAAGATCTCCGTTTCTCAATGAGAACTAGGCTTTCACCTGTGTCCTTTGCCAGAGTTGTTAGAAGGGGAGCCTCCACCTTCCCTTTGGCCCACAGTAAAGCAATGCTTCCAGGAAGAGAGCCTGGCGCAAGCCCTGGCCCGGACCTAACAGGGTTTGGTCACTTCCTGATCCATTTATTTTTCATTTTTTCACGCTCTTGCATACCTCGAGAATGAAGGTGAGTTATGGAATTGTTTTTTGTTTTTTTTTGTTATTGAAGTATCGTTGATTTACGATGTTGTTTTAATTTCTGCTGTACAGCAAAGTGATTCGGTTTTACATATATATACATTCTTTTCTTCTTTTAATATTCTTTTCCATTATGGTTTATCATAGGACGTTGATATAGTTCTCTGTGCTGTACAGCAGAACCTTGTTATTCATCCATTCTGTATGTAAAAGCTCACATCTGCTCCCCCCAACCTCCCACTCCATCCCTCCCCCAACCCCCTCCCCCTTGGCAACCACCAGTCTGTTCTCTTATGTCTATGATTCTGTTTCTGTTTCGTAGATGGGTTCATTTGTGGCATATTTTAGATTCCACACGTAAGTGACATCATATGGTATTTGTCTTTCTCTTTCTTACTTCCTTCACTTAGTATGATAATCTCTAGTTGCATCCATGTTGCTGTGAATGGCATTATTTCATTCGTTTTTATGGCTGAGTAATATTCCTTTGTATATATGAACCACATCTTCTTTATCCATTCATCTGCCGATGAACTTTTAGGTTGTTTCTATGTCTTGGCTCTTGTGGGTAGTGCTGCTGTGAACATAGGGGTGCATGTATGTTTTTGAATTAGAGTTTTGTCCAGATGTATGTCCAGGAGCGGGATTGCTGGATCATATGGTAATTCTATTTTTAGTTTTCCGAGGAACCTCCGTACTGTTTTCTACAGTAGCTGCACCAACTTACATTCCCACCAACAGTGTAGGGGGTTGAGATATGGAACAGTTTCAATCCAACCGTGAATGTGGCTGGACAGACAGAATCTGAACCTAGAGGGGAGGGCAAAGGGACCCGGGAGGGGAGAGCTGACGGGAGATTGTAGAGTCTCTGATGGAGTAGGTGGAGGGAGAGTGCAGGTAAGGAGAGAGGGCAGTTCTTAATAGACATGTAGAAACTCCTAAGAAAATAAAGCTCGACCCATGCAGTTGAAATGTAGTTACACTTAATTTCGTTTGCTGACTGAGTTTGTAAGTTTGTGTCTATCGTTTTGGGTCCATTTGTCTTGGAGGGACAATGGCACAGTGAAGCTAGGGTTATTTAGATACTTGTTGGCCCTCGTTTCACAGAAAGCAGAGTCTTCTTTGCAGATGTTCTGCAGCTGCTGGAGTAGGTTGTTGGTTCATTCGATCAGCAGGGCTGGTGTTTGGGCAGCGTGCACCCATATGGCCGTTACTAGCGGTTCATGTGTTAAAACACTGCAGTCCGGGCTAATAAGAGCTGCGACCAGCCTTCCCGGATCCAGCAGCTAAAGGGTTACAGCCAGCCTGGCCGGGGCCTGGGCTCCACCATTTGGGTGTTTACATGTGTCTGTTCCGAATGGCCAGGGCTCAGGCCGTACTGGCTGGTTAATATTTTCAGTAGGTTGGCTGTTGCCTTCACAGATGCTTATGGAGTCAAGGCTGCCAGGCTGGCTGGAGAATGTTGCGCGATCAGCACACCTGCAGACCCCACCTTCAGAGACGGCACGTCCTACACGGATCAGTGATGGCTAGGGGACGGCCACGCTGTGTCCGGTCAAGAACGTGTAACACAGAAGTTAAAGGTGCCAGGGGAACGTGCGGCAGAGCAGTTCAGTGGTTGGAGCAGCACGGGCAGAACCACCACCCGATACACTGACCTTGGAAGCCTAGGGAGATAGAGAGGGCCGGGAGAAGGGGCTTCAGGTGTTAGTGGCCGACCTCACCCCCGCTCAGCCTTGGCTCTCGACTCTGGACTAGGCAACCCGCCAGGATAGTCATCTTCCTCCTCCCTGCCTCCCACTGCCTTCCAGCAAGCTGCTGGGCACGTGGTTTTTGTTTTGGAAGGTCCTGATGGAAGCAGCCTTTGTTTCTGGGAGAGAGCCTGGGTCTGGGCAGCAAGAGAGCCAGCCAAGTGCCGATTTTGACCTTGCCCTCCACGAGCTGGGAGGGCGGGTTGGGAAAGTCATGGCAGCACCTCCCCGAGTCTGACTTTTCTTCTGTATAGAAAATGAGCCTTGGGCTTCCCTGGTGGCGCAGTGGTTGAGCGTCCGCCTGCCGATGCGGGGGACACGGGTTCGTGCCCCGGTCCGGGAAGATCCCACATGCCGCGGAGCGGCTGGGCCCGTGAGCCATGGCCGCTGAGCCTGCGCGTCCAGAGCCTGTGCTCCGCAACGGGAGAGGCCACAGCAGTGAGAGGCCCACGTACCGCAAAAAAAAAAAAAAAAAAAAAAGGAAAATGAGCCTTGTTTTGAGGAGGAAATGAGGTATGTATTACCTGTGAGTTGGAGTGTCAATGCCTGGCCAGTTGTTACTAGGACATAGACATCCTTTGAGTTTGAGGTTAGTGGAAAGAGCGTGGTCCTTCCTTCTTTTCCAGCTCCCAGCAGACCTGGCTTTCAGTCCACTTTTCATCGGGGTGACCTTGGGCAAGTCATTTAATTTCCCTGAGTACGTTGGTTTCTTCATATGTAAAACATAATAATAATAAGGCATACTTAGTGGGTTGTTTCAGGGACTATCTAGGCTAGTACTTGCCACGGCTTAACAATGTGTTTGGTACATTGTAGACCACCAATAAATGTTGTTACTTCTATTATGATCGTATGTGTCTGTTTACCTGTCTGTTTGTAAGTTCACTGGAGACAGAGTTTTACATGCAGCCTGGAGCCTGACTCAGGGCAGGCACTCAGTCGATGTTTGATAAATGGACGTTGGCTATTTGATCTCTGGAATCACCTAGGTACTAGCACTGAGACTCGGCAGGAGTTGACGTACTGTTTGTGGTCATGTGTTCTCCTTTAAATCCAAAGTGGAGAGAAGGAAGGTAATTAAGGCATAATTATCAGACTTAATCAAGCACTTATTTCGACTTGGTGCCTGCGTTTGTATCTCTCGTCTCTGATTTTAGTTTCGTTTCAGTGCCCCATGTGGGGGAATCTGCCTGTGTACCTGAATAAAGCGTCTGTCTTTGGAAGACAGATAAAGCAGGGGTTTCTCTGACTATGTTTATTTTTGTTTTTAACTCTGAAGTTCACTGAATTATTCTTCTGCTCAGACACATATTCTGAGGCCTCCCTTTTGCTTAAGTTTGCAGGGATTTGAGCTTAAAACTGAATAAACAGTCTCAGCAGTGTGTGTGTGTGTGTGTGTGTGTGTGTGTTATGAATTCTCGCAGGAATGTATAAACAAATCAAAAAAATCATAGCCACAGATTCTGGATGCTGTGGTCCCCTGGACTTCAAAAGCCCTTTGTCCATGTGTATTTACAGAGTGTAACCCCCCTGTTTGAGTTTCATTAAACCCATGAATTTAATAGTAAAGTGTTTGGACATATGCTTTCTTTACCACTCTTCTTGTACTGAATATTTTTCCCCTTTGGAAGTAAATATTGATTTTTTTTGGTACAGATATTTGATGCTTTGGGGGCCTGTTAAAATAATGGTAAATACTTTTCCTAAATAGACAAAATGTAAGAAAATCTGAGAAGGGGTTTCTTTGACTTACTGGGGAAAAAAATAATAGGGAAGTCAGGATGGGAGAATGTTTGGTTCTCTTTCATCAACACTTTTATGGACCCGCATTGCTGTGTTTCTGTAATGTTGTGTATAAAACACAGTTTAAGCGATCATGCAGCCTCAGCCTTAGAAAATGAAAAGATATGAACTTGAACCTGAGCTTCCCTGTGGAGAGAATTGCAATGTGTTTTAGCCCTAGGCTTCATTCAAGTTAAATTTACAATATTTTCCCCTAACAATAACAGCAACACCAAAATACGCCTTTGAGTTGAAATGTTTGTTAAACTTTACATATATGCATGCATATAAATGTATTTCTCTGTATATATAATGTATGTTCACATATACTTACATTAGATTTTTTAGGCAATTTCCTTTTTGCCTTCATATATTGCACAGAATATCCGAGTCAACATGGTGTCAAAATAATCAAAATGTATTTAACGCTCTCTCAAAAAATCCATTTAAGAATAAGTTCGTGGTTTGGGGGTTATTTTCAGACCATAAATTGAAGTGTAAATATTCAAATTATTTTCATAAACTGTTCAGTTCTGTTGGACTTTTATGTTATCATACAGCGAATTTTTTGTATTTAAGTTTTCTAGCAGTTCTCTTTTTTAAGAGGCTCAAGTGTCCCATAAAAAGCAAATACTTGAATTGTCAGTTTCTAGGCGCTGCATAGTTTTCCTTCTGCTTGCCTTATTTTTATAACAGTGATTTATAAAGACATTACTAAAGGAAAGGGAAGAAGGATTTTGAAGAGGAACTGCTATATGACACTACTTAAAAATCTATTTCCAGTGCTAAGGAGAGGGGGAAAAATTTTAAAAAAAACCTCCTGGCATCCTTTAGGAGTATGGTCTGGGATCTGAGTGAGATGGCCATACCTTGAGTCATTATCTTCCAAAAGCGTTTATTGAGCTTAGTGGGGAAGGAAGGCAGGATGAGATTGCCAGACTCCATTCCCATTTCTGGGGGTGGGAGGGTCAAAAGAGAGACTGAAAGGCCAGCCTGGACTGCTTGCTCTTGGAAGAAGCGTCATTTAGAAGATGGCTTTGAATGGAAAATAGAAGAATGAGGCCTGGGGGATTTGGAGGTGGGGGTCTGTCAAAGATCACCAGAATGTGACCTCAGGCCATGCAGTAAGGAAGACAGGGATTCTGGAAATGCTATTGGGCAGGAGCTGTTGCTTGTCCCCTAGGGCCACGTCCATCCTTCTTTCTTCGTAACAGAATTTTCCAAGAGGTTCATGACGGTTCACAATAAGAATTCCATGCGCTAACTTCCCTTCCAGCAATCCATGATCATGTGACCAGGTTCTAGCCAATGGGATGGCAGCGAAGTCCCATGTGGTCTTCTGGGGCGTGTCTTTAGGAGAAGGATGCTCACCCTCTTGCCTTCTTCATGCTCCTCTTTCCTTCCCTGCCGTCTGGGATGTAGCCGTGAGGGCTGGCAGGGGAACCGCATTTTGAAGAGAGGAGGCTTGGTCCCTAAAATTGTGTCATACCGTAGCCTAAGGCTGATTATTCCAAGATTTTTTTCTTTTTTTAACACAGACTTCTCTCAATTGAAGGCATTATATTTTGGGTTTTGGTTAATTGCAGATAAATGTATTGAGTAGATTGATTGGGGACAAATAGCAGAGTGAAAAGAACGATTGAGTTAAGTGAAAGAGGACAAATTGAAAAGCCCTAGGAAGAACCCATGGTGCCATGGTGGCATCCACCCCACACGTATTTGTTGTGATGACTCAGTCATCTTTCTAGACACTGAGATGACAAAGACAAATTGAACTGAACGGCAGTGAGCTGTAGTGGCAGCTTCGCTATGAATTATTTCTGGATTCACACCTAGGCTCTTTCACTAACTAGTACCCTTATGAACCTAGGCATGTCAGTAGCAGCCTCAGTTTCCCTGTCCATAAAATGGGGATGGTCACCTCTACCTCCTGTGGTTGATGTGGGCGTCACAGGTGAAAATGCACATGAACTATTTTGTATAGTGGTATGGCATATGGTAGGTAAGAATTTAAAAGACTTTAAAAATGATAATAAAAGGTTTTATCATTATCGTCAAGGAGCTTACAGCCTCAGAAGCAAGACGGAGTTATGAGAACATAAGCAGATAGCCCCCGCACTCAGGAATAGTGGGGGACTGGCAAGGGGCGGGGAATGAGTAGTCCTGAGTGACTTGCGCCTCCAGGTCAGCAAACAGGTACAGAAACCCCCGAGCTGGACCGGAGGGAGTAGGGGTGGTCAGGTAGGTTCTCCTTTTACTCCGAGACGGGAAGGGTGAGCGGGTACCTACCGGGATGAAGCAATGCAAGGGATGCATGAAGGATGGAGGGCAAATGCATGGTACCCAGCACATGTGTGTTGAACCGGAGATGGAATATCCAGCTGCACGTGGTCAGAAGAGTTTGCTGGCCTGAGCCAGTTCAGGACAGTGAGGGTCACCGGACATCTGCTTTGAGAACAAATGAGGATCTGAAGACAGTTAGGATATGCCTCCTTGACGTTGAGAAGCCTATAGTCTTATAGAGGAGGCAGATATCAAAGTAATTAAGTGTACTTTTTTTAATTTAATTTTTATTTTGTATTAGAGTATAGTTGATTCACAGTGTTGTGTTAGTTTCAGGTGTACAAAGTGACTCAGTTATACATATACGTATATCCCCTCTTTTTCAGATTCTTTTCCCATACAGGTTATTACAGAGTCTTGAGTAGAGTTCCCTGTGCTGTACAGTAGGTCCTCGCTGATTATCTACTTTAAGTATAGTAGTGTGTATTTAAAAAATAAAATAAAAAGTAATTAAGTGTAATACAGCACAGAATGTGAAACCATGGGATCATCTACTGGCCTGGCTACAGTACAGAAGGACAAGTTGTCTAATTGTCCAGCTGGGCAAGACATTGGAGAAGGGTTCCCAGAGCAGAAGACACCTCGGCGGAAGTTTGAAGGCAGTTCCAACGGGCAGCACCAACCTAAGCTGCTGGTATGTCCTGGGGCTTGAGCTCAACCCTTCAGACGTAGAGAGGCAGCCCTTTTGTCTGAGCTGCTCTTGAAGTGCTGGGTCCAACTCCTCCTGAGGCACGAAGATGTCTGGGTGCGGTCCCCAGGGAGAGAGATGTTTTCTTAAACTGACCGGTCGGTGACCCAAGGTAGCCCTGGGGACAACCATGCGTGCCCCTTCAGCCGTTTTGCCACCCTGGCCGTTTTTCTTCATGTGGACACAGCCCACGTCTGGATGAGAACATGCTGTGTAAGGCAGTTCCTTTTCACTTCGCCCCTCGAAATGTGCAAAGCCACACCACAGATAGATCCCAGATGCCGTTTTCCTGCTCTCGCAAACCTTGAAGTGGGCACCGCCAAGCGGGCACACCTGCCAAGGAAAATGCTGTCCTCGAAATGTTCCTGGCACGACGTTCAAGCGGTGCCGACCAAATGCCGGAATCTCTGACCTCCCTGAGAGAGAATCCCGCAGCTGCGGCCCCCGGGGTGAATTCCCCTGATGGGAGGACCCGGTGGAATTGAAAAAGACTTAATCCACATCACAGAGAGCTGGCCCATCACTCAGGGCTGGGGCAGTGGTGGTTTCTAGGAGGGACCTTCCCAGAAGGGAGATGACTCAGGCTGGTCCCAGCCCCTCCTGAGGACCAAGCAGACAAAGTGAGGAGCTAAGAGGCGTTTGGTGGTCACCTGGTCCAGCCCCTGCGTCCAGAGGACACATGTGAGTTCCATAACCTCAGCCAACAGAGGACGTGGTGAAGGTTGAACTGTGTCCCCTTCGCTCGGGTTGAACCATCAGTGTCCAAACAGCGGACCACGTCCTACCCACACCCTGAAGGGCCGTGGGCACGAGGGCCGTGGGCACGAGATGCCTCAGCCTCAACGATAAGACTTTCTGCAGGATGGATCGCTGGGTCAGGAAAGCAGGGCTTGGCAGTCAAAGGGATCAGTTGCTCCTCCTGAGTACTTTCTCCCATGGGGTACTCTTTCAACAGTTCTTTAAAAGGTGACGCGTTGCCATGATGATTATGAAGACCAAGGTGGTGGGAGAGCTTAGGTTAGGACAGGTTAGAGGAAGCAATAGGAACCACTCCCTTGAAGCATCAGTGCTCAGACCCTGAGGCCCAAGGTGAAAGCGATTAGATGGGTGGCATCTGTTTTCATGTGCCCACGTCCCCCCACCAACCACTCTGCAGGCCTTGCTCTGCAGGGTCATTTGTGGAGGGACTTCGATGCCAGAACCACGAGTTTAAACTCTGTTTAGTTGGCAGGGGGGCCACAGCAGCGTTTCCTTTTGTTTTTGCTTTGTGTTGGTTTTTTTCATAAGACAGTAACGTGATAACAAGGGTGTTGCTGGAAGATTTAAATGTATATATTTAAGTATATATATATATATATATATATGGCAGATGTCAAGGAAGAATAAGGTAGAGGCTGGGAAATAATTAAGGGGTTATGATTGTATTTTAGTCCAGGGATGATGAGGTTCTAAGCTTGGTTTGGTGAGGTGCGTTTCGAGAGGAAGAAATGGGTTGGGAAAGGTTAGTGGTGATGGGTTGAGAGGACGGCTGATTGGATGTTGACGGTGAGAGAAAGGAGGCAGTGGTGACTTCCGGTCTGGGAACCACGAGAATGGTGGTCCATAGACAGACTCAGGGAAGTCGAGATTAGGAGCTGCACTAGGGGAAGGTGGTGAGTTTCATGGCTGACTTCTGATATTTGGAGTATGTGTCCTCCTTACCTTTGACCTCAGTCCTAGTTCCCTGGACTGTGCTCCAGGTGGCAGCCTATAGCAGCCCATTCCAAGCAAGTTTTCCCAGGTCTTATCCTGTTCGGCTCTGGACCTTTTGAAGTTCCTGAAACCAACCGAAGTTTCTCCCGATCTCCCCAGGATGGATAAGGCTCTTATTATCCAGAGCCCATTCCTCGGAGGGGGGCTGGCCTGCCCAGTGAGTAAGTGATGAATGCGTGAGTGGATGCTAGAGAGCAATTAAGGAGCCCATTAAAACCCATGCCAGACTGGATTACTTTTTTAAATTGTGATGAAATACACATACCATAAAATGCGTCATCTTGACCATTTTTAAGTATACAATTCAGTGGTGTTAAATACATCCACATTGTTGGGCAACCATCACTACCCTTCGTCCCCATAACTCTTTTCATCTCTTGAAACTGAAACTCTGTACCTGTTAAAACAATAACTCTCCATTCTCCCCTCTCTCCAGCCCTCGGCAACCACCATTCTACTTCCTGTCTGTATGATTTTGACTCTTCTAAATACCTCGTCTAAGTGGAATCATACAGTATTTGTCTTTCTGTGGCTGGCTTATTTCACTGACAGTAATGTCTTCAAGGTTCACCCGTGTTGTAGCAAGTGTCAGAATTTCCTTCCTTTTTAAGGCTAAATAATATTCCATTGTATGCGTGTACCGCATTTTGCTTATTCATTTGTCGATGGACGCTTGGGCTGCTTCCATGTTTTAGCTATTATAAATAATGCTAATCTGAACATGGGTGTACCATGTTGAATTTTAACTTGCTTTCTGAGTAAGGCATACAGCTTCAGAACTTCTCAAATTCCTTACTGGGCAAGGTCCATAGGCTGTATGAGTTTTGGAACGTGTCTTGGTTGTGCTTTTTCCTCTTGGTTTGGAAACCAGCTCACCCTAGGCAAGGAGAGATTTCTGACAACAGCTCAGCAATTACAGTTTCCAGCAAATGGCTCCAGTAGATCAACCATGATTTAAGTAAGAAAAAGTAAGTGCTACTGTTTAGGTATGTCTAGAGTATGGTTTTAATCCGTCACTGTCAGGCTCATATAAAATTCCAGGCTCTGTAACTCTTTAACTTGAAGTATTACAGGGTGTCACCTGTTAACTGGAAGCCAAGAGAAGCAAGGAGTTTTGTTCATGGTTAAATCTTGTAAAGATGCATTTTAAAGCATATTAATCCATTAGTAATCCATTTGGATTTTGGAATGTGGTCATATATTGTGGGGTACAGTATGTACTAAATCTGGTCCTGGAAAATTTTTTTTTCTTTTTTTCATCTTTATTGGAGTATAACTACTTTACAATGTTGTGTTAGTTTCTCCTGTACAACAAATTGAATCAGTTATATGTATACATATATCCCCTCCCTCTGAGCCTCGCTCCTACCCTCCCTATCCCACTGAGGGTAGTTGTATACAAAGACTCTTAAAAAGAGAGGGCAAAATCCCTTGATAAAGCAGTTTTGATGGTTTCTAATATTTGGGGGGTTTTTTTAATAGATGTTTATTGGAGTATAATTGCTTCACAGTACCGTGTTACGTTTCTGTTGCACAACAAAGCGAATCGGCCATATGCACACACATGTCCCCATATCCCCTCCCTCTTGAGCCTCCCTCCCATCCTCCCTATCCCACCCCTCTAGGTCATCGCGAAGCACCCAGCCGATCTCCCTGTGCAATGCTGCTGCTTCTCACTAGCTATCTATTTTACATTCGGTAGTGTATGTATGTCGATGGTACTCTCACTCCTCCCCAGCTTCCCCCTCCCACCCCATGTCCTCAGGTCCATTCTCTATGTCTACCTCTTTATTCCTGCCCTGCAGCTAGGTTCATCAGTACCTTTTTTTTTTTTTTTTTTAGATTCCATACATATGCGTTAGCATATGGTATTTGTTTTTCTCTTTCTGACTTACTTCACTCTGTGTGACAGACTCTGGGTCCATCCACCTCACAGATAACTCAGTTTTGTTTCTTTCTTATGGGTGAGTAATAGTCCATAGAATATATGTGCCACATCCTCTTTATCCATTCATCTGTTGATGGACATTTAAGTTGGTTCCATGTCCTGGCTATTGTTAATGGTGCTGCGATGAACATTGTGGTACATGACTCTATTTGAATTATGGTTTTCTTAGGGTATATGCAGTGGTGGGATTGCTGGGTCATATGGTAGTTGTATTTTCAGTTTTTTAAGGAACCTCCACAGTGTTTTCCATAGTGGTTGTTATCAATTTGCATTCCCACCAACAGTGCAGGAGGGTTCCCTTTTCACCGCACCCTCTCCAGCATTTATTGTTTCTAGATTTTTTGATGATGGCCGTTCTGACAGGCATGAGGTGATACCTCATTGTAGTTTTGATTTGCATTTCTCTAATAATTAGTGATGTTGAGCATCTTTTCATGTGTCTCTTGGCCGTCTGTACGTCTTCCTTGGTGAAATGTGCAAAAGCTTTTTGCTGTGCAAAAGCATTTAAGTTTAATTAAGTCCCATTTGTTTGTCTTTATTTCCGTTGCTCTAGGAGGTGGGTCAAAAAAGATATTGCTGTGGTTTACGTCAAAAAGTGTTTTTCCTATGTTTTCCTCTAAGAGTTGTATAGTGTCTGGTCTTACATTTAAGTCTTTAATTGATTTGGAGTTTATTTTTGTGAATGGTGTTAGGTAGTGTTCTAATTTCATTCTTTTAAATGTAGCTGTTCAGTTTTCCTAGCACCACTTATTGAAGAGGCTGTCTTTTCGCCATTGTATGTGCTTGCCTCCTTTGTCGTAAATTAGGTGCCCATATGTGCATGGGTTTATCTCTGAGAATTATATCCTGTACAGTTGATCTGTACTTCTGTTTTTGTGCCATTACTATACTGTCTTGATTACTGTAGCTTTGTGGTATAGTTTGAAGTCAGGGAGCCTGATTCCTCCAACTCCATTTTTCTTTCTCAAGATTGCTTTGGATATTCGGCGTCTTTTGTGTTTCCATACGAATTGTAAAATATTTTGTTCTAGTTCTGTGAAGAATGCCATTGGTAGTTTGAAAGGGATTGCACTGAATCTGTAGATTGCTTTGGGTAGTATAGTCATTTTCACAATATTGATTCTTCCAATACAAGAACATGGTATATTTCTCCATCTGTTTATGTCATCTTTGATTTCTTTCCTCAGTGTTTTATAGTTTTCTGAGTACAAGTCTTTTGCCTCCTTAGGCAGGTTTGTTCCTAGGTATTTTATTCTTTTTGTTGCAGTGATAAATGGGAGTGTTTCCTTAATTTCTCTTTCTGATTTTTTGTTGTTGGTGTATAGGAATGCCAGAGATTTCTGTGCATTAATTTTGTATCCTGCAAGTTTACCAAATTCATTGATTAGTTCTAATAGTTTTCTGGTGGCATTTTTAGCATTTTCTATGTATAGTGTCATGTCATCAGCAAACGGTGACAGTTTTACTCCTTCTTTTCCAATCTGTATTCCTTTTATTTATATTTATTCTCTGATTGCTGTGGCTAGGGCTTCCAAAACTATGTTGAATAAGAGTGGCGAGAGTGTACATCCTTGTCTTCTTCCTGATCTTAGAGGAAATGCTTTCAGCTTTTCACCATTGAGTATGATGCTTGCTGTGGGTTTGTCGTATTTGGCCTTTATTATGTTGAGGTAGGTTCCCTCTATGCCCATTTTCTGGAGAGTTTTTATCATAAATGGGTGTTGAATTTTGTCAAAAGCTTTTTCTGCATCTACTGAGATGATCATATGGTTTTTATTCCTTAATTTGTTAATGTGGTGTATCACATTAATTGATTTGCATATATTGAAGAATCCTTGCGTCCCTGGGATAAATCCCACTTGATCATGGTGTATGATCCTTTTAATGTGTTGTTGGATTCTGTTTGCTAGTATTTTGTTCAGGATTTTTGCATCTATGTTCATCAGTGATGTTGGTCTATAATTTTCTTTTTTTGTGATATCTTTTTTCTGGTTTTGATATCAGGGTGATGGTGGCTTCGTTGAATGAATTTGGGAGTGTTTCTCCCTGTGCAATTTTTTGGAAGAGTTTGAGAAGGATAGGTGTTAGCTCTTCTCTAAATGTTTGATAGAATTTGCCTGTGAAGCCATCTGGTCCTGGACTTTTGTTTCTTGGAAGATTTTTAACTACGGTTTCAATTTCATTACCTGTGATAGGTCTGTTTATATTTTCTAAGTCTTCCTGGTTCAGTATTGGAAAATTGTACCTTTCCAAGAATCTGTCCATTTCTTCGTGGTTGTCCATTTTATTGGCATATAGTTGTTTGTAGTAGTCTCTTATAAACCTTTGTATTTCTGCAGTGTCAGTTGTGATTTCTCCTTTTTCATTTCCAATTTTATTGACTTGCATCCTCTCCCTTTTTTTCTTGATGAGTCTGGCTAAGGGTTTATCAATTTTGTTTATCTTCTCAAAGAACCAGCTTTTATTTTTATTGATCTTTGCTATTGTTTTCTTTGTTTCTATTTCATTTATTTCTGCTCCAATCTTTATGATTTATTTCCTTCTACTGACTTTGGGTTTTCTTTGTTCTTCTTTCTCTAGTTGTTTTAAGTTCAGCGTTAGATTGTTTATTTGAGATTTTTCTTGTTGCTTGACGTGAGATTGAATTGCTATAAACTTCCCTCTTAGAACTGCTTTTGCTGCGTCCCATAGGTTTTGGGTCGTCGTGTTTTCAATGTCATTTGTTTCTATGTATTTTTTTGTTTCTTCTTTGATTTCTTTAGTGATCTCTTGGTTATTTAGTAGTGCACTGTTTAGCCTCCATGTATTTGTGTTTTTTACAGTTTTTTTCCTGTAATTGATTTCCAGCCTCATAGTGTTGTGGTCAGAAAAGATGCTTGATACAATTTCAATTTTCTTAAATTTTCCAAGGCTTGATTTGTGACCCAAGATGTGATCTATCCTGGAGAATGTTCCATGTGTACTTGAGAAGGAAGTGTATTCTGCCAGTTTTGGGTGGAAAGTTCTATAAGTATCGAGGCAAATGCCCTCTGCTCCTCTCCCGTTCCTCCTGGACGGCCCCTGCCACTCCTGATCTCCCCGGCCTCCCTCCTATGCCCCCAAGGACCCATGTGGCCTGAAGGGGGCTTTGGAGGGCAGGGGACTGGCCTAGGAGCTCAGCAGGCTCCCTGGGCCCCTGTGAGCAGGGCAGTCGCCCTCTGCTTGTCTCCCGTTCCTCCCGGAGAGTCCCTCCCACCTGCCCCTCCTGATCTCCCTGGCCTCAGGGGCGCCGATCCTGTCTGGCGTCCACTTCTCCTCCCCCTTCAGTCCCCCCACGTCCTGCCAGTTCACTCCGGGGTTCCTCCCGTCTCCTTGGGCATCTGAGTCCCCACCAGCGGCTGCCAGGTGCCCTCGTTGTGGGGAGACGCTAGCTCCGCATCTTCCCACACCGCCATCTCGACTCTGCCTCTGGCCCTGGAAAATTAAGTGGAGATATAGTTTTAAACTACAGGGACTTTAAGGCAGTTTCTGAATAATCTTTTCTCATCAGTTATCCTCATTCCTAGATTTAAAAAAATTTTGGTATATCAAATTTCCCTGAAGAGGGGCACACCTATAGGATGATTTTTTTTGGGGGGGGAGGGACTTTCAATTTTAAAAGCATTTCAAATATAGCCAAAAGTTACCAGAATAGTATGAGCTACCCTGATGCACAAATACACCTGTGGGTTTTCTTGGTTTTTGTTTTTTGTGGTACGCGGGCCTCTCACCGCTGTGGCCTCTCCCTTCGCGGAACACAGGCTCTGGACGCGCAGGCCCAGCAGCCATGGCCCACGGGCCCCGCCGCTCCGCAGCACGCGGGACCCTCCCGGACCGGGGCACAAACCCGCGTCCCCCGCATCGGCAGGCGGACTCCCAACCACTGCGCCACCAGGGAAGCCCCCACCTGTGTTTTTAATTACACTAATTAGATACGTAAGATACATAATCCTTAGGTATAAGGATTAAATGTTAATGGAATGGTCCCCCCCTTTTTTTTTTGAGTGTGTGTTTTCTGTGGTCATGTAAATTCCATGGAGATGCTAAACATACATTTCTTGAGTTTTTTGATGCTCCAAGTTCTGTGCTAAGCGTTGTTTTGTCCGATTTAATTGTAGCTAAGAAAGCCTGGTAGCTTTCTTAAGGCGGAGCAGCCAGCAGCAGAGCTAGGATTCCCACTTAGACTCTGTGAGTTCAAATTCTGAGTCCCTGGAATATCATCCTCTAACGTTGTATGTGAGGACCTTCCTGGACCACAGGAAAGACAGAGGATTGATGTTTTGAGGGGAGAGTGGCTTTCCACACATCTGGAAGTAAACCAAAGACACACATGTTGGGAAGGACAGGAAACAGATCAATGTTTGCCAAACTCTACCTCTTCAGACTCGGATACGGACCGTCCTTCAGAGTTGGTCCTCCAGATCAGAATCAGGGTATGTCACCAAGATGTTTCCTGGGATGGTGATTTTTATCACATAAAGAGTCAGCTGAAGCGGTGAACACACAGAGCTTGAGGACCACCACTCTGGGGGGCAGCAAGACCCCGAAAAGCAAGGGCTCTTCTTCATTCATTTTTCTGTCTTGGTGGGCCTGATCCACTGGTCATTCAGCTGTTGGAGCTGCCATGTCACCTCTGTCTTTGAGATCGCCATTAGCAGGATTCTCGTAAACGCAGCAAATATTATCAGTCCTTTCTGGACATTTTAGTACATTCATTCACTCCAGAGGTGTTTTTTGAACACCTACTATGTACTAGTTTGCGGATACAGCCCTGAAGGCAGGTGAAGGCTCTTTGTTCATACAGACTCAACAAATGAATGAGTGAGCGAGGCACAAGTTAGAGGTTAGTGGTAGTTGGCCTGTTATAACCAGGTAAAGCCATAGAGGAGGACTGGGGATGAGAGTAGGCTACTTTGATTTGGGGGGTCCGGAACACCCTTAATAGAATCTGAGACCTGAATTGCCAGAGGCAGCCAAAGGGGTGCTGGAAAGCCAGAGGTTCAGGCAGGGGGGGACAGCAAATGCCCAATGCCAGTTTGACATAGTTGAAAAACAGAAAGATAGGAGGTGAAACTGAACGGCATGGGTTCAGAGCGAAACCTGATGAGGTTGGACAGGTGGGCCTTACAGCCCAAAGTAAGAAATTTGGAATTTCTGAGTGTATTGGGCAGCCACTGAAGGGTCTTAGGCAGGACAAAGAGCCCTTCAGATCTGCTGTCCCGCAGAGTGGACGCTAATCATTCCCTGCTGCTCTGTACCAGTGGCGCTCAGAACCACGACAGCTGTGTATTACGTTCAGCATACGTTCACCGGGCAGCTTTTGTCTGTCAGATGTAAATTGGGTGCAGAACTTTAAAGGTGAATAAGAGGCAAGGTGGGGGGTGGGATGAATTGGGAGATTGGGATTGACATATATACATTACTATCTATAAAATAGATAATTAATGAGAGCCTACTGTACAGCGCAGGGAACTCCACTCAGTGCTCTGTGGTGACCTAAATGGGAAGGAAATCCAAAAAAGAGGGGATATACGTATAGATATAACTGATTCACTTTGCTGAACAGCAGAAACTAACACAACATTGTAAAGCAACTATAGTCCGATAAAAATTAATTTAAAAAAAAAAAAAAGATGAATAAGAGGCAGTACCTGGCCTCGAAAGACTCCTGCTTGGAGAGTGTGTCTGTCGTCCTCTGCCATGTGTTTCCCTTATGCAGGAAAGCATGATTCCGCAATTGCTGGAAACATTTTTAAGGATTTCCTTTTTGTGAATTACTTGCGGGTCTTGATTCTTCTGATTCTTGATTCTTTCTTTGGCATCAGCTCACCGGTGGCAAATGTTTATCCTTTGAGGATGGACTTCATTTGGGGGGAAGTGGCCGAAAGTTGTTTCAAGTCTAGTCTAATGAATAAAGTAACGGATCGGGACTTCCCTGGTGGCGCAGTGGTTAAGAATCCGCCTGCCAATGCAGGGGGCAAGGGTTCAAGCTCTGGTCCGGGAAGATCCCACGTGCCGCGGAGCAACTAAGCCCATGCGCCACAACTACTAAGCCTGCACTCTAGAGCCCGCGAGCCACAGCTACTGAGCCTGCATGCCACAATTACTGAAGCCCCTGCGCCTAGAGCCTGTGCGCAGCAACAAGAGAAGCCACTGTAAAGAGAAGCCCTCGCACGGCAGCTAGGAGCAGCCCCCGCTCACCACAACTAGAGAAAGTCTGTGCGCAGCAACAAAGACCCAACATGGCCAAAAATAAATAAATAAATTTATTTTTAAAAAATGAAGTAAGGGATCGATGTTTTATAAAACAAGCAAATAAACACACAGGGCTAATTTTTGTAGGTGGCTTCTGAAATGGCCTAGGATGCCAGTGTATCAAATTGTCAAGTTATCAGATATCAAATTATCAAGGAGAAGTTTCTAAAACATAAAAAAAGTGTTTAGACTTTTGGAACATCCATGTCAGCTGGGGAAAATCCATATTTGGGGGTAACTTTGCCTCTTTCAATTCTCCAAATTCCATTCCCTCTTTCAGCCCACCCCACTTCCTGTTCCTCGATCAGGGTGACATGAGTCTGATGTCCTTTTAGTATAGCAGTGTGGATGTTGATTTTCATATTTGTACATGCTTTTGTTGACGCTCCTTGAATCTTACTGCAAAGACCCAAGGTTATCCTGTTCAGCTGCCTGTATCCGTATAGGATATTCATGGTCAGACCATGGAATCTACATAACTGGAAAATTTACATCTATTTATACCAAAAAAAAAAAAAAAAATCTAGGCCTGGAGCTTTTAAAAAATAAACATTACTTCCATCCCATTGTACAAAACTGCATTTGAGTTGGTCGTCATTTTATTTAGGCCATGGTCTTCTGAGACTTGGGACAATAATATATATTTTTCCATCTTATGGAAATGTGTGCAGATTTTTAAAGCATGCATGCATGTATTACACACTTTATAAATTCAAGTAATAGAAATGTTTGTATAAATAGAATAAGGAGTATACATTTTGTATAAAGTAACCTCTTTGGTATTTGTTTACCCTGATTTTTTGATTTATGAGTCGTCATTGCTCGCTATAGAAGAAGAAAAATAAATATGCAAAACACTGGTAGACTTTTAATGGGGTTACTTCCCATCTTAGCTCAGTGTTTCTCCACTGAAACTGACCTTGAAATTGGTTTTTAAATACAAGTAAAAATACAGAAATTCCAGAGGATCAGGATCAGGATCCTATGTTGGGAGTTCTTTCAAAATCACATTTTTACATCGTTTGCATCTTACATCCTGTGCCTTATCTGCCTCTTAATCCATTAGTATCTGAGTGGTGGGTATAAGGGTTTTCTCAAATGCAGTAATCACCACTGAAGTTAAAGCACCACTAAATATACGCATGCGTGCTTTCTCTTTCTTTCTTTCTTTTAAATTTGACTTTCTTTCCTTTGTACTGAACATGAAGCACTTCATGCCTAGTGGGTTTCATGTCTTTCTTTTTTCAGTCTCCCTGACACCAGGGCACTATGTGTCATCTTCGTGTCCCCCTTCAGACTGTTTCTCAGCGTCTGTCATGAGAATGAGTCGATCCCGGTCTGACATACAACTTCAGTCTGAGAAGATGCGTCCATCGTCTATTTGTAGTCACCCCTCGTGTCTGTGCTGTCCATTTCATTGGCTCCCAAGGAAGTCTTTTCTGTCCCCCTGCTCATATTTCATGCTGGTCTTCTGCAGCCTGCATGGCATTGACATGTATATATCGCTTCCCTCCTAGTTACGGGCCAGAGAAACTCACAACCATGAATTTCACTGAAGTTTACGATTGGTTCCCGACTGGCCCAGAATTCTCTTCTGGGTGCATTCTTGCCGTTAGGTAAACAAGCAGATATACTGAACCGGTGCGTGAATGAGTAGGAAATACCCCAGTTCCAAAGCATAAATCCATCATGGGGTGGAGAGGGGATTCAGGCAAAACATTGGGTTCTGCAGTCGCTTGGAGGATTGGGCCCATGCTATAATTAATACCTCTAGCAGTAGAAGGACATTATGGGATGTCGTGCATGTTGATTATTTCTTCATTTTGTTTATCCAAGTGTCCCCGCCTTGGAAGCTCTGTGGCCATTGCCAGAGAAAGCCCTGGAGATGGCGTGTTAGCCGCTGCTCCTTTGTAAGGCATCATTACCTCGCTCACTCCAAAGTCCTTTTTTTTTTTTTTTTTTTTGTCAGTAGAGGATGAAAACATTACTGGATTCAGGAGTTCATAGTAGTCCTGTGTGTGGCTGGGGACGAGGGGGATAGATTTATGAAATGGACCATTTCAAATGGCATTATCTTCCCACAGTGAGGTACACCTTTCATAAATCATGGGCGAGTGCTCAGAAAACAGAACATTTGTTATTTCTGCGCTGCACTGTGTTTGCATCCCCCATCATCAGAGCAAGAGAAGAAATTCTCGGATTCCCTTTCCAGGGCTTGAAAAGGCCATTAATCCCCTTAGAGTGGAATTATAAAAAGAGGAAGAAGAAATGTAATAAAATAAAAGAATACTTGGTGTAAGTTCAGGATTGTGCTTTTACTAGTATTTTTTTTTTAATCGTGGTGATTTTTTTTTTTTTGGCCTGCTAATTTGGGCCTTAATTTAATTATGACATTAATTAAGTTCTTTGGTTTTATTTTTCCCTGAAAACATTGTGCCATATTCTGTAGGGTATTATAGATGAATGTGGCTGAGCTGGGAAAGCACATGGGTGGGAATATTGACTAAGCTTTTCTCTCTCTCTCTCTCTGCCTTTCCCTGTATAGAGGCTGGTGGGTAATTATGCTCTCGTATGCCTAAATCCAAATTATGTATGATTGTGTCGTTCACATGGAGAGTCCCTTCTTTTCTGGTAGCCTCAGTGTAATTCGCAAGGAAAAGCAAAGTGGATGCTTCTTTGCGTGTCCTTGGCATAAGCTACCTGGTAAGAGTCAGTTCCCCTTAAAAAATTAGGTTTCTTAAATAATTCAAGCTGCTTCCTGCGCTGCTAGCCCGTCTTGCATCTTCCGTGGTATGAGGTTCAACGTCATCATCCTGCTTGAAAGTAAGTGTCTCCAGAACCGTCTACCCTGCCTCTAAGGTTCCTTTGACGCCACGGACGACAGTCTGGGGGCAAGTTCTGATAATGTATGACGGCAGTTTGGAAAGTTTTGAGAATAAGCCTACCTCCACCACTACAGGGTGCCCCCAGCCCCCCGAAAAATATAACATCAGAAAAAATTGACCTCTCTGACTTTGGGAAGGTGGGGTGGGGGGAGAATGAATAAAAATTTGCCAGAATGTATTATTTCAGAAAAAAGTTAACGTTTTAAAGGTTTGCGCCACATTTTTCACACATGTGACATGCCAAGATAAAATTGAATTGAACCAACACTTAAGAGGACCTCAAACTTGACTAACTGAGCTAAATGGTCATCCGAAGACATGGGGGGAAAACATCTTATTTTTGAGATATTTTGAGGCATCATCGTTCAGGCAGACTTGAGCTAGAAACTGAGGTCTTAGGTCAAAACCAGCTCTTCAGAACGAGACGTTCTTTGCCTGTCCCTGTTCTATCTGCCTTCCCCACTCTTTTCACCCAAAGAAGGCAGCTGTTTCTTTGCATGTATCATATAGAACAGCCTGGGATTTGTATCAGACAGACCTCGGCTTGAAGCCTGCCTTCATTTTTCCTTACCGCCCTTGCTTACATTTCCTGTTTTGTAAAATGATGACAACCGTTCAGAATTCCTTTAAAGGTTTGCTGGATGAGGAATCAAGATGGCAGCACACAGGCACCTAAAACAGATGGTAGCTACCATTCATTGAGGACTTTCTATGTGACTCGCCTTTGGTTTTGCCCTTCAGAAGCAACCTCTCCCTTTTTCTCTTTTATCGTCAAAACGACCGTGTGACATAGGCTTTTATTGTGCCCATTTTCTGGATGAGGAGACTAAGTACAGGCAGTAAGTCACTCATCCAATAAAAATCAAGCCCAGGATCCAAACCCTGATCTCTTTGCCATCAAAGGTTGTACTCTTACTGACAACATGTTTCTCTCCCATCTCCCTACCCCTGGGAAGGCAAGTCCACTACCCCAGGTCAGATAACCTGTCCCGGCCTGGAGAACTCCAAGAGGGAGAAACAAGAAAGACCAAGTGCAGGCCCTGCCAAGACTTAAGCTTCCTACAGCTCCCTTTCTGGATTCCACCATTTGAGGGGAAACTCCCACCACAGATCACTGCTTGGTGGGGTCACCAGCCCCGTGATGGCCCAGAAGAGTCGGTGTAGCTTCTGAAAGGGTGGCAGGTGGGCCCTGAGATGAAGCATCAGCCACGTGGAACCCAGGATCTTTATCAGCTGAGCCCTGCATCGCTGATGTCCACTGGCGTTTCAGAGGCCTGATTTCCTCTTGTTCAAGGGTCTGTTTCCAGGTCCTTGGCCAGATATTTAAGAAGCTCATCAAGACAAGGAGGTTGGAAGAAAAAAACAAAACCCAGGGATCTATTGATTTCTGAAAATTCTTGCCGAGTTTCTCTGGGCTGTGGTACTGGGAGCCCATGATGAGATTATTGTTGAGTTTGGATTGATTTTTTTTTTTGTCTCAAGACTCAGCACAAAACAACCCTTCCTCTGGGTAATTTTTTCTCTTCCCGCTTTCCAGATAGAATTGACCGCCATGATTGAGATTCTCTTGTACTTTTTCAGCTTCTGCCTTTCCAGCCTCTCTCTCATGGAATTGAAATGGTCTCCTGTCTGTTTCGTCTACTAGACTGTGAACTCCTTGAAGACAGGAACTGTCTTCCCTTTGCTCAAGAAATGTTTGTCGCCTCAGTCAGTAGAATCAATTTTTAAACAGGGGATGAGAGCAAAGAGCACAATAGTATTAAAACCTAGAGCATCTTCTGCTACAAAATGTGGCAGTTGAGATACCTTATCTTCCATATTTGATTTGTCCTTGCTGTAGCCAAATCAAGTTGTAGTAGTGAGTTTGGTAAGTGCTCTGAATTCAGTGATTTTTTTCCTAATTTGGAACTAATGATTCACCAATCTAATTGCTGTGGAGAGTTTCAAGGAGATGGGCATTGCATGGCACAGTGTCTGGGGCAGGCCACCTTGAGACATCCTTAGATTACACTTCTGATTTTTTTTAAAAATATATTTATTTATTTATCTATTTATTTTTATTCTTATTTATTTATTTATTTTTGGTTTTGTTGGGTCTTCGTTGCTGCGCGCGGGCTTTCTCTAGTTGCGGCTAGCGGGGGCTGCTCTTCGTTGTGGTGCGTGGGCTTCTCACTGTGGTCGCTTCTCTTGCTGTGGAGCATGGGCTTCAGCAGGTGTGGCATGAGGTTCTCGGTAGTTGTGGCTTGCAGGCTCTAGAGCGCAGGCTCAGTAGTCGCGGCACACGGGCTTAGTTGCTCTGTGGCATGTGGCATCTTCCCGGACCAGGGCTCGAACCCGTGTCCCCTGCATGGGCAGGCAGGTTCTTAACCACTGCACCACCAGGGAAGCCCTACACTCTGCTTCTGAGCGTGACTCTTGACTCCTGCAAATAAGTGATCATGGCCCTGTGGGGGAAGGTGGAAAGACACCCTGACATGACCACATTGCCATTTCCCTGATAATTCAACTGGATTCAAACACAGGAGGGAAAGTCTAATTGAAAAACCTTTGCCTGCATGTGTAGAACAAGTAGTAATACGGCAATAATGGGACCCGTTCCTCTTTCCTTTCCTGTGAGATAGCAAGGTGTCCTCAGGTGAGTCCTCATTTTAAAGGGTGACCTCAAGAAGTGGACATCTTCTGGAACAAAGAAGCAGTTTGAATTGAGAATTTAAGTCCGTCGTTTGGTTGATTTTCTTAAATATATAATCTCGACCTTCAGAGGAAGACTATTTGTCCGTATACTTGTGAAATTCACCCTTTGCTTAATTGTAATCCATCTGAAGCTTCCATGCCAAAAAGATCAAACTCAAGTTTGAGAGTCTATACCCTGACCAGAAGTTTGTGTTTTTGTTTCACTCCTTTTTCATCTTCTTTTTTAAATCGAAGTCTAGCTAATTACAATGTTGTGTTAGTTTCAAGTGTTCAGCAAAGTGATTCAGTGATACTCCTGTTTTTTTCTTAAATCTCTTTTTGGTGATACTGTTACTCCTCAAATACCCTGCTAATCCTTCCCAAATACCCTGTGGCCTTTTCATCTTAATAGTTTCTCCCCCTTCTTGTTCATTTGGCTGTGTTCCCTGTTTGATCGGACTACTGGTTTTATTTCTAAGAATGTTTTTTAAGTTGGCATCTTTTTTTGACCCTCTTGGTATGCCCCTCCCCCCAATTGTCTTAACATACCTTTGACTTGTTTCATTCATTACTTTCCCAAAATCCTGAAAATTCTTTTTCTTCAGGCCTCATTGTATATGTGTGCTATGTGCTTCGTAGACAGAAGCTGGCTTTAATTAATAGGGGCTGAACCTTGTATGTGGTCGGGGGGAAGTTATCTCAGACTCTTGACATGGGGGCCAGTCCTGGCTCTTACCTTAACTTCCCTTGTGACCTTGAACCTGTCATTTCATCTCTCCATCTATCCATTTTCTCACCTGTCCCTTCAGGCTAATTAATACCTGTCCCACCTTCCGCACGGGCTTGTTGGACAATTCAAAGAGCAGCTAAACTGTAGAGCCCTTTTCAGTTAAGCTGTGCTCTGGAAACACGAGGCCATCGAATTGAGCCCCTAAATGAGGTGATTATTCAAGAAATTCTTCAGATGACTGATTTGACTTTCTTCCTTCTTCCACTCCAAGAATGCCAAGACAGTTCGGCCTGTTTTCTCTTTCTGTATTTGAAGAAAGGGTCAGGGAGCTCTTAGATTGGTAGATGATGACCAAACTCATTTTTGCGCGTATTTACACAATGAAGAGATTTCAGCGATCAGCCCAGAAGAGGTACTTTCTCTCCCTCTTCATCCCGGGGCACTGGAGAAATATAACAATTCCACGTCTCTACCCTGCTGACGTGTCACTGGCCTGGGAAACTGGGTGGTGCCTTTATTTATCAGAGTGTCGGGGGGCCATGTGGATGAAGTGGCCCACGGAACTTGGCAGTGGGCCTTGGGGGAACTCTAGCGCGAATCCAGATGTGATGTGAGAACCATAGTGCGGAAGGGGCGGGGGGCGGGGGACAAGGGTGGAGGTTGTTAACGATGACCTTCTCCAAGTTGGTAGGATGGTTTTTCTTCCTGGAAGAGTCACGTGAACTAAAGCTTTAGGAATCGCCAACACAGACATTAAATATGGATCCTGAAGTGGGGATTTCTCCCTCGCCCCCAGTTCTGTCTTTGCCCCCATAACCGAGTAGGTTAAAAAAAAAAAAAGTTCTTTTTAAAATGTCTTACTGCTCAGTAAATCGCTGTGAAGAGAAAAGGGGTGGGGGGCGGGAAGGAAGGCACATGAGTTTCCCATTAAAAATAGATCAAAAAAGTCCCCAAAAGAAGAACCTGCACAACAATGCAATAAATTAGGATCATACAACTGGAGGCCTGCAAATGAGTTTGTTAAATGTTATATTTTCTCAAGCCACTTAGATTTCTAACTTCCTGTTTCTGCCCAAAGCAATAAAAGCAGAAACACTGTCATTAGCTTCAAAACCACTTTTTTTAGCCCCTAGCTGCATTTTTTATTATTTTTCTTACCCACCCCCCCCAAGCTGTGTCCCTGCATTTATTACAGCACAGGTGCATTTTGCTCTGGAATGTTGAAAGCAGCTAGGAAATCTCTCTTTTGTCTGCTTGCAGGAGCGTGGTGTCAAATGGAGCAAATGCAGACCTGGGTGGGGACCTTTAGGCTGGAAAGCTCTTCTGCTGGTGGGTTGCCTGTTCGGGCCTTTCAGGATGGCTCCCGATAACGCTGGAGTGTCTTTGCATTCCACACTGTGATCAGATGACCCGGAATCATAATAAACCAGAGGATTATCCCTTGCATTTTTCAATAAAGCAATTGCTTTATCCCCTCACTGAGCCCCTTAAAAAGAGCCAGAAAGAATGTGACACCTAGATGCTATTTAGAACAATTTTTACCTCTTGCCTCTAGGGCCGAAGTCGGAAACCCAATTTTAGACGCAGAAAAGCCAAACTCTGTGATTAAGAAGCCCCTAAATAAAATATTCCAGGGCAGCTCCAAAGTGTTCTCCGAATGGGTTCAGGTTGATTGACTTCACTGTGGATATTTAATTATGTCACTGAAAAAATACCAGCAATTAAATCACTATGTCTTAGGCGTTGGGTCCAAGGACGTTCTAGAGGACGTCAAAGGCAGAGGGAGGAAGGAGCTTAAGACATGCAAGGCCGAGGGCTAACTAGCCGGCAAGGCTGGTTTCGGGGGAGGCATGCAGACTTTACAATGAGATAGAACGGGCTTTAGATCCATCCTGGTGGCTGTGTTATCTTGCATAGGTTGCTCAACCTCTCTGAGCATAATTTGCTGCCAACGGGAACAGTCATGCCTACCTCACTGTTTGTTGGGAACCTTAGAAGCACAGCGTTGTGCCCAAAATGTGGCACGTAGGAGGCTTGTCTGCAAACAGTGGCAGTGGTAGCTCTTGTTTATTCATGGTTGCTGTTCAGGAGAGCAGTCACCATCCCCCCCAAAGATGGTCTGACCTTGGCCCGGTGACGCTTTGGCCTTAGGAGACCCTGAGCAGAAAACCCATCTGAGCCGCACTGTGCTTAGACTTGGGACCCACCGGCCACTGTGAGATAATCAATGGATGAGTTGTTTTGGGTTGATGGTGATTTCTATGGCCGTGATACAAAACGAATACCTCGCCCCTGTGCCTTCCCCCGGCTGGCGGAGACTCAGCCGTCAGTCTGTTGATCCGCGGTACTTTTCAGCCTCTTGCCTCTTTCCCCTCCCAAGAGAACCAGCTTTCCTCGATCGGTAGAATTGCTTTTGTTTGATTATGAGCACGTTCAGAGTCATATTCAGCCTAATTATTGCTTTTGACGAACCCCACCGCATAATGTTGTATGTCATGCTGTACTACTTTTAATTTCACAGATGAACACATTTCTATTCTTTGAATCCCCCCTCTCTAAGTCTCGTGTTAATTCCATCTGGACAAAGCGTTGAGGTAGAGGGATGGCTTCTTCCAAGCCACATGCCACAGCTGCCCTAGGTTCACCCCAAGGGACACAAACACAAGAAGAAAGTTTCCCTCTTGAGTGATGAAAGCCTTATGGCGTTGAGTTCGTCGTGCGGGCCTGAGAAATCTCAGGTGTACCTTCCCCGTGTCACTCCACATCTGTGTAACTTTTTGGCCCTCGTCGGACTTTCTTAATAGTCACAGCAATATTGATTGTTTAATCATATGCCAGGCAAGGGACCTGCGAAGGGCTTTTCATGCATTATTTAACTTAATTATCATGCTCCCATTTGGCAGGTGGGAGCACTGAGGCTTGTAGAGTTCCCAAGCAGCTCAAAGTATAATCCAGCGTGTAAGCTCTGGCAGTGACGTTAGAAAGCATGTTCTTAACCACGAATACTGCATATGTTTTTGTTTTGTTTTGGTTAAAAAAAAGATATAACTGATAGCTTATAGCTGACCCGTCTCATCCATCCTTTTCTAATCCTCCTTCCCGGTCTCTTCCCAGTCTCCTTCTCCAGCCCAAATGCAGGATACAGTGTGTGTGTGGTGGGGACAGTAGAGAGTAGTTCTACGTCCCCACCATTGACTGACTAACCCCACCCTGTCCTTCCACAGAGGGGAGTTATTCAATGGTTATCTCCTTGAGGAAAAAGGAAGAGAAAAACGGACCACTTTTCAATGTTTGTTACTGCAAAAGGACAGTGGCCTGCCATTGTTCTGAGAGGAAGGGGCTTATTTGTCATCTCCTCCTGATGAAATAGGGTGTTAGATTGGAAAGCAAAGTGACAGCGGATACACTTGAATTTGAGAAGAGACAAAGCAGAACCCTGGCTGTTCTAGGTCTAATTTTTTTCTATTCAGACACACCACACATGCAGACACATGCGCACACATATACACACGTAGACAGACCCAGGTTTTTGGTAATCAAATCTGTGAATTTCTAAACCCATGAATGATTAGACTTAAAATGACTTCCATTATGTGAGGTAAAAATTTCGAGCGGGGATCCTTCATCCTTGGGTCCTACTTTCTGCAAGCATTTTAATAATGGTTTTTCTTAGACGCTTGGAAAGCTAAAATTGGCAGTTTTCAAAAGAAATCTAAAATGATCTACTGGCATCGTGCCCAGGACTTTGGAAACTTGAAGAAGCTTGACACGTTTGGGGAAAACCAGACTTTCACGGTTACGGCTCTGATTATCTCCTCATATTATAGAGCGAGTGAGGTGTTTGCCGGGGGTTAGCTGAAGGCCCAACGCTGCACTGTGGAGAGTTCTTTCCAACCCTACTTAAACACCTCCCTTGATTTCATCCCCAGTTAGCTTCCTCACAGGCCAGAAGTGGTTAGAGTGGCAGCAATTATAGCAGGGCAATGATGAGAAGAGACCAGATGAGACTGAATTTTTTTTTGTTTTATTTTCAATTGTGAGTGACAATAAACCCGCCCTAAAACAGCTTAGGCCTAAAAAAAAAAAAAGGGAAATTTGTTGGTTCCTGGAACTGGGAAGCTAAGGGGAAGATCTGACGTGGTTTGACCCAGGCGATCAAAGGACCCTGACGTCATTGTATTTCACTCCGTCCTTCAGCTGTGCTTCCCTCTGTGCAGTCCTCACTGTCAGACAGGGTCAGCCCAGGAAGGCAGAGATGGCCGCCGTGAGCCTACATCCTTCATGTTCAAGGAGCTGGGGGGAAAGAGCATCTCCTTCCCAAGAGTTCCAGAAAGCCCCACGTCTGACTCTCTCGTTGGCCCCTAGTGGGTCATACGTAAATTTCTCAGCCAATCGTTGTGACCTCTCTGGACCTGGAACGAATGCCACTTTGGCACTGCAGGATGGGACCAGCTAGGCCCAGGCCATATAGACTTGAGAGGGATGGAGTAAAGAAGGCATGTTATGGCTGGAAGAAAGCAGGATGGATATTAACAAGATAAAAACAACAGATCTCCATTACGGCAGCTATACTGCGACAGCGATACCCATCCCAGGAGGTGGTGGCAATCTTAACTTGATGTTGGTCTTGCTCTAGAATCATCCCCAGTGGAACTGCAGATCATTCTACTTGGGAGACAGTTGTCCCTCGTACCTGGGAACCAGGTGATGGGAGCGCCATGCATGGGCCCATGGAAGGGAGTAGAGAAAGGGACATTCACGTATTCATGAAGGGGGCCAGTCAGGGGTGCAGATTCCAGGACCGGTCAGAGCAGGATAAGGGGCAGTTCCTGGCACCAGCACGCCAAGGGCAGGTAGCAGCATCCTTCCCCTGGGAGGGTATGGCGGGGCGCAGTTGAAGCCGGCAGGGAGCGGTTCCCTCTGCAAACTATTTTTCAAACACAGAGTGATCTTCTTGAAACTCAAATCTGAGTGTGCCTTTCCCACGCCTCCCACCCTCAGCTAAACCACACCAGTGATTTTCTATTACTCTTAGGATAAAGATGGACCCATGAGCAACCCCTGTAGCCCCCCATCCAGTGATCTAGCCCCTGCCTAGATGAGACCCCTCTGGTCTCACTTCTCACTCGTCTCACCTTAAGGCTTTGCGCTCTTAACTCATTGACTCTCTCTCAATTTCTAGAACTTACCCTGCTGCCCCCTGCCCCAGGGACTTGACTCATGCTGGTCTCTCCCCTTCTTTGCCTCTACTCATTCCTTGTATTTTAACCTCATTGTCACTCCCTCCAGGAAGCCTTCCCTGATTGTGTTCAGTCTTCCTGTAAGTTCTTAGAGTTTCACACCTTTTCTCTCGATAGCAATGCACCGAGCTGCAATTTTCCATTTATTTTTTCTTTATTTAGGAGTTCCCGTTTTCCCCACCAGAGTATAAGCTCCATAGGCTATGTGTTTGTTTTGGTTCCAAACAAACGTTTGGGCAGCAATGTAGCCCTAGTTCCCAAACAGAAGGCTCATCGGTCAACAAACATGTACTGAGTAAGTGAGGGAGGGACGGAATAAGGCTGTGCTTCAGAGGAACTTGCTTGGGCTTGCAGAATAATTCTGGAATTGCAGAGGGAAGCAGGAACCAGTGGGTAGCCTGAACCTGCATCTTGGGATGCGTGGCCAGCAAAGACCCACAATTCTCATGACACATCGCTCATTTCCCTGATGTTATTTTGTTTTCTTGAAAATACCCACACAGTAGTTGGTGGGGGAGGGACGGAGATAATGGTGGCAGCCGTGAAACTGACCATATACCAACTGAGTTGACTGTTCAATTCAACCGCAGATGACCACTCTTGACTCTCATCTCCTAAGGTAGAACCTTTGGGAAATTCAGCCCTTGTTCTGATCAGACAGGACAGATACAATCCAAGTGTTGTCCTTTGGACCTAGACTGAGCTGAAGTCCATCCTTGGTCCTTGGTCTCTACAGGATCATGGATTTGTGAAATGAATCAGTACTGCAGACACAATTGCAGGGGGACATGTTTAACCCACTCTAGGGAACAGATTCTTCTTAAGGGCTTTGCACACTACCTGTATACGAATAGATGCTGCTAACTGCAAACACAAGATTCCAACCTAGTCCTAGAAAGCTGTTCATCAACAACGCCTTGAGGACCTCTGCTCCACTCTATGCAGTTTAAATTGCTATTCTCTGGTACATACAACCATCTTTCTAACCCCACCCCCAGTTTGCCATTGGCTTTCTCCAGAGATGACTGCCCCGAGTCTCAGAAACAGTCCCCATCACTTCTGCCTAATGCCCAGCTCAGCCTAGAAGCTACCGCACATCAAAACAGAAACACTTCTTGAGGACCTCCTCTGTGCCAGGCATTGCAATAGGCAACGACAGTAGAGACTCCATGCATGAATGGGTAGACTTTTCTGGAATGCCTTGCCCTCGTCACGGTTTCGAATTTGAGCCAGCCAGCCCTCCTGTCCCAGCTCAAATTCGGCCTTCTGTGAGGTGTCCAGCTGGATGTGATCAACCTCCCCTGCACTCTTCTGTGGCATTTTGTCTGCGGCATTTATCAGACACTTTTCACTTTTTGCCTTATATTGTGTTTGTTTTTATTCGTTAGCAGTCATTTGCTGATCGCTGCCGAATTAAAGTCCCTGTGGAAGATGCTGCAGGGGACAAAAAGTTGGACGCGACACGGCCCTCGCTTTTCACATATTATTTCTCCTATTCAGTGGCAACATATGTCAAGGCAAGCACCATATCTTATTCATTTTCTAGTCATCTTTTTTCTTCTTTTTTATCACCCATAAAAAGGCATGGCAGAGTAGGTATTATGGCACATTTTTTCAATAGATGGATGGATGGATGGATTGGATGGATGCATGAATGGATCCATGGACAGATGAGTGGTTGGATGGATGGATAAATGATGCATGGAAAGATGAATGGTGAAATTTTTATATTTTACCGAAAATCCTAGTGGCTTGTTAGAAATAATATAGTCACCCATACGTCCAATTTCCCTTATATACTTGTGACACATCATTGAGATGCCAAGGCCATGCCAGCAGCTGGAAATACCCATAAGAAGGAACAATTAAGAGGCAGACCTGGCCTCAAGGACCTCTCAGTATAGGAGCAGAGAGACCCATGAACAAATTCCTATAATATGGGAGTTCAAGGTGACGTTGGGAGCGATAATAAAAATGACAGAAAGCGCTACGGGGAGCAAAGATACTTCATCAGTGTGTTCTTTCTTGATCAGGGAACTCTGCAGAGGGATGACAGTCGAAGGCTGTATAGGATTTTTTCGCTGTGGAAAAGAGAGATTTTATAGTCAAGGTCAGAAGGAGAGGCTGTAGGTGTCAGAGGCAGGGGCTGCTTCTGATGGAGCTGGAGAGCTGGTTGTCTAATTATGTTCCGCGTATCTTCACGAATGGGCTGCCAAAGATTCCTCACGGTCCAGAAGAGATGTTTTCCACGGAAACAGTTGACCCTTGAACAACATGGTTTAAACCGTGCTGGTCCACTTCTACACGGACTTTTTTTCAGTAGTAAACCCTGCTGTACTACACAATCCAAGGTTGGTTGAATCCGCCAGATGCAGAACCTTGGATGTGGAGGAACCACGGATACGGGGAGCCAACGATAAGTTATATGTGGATTTCCATTGCCCGGAGGGTCGGCGCCCCTAACCCCTGTGTTGTGCAAGGGTCAGCTGTAGTGTGTCAGTGAAATTGGCCAGGAGGAGCTCGGAGGGGGATGGGAGAGTGCTGTGACACTCGGGTTACACTTGAGGCAAGTGAGAGGTACGAGTTCTGGTGTCCCAGAGAGCTTGGGCCAAAAGAGATTCTATTTTTACTGGGACACGTGAGTATGGATTGTGGTCAGGACAGTACAAAGTTCCCCTTAAGTATGGATACCAGACTGAAGGTATGATAACTAGACGTTTTTACCACCCTATTTTTCAAACACTCTTTTTATCAGACCCGTTTCCACTTTTGAAAATAGATTTTGCCTTTTAGAGCAGTTTTAGGTTTATAGCAAAATTGAGAGGAAAGTATGCCAAGGTCCCATCTACCTCCTGCCCTGACACGTGCATAAGCTCCCCTGCTGTCACCGTCCCCCACCAGAGGGATGAAACTACACTGTCACATCATGATCACCCAGAGTCCATCCTTTACAGTAACGTTCATACCTGGTGATGCCCAAGTTATGGGTTTGGACAAATGAATCATGACATGGATCCATCATTATGGTGTCATACAGAGTAGTTTTACTACCCTACAAATCTGCTTTCTCTTTTTTTTTTTTTTTTTTAGCATGCATTAAAAATTATTTTCGAGCTTTTGAGTTTTGAAAGTGTGCCACAGACAAGACACATGGGTTCTTCTAAACATTGCCCCAGATCCTGAGAGAGAAAGAGAACAACAGGGGATGGGCAGGGGGGCTGAAGCCACTTTTGGAAACTGTCAAGGGACAAATGTCAAACACGGGGATTTGAGCTGCTTCAAAGTTCTGAGAAAGAGGATGTTTCCTAAAGAAAGTTTGCCATCACTTCTGAATAGTTGCCATCCTTCCAAGTTCATGGGTATCTTCAATAAGAACCAGTTTGCTGGCAGCTTGAGGGTTCTGTTCAGCCTTAAAGTTGTCGGCATTGTAGTGCTTGTTATCTATGTGCTTTATTGAATGGACTTACCCGATGTGACGTTTTCTGTCATCCTTTGTCTCTAAGTGATTTACTGCTGGGAAGGTAATAAACACTGTAGGTTTATATTCAGAAAGTCAAATACACCATGAATCTTGCATTCTGAGGTCTTTGCACTTAAAGAGGCAATATGTACTGAGATGGGACACGTGACTTTTCCAACAAACCACACCCCGTCTCTTGCTGTGAGGAAATAATTATGTCAAGATACCGACACACATGACGATCAGGTGAATTCCCTGAGAAAAACTTAGTATCTCGTGATGTTCTTTTGAGATCACTAGGAAGAATTCTATTTGCTTGAGTCGAGGTTCTCGTCTTTTCTTTATATTTTTCTCTTTAGCTGTAAAAACAGTCACCATTGTGAGTGCTGTGGGCTTGAACTTGTCGACAGTCAGTGGCCCACGGTGGAAATAGAGATGTCATCTGTCTTTGGGGCTGAGACACCAGAGCAGGTGTTTCTGTGGGAACGAAGGGCCTCCACCACTGCACACCTTTAATCTTGGAATTTCTTTCTGCTGAAATGCCCGTGATTCATAACTCTGTCACGTTGCTGCGGAATGTCTCTTCAGATAGATTCTATCTCTAAGAACTTAAATCAAGGGATCTTCAAACAGTCTCTTGATTTATGTACGTGAACCTCTCACTCAGGAAAAGAACTTTGATATGGCAAGCATCACCTGAACAGAGGCCCGGAAGAAATAATTAGGACTCTCTTCTCCTTTTTTAATCTCAGAGATTTCCCTGCACCGGTATGGGTGGCCCACATGTGCATTTGTAAGTTTGCAGAGAAGATGGCGGGGAGCAGGGCAGTGGGGGTGTGGCCATGACTAATCCCAGGTGTCCCCTTTCTTTGGTTTGTGCAACAGCTCAATTCACTGTCACCACATCAACACATTTTGCTGCAAATCTCAGCGCCCTCTCACTTTCGTTTTACTTAACGTACTTCTACATTTTCCCAAGGCCTCCTGAGCTGTTTTCTTGTGAGTGGCACGCCTGCCTCAAATAACTAAAATTGCCGGGGTCTTGGAATCTGAGCCTTCATATTCTCCCATCTGTTATTTGGTCCTATTGTTCCTTAACTCGCTCATCATTCAGGTGGTGAAGGAAATTCCATTTGGTCCTTTTAAGACCGCGAGACTCGCTGACTTCAACACTCAGCCCCGCTACTTTGGAGATTTCGGTTCTTTATTGAAATGGTCCTCTTAATGTCATCTTTAATTTAATCAAATGGTGTCATCAGAATAACATTTACTCTATAACTGCAAATTCACTGCATTATTAACTAGTGTAACTAGACAAAAAAGATGGTGCAAACCCCTATGGAAATATATACTTACTGTAAAAATGGATACAGTTCATAGATGTTCTGTATTTAATTTGCAGTTTCAAAGCACTCTCCATGGAGAGGTTTTATGGCTCTGAAATAATTTTAAAACACACTTTACTCCAATCCATAGCAGGTCGTTTCTGCCAGTCTGGGAAGTTATGGTGCCTTGTACTTTCTAATGGAAGAGAGGTACATCACCGTACCTCTCTTCCATTAGAAATGGGAGTCAAGCCCCACACCACAGAGCTCACTACTTTTCCCTTGGTACCCTCAAACAACCCACATATAAAGAGCACAGTATTTGCAGGCATCACTGGGATCCATATAGCTTGATGAAAGATACCAACCCATCAGTGCCACTTTGGATACTTTGATCAGAAAACAGGTCATGTTTGGGGCAGGGGCAGAGGGTAAGAGGGTTATGTAATTTTAAAATCCTTCATTTGATTCCGGAGAGAGAGATGGACTGGGTTCAAAATGTTGAATAGATTATTTCCTAGGCCTTAGTTTTCTCATCAGTGAGAAGAGGGAATTCTGTGACAGCTCGACACGTACTATCAAAATAATCCAGTATTTTAAAAATGCTTGTCTGCCCAGCTTCTCTTGAGATCAATAATATCATCTTCCAGTGAGAATTTCTGTTATCAGAACGTGCTTCTTTGTATAGTATGAAACTAAAATATCAGTGGAGCATCTCTATTTCAAGACTTTCATTCTTCTCCTTACCAAGAAATTCTCTTCTTAGAAGGATATCGGGTGGACTTAGAAATAAGGGTATTGAATTAAAGTCATTTATTTTCAGAAGGCCTATGTTTTTCACCTGTTGCTCTACCTGCCACCAGCCAAGTGCTATGCTAGACTCTGAGAGAGCAAAGACAGATAAGTTCAAAATCTCTGTCTTATGGAATTTAATGTCTAGTAGTGGGCACAAACGTTTGAAGAGCATGGTAAAGTAGTTCAGGTTTAATAGTCTTCACACAGTTAACCATCGGTCCGTCCATCCATCCATCCATCCATCCATCCTTCCATTCAACCAACCATTCTTCCATCCTTCCATTCATTCACCCGTCCCTCCATGTATCCACCCCTCCATCCATCCACCCACTCACTTCTAACACGTCAGAACCATCAGTGCTGAATCTCAATGTGTGATATGAAGGCACAAGTCTTGGTTGAAGATCAAAGAGCTTGTCCAAGTCTATAGAATAAGACAGAGGTCCAGATACTGATGACACCCCATACAAATACACCATCAGAAGGTCTGGAAGCCTTGCGAAAGCCAGATACGCAGATTGATGACCCTGAGAAAAGTGGGGGAAAGATGTGCTCCATCGGTGGTCCTCAACCTACTAGAATCATCTGGGGAATGTTAAACAACGACAACAAAAAAAACCCTGAAGCCTGGGTTCTTCCTCTGGGGAGTCTGACTTAATTGGGTTAGGGTACAGCCCAGACGTCAGGATTTTTGAAAGCTCCTGGGGCGATTCTAATACGCAGCTAAGGTTGGGAATAAAGGGTATGTGTGAAGAGCGATCTTTCTGGATGATTAAAGGAAACACCAGTGCCTCAGGTTTACTGGTTAGTGGGTACCCGGTACATGGGTGGGCTGGACTAGTGTCACGGACCGCTGGTTAGGGCACATGTCATAGGGGTGAGGGACAAGGGGCTGTGTTGTTGATCTCACAGCAGGGAGTGGGACGGCAAGACTAATTCTAGCCACCCATGTTTGGTATTTCAAACTGCTTATACCTGCCTTGTAATGTTTGGCTTCCAAACTGACCAGGATTAGGGTCACAGGTCAAAGACACACCTGACCCTGGAACAACAGAAGACGATGGGACCAGGGCTTCCTATCTGCCGGCGTAGCGCTTAGCGTGTGATGCGTTCTAAAACCAGTCAGTGTCTGCTGCTGAGTGACCGCTGTCTTTGCCCTCCTTCAGCTCTCTAGATCTGTTCTCTGACAACATCAATACTTAAAGCGAAAGGAGACTGCTTCCCAATGGGAATCATCCACTTGCTTTAGGTTAAAGCCATCGGAGATGGCAGCCACTGTCTCATTTTGTCAGATTCTTACCAGGGAAGGACACACATCCATGATTGCACACACATTTATTGAATCAAGCACTGTCAGGCATGGAACAGATCCAGGGGTAGGAAAGAGAAAAATGGTGTCTGCTGAAGTCTAGCATCTTACAGTCTGGAGAGGACAGAGAGCTAAACAAGGAGGCTCAGTCCAGCAAAACAATCATCATAATGTCCTGTGTCATCGGCCACTGGGTTGTATGAATCTGTGATAGAGGTATACAGCAGTTAATCCAAAAGGGGCATATTTAGCTTCTCTATTTAGTGGCTTTATTTGGCTGCGTTGGGTCTTCGTAGCTGCACACAGGCTTCCTCTACCTGCGGCGAGTGGGCTATTCTTCGTTGCGGCGCGCTGGCTTCTCATTGCCATGGCTTCTGTTGTTGCGGAGCACGGGCTCTAGGCACGCAGGCTTCAGTAGTTGCAGCACGCGGGCTTAGTAGTTGTGGTGCGTGGGCTCAGTAGTCATGGCTTGCGGGCTCTAGAGCGCAGGCCCAGTAGTTGTGGCGCACGGGCTTAGTTGCTCCGCAGCTTGTGGGATCTTCCGGGACCAGGGCTCGAACCCGTATCCCCTGCATTGGCAGGCAGATTCTTAACCACTGCACCACCAGGGAAGTCCTAGTGGCTTTATTTTTATTTTTTTTGTTAAATCGGCATCATCTTTTATTGAACGTTTGTCTCAGTTGTCATATCTATTACACACATACACAGATTTTTCAAAGACTTTATGTTAAAGGTAGGGAACTTCAGAACCTCTGGGTTTGCTTTGGTACCCAAATACCCGTAGCTTCCTGGCAACAGAAGAATCTATACTGTATTTTCTACAGAGTACCTTTGGGGGGAAGAAATTAGCCACTTGTAATTGGACGTCTCAGAAAGTAATCAGCTCCATAGATCTGTGCTTTCTGACCTGCAGATCCGTGAGACTCAGGTGCTCTCAGCTAAAGGTCCAGGTTCCCTTGAAAAAGAGACTCAAGCTAAGCACTTAGTGGTCATGTTCCAGATCTTACTCTTCCTAAAATCCAGGCAGTCTTCCATACATGGTGGTGATATTTGAAAATAGGTTTCTGTAAGTTAGTAAGGAGAACGAGGGAAATTACCGTGATCAGTGCAGTTTTGAAACATCGCTATTATATGACTGGGCTGATGATCTTATAATTTAAAATGTCTAAGGTGGCGTGGTTCTCTGTAAAACTCACTGGTGTGAAGAAGTTTTGTCTTTGACCATCAAAGAAGGTGCAGTCCTTGGCATGTCACGGAGAAGGCACACAGTAGAGAGTTACGGGACGGATGCATGGATGCGTGGACGGGTGGGCGGTGGTGGGTGGATGGGTGGATGGGTGGATGGATGGATGGGCGTGTGTGTGGAAGGGTGGGTATAAGGATGAACGAAAGGGCTGTTGCCCTTAAGGGACTCTTTACAAAGAGGCCTTGATCCTCAAACTTTCACATGCGAGAGAATCCCCAGTGCGAGCTTGTTAAAATAAGAATATTCTGGGGTGCAAACCCCAGAGATTCTCATTCAGTAGATCTGGAGAGAAACTTGAGGATCTGTGTTTTTTAAACAAGTGCCCCAGGGCTTCCCTGGTGGCGCGGTGGTTGAGGGTCCACCTGCTGATGCAGGGGACACGGGTTCGTGCCCCGGTCCGGGAGGATCCCGTGTGCCGCAGAGCTGCTGGGTCCGTGAGCCATGGCCGCTGAGCCTGCACGTCCGGAGCCTGTGCTCCGCAACGGGAGAGGCCACAGCGGTGAGAGGCGTGCGTACTGCAAAAAAACAAACAAACAAACAAACAAGTGCCCCAGGTTATCATGGTCTTGGGTAGTCTTGCCCTGCTGGCTCCTAACTCATCTCTATTTCTACTACATCTTCTTTCTTATGCGCGTGCAGAAATCATTGTGTAGTTCCAAGTGGCCTGCATTCAGGAGGTGCTGCTTTCAAGTTCACATCAAAGGCACTTTGCAAGGGACTGGGGGTCGACCTGGTAGCCAGGTCTCTGTTGCCAGAGGCAGCTCTCCAGTCTCTCCTCAGGACCTCCTCCCAGGATGCGCCTGAAAAAGCTTGAATGTGCCTTCTGTCTGTGAGCCGGTGAGCCAGGCCGTAGAGAAGCTTTGGAAAGGGATGTTCTTGCGGTGGACAAGAGGGAAAGGTGTGTCTTCTGAACTAGAACATCTCCCAGAGGAGGGAGGGAGAGCCAAGCCTTTGACAAGGACGTCCCCCCGTAGGTGACTCTCCATGTGGTGTGAGCGGGAGGTGGCCTTTCCTTTCTCCTTCCTGATAGCGGAATCTCACACCAGAGGGCAGAAGCTTGGGGTCAAGGGGGTAGCCACTGTTTTCTGGAGGAAAGGCCCAAGGGTGCTGGACAAGGGTTTCACACCTTCGTGATTTCCTCGTAGGTCAAGTTTATTCTCGGGGACGACAGTCATTTTCTAAGAAAGTGGGGTTGCTTCACATCACACTTGAAGGCTTAAATAATGTATTCTGTCAGACAATTCTCTGAAATGGTTTTCCAAGTGAATGCCTCAGAAAGTGCCTAGAAAGAATGCCTGGCACGGGGAGGGGAAGGCATTCAGAAAACGTGAGCTGCTTGAATCACAATCCAACTTGAGGTGTATCATACATTACGGTAAAAAATACACGTATTTACAGACAGCTCAGTGAATTTACACACCCGTGTAAACACCACCCAGATCACGATAGAGGACGTTTCCGGCACCCCCAAAGGCTCACCTATACCCATTTCCAATCAGCAAATCCATCATCGTGAGCCAGCTACTGTTCTGATTTCTGTCACCGTAGCTCTCTGCCCTTGAGTTTTCTAAAAATAGAAACATTCATTGCAGACTCTTGTCTGGCCCCTTTTGCTCATCATTTTGTTGTGGGATTCAGCCACAGTCTTCTGTTCTTCTCTGTTTCTGTGTAGTAGGCCATTCCCTCCAACATTTTATTATTATGGAAAACGTCAGTACCAGTTGGAAGAATTCTATAGTAAGCGCTCATCTACGCACTACCTAGATTTGACAATTCATGTTGCTCTGTATTTACATTTCACCCCTTTATCCACCCCTCTATCCATCCATCAGTCTATCTTATTTTTTGATTCATTTCAAGATCAGTTGCAGACATTGGTCACGTCACGCCTAAACACTTAAGCAGGTGTACCATCATCGTGTTGTTGAACTTGAGTTTTATATTTGCATATGATTTTGTTGAGAGTGTGCTTTTTAAAAAATAATTAGATAATGAGAACCTACTGTGTAGCACAGGGAACTCTACTCAGTGCTCTGTGGTGACCTAAATGGGAAGGAAATCTAAAAACGAGGGGATATATGTATACGTATAACTGATTCACTTTGCTACACAGCAGAAACTAACACAACATTGTAAAGCAACTCTACTCCAATAAAAATTAATTAAAAAATAATTACAGTAATGTAATGATAAAGCTGTTAAGAACCAACATTTATCGAGTATGGATTGCACTAAATAAGCCCTTGACGTGTGTGTGTGTGTGTGTGTGTGTGTGTGTGTGTATAGTTACTTCCATTTCTAGATATAGAAACTGAATGTTGAAGATATAATCCACTTGCCTAAGTTTATAGAAAATGTGGGTTTGGATTGTGGCTGACTCCAAAGTCAGTTTGCCAGCCTGTAATTCACTTTAACTTGAGTTAAAAAACAGACAAACTTGATTTCAGTGCCTGTCTCTGCCACTTAACTGGCTGTGTGACTTTGGGTAAGCGAACTAACCTCTCTGAACCTCAAATTTGTTCAACAATAAGATGGGGTTGATAATAACAATGCCATAGAGTTGTTGACAATTGAATGAGATTTTTAAATGCCTAGGAAAATACCTGCTTCATTCAGATTCATGATCTAACACTTCCCACCAGAAGATTCTGGAACTGCTAAAGACTACAGAACAAACTATGTTACTCATCCCAGTTTGGTTGTTTGTTTTGTCCTTGCTGAATTGTGACTTGATTTCACCTAAGCAGCTCCCTCTGCAAACACAAACTCTGCTCTTCCCTCTCTCTTCCCTCAGTGATGCTATAATGTGTGGAGGCTTATTGATTATTTGTTTGATTCTACTGTGGGCATAGGAGCAGTTCTTAGATTAAGACTATTAGATTTTCCCAAAAGATATTGCCGTGGTTTATACAATTGGACGAAACGGGTGATCTAATTTGGTCTCAATTTGCTCTAAAGCAGAGCGGGTGGAGGAAGGTGCTGTGATTTGGTTCTGAGCTTGAGAACAAGTAGAAAAAAGTTATCTCCAGATGCTATCTGTGTGCCTCATCAATTCCGGATACACTGCGTGAGCAGGACTGAGAATTCAAACCTTTTTTGCTTGGTTTCTTTTCTTTTCTGTGAGCTAAAGAGCCTAGCTTTACCTGTCCAACTGAGATATTACACCCTCTGATATCATTTATTTTTCCATGTGAAATATCTGAGAAAAAGAGAAAAGTACCAGGTTGACTTTCCTTGAGGCAGTGGGTTAGGAGACTATGGGTTAAGAGTAGATAACAGATTTCCCCAGAAATTAATCGTTTCCTGATGGCTGCTTTGGATGGAACCACATGGAAAATGTTTCCTTTCCTGTGCATCTCCTACCCTGATATCCAAAGACATTTCATCATCCCATCTATAGAAGTTTCAGTTTTGCATTTTACCTTGCCGTTGTAACACAATTGCATTATATTATTGACTGTTCATGAATGTCATTTGTAATGATGGCTATAAATTCCATTTATGGGTAATACTCTAGTTTATTTAACTAGCCCCCTAATATTGAAAATTTACATTGCTTCCAGATTTTACTTACCATAAATAAGGCTAAAAAGTAACTTGTGGTTTAGACTAATAAATATAATACCTAATATTCAAATATTTCCTAAGATTAGATTTCCAGAAGGAGAATTAGTGAGTAAAGAGTGTACATCTTTTTAAAGGGGCTTAATCATCTTACAGTTATTTTAATGGCATGTCCGTATCCTCAAAAATGATGGTTTGGGTTCAATCCTGTGTCCTACCTGCCCTACTTTGGGGAAATTTCTTCACGGCTCTGTGCCTCAGTTTCCAGTCTGTGAAATGGGAAAATAATAGTGGCAACTTCGTAGAGGTGTGGGGAGGATCGAAGGAGTTAATGTATATAAAGCATGTAGAATATGTCTGGCACATAGTTAAGGGCTTAGTAATCATTTATTAGTTTTATTACCAATGACTATTATTGCCTTAATGGAGGAAGGATCTATGGAATATACACAGAGATCATCCAAAGGCTTCCTTTCATGCACCATTGCAGTTTTTCCCCTTCTAGGACGTTCCCCAGAGTCACTCACCAGCCCCTGAAATACCCAATACGCCTGCCAGCCCATTTTCCCCAGCTCAGCCGCTTCTCTGAGAAGCTCATCATCACTGAATCGTACCTGGAAGGGAAGAGGCAAGCTCGTGGACCAAAATATGTTCCAAGTGGATGAATCCACCCCTGAACAATCGGGAAGTGACCAGTCCCACCCACCTCCTAGGCTTTCAAGGGTAACTGACCGGAGGAGACGGCCAAGACGGAAACCATACAGATTTGACTTAGGAGATCCAGTGGGCGTTCGGTTCCAACTGGATGAAGGGTCAGGGTGGAAGTCAGGAGCTGACTGCGGCAGGCGATGGCACAGAGTTCCGAGCGTGGAGGATCTATAAAAGCGGGGAGAGGGAGCAAGATGGGAGAGGATGGGAGCGGCTTCGCATCACTCGGCCCCAATCCAGCACCCTGGGACCCAGCAGCTGCCGCAGGAGCCGGGGGAGGGAACAGGGAGCTTGCCCTCCAACCCCGCCCTTACAGTCTGGTGTTTCGCTTCTTATTCAGTACTTCCTGCAATATGTGAAAAATGCGTCTGTCTCTCTGTCTAATTTCCCTTTCCTCTGGGCTCTCTAAGAGCAAGGACTGGATCTGACTCATCCTCTCATCTCTGGCCTTAGCATCGTGCGTGGTCTGTAGGAGATGATCCATAGATGTGGGTGAATGAGGGAGCGAGCGAATGAGTTGTTTCCACACGTTCTCCAGAAACTCTACCCCACAGCCCTACCCATATAGGCCCTAGGTTGCATATAGGTTCTAAGGCAGGGACCGTGAGCTCTGAGCCCTGGACAGTCTGCGTGGATGGACAGACAATGTCACTGCTAATTGCCAGAGAGGCCAGGTCCTGGTGATGACCAAACAGTTCCCCGGGGAGTTCTCGCCAACCTTGCATCATGGGGCAGCCGTCTTAGTTGTGGATGCCATTGAGCGTCCTTATTAACCGTCGGTAGCACAGGGAGAGCACAGTGACTGTGACCAGTTCGCTTCACATATAAACTTTGACCTCGAAGCAGTGGGGTGGGCTTCTTTCCCAAGGACCCTGTTGATGCTGAAATAGGCACTAGCCCCAGCTGCCAAGAAGGCTGATAACAGCAGAGCAGAGCGTGTCTTTTCTTTCTTCTTCTTCTTTTTTTTTTCTTAAACTGTGCTCATGGGCTTTAGGAATCGTTAGCGTGGTAAAGATTAAAGCTATTGGAGATAGCACAGATTGTTTCATTTTATTATGTTCAATTGGATTGGATCCGAGCCATTTGCAAAGTGCAGTATTACCATAAGAAGGGACTAGGCATGTTTTTCACATCATGCCCCTTCGTGGAGAAGGCAGTTTCTTAAAATTAAAAAAAGACTTGAAACAGCACTGCTTTTTTCTGCTCTCAAAAGTACAACAAAATAGAACTCTCTATGTCCAGATGGGCTGCCTGGGACCTGGTAAGTGGCCCAGCTCCCTGGTCCCGGGGGCCCTTGTCCGTAGATACGTATGTCGAGGGATAAAGTCAAAAAAGTAAAACTCAGGACTCCCCTCCTGCTTTTCCAACCAGTACCATTTCTCCGTTATTTATCTTACATTGTTGGATTTCACCTGAACTACTGTTCATGAAAAAGGGAGGTTCCTGCTGCTTTAACAACAACAAAATATGTTGAAAACATTAGACTGGGTGAAAGACACCAGTCACAAAGACCATATGATTCCATTTGTAGGAAATGTCCAAAAGAGGCAAAACTAGAGACAAAAAGTAGGTGGGTGGTTGCCTAGAGATGAGAAGGCATGGAGGGGTTGGAGGGATAACAGCTAAGGGAACAGGGTTCCTTTTGGGATCTTGCAAATGTTGTGAAATTGGATGATCGTTGCACAACCCTGTGAATATAGTAAAAACTATTGAGTTGTACATTTTAAGTGGGTGAACTGTGTAGTATGTGAGCTATTATCTCAAGAAAGCTGTTAACAGTAATACGAAAACCGTGATGTCATTCAACCAGTCTGATGCTCAAGTCCCTCCAGTGTCCCCATTTAAGTCTGGGGGCTGGGGCCGAGATCCAGGCGGAGCTGAGCGGCACACAATGGGATGGTCCTTTCACCTCCACCCCAAGCATCCTACTTCTGTTAATGCAACCTTTGAAGCCATTAGCGCTTTTCATACCAGCACGATTGTGTTGACTCTCAATTATAGAATCGGATTTATCCGTGCCCTGTTAGAATTTTGATTCTCTGTCTCCCTCCCCCACTCTCCAGGACAGTGTAGGCCTCCTTGAAGGCAGAATTTCCAGTTCACTGTGAGTTATTTTTGAATTATATCAGTTAGAGTGACCTCATGCCCGGTGTGGTACTTGTTGTTGAGAACATACGATGAGTAGGACGTGAGTCTTACTCTAGACAGCTCGTAGTTTATTTGGGGGAAAACTGATACTATCTAGTGAAACCAGGGAGGATTGCAACCAAGAGATTACGTTTGAGCTGGGTAGAAACTCACCAAGTAGGGAAGCAGAACGGTAAGCCATTTGAGGTAGAAGGAACAGCATGGGGAAGGGCATGGAGCTAAGAAAGAACATGGCTGATGCCAGAGTTTTGAGAAATTTGCTGAGAATTAACTTGAGACCACAACTTAGAAAAATAGTATATGATATGGCATATGCAGAACTTTGATGGAGCGCTATTCTTTCCTCTCTCATCCCATATTACTCAAACTCTTGGTGGCAATTAAACATAGTTTATGATGAAAGGAAGTGGATTGGTTCATGTGCTAGAATGTCTTGGAGCTATGGCTTCAGGCGTAGCTGGATCCAGGAGCTCAACTGTATAATCAGATTCTTTGTCTGTTTGCATCCTTTGGCTATGGTGGTCTCTGTTGGCTTACTTCTGTAGCAGATTTTGTCTACTGGTGGAAGAGATGGCTGCCAGAAGGACTAGTCTCCCGTTGTCATATGATATTAGTAACAGTAAAGCAGTCCTCATTTCCTCCCAGAATATCTGTATCCCAGGGAAGCTTCTAGCCCAGTTTAGATCACATGCTTTATCCATGAGTCAGTCACTGTGCTCAGGAGATAGGCTGTTCTACCCAGAAAAAACCGTAATTCAAAAAGACACATGCACCCCAGTGTTCATTGCAGCCCTGTTTACAATAGCCAGGTCATGGAAGCAACCTGAATGCCCATCGACAGACGAATGGCTAAAGAAGATGTGGTACATATATACAATGGAATATTACTCAGCCATAAAAAGGAACGAAATTGGGTCATTTGTAGAGACGTGGATGGACCTAGAGACTGTCATCCAGAGTGAAGTAAGTCAGAAAGAGAAAAACAAATACTGTATATTAACACATATATGTGGAATCTAGAAAAATGGTACAGATGAACCGGTTTGCAAGGCAGAAATAGAGACACAGTTGTAGAGAACAAACGTATGGACACCAAGGGGGGAAAGCGGCAGGGGTGGTGGTGGTGGTGGGATGAATTCGGTGATTGGGATTGACATGTATACGTTTATATGTATAAAATCCAGAACTAATAAGAACCTGCTGTATAAAAAAAAATTTTTTAAGGAGATAGGCTATTCAATGAGCCAACCAAGGTCATGAGTCTCCTATCATGGAAAGGGAATAGAACACCCTAACTGACCCACAGGATCCACTGGAATACAGTGTGTTTCCCAGAAGAAAAAAAAGAAAAAGTAAGGACAGTGTGCTGGATGGACAAAAACCTATAGTTAGTTTATCCCCTGTATCCCCTAGGATTTTTTATTTCTAGTTCAGGTGTTAAGCTGCATCTCTGGTATCCTGTTCTTATGGTACTGGATTTGAAACCTTACCTGAGGTTTACACGTCTGTTTAGTTCCATTTAGGTAGAATATTAACAAGAGAGAAGTTGAATTCATTTCTCTTCCCCAGATCTCAGTTGCCTCATCAATAAAATGGTCATAACAGCACAGACATTGTCGGCTTTAAGATCCATTGGGAACATCCAACACTCACTCAGAGAGCGAGCATTAGAGTTCTTCCCAGGCAGGGTCAGAGTGTGTCCACCTGCTGTTTACACAGAACTGTCTCCCTCCACCTGTCACTTCAGCAAACTGATCTGATGGAAGGTCTCCCCTTCCGCCCCCAGACCTCTTGGGAGAGAGCAGGTTGTTCCCCGGGTACCAGCAAAGAGGCAGCTTAGGGCAGGTGGCGGAGCCACGTCGTTTCCAGATGAAACAGGGCTCCCCGGACGTCAGCTGCCGCACTCGGAGGGGCGTTCAGACAAAGAGCCAGATTTAAATTCATGTAATGCTGCTGTTTGTAACATTGAATACTTAAGACATCTGCTCGGAGCCTCGCATTATAAATGAATGGAAAGGATCCAGGAGTGCTTTATCAGATGGGGGCTGTGAAGTGAGGGCCACAGATTACAGAGCTGGATCTTAATTAGCCATTATTTATATCTGTAATATTTTACAAATTAAAAGCAGTAGAAATAGTCACCAGAAGGATATCAGTCAGCAGGCAGGGGTAAAAAAAAAAAAAAAAAAAAAGAGAGAACCTGAAGCCTAGAAGACAGAGACTGATCATCTCTGGGGGAGGATGGGTGAAAAAGTAGCAAATTTACCGTCACTGGCAGGTGTCTAAATGTTCCATTTAAATTAAATGGCACATGTCGTAAAGGAGCATGGGTGCTGCACATCCCACCCTGTGTTTCTGTTTCCGCTACAGAGCCTGTTTTTCTTCCCCTTTCAGCTCAGCCACCTTCTCCTCTTTGACACTGGGTCACCCAGGTCTCCTCCTTTAGTATTTCCTTTTACTTTAGTTCATTGTGCTCTGTGATTCAGTGGAACCATTAAAAAAAAATGGTTCTTAATTTTAATTAATGGCAAACTTAGAACAGGCCCATGTAATAAATCTGGTCTCTGAACTTAACAAGTCTCGTAGCCTGTAAGTGCCTCCTGTCATTTTATTAGAGCGGGAGCCTCCCAACCCAATGGCTGAGTAATTGACAAAAACTGCAGGTAAAGGCAGGAGACCCGTAATTGATTCATAGGATCCCTTCCACCGAACGCACTGAAGAGTTAATTATTTTTCCCCCGCAGTTGGGACTCAGCTGTTGTTTCCATTGGGATTAAACAGCTGTCAGCATTGTTAATGACATCAAATTCATGCATTACAATCCTCTCATTCCCTTCCCATCTAAAGTGGGGTTGTGGAAATCTCTGCCGCAACCTCCTTTATGAAGGAGTGAAAAATCCAAGGAAAGATAACGGCCTTTATTACAAAACCACAGACCGGAGCTTGTGTTGATGGAATCTCGTAATGAGTAATTAAGCCTCTTTGCAGAAGTCGGGCCGTCATGTTGGCGTTTGGGTACTTAAGTTCCCTGGTGGAAGCAGCTGGGAAGACTGGGAAGGTGATAAAGGGAAGAAAAACAATCTTCTAGAATGATCTCCACTTTTTAAACAACAGCGAAGAGTTACTAAATAATTAACCAACCAAAAAGGAACTGGTATGTTCTTAAAATATCTGTCAGTTTCTTCAGATATCTGTAGTATTATATCTGGTGCACAGGAAGGCTTCTCTCTGTCTCTCTCTCTCTCTCTCTTTTTTTTTTTTTTAGAGTTTTTCTTTCTGGCTAAGTCTCTCAAATTGTACGAGAATAAACCTTAGGGGTTTGTTATCGTCTGCCTTGCTTTGCTTTGGTTGGTCTTCCAAAGCACTGTCTTAGCAAATGAAAGTTTGAATTCTGAGTTTGATTGAGAAACCTGTCCCTGAGGAAAAAGTAAATGAACTTATTTCTGGGTGCCTTCAGCAGCACAGGTTCGTACGCAGGTAGGGAAGCAGGGCCGAGAAGGTCGGAGCAGCAGCCCCAACGAAGCCTTGTGAGCCGAGGGCCCGCACCTCCTCCGGTAAACAGAATTGGGAAATTTATTTTTCCAGCGAGGGAGAAAATACGCATGCGTAGAATTTTGCTTTTTTTTTTCCATCAGCTCGTTTATTTCTTTTAATATGACCAGTCCTAGGATTATTTCAAGATACTTGTATTATTAGTTTGCTTTATTTTTCCCTGGCAAGACATAACTCACGCAACATTCATGTTGAACGTTTAAAATGACCTTCTAAAATGTTTCCCCTTTCTCAAAACACCTTGCCTTTGAAATATGTACTCTACCCACTTCTGCCACCTGAACGTGCAGTGTGATTTCACAAATCAAACTCTCGCAAGAAAACTCAACCTAGTTAATACAGAAGGAGGGAAAAGAAGGAAGGAGATACAGAATGAAGGAATGTAGAACGAAGAAAAAAGAAGGAAAACACCCTCATCAGAGGACTGATTCTTTTGGGTTCGTGCAAGAGAAAAACCAGCTCTAAGGATCCCACAGACTCACAGAAGCAAAGCAGTTAAAGAAATAACCACCTTCCCGTCCAGATAATAAAATAGAGTTTTATGTGTCACATCAATAAATGTCTTAATTGAACAGCATGTGGGTTCTCCCCTAACATTTGCGTCACGCGGCACTCGCTTTGCAAAGAGTCTTAGGAAAGAAGGAAATCGCTCAGACTCAAGTTCTGCAGTGAGGTGAGGCTTCATTTTCCAGAACCAGGCCCCGGTATTATGATTATCCACCAAAATAAGCCATATATTATTTTTAAAGTATCATGTGATGCACAAGGAATTATTGCAATTTTTTTTTTTTTTGATTCAGCAAAAGCCTAATGTTACTCTCATAGGAAACCTTACCTGATGGAGATTGCTCAACTTGAATGGCTAACGCTGTTGGCAGTGACACGTGGCCGAAACGGAGACCCATGCTCCGTCTCTGGTGTTGGGTCCCCCAGCTTTCCGCCCTTCAGATGGGATGTTTAGGGTGTAACCTCCCAAGATCCACAGCCCAAGCCAGGAAGCGGAGATAATTTATTACCCCAGCTTCCTGTCCACAGGAGGCCCAGGGAGGCCTTGAAATTCACAGCTGCGAGCGAAGCTCCACCAGTGCAGTCACGGAATTTCATGAGGCCTCTCCGAACGCAGAGAGAGATGGACATTGCTAGGCTTGCTGGCTCTGCTCCCTAAGCCCTGCCTCTCTCCTGATGAGACCTTCCTGGAAAGGCCTCTCTCGTTGGCATGGCTGGGTCTCTCCTTTTACTTGGTCATTCTACATTTCGACTTTAGACCTGCCTGGCGCTCCCTCAGAATGTATGGCTGCCAATAAAAGACACCCCCAACTCCCGCAAAATCCAACATTGTTAAGCTGTATAATCTAGTTATTGTTGAATGGGCGCTTCCAAGAAGGACCTCATCTAATCCAGGGGTCCCCACCTGGGGCTGAATTCCTACACCCAGGGGACATCTGGCAACGCTGGAAACTTTTTTGGTTGTCGCAAGTCAGGAGACAGGGCTCCTGGCATCTAAGGAGGAGAAGCTAGGGATGCTGTGTAGCATCCTACAATGAACAGGACAGGGCCTGGCGAGAGTTATCCCAGCCCACATGTAGATAGTGTTGAAGGTGAGAAGCCCTGGCCTAGGGTCTTTCTCAGCGTTTTATTTCATCAGCGCCTCCCACCCCCGGGAGCCTTTTCGGACATGATTTTCCCCATCGCCCCCGCCCACAAAATTTCACTACCACAGATATACTGCATGTCTGTTTCTGTACTGTGTGCACAGCTGCGCTTTAAACATTCAAACGGCAAACATTTTTTCTCCTCTCCTTCCTTGCCTCCCCCAAAACCAGTTTTCACCACCCCCCTGGAGGTGTTACCGCCCCCATCGGAACGCATAGTCTAGAGAAGGGCTTTATCCATAAGCAGCATGGAGCCACTTGAGACTTATGAACAAGGAAATCTACACAGTGATGGGATTCAATTTTTAGAACAATCCTGGCAGCCTTGTGGAGAGTGGGAGGGATTAGGCAAGACCCTTGGCTCCCAAATCCAAAGGTCCTTCCCCATCGGGAGCAAACCTCCTCTTCCAGCAGTATCAGCAGCCACCTGTCACCCCTCCCCCACCCGGAGTCCCTGCCGCCCTGGTTCACTGGACGTCCTGCCGCCCTGGTTCACTGGACGTCCTGCCCTCCTTTGAGCTGCCAGTGCTCGGGGACCTTGTGAAACCCCCCTTCGGAGATGCCACTTCCTTACAACATTGCATTTGGCCCCTTCCCCCGCTCCAGGGTCCAGCAACATTAAGGAACGCCCTTCTGTGCAAATACAGATTTCAAGACTGTGTCTTCTTTGCGCATCCTTGGATGTCATGCACAGTTCCTGGCGCAAGAGAAGGCACTCAATCACTGTTTTTTGGATGGATGGATGGATGGATGGAGGGATGAGTAAGGGCTTCTCTCCTTGCAAAGCTCCTTGCACGCTTTAATCTAGCCAGCATCTTGTGAAACACACCTGCTTCTTTCTGCCCTTGGTTTTCAGGCAGTTTTGAAATGAGAACCAATGAGGCTGCTTCTGCTCTTGGTCTGCCGGGTCCTCACGCCACCCCCAGCGCTCAAGGTTGTGTGGTCAGAGTCTCAGATCCGGAGCACGGGATGTGTGTGGACCTGTGGCGAACAGAGCCACCCGGCACGCGACACAGGTAGCCTGGGAGGCCAACAGAGCAAGTCATTTCTGAAGAAGGGACCCACGTGGCAGAGGATGAAAGCCTGATGCCATGGAAGGAGCGGGCACACTTGGCCTCAAGGATGAAACCTCAGCCTCAAGGATGTAGCTGGGTTGCGGATCTAGGTCAGGAAAGCCTCAACGTGTGAGCACCATGGCCTTGGCGCCTCCAGGCGTTAACATCCATACCAGTAAGACTGCCCGCCGCCCCTGGAGTAGCACGACACCAAAATAAATAGCAAAGAGAAGATGCCCGGGCATACTGGGGCAGGGGTGGCGGACACTTATTCCTTCCCTCGCCCCAGCACTTGGTCTCATGACTGCAACTTCCATTGTCAGTACTTTTCCACGAGGCCAGTCTCCATGCTCATGCTGGCTGTGTCTCTTCAGTGCCTGACTCAGGCGTGAGAAGCGAGGGCAGAGGGTCGTTATCTCCAAAATACCTGTGCCCCACCCCGTGTCCCTTTCTTTATCTTAGTCCCACCCAAAAGGAAGCAGCTGGTTAAGATTTGACCCCTCGGTTGGTTGGTTTTGTTTTGTTGAATGAGTGCGCAAGCTCAAGGTGCCTCTGGTCTGGGAGAATCAGGTCGGCACACACGGTTCATCATAGCAACTCTTTGCAGCCTTCAGACGGAGAAACTGAGGCAGAGTTTGTGCCAATTGCAGCCTTTAGGCAATTTCTTATAACAGCCGTTTTATCCTCCTCTTCCCCTCTAAGTGGCACTTCAGTACACATCTTTGAATCAAGAGGTTGTCTGGAACCACTCTTTCGGGCAAGACTTATGCAGGCAGGCAAGCCACCAAGGACTCGGAAGAACAGTGATTGTCAGACAGGTTCAGGCCCTGAATCTAAACGGCATCCCACGGGGAACCAGGAGGCCTAGTAGATCCTCAGAGGCCCTGAAATCCTCCAGATAGGATTTATTTGCCTAACAGAAGCTCTTGGGTTGGCCCTATTCCTGTCCTCGTCCCTTACCCCCAATCAAATCAAACACCGGAAGCCATAAGGAGACTGGCTGAATGAGCCTGCCCCGCTCCCCCAACTTGAGTTTTCCTTCCTAGAAACCCGCCACAGACCCCCCCCCCTCCTCCACATAGGCCCTCAGCTGGGGGAATTTCTTCATTCCTTTTTCTCTAAGGAGCTTCATATATAATTTTTATATAAACACAAGTGGTAGGCGTGAGGGGCTGGAAGAAGGAAAATGGTGAAAGCTGAGCCTGCTGGGAGGGCTCAGAGGAAGGAAATTCCAGCAGAGGCAAGGAGGTCAGCCCTGGCCGTTGGGTGTCCAAGGCTGGGGAAGGCACCCGCGAGCCTGTGGCCGTCCTGCAGGGCCCCCTCCCCTGCCCTGTGCAGACACACGCTCCCAGGTGTGACCCTTACCCCCAGCTCCCCTCTGGGAAGGGTGCTTTCTGGGAAACAGCAGACACACCTACAGGCCAGCAAACTTCAGGTGTACTATTTTTTTCTGCTTTTTGTTTTCAGTTGAGGTAAAATTCACGTAACGTAAAGTGAACCCTTTTGAAGTCAGCAATTCAGTGGCATTTAGCGCCGTCATCATTTTGTGCCGCCGCCGCTTCTGTCTAGTTCCACAGTATTTCCCCACTCCACAATAAAACCATTTTTATCCATGAAGCAGTCACTCCCGTTTCCTCCCGCCTCCCAGCCCTTGGCAGCCACCCATCTTCTTTTTGTCCCTGTGGATTTGCCTGTTCTGGACATTTTGTATAAAAGGACTGATACAATATGTGATCTTCTGCATCTGTCTTCTCTCACTTGGCATAAAGTTTTCAAGGTTCATCCACGTTGGGGCCTGTGTCAGTACTGCCTTCCTTTTTCTGGCTGAATACTATTCCATTGGATGTTGATAGCACATTGGATCCATTGATCCATAGATGGGCATTTGGCTTATTGCCACCTCTTGGCTACTGGGAATAGTGCTGCTATGAACATTCATGTGCAAGTATCGGTTTGAACACCTGTTTTCAGTTCTTCTGGATAGAGACCTAGGCGTGGTATATGCCCACTGCTGGATCGTCTAGTGATTCTGTGTTTAACTTCTGAGGAGCTACCAAACTGTTTTGCACAGTAGCTGCACCATTTTGGCCTCTTCCCACCAGCCATGTTCAAGAGTTCCGGTTTCCCCACATCCTCTGCAAACCTTGTTATTTTCTCAGCTACATTTTGATCTCCCTCTCATCTCCTCTTCCCCTTATCCCCACCACATCTTCAAGCTGGAATGAGATCAGGATATAAAAGAACTACATCCACCTTCAGTAGCATCTGGCCCCCTTGGTGGGTGGCCTTGGTCCCAGCTGCTCAGAACTCCAATCTCCCGTTTTCGAATCCAGACACAGCAAGTATATTTTTGCCCCGGGTGACCATGCAGGGCTCATTGTGTTTTATGTTGCATGAGCTGTGGGTCGCCCCAAAGGCTGACAAAAAGAATCCATGTCATTTTAGAACATGTGAAAGCACAGAGCAAGAAGCACACAGCGAGGTGAAACGAGCCGTCCACAGACCCAACACCCAGAGATAACCCCTGTATTTTGTTTTATTTTTAAAAATTTACTTTATTGAGGTATAGTTGATTTACAGTGTTGTGTTAATATCTACTGTACGGCAAAGTGATTCAGTTATACATATATATACATTCTTTTTCATGTTCTTTTCCATTATGGTTCACTGCAAGATATTGAATATAGCTTCCTGTGCTCTACAGTAGGACCTTATTGTTTATCCATTCTCTATATAATAGTTTGCATCTGCTAATCCCAAACTCCCAGTCCCTCCCTCCCCCACCCCCCTCCCCCTTGGCAACCATCAGTCTATTCTCCATGTGTGTGAGTTTTGTAAATAAGTTCATCTGTGTCATATTTTAGATTTCACATATAAGTGACATCATATGGCATTTGTCTTTCTCTTTCTGACTTACTTCGCTGAGTGTGATCATCTCTAGTTGCATCCATGTTGCTGCAAGTGGCATTATTTCGTTCTTTTTCATGGCTGAGTAGTATTCCGCTGTATGTATGTACCACGTCTTCTTTCCCTGTTCATCCGTTGATGGACATTTAGGTTGTTTCCATGACTTGGCTCTTGTAAATAGTGCTGCAAAGAACATTAACCCCTGCATTTTAGTTGATTTCCTTCTAGTCTTTTTTTCTTTATTTTAGTTAGGAATTGTTGCAGCTCCAAGTAAAAACAGCTACTATTACAAACATCAACAACAATATAGTATCGTTGCCAGTTCCCACAACGTCACGTAGACTCGTAGACTCGGTTACAGCTAAGATAAAGAAGTAAGATGATTCCAAGGGACATTGTGAGCATAAAATTAGCAGCGGAAGTGTTTCTCTAAAATTTTTTTAAATGGCAGTGCTGAGGCAATGAGAGCCCTTTGTGTATCGGTTTCGGGGTAAGTGGGCGATGGGCTCCTCCGTGGAGGTGCTTTGATGCTGTAGCCACTGTGTTGGGGAAGGGCATCCTCCCTCCAGCCAGCTTTGGCTTAGGACTGGATTAGGGGCAGGTTAAAGGCCCTCAGTGCCCAGAATCAATATGACCTGGCTGAGCCTCCTGGAGGGGTTTCACAAAAGTTCCATCCAGCCCAGCAAGCAGAGATGTGTCACATGGAAGCTTCTACTAATTAGGGGGCGGGGCATCTTGCTCCTCAGAGGTCCCTACGACAACAAAAAGCACCCATTTCTCGATACCCGTGCAGCCCACCTGAGACAGGAGATGCTGAGGTGCTTGGGAGGGTCCCTGGTGGCCCACAGCTTCTGCCTTTCTTTCTTAGCCTGGGAGGTAGCAGTCAGCATCTCCAGAGAACAACTGCATTGGTGATTTCGCCCTCATCCAAGAGACGTGACTGATAAAACTGGAGGTATTATGTGGGCTCAGTCAGCCCGTGGCCACGCTGTCTCCAGACTCCCACCCCAAACCCATGCTGAGCCGTCATTACCCTTCACCTTTACAGCCACTAGGGTTTTCCTTCTTCATCGCAAAGTAGGACACATTAGCTCTGTTTTACAGACGGAGAAACTGAGGCAGAGTTTGTGCCAAACATGACTCATTTCCCTCAGCGTTTCCATTTCTCATGTTTTAAAATATGTTAGATAAACACTTTTTTTTTTTTTTTTTTTTTGGTGGTACGCGGGCCTCTCACTGTTGTGGCCTCTCCCGTTGCAGAGCACAGGCTCCGGACGCGCAGGCCCAGCGGCCATGGCTCACGGGCCCAGCCGCTCTGCGGCATGTGGGATCCTCCCGGACCGGGGCACGAACCCGTATCCCCTGCATCTGCAGGCGGACTCTCAACCACTGCGCCACCAGGGAAGCCCTACATAAACACTTTTACGGCTAATTTTATTCTCACAGTTAGTTTTCTTGCTGTAACCGAGCCTACACGATGCCGCTTGAACTGGCAATGTCAGAGCCGAACCTCAACTTTTACAATTAATTGTGCCGCAGTTAATTGAATTGACTGCCCGGCAATCCAGCCTCAATTAAAATAGTAATTATTTATTTATATATTTATTTCGTGGTTTACAAAGCGTTTTTACCTGCTGCCATCTCGCAGGGTCCTATTTGGGTATCCTGGCAATGGGGAACATAATAGCGCGTCTGATCGTCCCATAGTTAAAGAGTCATGGGAACCAGGCGTGGCGTTTTGAGTCAGGATCCAGATTTTGACCTTGAAAGTGGGTCCAGGTCTCCTTACTCAGCTCAGTTCTCGCAAGGAGAGGGAAGTCCTGGTTTAGCTACTAATCATACTGCCTTTCAAATAAGTATTTTTGTGGAGGAGCTCATTTTCACCATCTTCTGAAAACGCAGAGTAGGAGAGCATCTTCTTGAAAGTCGTCTCTAAGTTTTGTTTCTTTTTTGGTACGCGGGCCTCTCACTGTTGCGGCCTCTCCCGTTGCGGAGCACAGGCTCCGGACGCGCAGGCTCAGCGGCCACGGCTCACGGGCCCAGCCGCTCCGCGGCATGTGGGACCTTCCCGGACCGGGGCACGAACCCGCATCCCCTGCATCGGCAGGCGGACTCTCAACCACTGTGCCACCAGGGAAGCCCCGTCTCTAAGTTTTAAAGAGTAGGGTTCTATAATTCTGTAGGATTGTGTCCTACAGTGGGGGAAAGGTCACATTTTCTCAGTTTTCTTTACCTTCAGAAATGTCAAGATAGAGTTATATAAGGTCCCGGGACTGACCTCACATTTTGATTCTTGATTTGTGCATAGATCCGAAGGATGTACGCTAAGGGGCTCTTTGCTGCATGGTCATGGGGCATTTCTGTACATAATGCAATAGTATTTCCCAGGGCCCTGGAAGCCTCATGAAAGCTATTCCTGTGGATTCAGGGGTGTCAAGCCCTTGTCCTCACAGGGAGGACCCTGGGCTCCTGGACTTTCCTGAAATCCGCACATGGTGTACATGACTTCACTGGTGTGCTCGCCATCAGAAACTGGTTCATCCACACCTCCCAGCACTTCTCTCTTCTTCCCTTATTAGAATTTCTTGGTGCTTGTTAATGCCTGAGCCGTTTCATGCTCTCTATGTGAATATTCAAAAATGCCAAGGGAGGCGGTGGCGGGGGGAGGGGGGAATGCCCACAGAAGCCTTCAAAGCCCAGCGGAGGGAGCAGGGACAAAGCCAGGAGATGTCTATACATCCACGTTCAGGGTGATTTTCCTAGTGAGTGCCCTTTAAATCCACAAGAGCCCCTAGAGGTAGATACACACAGTTCTCTTTTTATGATGAGGGGCAGAGTACAGGAGTGAAGTCGTTTCCCTGCACTACCCTGAAGATGGTTTAATTTCGAAGCACGTGGCTCTGTTCACTATGCCAGGCGCCACTCGAAAAGTTAAATGGCTCCCCCAAACATCCAGCAGATCTGAATGCTACAACCCTCTGCTCTGCTGGGGAAGTCCACAAAGGGCATTGAGAGTCCCGGTTTTTCACTGGCGGGATGTCAGATTCACCATCGCTCCCTGATGGGCCCTGGTCCCAAGCTGGGTGACTCATGCTTTCTGTGGGTTCTGGCCCCAGAGAAGCCACACCAGGCTTGGTGTAAACGCTGTGGGATTTGAATTCCTTCTTCATCGCTCCGAGGAGGAAAAACAAAACCCAAAAACAGCCTCTGTTGTGCATCTGCCTGAGAAATAGCGATGTGCATTTGCATTCCTTCCAACTTGTGTGTTTGCAAAATACAGACAGGCAAGTGTGAATCACTTTGACTTTGAAAGCATGATTTTGAGCAATTATCTGGGGGAAAAAAAAAAATCTCCTCCTCACTAAATAGGTCTGTCTAAAAGAGTCATAGCATAGCAAGCCATTGCTAGAATACACGTGTGTGCTGGTTAGCCAGCCCCGGCCAATTAAGTAGCAGGATGTCGACTGCATTCAGGCCCTTCCTGGGCCGCAGACAGGCTTGTGTAAGTCCATTTTCCTAGTGGTGTGTATGTATCTTTAGACCTTAACTGACAGATTCCCACAGTGAGTCGAGTAGGGAGTTACCAATTACACGGTGAGCTGGGGCTGCCGTTGTATGCTCTCTGGCTTCCTCGCAGAAGCAGGCAGAAAAGGAGGAGAGGACTAATATTTCTGGTGCAGACAGACTGTTAATATTTTAGACCAGGCTCCTCAAATATGTATGTTTATTTAGTTGGGAGAAAACGTGCATTTAAATCCTGCAAACCCTAAAGAAGTTTGCATTAGTACATAGCGATTACCATAATATTCTCTTCTAAAGTATATTTTATTTATCAAATGAACACCCTTCTGAGCTTTACCCTTCCTGTGATGGCTAAATTAATTTCATCACACTGTGATTTCTTCGTGGCAATGTTGTCAACAGCACTTGCAATAATAAAATCGCGCTGATTGCTTATAAAACCGTTTGCTGTTGGAGAAGCAGTCATTGGGGCTCCCTTTGGGGGCAGGATAATATATTCCTTTGTTTTCCTTTGCGAAATATTTATTGTGGGTTCTCCTTTAGCCTGGGTCTGATCTGGAAGTGGGCCTGCCTTTTGCTTTTGTGGACTGAAACTGAGAATGGCATTCTAAAACATACCTCCCACTGAGACATCAAACTCCACAGTTAGGAATTTCTTCCCAGATTCATAGAATCTGTGAGAGACAGACCATGGACACCCAAACGGTTACACCGTTTACACTGAGCCGAGGAAGGAAAGGGCTTAGCAAAGGAGCTGGTGCGAAAGCAGGCTCTCCAACCAGGGGCTCCTCATTCCTGGTCTTGGGCTCTTTCTATGGCCTCCTTTTATTTATTTTTTTAAAATATTGCCTAGCTGTTATAGTGTGTATGTTGTCAAAGATTTTAAAGTTTGTAGTTGATTGTGCCCATTCTTCCCAAGTGAGCTGTATTGTCAACCCTAACGTGGATGGACTGAGGTCAAGGCTTGTAGAGTTAGGTTGCAGAGCTGAAGACTTGAAGGCGCTACCACCTGAAAGACGTCCAGGTGTCCTGGGAAGAAAGTACCTGGGGCAGTGCTATTATAGGAGACGGCTACTTTAAACCAAGCTAATTTAAGTAGCTGACACATTTGGCCTCAAAAGTATTCCTAGAAAACACTTCACAAAACAAATTATTAAAATGTTACAATTGAATTTATTTCCTCATCAAAGATTCCGTGGCAAAAAGCACCAACTATGCAAGAGAGCTACAGGTAAAAACCTGTAATGATTTTATTGTTATAGGAAAACTGCTGCTGTGGGTTGTAAAGTGGACAATGTACTAAATACTTTCTTTGCCCAGAACAGATCCTTAACTCTAACACGTAGCCACGTAGAATGAAAATGAACATACATGTCTGATACATGGCCTTCTTTCTTGAGTTGAGCATCACACAGTATTCTGTTAGGATGGATCTCCTCCTAGGGAGGATAACACATCATGTGTCTATCAGTGAAGACTGAGCAAGGCTTATGCCTGTGCCTTCTTTTCTGATAGGAAAGACCATGATGCTCTGAAAGGAGGGGGAAGGGGAGGAGAGATGGGACAGGTTAGGATCTTGGGATAGGTCCTATAGCTAAATGTTCACCAGCCTCTCTGCCTTTTCTCCTGGCCGCATCCCTAATTGTTAGACGTGGTCACGTGACTGAGTTCTAAACAATGGAATGAGCCTCAGGATGGAACTAGCCTGGATCTCTGAATGTCTTCATGGAGCAGGCCTCCCTCTAGGCAGTAAGGCATTACAGGAACAAGAGATAAGCTTGTGTTAGGCCTCAGTGACTTTGAAGTTCACGTGTTATAGCAGGTAGAGTTATCTCAGCTATGACAGGAAGGTGGGACTGGTGAAGCTTTCCATCTTTTTTGAGAGCTGGCCCTTGTCTGTTTTTTCCATGAGTCCAGTATGACCACATGGCACACGTCCTTGTGCCGTGTTTGTCTTCAACAGAGCTTGGCTTTCTTAGGAGCTTTAACAGGTAACCTGGAAGTCCCCACTCTCTAGTTCAGGAGTCAGCAAATTCTTCTATAAAGGGCCAAATAGCTCATACCTTATGCTTCACAGGCCATGTAATCTCTGTTTTCGATTACTCACTTCTGCCTCTGTAGTGTGAAAACAGCTACCTAAGATAAAGGAATGAATGGGTGTGGCTGTGTGCCAATAAAACTTTATTTACAAGAACAGGCTGCAGGCTGGAATTGGCCCCTGGGCTGTGATTGGCCAACATCTGCCCTGTGTGATGTCCCAGGTTGGCAGAGGGTCCTGGCATCAACTTTTTTCAGAGCAATATTGATGTACCTCTGAAATAAGTCAACTGGCTTATTTAACAGTATACAAGCTGACCCTCAGGATCCTTCTACTGAGAATACCACGCGAATCCTCACGTATCTGGAACACCACTGTTAGAAGTGGCCAGATTTTCCTTGTCCGTTTTTGTGATGTCCTCTGTGGTATCTGTCGATCAGTCTCTGGTGTTGTGGGTAATGTGTGTGCAGGGGATGTAACAGAAAGAAGAAAAACAAGGAAGAAGGGATCACACGCAGAGGGAGAGTTGATATTTTTGTACAGTTGGCTCATCAAGGTTCCAGTATCCAAGTCTGACTTGATTTGTCATTTTAGGAGAATATGGAGGGCTTCGCTGGTGGTCCAGGGGCTAAGACTCCACCCTCCCAATGCAGGGGGCCAGGGTTTGATCCTTGGTCAGGGACCTAGATCCCACATGCCGCAACGAAGGATCCCACCCCGGCAACGAAGATCCCACATGCCGCAGCTAAAGATCCCGCGTGCCGCAACTAAAAAGAAAAAAGATCCCACACACGGCGACGAAGATCCCTCCTGCCACAACTAAGACCTGGTGCAGCCAAATAAATAAGTTAATTATTTTTTAAAAAAAATAAATAAATAAACCATTGTTTAAAAAGAAATGCTCTGTGGTGACCTAAATGGGAAGGAATCCAAAAAAAAGGGGATATATTATGTACGTGTATAGCTGATCACCTTGCTGTGCAGTAGAAACTAACACAGCAGTGTAAAGCAACTGTACTCCAATTTAAAAAGAAAAAAAAGAATATGGACTAATATTTGGGCACAATGAAAGAACCCTGAACCCGAGCCCAGATCCAAGTGTCTCTGAGTGCCTGGCCCCCTCTACCACCACTCCATCAGGAGCCAAGCCCTGGCCACCCCTTTTCGGGGACCTTATTTCTGAACTGCTGAAGTCCACGTGACCTCAGCTCCAGCAGCAGAGGCTTCTGTGACATCCGCCCATGAGTCCTTCCAGGAAGGAAGGCAAACTCTGGGAGGTCTCCATTTCCTGTCGGCCATGGGGGGTTTTATGCACACAAACGCTCTCTTCTGTCACCGTGTCACAGCACATTATGTCAGGAAAGAGGAAAGAGTTCAGCCTGTGAATCTCTGTCACTGGCGCTCGGGGTGTTGTGTTGTCTCGCGTGTGGCTTGTCAAGAGCACAGGGCTCACAGCAGTGTCAGGGTCCCAGTGCCACAAATCACTTCACATCTCCGGCTAGGAGAGATCTCTCACCGTCGCTGGTGGGTGTCCCCCAGACGACGCTCAGAGCAGGCAGGGACGATTAATCCGGATCCTGACCCGGGCTCGCCGACCGCTCCAGCAGGAGTGCAGAAGTTACAGCTGAAGCCCAAGTTCCACCTGGCTGCCTTCTCCAGTTCAGTCAGCCAGGATCCATCTGATGCAAAGACCTTGACCGGCCCAGGGAATGCGGATGCTGTGTCAAAAGGTCATGGCTCAGAGCCAGAAATGCAACACGCCGACCTCCCGTTCTCCTTGACGTGGACTTGAAGGGTGTCCCGGGGTCAGAAGGATATCCAACGCCAGCTTGTCTGAGATGGCATGGAAATGCAGGGGAAATGTCAAGATTAACTGGGGCTTAGGGAGACATTTACCGAAACAGGAGCACACACACCCCTGGCTTCGTCAGCATTTCCCCAGGCGAGATGAGTCAAACATTTATATTTTTACATATGCAACACGCTTGCAACTTCCAACCAGGGATGATAGAAAAACTTATGGAAAATAGTTAATCAAATTTTACAAAGAAGCCATAGGTAAAAGAGCTTCCAGACCTACAGCTTTGAAAGTCACCTGGAGGATACCGGCCTGACTCAGAGCTTTATGAAGGCCCATTCGTAACAGGCCCTCTGTGTGCCACGAAGAACAATTGGTTTGGACGTGAGCTGGTTTCTGTTTTTAGACTCCAGGCCCACAATACCCTAAATAGGTTGGGGCAGTGCTGATTTTACCCATCTTTGCATCGTAGTGAATTTTCTTGCGATGGCTTCACATAAGTGATCTGCAGAGATTTGAGGCTATAAGGACAGGAATGGCAAACCCACAGCCTACTTGGCATCATTCCCCAATTCTGGGTCCACGGCTGACATCGTTAATTCAACAATACTTGCCTTTCCTCCCCAGCATGGCTGTGACTCCCAGGTCTGGGTTAATGCAGAGCCCACCGGGAAATTGTTACCCATCGGCCAGGGTTAGCCCACTTGATAAAGCTTATTTGCCACTTCTTGGCAATCTCCAGTAGAGATTCTAAAGTGCTGCTATTTTGATGTTGTTATTTTCTGGAATTAAAGATTAATTGCACAGGAATTTATTGGACATCTCTTGGATAACACGCATTGTGCCAGGCATGATAGTTTCAGGGTAAACAAGAAGTTCCCTCTGACCTCAGGGACTCAGGAAAACTCAGTACTTCAAGGTCATGCTACAACGTTCTACAAAAAGGATGGTCAGGGAACTCAGTGAAGGGACATTTATCCCAAACTAAGTAGAAGAGGGGTCAGAGAAGGCTTCCTGGGGAATAACCCTGGGGCTTTCTTGAAGGACGTACCCACCATGGTAATCCAAGGACAGCTTTCAAAAAGAACCAACCCACCAATGTGACAGCAAAGTAGGACTCCAAGATTTATAATCTCTGTTTTTCTAAAGCACACGGAAGGTCTTCATGATTTGATATCTCCTTGCGTCACAAACCAAAAGAAGAATAAATTTATAAGTGGGCTGTGCTTACTAATCCAGTCCCGGCTTTATTGTTTTAAACAGCATCATCTTTGGCATGTGAATGGTTTCCTTTTCTTTTTTGACAGCGATATTTTCCTACCCTGTAGCAGCAGTAGGTCAGAATGGAAAATTAAAAAATATTTTCCCAGCAAAGGCAAGATATTTCACGTTGGTTCACACTGGGAACCTTGCAACTTATTTTATCCCTTTTCCAAGCACATCTTGAAAGGTTGAAACAAATGGATGGCGAGACTGGAGGGTATCTCATTTTTTAATCCATTGTTTTAGTGAGAGTTTAGAGCTTTCCTATAAAATGTGCCGGTTGAGAAAAATTGGAAAAGACCTCTTCAAGGACTTTTCCGTATGCTCCCTCATGTTTCAAGATGCTTCTGGTATGACGGCGCATATGTCTTTATTTCTGTGTGGGGCTCTCCATATTCAGAAGCAAAGGAAAGTGAATTCATTTTGTGTTAATGAGAGAGCTGCTGTACGTGGGCCCAAAACCTCTGTGTCCTTTTCTTCTTGGGCTGCTGAACTCGGCAATTCTCTAAAAATGTACTCTCCAAAAATTTCCATCAGGACTTTCCCCAACATTTAAACAGTGAGTCCAGGACAGTGAGCCCTGCTACTCAGAGCATATGCAGATGTAGCCAGAGGCCTCATCCCATCCCTTCGTTATGAGAGGCAATCCTGGCAGAAAAGAGATGACCTACTGAAATTGGGTAATTTGAGGAGAGTTTAATAAAGAGACTATTTATAAAGGTGGGGACAGGGTATAAGTGCAACCATAAGAGATGGGGAATTTCCCAGGAGTAGTGATGAGGGTGGCTCTTGCCATCCTGGACCGGAAGGAGCGAGGAGAGGAAGGAGGAAGCAGGTATTGGAGCCAGGTGAGGGTCTCTGGTTGGAGAGGACCACTTGGCAGAGGCTGTAACCTTTGGTTGGGGAATTCTGCCTACCTGTGGTGATACCCCTCCCTCCCAAGGAAAGGTCCCAGGGTAATAAGCATTCTCCCCCATTATTCAAGCCCACCCAGAAACCAAATGATGAAAGGAACTCAGTAATATAGGTCACATTAGTCAACTTTTCCGGGCATGGAGCCGAGTACAAAAGAGTGGAGAATAAACCTGGACAGGAAATTGGAAGACTCCAGAATAGCTGTCAGGTTACCTTCCTATCAGAAAAAAAGGCTACTGGTTATAGTCTGTACCCTACCCCTAGCCTGTCATTTCTCAGCTGTGTGCTGTGTCCATCACCAGGGCCAGCATGTCGATATGTGGGTACCAATTTATCACTGCCCCTAGCTGGAAAAACAAGTCCGGCAGACAGTTAGGCAAAGCCGATGCATGTGGCTCAGCTTCATGAGAAGGGTTTTATTTTCTGTCCGAAATCAGCCAGGAGGATTACCTGAGTTCTCTGTAAAAACAAGCAGAAAGTTATCAGTACTGAGTTGGATGACTCACAAAATAAGTCATTTAACCTATAGAGCTTTGGGACTAATAGTGACCCTCTTTTTTTGGTGCTTTAAAACAAAATTATCAGGTATTGATTAGGACCCATTTGTTTACTTTTGTTTTTATTTCTGTTGCCTTGGGGGACTGACCTGAGAAAACATTGGTACAGTGTATGTCAGGGAATGTTTTGCCTGTGATCTCTTCCAGGAGTTTTATGGTGTCATGTCTTATGTTTTAAGTCTTTAAGCCATTTTGAGGGGTTTTTTTGTGCATGGTGTAAGGGTGTCTTCTAACTTCATTGATTTACATGCAGCTGTCCAGCTTTCCCAACACCACTTGCTGAAGAGACTGTCTTTTTCCCATTGTATATTCTTGCCTCCTTTGTCAAAGATTAATCGACCATAGGTGTGTGGGTTTATTTCTGGGCTTTCTACTCTGTTCCATGGATCCATATGTCTGTTTTTGTGCCAGTACCATGCTCTTTTGATTACTATAGCTTCGTAGCATTGTCTGAAGTCTGGGAGGGTTATGCCTCCTGCTTCGTTCTTTTTCTTCAGGATTGCTTTGGCAATTCTGGGTCTTTTATGGTTCCATATGAATTTTAGGATTATTTGTTCTAGTTCTGTGAAAAATGTCATGGGTACTTTGATAGGGATTGCATTATATCTATACATTGCTTTGGGTAGTATGGCCATTTTAACAATATTAATTCTTCCAATCCAAGAGCATGGGATATCTTTACATTTCTTTGAATCATCTTAATTTCCTTTATTAATGTTTTATAGTTCTCAGCATATAAGTCTTTCACCTCCTTGGTTAGATTTATTCCTAAGTATTTTATTTTGGGGGGGTGCAATTTTAAATGTTTTTTTTTTAATTCCCTTTCCAAAATTATCAGATGTTGAGAGCTATGTCAAAACTGGACCCTCCCTGTACCTTTCTTGAATTTATAACTGACTGAGAAAAGTGTTCCATTTTGAGCAGCCCCATCAACTAACCATCTTGTCTTTCCTCTTCAGGTGGTTTTAAGAATTCTAATCCAATTTGGAAGACCTTCTTTTTCATCTGATTAGTTCAATATCATGAACTAAATACGTTAACTTACACATATGTGTGATGAACTCTTCTCTGTGTGCTTGAATTACTGAGATAGGGTAGCCCTAGAGTATACTCAGACCCCACTGCACAGTCTTGGTGGCACCAAAGGTATTCCATTCAGCCAACCAGCCCACACCCGCCCTTAGGCTGGGGATCCCTGTCCGTAGCATAAACGGCTCCCCCAGCAGTCAGCCTAAGGGGGGCCATCAGTGGATTGCTGTGATCTTCACCTCTCAGGGATTTGAATAGACAGCACAGAAAAAGGCAGTCAGTTGAGGATAAATACAGAAGCCAGGAACTCCTGTGGATTCAGGGACTGGGCATCCAATGGGGACGCTCTGCAAGGAAGAGTGATGAGAAAGCAGAACCCACAAGGAAATAGGAAGCCGGCCAGTAGACAGGATAATGGAACAGGTGTGCAGAGAGGAAGCAGAGATGCCGAGAGGGAGGAAGCAAAGTTGGACTCTGTGTGTGTGTGTGTGTGTGTGTGTGTGTATCTTGGAGAGAGATGGAGATATTGAGACCAACCGGCCTTACTCTCATACCAGGGGCCTCCATTCCTTCCCAGATTTCTACTTCCCAGCTCTGTTTTCCATGAGGCCTAACTGGGAAGGTTCCTGTCTACACATAAGGAGCTCCAACTAATCTGGCTGGCCTAGTTCCGGGGGGAGGTGACTGTCCAGTTTCAGTGGATTTTCAAAATCCCGAGCTACTCAAGGTCAACAGCTGTGTTATTGCAAAGGCTGTAGACTGCATTTTATCAACGTCAAGATGCACATCACACTGACAACAGCTCTTTGTTAGCCCTGGGGAGCCACAGTCATTCCATCACCACCCAAGTTGTGGAATGGTTTAGTGAACAGTCCAGGGTGCAATAAAAATAAAAAAATAAAAAATCAAGGAAGGGAGAAAAAGAAACAGGAGGGAACAAAAAGAAAGGAGAAAAGAAAAGCGAGAGAGAGAGAGAGAGAGAGAGCGCAGGAAGGCAGGAAGGAAAGAAGGAAGGATGGGCAACGTCTGGTTTCAGACGTGCCAGGACCCCTCCACTCTCTTAATTGAGCCTCTGTTGCAGGCTTTCTGGTCCTTTGGAGAACCAAATATGGAGATATTCACTTGGCATTTTCCAAAAGGAGAGAAAACAGGTGATGGGCACAGTGTCGATGATTTTCCCTTAGAGAGGGAGGTGCCAGGCTGAGAAAAGGGAGCAAATCTCAAGGGGAGCTTTCTTCAAGATCACAAACCTAGGAAGGACAGCTTATTTGGATCCCTGTTATTTCATGAGATTTATAAAATGCCTTTGAAAAGAGCAGGGTGCTCTGGGGACAAGTCAAAACGTGGCAGCCTTCACCTTCCCAGGGAGAAGTTGAGATGGAAAAGTGAAGGAAAGGACTTTCCCAAGTCAGTGACTGCAGACTCAGCCCTTGAAATCAAAGTCAAAGAAGAGATTTGGAGAAATTCTCGCCAGTGTGCTTGGGAGTCACCCTGAACTATTTCCCAGATGTGGTTTTCCCAACCTCCCACTTCTGGTGATAAGAGGCAGCAAGCCCGGAGTTAAGGGCATGTATTATAGAGTCCCTGTTGAGGCCAGCTCCCTCCACTTACCAGCAGCGGGGCCTTGGGCAAGTTCTTTCAGCCCTCAGAGCCTCAGTTTCCCCTTCTGTAAAGTGTAAGCCAGAAGAGCCACCCCTCCAAATGTCGATGTGAACAGGAAGGTAAAGAGTTAGTGTCCTGAAGAGCTTGGCACACCACCTTGCCCGTGTAAGCATTCAGTAGACCTAACCTTTAACCACCATCTCTGTCTTTATGGCCGTCATCACCCACTTCAGGCTCCTGTCCCTGTGGGGCCCCAGAGTCCTGAGATCGCCTCAGTTAAGTCTCCTTTATTCCCACAATACCTGCCGCAAACTAATCCTCAAAACACACTCGTTACTGGATGCAGGGAAAAATTGAAAATCAGTGATCAGGAAACACATCTTCAAGGATCTCCTTCCACTGCCTGTTTTCCAGGGCTCTCCTTTCTCATTCATTCACAAAACCTATGTGCTCACGACTGAAGACTGACAATGAATGAAAGGTGGTCCTATCCTTGAGGCGTTTACAGTTCAAGAAGCCTGCTTGGGGATCTGGACCAGGAACTCTAAAGGTGTCAGCTTGCTTCTTGTCTTTGTGTGCCTTTGTCTCCGTCTTCTGCACAGCCAGCTCTCGTGTCTTCCTGGACAGTGTTCTGTGTGGTGGCAGTGGCCAACCACAGCTGCACAAGGCGCTTCTGTTTTCAGGATGCTCAGCTGAAGGATGAAGCCTGCCTTTTCACCTTGCTGGCCTAGTCATCGTCTCCCTGTTTCTGCCATTTCCCCTCCAAAGACCTCTACTAGTCTGCTCTTCAGGAACCAAGTGAAGAGTCATCGCCAGCCCTCACTGGCTCTCAGAAATGGTCAGCTGTTTATGTGTTCGCATCCTTGGTTTGGCCGCCACGTGCGTTCCTGGGTCTTGCTATTCGTTATTTCCAAATGCTGCCTCAGCTCCTTTTCTTAACCCTTGCCTGTACTTCAGCTTCTCATGGACCTTTGACCAAAGAAAAGGCCTTCCTTTCTCTGGGAAAGTGATGCTCTTAGATGGAAGCCTTTGGAAGTCCAGCCAGAAAGGGGTGCTGGAAGAAGGGAACACCCACCTAGCTGGCCTAACCAGGGAGATCAACCCTAGTGATTCCTGGAACAAAGGAGAACAGAGGTAGAGTGCCTTCCCCTGCTGCTTTATCTCTGCTTCCTGGATCCCAACCCCAAAGGCCCCATGCTCTAACGGCTTTTGTTGGCCATGGCATTCAACCAGTTGGAGGAAGATGATCTCAAAGGCGTAGAACCCAACGCACTTGAACGTCCGTGCGTGTTGAGCTTAAACACTTGTATGAAGTGTAGGAGGGCCGTTAAAACCAACAGGGCTGAGGTGAGCTCATTTTACATCAGATATTTCTTTATGTGCCAGTGTTGGGCGCTTACGTGTGTCTACATGGGATTTGTTTTTTTCCATGAGAGTGAAAGATCTTATGAACGTCAGCTCCCCACCCCATCCCATTATTCCATCCTAATGACTCTTATCAAAGTTTGCCCACGGCAGCCTCAAGCCTGACCAACAAGGCTGCACAGAACGGAAAGATGGCCTCGTAAAAATCAGCTGGAAGTTGACAAGATGCAGTGAGCCTGCCAGGGTCCCCCTTGCCATGCGGGAAGTGTCCTCTGAGCGCTCCTTGAGGTATAAAAGTAGCCCCAGGAATCACTGAATGCTAAGTTGGCTTTCTCCCCAAATCGTATAAGTAGGCAATCAGGATTTAACGACCCACACATTTCCAGTTTTTTTAGTTTATGAAAAAAATATGTCCATCTATTTTCTTTAACCTCAGTTAGAGACTCATATTAAAAAAAAAATTCAATGACTTCCTCCCTCTCTTTCCGATGAGGAAAACCGGACTATTTATGCTGCATTTTCGGCTTTTTTTCATATATAATTTTTCATATAAATGCACATTTTCCCCTTCTTTCGGGGCGGAAATTTAACTTTTGTGGCAGTGTGATGTGTGTTTAAATTACCAATTTCATAGGCAATATGTCTGATAATTGCAGAGAGATACTGAGTTAACTTGTAGCAATGAGTTTACGTGACAAAGGGAAAATCAGTTTGTTTGCGGTAAGCAGAGAGGATAAGGCAGGGAAACTTTACTATTTGGGGGTCGGGGAGGTGGGGTGGGAGGACGCAGGGGAAGGGAGGCCCTGAAATTGCTTTTTATAATTAAAAAGGGAATCTCGGATGTTTTCTATCTTGCATATTTACAATAAAACCTTTAAGTGCTTGTCAAGAGGGTAATGTGTCATTAACTGGGGACTGTGCCTCGCCTCTCCTCTCGGACATGACAGCGAGGCAGGATAAGAGAAGAGTAATTATAGTTCAGCAGGGCTGCCAGGTGTGATAAATGACTAATCACCACGCCGGAGCCCCTGTCCTCAAAGGAGGGCTATTACAGTGTTATCAGCTCCAGGCCCGGGTGTACGGGGCCCCCGAACAGGGATGGGGACAGGACCTTGTGCCGCGCGGCTTGGCACGCCACTCGCAAGCGCGTGGCTGTCTCTTGGTTTTGTCACCGGCGTCTTTGTGTGGCTGCCACCAGGGGTGGGGATGGAAACACACAGGGGCTCCGGCAGTCTGCCTCGCGCTAATATTTCTGTAACACACTCACCGGGCTCCATGGCCACCTCCATGTGGGGGGTGGCTTTGCCAGGGGGGCAGCTTTGATGGCATCAGACCCTGCGAGAAGCCTGTTCTCCGGGATGGAGCCAGCCGACCTCTCCTATTCCCGTTTATGTCCGATAGGGGTGGGTGTTCTTCGTAGTATGTTTGGCCACTTCCCTCGTGGGAACAATGCCGAATTGTTCCCTGGGCAAGCTGACAGCAGAGTCCTGTCCCGGAGAACCCGGAGTCCTGCCACGAGGGACACGCTGGACCCTGGTCCTTAAATGTTCTCCGACTCTGCTCAGGGGACCGAGCGTCCATGGACCTGATTCATTTACTTCTTAGGATCGGGACCCGTTCCCTCTCCACTGTGCGATAGACCATCGGAGGGAAATTAACCAGAGCCCCTTTCAGACAGACTGCATGACATTGATTCTTTCCTCATTAGCCGTCTTGTTTGTTTGTTTTCCTTCTCCCGGCACGCTGAAGGCTGACCTGGGGGTAGCAAGACCGTTTCATATTTCCTTGTAAAAAATGTACATCAGGAAACTGGCATCTGCTGTGAAAAAGGACGTAATGTGCTTTTCTAAAAAAAGGAGGAGATAGGACGACACTTTTGATACAAAGGTTATTTTTATAATACTTGCATTTTTATCGGTTGACGTATTTTAACAGGGAGCCCTGACTAAAGTCATAAAAATTATGACTCCAGCACCCGAGCTCCTTATCTGACAAATGCAATGCGAACGGTCTTGTTCTTATCAATGAGATCAGATTTCAAAAATGAACGCGAGGACCGCGGCATTGCTCTGCGCACAGATAACCTTGCAGGCGCGGACTCCCAAACCAGAATAAAAGAATCGTCTGTGAAATAATGGGCCCGGAAGCCCAGTCGCGTCACACCGTAATAGACAGTGGGGGGCGGGGGAATGAATCAAAAGGGGGGAAAAACTCATTTCATCTCAGTTAATGGCAGGGAAACGAAGGCAGAGGAGGACTTTCTGTGGAGGGAGCTGGTGCGACAAAGCCCAGGGTTTCGCCGTGTCATGCACCGTTTGCCGATGCACCAGGGCCCTTTTCAGGAGCTGTGAAGCCATTATTATAATGCGAAAAAGGTGGAAAGAAATACTCCCTTCTGGACACTGGAAGGGCAAATGAGGTGCAAGCTTTTTTCTTCTTGCTTCCTTTCTTTCTTTTCTTTTTTTTCTCCCAGCCTCTCTCCTTTTCCTTTATGCATAGAAAAGGTTGGAGCGTTCCACACCCCACCCCCTGCCCAGTAAAAAGACCAAAGGATGCCAAGGAGTTCACTCTGCCCTTAGATAAACAGTTTGGCTTGGCTCCTGGCAGCGCCTTTTGTGACTTAGCTGGCTGGAAAGTAGCACAAGTATGTTCTGACCTCAGCACCTCTCTGCTCACATTATTTTCAAATGAGAGCTTTCGAAGCCCATGCCCAATGCTTGCTCTAAGTTTTTAGGAAGAAAGAAAGACAGTGGTATCTAGAAGCACGGTGGCCAGCCTTAGCTCTGTCTGTAACCCACCGTGGAGAAGGGTGCACGGGGGCAGGGCACAGAATGGGAAGATGGGAAGAAAGCCCTCCTTATGTTTTTATTTTTATTTATTTTTTTGTCCTCCGCCGTAATAAAGAGTGACTTCTTCACGACGCTACAATGCTGAATGACAATCCAAGTTTTTTGTAAATTACAGAACCCAAGTTAGGACTTGGAAGCTGATTCAAATGAGATTTTTTTTTTCTAACTGAGCGATAAATATGGTTGCTGCTGTCTTTAAAAAGAAAGAAAGAAAGAGAGCAAAGCAAAGAAAATGATAACGTTCCAACCTGGCTTGTTCCTGTGTGGTTTACGGGGACAGCACGATTGAACATGCAGCCCGCGTTTGATTCTCAGGACTGCTAAAGTGTGACGAACGGCACCAACATCGCTGTCTTCAATAAATCACTCTAAAAATGTTTATGAACCCTGCAATTTACTGCCTTTTAAATGCAAATTGAAAGGGGCACCACTGCAAGTGTAAAGGAGACCTGAGATGGCCTGAAGGAATTATAAAATGTTGCAATAGGTTTTGGAGACTGTGTGCTCTTCAACGGGACCATTTCCAAATGATTTTGCATTTATACGTCTCCGACAGTTGGGTTAATTGATTAACGAGATTGCTGCGAATTTGCAGGGAGGTGGAGGCTGGCGGCGCCTTAAACAGTGGTTTTGAGCAAATGACATTTTCATCTCACCGAAGGAAGGGGAAACTGGTGATGCAAAATCCAGATCCCCAAAGTTGTCTGGACGAAATGAGATGAGAACCTGGCTCCTTCAGGGGAAGTCTGCTCCTATATAGATTTCTTTTTTTTTTTAAGAATGCTCTCATCTTCCTTAAATAAAATCTCCATTTGGAAATTTGGAAGACTTGTGGCTAGAGGCGGGAACCTTGAAAAGGGCAGACTTTAGCCATCCTACAGAGATGCCATAGGCCCATTTATAGCTGAATGCTCCCTAGAAAGCAGATCTCGCCTCGTGGTTTGGGTACGATGTGGATGTGCTTCCTACCTTCTTAGAAAGCGCCAGGCAGAAAAAATGAAGCCGAAAGAGCGCAACAGCGTTCCATTCCAAGTCCAGGCTCTCCTCTTCCGAGTCCCGTTGCGTTACCCTGATTTTTGGTTACACTTGAGCCCGCGACTCCCCCACCTGTAAAACTGTTGGCTGAGTCTGCAGTGAGTTGATGCATACGTCAGGTGCTTAGCAGGAGACCAGAGGGCCCCGTGGGTTGGGATCCGTAATTATCAGCTCCGTTTTCCCTTTTTGTCTCTCCCGGCACCTGCCTATCCTCCCTAATGAACTTGGAGGAAGAGGAGATTAAGAGACAGCTGTCAGTTCACACCGCTACGTGGATTAGAATTAAGATTGCGTTGATTCAGGGAGCTTCTTGTGTGTATCACATCCCCCAAATGTGGATCAGGCCCACAGGGACAGGTACGGTGAAGAGAAAGTAAACAGCCCATGAAAACAGTGTGCTCTGCAATTCTGCCGACCGTTCCCCGCCTGCACCCCACCTGCCTCGTGTGGAAAAACGCCCCAAGTAGGCACTGTTTATAGAGCCACTGCTTGCAAAACGTTTCCCCGGTCTGCAGCATATGTGCCGTAAGTGCTGCAGAGCTGCGTCCTCGCTCGCTGCCCCCGCAAAAAGCATTTTGCTTGTTTTCAAACACCAGCATCTCACGCGGGTGGGAGGGCGAGGCGTGGGTCTGTTCTCCCTGGCAGCCCCTCGCTCAAATGTGCATCCCTGGCAAGGCCTGCCTACCGACAGCGCTGCCACGGAGCAGGCTGTCAGATTCTGAAGTCATCATGCCATCTGTTTCTCCAGTCTTCTGCTCTTCAGCGCAGACATATGTTTGAGGGGTTTCTGTGGGTGGCAGGGGAGGGCGCTTTCTTCCCGGGGAAGAAGAGGAGGAGGTTGCCTATCCCCGCCCGTTTCTCCCAGAGACCCCAAACCGAACTGAAATGAAATTTTAAATGATTCCCAAGTGAGTCCTCCTAGCAAGAAGTTTCCTAGTATGGGATCATCTTCCAAAAACCATCCCAGTATCAGCTTGGGAGAAAATGTGCCTTTTGTGTCTGTAGATAATCTAAATGTGTGGCTTGGTTTTGTTTTCCTTCTTATCCTGGTAACCTTCAAGAGGATTTAAAAAAATAAAAAAATAGGCTCACTATTATCTCTGTATATCCATATGGGCCCCAACTTCCCATTCCAGATTTTTGTTTTATTTTTGCACTTTCATAGTCCTTAGTTCTTTCTGCATTTCGCCTAAAGAATAGCGTGTGTATACAGTGGGACCTGTACAATTGACTTGGGATTACTGATCACAAACTAAGCCTAATGTATGGGAGATTTGTACACGTATTTACGTCTTTCCATCCCATCCCATCCCTCCTAGGCCCTTTGCTATCTTTTATTCCCCTAGAAAGAAATATTCAGGCTGGCTTGAGGGAGGATACCAATTGTGAGGTCAACCAGGCATGGGGTGGAAACTGGAATAGATTTTCTATGCGGGTTTCACGCCGCCTTCCTGGAAAGTTCTGAATTTTTTGCAACCTAATGTTTAGCGTACAAAATTCTTTAAGAAAAATTGGCACCATGTGAGTCGAACGGGGACATTTTCCTCTCGTGCTTGTGCCCCCCCCCCCATGTGTGGACATGCACGTCAATCCTCCCCTTCCCGTCCCAAGTGCTGGCAACCTCTCTGCCTTCTGCGTGGGACTCTGAGCTTCTCGTGTGAAGGATCGGTGGGTTTTATGCTTTGTCCTCAGGCCCAGCACAGAGCCCACTGCCTGCATGAAGGTGCTGCACACGTGTTCGTGGGGTGGACTTGGGGAAGCTCGTGATTTTAAAGACTTTTTTGATGAGGGATTGAGACAAATATATAGCAACAGAGATGGTTACGCACAGTGGTTAACCCCGGAGTCATTTTGAGTTCAAATCTTGGCTCTACTACATATGATCTGGGAGCTATTAAGATGGGTTAATTTAGTTAAGCCTCAGTTTCTTAGTATGTACAATGGGCATAATCATAATACCTCCTTCTTCCAGAATTTGTGGTAAGAATTAGATGACTTGATGGGGCAGGAAAGTGCCTAACACAGTGCTCAGAATAAATGAAAGGCCCTTTACTCGTCATTAACAAATGTTTGTCAACCTCTACCTTGAAACGTAGGGACAAGTCTTGCTTCTGTTGAAGGGCCCCTTGAAGGCGCCAATGTGATCCTCGACCTCAGGGTGTATCTCTGAAATTCTCTCCCGTTACCATCTCTGAAATCTGTGCACGTCTCAAAGGCCCCCTGAGGCAGGCAGCAGTGATGTTTTGTCATTGCCTCTGCATAAAGAAACATCCAAAGTGCCAGCAATGAAACCTACGCAGTAGGTGTCAACAGCTTGGAAGGAAATCCCAGAGATGATGCTGGAACCTTCTAGGAAACAAATGGTTGTTGGGTGGAGGGGCAAGCGGGTGTAGCAACATTCTGGAAGTGGGAAGCAAAAGTAGGTTTGCTCAGCATAATTGTAGAGCCAGCTTGAGAGCCCAGTACCAGTGGTTTTCATGTTTTTTCAATGGATTCTTCTAAGAAAGGCTGCATCACCCTTGCTTTTGATGGCACAGATGACAGTGTATGGAGAAACATGGGCATCAGTGATTCAGAGTTAAAATGTCATTAAGGGGAGAGAGATTCTTACTTACTGTGAAGAAGTTTGAGGAATGCCTTATTGTTTTCCTTGCTTTTATTTTTATTATAGGCGGAAGAGTTACCTATGACAAAAATAGATGTCTAATTAAATCTCAAGGAGTTCTTTAAAAATAAGTATAAAGTAAAAATTCTAAGTAATAAGAAAGCATTATGCCGTATTTTAATTGGCATACTTATTTTTTTAGTGCAAGATAAATAATGCCATCTATAGTGTTAGATTCAGTGCAGCTCAGCATCTTATCCCCTGATAGAAATGTTTAAAAGATTTCTTCGTGCTTTGGGGATGAAGACCAGAATCCTTCCTGTAGCCTATCACGCCCTGCAGGGTTTGGCCCTGCTCACCTCTCCAGCCTCAGTTAGCCCCAGCTCCCTACACCCCCATTATTCTGTTTCCCAGCTGCATCCATGCCATCAACACCTACTTCACAAAGCTCCGCCTCTGCCTCGAATATTCTTCCTCCTTTTCGCTCTTTAGATCCCATCTGTGGTCGACAGAATAATGGCTCCAAAGATGTCCACATCTGAACCCCTACACAGATGGATATGTGAGGTCACGTAGCCAACAGGGAATTAAGGTTGCAGATGCAATTAAAATGGCAGATCAGCAGACCTTAAAATTGGGAGAGTATCCTGGATGATCCAGGTGGGCCCACAGTAATCACAGGTTTCCTTAAATGGGGAAAAGGGAGGCTGAAGAGTCACGACCAGAGAGATGGCAGCATGAAAACGGCTCAGCCTGACGTTGGCATCTTTGAAGACGGGGCGGGGGGGGGCATGAGCCAAGGAATACGGGCGGCCTCTGGAAGCAGGAAAAGACAATGAGACAGATTCTCCCCTAGAGCCTCCAGAAAGGAACAGAGCCCTGCCGACACCTTGATTTTAGCCCAGTGAGACCCATTTTAGACTTCTGAGCTCCGGAACTGTAAGAAAATAAGCCACTAAGTTTCGGGTAATTTGTTACAGCAGCTGAAGGGAACTCATACATCCTCTAAAAGCTTCTTCCTTGAGGAGTTTTTCTCCAGGCCCACCAAGGGCTCTCAGAGCACCCAGCACCTCTCCTCCACTGCCCTGTCACCATTTGTCATTGTACGGTTTTTGTGTGATGATTTAATTAATGCCCATCTCCCCCGTCCGCCTGTCACCCCGGTAAGGGCAGGCGTTGTTTGTGGTTCACTGTTATTCCTGAAGCTCAGGACCCACCACTGCCCTGGGGCTCAAGAGGAGCTCAGTGTCTGTGGAATGAATGAATGAATGAATGAATGAATGTGTGAAGGAGTCAGTGAATACATGAACACGTTGATTAATTCATCCACAGGAGAAAGAAGGACAAAGCGCGATCAACTTTAACTAAACATATATCCTACATGCAGTGCCAGCCAGGGAGCAGCAATTTCGTTTGTTGAACACACACCTGAACAAGGAGTGAAGCTGAGGTCCCCAGCCCAGTGTGCTTAGACACAGGCTGGCAGCTCTGCCTCTCCTCGCAGGACAAAGGCCTTTCCCGGCCACACACAAATCCAGCCCACCATCAGCTGTGCTCCTCCCCCACCCCTACCCCCATCGCAGCGGGGGAGTCAGGCCGAATAACTTCTTTAAGGGCTGCTGTTGAGTTTCTTCTGGTGGAGTGAAGGATTTGTAGCAAAACCCAGCGTGTAACTTGAGTGTTCTGTGGAGCCAGATACCCGTGCCAAGCTAAATTTGCGTGTGCAGCTTCTGTTTAAGGCAATTATATAGTGCGTAATACCCAGTAGAGAAATTAAGTCCAAGTACATTCTGCCCATAGAGATTATCCTCTCAGTTGGGTTTATTTTAAGCAAGTTTCGCTCCTTATACATTAAGGTGCGTGCGATAAATCACTTATGTAATAAACTACACTATATTACGTGGGGGGAAAAGAAAAAAAAGGAGCCGAGGGCAGGGGGGAGAGACTTCAAATGGAGCCAGACTTCAGGCGCAGGAAAGGAGGGGAGAGGGAGGAAGTGTAGCGGGAGGCGAGGCCGTGCAGCAGGAGGTTGGAAATGGTAGGAACAGCAGCCTCTCTGCAGCGAAGCTCAGGACGCTGCTGTAGAGAGTTGCTTATGTAATAACTGCAGCGCTGTCGCTCCAGAAAGAGTTACAGGGTTTGCGTGTCTAGAGCAGCCCCTTGGCCTGTCTTAATTACTAGCAGCCCACAGTGAGGCTGGAGGGGAGAACACAAGAGATGCGAGGCTTTATTAAAGATGAGAAAATGGGGGACGGTGTGATCAGGGGTCTCGGGGAGCCACATACTCAGGCGATCGGGGTGGGTTGTCGTGGCGAATAACAATCGTAATAATCTAGGAACGAATATAGGACAACCAGTAAAACTTGAATCTCAGATGAACAGTGAATGACTTTTAGTGTAAGTCTATCCCATGGGATTTTTGGGACGTACTCTGCCAACACATTATTCATTGTTGATCTGGAATTCAGGCGTCATCGGGCATCTCGTATTTTTACTTGCTAAATCTGAGAACTCCTGTCATAGCAGAAGTAACAATGACCATTTTTATTAGATCGATTCTTTTGAGCTCTCACTTTGTTAAGGGCTTCACAGACGTTATCTCATTTAAACTTCACAAGCAAACTGGGAGGGAGGCACTGTGTTTATTCCCATTTCACGGAGGAGTAAACTGAGGTCTATAAAGGTTCACCCAAATGCCCAGTCTCTCTCCAGCTGTAAAGGGAGGATCCAGGTTTCACACCAAGGCCCACCTGGCTCCAAAAATGCGTGCTCATGGTCAGTAACTTCTCCAACCTCTTCTAGAGGCTGATTTGAAAAATAACTCCGCGAGGAAACATTTCAAGGGAGACTGTCCGTTCTCCTTAGTGCAGAAACGCATTCGAGCTCAAAAATCCATGCTGTTTAGGAAAGAAAAATGATAGTGCTCAGGAAATCATTTAAAAACTTCCCGGCACACACACCTGGCTTGCCACAGTGTGTGCGCCGCGGGGTCTTGAAACACATGTCGGGAGCAGAACAATCGAGACCACACTCTTTCCCACCGAAGAACCTCCTTCCAGAACCCTCCTCAGTGGAGAGCAAAGAGAAACCGCCTCAGTTTACATGTTTGTCATTTTCTAACCTTGAGAGCCCAATAAAGCCAAGTGCTCAGTAAGAATCAGACGTGGGTAAAAGCTGCCTGTAATTTATGATTTAATGCAGCATACTGTAAAAATAGGCAATGAAACCGAAAGGCCATCAAACTCTATCGTCACAAGGAACGTGATCTAACATTTGCTGGGAGCCCGCTCTGTGCCAGGAAGTTCGCATGTACGTTTCATTTCATCGTCCTGTTATCAGCTTGGGGCCTCTTTCATTTATCTATCGCTAAGAAAGAAAATCGCTAAGAGACAAAGTACCCCACAATCTGCTGGCTTGAAACAATGACTGTTTTATCAGATCTCGTGATTTTCTGCGGCAGGACTTTGGATAGGGCTTAGCTGGTTGGATCTCCTGTTCCACACGGCGGTGGATATGGGGTCGCGTAGTGGTGTTCCGTCCGCGAGAGGCTGGTCTAGAGGGTCTGAGATGGCTTTTCCCCCAGGTCCAGTGCCTTGTTGGGCTAGCAGGAAGGGTGCGCTCAGCTGGGCTCCAGCACGGCGGTCTCAGCCTGGTTGCATTCCCGTAAGGCAGGTGTTCAGCAACATAGCAGAAGCTACGTGGCTTTTCTCACCCGCCCCGGATGTCACAGGGCATCACTCCCACTGTACACCATTGGGGGAAGCAGTCCCGAAACCATTGGATTCAAAGGGAAGGCCATGGGCTGTGCCTCCTGATGAAAGGAATATGGAGGAATCTGGGGCAGATTTGAGAGCTGTCATGGGGCCTTTGCTCTTTGTTCTTCCCTTTGTCAAGAAGGTTATTCCCCTATAGCCCTGCGTGGCTGAGTCCTCTGCACCCTCTAGGTGCCTGTCGCCTGTCACCTCCTCGTAGAGCTTGTCCATGCTACAGCACTACCCGTCCTCACCATGCCGCAGTCTCCTGTATGATTGTTTGCGCATCACCAACCATACCCTGCCGTTATCTTTATTGTCCTTCTACCTGCAGCAGGTGATTCCTCGAGCTGTGGGCCCCGGTTTTGTTCGACTTGCTCATTGCTGTTTCCCAGGGCAACACACAGAGCTGCGTCCAGCACATAGATGACTCTCCGTGTAGAACTGCCGAGTGAATAAAAGTGCCCGGCAATGCCAGATGGTGGCCCAGTATTATGGACGCCACCTCCCCCAGGGAGAATTCCTGGGATAACAGGGAATCCACTCATACCTGCCAAGCAGACTTGAATCATTCTCATTTTCTTCTGCCCCCAGGAGTGCAGGAGCAGAGCTGAAAAGTACACGGGGACAGAAAAAGCTGCAATCAGAGGCAGACCCTGTTAGCGGTGGCCCACCGGCCAGGCTCTGCTGGTTCCCATTATAGGCATGGTGGGCAGAGGACTCCATGTGACAGTGAGCATGCCTCAGCATCCCAATCCCTCTGGATGCCCTGTGCTCGGACGTCCCTCTTCCCTCTGCAATATCCTTTTGAAGCCCATATGTTCCGTCTGCCCCAACTTCTGTTTATACTGGTGCAAAGTGGGGGCTGCTTGGATTTGGGGAGTGTCACGGGAAGGTATTAAACGTGTTTGGAAAAGACTTGAAAGTCCAGCTGTGTGTGTTTTAGTTTTATATTTAGCCTTAAATTAGAGACTCCACATACCTCAGGTCATAAAGAGGCACAGCAGGGACTTACGTTTTCCTTCAGTTTGCTGGGGGCGCGCACCTAGGTGAGATTTGATTGTTTGCAAATTTGTTTTTTTTTGGTTGTGTAAGTCCGCAGCTTATTTCTGGCCTTCATGCTTTTAGAGGTCTCCTCTTATGTTTCAGAAAGAAGTTATTGCTGTTGTTTTCACTTGAATTTAAGAAAAGTGAGGTGGCTTGTGGAGAGGAGGAGGGAACAGCATAAACTTGGACCTTTTGGCGCCAGACCCTGTGCCGGGCACATGCGCACAGTTAACCCTCAACTACCCTCTGAGGAAGGAAACTGAGTCTTGGCCAGGCTAAGAAGCTTCCTGCTTTCCTCTGAGGTTCACTCTTTGCTCTGAGCACCACCTTGTTCTCTGCCTGTGGACCTGAGGCTTCTTTTTTTTTTTTTGCGGTACGCGGGCCTCTCACTATTGTGGCCTCTCCCGTTGCGGAGCACAGGCTCCGGACGCGCAGGCTCAGCGGCCATGGCTCACGGGCCCAGCCGCTCCGCGGCATGTGGGATCTTCCCGGACTGGGGCACGAACCCGTGTCCCCTGCGTAGGCAGGTGGACTCTCACCAACTGCGCCACCAGGGAAGCTCGACCTTTGGCTTCTTGATGCTACTCCCTCCCTCCCCCAGCTAAGGTCCCCAAAAGCCTGTCTCAGAACCAAGTTCACGGCTGCTTGCTGACCCGTGGGAGGAGAAGGAACACACCATTCCCCAGTATCGTTTACTACCCAAGCTAAGGCCAGAGCCACAGGAACAAGGTCACCTGTGGCCACGGATGATGGCCTGATATATGAGTTCCCCTGCGGTGCTGTAACAAAGTGCCACAAAGTTACGTGCTTTAGAACAACAGAAATGCATCGCCTCACGGCTCTGGAGCCTAGAAGTTCCAAATCAAGGTGTGGGCGGGGCCCTGCTCTCTCTGAAAATTCTGGGGGAGAATTCTTCCATACTCCTTTCTAGCTTCTGGTGTTTCCTGGCAACCCTTGACCTTTACTGGCGCATAGACTATTCACTCCAAATATTTGTGGGGCACCGTGTTAGTTTTCTATTGCTGCCGTAACAAATTATCACAAACTTAGGATCTCAGCCAACCCAGATTTATGATCTTACAGTTCTGTATATGGCAAAAGTCTATAACACGAGCCTCCCTGGGCTAAGATCAAGGTGTGTTCAAGGCTGTACTCTTTCTGGAGGCTCTGGGGGAGCATCTGTTCTCTTGCCCTTCTCACCTCCTAGAGAGAGGCCTCCCACTTGGCTCTGGGCCCCCTTTTGTCCATCTTCAAAGCCAGTAACATCAGGCCGAGCCCTTCTCACACTGACATCCTTCTGGCTGTCTGTTCAGAGTCCCTTTTCTACTTTTGAGGACCTCTGTGATTGCATCGGGTCCACTGGATAATCCAGGATAATCTTCCTATTTTGATGCCAGCTGATTAGAAACGGTAACTGCATCTGTAACCCTAATTTCCCTTCGCCACATGACCTAATATATCTACAGGTCGTAGGGATTAGGGTGGAGACGTCTTTGGGGGCCACTCTTCTGCCTTCCAGAGGTGCCTCGTCACCTGCCAGGCTCTGTGCTCAGCAAAGAGGACACAACAGTAAATGATACAGACAAGGCCATGTGCTCACAAAACTTACCTACTAGTGAGAGCAAAGGGCAATGGAGAAATCAACAAGCACATTCCAGGAAGTGTCAGCGGTGTGCGTGAAATTAACAAGGCGGTGTAATGGAGAATAGTAATGGGGGGGGGGCTTACATCAATAGAATAATCAGGGAAAGCGTCCGGAGGAAGCCAAAAGCCTGAAAAAGGGCCATCATGTCAACTGGGGAAAGGTGTTCCACATGGAAGGCACAGCAAACAGAGCGGCCCTGAGGCCTTCAGAATAACCACTGGCTACTTTCCGTAGGCTGTACTGGAGAAGGTGAGCCAGGATGGTGGTTAGTAGCTGTTGCAGTGATTCAGGGGAGAGGTGACACAGGCTTTATAGCGCGGGCTGCATCATAGCACCCAAGGGTATCCTTGTGCTAATCCCCAGGTTGCAGGAATGTTACCTTACATGGCAAAAGGGGATTTGTAAATGTGAGTCAGTTAAGGATCTTGAGATGAGGCGTGATGGGCAGGGGTGGGGGGTTGTGCAAATGTAATCATAGGGGTCCTCGTAATGGAAGCCGAGGAAGATTTGACTACAGAATTAGGAAACGTGATGATGGAACCAAAAGCTTGCAGTGATTGAGGGAAGGAGCCGTGAGCCCAGGAATACAGGTGGCCTCTATAAACGGGAAAAGGCAAGGGAACTGATTCTCCCCGGGAACCTCTAGAAGGACCTGGCCCTGCCCACACCTTGACTTTAGCCCAGCGAACCTGATTTCAGCTTCCTGGCCTCCAGAACTCGAAGAGGGTAGTTCTGTGGTTTTATCCAACCACCAAGCTAGTGTAATGTGTGACAGCAGCAGTAGGAAACTAATGCATCTTGCTAAGGGTATGCCCTTGGAGGGAGAGGAGGGACCCAATTCAAGAGACCTTTAGGATTCAGTATTGACAGGACTTGGTCCCATTGGGGGTGGATCTGAGGTCCCTAACTTGGGTGACTGAGTGGAGGATGGTGTTGTTACCTGAGATAAGGAGACGAAGCACAGGGAGGAAGAAGAGTTGAGTTTGGGGTGTGTTGAGATTGAGCCTAAGGGCTGATGCCCAGCGGTTCCCTGGAGGTGGGGTTCTGGAGCTCAGTGAATTTGGGCTGAAGATCCAGCCTCAAGCCTGGGGCCTGAAACACTTTAAGCACTGAATGAATGAATGAATGAATGAGCGAATGACTGAGCAAATGAATGAATATACGATTGATATCCATGTGGGAATCCTTTGAAATGGTGACACCATCCAATTAGGTAAGATTGCTCCAGTGCCTAGTATTTCTGTTAACCTTTCTGTCTAAAAATACATCCCATGAAACCCTGCCATACTTACAGGAAACTTCATTTTGGCCTTATTCTCCCTCAGTGCCCCTGTAGTTTTATCCTTTGGAGAACAGCCTTTACAATCCCACCTCTCCATCGTTGGGATGCTGCCTTTAAATGCCGGCAGTTTCTGGGCCAGGCAATGGTAAGAGAAGTTAACTGTGATCACCACCATGTCTTAACCTTAACATATAGGCCAAGCATTTCGAAATTATTTGTCTCCTTAAGCCTCACTGCAGAGCTAATCAAAAGAGAGATGATCCTGGGTGGCACTAGTATCAGGTGAGAAAACAGACACGGTCCCATAACTTGCCCAGTATCCATAGACGCCCAGTGACTGAGCCCGGATGGAACTGAGAGGTCTTTCCAGGCTACAAAAGCTATTTAATATGTATCATTTTACTACTAGCAATAGAGACAGTAAATCAGGATAGAAACTGCCCTTTCTTCATCCCGCAAAGTTACCGAGCACTCTGAATGCAGGTTATTCCTCCTGACGACCTCAGGAGTGGTTACTTTCATTGCGTTTCCTCTCTGTTGCTGCGTAACTAATTCCTGCAAACTCGGGAGCTTACACCCTGTATAGACCATCTCAGCAGGTCCGAAGCCCAGGCCCAGCCTAGCTGTGTCTTCTGCTCAGGGTCTCAGGAGGCTGAAATCCGTGTTTTCCAGGGCTGGGGTCTTTTCAGAGGCTGTGCTTGTTGACGGGGGTCATTTCCTTGGGCCGAGGTCCCCATTTCTTTGCTGGCTGTTGTCTGAGCACTGCTCTCACCCCTAGGGGCTGTTCTCAGGTCCTTGCCACGTGGCCCCGTCCATCGATGCTGTCACAGCGTGACTGTTTTCTCCTTAGAGGCCACAGGAGCATCTTAATCTGTCTCTTCAGGGAGGGCTCAGTCTCTTTTCAGGGCTCACCTGATTAGGTCAGCCCACCCAGGATCCTCTCCCTTTGGGTGAACATCAAGCTTGCTGCTTCGGAACCTTAATCCCATGTGCAAAATCCGTCCACCTCTGTTGGATAGCGTAATTCCAATCATGGGAGCTAGCTATCCCATCCTATTCCTAGGTCCTGTCCACACTGGAGAGAATTGCAAGGGTGTGTCTTTTAGGGGATGGAGATCTGGGGGATCATCTTGGAACCCTGCTTCTCACAGTCTGTGGAATTCCCATGTCGCTGATGTTGAAAGTGAGACTCAGAGGCATGATACAATTTGCCCAAGGCCACTCAAGGACAGCTGGGATGCAGGACCAGATTCATCATGCTTCCAACGCCAGGCTGTACCCCCCCCATCCCCCTCCCCCTCCCTCATCCCCCAACCTTCACCCGAAGGCGCCGACCTTGCCGTTTGCTGCCTCTGGAGGAGTGCAGATCACCGCACCCGCCCCAGGCTTTGTCCTCCAGCCTCTCGGGCTTCCACCTGCCTCCAGCGACCAGAAGGGAACTGAACAAGTGCCAATGCCTTTAAATGGAGCCACACTGGTATAATGAGCAGCACGTGGACAGAGGGGACAGCTAAAAATGTCCCCGACCTTCTAAACAAGGGACAACTTGGCCAGGTATCGAGTCAGCTCTGTGACATTAATGCAGTTATCCTGATTCAGGATCAGATGTATTCACCGTTAAACGTCTTTTAACTTGATTGCCAACAAGTCTTGTATTATTTAGAGGAATCGGTGGAGCTGGCCGAGGGACGTGGTTGATGTCAGCAGCCACCTTGCTCTTCCAGACTTAAGAAGTGATCCCTGTAGCTGCTAAAAAGGCCTGCTCACCACGTGGACTCTCTGGAGCTGTTCGATGAAAGATGTGAATGCCCGTGCACTTGAGCGTTATAAACGTTTGGAGCTCTCTAGCCTCAAAGTTTGTCCTGTTCCTTGCAGGTGATTGGGGGCTTCTGGAATCTGGCTGGCTGGGGCTGCTGCTCTAGGGGGCTGAGGTGCTTCCACTCAGGCACCGAATATGCACTGATCTCTAACTGGGAGCCAAGAACTGGGCCAGGGGCGGGAGAGTGAGTGAGGAGGAAAAAAGGAAACACGGGGCCCGGCTTCGGGAAGCTTTCGCTATAGACACCAATCAGATCTTCATACAAAGAAATGTGATATCGAAGCCCAGGTCCGCGCTGTGGAGGAGAGATCCACGTGAGACTGTACCTAACAGGGAAGCTTGGACCTCGTCTGGGAAGGTTGTTGGATAAAGTGAGGCCTGAGCTGACTGAGATTTGTCATTAATCAGGTTAAGAGAGGAATTGAATCACTTGTCGATGAACATGCGACCTTGGGCAAGTCACTGAGCCTCTCTGAACCTCAGTGTCCTCTTCAGAAGAAAATGGAGTAGAAGAATAACGGGTCTTGAGCGCAGTGAATGTTAAACGAGCTGCTGACCCAGCCCCCTGTTCTTGTTTTGGTCTTTAAATCTCTCTGACGATTCCTCTCTTCCTTGCTCATGCCTAGATTTTTTTTTTTTTAAAGAGTCAATCCATGAGGCAAGTGTCTGTTTATGGGTCTGGCTTTTCACTATGGAGCTTCAGCAAAGGTTTTCAGAGCATCTGCTGGGTGCCAGGCAGGAGTGTGGAGCTGGGGGTTCAGAGGTGAGCGGAATGTCCAAGACAAGAGGGACAGTCACACCGGAGAGCAGCGTGTACCCAGAGGGGGGTGCCCACGCCCAAGGGGACAGACTCAGAGAGGGAGCTGGGAGGGCGCAGCCTTGACCCTGAGCCCACAGGACTGCGTTTGAGATTCAGGTGAAAGGGGAGGGCCGTGAGTGACGGGGCTGTGGAGGGCAGTTTCCAGGCCCTGGGGAGCCCCCCAGAGAACAAGGTAGGTTCAAGCCCCCGCCTTGCCAGCGTGGGGCAGAGAAACAGACATTTAATAAATACGAAAGAGTAGATGAGAAATGGTGAGTGTTTGAAGGGAGATAATCCAGAAGGGGGAGAGGGTGGATTGGAGCAGGCATGGTTTTACAAGGTGGTCAGGGAGAAGGCCAGCGGCTGGTTGATGGCTGGAAGGAGGTGAGGAAGCCATCCCTGCAGGTGATGGGGGGGAAGGTTCCTGGCAGGGAGGACGGAGGGACGGGGGCCACCAAGGCCCTCGCAGGGAGCACGCCTGAGACACTGGAGGGACAGTCCGGCAGCTGGTGTGACGGGAGCTAAGGGGAATGGAGCAGGGAGTGGGCAGGCCTGCACTGTGTAGGGCCTCTGGGCCTGGCAGGGGCTTTGACCTTCTACTTGGAGGGAAATGGGAAGGCACGGGAGGTTCCCGAGTAGAGGAGTCACAGGATCGGCTCGTGATGGACACTGCTTCTACCCATCGCCGTATTTCCCTCTCTGCATAAGCACATACGAAATACGCCTTCATATATTTTTTAGATTTTCCTGTTGTTCAGGATATATATCTCTATATATGTGATGACATAGCTTTATATCTGATAATATGTGATTATATATGAATATACGTCTACACACACATACCCACTTTTCTTTGAACCATTTAAAAGTTACACACATCTTAACAGCTCACCCCGAAGTTCCTCAGCAGGCACCTTCTAAGGCTAAGGACATTCTCCTGCATAATCGTCTCACTTCCGCAATACCATTATCACACCCGCGAACATTAACACTATTCCAATAGTATTATCTCACATGCTGTCTCTACTCAAATCTCCCCAATTGTTCTTTATAGCTCTGGTTGCTGTTTGATCCATCGTTCAGCTGAGAATCACATTGCGTTTGGTTTTCATGTCCCTTTAGTCTCCCTTAACCTGGACCTGTCTCTTTGCTGTTGTTTTGTCCTCGTGACCTTGGCATTTCTGAAGCATTCAGGGGACCCTCTGGCTACAGTGCTGAGAATAAACCATCACGGCCAAGGCTGGCGGCAGGGATGCGGTCCGGAGTCCTCGGCAGTGCTCTCGGCCAGCACTGTCCAGTGGACCTTTCTGCAGGGGTAGGTGTCTTCCTTCTCTGCACTGTCCAGTGCAGCATCTGCTCGCCACTCCGGAGGACTTGGCATGCGGCTGGTGCGACTGAGCCTCTGAATTTAAATTGTACTTCATTGTAATCAATTTCAAGAGCCACATGGGACTAGTGGCCACTGTACTGGGGCCATGCAGCTCCAAGCTGAGAGTTGGTTGCGGTTAGTCAGGGATTGTGGGAATGAATGGAGGGGTGGGGGGACTGGAAGTCCGGACAGAAGGAACAGTATATGCAGAGGACTAGAGGTTCCACACGGCAGGAAGTAAAGCTGCAGTTTTCCTTCCCCGGTGGCCAGCAGGCAGGTGTTCAGCTCAGGGTCCTCTTTTCCTCCAGGTCACATCCCCTCCCAGCATGGGCCGTGATAGACTGGGCACCTCTTTGTAAGCCTGGCTGAAGGAAGGCGTAAAGAAAGTGCCACCATCCAGCAGGAACTTGGTGGCTTTCCATCCATGCCCTCTCAGATATCCATCTCCACCCCATCCTCTTCTCCTGGCCCTGCCTTCAGGGGACTCTGCATCTGGCCTGCAGGGATAAGCCCCCCTCTGCATCCTCCTGTAGGTCGGGCAGGAGGGTGCGATTAGCAGTTGTGCCCTTCTGGGGAGTAGGGAGTGAGGCACTGATGTATCCAACCCCATAGATCTGCTCCCACCCCTCTCTTGTCCCTCCTCAGTTCTGATCACTCTTTTTATCTTCCCTGGAGTTGTCTTTTTTTTTTTTTTTTTCCCTTCCTATTTTTCTCTGAGTTTTTCCGGAGTAAAATGCAAGTTTTCCGTCAAGTAACGCAAAGCTCCGTCATCAGTCACAAGCTCGTCCGATACACGTACATGTTGACGACGAGGGATATTGCTTGTTATTTTGCTTCCCACCCGGGCACGCCGCTCTCCGCCAACTCGCCAAGGGTTAAATCTTGCACCGCCCAGGTCTGGGTCTCTCCCGAGCTGGCTTTTGCATCACGTGGATACGTTAATCCGCCCAAGTTGACTCGGAGAACCAATCTGAAATCAGATGGGAGCTCCCGGAAGCAAAGCCGTTGCAGGTTCATTTGTTACTTTTATTATCTCATTTCTTCTTATTTTTCTAGCCAGAATGCCTACTCCACGGGAAAGGTGGGGGTCCCCTTTATCCTTCCCTTTCGTTCTCATGCTGCCTCCCTCCCAGGTGTTTATAATCACATGTTTTTCATGTGGTTTCTGGGTCCAGTGGCGTGAGCGCCAGGAACACCTCCTCCCCAAAGAGGAGAAGAGGACGCTGCACGGTCTGGAAGGATTTTTTCCTGTCCTCCTTTTGTCAGCTGGCATGCGATATGCTTCCCAGGCAGTAATTTACAGACTGTCAATTTCTGAGAGCCTCTGGGAAGCTGAGCGATCGCCTGCATTTCCTCACTTCGGCTCGAGTTGGGTCTTGGAGCTGGCAGAGAGCAAGGTCTCTTTCTGGGAATGTTTGGTCCCATTAAAGGAAGGCCCTGGCTTTTGTCAACTTTGAAAGGTGGTCATGGGAGGGGTTGTTATGACACATCGGGCTGCAGACGCTATGCCAGAGTCACGCTTTATACCAAAAGATACTTTCCTGGGGAGGATTCTGCTCGCAGTCAGGCACTGACTGACACGTTATTAATGTTTTCCTGTTTTCTGTGGTCCGTGAACGGAAAAATACTTTGGAGCCTTTAAATTTTCTCAAGATGTCTGTGTTTTCTTGGATCATCCCTCAATTTTCCATGATTTGAAAAATGTCGGTGTTGCTCCCCGGGCTTCAGGGAATCCGGAAGTCGCTGCAAATCTTTCTAAGGTTCGCAGTCACACGGATGTTTTCACCTGGAGCATCCCCGACTTGGTGAAAGCAACCCAATTCCTGGCTGCTGCTTTTGGAGCAACTCCTGAATTCCTGTGACCTCCGCTTTCAAAGGAGACGTTACTGTCCTAATCCTAGAGATGGAGAAACTGAGGCACAGAAATTGTCACTGTCCCACGTGTACACAGCCAGAAAGTGGGTTCCAATCCAGATTTGTCTGCTTCCAAGGCCCCCAATTATACTTTTATTCCTCTCCGTTTCCTACTTTTGTTCAACATAGATTTATCCAGTTCTCTTTCACAAGTCCTTATTTTGTGCCAGCTGTTCTAACAAGTACTTATTTAGGGAATAACCATGGCTGCACCCAGGGGGAGGTTGTAATGCTCCGTGAGAAGCAGGAGAATGATGGCTCCACCAGACAAAGGCACCTTCAAGGGATCAAAGACAGAAAGGCAGAAAACTGATGACTAAGTGTCACCTGAAAGGAGCTTCCTCTTTCACCTACAGTCATCCTGAGCCTCTGTCCCCCCAAATTTGTTGTATAAGAGGCCATTGGACCCTTCTGTCCATTTGCGATCTGCTGTTGGATTGTTACAGTATGGAGTACTTTTCCTGGGTTTCTACTGTGTTCTGGATATAGTCTTGGGTCTTGGAGAGAGAACAGGAATGAATCACATAAGGTACCTGATGTCACGGGCTTGTAGCTAAGGAGGAAAAGCAGGACTTTGAAGTCAGACAAACTTTCACCTCAAAATTCCAGTTTTCCCATTTTTCCAATTGTGTGATCGTTAGTAAGCTATTCGATTTCCCTTGAACTTCCTTTTCCCTTATTTGTACAAGAGTAGCAATGTTCTCCTTTCAAGTTGCCCTGGGGAGTCAAGAGTTAACCCGAGTGTCGGCTGCATAGTAGGTCCTCGGTAAACATGAACTTCTTTATTTATTTTCCTTCCAGTGAGCGGCGACTTTTCCTAGAGGAAAACCACAACGGATGGGAAGGGAAGACCAGGACGAGGCCTGGCTCAGCTCCCAGGCTGCCGGGTGGGTTTTGGTACTGTCACCTTCAGCAAGAGCTAGAAACAGCCCACCACGAGATTTTTCTCTGCGTCTTCCCCAGTTCCAAGCTGCCTTTTAAATCTTCTGATTAAGCTCACCGTTATATCAAGAGGCCCGGAATGTTTGAGAAAGAAAGGCGGTAGCAGCGGGGGCCGAAGGTTTCTGTACGACCACCTACCCCAGTGGGGTGTAATGGAGTATTAGGGATTCTGTCTTCCCCTTGTGATTGAAACTGCTGTTCAACTCCCCTCCCCACTCCCACTTGGGAGAAGCAGAGGTGCTGTCTCCTCAGTCAGGAGGTTGGTTATTGTTCCCTGAATCCTCTTCCCGTCTCACGTTCACTTTCTTTCCCATGAGCAAGAAATTCCTGTGTCTGATCTTACGTGCTTCCGAAGACTCCAGGCCCACCTTGGCCCACCCATTCATTCTTAGATGATGACCTCACCTACTTTTCCAAAGGAGACTCAGGTCACGTGACCCGGAATTTCAGTCGAGTCCGCACTTCCCGTCTTTGTACCTTTTCTCATCCTCGTTATTTTATCTTTTCCAAAATTGGCTCTTCCACTCCTGAGCTTGATTTTGTTACCGTGGCCCTTCTTTAGGGCCATGCTCATCGGTTAATTCCCTTTCCTCATGTTTGATATTCCCATTTATCTGCTCCCGTGTCTCCACCCATACTCATCCCCAGTCGCGAGTAGCTGAAGGTGTCCTCGTTCGACCCATGTGTCTTCTGGCACAGTGGGCCTGTCACCTGCCCTTTGAGGTTTGCCGTGACCAAAGCAGCTACCCTCAGTACTCTGAAAGGGGATCCAGTGGGTTGTGTCTTCCTTCTAAAGTGGCACTTTTTCTCAGAAACATGGAGTTTGGATGCCCTTAGTTCCAAAGCTTATTAGAAAGAATAATGTAGACACTGACATTAACCACAGGCTGGGCTGATAGTTTGCCTCTAGGCTGTCTAGCTAGTTAGCTATCCATCCATCCCGTGCCTGGTCCACAAACCCTGGAGGTGGCCTAGGGGAAGAATCAGCCAAGTGTTTCCGTAAAGAGCCAGGTGGTAAATATTTCAGGTTTGCCAGGCCATATGGTCTTTGCTGAAACTGTTTAACTCTGCCCTGGTAGTACAAAAAGAGCCACGCATAAATTAGTGGGTAAAATTGTATTCCAATAAAACTTTATTTATGGACACTGAAATTTGAATTTCATGTGTCATGGAATTATATTCTTCTTCTGATTTTTTTTGTTTGTTTGTTGATTTGTTTTGGTAAAAACCATTCTGTAAAAGCCTCTGAGTCTTTTGTTATTATTGCCTGTTTTGATTTGTCTATCTCCTTCCTCGCTAGTTTGCTTAGCAAATCACAGTTGGGCTGTAATAAACAGGCTGGTGAGTTGGATTTGGCCCGTGGGCCATCGTTTGCTAAAACCTAGCCTAGAGGGTTAATAGCAAAGAGATCGTAAATTATATGTAAAAATAAAAACCAGGTGAAATAAAGTAAAATGCATATTTAGGCTGCAGGATTCAAAAATGTTGTGTTTGGACTAAAGACTTGGCTCTGAGTTTCCTGGTAGTCAAAGCAAAAAGGGAAGCAAAATCCATTACATACTTTCCTGGCCATTAGGACAAAAAGATGTCAATTCCTCATGGGAGGCAGAGGTACCATAGCCTTCAAGAATCTTCTGGATTAAACATGGTAAAGAAATTTGATTTCATTGTCCATCATTGAGCTCCCACTTACTTTGCCCTCACCAAGGCTAGTCTCAGAATGTTTGCTCTACTACGTAAAACCAATAATCAACCATTTTCTGGTCATTGTAATGGTGTAAATTATATCTGACGGCTGTTAATTAAATACCTAGTCATGCTCTGGAGCCAAAGCCAAATAGTGCTCCGTAAACATTATGATTTGTCAGTAATCAATGTGATTTGTATAATTTGTGAGTGATCAGATACTTTATCCAAAAGCAGATTATTGACTTCCATGCCTGTCTTGGTAGAAATTGCCACTTGGTCTGTGTCTACACAGACCCAAGAGGAGAAGAGATTTGACAACAGTCTGATGAATTGAATCAGTGGTCTGGGGGAGTGGGCTGTCTGTATTGATCCAATTAAATAGATAATTGTCAGAATTGAGGTCATGTCTATAAGACGCCACCATTTCAAAGCCAAAGAGATTGTTTCAAATATATGATGCTCACCCAGTCAATGTGGGCTGCCTTCTCCACATGAAATCAACCAGAAAGTGATTGATTCTGCAGAGCTATAAACTGGGGTCTTCCCTATTTTCAGCAAACGGTTATGTGCTAAATACAGTGCTTTGAAGTTTTTTGTTCCCCATAGACCCAAGGGTGGTATATGATTCATTATGCAAATCAGGGGGATGGAAATATCCCAATCAAAAGTTGGAACGACACAAGACGCAAAAGAGTCCCTTTTAGGGGGAAAAAAGCAAAGCAGAAAAGAAGACAAGCTGGTATCCTCCATATCTGTGAGCTCAGGAAACAGCCCCATGTGTGTATTGGGTAAGCAAGGGAGACTGCTCTCTAAAGGTGCGATTGTATTGCAAGCACACCGGGGGGCTGACTCTAGCTCTTGGTTAGTGGTCAGGTGGAAAGAGAAAAGAGAAGGGTGGAAGACTTGACTTTCATGCCTGCATCAGATTCAAAACCCAGACCCACCGCTAACCAGCTGGTGGTTTTAAGCAAATTAGGCAACCTCTCTGATCCACAATGGTCTCATATGTCTAACAAGGGTAAATACGCTTAATTCGTAGGGTAATTCTGTCTACACCAAGCGTACAGTCAAGGCTGGTTAGCCTTCCACTTGTCTACTGACCCCCACCGATGAGAGGAACTAGTCACTAACATTTGTCATCGGAGACATGGCGATAGGCCTGCCTTTCTTATCTCATCTGCACTGTGTATACACAGTTGGTATTCACGAGACAATGACGAACACCTGCCCCTCGCTAACTGCATCACCACGAGCAAGAAAATTTCTGTGTGTCTCAGTTCCTTCATCTATAAAATGGGGATGATAACAGTACCCACCAGCGGGTAGTTAAGGAGGATTAAATGCATCAGTAATACAAGCACAGCATTAAAAGACAGGCCAGGCACGTAGAAAGTGATCTACCAATATTAGCTATTGTTATCATCCCTTTTATTAGCAAATCATTATTCAAGTTTGCTGGGTAGAAAAAGGGAGATGGCCAAGGGACATTGCAGGCAAATGAGGCAATAAAATCAAGACACTAAAGAGGGGAAAGTACGGTGAGTCACGTAAAGCTACATGCAGGTATAAGGAAAGGGTGTTGCATCTTCCCACGCATCCTGTGGATTCTTCTTTGTGCCCGCCATTTTGGAATCTCGGAGCATAGGTGGCCACTTTGAGGTCTGATGCGTTTCATTCTCCCGCAAAAGTATAAAAAGCTGGCTGCCTGCTGTTCATAGATTTTTTTTTTTTAAGTGAAAGCATATGTTGATGGGCTTAGCTTGACAGGGAGCTAAGGGGATCCTTGGCATCGAAGGGTGAGTAGCTAAATAGGTCACCCCAAGTTGTTCAACACCGATAGAAGACCAAGGGGATAACAGAAGCTTCAGAAACTGTTCTCAGGGAAGGCAGAACGTAGTTTTTTTAGTCCCGTTCAAAGCTGTATCTCTAATGCTAGTCCAGTGCTTGGCACATAGAAAGCTTTTATCGTATACAGGCAGACCTCATTTTATTGTACTTGGTTTTATTGCGCTTGGCAGAAATTGAATTTTTTACAAATTGAAGGTTTGTGGCAACCAGGCATTGTCAGATGATGGTTAGCATTTTTTAGCAAGAAAGTATTTTTTTAAATTAAGGTATGTACATTGTCTTTTTAGATATAATGCTACTGCACACTTTAATAGACTACAGTATAGTGTAAACGTAATTTGTTGTACGCTCTAGGAAACCAAAACATTCGTGTGACCTGCGTGATTGTGATATTTGCTTGATTGCAGTGGTCTGGAATTGAACCTGCAATGTCTCAGAGTTATGCCTGTGTTTGCTGAATGAATGAATAAATGAATGAGTGAATGATAACGTCTATAAAAATAATGAAAAGCCATCCTACAGATCTGTGCACAGCAAAAGAGTTTTTAGGCACGTTGCTTTCCTTTAATCAACACTCTTGGAGTATTTAAGCACCACATGGCACCAGGGAGGTGGATGCGGGATGCAAAGCTGAGCGAGACTCGGTCCCTGCTCTGGACCTCACACTTCATTCAGGGATCTTCACCATTTTTCGTGCCACGGACCTTTTGGGCACCTAGTGGAACTTAATAAGCCCCTTTTCAGAATAATGTTTTTAAATGCATAAAATAAATTGCACAGGATCACAAAGGAAACCAATTGTATTGAAATACAGTCATCCAAATATTAAAACATGAGATCTAGTAATAAACGTTCTAACTAACCCATTAAATAACATTGCTAGTGGTGAAAATAGCATAATTTCTATTGTGGTGAACTCATAGATGCTTCTCATTTTATTTTGTTGCTTAAATGAAGGAGACGGAAGTTTCGGTTCGGGGTTAGTGAAAATAGAGATGTAATATTCTGGTACAGTACACCCTCTCTCGCTCTCGAATTGTACCCACGGGCACTCAGGTTAAAGACCCTGCTCTAGTTTGTGTTTGCTCGTTATAATAAAGTAGTGGGAAGGAATCGGTAGCAGATGCCAGTACAGAGGGGCACGAGGAGATATCCTGGAGCCAGGATCACCTGGGGACAAGACTAGGATGGGCATTACGGGGGTCCTCTGAGAGCCGACCCATCCGTGTGTGCGAAGCTCTCCCTGCAGGCACATAGTAAGTGCTTGATAAATTTCAGCGATTGTTATTGACGGGCTTTGACACATGAATAGGAGCGGGAGAGGCAAAGAAAAAGAGAGTTAGGGTGGCAGGTACTCTCCAGGCGGAGGGAACTCTTTGAGTGCAAAGGCCAGGGAGCACCGAGCGTTCTGCTTTTGCTGGAGAACGAAGCAGGAGAGGAGGGAGAGAGGGGACGGAGCTCTAGGTGGGCATCAGCTCCCGGTGGGCTCGGGTGGCAAGTGCCTGGGACACGTGGGCAGCTGTGGAAAGTTGCTCCGATGCCTGTGAGGGGGCCGATGAGGGGGCGGGAGAACCTTCTGGCAATCTGCCCCACAGCGCCCCGGTCGGTATCAAGCCTGTTGGCTTCTCTGTAATTCCTTGGACATGCCCCAGTAGCTAGTAAATAAAGCTGTCTACTTTAAATTTCGTCCCAGCGCCCTTTTACAGCCTCTCCTCCTCGGAGCTGAGTCCCGTTATATTCCGAAAGCATATGTTCCCGACGATTGTTCATTCTCTTTCCAATAATATCTTTGCAGGACACAGAGGGTTGGAGAAGGGAACAGACTTGCAGGATGTCAGTCCCAGTTTTAATTACAAGTGTTCGCGGCCATGGCATTCATGTAATTGGGGGGCTGATTTATGCCAAATAATAAGCACTGATGTGAGAGGCTGCAGCCCAAGAGGGAAGGGAGGCCGAGTGGAGGCAGCGGCCCCCCACCCCAAGCCCGGAACTGGGGCGGCACACGTCAGGGGCGTTTTCTCAGAAGCATCCGGGGGTTTGTTGGAAAAGACAGCCAAAGGGCTCGCTCTGGAGACGGAGTCCCTGCTCTGTGCTTTCTAGCTTTGTAACCATATGGCAAAATACTTTCCCTCTCTGTGTGTAAATTTCCTCGTCTGAAAACTAATCTGGTGATACGAGTACCTATGGCGTAGGGGTTTTGGAGGACCCAGTAAGATAGTGTAAACAAAGAGTTCAGCACTGGGCCCGGTATACAGCAAGCATTCAATGCTGTCGGCTTATTGAAAAATTAATAATAACGCATAGAATAACCACAGTAATCATAGCCGCAACAGTCACGGTCAACTGTGCATTCACTTTAAGGAGACGGAATGTGTGTGACCCGGGGGCTTTTCATCAGATATGTGGCATGCACTTGACCTAATGGAAAGCTTGAAAGCAGTTGGGCAGGAACACCACCGTCCATCTTCTTGAAGCCTCTCGAGCAATGTAATGCAAGAATTACTGTTCTCTCTTTGCATTTATGCATGGCATTTCTCTGTTGGATTCGGAATGCTTTATAGAGCCCTGATCAGCTTCTCGCATCGTCTTGGTATAAACTCTGGGAGAAATGAGACACGTGCATGATTCCCTGGCATACTTTATGCAGGGGTGCCCTGGAGTTACAGAGGCCAAAAGAGTTGGGGGACTGAGAGTGGAATGCTCTTCCCAAAGTGCTGAGGTTGCTTTTAGCTCGTTGCTGGCCAGGAGACTAGACACTTAGAGCAGGGCCTCCTGCAAGGTCCAAAGACTCCCGTGACCTTCTGGCACAGGCAGAAAGGTGTGTATTCAAAAGGAATGATACATGTGGATGAACCTCAAAAATACGATGCCAAGTGTAAGAAGCCAGACACAAGCTTGTATGATTCCATGTATGTGAAATGCCCAGAAAGGGCAGATCCATAGAAAGAAGATTAGGGGTTGCCAGGGCTTGGGGTGGGGGGAGAGGAATAGGGAGTAACTGTTGATAGATACGGGTTTCTTTGGGGGGTGTGTGTGACAGGAACCAGGATAAACACTAATTTACCCCGTAATCCAACTAGACAGTTGTTTGTGACATTGCGTGACCGAAAAGTAGCATCTGACCCAAAGATACTGTTTATAAAAGTAAAGTGTTACAAATGGAGTTTAGTGTTAACCAGAACTTTATGAATAAGTAATGAAGTCTCATTTTCCGTTATCATAGCCATTGTTTAAAAATGCATGTCTGCCAGGACATTGTAATGATTTTGTATTACTTAGGAAACTTTTATCATTCTTCCCTTTTAATTTTTTTTCATAATTACTTCTTCATTAAGGCGTCTCTCCTCCAGTGCATACGTGGACCTTCTCAAAAGCCAGCTGACAGTTATAGTTGTCAAATTTTTCTGAATTGCCCCCAAGCCTACCCAACATTTCCAATACTTTTCACGTCGCTTCTTCCCCAAAGCGCTCACCAGGCTGCCCTTTGATGTTCATGGGCAATCCCGTTAGCTGTGATGGCTTAAGGTTCCGGCACAAACCCTGCCACAGAGGAGCTGACTGTGGGCCGAGCATGTGCCCAGGCAGCAGGACACAGCAGCTCACAAAGAAGGGCCATCTCTACCCGTCTGCTGTTAGGTTTGGCTTCTCCAAAGATTACATACGCCATCCCGGTACAACACTTCCTTGGCTTGGAAGGATCGTGCACTTGGGTCCTTAAACCTTGGACTAGCAGCCTTGCACCAGCCTCTTTTGGGATCAGGACATGTGTCATCTAGTACCGTGACAGCTGGATGTAAGTGCCGATTCTAATCTTCTGAAGAATCTAGCAGGAAAGTATATGAACACTAGGGTTTCTTTAACATGTGAAGGGCCACTCACAAGTTATACAGGTTTTGTCCTCCCCTTGCGGGGTGATTAGGGCTTGGGGAATAGTCCCAGCTAGATTTGCCATCTCTGGAAGGCCCACATGTGTGGTGTTGAGTGGAGGGAGGTGGGTGTCTCCCTGGGGGACAGTGTTTGGTTCTGACCAGCACACCAAGTGGCTGCCCCCATCCTGGCTCTGCCGTTCTTGTGTTACTGAATGCCCGATGCACAGCGAGGCCAAACAAATGGAAATGTCGGAGTTCGGAGCAGAGAAAGGTTTATTGCAGGGCCACTCAAGGTGGCTCGTGCCCAAAAAACCCTGAACTCCTTGAAGGGTTTCAGCAAAGCACTTTTTTAAAAAAAATAGATTTATTTATTTATCTTTATTTATGTATTTATGATTTTGGGGTGCACTGGGTCTTCGTTGCTGCGTGAGGGCTTTCTCTAGTTGCGACGAGCAGGGGCTACTCTTTGTTTTAGTGCACGGGCTTCTCATTGTGATGGCTTCTCTTGTTGCGGAGCACGGGCTCTAGGCACGTGGGCTTCAGTAGTTGCAGCACGCAGGCTCAGTAGTTGTGGCTCACGGGCCCTAGAGTGCGGGCTCAGTAGTTGTGGCGCACGGGCTTAGTTGCTCCGCGGCATGTGGGATCTTCCCGGACCAGGGCTCGAACCTGTGTCCCCTGCACTGGCAGGTGGATTCTTAACCACTGCACCACCAGGGAAGCCCTCAGCAAAGCAATTTTAAAGGCAAGGTGAGGGAGGGGCGTAGTTAGTTGTTGTAAACTTCTTGGTGTTGGAATCCTTTGTTCTTGCATCTGTCCACGTAGGTCATGTCATGATGTTCCCGTAAACCTCCAAGACCAATGTTATTCTCTGTTCTGCAACTTTTTTATCTCTATATGAATGGACTCTTTTTATTTTTTTTTTAAGAATCTTTTTATTTTTTGATGTGGACCATTTTTAAAGTCTTTATTGAATTTGTTACAATATTGTTCCTGTTTTATGATTTGTTTTTGAGGGGAGGCACGTGGGATCTTAGCTCCCCTACCAGGGATTGAACCCGCACCCCCTTCACTGGAAGGCGAAGCCTTACCTACTGGACCACCAGGGAAATCCCATGAACGGTCTCTTAAAGGTCAGAGCCCTGAGAATAGGCCATCCTGTATATTGCAGGCTATAGGCAACATTCTTTTACAAAGAATACAGAGCCAGCATGACTAAGCATAGGCAACAAAGCACAATGGTTAAAGGAAAAGGAACAGATCTAATATGGAGTCAGATTTGTTCTTCCCTATAACCCTTGTACTGTCCATCGCAGCCTCTAAGCCCTTTTGCTCCAGGCCTTCCCGAGTTGGTCCACCTGTTAAAGGTATTAGACATTTACAAGAGGGCTGAAGAAAGTGACTCTTTCCATTTCCGTGAGGTCCACGTCCCAGTGATTCTCAAGACCTTGAGATACATCAGCCGTCAAAGTCCAGAGAGAAGGAAAAATTACCGACGCTACAGATTTGAGTCCCAAGCTCGATTTAACTAGACACAGATGAGACTTTGACTTCTTTTGTTGTTTGGCTTTGATTTGTTTGGTTTTTCTAATTGTAATATAAATAGAACATAAAATTTACCGTCTTAACCGTTTCTAAGTGCACAGTTCATTGGCATAAAGTACATTTACGTTGCTCCGCAACCATTAGCACCCTCCGTCTCCAGAAGAGAACTTCTTCATCTTCCCCGCCTGCAACTCTGTATCCATTGTAAACACTAGCTCCCCATCTGCCACTCCCCCCAGCCCGGGGCAGTTGCCATTCTACTTTCTGCCGCTATGAATTAAGAGTATTCTGGATACCCCTCGTAAGTGGAATCATGAAGTATTTGTCCTTTCACGACTGGCTTAGTTCACTTAGTTTCATGTCCTTAAGGTTCATCCATGTTGTAGCTTTTTAACCTTTTTAAAGCAGCGCCTCCAGACTGAGGACTGTCTGTGCCGCTATCAGGCAGGTGTGTCTGGTCCGTTTCACAGGGATGTGAGAACCAGGTGGCATTGGCAGGCCCGGCCGAGGGGACTGTGTGGGGCACCTCTGATTCAGTCTTGGCAAAGGCAGACCCGGTAGAAAGAGCCAGGTGCCTCCTTGTAGCTGCAGCTGTGCCCGTGTGGTCTGCAAGGGCTGGTGGTGTGATGGGTGTGGACCTGAATGGAACGTCTTTTACGATGCACTCTTGACCTTTTTTCTATTAATCATCTTTCTCTCCCATCTATAATATTTCCCACATATCACACTAAAGGGGTATTTTAAGCATTAATTTTCCTAAAAAGCCTCATGCCCAATGTTAACAGTATTTCACTGGCTCGGAAAAAGGCAGTCTCTATAAATGAAAAGCACCATTATTAGTAATAACAATAATTTTTCTGACATCCATTTGGGCCTGCTATATGTTTTGATAGGATTACATAAATAATGAAATTATATGCGAACTATCAGAACGCAAGAGGCATCCCCTCCGAGGGGTGCACGGCTGCCCTCATTTTTCTCCAGCTGCCGCGTGTTCTTTGGGCTCCGGTCAGACACGCCGCTGTCTTTAATATTCTGTCCCCTGACTTCACTGAATGATCGCTAAGACTGGCTTCCCCAATCCTCTGGGCTTAATTCCCAGATATTTATTCTATTGTGGGATGATTATCTTTTCCTGGACTTTCCCAAAGGCATTTATCTTTTCAATATCTAGCATAGTGAATGATTTTGTGTCATTTCCTTTATTAAAAAAAAAAAAAGGAAATTTAATTATTTAAAAATAAAACTACTTTTCTGTCAGAGCATACCTGCAGTGCTCAAAGCTCTGACTTACCGGAACGCCATAAATTACATGAAGGAATTATTCGTCATATTACTAAACACGTCTTTGATATTTCTGGGCAGTCTTTTAGGCTAAGCATGGTCTTTTAAGTGGTTATTTTAAAGATAAAAGATTCTGGAACTATAGCATTAAATATATTTTGTAAATGAGCCACTAATGGGATTCTTGAAAGATAGTAAAGATGACTGTATACTTAGTCTGAAAATCACCTATGGCACATCAGTGGTTAATTGTATTGCTGATTATTTTAACTAGTCCACATTTTCCACATTAAACATTTACACTAATATCCAGGAAAATAAAACCAACAAACTTTTGCGGGAAAAAAAAACCCTATAATCCTGTTATCCCAACACCAGTATTTTCAGTTTTGCATACGCAACGTGAATTTCTCTCGGAGATACCAACTGGAGACCACAGTAAGTCTCCAAAACCGAAAAGTTACCTTTCTAGAATGGCTGGCCCTGGCTCTACAGCTAAAAACCCAGTCCTTTCTTATCCCTTCCTTTGGTTTCCAGTGGTGGGAAAATCCAGGAGAATTCTAGGCTGTCTAGAGTAGGCAGTCCGAATCAAAAGGCTGACCCCATTCAAAGATGACCGAGAGAGAGACACCTAAGTGCGGGGCTGGGGACTAGCCTCTTGGTTTGTGATTTATCCATAAGTGGAGGGCATGCACCAGGCCACTCCTGAAATGTCTTAGGATTGGGAGTTCGGGAGTGTCTGGGGACAAAAAGTCACCAGCTTCTTAAAGGAGCCTCCTCGGGCTGTCCCGGGAGCCCGGAAGGCCATGCATATGTAACCACCAGTGTCCCTTGGCTTTTTGCTTGGGGAAGTTCATGGTTAAGGTCTGTCTTCTGCTGATTCCTTGATGCCCAGCAGTCACAAGGGGTCTGCTTTGTGCCTTTGAGATTGCTCCACACTCTCTTTCCTGCCTTCCCACTCTCTCCCCAGTTCTCTTTCGCCAGCTCCCCGGGCTCTCATTCACTCCCCATAGGATCCCTTGGATTTGGAATTTGAATCTCTCCTAGGCTCAAGTCTCTCCCTCCTCAGGTGGTCTCTCAAACACCACACCGCCTGCAGCTGTCCCCCGACCTGGGTGAACACACCTTTGGACCCACTCTTTACCCAGACTCTCACCAGACAGTGCCCATCAAATGGCACCTGTTTTTGGCTGAAAAATCCAAAAGTCATCACTCTTGCTGCATTGTTCAGACAGTGCCCTTCATGTTCAACTTGGCGATTTCAGTCCCAGTCTCGTCCCACAGAATTATTGCCAGTTGATCTCCGTATAAATGTCTGGGTTTTCTGCATTATTAATGATGTGCTAGGCTTCTGACAAGCCTTCGTTTGGTGCAGCTCTGAGCAGTCACTTCTGAAGTGCCAGAGTCAGGGCCTCCCTCTGTCTCAATTATTGTAGACTTCGGTTTAAGGGGAAAAACGTATGGTGATGCTCCTCAATCTTTCCGTCCAGGAAAGGCTTCCCAACTCCATTATATTGACAGTGGCTATCTGGACCTCTGTTTGGAGAAGAGCTGTATCTGTACTTGATTGAAAGAGTACTGGGATTGATTAGCAATGTCTGCAGTGGGTAGAGGGTTAGGAAGTATAGACATGCATGCCGCCTATCTGCCATGGGCTCTGCGTTTATCCTATCTCAGAAGAGATGACCTTGAAGATGTTAGTGTCAGGTGATTTTAGACACAAGAAGAGAGGTTATGGTTCGGTGGAGATGCCAAAGGAGTTGTTCCGCATGGGCAGTGAGTGGTTTTGAAGTCACCTTTTCTCAATTCATTATCTTGGCTCCATTCAGCCACACAAAAGGAATACGAGCTTGGCAATTTGTACGTCCTGGCTCATGGGTGAGCTGTGTTTCTAGTTACTGCTTCTCTGGCACCCTGTTGAGAACGCAGGGCTCCCCTTTTAGACTCAGGGCAGGGCCTGGGGCTTTACTTCAGCGATTTTCAGTTTATTACATCTCTCAAGGAACAGAGAGGAGCCTGGAAAGCCAGAATCGTCGGAAAAGCAACAGCAATCTCTCCTCTGGAATTTTCAGTTGTTTCTCCGGGTCTGCTCTCAGCTCTAGGGAAACACCTCTTTCTTTACCCTTCCTTGCCTGACAAGTGCCAGGGTACGGGTGAAACTACACTGGTTTTGATTCACAAGGCTAGTCTAGAGAAAGACGAACCTTTCTAGGGCCAGGAGGTTGGAGGAGGAAAGGAATTCTCATTGAAGATGCTGTACCCTGGAGATTAGGCTGGGGTTCCTCATGTAAAGGCTGATAAGCCTGTGGAATGGGTGTTGGCATAGGAGACTAGAACCCAGCAGTTGTCACCTACCCAAGGTCACACTACTAGCGAGTGACAGGGTGCAAATGCAAATCTGCTTGTTGACAAGGTCCCTGCTGTAGAAACCACGCCCCGCCTCCTCCCAGCACGTGATGCAGGATGGACACATTGCCAAATCCTCCTAGTTGCCTGCAGCCTTACTTTCTAGCACAAGCTTATTCATCAGGCTCTACTGGGACAGTAGGAGAGGTTGGCTTCATTTGCATTTCTGGGCAGGTTGAGTTGCTTTATCCCCTACAGGGTCATCTAGGACATTTTTAGCCCCAAGGTCAGAAGCTCTTTCCACCAGAGATTAGGATTCTGCCTGGCTTCTGCCTGCCCCCTGGGTAGCTGGCTGTGCCAATGGAAATGCCAGCTGCAGCTACAAGGACAGGCTCTCCATCCGAGAAAAGCATGAAAACCCGCATTTCTTTTCTAGAAGGGTTCCTCCCCTACAGAACGAGAAAAAGCTCATTAACACGTGATGGCAACCAGGCTGCAGTATCTGTCAGTTCTCACGTGCAGGATGTTTTTTAGCATTCTGTTAGCTTCCCTCCTCAACAATAAATTCAGCTTAGCTACTGGGAGAGAGCAGTATGGAGTTCAAAAAGGATGGATCCCCCCCCAGTGAGCCCGGGGGCAGAGTGAGAGTCCATCTACACTTTTTTTTTTTTATCACCTAGCACCCCGTTGGCCCTTTATATTTGTCTTGGGGCTTCCCTGGTGGCGCAGTGGTTGAGAGTCCGCCTGCCGATGCAGGGGACACGGGTTCGTGCCCCGGTCCGGGAAGATCCCACATGCCGTGGAGCCTGCGCGTCCGGAGCCTGTGCTCCGCAGCGGGAGAGGCCACAACAGTGAGAGGCTCGTGTACCGCAAAAAAAAAAAAAAAAAAAAACTTCAGAGAATGAAAATTCTGGTTGCTTTCGTTTAGTTGGGGGATTCTTTTTCTAGGCAGTACTCATGTTACTATTTTGAACCTAGGACACTGCTGCAGTTTTGCCCAGGGTTTGCAGAATTCAGATCTGGCTTTGCAGGGAAATTGCTTTGTCTTTGTGGACAAGCCAGGACCTCCCGGGGTCCTCAAATGTCCTCATCTCTTGGCCACAGAAGCCAGTTCACCTCATCAGAAAGGGAGTTCCATCGAGCATCTACTGAGAGGAGGCTTAAAAGGAGCCTGCTGTCCCCACAGGACAGCCAAGCCCAGGAACACACGGGTGGCTTCCTCTTGGGCGTGGTCACGCAGAACCAGAGGAGATGCGTTTGCCCACAGTAAAGGCGGATCGGGGTTGGTAGGGCCTCAGGCACGGGCCCCCTGCTCCTGGCTGTGTCCACGGTCCAGGTGGCTGATTTCCCCGTTGCCATCCTAACATTGGCCTCTTGACTCAGCGTGTTACAAAGTATCACTGTCCCATGTACCACTTCCTGAGGATGCCGGGCAGAATGGGGTGACACTTGATAAGAGCCAGATGAGCCAGGGGTCCTACTTCTAGTGACTGTGGCCTCGGTGTCCTCACCTTGCTCTCCCTGCTCTCTGGACCTTTGTCCGTGACGTTCTCTGCCCGAAATACCCTTTCTTCTATTGGCCATCTAACTCACAGCTACAGTCCTTCCAAACTTGACCGAGCAGTTGCTTCTCTCAGGAAGCCACTCTGGATAGACTCTCGGGCTGTGCTCCACACACCACCCTTGGTTGTGTTGGGCATAGTTTTCTGATGACAGAAAGTAACGTAGCCAGTGCTTGCCCAGTTGGTTTGCCGGGGGAAGGGGCCAAGCTGCACCCAAGGATGGAGCACAACGGTGTGGACCCAGACACCTCTAGTTACCAGCAGGTTATCAGTTAAGTATGGTTCACCTTTCCGCGCCTCAGTCTTTTATCGGTAACAGAACCATGACAAGAAGGCAGTGCCGTGATACGTGGAACGCATCACGTAAATCATAATGGAAGGTAGCCTGTCTGACACAGTATAAATATTGCCCCATGGTCTCGCCCCAACTTAAATAAGAAACCAAAGGTAGAAACCGTTCTCGCGCTCATGGTTGGCGTCTCTTAGTCCTTGGCTTTCTTCCTCTGTGAGGTCCGTCATCTCCCCGTCACCCCTGCCTTGCTGTCCTCCAACCTGTGGCTGTCACCTTCCATCAGATCTCGCCCCCTCTGGCTGAGTGCCTACTCCCCCGGTGGAAGGATTCTGCCCACCACTCCTGAGTGCCCTGAGAATGGCCTGCTCTGGTCAGACCCAAGCCTTGTGGTGTCGCTGGCTCTAACTAGGGACCTGGATGCTGGAGGCAGGGGTCAGCTCATTAAGTCTGCAGACACGGAGGCCAGCGAGGGCTTAGGTCTGCCAGGGTGGAGAGAGCCGGCACCCGGGAACACGGGATCGGAATTTCAAGTGACTGGGGTCAGAAACAGGCCACCAAGAGCAATCCCAGCTCAGAAAGACATGCCCCATCTCCACAGATGGCAGGGGAATGAAGTGATTCAGGACTCAACCTTGGATCTGAATCCTGGGCTTGGCTTTATGCTTTTGTTTTTTGCATTCCCAATCGCTTGGGTCTAGTCTCTAGACAAATTTCAGGCAGATATTCTAGAAGCGATAAACAGCGTACTTCCAAGCTCCGTTTCCTCTCCACTCTGTCATCCATGTTTAGAGAGCCTGGCGGAGCCCAGTAACTGTTTTCCCCTCTCTTAAGGACCTCGGTGGTTTCTTTTATGAAAATGAACGAGAAATTCACCCTGCTTTGTTCTGCAAAATGGATGTAAAATGCGCACCTCTCTTGTCCTGCTCCAGAACGCGTGGGAAGGGTTAGTTCACTGTCTACTTACCATGTGCCACGTGCCTTCCCCTGCATCCTCCTGGTTAACCTGCGCGCCCAGGTCCTCCACCTGTAGCCAGGTGTGTTCACAGGTCGAGGCTCAGATGCATTCGGTGACTTACCCAAGGTCATGTCATGAGTGGAGGACAGAGCTGGGTTGAAACCTATGTCTGCTGACCGCAAAGGCCCTTCTCTCCTACACTCTCCCCAAAGTTGAGGCTTCACCTCTGTCTTTCGCATCATGTCATGGGTAGAAATGCACCCCCTGCCCGACCTTTTGGCTTGGAACACAGAAGTTCATTGACTCTTTCGCCTCTAGCAGGGCCCAGAGCTGGTCCCCCTCTCCCAATCAGGGCATATCATTTCGCTAAGAGACGGAGCCTGCTACGGGAGAGATTGATTCTCTAGTTATTTATCTTGCTCTGCGCAGTGTAAATTGGTCAGCCTGATCCTATTCACACGATAAAAATCATAATGCCTCAAATTACTTACTCAATAAAATGTGGGTTTGTCTATTATTAGCGATCATTAGGGTTATAATGCAGCATGGAAATTTGGAGCAAATTAACTACATATGCAGGCTGTTGGGCTCGTGTACAGTTAATCACACACACACAGTTCCAGTGGGCAGGAGGTTTTGCAAGAATCGTTGCAGGATGAGTTTGTGGGAGGGGAACTGAAAGCCCAGATGATTTTTTTTCTCCTCCTGTCCCCCCTTAGTCTGGGTTTCTCAGATGCACGTTTATCTAATAAAACGTTGAACCATGCACATACAAAAGAAAAAAGAAAAGCCCCCCACAGAGAACGATAGCTCAAATTAAAATAGCTTTTAATACTTTCACTCATGTGTCCCTGGGTTTTCGGACGCTGAATCAGAATTCCATGATGGCTAAACAACCAAGGACTCGCTTCTTTTCTCGTCCTTGTTGCCTGTCTGCTAAGATTCGCTCTCAGTCTTTGCTTTTGAGCCTTCCTGTTCAGTGATGTCATGGACAGCCTCTGTTGTTATAAAGACAGTTCCCATCATACCTGGGCACTGCTATTTCCTTTGTGGGAGATGCTTCCTAGATACGTGGGCAGGTGAGAGGAGCTGATCTCAGCCACTTGTATCTGAACATAAGCGAGACATAGTTTTGAATGGTAATGTAAGTTTAAAAAAACGAAAAAGAAAAACAAAAATCTCTGTGTAATTTGTTTCCCGTGAGGGTGCCAGGAAACTTGACAAGGAACTTTGTGAATTAAAGGTACCAGATGAATAGAGGTGGTGGCGTGGTAGTGGAAATTAGAGATGCTTTTTAGTGGTTTTTGATTTATACAATGTTTTTCTCCAGGGGAGTTTGACTTGTTCTTTGTGGATTCTGAAGGCAAAACTAAGCCCGGGGTGAGGGTTAGAGCCAGGACTGAACTCAAGTCAAAATAGATTTGGGGAGAAAAAGGGACTGCTTTGGATCGGTCACTGATACATCCTGAGGTAGATCTAACTTCAGGCATAGCTGGATCCAGGTGCTTAAATAACATGATCAGAAAACATTCTCTCTCCGTTTCTCAATTTTGATTTCTTCTATGTTGGCTTTATTCTAAGAGTTGCCTTTCCCCTCTAGCAGCCCTTCCCTCCCATCCTGCTGAGATGTACAGAGCAAATTCCGGAAACAGATCACCGTCTGGCCACTGCTACCAATAGGGCTGTCGCTCATTGCCTCTGCTTGGACCTCTCTGGACACATGTCCCCTCAGTCATTGTGGCCGGGGACCATGAAACTCCCTTGACTAGTTAGAGTTCTGTTTGACTCTTGGAGCCAGGAAGTGGCATCAGCCTCAGCCAAACCCATGGCCTGAGGGCTTCAGTGAAGATCAGCTACTAAAAGGAGATGGGATATCATAAAGCAAAGGAAAGGGAATGAGTGGTAGGAATCTCCAAATAGCACATGTCTCCTGAATTCGGGGAAGTATATTTGAGCTCACAATTTAGGCAATCAGCAGACACTTCTTAAAGGAAAAGAAAATGTACCTTTGAAACATATGGTTGAAAGACGTGAAGATGCAGCTGGCGCTCTCTCAGCAGGAATCTGATAGAGGGGCTGGGTGTCGAGGAAGGGGGCAGGTGGCAGCACAGAAGAACACGGAAGACTGTGGATTTTGGAGCCCAGCAGACCTGACTTCAAGTCCTAGCCCCGCAACTTACTAACTCTGTGACCCTGAGAAATTTAATTAGCCTCATTAAGCCCTCAGTCTCCCCATGTGTAAAATGGGACTAATCATAGTGCCCAATTCATAGGGTTGGTGTGATAACCCGTGAGAGAATGTGTATAAGGATAGACGTATGTGGTAACTGCTCAGTAAACGGTAGAGGTGAAAATTAGCACCAGTGAGCGTGGATGATGCTAAGTTTTGTGGAAGGCTCATGTGCTCTTATCAGAGAGATTTTGCCTCAAATTCTAACATTTGGCGGGATCTCTGTGTTCACCCATGATCACACATTCGAACCAAGCGCTTGGGTGATATACATACTTTGTGTCGGAAAGAGCTTTCTGAGGGCACAGAATCAAGTATGCAGCCTCTGAGACCATTGAAAACTTGCTGGACATTTGACCTAAATGGCGGGGAAAGGGGAGTTCCGTTTCAACTGGTGAGAATGATCCCCACTGTCCTGCTTGCAGCCTGGAGTGTGGCCCGGCTCCCTCCAGAGAGATGTGCCTCGTGATCTGCGTCTGTGAGGGATTCTCTCAGGAAATGCGCAAAGGTGCCGGCCAGCTGACACACCTAGGGTGTGGACACTCGTGGGGGCTGGGGAACGACATTATTCTATCTACCATACAGTCCTTGTCTGAGCTCTTTTGTCATGAGTGTGAATTTCCATTAAAAAGGGCATGTGGGACTTCCCTGGTGGTCCAGTGGTTAAGACTCCGTGCTTCCAATGCAGGGGGCATAGGTTCAACCCCTGGTCGGAGAACTAAGATCCCACATGCCATGCGGTGTGGCCAAAAAAAAGGCATATGATAGAAGGTGTCAGCCAATGGAGATGTGGAGATAAGGGGTGTCACCTGAAACTGCTTAATGCCCCTGTATTTCAGCTTCTCGAACCAGAAAAAGGAAGTGTTTGTAGGTGGTGTCTAAAATGGCTCTTTAAGGCTAAAACTCTAGCATCTAGAGTTTTATCTAGACGGCTCTGCATTCCTTTCCTAGGGCTACAGTAACGAAGTGTCACAAAGCGAGAGGCCTGAGACAACAGAAATGTATTCTGTCGTAGTTCTGGAGGCCACAAGTCGGAAGTCAAGGCGTCAGCATAGCCATCTTCCCTGTAAAGGCTCTAGGGGAGAATCCTCCCTTGCCTGTTGCTGGGTTCTGCTGGTGCCAGCCATCCTTGATGTTGCTTTGCTCATAGACGCGTCACTCCAATCTCTGCCTACGCCATCACATGGCCGTTCTCCCTGTGTCTCTGTTTCTGTGTCTCTCCTCCTCTTCTCTTAAGGACACCAGCCCAGCCCCCCCCCCCACCCGATCTTAACTAATTACACATCTACCAAAAAAACCCTATTTCCAAATAAGGTCATATCCTGAGGTTCTAGGAAGGGCTTCAATCTGGGGGAGACATTATTCAACCTGGTACAACTCAGACTCCCATAGGTATGAATTCCCTCCGCAATTAAAGGAATGGGAGGAAAGAGAAATGAGAGAGAACTTAGTGACTTTCTCCTAAGTCTGCCCTGATGACTGTTTTGATCGTTGGTCTGTTTGTTGTGGACTCAGATTCAGAGTAGCCCTCCCAGAGCCCTTCTACTCCAGGTGCTTGGTGATGTTTGGGGGCAGTCAGATGACTGGGTCCTGCTGCCCGGGTATGATGCCAGAGCAGGGTGTGACTATGATGAGGTAAGCAGATTTGCAATCCTGCTTAAATGAGGGGGACGAAATCTGAAAAGTCATTGATTCAGATTCACAGACTCTGTTTTTAAAACCAGAACGTTCCTGAACAATCACCTATTTCAATAGTCACTTACAGAATGTCTAACTGGAAAGCACTCGTGATAACATCAGTCCAGGGGTCAGGGTGGCTCTAGACTGGCCTCTCTCTCCTCCCTCAAGTGTCAGGAACTCAGGTCTCCAAGGGCACCAGGCAAAGACACAAGAGCAAAGGGCCTCAGGTTGCAGACATGGAAAATCAGTTTCTCTTTTTTTACCCAAGGAAGCGTGGAAAAGCTTCCTTGGAAAAGCCGGTCCTCAGCTTTCTCTTTTTTGAACCGGAGGGCAGGCCAGGAGGGAGCCGACCTGTCTGGGGCTTGGAGGTTATGTTTTCAGCTGAGGAAAGTGATCCTGACCCCCTCCATCCTTGCAAAGCCAGATGGAAGTCCGGGCCTCCAGCCCCTCCAGCCCCGCACACATGCCGTGCACCTGGACCTCTGCTGTACCTGTTTACAAATTACCCCCATTTTCTGCTTGGTTCAGCAGCATCCGTTTCCCCTCCCCCGTGATGTAATTAGGCCTTCAGAGTTCACGTGTGCCTATTATGAGCTCTCCTGTGTTTTGTCTTGGTGCTTGGTTTCTGTAGCAGTAATCACATATATATATTAAAATTTGGTATCAATTGTTTGGCTAAATTATGCACAGTGGGCCATCCTAACCTGCCATTAACATAACGTATGCTAAACAATGTGTTGGGGTTTTTACCATCTTTTTTCCTGATAATTATACTCTAAAGCATCAATTGCTTATTCGAGGAAATTGAACTTTGAGTTTGTCTCGTTTCTTCAAACTCTCAAATTGTCTAGGCTGCCTCAGATGCAGACCAAGCACTCCTGCCACCAGTGGAGGCAGCCTCGGTGTTTTCTTTCTGAGAAATCCAAGGGATGCTTAGCGGTCACCAGCATTGTAGCTGTCCTGACATTTGGAGATGGGAGTTAAACACACGTGTCTGCTGGAGTCCCAATTCATCCATCCTCCAAAATGCATTGGGGACCTGTTAGGTGGCAGGTGCCGTTCGAGGTGCAAGAGATACAAAAGTGACCAAAGCAAACAAGATTTCTGTCCTCTGACAGTTCGTAATCTAATGTAAACGTCAGCCAACTGTTTCTGTAAAGGACTAGATAGTAAATATTTTAGGCTTTGTGGATCATACGGGCTCTGTCGCGCAAATGCTCGACTGCATCACTGTAGCATGAGAGCAGCCGTGAACAATATGTAAATGATGGGCATGGCTGTGTGCCAATAAAACTTTATTTATAAAAACAGGCAGTGGGCCAGATTTTGCCAACCCTTAGTCCAGTGGGTTGGGGCAGATAATATATGCAAATCATTTAGTTTTTTGAAGCCAAAAGATAATTTTAGGCTGTGGCAAATGATATGAAAGAAGTAAGCGTGCTGATATAAGCAGCAGTTGCCAAATTTTTCACGCCAGGGCGCACACAAAATTTGTTCAGCACCACTGAGTTAAATGGATGAGGCTGCCCAGGGCTGGCACCTCAAAGATCCAGCGCCGCGAGGGGAGCCAGTATCACGGCACGTCCGTCGCATATTTGCATCTCACCGGGGACTCTACGTAGTGAGTGACCTGGGAGCCAAGGTTAGATGGCGTAGCCATGGGGGTTTCTCCTGGATTACATTTGAGTTGAAAGATGAATCATGAGCAGAAGGCAGCCGTGGGAAAGGGCGTGGAGTAGTATGAGGGCTCCATTAAAGGGAACCTGGATAGGCAAAGCCTCCGGGGCAAGAAAAAACATGTCACGTGGGAACCTAGGGGAGGGCAGCGTGGTTGGAAAGAGAGCACGTTGGAACTCTGGGATGAGGCGAAGTTCAATAGCTCGTTCGAGCCTAGAAAATGGATCATAGGCCAACGCTGGGGTTGCCATTGCTGCGTAACAAAGCGTGCCCCAAATCAGGGGCTTCAAGCAGTTTTTTTTTCTCACATGTCTGTGGGGCTCAGCAGAGCTAGGCTGGGATTGGCTGCGCCGTGCTGCTGGTCTCGCTGGACCCAGCGGGGCTCCTTTCTGTGTCTCTAAGTCGGCTGTTTTGCTCACGCATCCTTGCATCAACTGGGGCTTCTGCCCCAGGCGGGACATGGCACCTTAGTTAGGGTGATTCTCCCCCCACATGTCTCTCATCCTCCTGGGACCTAGCTGGGCTAGACCAGGTGTACATTTCTCATGCCAGCGGCAGAAGCGCAAATAGCAAGTGCGATGCAGAAGGTCTCCTGAGGTCTGCACTCAGAACTGGCAGACCTGTGCTTTCTACCGCATTCCATTGCCCCAAACAAGTCACCTGGCAAGCCCAGGGAGGGAAGACACTGCAGAGTTACACAGAGGAGGGTGCGTGGATGCCAGGAGGACGAGGATCCAGCAAGACTTGTTGCTTGGACTTGAACTGGGTAAGAAATTGTTGAAGCTTTTTAAGAACAGGAGTGATTTGACTTGATTTAGTTTATAACGAAAATGCTACGAATCTGGCAAAGCTTGCCGGGGAGAGTAGACGGTGAGGGTAAGAGAGGAAGTGGGAGATGAGGGTGGGTGGACTTGTTGAAGACCCAGGGCGCCTCCCTCCTCAGGACACACAAGCTGAACTGGGGAACTTCTCACGTTGGGCGTTTACCAGGTGAGCTGACAGTTAACCGCCTGCGCTCGTCAATATAATTTCCATAAAAAGCGAAGTAGAGGAGGAGAAATGAAACGTTCCTCGTGAACTCAGGACACTCTCCCAAATCACACGTCACAAACTTTCCCGTTACCGCTAAGAGCAGGATTCTTCCCGAGGAGGCCGTAGCCATTATGTTTGTCATCATCGCAGCAATAAAATAAATAGACGTGAATTCCGTCCTGCTCGTTGAGCTGTTTCATGCTGCTAAATTAATATCTGTGTGGCTTGACGTTTGAATCTGTTCGGAGGAAAGCTTGTCTTGAGAGGGATAAGTGTTAGTTTACTGTGGGAAAGGAAGCTTTTCCTGGGAAATGGAGTCACCAAAGATTTCTGCATTATGCATGGGAGACTGTAATAAAACCTAGGTGTCTGGGGACTTCCCTGGAGGTCCAGTGGTTAGGACTCCAGGCTTTCACTGCCGAGGGCCTGGGTTTAATTCCTGGTTGGGGAACTAAGATCCTGCAAGCCACGCAGCGCAGCCAAAAAAACAAAAAAAAACCCTAAGTGTCTTAAATACAATAAAAATTTGTTTTTCATCAACGTAAAATCCCAAACAAGTGTTCTGATTAGCAAGACACTCTCCTCCAAGTGGTGATTCAGGGACCCAGGCCCCTTCCGTTCTGTGGCTTCACCGTGATCCACAGAGCCTTTGGAGTGTTGCTACGTTATTCAATCCAGAAGGAGAAAGGTCATGAAAGATCACGCTTGTCAGCTTCATTGGCTCAGGCCTTGAAGTGGCACAAGTTACTTCCTCTCCTATTTCATTGGCTACAACTCAGTCCCATGACAATGCCTAACCGCAAGGGAGGCTGGGAAATGTAGTTTGCTGTGCATCCCATAAAGCGAGGAAACAGGATGAGTGAACAGCTGGCCAGTCTCCGCAGCAAAATTCCTTTGATGCCATCCTCTCATTCCAGCAATTGGATGATTTGTACCGAGTTTCACTTCTGAACGGGGCGGGGGGTGGTCATCATACCAGGAGCTACTATGTATTGATCGTTTTTCGTGAGCTAGGTATTGCATATATGTTATCTCAATTAAATCCCCAAGCAGCTGTGGAAAAAAAATGTACTGTGTTATTCCCATCTTACAGGCGAGGGAATAAAGGTTTAGGAAGATTGAGTTCCTTTTATCATTGTTAAATGTTATGTGTCTCACAAGTTAGTCCTAAGAAGCTACATCTGTCAGGATAGGCTACATTTGCTGACATAACAAATATCACTTCAAATCTCAGGACTGAAAAACCACAAAGTTTTATTTCTTGCTTGTATTCTCTATCCATCGTGAGTCATCCTGTTAACTCCAGGAGTTGGGTTGATAGAAAAGTTGTTTTCTGAAATGTTGCTGGTCCCCATGGCAGAGGAAAAAGAGAACATAACAAAGCATACACTGCTCCTCAGTGTGTCCGCCTGAAAGAATCCTTTATCGCTTCCACTCACCTTTTCTTGGCCAAAGGGAGTTGGATGACCATGCCTCACTTGGCAGGAAATGAACCCTACCCTGTGCTTGGAAAGAGAGAGCTGGCATATTGGAACGTGTTCTAATGACAATCAGTTCACCCCAGTACTGCAGGGAAAGCCCTTAACATAGAGCTGAGAATACAGGAAGGGCCTAAATATGACAGTTTCCATTCCATTGCCCAAGTACTAGGTGGCGAGAAGAGAATTTCTAATATATCGGGACTTGATCTGAAATCTACACAGTTGATCCACCTGTTTCAGGGAGTCCCTGGGAGTATGTTTGATATTTTGGGAGGTGAGGGAGGTGGTGAAGTTGTCACCAGCAGACCAGCGATTTCCTCGCTTCTTGCCCTCTCCAGGGAAAGAATTCATTCGCAAGACATAGAGTAGTTTTAAGTAGCAAGAGTTTTATTCAGCAGAGCGAAAACACACTCCAGAGAAAGGATGAGAGCGGGCTGTCTGGAAACCAGGAGCAGCCCCGCAATGGGGTAGGGTTGGGTTTTTTAGAGTGGTCGTCCCTCCCTGTGTCCTGCGTCATTTGACTGACAAGTTGATTGGCACCTTTAGGTTATAAACTTTTCTCCTAGTGCACAGGCGCTTACCCATAAGCACCCAAGTGAAATCCACAGCGGGGCCCGGGGTGGGGGTGGGGGGGCGGGTAGGGCCGGAAACTGCAATGCTAATTTATTACAAATATGGCATAATGAACCCCAGGTTAACCTGAGTCACCTTTTAGGTCTTGGTGAAGCTGCGCCCACCTGTGCTGGCGTGTTTATCTTGCCTGGTCCTGATACGGCTATAAACCTGGTGGTGGTCCTTGACCACAAGAGGGAGGATCTCCGGCTGTGCTCTGACCACCAGTGTCCAGGTGGGGGAGGGAAGCCCTAACTGTCCAGGATGGGGTCGACCCGCGCCTGTCTGACTAGCTACCTGACAACGTGGGTGGGGCTGGAGACAACACCAAAGTAATTAGATACTCTTAGTCATGGACCATGACCAAAAGGATGAAATCTCTCCATCGTATTCTCTGCAATATAAGAAGAAAACATGAATTCAAAGCATTTATGAAAAAAGCAACTGGATTGCTTTTGGGATTTTATGTACAGCAGCTAGATGGGGAGGGCAGGGTGTGTTTTATTCTTGCACACATACATAATTACAAAGTCTTCAGGTTCTTTTCCTACACGGATTTATAGTGAGATTTAATTTCCACCAATTAGAACCCAAATGAAGCCATTCTAATGTGATTCGTCCATCACAGAAGCGTGGCCCTGCTGCTGCATATACACCGAGGAAACAATAACGACGTGGATTTTAAGTACCTCGAGTTAGCCCGTGAATGAATATCCAATTCAATTTGTAGGAAACTTTAGATTAATTAGGTTTATAATTTGCACAGTAAGGTGATGTGAATGTGCTGCTACTGCTTGACTTTTTGCTTAATCCTCTGAGTGGATATTTAATCTTTTTAATATTAGAATTAAAGCAACTTGGAAGATATGAATATTAATCTAATTATATTCCGATCACTTTAATTTCTTTAATGTGTGAAATAACAAAACAACTCTACAAATTGGTTTAGGTTGAGGAACCCTTTTAGAGGCTTTTGCATCTCATCAGTAAGTCCCATTTAGAGGATGCAGGCTTGGGAGGGCCACCTTCAACTTACGGTTATGCAAATGAAAACCATTAATCCTGGTGCCTAGGTGATCTGACTTGTTAGGTGTGCTGCAGGAATTTGCAGCTTCTACTTCAGAAGGAAGAATTTCCCAGCAGGAAAACCCAAGGAAGCAAACGGCTTTATAGCACTCCAGCCACACAAAGTGAGAGCTTTCGAGGAATTGGTGAGAAGTTAGAGCTAAGAGGATTTTTCTCCTTTTTCTGCTCTTATTATCTTAAGGAGGGGAAGGAAGTCAGAGCAGGACATGAACAGTGCCTGCAAATTTTATTACCTCATTATAATTGATACCTGCTCTCTGAGCCAATAAAAGAAGCTGTATTCGGCACTCGCTGTATAAAATCTTTAATGTTTTAGGCTGTCAGTGTTAGCTGTGGTTAGGCTGACATAATTATGAGCTGCATATACCAATATATAGCTCTTTACCCACAAAAGCATGCTACAGCAGGGAATCTTTCAGAGATAATAAAAGGATTCATCAAGTGTCTATATGATAGCTACTTAAAGCGCTACTGTTTTAGTTAGGACTGCAAAACGTATCCCCTGGCTGTTTCTATTTTCTTGGCATTTTCAGAATTTCAGGCTTCTGTACGGAGTATTCGGTGGCTTCCTAAAGAAGGGGGAGAAAAGCCTTTTGTTCTGATTTCCGTTTCAAGCTGACAGTAAGGAAGAAGCCATTGCAAAGGCAATTACTGGAATTTCAGACTTGAGAAACAGAAAGTGTTATTTTCTGGAACTAATTACAGATTTGTACAGGGTGATAGGAAATTATCCAAAGAATTTATGCTATAAAATGCAGTAGGAAGTTCTCGAATTAGAAATAATTCCAACAAATGTCAAGTGAGATTTTCTGTATTTTGAGAGTTTATGTAAGATGTTTCCACTTACCTATAGGCTGATGAAATGCCCTGAAAACGGTTTTCCCATGGAGTTTATATATTTCATCAGAGATCTAAAATGTTGTAAATGTTCAACATTAGCCAGTGATTATGAAGCTAAATAAGATACAGTATAAGATACAACAGGCAGAAGAAGAAAGAAAATCTCTTAAATGTTTCTTCAATTCAATTAATTGAATAAAGCAAACAATAACAGAGATTACCAGGGCACTGCCTATTTTTCTATTTTGGGGTTTATAATGTTTCTTTAGCCAGCCTTTCTGACTAACGTTATACATTAGCTGAATTAACATCAGGATAGATTAAAGATGAATGCAAATGTTTTGCTACTTCCCAGTTGAGAAGTGTAGTTGAATTCCTCTCCCTCTGGATCTGGGCTGCCCTTAGCGAATTGCTTGACAAATAGGATGGACTTAGAGTCTGTCATACAGAGTGAAGTAAGTCAGAAAGAGGAAAACAAATACCGTATGCTAACACATATATATGGAATCTAACAAAAATGGTTCCGATGAACCTAGTGGCAGGACAGGCGTGAAGAAGCAGACGTACAGAATGGACTTGAGGACAGGGGAGGGGGGAAGGGGAAGCTGGGACGAAGTGAGAGAGTAGCATTGACATATACGCACTACGGAATTTATTTATTATTTATTTATTTATTTGGCTGCATTGGGTCTTCATTTGCTGCGCGTGGGCTTTCTCTAGTTGTAGCTAGCAGGGGCTACTCTTTTATTGAGGTGCGTGGGCTTCTCGTTGCAATGGCTTCCCTTGTTGCAGAGCACGGGCTCTAGGCGCACGGGCTTCAGTAGTTGTGGCACGCAGGCTCAGTAGTTGTGGCTCGTGGGCTCTAGAGCACAGGCTCAGTAGTTGTGGCGCACGGGCTTAGTTGCTCTGTGGCATGTGGTATCCTCCCAGACCAATGCAGGGGACACAGGTTTGATCCCTGGTCTGGGAAGATCCCACATGCCACGGAGCAACTAAGCCCGTGCGCCACAACTACTGAGCCTGTGCTCTAGAGCCCACGAGCCACAACTACTGAGCCTGCGTGCCACAACTACTGAAGCCCGCGCGCCTAGAGCCCGTGCTCCGCAACAAGAGAAGCCACCGCAAAGAGAAGCCCGTGCACCGCAAGGAAGAGTAGCCCCTGCTCACCTCAACTAGAGAAAGCCCACGCGCAGCAACAAAGACCCAACGCAGTCAAAAATAAATAACTTAAATCAATAAATAAAAATAAAAACAAGGAAATTTAAAAACAAAAATCTTGGGAGTGGAAAATAGGATCCCTGAAGAAAGATGAATTTTCCTGAAAATGGTCATATTCATCAAAGAACGTCTGTAATGCAGGTAGGAGCCTGGACCCATGCACAGAGCAGTGTCACGATGAAGTCTGCACCCTGTCCTGTAGCTTAAGGGGAGGTGTGTTTCATCTGGAGCTGAGGGTTACGTAGGACAAAGGTGTTACAAGTTTATTCAGTTAATGTTTGTCCAGGGTTTCTCAATACGGGCACTTGCGACATGTGGGGATAATGCCTTGTGGTGCGGACTGCCCTGGGTGTTGTAGGACGTTGGGCAGCATCCTTGGCCTCGACCTACTAGATGCCGGCGGTCCCCTCTCCCCCGGTTGTGACAACACAGGGACGCCAGACACTGCCAGATAGCCCTCCCCTGACTCTCTTGGCTGTGGTCACTCTTCCCTATATCCCTTTGACTCAACAAATCTTTGTTAGTAGGTGTATATGACCTTGAAAATATGGGAGAATTGAACTTGATTTTCTTTAAAGGAAAAAAAAATGTCTGCTTCCTCCCAAATGCCACAGGAATAGTTCAAAGCTCACAACAGCCTTTCAGATGGACTAGGCACTTCTAGCCTACAAAAAGTGGTGCTAAAACTGAGGAGCGTACAGTAGCGTGTTTATAGGGACCGGATGTTGATAATCTGTTACTGTTGAAAACATCGCTGTCAGTATCCTCGTTCAGCATCACAAGTACGAAGGAGAAATATGAAGGATTCTAGAAAATGCCAGAAGTGATTTTGGCAGCCAGGGGGCTGAATTGAAGAGCTTAACCCACTAATCTGTTATGGGTGCTCTGGGAGTGTTAGAGCGGGTTCTCTTACGCACTGAGAGTGCTTTCCAGGGTAGCGTGGGGCGGCGTTATGGTTCTCTTTTTAGTGGTGGAAGCAAGAATTGCCTAGATCTCTTTCCGAGTGCATCACCAGTCTTCCCATAGCAAACTTACATTTTCGCCAGCCCGCTCACCCCAGCATGGGGGCATGAATTGGAGTGGAAATCAGCGAACTAGCATTTGGATGCAATTGCCCCAAATTATCGGAAAGAAAAGAAGACCACTGGCATTCTCTAGCCATAGCATTTTTACCAACTGTTTTCGCTGAGCGTTAGTTGAGTGTGTTCTGTTCAATTCTCGGGCCCCTTCTTGTGAGAATTTTTCTATAAACACCATTATTACCGCTGTTGTGTTTTCTGTGACGGAGCTGGACTGAATTTGGAGATTTGATCCACATTAACTCCCTCATCTCCTTCAGGTGGTTGGTGACTCTTTGGGGACACAAGTGAACGTTCTTTGATCCCCGAAAGACCAGTTGGCTTTCTTCCCCAAGTTTCTGCCAGACGGGGGGGTGGGGGGGGGCGGGGGCAGGGGAGCCCGCCTGCTGAGGTGTGTCAGGCTAATCTGTGTCTCGCATTCCTAGGGAGCTCAGACTCCGGGGGTGAGGTAGGGGACACAATGGTGGAGAACTTGGAGTCAGAGTCAGGAAGACGTGGCCTGGAATCCCAGGTCCGCCCTGCCCCAGCTCTGTGGTCCTGTCAAGTCCCACAAGCCTCATCTCCTCACCTGTTTTACCATCTGCATTCTTTCCGTGTCCTTAACGTGGCGTGAATATCTCTCCACGTTATTAGAAGTACAGATAGATCTTCATTACAGATGGCCAGATCATTCACGTTGCTCTTTGCGTCTGCCTCCTCTGGGGCTGTTTTTCATGTTCGTGATGCTTCTTGCATAGTGATCACCGATCTCAGTCTGCAGAAAAGTGATTTCTGAAAACACGTCTCTTTCCAGGGTAGGAAATATACCGTTTAATGTTTGTATTCCTTCATTCTCACTTGGTGCGGTTCCAGGATAGAGAACCCTGGGTACTGAGAGCCCCACAGACATAGATGCCACCTCCATTACAAGCTGTGTGATGCTGGGCAACTCACTTCACGTCTCTGAGCCTCTGTTTTCTCCATATAAATTGGGAGGGGAAAAAAAAATAATTCCTGGTTTCCAGAATTGCTGTGAGGATAAAACAAGTTGCCCTTTGTATCATGTTTGGCTCAATAAATGTAGGCACTTTTGAACGGTGTGATTATTGTTATGTTTACTGTTCATTGAAAATGAGTGATGACTTTAGCAAGTGAGAGAGGGAAGGGAGGAAGGAAGGAAAGGGAGGAAAGGGAGGGAAGAAAACAAGGAAAGGGAGGGAGGGATGGAAGAAGTTTATCAACCCTGTTATGTGGAATTGAAAAGAAATTCACATCTCTTCATGGTGAACAAAAATAACTTGACCTTTACAAATTTGGCCTGATCCCTGGAAGGCAAACTGTCCTTAGGCATAAGATTTATGTAATTAATCAACTAGATCTGATTTTGGCTAAGCTTAACTTTCGTCTCTGGGTTTACCCAGCGGTATCCATGGGCCTGCAAGGAGACACCTGCATTTGGAGCCAGATGTGCTAATCTCCAAGACTAACAACATCAGCCCTCCTTTGCCACCCCACTCAGATGAAGGTTTACGGAGAAGGTTGGCAGATTTTGCAGATGAAAATACAGGACCCTAAGTGAAGTTTGAATTTCAGACATGCCATGGATCATTTTTTAAATATAAGTATGTCCCGAATGTTGCATGGGACATACTTATACTAAAAGATTAGTTTATTCATTAGTAAAAAATTAGCCTTTATTTCTCTTTCTCTCTTGTAGTATAATAAGCTCCATGCAATATTTGGGGCATTCTTATACTGAAAATTATTTCATTCTGTACTAAAAAATGAATCATTATATATCTGAAATTCAAATTCCCCTGGGGATCTGGTATATTTTTCTTAGCTAGCTCTCCATTTCTGCTTATAGAACAACTAGGAAAGGACTTATTCTTCTCCAGACACTTTGGACATGTCAAAACCTGGCAACATTGAGCCTTGAAGGTGGCATAGAGCACCTTTAAATCTGATTTCAAACAGGGACTGTTGAACAGATTTATGGTTTCTTGTCCATCGCACTGATTCCTGGAGATTGTTATCAGTGTTTAGCTTTGTAGGAAATGTCTTCTTTTGAAATGACATTTTAAATTAATGTGAAATTGCATTTTAATTTAATTCGTGGGGAGTCATAAACAGGTGGGAGAATTACGTAACAATAATTGTGTTTGCAAGAAATTGATTTCGTCCTAAAATTGCATGAATATGCGATTACAGTTTGTTGTCATCCTGAAATGCACCGTTTAACCATAAACTGCGGTGTAAAAGACACCTTCCTGTTGAAGTCCTTAATCTACTGTGTAATGGCTTAAGTAAGAACACTAACTATATTGTCAACTACCTATTCTCAAATACCTTAACTACCAGCTCGCCAACAGGCGTTTGAGTTTGACATCTGCAATGCATAACGTAGAAACTGAACAGTATTTGAGAATTTGCCATGGGCTCGCAATATTTTTATCAAAGATTTGGAGACCTTGAGAAACGAGTGAGCCTGAAACATTTTTAAAAGTTGTTCTCTTAATAATCCTACCCCACTTATCGAAGACATTACCCTTTTTGCTACTTAAAAATACTTCGGACTGTTTCACAGATGCAAAAATAGCTTTATTAACAACTTTAGTAATTTATCATGTTCAGTTTCTTTTTTCCCAGAAATGTTGCTTTTGTACACTGAGAGTTCATTCATTTAAAGTTTGTCCTTGGCAATTCTTTATTGAACGGATTCCATTTTATTCTCTTTTTTTTTTTTTAAACAAAGCTGATAAATAACGGAGACAGGCAGGCTCAAACCGATTATATTTCTGGATACGAACCAGATGTGCAGTTAATCCATCATTGTTCCTGTGTCACCTACCCCCACCCTCACCTACACTTGGAAAAAAACAAACCAAGGCCGATTTCTGCGCTAGTTCATTTCCTTGAACCCGGTGAGAGCCTCTCTGCAGTAATTTCCAAAAATAGTTTTGGAAAATGCAGAAAACTGCGGTGCTAATTCTGCCGCTGCATTGTGAGTACAGACCCATGTAAATTTCACTGCGAACTTCTCTCTCTCTCGGCTGAGACATTTGGCCACTGCCTGTCATTGGTGAGGATCTTAAAAACTAAAGTGACGGGTGTGGGTCCTGGATGCCCCTGCTTTTTGTAGCTCCTGCAATTCTAATTGTTCCAGTGATGGCTGGTGTAACCTCGGTTACTTCAATTTGTGCTCAGTAGAATTTAGTTACGTCTGACCAGTACTGACTGGTAATAAATAGCAGTATTACTCCCGTCCTTCTAAGGGCTTGGGAAGCCAAAAAGAATGCGCTGAAAAATCCCTTACCTCTTCAGAAGTAACTGGGCACCTGAGGAATATTTCCTAGTCTCACTTTGGAAACTAAATTACAAACCAACTTACAGCCTCATCTTTGTTTAATGTAACCAGTGAGCCCATTGACACTCTTTAGCCTGTGTTATTTCTGATCTTGACATTCTCAGCCTCTCTGGAAGTGCCTTCAGGGGGGCTAGGTGTGTGCTGTGACTTGAGGGATAGTGGCAAATAATTATTACAACTAGCATTGGTCTATCGAAGCTTATTGTGAGCCGAGGACCATTCTAAGAACTTCCCTCCACTCAAAAACACTGTGAAGGGCTTCCCTGGTGGCGCAGTGGTTGAGAGTCCGCCTGCCAATGTAGGGGACGCGGGTTCGTGCCCCAGTCCGGGAAGATCCCACATGCCGCGGAGCAGCTGGGCCCGTGAGCCATGGCCGCTGAGCCTGCGCGTCCGGAGCCTGTGCTCCGCAACGGGAGAGGCTACAACAGTGAGAGGCCCGCGTACCGCAAAAAGAAAAAAAAAAAAAACACCGTGAAATAAGTATTATGATTTTACTGATGCAAAACAAACAAGCACAGAGAGGCTGAGGAGTGCACTGACGGTCACGCAGCCAGTAAAAGGCAGAGCGCTCAGCCTGGTATTCCGACTTGTAAACTTTTATACCACACAACTTCTCTAGGGACATGCCTCTTGGATGTAAAGGAGGTACCTTGAGTTGCCACAGTGTCCATTCAGAATCTCTCATTATTCCTTTAGGTTAAGGCAGAAATGATAACCATGTTTTATTTTGTGAGCCCAACTCACAGTCTGCCTTGACTGCCAGAAATGTTAGGAAGGATTCTGAAGTCCTATCTAGCCTCCAAAGGATTGAATCCCTTGATCAATTCCAAATGTCTGCACTGAGCACAGGAGGGGTATATGTACCAAGTACCTGCCATTCCTGGTTTAAAACATTTGAATCTCTGAAAAAAATGCAGATTTTACCTGTAGGTATACACACGCAGCCCCTAGTGGTTGTCAATGCACGGGACAAGAGTTAGTTTATTTAGAAAGCAAGACGCAGAGAGGTTGAGGCAGAGGACAGGTATGTTTGGGGCTGTGCGGGCACTAATCCATGACAGCATTGGTTCCTGGGAGTGAGGAACCCACAATGGGAGGGAAGAAACAGAAACACACTTTCCAGCTGCCCTGAAAACAAACTGTCCACGTCCTCATTTTGCTCTGGGCTACTTAAGATCGCCGTTACAGTTTTGAGCATATCCATAGCAGTTTGGATCATGGCTAATACGCCTCCCTGGCCGGCCCTGTGCTGGGCTCTGTGGATATATTGAGCACCTCCAGCGAAGGTCAGAACAGCCTTCCCTGGAGCGATTGCCATTCCCACTGCATCTAGGGGATGTGGGTGACTGAGGGTGGCTCTCCCCTCGGCAGAGCTGGAATTCAGACTCTGGTGCCCACATCCTTTTCAAGCATCTCTCTCCCTTGGAAGCGTTTTCTCCAAGGGGAGGTGTGTGGTTCCTGATGCCCTTCCAGCCAGGGCTGCAGCTGGAGGTTGCCAAGGTGAAATATCCCTTCCTGTTTCATTTGATCTCAGAGCACAAACCCAAGGTAGGGGTGGGTGGGGAGAGAGAAAGCAAGAAAGGAGCGTCCGCGCGTCTCATGTTTTAAAACCATCGTGGAACGTATCGTTTCCTTGGTTCTCCATTTGTTAATAAGATGACCAACACCTTCTGACATGTGCTTTGAACTGCTTTTAAGTATCGTCAGTTGGATGGAGAAAAGGTAATGGGGACCTCATCACGGTCGTGTGGAGGGACTTTTGGAATTTCATTTCCACGGGGAAGGCGGCAACTGTTTCCCAGGAAACGAAGACCTTTCAAAGTTGAGGACACTTCCCAGTGCCACACGGTGTAAATCACGGTGCCAACTATGTGATTATCCCCTGCAGAGGAATCGAGTGTGGCTCTATGGGATTCTTCACCAAGCACTATAGGAATAATCTGATATAAAACAGCAGGAGTGGAGAGTAATGACAACTTTAAATTAGTTTAATGAATGTTTACATTTAAAAAAAAAAAAAAAAAGGGTTTTCTGCAAACCTGGAAATACGAAGTGACAGCTTCCTTTCCCAGTTTCCCTCAACCTCACCTGGCTTCTCAGCCCTGGGAGAATGGTGGCTTGACTTAACCCCTTCCGCGCCGGTGCGCTCGGGCGCCTTCATTGTTGCGTCTGGCTTCCAAACAGTCCCTTGAACGGCGCTCAGTAGTACTTCCATTATAAACATCAGATCGGTATTGGGGGAACATCTGTTTTAAGTCAACTTAGCCTCGATCCAGGAAAAAATAAATTTCTGGCTCTCCACCTGCTCCAAAGGTCAATTACCCACCCAAAGAAGCCAGAGATGGCTGATGGGCTACAGATGCAGAGGACATTTTTAGCTGGATTTTGGCAGGTAAGCTGCTTGTTGACTGCAGCCAAAGAAGGGGAGGTCGGGGAGATTGATAAACCGTTTTGCTGTTTTCAGTGCTGCGGTGCGCCAAAGCCCCCGGGAAATCCGTAAGGTGCTCCTGGCCTGTTTCCCTTCTGCTGATGAAGGATTCACGTTGGCAAAGGACACAGAGTAGGAAGTATTTACGTTGCTTGCAGTATGTGGAGCGGACCTCACGGTATTTGGGACAAGAAACAACCTTTGCGTCTCAGATATAGTTACCTGCCCTGAGCCGCCTCTGCTCTCTTTAACAGGGTTTTCAAAGAAATAAGTTCTTATTTTTGGTTCTGAAATTTGGATATCTTGCATTGTGTATATCTTGGCTCATTCACTCCACATCAGGCTGAATTCTGTCCAGGGCTTGCCAATCTGGACTGTTAGTCAAAGTTCTGCATGTTAACTCGGCCTCAGCTAGAGAAGGAACAGTCACTATCAAACAAAAGCAGAAAATGAAACCAAACCAAAGCCTAAAGGGCTGGTACCCTCTCAGGAACATCTGGCAAAGCTAACGGAGAATTCCAAGAACTGATTAAGAAATAGGCTCGGGTTTACTTTGGCCTTTCAGCCAGGACTAGAAAAATCGAATCTGGCCCAGTAGAGGGGTGTTTTGCCTTCCTTCCTTGACTGACATTCCAGCACCTCAAAACAAAACAAACAAAAACAAAAAACAAAAACAAACACAAAAAAATCCTCTGTGAAAAAATCCACAAGCCCTTAGGAGCCAGAAGAAAACTGAGTAAAAATAGCTCTTGATAGCACCAGCTTCCGTTTCTGTGGGATCTAAGGAGCTGGAAAGCCGAAATAGCCGGGCGATAGCTGCCGCTTCGCAGGCTGAAATCAATTTTTAAATCAGAAATTCAAAGATAATGAGACAAGTACAGAAGCAAACACATGGCAATTTTCAGTTAATGAGAATGTTGGAAGAGTGCGAACCCAGATTCTCCTGGAGATGACGATAGGCAGGCCATCGGAGGAGGAGCGGCCAAATATTTGTGTATTTTAGACGTCTCCAACGTGCACAGAATTTTCTGGTTCTCAACGAGGCACTAGAATGAAGTGTCTAGTGTTTGTGTAAATGATCTTTATGAATCTTCTAGCCGGTAAGTTTTATGTCCGCAGAGGCTAAAGGGTAGATCCAGATGCAATTCGTAAAAGGTCGTTATACAGTAGTGGGATCCCTTCACTGACATGTCCTAAGTGTTCTCATGCAGGGGAAAAGCAAACAAAGAAAACAAAACACACCCGTAGTTATTTAGAAAGATAACATGATAACATGACTGAGAAACAATATGAGATGATGGTTAAGGGCATAGCTTGGAGGAGTTTGGTGGGTTACACAGAGTCTCAGTATCGTTTGGCGATTAAATGAGATACTGTGTGAAAAGCACACCTGCAGGCATGGTGCTGTCATCATCGCCATCACCGTCACATTTGTTGGCAGACTTTGAAGTGTGCCGCGGAGCGTTCACAGGGGAGCACAGAGACCTTCTTCGGGAGCTGTCGCTCCAAATTTTTGTTGTGCACAGGAAGTAGTGTTCCTGAAAAGACTGAGCCAGGCACCTACTTAGCCATCAGTGGGCACTGCCAACCTCTTCGTGTTCCTGGGAGGATGAAATGAGAGAAGGGGACAGCAGAAAGTCAGCCCTGAGCGAGGAGGGTGCAGCCCAGCGGCTACTATTACGTGTAAGTGATCAGGAAATGTATTCACAGCACAGGGTGTGATGAAGGGTAAAAATAACTTTAACGTATTTATTAACTCTTGACCCGCGAGTGACATTCTCATGTTGTATTGGTGGAGAGACAAGACCGTGATAAGAAGATGTTTAGTTTATGATGGAGAGGAGGATCACCAATACACATGGCCTCAGGGAGCCGTGTCTTTATAGATGGAGAAACAATGCGCGTCTGTGCACGCATGCTCACGTGCACGAATGGGTCGCCTGGAGTTGGTAGAGCTTTCAGGCAAGCACTTAGGTGTGTGCACGTGTGTGCCTCTCTCTGCCTATTTTTTTATTAGTGCTTTTGCTGCTCGTTGCCTTGGGAAGATGCAGAAGAACAGTAGAAACCTGGCGGGGTTATAAAGGTTCCAGAATCTTTCTGAGTCCTTACGGCCACTGTTCCTAAGTCCCTGAGAAAGATTCGTTAGCTCATATCTCTCCCCAAGGTACCACCTTCCAATATTTCCCCACCGTGCTGGACCTTAAAACCTGGTCTCTTCGTCATGACCTGCGGAGCCTTTGATAGTTCCATCCGGCTTCATCTTCGATCCCATCTCCTGCCCTTCCTTTCCTTGAACTGGCCCAGACCCCTTTCATCTGGGAACCTTTGAGCTCGCTGTCCTCTCTCCCTAAAACCCTTCCCCCAGCCCCACCTCACTCCTGCATATGGCCACCTCCTTCTTGGGGAAGCCTCCCAGCACCCCTCTTCCATAGCTCCCCAGGTGATTCTCAATCCCTGGGCCCTGTTTTCTCTGTCACACTTATCAAAGTCAGTGATTGTTTTAACTTATTATCTGTTATCTCTGATGCCTGCAGAAATGTCACAATCCCCTCCAGGGCTGAGAAAGCAGCAGCCTGGGTCCCGACCTTAACATCGTCATCAAGTGCAGAATCAGGCACACAGCTACGCGCAACAAAGGATTTGTTGAGTGAACGAATGAATGAATTTTTAGGAAGCCTCACTGGATTTATTTCCCCCTTATTCCGGAAGGCTCACCTCTTGGCAGCTGCCCTGCCAGCAGAGCTGAACTGTAGAGCCAGATTAGCAGGCATTCAGGGACCCACTTATTTCAGTAGGGGAATTTGCATTCTCTGGGCTCTGTGCCATGGGTGCCTGCCGCCCTCCGGGGACCACCTGCTCCCCACCAGAAGGACCGTGCTCCTTGGAGAATTGCCCGCTGGAAACAGTCCAGGTCAAAGGAGGTCCTATACAAACGCGGCTTGTCAGTGTTTTCCAGTTTAACTTTCCCAAGTCTTCACCACCTCCATCTAATTTCGGCTGCAACGTCGTTCTTCAGGTCCTGGGCAGACAGGGCTGTCTCCTTGGCAGAGATGACAGGTCACCATCCATGCAAAATCTCAAAATTCCCTTCTGCAGGACTCAGTTGAATGTTCCTGTTGTGGAAGGTGATGGAAGGGAGGGTTCGTGCATCGGGGAAATAAGTAAGAAGGTGGTCGTTACGATGCCTGTTAGGCGTGTCTACTACCTACAGAATCCCCTGAAAGGATCCTGATGGAAAATGATGTTTGGGGCCCTGTGTCCATAGTATTTACACATCCCAAGCAAGGTGTATCCCCCATCTCCAGGCAAGATCATCATAACACAGTGAAAAAGTAAACACGCCTTATGGAGATTCCCTCTTTTCTTTTAAGAAGTGAAAAGCCTGCCTGTCGTATAAGAGAGATCCTTTCAAAAACACTGATCAACTTATTGATTCAATCCTTTCACCAAATATTCATTAAGCAGAAGCTCGGTGCCATGCTCTCTGCTAGCAGCTTGTTAGACAGAGATGAGCAAGACAGGTGTGGCCCCTGCCCTCAAGGGGCTCACAGTCAAGTAGGGGGTCAGATTGTAAGAGAAGAAACATATCCGTTTAAAATTTGTTTCCAATTTACTGGCTCTGTGACCTTGAACAAGTCACTGAGGCTCCCTATGACTCAACGCCCTCACCTGTAAAATAGGATAAAGTGAGTTCCTCCACTGTTGTCAACGTGCAATGAGTTGTAAAATACAAAGCATTTAGAAAAACGCTCTATAGGTACTAGCTATTTATAAATATTCAACACTTTAAAGGAAACGATGTGATGGAGTAATTCAGGCATGGGAAAGATTTAGGCATTAGATTGATTCGATATTTTTCTAGGTCGTTTAGTTAGCAAATGCTAGAGTCCTAACTCCAACTTCGGAACCTCTGTTCTTAATCTCTGTGCTAATGCTGTTTCTTTAAAATGCATGCGTGGATAAGGCACAGCGCGCCCTTCACTGTTGTCCTCTCCCTGTGCCCTTCTCCCCCCCATTATGTTCGTTCTGTCCTAAGACATGTTATTCCTGTCAGGCAAGCAATCCATCTAGTAGAGGTTAGACGTTTGAATAGGCTGTCACCATCACCTAGTGAAAGGTGGGAGGGGCAAAGGAAGGGTGTGTGTGTGTGTATTTGTGTACGTAATGAAAGAAGGTGTTAAGTCACGTGAAAGAAGAACACTCCTGCTTCTATCTTTCTGACTATTAAATAGTCCCTGTTGAGTCTAATTAAGCAAGTAGACCTGCCACGTCCTCCTTTAATCCTCAGTGTTTCCTATCATGCTTGCCCTCTCTGCCCGCAAGCAGCTGGGAGGGCTCATATTGAGTCTGATCAAAGGCTACAACACAGATGGGCAGTCAGCACCTCCTTCGTTGTGCGTCTATGTAAAACACCGTTCCAGCTAATGCCCTGTTTCTATGGCCCTGTGAAACAGAACTCTTGGAAGGAATGATCTCTGTTTTGCGCTCCGGGCGCGCAGGCTCAGCGGCCACGGCTCTCGGGCCCAGCCGCTCCGCGGCATGCGGGATCTTCCCGGACCGGGGCACGAACCCGTGTCCCCTGCATCGGCAGGCGGACTCTCAATCACTGCGCCACCAGGGACGCCCTCCCCATCCTCTCTTGAACTCGCTCCAGTCAGGCTTTCGTTTCTGTCTCTCCTCCCCATCTGCCCTCGCTCGGGTCACCCTGACCCACAGCGGTCAACCCGATGGTCAGTCGGGGCTGCTCCTGTTACTCAGACCATCCACAGCATTTGACGCCACCGAACACCCCCTCCCAGAAACACTCTCTACGCTCGGCTCTTGGGACATCGCTCTGCTGGTCGCCCCCGTCCAGTTGATATCTATACATCGGGATGCTCCAAGCACTGTTTCTCCACCTCTGCCTACTTTTTTTCTCTCCTTATGTCCACTTCCTGGGTGACCCCATCCAGCCACATAAATGCCGTCCATATAGTGATAAATTCCAAAGGGGCTTTTCCCATCCCAGACCTGTCCTGAACTCCAGACTTGTATATCCACCTATTTAATCTCTTCATTTACTTGCCCCGTAAGCTTCCTGAACCCCGTATGTCCAAAACCAAACTTTTGATCTCTAGCCCCTGTCCCCATCCCAAACTCCCCCATGTCTTAACTTTCCCTTCTCAATGAATGGAAACTGAATCCCCCTCAGTTGCTCAGGCCAGCCACCACGGAGCCATCCCTCTTGCTTTCCCCCCATCCAGTTCGTTAGCAACCTGCTTTGACTCTACTTTCAGAACAAATCCAGCATCTGAGCATGTGTTACCACTTGCACTGCTACCACCTAGGTCTCGGCTATGATCAGTTCCACAGGCTGGATTATTGGCGCAGCCGCCATCTGGACACAGTGCCTGTGCATTTGGCCACCTAGACTCTGTTCTCCCCATAGTGGCCGGCGTAAATCTTTTACAACAGAGGTTCTGAAGCTTTGGTGAATATCAGAATCAACTAAAGCACTTGGTAAAAAAAACAAAGAGCTAACCCCCATCTTCTGTCGGGAAGTCTGTGCCTCTGTGTTCATTTCAGAAAATACACATCCAAATCTGGGAACAGAAGCCAGGTGAAAGCTTCCTTAAATCAGAGTGAAAGCTAAGATCCTTTACAGGGTCCTGCATGGCTGAGCCCCTCTTCCTCCATGACCTCATCTGCTGTCATTTGCCCTCTCACTCACCCTGCTTTGGCCCCCCAGACCTTCTTGCTCTTTTTGAAACACCCCATAAAAGCACCACCGTTGCACTTTCCTCCTCCTGGGATGCTCTTCTAGGTGCCTGGAAAGACTCACTCCCTGTAGGTCTCTGCTCAGATATCTCCTCCTCAGGGAGACCTTCTTTAAACACCACCCGATAAAATAACACTTTCTTTTACCATCGTGCTCTCTTAGTATCTCCCCCTAACCTGGTTTTTTGTAGACATGGTATATTTTTGTTTATTTATGGTTGGTCTTCCCTGCTAGAAGGTAAACTCATTGACAGCTGCATCCCCCCGTGCCTACAACAGTGCCTGGCGAGCACACAGAAGTGCTTGCAAATACTTTGTTGCTTGAATTGAGTGCAAATGTTGCTGAACTTAGCATTGGAAGCCATCTGCAAATGAAAAGTCCTTCCTTCCCTTCCCTTCTGCTCCTTCCCAAGGAGGCCAGCCTCATGAGAGGGTCCTCTCCCGGGAATTCCGGAAATCCCGGCAAAGGACTTGAAGTAAGCCAATAAATAATTAGCTTTGAGATAGGAACCTACACAAAAGCAGAATCCACAGATTTTCTAATTGACCTTCCTGGCTTTGCATTGGCCACGGCCAGTCTCTGGCACCAGAAGCTGCTGGTGCAAGCACCCGGGGGATATGGAGGGTGGTGGTGGAAGATTCCTTAACCCCGTGCAGGCTCACCGTTAGTGTTAATGGAAGCTGATAAGGTGCCAAGTGCCTCTCGTAGCTTAGCTCACTTGAAACCTGGAACCTTCTCGGGGGTGAGGATGATTGGGCCTCCCCGTGGCACATATGGGGAAACTGAGGCGTGCGTTGTGTGTCTGTACTTGCGCAAGTCCTCCAGTAATAAGCAGCAGAGTCAGGACGTGGACCACCCCTCGTGGTCCTGAGGGTGGCTCCCCACTGCCTTCTCCGTTCCCTCCTCCCAACCGCAGAGTTCTGTCTTCTGCCTCACTTGATCTTGGGAAAGCATCTCATGCATAGGAGGCTCGAGAGAGAGGCGCCAGGGGGATGCTGCTGAAAAGGGGTTCCTTGGGGCAGATGCTCACCTACACCCCGTTCCCACCCGCATGTATCAGTTGTTTTACTCACCTTTGTAAGAGCTGCATCTATCTTGCACGCCCACCACACACACCAACACTCTTTGTACATTTCACCGCTTGACTTGGTAGGTTTCAGACTCATTTGATGAGTCAAGTGGAGAGCAGATAAACTACCTGGAGAGAAACGGTCCCCTGACCCCCACCTGTGTGACATCCCACTCCAGAGAACGGCAGAGGGGGATGCAGCCAGGTGTCCCCGCATCCTGGGCTGGGGAAAATCGAGACAGCCTCGGTGTGCAACACCTGCCCAACCTTGAGTATGGTGAATGCCGTTTGGAGGTGCCGGTCCCCTTACACACTCAGTGAAGGCCGCGCACGCCTCGCATTAATCACCACGAAGCAAACACGGGCTCCCAGCAAAAGAGCCAAATGATTGGGAACAAATTCAAAACAGCTTTATTTCACTGACAGACAGGGCCTTTTTGTTCAACTCTGGTTTAAAAACCTTTTACATCTCTGTCTTGTTCACACGTTACCGTAGTCATTCATAATTTTGTAAACCGAGGAACGTGGAGCTGGCTTATTTATCACACCCTATTGGCAGGAGAAGGGTCCCAGGAAAAGACTCTTCATTTGAATTTTTTTTGAAAGCTATTAAACAGTGCTAATGGGAATGACGCTGTTATCAGGAGTAAATGGGCTTCTGAACTGAAACAGAAAATAAAGAGTCTTCTAAATTTCAGTGTGCAAATGGAAAACGGCAGTAGATTAAACAAGAGTATGTGGTCAGCAGGAGAGCCCATGTCTCTGCTGCTGGGAGAAGACGGAAGCTGGGAGGAAGAACCAGTTGTCTGGGGTTAACCCGAGTTTTGGTAAGGGGTACTAGTTAGCTAGACTTAGGTAGGAGCTATATAAACCAATTTTGGTCCAAATTACCAGATTGGTTGGTTCAAAAGCCTCTTGTTTCCGGCTTTTTTCCCCCAAATGACCAAAAAGTTACCCAAACCTTTAAGGCGCATTAGTCAAGGCCTACAAATTCTAGTATTAATATTTGAGCATCTGGAAACGTCTCCCATGAAAACGAAATGAAAAGGAATGCAGAAAGAGTCAAATACCTTTTGACTGTTCCTCCTAAAGAATTATCTTTCCAAGAGTGAGCAGGTCAGTCCCAAAGAGGAGAGTTAAGCTCTCTCTCTCCCTGATGCCGAGGCAGTAGAGTGTCTGGTGTGCCTCGTGTTTAGAAAACTCATAAACGTTGAACCCGACACCTGCCCCAGAACCCTGTGCTCTCATCTATTCTTAGGAATGTGTATCCGGCTTTGTGTTTTGTCTTTCTGTTTGTTTGTTTGTTTTCTGTTTTACTGTCAGAAGCCAACCGGGAAGGGTCCTAAATTAGGATAACCTCTGGGAAGCAAACTGAGCTTAGGAAGTGTTATCCAGCAAAACGCGTCTCTCGGCTCTGTGCAGAAATGACGGATCAGTCCAGATGCTTTTCATGGATGATCTCTGGATGGACTGCTAGGATTTCTACTTACCCCCACTAGAAAATCCCCATAGTCTGGAAGGGTGGAGCTCTGACCTCAATCGTGATTGGTCCCTGATGATCAAAGCTCCTTGGCATGAGTGCCCGGCAGCCAGGGGAAAAGGTTTGGACCGGTGTAGCCTTCAGGCTGTTGCTGGAGGGGAAGCAGGAGGCACAGAAGTTCAGGTCATGATAAATAAAGCAGAAAAGGTCCATAATCCAGGGAGCTAGCTGGCTTAGGGATTTAGTCCATAGTGCCACATTCAAACTGATAATCTAAAGAAATCATGTTAAAAACAACACAGGCAACTTCTTTACAGTTTGGTTGCTTTAAAGCTGCGCAGGTCAGGTTTTTCTCATCTTATTAAACCGGGGATTCTGTATTCATCAGGGAGTGGGGGAGATATGAGTGTGAGGTCATTACCATCTCTGTGGGAACTTTTTCAAAGAGCATCCTCCCTTAGCACAGAAATTTTTGACAAAGCACCATCAGGGCAGGTTACCCCTTACTCCTGCCTACTCTGTCACTTTGATGATGGCATGACGTTCCGAGATTGTCCTGTTGAGGGGTGTGTCCCACATGTGAATGTGGTTGAGAACCACCCGCCCTTTCTTTCCACGGCTGTTTATTTCCTAGACTGTCAAATAGGCATACACTTCCAGGCTAATGGTTTTTAATCAAATGTGTGCTTGCTCTATTCTGATGCACACGATTAAGGAGCTTTGTTATCGGGGTAAGTCTTACACTGCACGCATCCCCTAAGTGCATTTATTCTTCCTACGTGCATTTTGACAACCTGACAGCAACCCTTTCTTCTTAATTCAGAGAACACATTTTTAGGTTTTGGAGTTGGTGCCCTTGTTAAAGGAAGCCAGAAAGCGATTTGAACCCTTGGAGAGGGTGTAAAGTACAGAAAGAGGGGGCGTGGTTCCCTTCCCCTCACCTCTCAGAGCCCCCTGTTACCCGAGACGGTTCATTGTGTACCCAAACCTAGTTTCATTTTATTTTCTCTGGTTTGCAGCCTGGAGGTTTTATTGCCTGTCTAGTTGAAGTGAGCTGTTTCAGGTCCTTGAAGTCTAAAGAGGGGCCTAGCTGGCCCTTCGCCAGCCTCCCGTCCTGAGGCAGGCTCAGCTTGCATCCAGTAACTCTCTGCTGGTTTTCCTAAACCACTCTTGGGTCGTTCTTGGCCCCCAGTCCTGCATTCCCCTTTGCTTCGTCAACATAGCTCTTTTAGTGGGTCCCTTAATTGCTTCAAGTAATCGATCTGTTGGCCTAAAAAAAATGAGTCGGTAACCTTTCAGGGGGTAGGAGGTACACCAGATTCTGCCCAGGGTTGAGTGTGCTGGTGGGAGGTCCACTTCTCTGGAGACAGTGGTCAGTGGCATGGCAACCCCATCCTTGTCTGGTTCTCTACATGGTCTCATTGGGTGGTAAGGTGACCGAAGCTTGGTTGGGCCTGCTCACTCGTTCATTTCGTTCGCTCATTCATCCATTTTTTAATGTAACATCACTTACCATATACATTCTCGGTCCTGGTAGAGGTCACATTTTCTGCAAAGCCATTCAGCCTCGTCCAGAGACAAGGCCTCCGTGTGGAGAGCATTCAGCCTCCTCCAGAGACAAGGCCTCCGTGCGGAGAGCATTCAGTTGGTATGCATCCCGCTGTTGCTGTTCTGTAATACAGACTCTGTAGAGTTCATGCAGGGAACAGAGTAAGAGTCCTTCTGGGCAGGGGAAAGCCACACCATTCATCTAGAGCTCACTCATGTGCAGTAATTTTGACATGGTTTTCTGAAGTTGAACATTTTTTAATCTATTCAAGTGCTTTACACATATTGGGTGTTATTTTTTTGGGCGGGGGTGGCGCCGTGTTGGGTCTTCATTGCTGCGTGCGGGCTTTCTCTAGTTGCGGCGAGCGGGGGCTACTCTTCATTGCGGTGCGCGGGCTTCTCATTGCGGTGGCTTCTCTTGTCGCGGAGCACGGGCTCTAGGCGTGCAGGCTTCAGTAGTTGTGGCACGTGGACTCAGTCATTGTGGCTCACGGGCTCTAGAGCACAGGCTCAGTAGTTGTGGCACACGGGCTTAATTGCTCCGCGGCATGTGGGATCTTCCCGGACCAGGGCTCGAACCCTGCATTGGCAGGTGGATTCTTAACCGCTGGGCCACCTGGGAAGTCCTTATTATTATTATTGAAGCTGTAATATTATTAGTGATAAAATTTAGTTAAGCTTTTCATCATCGTCATCGGGCCTTTTTTCTTAAGTGATCCAGCAAGTCCCCGATTCTGCGTGTATATTTATCTTACAACATAATCCTAGTTTTTAGTACATGCTGAGTCTTTGATTTCTTGTTTTCAAATGCCTGTCTTTAGAACCAGAATATCTGTAGCTGTTTTCTGGCATGAATTGGGGCTGAAACGCTGAGAAATTTAGAAGACGCTTCCAGCTAAGGGGAAGGAAGCCAGTGCACATCTAGGGATTAGTGGTGGTCTCTAACCAGCATTAGAAAAAAGAAATAACCCCCTTCACCACCGCCATCTTTAAAATCCACCTATCTGAAACTTCTTAATGAAAAACAGAACCAAAAAAAACTTGGGCAGGCGTTCCTCCACCCAAAGTTATATGCAAAGTCAAACGCTGATGTAATCATTTCCATTCTGAACTCAGAAAATAGAGTTAAATGGTTTTTAAGGGTTTTGATTTTGTTTTGTCGATGCAGAATCTTTAAAAAAAAAAAAGCAGCTAAATATTTTGCCAAAATCTAACATAGACAACAGATATGAGTGAAGGGCATTGTTTTCAGTGGGAAACTGCAAACCGCCCAACTTCTACGTATTTGGATTCTTCTTCACCGCTTGGGAACCCCCAAGACCCCGGAGAAACTCAGTATGAAAATCCCTATGTTACTGTAATAGTCGTTACTCTGTCTAAAACTCACTATAACAGTGTTTCTCAAAATATAGATCCTGAGTTACTTGGGAGATCGCAGCCGACTGAATTAGAATCTCTGGGGGTGCAGCCCAGGAGTCTGCATGTGTATCAAGTATCCCAGGTGATTCTTGTCAACCCGAAAGTTCGAGAACCATTGGACAACAGAGTTACTTATTCCGAGTCTATCTTTTTGTCCACTATGAAAATAATACATATACATTCAAGACCTGAGGAAAATATAGGGAAGGGAAAATCTCTTTTGCTTTCACCACCCTAACCTAAAAGTTTTAGGACTTGGAAGTATTTCCTTTCAGTCTTTTTTTTTGTGCCTATACATAAGTTTGTATACATACAAAACTATACATAAGTTTTTGTTTATAATGTAGTTTTAGCCATCATTGTTGTTGTTGTGTCATTATGGTTTATATGTGTTAAATAATTTCATCTTCGTGACAACTCTGTCTGATAGGTTATTATTATACCCATTTTACAGGTAAGGAAATTAAAGCAAGATGATGTTTCCAGACATAGTTTACAGACACCTTGACAACCTGCTTCTTTCTACTGCAACTATATCAAAAGCTATATTATTTTTCATAATTATATTTTTCTTGTTGCTTTGGACTGTAAATGGCAGACTTTAGTGAACTTCAACTCTCATATTGGATAAAGCACAGAGTTCCCAATTGTCAACATTATAATATTTGTCAAAGTGCTTTTTTTTTTTTTTTCTATATGTAAAACTAGTTTCTTGAAAATGTTTCTTGAAAATTGAATCTCTGGTCAAAAGATTTGAGCCACTGATGTATTGCTGAAATCCCTCAATGAATACCACCAACATGCATTGAGCATAATTTTCTCGAAGGGCTATTATGAAGCACATCCCAACTTTATATTATGGAGTAAGCTGTCACACTTTAGTGAAATTTGTGGGTTATTTATAACCACACATATCGTATTTCCTCCCTTTACAGAAATCTAAGTAAAAGAATCACTTTTTCCTAGTAACTGGATGACTTGATTTCTTACAATCTACTGGGCCTTCTTGGAAACTCAGAAATGTAGCCCTTTCATCTTCATTCACAAAAGATTCGCTCTCACCCTTTTTCTTCATCACAATTCCATGAAGCTATTGTGAATCTCTGGGAGAATCAAGATAACATCTTTTTCAGAGAAGCAAAATATTACCACCGGCTCAGTGACTCTCCAGCCCAGCCTCCAAGCCCGAGAGCTGTCTAAGCTTCCTCTTCAGTGTGCTCAGGCCTCTGGACCCAGCCCTGCCCACCCTTTTCATGACTTTGAGTCACAATGCTTCTCTCTGCACCCGTGACAAGTTAGGTGCCGTGTGAAAAGAGCACAGGCTTTAGAGTCAGACAAACTGAATTTAAAGCTTGGCTTCACCGCCTGTTGGTTGTGTCACTGTGTGGTCAAGTCCTTTATAACTTCTTGCTTCCATTTCCTGACCTTCCAAATGGGCACAGTAATACCCACTAGACAGGGTCGTTATGAAGATGAAATTATTTGACGTGTGTAAAAACAACAGCGACAATGACAACGGTGGCTGAAATGTATCAGGAGTCTATCATGTGTCAACGTCAGTGTTTACCACTTTACATATATTATCCTGCATCATATTCACAGTTATCCCAAGAGCTAGGTGGTATTGTTATTCGCATCTTACAGGTGAGGCTTGGAGTGGTGAACTGTTAGGTCAAACCGTCTGAAATTGCCATCTTTGTGGGTAAAAATGGTCAGCTTTCGTCAGTGTCACACGGTTCAGGGTAATCATTTGCCCAAGTCTCAGAGAAACAGTGGTAGAGCCAGGGTTTTGACCCACTGCTGTACAACACCTAGCCCTGTGCTTCTCCATAATAAACTGAATTCTAAAGCACTGGACACGCTTCCTGGCAGAAATCAGAGACTTAAAACCTGTTCATTTCATTTTTTACACATCCACGTCCACCATTAAAATGTACCAAAGATCAAACAGGGCCCTTGAATTTTGACAAACATCCGAATTCTGAATTGCCGCGTGGAACAGGGTCTCCAGAGCAAACACAATGGGGAAAATTGCTGTGGCCGGTCCTCACATTGTGTGGACTGAAAAAAATACATGCATGCGCACAGACCTGATTTGAATGGTATTTCTGAGTGGAAGCTAAGTAGGAGATGAAAATGGCCTTTTAAAATACCGAACATAAGGATGCAATTCACAGAGATGGTCTAAACTGTAAACATGCAGCTGTGGGGTTTGTGAGTCTCCGTGCTTACATACCAACAGCATACAAATTGTCGAGTACTTAAAGTCCCATTGTTGCTGAAAGGACCTCACCCAGTGTCCTCAAATGGTCCCAATTTTTTTTTTTTTAACCAGAGGATTCATGTCTCTCATAGGAGATATGATGAAATATAATGAAATACCAGCACCAATAGCATATTAGAGATAATAAATAATGACGTCCCCAAATTCCTTTGTTTTATTATCATTCACTAAAAGGATTCTTTAAAAAAAAAAATTCAAAGATTGACATTTGCACTTTGCTAAACTCCTGCAGGAAAGCCCAGTGCAAAGTGCAGGGAATGTTCACGAACACTTTGGACCTTTCTTACAAAAACCTCTCTCAGGTGTTCATGTGGACATTTATGGGGTTGTCTTTCGGCACCTGTCTCCCCTCTTCTAGAAACCCTCTTCCTGCCTGCTCTCCCTGTGGCTTCCTTGGGAGGTGCCGTTGTTGTCTGGCCTCACTCACCTGAACTCTGTTGATTGGTCCATTGGTGGAAGCTTTGTGTTATAAACCTTGGGTTTCCTGCTATGTAGGAAGAAGAGAAGGCAGAGATGCAGACCACTGAGTCCCTGGCTCCAGTATTGCCCAGGTCTTGCTGTCTCCCTGACGTTTCCAATGGTTACTCAACTCTTCCCTGCATCTCATAGACGGACAGATTCCCCTTTGTTTGGGTTGGGCTTTGTTACTTGCAAAGCAAACATCATGGGAGGGTCTGCTTCTGGCCATGAGTGACTTTGGAGTCACTTTCTGATTCTCACGGCTCAGGAAGGAAAGTACGCACACACGGTATGTGCTGGTGTGTTGTGTGCAAAGGTGAGTGCGGTGATGGCAGAGCCGTGGAAGTTCTGAGGGGAGTCCCACGAATGCCAACCGGGATTTCTTCCTCTGGGCTCCCGTTGCACGCTGTCCAGAGCTCCATTTTTAACCCTGACTGTGCAGTACCATATACATCCATTGACCATCTCACTGTAGGAGACTCTGAGCGACTTGGAAGGTAGAATTTGCCTTCTCAAGGAGCACATCCCCAAGCCGTTAGCACAGTTCCTGGCCTCATGTGAAAACTTCATAAGCCTTTGTTGGGCTGAACTAAATTCATTGAATGTAATTAAAAGACGTGGTGGATGAAGGACGCTGAACCGTTTATAGCCCGGTAGGACCCAGCTGTGATGATTCCTGGCCCGCCTCTTAGAATCAAGCTGGAATAGGCTCTTTCATCCAACATGGACGCCTTACTTTCTGTTTTAATGATGCTGTCTCAACCTCTGCCACTAAGCTGTGAGAGCTGGAGCAAGTCGCTTAACCTCTCTTAGTCTTTGTTTCCTCAGATGGTGTTAATGAGACCTATCGCTAAGGGTTATTGTCAGTTTTGAGTGATACGGTCCATGGAAAGTAGTGTAGTGGAACCGAGTACTTTGGAATCAGACCTTTCCAAGTCTGCTCTCTACTACTGGTGGAGCCCTGGACAAGAATCTGAATCTCTCTGAGCTTCTCATTGGTCAAGACTTTTCTCATCGCATTACCTTTGGATGGAACCTGTATCAATGGATTGAGATCCCTGGCAATTCCCAAGGTGATGAGCAGCCAGTAGAGTAAGATGCAGGCGTGTAGACCACGCGAAGTACAGTTTTTGCATAAGTAGTGGAGGCTCCCTGCTCTCGTGCTAGCTTCTCTCGCTGTCTGGCTGCCTCTGGGCTATGGCAGAAGCCTTGCTGTGCTTGAGTGACAAAGCAGATTGCTTCCTACCACTTCTATGGCTTGAGACCCCTTTCTCCATCCTAGTTTCACTCTGATTGGCAAGTTCACTCAGAGTGGAACCTTATCAAAACCTCAAGGTTTGGCTTAACTGCAAAGGGTCGTGGTTGATATCACATTCGTGCCCCAGAACTGAAGACCACTCATGAGAAATTCCGCAAGCCCAGGAGTGTGGTTTATGTCAAAATCAGTCTGTTGGAGTGAAGCTATTTGATGCCAGGTGGAAATATAGCATCATCAACTAGAATCCTCAGGCCTTAGAACCTCTTAAACTCAGCACCAGCCAGTGGGTTGAGCACTGGGGAGGTCGTGACCAATCCAGTTCCCTGACAGTCTTCTGAAACAATACTAAACACAAGCAAAAGCAGTGTTAAAGTGTGTCATCTCAGGGGAAGGAAGGCAGGAATAGAAAGGCCAGGAGTCAGGAGTCAGAGGGACTTTTGATTTAGACTGAGTTCTTCTTCTTCTTACTACCTGGGGACCTCAGCTGAGTTCCCAAGTCTCCACCTCCTTATTTGTAAAATGTAGGTAATACGAACTGCCTGGATCTGTTAGGAAGATTAAATTCGGTGAGAACCAGAAGATCGCCCTGCACAAGGCTGAAAGAAGCAGGAGCTCAGAAATGGCTCCATTTTGACCTTCTTATAGACCTGTGGGGATGTGCAGAGCAGCCCAGGGGAGCTATGGCCAGGCACCCTGGCCCATCTTCATAGGTTGTATCACTGTGGTTCATATAACTGTTTTCATGAACCACAGCAAACTGGAAAGGCCCCACTCTTGATTTTGCCACATAAAAATAGGCACAGGCTACTTCAGATCCACACGTTGGTATTTCAGAGGTTTACTGGGGCTTATGGACACCTCTGCAGTCAATATGACAAGTGCAGAAGTGTTCATTTGATGCAAACTTTTGAGAAGGGAGGCGTGGGAATGGGAGGCTGGGAGGATAATATCTGTTGAGCATTTTCTTTGTACTTTCAGCTGGATACTTTATCCTTGCAGCCGAGGCTTATAAAGGTCAGTGGTTGGTCCAGCGTGGCACACATAGTAGGTGGCAGATGTGTATAATAACAAGTTCGGTGCGGGGGTGGGGCGCTCATTTTGGGAGACCAGGGATACAAGAAGCTGCCCCTTAAATTTTGAAATCTGTATCAGAGGGTAGTGGCGGGGGTGGGGGGGCAGGCTCCCTAACCTCCTACCAAAAATAGAGCACTAGAATTCAGGACCTATTGCTTTTGGCCATTTCCATCTCTGTTATGAGTCTAGACAAGATAATGAATAAAGCACCCGGCACATGTTAGGCACTCAGGAGTTGGGGGGCCCCGTACGGGTCATTACGGCTAGCCTCAAACATTGTGGTTCTCAAGCTTGAGGGTGCAGGGTAGGGCTGCACTTCCTCGCTTCCCTTGACAATAGGCTCCGCTCTGTGATTTGCTTTGGCCAATGCAGCGAGAGTGAAGGTGATGGATGTGACTTCTAGGAGAAAATTTTAAGGGCCAGTGCCTCCACCTTGACTCCTTCCCATGCTCCAGCAACCAAGGGAACAATGTCCAGGTGGAACGTCTTAGGTCCCTGAGTGACCACAGTCAACAGAGCTTTCCTGCTGAACATTATTGGACGTGGGGGGCGGGGAAGGAACGAACCTTGGTTGTGTTACGTCACCGCAGTCTTGGAATTACTTGTTATCACAGCAGAACCTAGCCTATCTTGCCTGATAGAAACCTTTTCTTTCTTGCAAAACTTCACGCCAGGGTTGCTTTATTCATCTGCTTATGCCTGCTTGTGACTTCGCCCTCCTTCCAGATGTATTCAGGCTCTCGTGCGTGATAAGACAGTGAGGTTCAAAGTAAAACAAAGACACCTGCATGGCACAGAGGGGATGTACTGCTACAGTAAACCGATCACTCACACCGGACCCTGAATTCGCTCAGAGTTTTCACTAAGGCACCAGGGAGCCCTGTGGCGTTCTCATCTAGCTCCTTGGCAACTTTTCTGTATCCGTATAGGAAGGTCTTCTGCCAGATGGTTAAATTGTTCGTGCTCCTATTTGGTTTTAATGCAAACTGTCGTTTCTTCATCTTCCTGCGGTGGGTTTCTTTTATGAGGCTGTGCTTTGCAGTTTCATAGAAAGAATTTCTGACGCCCCATCAGGAGCCCACCCTGTAGTTTCTTTGGGGGCTGGATCGGTTAACCACTCGCTTCAGCTTTAAGGCACCACAGGCAGAACCAGACCGCCACGAACTTCTTGATTTACACTGTGGTGGAGAATGTCTGAGGGGCCAGAGAGAAACAGGAAGGGGCTGTTTCAGGAGCCCCAGGGAGAGCTGGGCCACAGCCCTGGGGGGGGGCTCTCGGCGCGCAGTGGGCCAGCTTGAACGAAGCAGTGAATCTTGGCAAAAGAGCCTGGGTTGGACGCTGACTCCCTGTGTTAAGAGCCTTCCATATAGAGGTATAAATATAAATACAGATATGATGTGGAGATCAAAAAATAATAGCAAAAAGAAGTCATAAAGTTAAAAAATAATAAATAAGACCCAAAAAGTAATAAAAATAAAACCATTCCTAAAACGCATAGTGCCACCAGCTTATCTTAAGCACTTTGTAAGTATCATCCCTTTTCATCCTCTCAGTAGCCCCATGAGTTAGGGTTTGCTGCCTTTTCTATAAAGAATAAAGGAGTGTATTTTAAGTGATAGAAAATCAAACATGCTTTCATTTACCCATTCAGCTATTCATTTGCTCGTATACTGGTATGTAAATATGCCTGGATGTACACAGTTAAGAACAAACGCATGAAATGCTTTCTGTCTCTCTCTGGGCTCCCTTGGGAGCGCCGTTGGTTCTCCTCTCTTTCAAAACCACATTCTGCAGGCCTCTCAGATTTTCCCAGTGACTGGCCCCAACATGCCGCTTTCTGGGCCACGATGGTGACCACTGTGGCCAAGGAAGCGACGCGGGGTTGAGTCAAGTCTTAACACTTGATGTGCAGCTGACGCTTTTCCCTGGCCCAGAGGTTCCCGTTAGGCGGTCTGCATTTCTGAGCTCTGGGAAAGAGCTTCTCAGCCTCCCAGCTCCTTGGGCAGATGTGGGCACAGACTCAGGTTGTGTGTTTTTCTCCTTTACTGCTCCACACATAGAAATCTAACTCACTAAAATGGAAATTCCATTGGAAATGTAGCTTTCCCTCCGTAAATTGATTCTGCTCAAGGTTTGGTAGGGAAAAATAATCCAAGTGGAACTAATTTTAAAATTTGGATTACAGAGTTATGCCATCTTGATAATAACTGTTTATACCTAGAAAAATGTATCATATTCTACATTTAATTACTTAATAATTACGGTTCCCCAACAGTCAGAAGAGATTCAGAAGTATCAGCAGAAATGTTGTCAGTAAAAAAGAAAACGAATTAACATTCTGTTCTGCGGCCAGTTCTCAACATTTTTTTTTCTTTGTTTTGTTTTTTGTGGTGCCCGGGCCTCTCACTGCTGTGGCCTCTCCCGTTGCGGAGCACAGGCTCCAGACGCGCAGGCTCAGCGGCCATGGCTCACGGGCCCAGCCGCTCCGCGGCATGTGGGATCTTCCCGGACCGGGGCACGAACCTGTGTCCCCTGCATCGGCAGGCGGACTCCCAACCACTGCGCCACCGGGGAAGCCCTCAACATTCTTTAAAATGGCCACATTGCCACTTTCTTTCTCTTTGAGAATGTGAAAATTCCCAGCCTGTGGTAGGTAATAAATGTTAATGGCCTTCTCTGAGAAGGTAGTACCACTTTGAACACTTCCGATTTTACTTGCAAAACTCCAAAGGTAGATAGCAAAGATGCAAATTTGGGTTTTTTGTTACAAATTATTGTTCTTATTGATTGAACCTGTTCAGCATAGAAAGGTCAAGTTTGTGCAAGGCAGTGCAAGCTTAGAGATATAAAGGAATGTCTTCTGCTGGTACGTATGGTTCTTAACACGTTCTGAGAATGTTAAGATATTTGGAGCTCAAGTTTATCGAAGTTCACTTTCTGAAAGAAAATTAACTCATCAAAACTGGTGGCAGAATCAGGACACGTTGTCAGTACTATCCACATTCTAAACTAATGAGTTCATTGCTCCTCTGGGTGTTGAGGCTTGACTTTAGGGTATGGATAAGGAGTTTATGTGTCTTGTGAGATTAGAAGTCATTTCTCTCCACTCCAGGCTCAACAGAGGATGGGAAGCCTCGTGTCTGAACGGGAGGATGGCGGGGGATATACAGCCCAGGAAAGGCACATTCCTGGGGCAGAGCTGGCCTCCTGAAGACAGCTCAGAGGGCCCTGAGACCCCCTACTAGGCACTGGATGGGGTGGGAAGGAAGGGGGAGTGGTACTTTGGAAATAAGAGAGCAGGCGTCCTGGTGAGGAGTGAATTCATGAGCTTTATCGAACAGCCTGGGGAAATGCCATGATTTCAAGCCCTTGGACTGGGTCTTTAAGAGGGACGTGGGCTGGTGCTTCTTTCTCCTGGCCAGAAGTCTATGAAGCATGTAGACATCTGGAACGTTCTCAGAAAAGCTTGGCTCTTCCTAAATTCAGAGGAGTTGGGCAGGAAGGAGCTAGAATGGACAGGAGAGAAGAAAGCCACTCACATGTCAAAGAACGCTTATCTCGGCAAGCATCATTGCGTCTGACAGCCCAGTTGGATGGTTTGTAGGAAGCTCTCAGTGTTCAGAGCCAGTTGGGCTGGGCTGGAGTAACAGGTTTAGGATTCCTCATCTCAGCCCTGTGTTGGAAGAAGAATCTGGGAAGCAATGGGCCAAGAGGCAGGAAGCCAGAGCAAGACTGCTTGCTGGACAGGAAGCTCTTGAGTGATGGGGATTTGACTTCACGTTGGATGGAGCGCAGAATTACCTGGAGCCGGCTGTTGGCCCGTGGCAAGGGCCTCTAGTCCTTGAGTTTGTGGTCCCACTGAAAGGGGAGACTTAAATTATTTCTACCAGCACTTTCTCTGGAATTTGGCAAATTCCCTGCTCTCTTGGCGACAAGGAGATCACTCAAGTCACTGCACATAACGTGCAGCTCTTTGTAAGTTTGCGTGTCCATGGGGGATGCTGAACAGTTAGGCCTTGGAGAGGACAGGATGTCCGGGACCCAGGGAGACGTAGGGAAGTCTCAGAGGATGCGTTCATGAATCTTTAGTCTGAGACTCCACCACGTGTCCCAGCTTCCTTTGGAGTCTCTTCTCCATTCCAGTTCCTCCCACTTATTCATCACTTCTGCTTGCTCTGAAGTTTGACTTGTACATCCCAATCCTGGCCTCTTTGACCCCCCTCTGTAGTATGACCTCATATGGTACTACTGCCCCCCTTAGATGCCTGAAAGAGAAATTCTGGTAGGATCAGCTGCTCTTCACAAGCCATATCCTTGGTCCCCTGCCAGACTGTGGACTAACCGGGCACGATCCAAGTGGTGGCCTCCAAGCAACATGGACTCAGAATCCTTAGCACAGCCTGTGCGTGGGACATTTTAAGGTAAAGAGGAGGCAGGGTATCCCAGGACGTTGGATGTTTTCTCCAGCTCAGCGATGCGAAAACAATACAGTGGTGTGAATTCTGAAGCTGGGGTTTCCCCCGTGAGCCTCAGTTTCAGGTCCAGATCAGGTAAGGACAAGGTTTGCAGAGCACAGGGGGTCTGGCGGTGTTCAGCCCCGATGAGCTGCTCCATCCTCCATTGGTAGATATGCAAAGGCTAACCTCACGGTCTGGAGCAGGTAGTATCTGGGCGACCGCACGTATGCAGAGTCAGGAAAATGACAGCATAAAGCACTGCAGTGTTTTCTTTGGGGGTTTCTTTGTGAAAGTAAAAGGGGTTTTCTAACTTGATCCCGTGGAGACCACTTTAGTTTCCATTTTCCTCAGATGATAACATCTACAGAGGGGCTCCTTGCACTGTGGGTACATCACTTCTCAGACACGTGGTCTGTGTTTAGAACCACACAGTACTTATTAGCTACCACAATTAGTACCTGTCGTGGGCTGCCAGGATCACCTGGGATAGACTCCAAATATTGCAAGAGAATTCAGAGACCCCCAAACAGCAATGTGAATAGAAGCCCAGGTACAGTCTGACCTCCTTTAAAGTTGAACCTACCTATTGATCACTTCTCTCCCAAAGGATGCTTCCTGTTGGAATATACTTAAAATGTGTGTGTGTGTGTGTGTGTGCGTGTGTGTGTCTTGATGTTTAATGTAATGAGGGGAGTATATGATAAACTCAGTGCACGTTGAACGTAGCTGTTACCAGGAATGGAGGCAATTCTGTTTTATCTGAATTAGGACACATACGTGTCCTTTCTTTGAGATAATTCCTACAACTCCCAAGCTACCAATACCCCTCACGAAGAACTCGGGTGCAGTTTTTCATCAGGAAGACAGCGTGTGTGGATAGAGAGGCCAGCTCTGCTGTTTTCTAGCTGTGTGACAGATCTCTTAACCTTTTTGGAGCTTATTTACTCTTGTTTCACACAGAGTTATCAGTTAACCATCTACAAGATCCTTGTGGTGATTAGAAATAATATTTATGAAGTTTTGGGCAAAGGGCTGACAATAAATGATCACTGTCATGAATATTCAAGGTACCGATATTTATAAATAAAAACAGGAACTACTTCTTCCAGTCGGTGCACTTCCACTGGATATTCTCCAGTCCCTCAAATTATCAGGCTTGGGTAAACAGATGACCATTCTGGTCGCCCAGCCCTTGTGAAACTTCATAGCCTTGGCTTGTTGCCCATCACCCCCCTCCAGCCCCTCCCCCTGCCCCCCACCCCCTACCCCCCCCCCCAAGGATGTTTTGAAAAGGAACATTTTCCCTTCATCGGGGTTATTCTTTCTTCATCACCCTGTTGTCTTGCTGGAGCGGGGGCGGCTCATTGGGGGCTCGGGCGCCTGAGAAAAGGAGTGAAAAAAACCCAACTGTGAAAACCCAAGAGAAACCGAAAGATATGAGCACTGGAAAATAAAAAAAAGAGCTTCTTCAGGACTGAGGCAGTTAAGGAACTGGCCTCGACAGGAAGTGGGCAGGAGGCTGTGTGCAGTGTGCTCATGGGAACTGAGTTGGAAAGTGCTGTGGTGAGTGTGTGTGGAAAAAAAGGCTTGAATCAAGCTATAAATATGTGTTTCTTTGAAGTTTTATGACCAACAATTAATGTTACTGGAAGGCACAGAAAGAGTCGTTTCTTGACTTGGTGGGTCTGAGGGGGGCAGGCTCAGGTTACCATCCCCTCCTCCTAGGTGCTGCCCCTGCCCATTCCGCGTGTGCCTCTGTGTGTGTGTGTGTGTGTGTGTGTGTGTGTGTGTGTGTGTGATCTAACATGTGTCTCAGAGCACCCTCAGTATAGATTTATACAGTTCATGTATTCATTCGTTCGTTTGTATTTTCATTTGTTCACTCAGTTAACTAGTGTTTCTCAAGGGCCCTCGATGTGTAAAGCCCCGGTGATATACCTGTGAACAAACGAAACCCCTGTCCACAGGAAGCTTTCATTCTAGTTGGGGAAAGAGATATTAAACAAAACAAGACATGCCAGGGAAAGAAAAGGGCTGTCAAGGTAATCTACACCTGTTAAGAGGACGGAGGATGGAAAGACAAGAGGCTGTGAGAGTCTAGACAAGTCGCTCTGATGAGTTGCCTGCAAACAGAGACCTGCATACATAGATGACCATAGGGGGAAGCACGTACCAAGGTCCTGGGGCAGGTGTGTGCTCAGCAGGGCTTAGGAGAGCCAACGGGGCCAATGGGAGAGACCCGGGAGTTCTACTCAGAGAAGCCACTGGCTCTCAAGGGGCAGGCTCTGCCCTGCTTTGGAGGTCTTTGGAAGATCCGTGAGGCCGGGAGGCCCTCCAGAGTTTTATTTGGTTCTGCCAAAGGCCCGCCACCAGTTCTATAACAATATCCTTACCCCAAACTTTCCTATAAAACAAAAACAGTACAAAAAACAAAAGCAAAAATAAAAACTACCCTAGTCAGTAGTAGGTGGGTCATTTTTTTTTTTTTTTTAAGAATACTATGGCTCTTTTTTTCTTCTCCGCTCACCTCTTGCTACATGCTGACTTCAATGTTAGAATTTTTTGTTATCTCATTCCTGCTTTGAAGCCCTTCCATTGCTTTTGTGAGCATAAGTGAACTTGAAACCTGGTAGGTGATAACAACATATACCTTCTCCCCCATACGGTGCCCATGGTACCCAATCTTCATTCATGGAATTGGGAATTTATGATCCTTCCGATTCAGGACCTGGCTTCAGGTTCACCTGTGCACTCACCTAAGAGAAAGTGTTTACTAAACAAAGGAGACTCCAGAACCATCTGGAGAAGTCTACGCTTTGCGAGAAAGCAGTGTTAAAGTACCCTGGGACGTTTTAGAAGTTCCTGCTTATTCGAGGTTATTTTCACGTATGCGTTTAAGCAACTCACGTAAGGACTTTGGTAGATAAAACTTAGTTTTCTGAAGAGGGTTTCTGCACAACATTTTTTTTTTTTAAAGGAAATGCAAAATTCAGATCAGCTTCCCTTTCAGGTATTCTGAATTAGGGAGGTCTTCTGTGTGCCATAGAGTTTTCTTCCTTTGTTTTCTTGGGTGCAGGGAGCTATTTATGACGAATGGGATTCATTACATGTGTGTTTAGCCTACCTATTAGTAAGGCTTTCACAATATTAAAATCCAAGCAGATCACAGAGAGGGAAGCCTTTAGGGGCAAGAAATCAGTCGTGCTGGCTTACTTGGAAACAGAACAGCAACGTGGCAGCCACCTAGCCTGTTCTTTATTTAACATGTATCAAGTTAGAGGTCATGTCACTTTGTTGTCCCTGAATGATCGGTTCACCATAGGACTGGGATGTGAACCCATGTTCATCAAAATCTCACCAGCACACAGACTGTACCCATCACCCATGCATTGTGCTCCCTTCCCTCTGGAGCCAGGTCTGTGAGTTTCAGCAGCAGGTAAGGGAAGAGGCTGAGTGCTTTCTGTAATTGGCCTTTAGCTGATCTCCTTTAATCTAGTGAGGTCCTTTGTCCGGTAAAAGAAATGGTTGGTAGGGAATGAGTTGTGATGGAAACAGACAGATTTATGTCCATTTCAGGAACATGAATTCCCTAGGACTGGACACAAAGAAGACAGGTTTTGGAGATCTCTCTGGAACTGATGTAAATGTTGTTTAAAATACATTCCTCGGTGGCTCCCTGGTGCCACAGGAGTGGAGTCTGGGTTTCAGTCCAATGCAGTGCCCATCCTCACTGATGGACATATGACTTGTGGCCCTAAAATGTAAAGTATAATGTTGTCTTCTACTTTACACTATAAAGAAAGATGCTAGGATGTTGGTCAAATCACTGTGAGATAGCCATTCAATAGACTATTCTACATCAAGGCAAAGCATGACACTTCTAAAGGAAAAAAATCTGAGCAAAAATTACATGTTTCCATCTATGATAAAAACAAAGTGTCATGGCATGGTTCACAAAGAGTGGAAGGAGGGGCAGCTATTGGAGTGAAAAAAAAAAATCCCACTAAATACCAATTGATTTACAATAGTTGTGTTTGAGGGATGAGGCTCTGGGTTTGTTTTTCTTTGTATTTCCTCATTTAAAATAATGAGTACTTTTAATTTTGAGATAAAAAAAAAAAAGAAAGTCAGTGGCTTATTTGGACCCAGTATTTTTCTCTGTTTAATTTAGGTGGAGCTTTTGTTTGTGTAATAATTAGGCGTGCAGTTCGTATGATGGCTTTTTTCCCCCTTTTTTTGAAATGACAAGGAGCCATTTGACAATCCCAGCAACCAGACCAGGGGGAGCAGCGGACCCCTCTCATGTCCTGAGTGGGCCTCCAGCGCCCGGTGCCACAGAGGTCCAGTGACATCCACAACAAACACGACGACAGTCGCCGTACCACAGACTTCCTGTCAGAGGCGAGGGAGGGACTGTAGCCTACTTGGTAACTTGAATGAACTTCAGAAGGATAACCAGCTGTGGATTAGGCCCGTTCCTCTTCCTTAGGCCACTGATATTTTCTCTCCTGCCTGCCCCCTACCCCACCCCAGAGCACTCTAGCCTATGGGAGAACTTTGACAGGTGCTGTGGAATGAATGAATGAATGAATGAGTACCCAAGAGTCACTCAGAAGTAGCATCCCTAATCTCCAGATAAATGGTAAATTGTGCACATGTACTTCATCCCACCTCCGCACTCCTCAACCCTGTGAGTAACAAAACACGTTTCCTCATTTTCAACCAAGCTCACCGGGGGACTGCTTTCAAAGCTAAGCATCGCCTTGATATTTCGTTATCATTTCTGCCATCCCACTCATCTGTATTTCCTGAATTCGAAGGAGGAAACAACAAAAAACAAACAAGCAACAACGCACCGTATTCGAGTATCCCTTTAAAAAAAAGTTTATCTGAAATCCTTCAAACAAACAAACGTGTTCTAAAAGTCTGGGTGTAAAATCTGTACAAAGGCAAATGTATAAACTCCGAGACCGTCTGAAGATACACCTCCAATAGGGAATGACAAATCTCTCTCATTTAAAGAACCCTTAAAGAAGCAATCAGGGAGGCAGTCAGAGAAAATAATAGTGTTTCTTTCATTAAAAGGAGCCCAATATTTATTGATCCAACAGGTTTACACTGTGTGTACCCAGGAGTGCCATCGGGCCAAACCAGATCGGTGCCTTGGGTAGTTTTCTCCCATTGCTGTGGAGGGGATTTGCCACATTGCCCTGTCAGCTCCTGCATTCTTTGGGCACGGAGGAGGGGCGACACGGTCCTGGCTTATTTCTAAGCCCCTTGGAGGCAATTTCTGGTCCCCAAGTTGAGGCAAAATAATCCTCCCAATTCCTTGAGCGTTCTCTGTTCCCCCGATTCTTTTTATCATAACAGGGGCTCCTCTTAGAGGTTTCCTGATGCCTTGGAATGTACTTTAAGGTGATCTTTGCTTAAGAAACGCCTGTTGCCTTCGTCTGCCTCCTGTTTCCCTCTTTACCCCGACAGAACTGTCTCCTCTCCCCCTGGCAGTTTTATTTCTCGGGAGAGGAGAGAAGAGATGGAGAAATGGACCCCTATTTTAGAGCTGTTTCTTCAAGGAGCTCACAGTGCTTTCAGGCATGTCCTCATTCACCCACATATTGTTCCCTCAGCAGTATTATTCTCATTTTCGGGTTGGAGAAACTGAGGCACAGACAAAATAAATGGCGTGTAGAAGGTCAGAGAGCCAGGCAGCAGAAGAGGCATGAGTGGTTGCAGAGCTTCTCGCATCGGTCCCGGGCCATCTGTCAGACTGTCCTCTTCAAATGAGGAGGGGGCAGGGGAAGAGAGTTCAAACTGCAGGTATGATCAGACAAATGGAACCAGGTTTAGTTATCACTCATCTGGCAGAAATCAGTCTCCTTGGAACCCTTATTTGTTTCGCGTGTTCTGTGTGCCAGGGACCATGCTGGCCTCGGGGATGCAGTGGTTAATGAGGCAGACCTGAGACTTTTCTCAGTGGAGTTAATGTGTGGGAGAAGCAAAGGACAGACCTCAGCACCAGGAATGCAGGCCTGAGGAAGCCCTCCTTCCCCCTTGTCCCACCATCCACGCCAGCCCCACCGTCCATGCAGCCTCACCTCCCGCCTGGATCACCGCCCTGTCCTCCTGATGGGGCTCCTGGCACCACCTCTCTTCCGGCCTTGGGTCTTTCCTCAGCACAGCACCAGAGTGTCCTTTGAAAGCACAACTTTGATGCCATCTTTCCCCTGCTTCGATTCTTCCAAAGGCTGCAAGCGTCACTCAGAGTGAAAGCTGGTCTTAACCATGGCCTCTGTATCCTTCCTGCTCTCCCCTCGCCCCTCCTGGGCTCTGCCCCTCGCTTGTGTCCTACTGCACCAGCCCCTGCACTGCCCAAGTCCACCAGGTGCACTTGGCCTCGAGGTCCCTCCCATCCTCGCTGCCTCTGGCCTGAGTGACCTTCATTAATCATAGGCCTCCTTACCCTTTCCTTCTCTTGCACACCCTCCGAGGAGCCTTCTCTAGGCACCTTACTTAAAGTTAGTGTGCCTTCACCACCCCCGTCAGCATCCTGTCCCCGTCACATGCTTTATTTTTCTCCACACACCATCACCATCGAACGTACCATACCGTTTACCCTCTTGTTTCGTTTTCTGTCTCCTTCCATGAGAATGCAGACTCCATGAGGGGGCACACGGGTTCCATCTGCCTTGCTCACTACTGCTTTCCCATCGCCAGGGACCTAGTGGCTGCTCGACAAACACTTGATCTCTTTTGGTAGAACTTGACCCTCGCGGAATGATGAGAAGGAACCTGAAGTGGGGATCTGTGTTCACAAGATTTCATTGGATCCTCTCTGTAGTCTGGGGAGGAGAAAGGATCGCGGTGGGGTAGGGACATCTGTGGGGATTCTTCGGGGTTACAGGCATGTTGGGGGGTCCAGGGAGAAACCTGGGGCAGGGCTGCTGCATTTGGTGGGTTTGGCGATTTCTACGGCAGAAACACAGAAGGATGCCCTCACTGCCAGGGCCAGGGTGGATTTATTTTGACCTTGAACAGGAGTTCATCTCCCTGGTTGTGGGATGCCCTGGAGAGCCTCCTTATCGACAGAGATGTATGTTGGGCAGAGGCTGCCCGGGGTCAGTGGATTCACAGGGAAGTCAGAATTCTCTTTTATACAGAGCCCACTTTTCGCCGTAATTGCATAATGATGTCTTTGATTCCCAGGCCCTCATCCCCAGCTGTTTCCTTAGGCATTTATTCAAGGTACGAGATGCCACTCGCCATCTAGCCGGATGCATATTTGTATCTGGCTCCAAAACTTTTTTTTTTTTTTTTTTGGCCCACATTGCTGCAGCCCATGGCAGAAGATTCTAGCAATTAGCAGGAGCTGAAAGTGCTAATTTATTGCAACCAACACTGTGATCTAATAGTCACACGTTACAAAAGCAAAATCCATACTTCTTTCCCCCTGCGACACCGCGGCACTATCACCCACTCTGCATGCTTTCTCATGTCTTTTGTTCGCATTAGGGAAAAAAACAACAACATAACCCTCTCCTACTGGGAACCAGAGAGAGACCGTCAGGTTCCGAGAAGGATGGCATTCCAAAATGTAGTCAGAAGGGGGTTCCGTTTGCGGGCTGTAAGATTAAGGACGGTGCAGTTTGATTCTGTTTCCAAATGACCTTTGGAAAGTACAGGGCACTCCCTTCCCTTTACTTAGGCAAGGTGATCATATTTCCCTTTTTTAGTGTCCTAACATGAGCTGTTGATACCAGCTACAGGAACACAGCGGGGCTTGGAATGGAAATCGAGGAGGTCCAAGTCTTTTGTCCAGCAATCACAGTTCACATCTATTGATTTTGACCATTGGATCTTGCCTCCGATCTGAACCTTGAGTGAATTTCCAAACCACCAGGCAATATAAATTACAGGCAAAATGATATGTTGGGTCCTGCCAGGTGACTAAGGCAGCGTGGCAACGCTTCAAGTCTTTAAAACCATATCCCAGCAGCCCCAAAGCATTAGTACGTTTGGAACATTGCCTGTCCAATGTCTAGAGCAGGGCTGCAGAATTTGATTCCTAGGTACATCAAGTTTTGGAGCTGGAAGAAACTTGAGACATTCTCTAGTCCAACAAATTCCAAACTTGTCTGTTCGTCAGAATCACCTGGGAGCTTAAAAAAAGCTACAGGTTCCTGAGCCTCATTCCCCAGAGACACATTCATTTGCTGTAGGATTGGACCCAGGAAGCTGCAGGCAGAGGCAGAATTCCATTTGAGGATGCCTGTGGCTTCAGAGAGGGGGAAACTGAGTCTCAGTGTGTGAGATGCACGTTAGGGGTTTGAACACAACTCCCAGACTCCCAGTGTGCGGCGTTTTCCCCTGGACCAGGTTCTGCTTCTTAACCAAGGGGAACCTGATTCACTAACCCCTCAGGGATCATCGTGGGCAAAGAACGCATGTAAGAATTGCCTGGAAAGAGAGGCGTTGGCATCTGCTCACCTTCCTCATCCCTTTCCTGGTGCCCGTGGTTGCATTTCAATAAATTTCTCCAACGACAATTATCGTAGTGTCCCGATGTGTTGAACAAACTAGTCTTGGGATCATGTCAGCGTTTCCTTTTGTTGAAGCATAAAAAGAATTGTTTCATAGTGATTTTATTCTTCCCCTGGAATATGCATGTTTTAAGCGGGAATTGCAAAAATAAATGTTTACCAGGAAGGCCGCATAAATAAATGAGCTGAGGGTAACAACAACCCAGATAGACCTTGTTGGAAAATTAAATGCAGGGAAATAGTATTCATTTCTGCAAAGGAATATGTATACCCCATCCCCTGTTTTCTTGAAATGCATGGCCCTCTCCGTCTGTCTTAATTTTCTACTTTTGATAGAGTCAAGGGTATTATACACTTTGTACTTTTCTCTCTACAGTAAGAAAAACAATATACAGACCCATGGCAATTAACCTCACTTCTGGGGGAGACAGCAGGGAGAAGTGGAGACTGTGGTGAATTACAGAGCACATGCGCTTTAAGAAGAGGAAGGCACTCCCCGTTCTGGCTCATTGTTGTTCTCTGGGGATACAGATCTAGGGTGGTCAGATCCTCTGGGTGTTTTTTTTTTTCCTTTATTTCCTAAGAAAAACTAGAAATGCAGATGGTTTTGTGTGTACGTGTATGTGTGAAATTGTCAGTATTTCCTAAGAAAAACTAGAAATGCAGATTTTTTTTCTGTGTATGTGTATGTGTGAAATTGTCAGGAGTTTTCAGTGTTGGCAACTACTTCAGTTTTTTATTTTTAACATATCGCACCCAATACCTAAGTGTGGGCCAAAAAGAATAGGAACCTTCTGCAACCCACAGACCACCAATTTGAGAGTTTCGATGAAAAGGTGTCTTGTTGATATATGAGTGACACGGACTAACTCTGTGGGGTATGAAGTAGTCAGGCTACAACCAGAAAAATGCAACCAGTAGGAGATACATGTTGCATTGCAAGGAATTGGCTTATATGCAATTCTGGGAGTTGCCTGGGAAAGGCTGAAATCCGTACTGTAGACACTGGAGGGGCAGGTGTTAACTCCCAGCACGGGCTGAGGCTGCTGACCACAGGCAGAATTCCTTCTTCTCCAGGAAGGCTCATCTCTCCTCTTAAGGTCTTTCCACTGATTGGATCAGGCCCACCCAGATTACCTAGGATAACTCCCTTAACCACAGTCAACTGTGGACTTTAATCACATCTACAAAATACCTTCCCAGCAACATCCCAATTGATGTTCAAATAACGGAATGCCTGTAGCATAGCCAAGATGCCCCATAAGCTGACCATTCCAGGGTAGATGTTAAAAAAAAAAAAAAAAAGACAGCCAAGGATAAGTAAGGTCAAGATTCCTATGTCATCCTTTGACAAAAGTCTTAATTTTTCTAGTTTTTTTAATTTTATTTTTTCTCTTAAAAAAGGAGATCGTTTGAAAGAGCCTGAGAAACGAGGGCAGGCATTAGTGATCCGATTTAGAAAAGAAGCCCTGGGTTTGTGCCAACATAAGATGGGTTTGTATCTTTAAGTGGCCTTTATTACCATAGTAATAAACAGCAAAAGGGCCCAAATCTTACAGGCTTGTGTTGGCTTTGACCAATGAAGTAGAACAAGGCCTCTGAATACCCCATTAGTTCCAGGCTGTGCTTTGATGGCTCTGCACAGGCAGCTCTTTTTCTACACAAGTCACCAGCCTCACCCGTGTCTCTTAACAAATGTTGTTGACAGGCCGAGTTGCAATTTTTCTGCATGTTCTGACAGTTTAATTCAGTACCTCTTGGCTAAGCACGCAGCCTAAGGGGGTGCTTCAGCACCTTGGCATCACCGGGCTGCAATTAAAATAATTCAGAACTGGGGCTGGGCTTGCAGAAATAGTCCTTCTTGCCTTTGGAGCACACAGTGCATTTTCCAGTCCCCCCGCGGAGCAGAGTCAAGATCTCCCTTTTAGAGTGGCGGGCAGTGGAATTTATTAGCGAGACTTTGACTCTCTATTTGCATGTGACACCCAGCGGGTTTTTTCCTCCATGGAGGTTGAACATAATTTCTTCGGTAGACTTGGTACCCGTACAAAGGTCTCAGCAGGTGGAGGGAGCAGGCGAACACGGATGGGAGTTTGGCAAAGACCATTTTTAGAAGCCATCCTTCCAAAAGAGCAAGTCCGAAATGTCCTTTATTCTGAATTCTGCACAGGAAGAATAAATGGATAGGAACGCCCAGAAATGCGCCTCCTTTGAAGTGGTCTTGTATAAAGAGCGATCCTTTGAGACGTTTTAGACACAGGTTAAGTGTGAGACAGTACCGTGTTGTGTAGTGAACTGAGTTCTCTTGACCCATCTATCTTAACCCTGCTGGCATTGATACTAAAACAAGAGTTTCCAAGTTTTAGAGAGATTTGGTGTGTCAGGTGAGGGTAACTTTCCCTCAACAGAGGGAAAATCGGTAAATTCCCCCAAATTACTTTATGATGAGGATCAAGGGGGGAGATTCTTTAAAAAACTGAAAACTCCTAGTTTCCCCACCCAACGGACTGTGGTCAAGTCCATCTAGGGTAGGACCTAGGAGTTTATATTTTCACAAGTGTCCCTGGTGGGTCTTTTCATTCAGGCATATGTGGGAATACTGCTCTGAAATAAACGTCCGTAGAGCTCTCTGTGCTTTCCAGAAAAAGCAAACGATAGAAACTTTCCAAAGGGAATTACATGAGAATGGTTTCTCGTTCTCTCTCTTTTCCCCAAATGACCCGCCCTTAACAAAAGAAAAGTGCCAATATTTGGCTACTGCTTCTGCATCCACCTTCTGGATACTTCCTTCCTTCTACAGGTAGGAGATGTAAGAGAAACATGCTGTAGGGCTTTGGTTTTAAACAAATAGAGCATCTTGGAGGTAATGGAAGGCCCTTATGAATGGAACGCTTAGGAAGGTGGGAGATTCAGGTAGACAGTTCTGGAAGAATCATCCAGAATTGACACCTGACTCAGGGCTGCGCTGAACATCTCATCGAAATCTCTTCTGAAAAGTAATCTGCCAGTAAAAATAAAGCGATGCGTGCTCTATGCTCAGTTCAGTTACTTAGCGGCTTGTGACTTGGAGCAACTAGTCTAGGGCTTAGCTACCTTATCTGTTAAATGCACGTCTGGGTGGGACATCCTACTCACCTAAGAGATCCTTCTGTTCTACAACTCCTGTGGATGTGCAGCATCTGTGCGTGTAGCTGGTATGTGCTAGATTCCTTGTTAGAGGCCACGGGCCATAGGAAGGATAACAGAATACCTGGCTGTCTGTTGCATTTTACAAACAGTGTGCTCTTCAAACTTATTAAAAGCTACCGAAGCGCTTCTTTAAAGGGACTTGTACCCAGAAGCTTTATTCGTAATGAACAAGGAAAGGAAATGCTGATAGCATTTGAAAATGATCTCGTTAAAAAATAAACACATACAGTGCCTGCTTAGGAAAGAACTGGGCTTATTGTAGCCACTCAGTAAAGATTTCAAGCCTTTTGGATGTAATTCTGAAGCTCTCAAAGCCATTCTCTGGGAATGATACACTTTTCTGATCTTTGAAGAGGATGAGTGAGGGGCAGAATGTCCCTGTGTGATTGGACAGCAGCATTCAGTTCTAGCTAGGGCCTCCTCCTCCCCCTCCTCCCCTCCCCTCCCCCTCCCCCTCCCCTCCCCTCCCCTCCCTCCCCTCCCTCTCCCCTTCCCCCTCCTCCTCCCCCTCCCCCCTCCCCTTCCCCCCCCCCGCCCTCCTCCCCCCCCCCGCCCCCCGCCCCAAGCTGACCACCAAGCTCTTGACAGACAACAATAAGAAAGACAGGACTGGCCTTACTTTTCATTTGCCTCTTAGTTTTGGCAATTTCTCAGCATCATCCTCTTAAGAGTTTCCTGACAAAGGACAGATATTCCCCTAAGTGGTTAACTCTCAGGACCTCTCTGTTGATCTCTGCTGAATCTCTCCGACCATTTTAATCCCTCCTCTGCCTTTACCTATACATTAACCAAGGCCTTGACCTATCGACTGCAGATTCTCCAAAGCAGCTGGACTCCCTGTTTGAAAGGCTTTTCTGAAGAGGCGTCTATTAATTTATGTATTTAATTTCTGTACGGAGCGACTGTTCACCTCCCAGCACAGGTATTAAAGTACCTTCAGGGGAATCCAGCAGCTGAAATCCTCTGTAAGGAAAAATGCTTGGAGTGTCACAAAGTAAAAAGCATTAGTGGGAAATATTCAGAGTGCTCAGTGGAAAAACCACTGGGAGTCGCCCCCTCCTTGGGTTTTGGGCCCTCTTCCCATTTTTCTGAGGCCCCCATCTGAGTAACCTTAGCCGGAACACACCAGTTTCTTTATGGTACAGAGGGAAAGGGGTGATCACTGAGTCTCAGTGGGCTCTGTACTTTCTGGTTTAATATGCAGTTCAGCTTTGCTAATGGAGTTAATTTTTAAGATCCTAACAAATCCAGTAACATTTAAAATCACCTGGACTGGACTTCCCTGGTGGCGCAGTGGTTAAGAATCCACCTGCCAGTGCACGGGACACGGGTTCGAGACCTGGTCCGGGAAGATCCCACATGCCGCAGAATTACTGAGCCCCTGTGCTGCAACTACTGAAGCCCACGCGCCTAAAGCCCATGCTCTGCAACAAGAGAAGCCACCGCAATGAGAAGCCCCTGCGCCGCAACAAAGAGTAGCCCCCACTCACCACAACTAGAGAAAGCCCACACACAGCAGCGGAGACCCAAAGCAGCCAAAAATAAATAAATAAATAATAAATAATTTTTTAAAAAAATTAAAAAAAATAAAATCACCTGGGCCACGTAATAGCTATTTCTAAGTTGTTTATTATTATTATTGTTGTTGATCCTAGATATGTTATTTAAACAATTAAATCCATCCTAGGTATTGGTTTCTGTGTGATCAAGGGTAAGGTGAGCTGTACATTAGGGACCCCCGTCTGAGCATTGGCATTTTAATGGCTCCAGGCTCATGTCTACACATGTGCCTGCAGACATGCTTTGTGGGACATACCAGGTGGCCCTGTCCTGTAGACATAGGCTTCCTTAATTGAAAATGACATGTGAAATTCCAAGAGAGGAGTCCATGAACGGGGTCATTTAGGCTTCTTAGTCACTAACCCTTCCCGAGGAAAGCTAAGAGCAGCCTATGGAGGCATCTTTTTTGCTGGAAAAGTTTATTAAGGGCCTTGTCCAAGATATCAGCAATTTAGCTGTTTCACTCCTGGGAGGCTTCAAAGCCAGAATTAGAGGAAACCCCATACCCACAAATGGGAGGTACTCTGGGGCATTGTTTTTCAAACCCTGAAATACCATGGAATTGTTAAAAAATGGGGTAACATAGGGCTGCCCACATCTCATTTTGATATGTAAGGACATTAATAACTTTTGTCAAACCTCAATTACCATCATTATAACCACTATCTTATAAGACAAATAATTTTCTCCAACATTATGAAAATTTACAAACATATATCAGTATTGAAAACATTTTCGAGTGAACTACCATGAACATTTTAGTCTGTTTTATCGTATATTTATCCATCTATCCATCTTATAATAAAACCAATGATATATATATATTTTTTAAAATAAATTTATTTATTTATTTTTGGCTGCATTGGGTCTTCGTTGCTGCGCACGGGCTTTTCTCTAGTTGCGGCAATCGGGCTACTCTTCATTGCAGTGCACAGGCTTCTCATTGCGGTGGCTCCTCTTGTGAAGCACAGGTTCTAGGCGCACGGGATTCAGTAGTTGTGGCACGCGGGCTGTAGAGTGCAGGCTCAGTAGTTGTGGCGCACGGGATTAGTTGCCCCGCAGCACGTGGGATCTTCCCGGACCAGAGCTCGTACCCGTGTCTCCTGCATCGGCAGGCGGATTCTTAACCACTGCACCACCAGGGAAGCCCAAATCAATGATATTTTAATGCTAAAAATGTAAGAAGGCCATAATCTCAGTATAGAAGGCAGTCATTCCTAAGAAAGGTCAGTTGTCATCCTGTCATCAACTTACATGCATTTAAATATCTGTATACACATATGCACCTTTGTAGGTGTCCACGTGTAGGGACACATATATATGAACACGTGAACATACATAGGTACATTTATGTGCATTTTAAAATGCACGCCACAGTTATTAATCCCTTTTTTATCAGTAAAAAAGTCACTGGCCCAGTATGAGTAACTCTCAGAGTCTTTTGGGGCCCCGCTGAGAAAAGACATACATGCTGCTAATTCATTAGGGGAACTTAGGGTGTTCAAATACTTTACTTACATGAAGTCCCCACGTCCCCAGGACGAGAGCAAGCGCCTCCTAGAGTGGTGACACGTACAACGTGCCAAAGGAATGGGGTCTGCTGCCATTTCTCAATAGTCCATTTCTTAAACAGGACTATTCTTTCATTATAGTCGAAACAATCTATGTCCAGTGTTGAAAAGGTAGAAAATATAGGTAAGCAAGAATAGCAAAAGCAGAACAGTCATAATCTCAAAACTCTATATAAGAAGAGGATGTTAACTCTGTATTCACATCCATACCCATATCTGTATCCCTAACCCTTCTCCATCCTCATATGTATACCTATAACTAGATCCATTTCCACTTTTAAATTTATATATTTATGTAAATGAACACAGAGCTATTTTTGGTTTTACCAAAAAAAAAAAAGATCACAGAAACAGGATTCTTTTGTACACAGTCCTGTATAATCTGATTTCTTTTGTTCATAGGACATTGTGAATATCCTTTTATACCAATAAATATTATCCCACATCACTTCAAGTGGCTCCATAGGATTTTATCACATGATTTACAGTCATAGGAGTAAACTAACGGTTCTCCAAGTGTGGTTCCTGGACCAGTAGAGGCAGCACCACCTGGGCACTTGTTAGGAATGCAGATTCTCAGGCTTCACCCCAGACCTGCCGAATTTGGGGTTAGGCCACAATCTGTGTTTCAACAAGCCGTCCAGGTGACTCTGACGAAGGCTGAAGTTTGAGAACCACTTTTAGAACAAATATTGCTGCCTATTTAGTCCCCCGCCCAGTGATTTTTAGGGGAGCACATTCTCATACTTTGGCCTGGAACCTCAAACTTTGACCTGTGCTCATTCAATTCAAGTGCAGAGTTCTCTTTAATTCTTTAGAATTCTTCTTTAGAAAAACTGGGACTCTTGGAACATGATTAGGGACATGGTAACGTAGTTGGGGAATAATATTAAGTAAGTGAAAAGAGTAGGATCTAGTTTAGAACCTGTTTACGCCCGATTCCACATGTGTATTAATATCTGGGAGGAATGAGACCTGCGCGTTAACGTTTTTACTTTCTTTTTTCTCTTTTATATTATCAAGATTTCTTACCATGAACATCGATTGGTATATAATCAGGATTAAAAACAATGTTCAATGGAAGAGTTACCATGTTCTTGTCGCCAAGGCCACCCACCCAGCATCTGACTGTCAAATGGATTTTAACCTTATGATGCTGGGGTTTTTTTTTTTTTGCGATAAGTGGGCCTCTCCCTGTTGTGGCCTCTCCCGTTGCGGAGCGCAGGCTCCGGACGCGCAGGCTCAGCGGCCATGGCTCACGGGCCCAGCCGCTCCGCGGCATGTGAGATCCTCCCGGACCGGGGCACGAACCCGTGTACCCTGCATCGGCAGGCAGACTCTCAACCACTGCGCCACCAGGGAAGCCCTGGTGCTGATTTTAATTAGACCCTTTTACGAGGGAGACCATCTCCTCCGCAAAAGCGTCAGCAGGGGCAGGCGGTGCCTCCTTCCACACCGAGACACAATCACTTGCCTTCTGGGAGCAGAGCTGGACCCAGAGCCCCTGTTTCACAGTGTCAGCGAGATCTGCTGGTTCCTGGCAGAAGTTCCAGCGTCCCCTGGGAGCTATGAGCAGACATGACTGTGGATAGCGCACTGATTGGCCTATACGCAGGCTGCCTCTTCTGTGCTCTGGAATGTTCTGTGATCCAGAACCCCCTTCGAATCGGCCTGCCTGCAAATCAAAGTCACTGCCGCAGCAGGCGGAGGAGGGGGTCCCTGGACTGCTTCCTATCCGTCCTGTCCTCCTGGGGAGATGGGAAACTCAAGAGCGAGCTTCCACCAGCCATACTCAGGAACTGTCCATTTATTTGATGTCACACCTTCTGCTGTGTCTGTAGAACAAGCTTTATTCATCTTTCCTTAGTAGAGTCACACCATGTTTTGGGAAACGTAGTTGTACCCATGATACTTAATCACCGTTGTTTAGGTAGTTTCTATTTTCCATCACTCATTCAACAGATATGTCTGGAGCACCATGTGGGATCTGACTTTCTGGAAATGGAGGGGTGAGCAACCAGAGTCTGTTTTGGTCCCTCGAGCCCACGATCGGGACAGGAGACAGGTGTTAAGCCAATAATCATGTGTGGCTTAAACCAGTGTGTGGTTGCCGTCTCCTGACACCGTGGTGGGAGTTTTCACAAGTATTCTGTTTCTAGTTGCGGAAGGTTTTCAAACCTACAGACGAGAGCAGGTAGCCTTCTGATGGCATCACTCACTTCCTTTTGTTTCCAACGCGCTTCCCTAAGTGAGTGCAGGGCTTCACGAATCCTACAAATACCGGGACTCCTTTGGAAGGGGGTAGACGCCATTGTACACATTGCAGCAAGAGATGGAAGGGAGGTCAGGAGACACTGCACTTACCAGAGAAGATTCCCGCTTGGACTCGTCAACCTGGGGCTATTGCACAGGGCAAGTGGCTTCATCTCAATGAGTGCCCACATTCTCATCTGTGAAATGGGGTAATGGCTCTTGTCTTACAAGGTGGTTGTGAAAACTCATCTGATAATCAATATACATCCCTGGCTCACTGCCTGGGAAATTCACATGCTCAAAAAACATTAGTTACCTTTGTTGTTTCTGTATAAAGAAGACCAGAATGGCTCCGTCTGATATCTATTATTAGAGGTCAGGCTTCTCCACGTATAAGAAGCCTCAGCCGTGTTGGAGGCCCCAGACAAACATTTAATATTGTTTTGGCTTGTGATGTAAATCTGTGTCCCTTTTTACGATCTCATGGATTTCGCAAATACCGTTTGTCGTGCAGTATTCAAGGTGGGGCCTGGAAGGAGATGAATAAGACCCTCTTCCTCTTCCCGACCTGCCAGTCTAGCGGGGCACCTGGGAGTGGTGGGCATGGGGAGTCATCTGGGCAAGAAGCAGGAAGGGAGGCCACCGGGAGGGCGGAATCAGGCTGGGAGCCCAGGGTAAGGCCAAGAAAGCAGAGGGGGGCAGAGTGAGACTGAAGAATACAGGCAGGCAGCATTTCTGTTGCCCACCTTTCCCTCTACAAGCCAAGGCGTGGCGCAGCCCCCTGCATAGCTGAGTTGCAAGCTGCATGCACCACTCACCCCATACCCACATGTTGTTCTGCAATTCAGCTCTAGCCACACCTGGCCGAGGCTGAAGGGCTGCAGCCGGCGCAAGGGGAGAGGGGGGTGTGAAAGCGAGTGACTCCAGGGCGAAAGGGGTGCCTTCCGGAGGAGAGCGATTGTCCAGGCTGGTCTGTGCACAGATCTACCTTGTATACTGTGAACCCTCCAGACGGGTTTGCTGTTTTCCTCATCAGGAAAGCCAGTAATGTAAGATTTCGCCGTGGTCTTGCGTTAAATACTTTGTCATCGGAGCAGCATTATCCTTTCTTATCTTGCCAACCAGCCTGGCACAAACTTAACCAGATACAAGCTCAGACCGTGGCACACGCGCACATGAATGCAGGCCAGGTACATCTTCCACGTACTCTGGGACGCTTGACAACATATGACATACAGTGCGGGGTCAGGGGGCACTTTTAATCTCAGATCTGTGCCAGGACCCCACGTAAAAAAAACGTGCTAAGCCAACATATACTCCTTTGACCCGTTTCCACTCTTCTCCTAAGAGTGAGCTCGCACTGGGGCCGGGCGTCGATGCAGATACTACTCTCCCAGTGTCCCAGTGCTTATCGAGCTACTGTAACTTTAAAAAGATTGAGCAAAGACCGCCTCCACTAGCTAGGCTGAAATAAGAATGTCTCCGGAGTTTAATGGATCAAGTAGCGGTGATAGGTTTTATGGCTCTCTTTCACTTTAGGGCATAGGGAAGAGAGAGCCAGGCAGGTTGGTTTTAAATTCAAGGATTTATGTTGTTAATCCTCCGGGCTAATTATAATTTATGAGATTTGGCAAATTAATATGCGGTTGCTATTCAAAAGTGGAGTGCAGTGTGCGGCAGGCATAAACAAGCCTTGTTCATTTTTAATTTATTTCCACCAATGGAGAATATTAAATAAAATGAACACTAGGGTATTTCGCTCCGAGTTTGGTGTTCATTATTTATCTCCAAATTATGAAATTCATATAACAATGCCTTGTTTTTTCATCAAGAACCCAGGAATAGGGCGTACTAGCGTCCAGGGCCATCAGAGTGATTTTCTCTCTGTTGCATCTAAGACAGACTCAACAGTACATGCATGGAAATGTTGGTGGAGTCCAAGATTTGGCCTTACGCATGTCAGGATTGTTTAGAAATAGAGCCTGTGACTGGTAATGTGAGCTTAAAATCTCCGAAAGGTAGGTGTCCACCCTCCAAAGCAGTGTCTCCAGATCGTTACCTGTCTAGCGCTTTGGGAAATCCCAATGGATTGCCAGCCCGTAAGGTGCTGTGCTGGGGTGAGCCCATGATAGGACTTTGATCATAGCCAGCTCACTGCACCCAGGACTCCCATTTCATCGGTATCCCCTGTGGCTGTTTTTGGAGATCTCTTTCAAAGAATTCAGCTTCTCACCCGAAAACAACTGGGAGAAAATGCTCAGATTGGCAACCATGAGGCAGGCAGGTTCAGTCGAACCCTTCTCATTTCATTTCCCTTCACTGTCTCCCCTCCCCACCCTTTTCTCCCCCATCCCCCTCCTTCAAGCTGAGAGAGGCAGGCACACACTGCATGGAGGGCTTTGGAAACCTTGAGCTCTGAGCCCAAAAGCAAGTCGGAGTTCTCCCCCGCAGCTGTGCAGCTCAGATAACAGCTGGAGCAGAGAACAGGCTGTTCTCGCTGCTAGAATATCTGACCCAGTTCTGACTGGTGAAGAGACTTCATCGTTGGTACCCCAAACCATCCCCATCCCTGTGTGAGAGGAGAGAAGCAGTCATTTCTTCCCCTGCCCCGAGCTCCATTCCAATTCTGTCTCTCTCCGCCACTCTCCTTTTCATTACTGAGACTTTTTTTTTTTTTCCTTTGGTTCATACTTCGTTTTCTCATCGGTAGGAAAAGGAAGGGCCACTTTGAACAATTCTGAAGAAGAAATGGTATGTTTTGCTTTGGGAGGAAAGTTAGACTGGAAAGGCAAGGGCCTCTGGAACGTGACAGTCCCCAAATCCAATCCCAGCTCTGCCTTTTACCAGCTGGGTGTTGTGGGCCAAGTGACCTGACCTCTCTGACTTTTCTCATCAGTGACATGAGCACGCACTGTCATTGGTTTTGGGGATTGTTAGGAGAAATAAGCTATTGAGAAGCGCCTGGCCCATTGCCTAACTTCTTCTACAGGGCCGAGAAATGGTAGTTCTGTCGCCTTCCATCCCCACTCTCGTACAATGCATAAGAGCTTCTCAGCAAATGTGGAGAAAATCGAATGGACCAGAAGAGATCCTCTGTACCTCCAGCCCTCACAGAATGTCACAGACACCTCGACCCTAGGAGGATGTCCCAAGGCCCCATGGCCGTGACTAAATGTGACAAATCATGTAAATATCCCCCAGTGCTAGAGGGAAGGGGTACCTGTTTGTTCATGCGTCTTTGTGATATGAACAAGAGTTTGTGATTTATAAGCAGCCCGGCATGGAGACATAGTGACTCTGTACCTGTAGATTTTTTTCTCTTGGTTGCTGTGTCTCGGCTATGTTTTATTTTTGTTTGTGGAAATAGCAGGACATCAAACCAGTGTTTTGACAGAACTCCTGGCTTCATGGTAACTCCGTTTTCAGGGGGTCTTTAGCCTAATCATTTAGTAGCAAGAAGACACTTTTCTGTATTGTTTAGGAATTAAAACTTATACCTAATTGAAATCATGTACTCAGTATTCTATCTCATTTTTAGGTTAGCAATCAATGATCATCGTGCTTTCTCTTTTGAATGTCCCCCTTTGAAGAAGTATGATGGGGGGATAAAAGTCATAAAGGAAAAAAAGAAAAGAGCTGCAATTGGCAAGAGAGCGGAAAGTCCTAAAAGAAAGGCAGTGGGTAATTTGGGGGACAAATCTGCATGGGTAATGCCCAGGCAAGGAGGATAGAAAAACATCCAGGTGTCCCAAAGACACAAGTTTAGGCTCATCATATTAAAGAGTTTTGTCTGAAGAATAACTGGTTTTGATTTATCAACCACATCTTCCCATAAACCCAGATGTGTGTCCACTGGGTCTGGTAAGAAACAGATTTGTGTAACAGCCTCCATCCTGAATTCAAATTCTTGTCCCACCCATCAACTCAGGCTTTGTAACTGGGTCAAGCTAATCAGGCATGTCTCCTTCTTGAGGATGAGTTGTGTCATAGGATGCTGCTAGGCACCTCCCACAAATGCAATTCTTTATGGTGGGTGCCCGAGTGAGCTGCCCAGCCACACCTGATCCCCAGACTTGCCTGAACCCCAGTACTAGACACAGCACTGGCTCAGTCAAAGAATCTTACCTCTGAGCCTCCTTCCCAGCTTGCTACCAACGTGAGAAGTTAGCTGGTTTCACCTTTAAATATCTAGTCCCTCTTTCCTCTTAAGTGTTTATATATATGAAAGTCAGGATTTTGGGTTCAAGTCCACTGGCCCAGCAGAAGGTTCTCCGCTTGATTTCCAGGTAGGAGATCATGTTGATAAATAAATGAGGCGCTCAGATGACAAGTCACCATTCTCTTACGCTGAGCGTTGTAGAGAATCATGACAGCCCCGAGGAGTTAGAGAGATGGTGCTGTGCTAGAGTTGAATGTTGAAATCCTACCCTCTAATGGGATGGGATTAGGAGGTGGGGCCTTGGGGACGTAATTAGGTCATGAGGGTGGAGCCCTTATGAATGAGATTAATGCCCTGATAAAAGAGGCCCAAGAGAGCTCCCTTTCTCCTTCCACCATGTGAGGACACAAGGAGAAGTCTGACACTCAGAAGGCCCTCACCTGACTATGCTGGCACCCCCATCTCAGAGTCCCAGCCTACAGAACTGTGAGAAATAAAGTTCTGTTGATTATAAGTCAGCCAACCTACGGCATTTTGTTCAGCCTGAACAGACTCAGAGAGCTGGAGAGCGTGTTTAGCCCAATTTCCTTTGCTACTTCTCTGGACCCAAGAATCTTTTCCAGGAGTATCCAGACCTGGCACGTCCATCCATCTGGGGGCTTCCAGCTTCCCAGATTCCTGCTCTTCTTTTGACCTTTTTCCCCACTGCGGGTTTTTCAATGAATGCTCTCCTACACATCCTCCCCCGCAGAAACACGGGTAGGCACCACACTTCCAGGAACACAAATTATTTCTGATCGTTTGTATCTCGGTTTTATTCCTCACTCTCCCACTTCATAAAAGACTAAGAAAGCACCCACACGGATGTTTGCATATCATTTAAATATTCATTTCCATTAATTTATTCATAGTTGTAAAGTTTATTACCTAGAATATTGAGTCATAGAATTTTAGAGCCGGAAGACACGGGAGAAATCATCTAGTCCCAACTCCTCGTTTTACAGATGAAGAGACCAAGGTGAGGAGTTCTCAGGCAGCTGCCCAAGGTCAAATTCTGAGCACGTGACACAGGGGAGACCCCAGTGCAGGTCTCCACTTCCAGTCTCTGTTGAATGCAGCTCTGTACAGCTGAAAACCCTGTTGCTCTTTGCTGGCACAGAAAGCCTCCTTCCTGTTCACTGTCTTGTTCCTTCATTATCTAGAAAGTTCTAGGAGCTGGAGTACCGTGGTGAATGACACGGTCACAGTAATAGAGCTCAGAGTCTAGTGGGACAGAGACTGAGCCAGTAGACAGACATACATATGTGTGATGACAAATTGTGATAAGGGCTGAAGGAAAAAAACAAGGTCTGCGTGGAGGACAGCCGTGGCGGGAGGTGTCTTAGTCGGGCTGCTGTAACAAAGTACCACAGACCAGGCAGCTTATAAACAACAGACATGTGTTTCTCACAGCTCTGGAGGCTAGAAGTCTGAGATCAGGGTGCCAGCATGGTCGGGTTCTGGTGAGAGCCTGCTTGCGGGTTGCAGACTGCTGGCTTCTCCTTATGTAATCATGTGGAGGAAAGAGGGCAAGAATGCTCTCTGGGGTCCCTTTTGGAAGGACACTGATCCCATTCATGAGGGCTCTGCCACCATGACCTAATCACCTCTCCAAAGCCCCACCACCTCCTAATACCATCACACTGGGGGATTAGGATTTCAACGTATGAATTTGGGAGGGATTCAAATATTAAGTCCCTAACGGGAAGGCCAGGGTGGGAAGTCTTGGGTTGTGTTTTCCTGGGAGGCGGGGAAAAGAGATTGGAAAGGTAAGCAAGCCAACACTGGGTGCGCTAACGAACAGATGCTGCAGTGGACCGGGTGGTCCAGAATCCACCCGGGGAATTCTGGGAATCGGTGTAGAAGACACTGCCTCTGAATTATCCCCCATGGAGAAGCAAAAAAACAGCGGCCCTTACCCGCCCAGCTCCCCATCTGTCATTGGTTGAGAACTACTCTGAGGGCAGTTAATTCCAAGCACTTCTGGCCGGGACAGTATTTGCAATATTTGGGACATGCTGATACTAAAATTCTAATTTATCGGAAATTCCAAATTTAACTGGGCATCCTGTATTTTATCGGGCAGCTTTAGGCCCACCCCCTGATTGTCCCTTTGATGGGTCAAGCAGCATCTGTAGCCAGAGACGGCCCCCAACATCACAGTTGCTTGTGGAAGGTGGGGCAGAGCTTGACTAAGCTACTCAGAAAGCCACCTTCCGAGTGACCAGAAAGGCCTCTGGGTGTAGACACCAGTTAAGGCAAGGTCCGAAGGCTGGGAAGGAGCCAGCTTTTCACACAAGGATGGGGGAGAGGGTCGGGGAAGGCAGAGGAAAGATTTCTAGGCAGAGCGAACATCGTATGGAAAGAAGACTTTCTCTGTTACCTTAAAGCAGGGTCTCAGTGTTTGGAAGTGACCTTCAAGTTGGGGTAGCGCAGCTGGTGATCTAAGGCTGGGTCACAACCCACGCTCGAAAGGCACTTTCTGTGTGTCTGGCAGGGTGCTCACAATATGCGTGATCCCATTTAATCTTCCCAGTGGCCCTAGGAGGCAGGTGCTAACATCGGGCCCCTTTTCCAAACCAAGGGAACTGAGGCTTCAAGAAGTTAGGTGACCTGCTAGTGAGGGGTCCAGCCAGGATGTGAACCCAGACTGCCCCCGAGTCCCTGCTTCTTGTTCCGCTTAATCATCAGACACGTCTATTGTGGGTTGAATTGTGTCCCCCCAAAAAAAGGATAGGTTCATGTCCTAACCCCCAGCACCTGTGAATAGGAATTTGGAAATAGGGTCTTTGCAGGTGAAATCAAATTAAGATGAGGTCATTAAGCAAGATAAACTCCAGAGACCTCTGCCACACTGTACCTATAGTCAATGATGTATTTTACATTTAAAAACTTGTGAAAAGGGTAGATCACGTGTGAAGTGTCTTACTGCAGTAAAATAACATTTTTAAAAAATGAGGTTCTACTGGGTTAGAATGGGACCTATATCCAAGGAGCGGTGTCTTTATGAGAGAAAAAGAGAGCAAAGTACGGAGAGACAGGGATATGCGTGTGCGCGTGTACACACACACACACACACACACACAGGAAAGAATACCATGTAAAGGTGCAGGCAGAGACTGAAGTGACGCTGCCACAAGTCAAGCAATGCCAAGCATGGCTGGCAACCCCCAGACGCCGGAAGGAGCAAAGGAGGGTTGTCCCCTAGAGCCTTTGGAGGGAGCGCAGCCCAACGGACACCTTGATTTTGAACTTCCGGCCTCCAGAACCGTGAGAGAATAAATTGGTGTTGTCTAAAGCCACCCGGTTTGTGGCTCTTGGTGACAGCAGTCCCGGGAAACTGATTCAGCGCCCCTTCTCAACTTACCAAAGGGCACCTGAAGTCGTGCCCTGAACCAAATGAAGCAGCTGCCCCAGGCGGCTCACCTGGGGACCGTGGGTGGCAGAGGTCACCCGCTGTCTCCATTTAATGGACGTAGATGTTGTTCCCGTTTCCCGGCCCATTGGCAGTGACATAAAGGGAGGAGCCCGGACTGCAGGCAAAATGATATACATCTCAAGGGCAGTTAGACAATTAGCTCGCCCACAGGAACACTGCAATATGCACAATATTTGCTTTCCCAGGAAAGCCAAGCGCAAGTTCCTGCCTGCTCTAATGACCCGGTCTTCCTGTACTGCAGGGAGGGACCAGGCCCCTCAGTGCCCCTGGCTCCCACCCTCTGTTGCCACATGGATTTAACTCCTTCCTGCCCTCCATGCTCTTAGATATCCTGCACAACTTTTGCAACGTGGATTCAAGTGGGTTCGCTCTATTTGATTGGGCCCTGCCTTACCTGGAATTCTCTCCAACTGTCCGTGGAAGCAAACTTCATAGAGGTGCACATAGCCCATCCTTCATATAAAAAAAAAAAAAAAAAGACTATGTATCTTGTCTCATTCTAACGAGTATTTCATACAGCCCATTGGGACTTACTTGGTGCAGGTGGTCAGTAAACAGGAAAGAAACTAAAGGTATGGAAATGAACAAGGAGCCCAGGGTGAAGCCAGGACCCCCAAAGCCATGTGCTCTTGTTACAGGCAAGGCACAAATTGATTTGTCTCCGAGCCTCCTAGCAGCCTCCCACAAACAGGGGAACCCTATGCAATTTATAGAATCTCTAGACGTGAAAGAAGCCAGTAACTCAGCAAAAGCCCACGTCTAACAGGGATAAAGGTGTGTTTCTGGCTGGTGATAGGCTGCAAGGGGCCTCTCTCAGCCCCTGTTCTGGGCCCATTTTTAACTGAGAGGACAGGTGAGTGATAAGATGGGGCTGCAACACTGCTTTGACCTGGTATAGAATTTTTAAGCCACAAGGAAGGATCTAAATGGTCAAAGTAATGGAGGAAACACAGAACGTGCATCACAAGTTTTCTCCACCCAGTTAGGATATGTTGGGTGAGGGGAATGAGGGGACTCATTTACAGAGGAATTTTTCTCTATTTAAAAGTAATACAGGGCTTCCCTGGTGGCGCAGTGGTTGAGAGTCCGCCTGCCGATGCAGGGGACGCAGGTTCGTGCCCTGGTCCGGGAAGATCCCACATGCCGCGGAACGGCTGGGCCCATGAGCCGTGGTCGCTGAGCCTGCACATCCAGAGCCTGTGCTCCGCAACGGGAGAGGCCACAGCAGTGAGAGGCCCATGTGCCGCAAAAAAAAAAAAAAAAAGTAATACAGCTCAGTGGAGACAAAGTTTTCTATCTTGAAAAAGGAGAGTTGGTGGGAACGAAAATTGATACAGCCACTAGGGAGAACAGTATGGAAGTTCCTTAAAAAACTCAAAATAGAACTACCGTACGACCCAGCAGTCCCACCACTGGGCATATGCTCTGAGAAAACCATAATTCAAACAGAGACTTGTACCACAATGTTCATTGCAGCACTGTTTACAATAGCCAGGACATGGAAGCCACCTAAGTGTCCAGCGATAGATGAATGGATAAAGAAGATGTGGCACATATATACAATGGAATATTACTCAGCCATAAAAAGAACAAAATTGAGTTATTTGTAGTGAGGTGGATGGACCCAGAGTCTGTCATACAGAGTGAAGGAAGTCAGAAAGAGAAAAATACCGTATGCTAACACATATATGGAATCTAAAAAACAGTGGTTCTGACGAACCTAGGGCCAGGAGGAATAAAGACACAGACGTAGAGTATGGACTTGAGGACACGGGGAGGGGGAGGGCAAGATGAGACGAAGTGAGAGAGTGGCATGGACATATATACACTACCAAATGTAAAATAGACAGCTAGTGGGAAGCAGCTGCATTGCACAGGGAGATCAGCTCGGTGCTGTGTGACCACCTAGAGGGGTGGGATGGGGGGGTGGGAGGGAGACGCAAGAGGGAGAGGATATGGGGATATATGTATACGTATAGCTGATTCACTTTGTTATAAAGCAGAAACTAATACACCATTGTAAAGCAATTATACTCCAATAAAGGTGTAAAAAAGAAAAAAAAGAAAAATTACCCATAATTTTGCTGGCTTTAGGTAACAACAATTAATATATGTTTCTTCCAGTCTTTTTTTTTTTTTTCTTTGTTACGCTGCATTTGTGTCACATCAAGATCACTTCCATATACCCGTGTGACACACTGCCTCTTTTTTCTCCCTAACATTATACATCTCGGCGCATTATTATACATTCTTCTTAACTGCAAATTCTTAGTAGCTGACAGTCGGTGGAGGGGAGGCCTCACTGTCTATTTATCTCCTCCTGCATTGGTGGGTATTTAGATGGTTTCAATACTTTTGCTGTCAGAAAGAGTGTTCTGATAAACATCTTGGTGCATCAAGCAGTTTCCATAGTTCCCATTATGCCTTTAGGGTAGTTTCCCAGAAATGGAATTACTGGGTCAAAGGTCGAGCACAGTTTTTAAAGGTTCCTGAGACATATTGCCAAATTGCACTCCGAAGGGTTTGCAGCAATTTAAATGATCAAAAGCAGCGTCTGAGAGCCTACTTTCTTTTAACCACTATTGAGTGCTCATTAAAAAAAAAAAAAAAACTCATTACTAATATGATAAACAAACAAACTGCATGTTGTTTTTGGTTTGGAGTCCTTTGCCCAGTGCTTGAAAGAGGCGAATTTGGAAAATCCAAAGAAACACAGCAGACATTAAATGTAGGGGCTCCATTAATCTTGCATTTGGGGTTAGATGGTTTCTAAAGAGGTTTCAATATGTTAACGGACGAGAAGTGGATACTTGAGAGAAGCATATTTTAGAGAACTTTGCAGTAATACCTTCTGGAGATTAGGTCCTTTCCCAAAGTTGGAGAGCCATGCGCACTCTGAGTCTGATGCTTCAGAGATGCTTTATATACAATAATATAATAATCATCATATATATAATAATATATATATACATAATAATATATATAAATAATATATAAAAATAAAAAATAAAAATTATATATTTTATTTTTTTATAAAATATAATTTTATATTTATATATTTTTAATATATTATATATATTATATAAATATATGTTTATATATAAATATATTATATATTTTTATAAAATAATTTTATATTTATATATATTTTATATATCATTTTTATACATATTTATATATTATATACATTTATATTTTATATAATATATAACATATATTTAAATTAAAATATATATATATTATAAAATATAAAAATATAATATATATAAATATATATATAAATAATAATATATATAAAAGCGAATAACCAGCATTCATAGGATGTTTTGCAGCTTTTCGAAGGGTGTTTTTTTCCCACATGGAGAATCTCGTTTTACCAGCGAGATAACTGAGATGTGAATTCAGTGACTTGTCTCAACCACACGTGCGTCAGAAAGTGGTCCAGCAGGATGAGAACAGCACAGTAGGCTTTTTGCCTCCCCATGAGCCCTGCTCTGATACCTGCTTGGTCTCGATGAAGATCACGGTATCTGGCTTCTCCCTGATGCTGAGCTGCCCTGTCCTTGCAGGTGGGGCAGGACTGGGCACCCGTGGGCAGCTGCCAGCATCCTTCCTTCATTTCACCAATGCCCAAAGTAGAAGGTATCCCTCATGCCAAGAGACCCCACCAGCAGCAAAATCCAACGCGGTGCCCAGAGCAAAAGATCCTGTGTTCGTTTCCCAGGACTGCCGTAAGAAGTCACCGCCAACTCAGTGGTTTAAAGTAACAGATTTTTACGTGCTTACCATTCTGGAGGCCAGACGTTTGAAATCGAGGTGTCATGAGGGCCTCACCGCCTCCAGAGGCTCTAGGGGAGAGTTCTTTCTTTGCCCTTCCCAGCTTCTGGTGACTGTCAGCAGAACCTGACTTGTGGCCACATCCCTCCCACCCCTGCCTCTGTGGTCACACTTCCTCCTCTTTGGCGTGCCTCAAACCTCCCTTTGCCTTTCTCTGGTAAGGATACTTGTCATTGGATTTAGAGCCCACCCAGAAAATACAGGAATATCTCCTTATTTCAAGAGCCTCAATGAAATCACACCTGCAGAGACCCTGTTCCCAAATAAGATCACATTCACAAGTTCCAGAGGGTTAATATGGATATCTTTTGGATGGTCACGTTTCTGCCTATCACAGACCCTGAAGTCCATTGCTGATCACATGAGTTTAACATCTGTGGAACCTCCCTCATGTTACCTGACCACGCAGCTACACAGACATTACAAGCCACCCTGGAATAAACTTTTCACATTGTGTTTACAACAGAATATATAACGTGATTTAGAGAGAACGTGTTTACTTAGGGTCAGTAGACTGAACTCCAAGGTCTGGGGTTGGTTTGCCCTTGACCTGGGCATGTAACTTCTCCGAACCTCTATTTGCACGACTGTAAAACAGGTACACAGACACTCGCCTTGTTGAGTTTCCAGGGCTGAGGTGGGTGTCCAGTGGGGTAACACGAGACAGTGTTTTGTGACTGGTTGAGTGCAGTAGGATTTTGAAGATTGACTGCAGCGTCCAGAAGATGGAAGATGTCTTTTGGGGGCTTGCACCAAGGGAAGCTGGGTGTCGGTGAGTGGTCTGGAGAAAACAGTCCGTGTCGGCAGCTTTCCGCCGTTGCTGGGAGTCTGAGCTAGATTCAATTGGGAAAACTAGGTTAGTGCCGGGACAAGTCCATTACTCTTTAAAAGAGGCCACCTATCTCTAATAATAAATAAACCAAACATTGGGATATTAAAACAATTTGTTCTCGGCATCGGAAAAGAGGTCGTGTGTGTGCGTGCGCGTGCGTGTGTGCGTTCGTGTGTGTGTTTTTAATATCCCACCCAATCCTACTTACGTGCTACAGATTTAATATAGCATCAGGCTCCTCTAGGTCCAATAAAATACCAAGTTAAGAGTATTAATTCCTTTCAGCCCTGATGGGTCCCAGCTGTGTACATGCGTGGAGGGTGTGAGGGTGTGTGCTCAGCGGGTGCAGGTGCTGACGGGGCTCTTCCACCTTGGAGCACGTGTGCGTGCAGCACAGCTGTTTCTCAAATCCTCCACCACTTGCTTAAAAACCTCTGTGAGGTTGTACTGCCTCTGGGCACAATTAAAAGCTGTATACTACATTGCAGCCGGTAGTGTTAGAAATGTAGGCTGAGCCAAAAAAGAAAAGAGAGAAGGTGGGAGGGAGGAAGAAATGATTCCCTTGTTAAGGTGGCATTAACCTCCTTACCCCACTATTGAAACAATAAAGCTTCTAAATGCCACGCCAAATCCTCCAGCCTGAAGAATGGAGAGTGGAAAAGGTGTGACAAAGCAAGGCTCTTTCTTTCTTTTTCTTCCTTTCTGCCTCCCTCCCTCCCTCCCTCTCTCCCTCTCTCTTTCCTTCCTTCCTTCCTTCTTTCCTCTGTCTTTTCCTTCCTTCCTTCCTTCCCTCCCTCTCTCTTGCTTTCTTTTTCTTCCTTCCTTTCTTTCTTTCTTTTCTTTCTTTCTTTCTTTCTTTCCCTCCTCTCTTTACTCCCTCCCTCCCTCCTTCCTTCCTCTTTTCTTTTTCTTTCTTTCTATTTTCTTCTTTCTTTCTCTCTCCCTCCTTTCTTCCTTCCCTCCTTCTCTCTCTGCCTTTTTTCTTACTTTCCTCTCTCACTGAGTGACCAATTCTATCTGCAGGAAAAACGGTAAGCTCAGAACTAAGTTAAAATGTGAATGACTGAGCTGAATGGTAGGAAAAGGCTCGGATTTCATTCCCCCTTTGGGAAAGGGACCAGAACACCCTGCCCTTATTCACTTGGGAAGCAAGCTAACATTCCTTCCACTCATAGCCTGGGGGACCGTGGATTAGCTCCTTGTGTTGCCATGACAACCTACTGCCGTAGGTCTTCATATACCCATTTCACAGAAGCAGCAGCGGAGGCCCCCTGCACTATTCCGTGTCAGGGGCGGGGACCGAATGCTGTCCGTGGCCTTGCTGTCCACGTGGTCGTTGCCTCTTACCCCGGGATTCATGTTGTCCTTTTCCTTCCTTCCTCTTGAATAATATGAACAACACATGAAGGTGGGTTTTCTCTCCTTTCTGTAGTCTCTGCCCGCCAAAGGGATAGATCTGATCTTACCATTTCTTATTTATACCTGGACAGTGTTTTGAATCAAATTCCCTGCTGTATAAGAAGGAAGAGGGGATGGGAAAGGGACAGAGCGCCTTTAGTGTGAGGGAGAGCTCTGCCCATCTCTTACCCTTCCGGACAGCCAGGCCGGTGCCAAGGGTGTAAAACACGGTGGGAATGCTTGGCCCCAGTGGAGACAGAAGAACCAAGAATGAGAACTGAGTTTAGATAATTTCCTAGGGTTATCGAAGCTTGTGTGACCAGGCCCATAAAATATTGTAAAGCTTAACATCTCACCCTATAAAAATTATGCAGCTACATCTTCTACCCCCTCCTCCTAGGGGGTGGGAATGAGGGCAGGTGGGAAGCGAAACTGACATTTACTGAGATCCTGGATCCTGCTTCCCAGGCACTGTTCTGGACTCATCCATATAGCAGTTTATTAATCCTCTTAATAGCTCTGTGACTTACTGAGTTCTTGTCCTGATGGGACAAGTAAGGAAATTGAGACCCAGAAGGGTTTTGTAACTTGTCCATGGTCACATCCGATGCTCCAGGCTCTTTTCCTGCTATACTTCTCACCAGCAGCCTCCCAGAATCTAGACCTTTCACCCGTCAGCCCTAGGAACATGAAATAACGTGAGTGGGGTGAAATAATGCCGTTTAAAAGCGGGCACATTATAAAGAATTATGTCAACCCAATTCCCTGAATGCTGGGAAAATTCATATCCTCGTGCCACGCGATTAGTGAATCAAGTGAAACTGATTGATATACGGCAACAATAGTTAAGGAACCGGCAGCCTTGGCCGAGGTTTGATTAAACTGATACCCCCGGTCTCCTGGTGTATCAAATCACTGGCGAATTGGTACCATTAGGATAAATTACTACAAGATGCACTGCAAAGGCAAGCTAAATAAACTCTGCCTACTCGAGCCCTGTGATTGTCTTATTAAATAATTTCTTTGCCTCTTAAGTGTGGACTCCGAGCCCTCGGGTTCTGAAAGCCCTCCTGATTAACTATAGCCTTGGCCTCAAGTTGATTTTATAAACTTCGGATGGTGCCCCAGAGGGTGAAGCTTCCTGTTGTCAATTCAGCCTGTTGCTATAGATACAGAACTTCACAATCAGTAATTAGAGCGTGCCCCCTGCCCCAGAACCGGTCAGACGGTGCGGAGCGATCGGCAAATGGTCTTAAAAGCATCCGAGCTGGCATGAAAATGCATCTTCAGTGGTGACGGGGTTTGTTTTATTCATGGACTTTTGGGGGTGAAAAAACCACTGGTTTATTGGAAACCATAGCGAAATGTAAGTTATTATTATGCTTTTGAAAACACAACCAAGTTTCCTTATCATGATATGTTAAGGATAGGAAGGATGATGGTAGAGAATATGGTACAATACATAGATGATGGTCTGACCGGCCACATAAAGGACATAGTTCATTCTTAACTCAGATTGAGTATCTTTCCTATTATACCCAAAGCATATTCCACAGTCGTCCCCCAACCCCGGAGAGAAATGCCTTTATCTGTAAGCAAGATTTCTCGTGGAATGATGAATAAGTTAAGGGAAACTGTTGGGGGCAAGAAAGAAAAGGTGATGGGTTGGGCTTATTTTATTTAGTGGAGCAAACCAGATGTGGAACATTTGTGCCTTAAAGCATTCTGGTCAAGAGAGAGCTAAATTGGTTAGAAAGTGTGCAATTTTGCAGGTGTTATAAAAATATAAACCAATGAGTCCGTATTCTGTTCCCTAAAGGGAGTGAAGAATGAAAATGAAGGTTTGCAAAGACACTTTGCTGGACACATATATTTTAATTTAAGGGGACATTACTGTCTTCATTAAACCTGAAGAAACCAATCTCTGGGAGCATTAATGATTTTCTCCAGTTCACCCCATTTTTGTCACACAGCCGGGATTATAATCCATGTCTAGAGACTTCCCTGGTGGTCTAGTGGTTAACACTACATGCTTCCACTGCAGGGGGCATGGGTGCCCTCCCTGGTCAGGAAAGTAAGATCCTGTGTACCACGCGGTACGGACCAAAGGTAAAAAACATAAAAAAATAAAATTATAATCCGTGTCTGTCTGACAATAAAACCTATTTTTTCATCTTTTTTTTTCCCCCAAGGAAAGACCTCTCCCAAAATTATATAGGGATCCTGCCATAGACTGCCCATCAGTTTATCCACTTTCCAGTTTGAAAATAAATCCTAGAATTCAGAAGGATGCATATTTTAAGATCATCTTAAAGTTCCCTTACTAATGTACAATACAGAAGTGGTTTGCCAAGCCAAGAATTTTATTGACATTTCCAAAGCACTGTTGATTGTATTTTTGATTCCTTTAAAACCTCCCTAATTGCCTTGTTGATTTCAAACACCCTGAGAACACTTCCTAAATGCTCACAGCATCCAGTAGTGTGGGAAAATAAATGGCTTACAAGGATGATTTGGGATGTGCAAATGAAGCCTTTAAAGAGACTGCGTTATCTAGTGCCTGATATTGTAACAGCTGTGTAATCCCTCCATCTTTTATGTGGCATTTTTATGGGATCCAGAACACCGGTTCTCAGATTATGTATATTTCAGCTCCTACATCCAAGTTCAAGAAGTCTGGACTTAGACTGGAGTTGAATCCGTCTGTCTGGCAAATGTAGCCCGAGGAGACCTTTCCTGCATCCTCCCAAGGAGTCATGTTCTGGGCTATACTTCTAGAGCATCTGTCTGGGATACAAGCAAAAATCATGTCCGCAGTTTGGGCAGTTCATGGATTTGACACTAGTTTAGACTGAGAAGGTCCTGAGGGATCTTGTCCACCCTATTGAGGGCTCTGGGGAAAAAAAATTGACCCACTTCATATTTTTGTTCTTAATGATAAAAGCACATGTAAGTGCTTCATACACATTTTTGTATTTAATTCCTAGCATAGTCTTCTAAGGTAGGTAGTATTCTTTCTGTTTAATAGGTTTCTTTTTTCATTTTTCAAATGTTTACTGGGTTATCCTCCAAAGAACCAAGCAATGAAGAAACTGAAACTCAGTAATGTTAAGGAATTTGCCTAGAGCAGTGTTCTCCAAAGGGGAGGTTTTCCAAACCCCTCCCCGCCACCGCAGGGATAGCTGGTAGTGGGGAGAGGGTACCAGTGGCATCTCGTGGGTAGAGGGATGCTGCTTCGCCTCCTACAATGCACAGGACAGCCCCATCACAAAGAATTAGCCAGCGGCACATATCAAGAGTTCTGAGGTTGAGAAACCCTGACCCGGAGAATCATTATAGCTTTCGGGTGGATTTGGGATTTAAATATGGGTCTCTTAGCCTTTGCAACAGTTAAGGTGTGGCTTTGGGCAAAGTGTTGGCGTTCTGACTGAGCTTTTTACTTCTCCACAATGCAATTACGGAAGATGATCGTTGAAGGTTTGGTTTCGTGTTTTTCTTGCCTGTCTTCTCCACAAGACTGTAATCTCCACGAGAGCAGGAATTGTGCTACTGTGGCTTTTTACTGTGTCCCCAGCACCCCTGTCAGTCCATGACACATAGTAGGTATTTAGTAAATGTTTACTAAGAGAGTGGATAAGTGTGTAAAATTGACGATGATCTCATATAAAGTGATAAATACCACAGGCAGATAATAAAAATACGCACTGGGATTTCAAAGAAGAAGGGGATTTCTTCCAGCTAGGGCATGGAGTGAGTGGTGGGCTCTGGAATGAGTCAATGGAGAAAGAAGATTTGAACTAAAGTTGGAATCAAGTAGAGCTTGGACTTTGGGGTGGTGGGAGGACATTCCAAGTGGAAGGACAGAATGTGTGGAAACACATAGGTCACCTTGAGTCATTTAGCTTTAGGACAGGCTGGGAAGCTAAGCTGGGGGTCAGTGGTTGATCAGTGAATATGCGCTAAGGAACTTGGACTCCATCCTGCGGGACCTGCGAAGCCGTGGGGGAGTTCTGAACAGGAAATTGATGTGCTCAAAACTGTATTCCAAAGAGGTAGTAAGGTCTCTGTGTGTAAGGTGGAGAGCAGACGGGGTGGGGATGTCATTTGTGTGTCACCATCGTCTAGAGAAGACAGAAAACAGGTGCCTGGCATCTGTGGCAAAAACATATATATGTATATGTTTTTATATATACATATATACATATATGTTTTATATATACATATATATTATATATATACACATACATATATAATTAAAATATTTACTTTCAAATAGGTAATATGTGGTTCAAAGTGAAAAGTAGAAGATAGAGGATGATGTGTATATATATATATATCTGAAATCCATATATTTTGTTTTCTTTATATGTGTTAAAGTCTCCCTGTACCCCTTTCCCTTGGCACACAATTCCTCTCCTGACCCACTGTTATCATTTCCTTGTGTATCCTTCTAGACGTTTTTATGCATTTATAAGACAACATGTTTATATATTCTTTTACCCTCCCCTTCCCTCCACTCGACACACCTTGTTCTTTTCACTTGACAATACGTCTTAGAGATGGTTTCGAATCAGCATATAAATGATTTCTTCATTTTTTTAAACAACCTCTGAGGATTCCACTGTGTGGATGCTTCATCATTCATTGAACCAATTCCCCACTGATAGACATTTGGGTCATTCCCAGTCTTTTGCTATTACACATCGTGCCTCCGCGGGTAACCTTGCTCTGACATCATCTCCCGTGTGCGTTGAGTGTCCGCGCGGGATAGAGTCCTAAAAGGAGCAGTGCCGGCTCAGAGAGGATGCTCTGGGGCGCTTTCATAGATATTGCCAAATCGCCCTCCACAGAGGTTGTTCTGATTTAACACTTTCCCAGTAAGCACGGTGGTCAGGGTGGTACTTCCTAACGAAGTACTCCATAGTTGGGTGGACGGATCGACTGAGAGAACATGGGGGATGGGAAGCTGCAAGTGCATGCCCCCAATACGTACTTTAAGGCGAAATATTTTGGTGAGAGCATGGAAGTAGGACCGCAAAAGAGAGATCGGATGCGGGGCAGCAAAATAACGCAGCTTGCAGTGGTCCAGGTGAAAGTATATAAGGGCCTGGGCTGCTAGAGGAACAGGAGAGAGAGAAGACATTGCAGAGACTCATCGTCGACGATTCTGCACGTGAGGAATGAGGTAGGGGGATGCTGAAGATGACGCTGGCACCCCCTGATGCTGTTACCCAGTAGGGACCTGTGGGGACGGGGGGAGGAAGAATTTTAAGCAGGAGACATTAGCTTTGACCAGACGAAGATACCACCACCCACCAAAAGCATTTGAACAGGAGCTCAAAGTTCTTGGTGTCAATTCCACTTTTTCCTGATCCCCCCCAGAAATCTTTCCTATCACTTCTAATCCGTGTGGATTTGGATAAGCACCTAATTTTATTAGTTCAAAATCCCCTAAGATCCAAAAAGGTTTTAAATGCTTTTTTAAAAATGCCTTTTTAATACTCCCAGCAACCCTGTAAAGTCATTATCATTCTCCTGTTACTAGTAAGAAAACTAAGGCTCAGAGGGGTTAAATAGCTTGGCCAGGGTCACACAGCTATTAGGTGTTGGTGCCAAGATTTGGATCCAGGTTAACTTTAAATCCCGAGATTTATAACTTGTTGACTTCAGTAGTAAATACAGTGGGACCGAAGGGTCTGGGCATTTATTTCCAAAGGCTGATTTCACTTGACTGTGGAATTCTAATCTTTTAACAGCATCCTATTTATTTCTAAAGTGTTGGAGTGAATTTGCCAAAACGTGTAAAGTGCATTTGTGGCCAGTAGGATTCGATTTGAAGTTGGGAATAACAGAACCTATGGTAGAGGCTTGGTCTCCTTACATATTTGAATTCAAAACGTGACTGGGAAAAGCCACAAAGTATGAACGTGGTCATTCATTTGCCTAGGCACTAAAGCCTGATTCTGGTGGCGTGTTCTAACAGCTCCACAGAAAGGCCCCATTGTAATCCCAGCATGATGGGAGCTGAGGCGTCACCAGATGGGGCCGAATGTCACTTTTCTGGGTTAGCAATGTTGTTTTCCATTCACTGGAAAACAACAGTCCAAGTTCATTGTCCTGACAAAGAACCCTGTATCTTCTTTGATGCTGAGAATTTGCAAGTTCGGATCTTGACAGCAGTGCTTCTGAACAATGCTGGTTATAAAATGTTTCACGGGTGTCTCCAAGAGGGACTGTTCTACCATTTAGCCTTCAAAAGTATCCGGATGCATCTAATAGAAAGTAGAGAGAAACCAGCCGGTTCCATGCTTGCAAACTCTTTAATGCAAAATTAAGATTTTGTTTCAGGGTGCTCACCAGTGCTACAGGATTGTGTCATGAGGGGTACCTGCTCTGCTGTGTGTACTTATGTAGGCACACACCTCTCAGTGCCTTAAAATTCAGTTGTTGTACAGCTGTATGGGATGCTCTTGGTAAATCAAAAGCAGAGGGAGAATCACTCGAAGTGAGTAGAAAAACATTTCTTAATAATAATAGACGGCATGATGGTGTTTTGAAAGCTCCACACGCTAGGTTTAGACTGCAGAAAATGGAGTTTATTTTTAAAGGCTGTTATATTTATGCTGAAATAATGAGGATGACTTCCATCTGGGAGATTTCTAGGGCCATTTCAAGGCTTTCATTGAAAATAAATTATTAAATGCAATGGATCTCACACCAGTCGCTCCCCAGTAGTCCTTTATAGATTGTTTTCTGTACCTGGCACTGTGCTTAACTATTTATTAAAATTAGAACCGTTCATAAGTTAATTTATTAATCAATGAATTAAATGGGTGTCTGGCTCTTTCAGTGTGGCAGGCGCTGTGCTAAGTGCTGGGCTTCAAAGACAAAGGGTCACAGCTGGGCACTCAGAATGCTCATGACCAGAGGGAAGAAAAGGATGTGGCCAGGGTTGAACTGGTGAAGAGCTGAGGGTCAGGCTGCCTGGAGTGAAGTCTGAGCTTCCCTGCTCATGAGCCAGGCCAACGCTGGTGGGTCGCTTAGCCTCCGAGGTCTCAGTTTCCCCATCTGCAGAAGAGAAATAATAAAAATAGCTAATATTGATCGCGTGCTTACGTGAGCCCCTTCCGTGAATTAATGGACGTATTTCTCAGAAAAACTCCATACGGTTGCCATTTTTAGTTCCATCCCCATTTTACAGAAAAAGCCTAGAAAGGGAATTTGCCCAAGCTCATGGTCACCGGTTGGTGGACTTAGGATTTCAAACCCAGAGTGTCTGATTCTGGAACCTGCACCCTCATCTTTTCCTCTAATAGGACACACGGCAGAGGGCCTACATGAGATCATTCACACACAGTACTTAGTACGATGCCTGACGATTAGCCCTTAAAATATAGTATTTTCATTGGTTCAAATATTAAGTAACGTATAGCGCTCCAGTTAGTACTAATGATAAATAAGTGCATTTGTCTTGTAAGTACAGAGACTCCAAAGTACAGCAAAGTAGAGGTCTCAAACAGGGTAGGGTCAGTTCTACATGACAGGCAGGGTCAGCGAAGGCTTCCTAGTGAAGGTGTCATTGTGCTGAGTCTTAAGACCCAAGGGGTCAACCAAGACTACAGAACAAATCGTGTACTGGCGCTCCAGCCATGCCCAGAGCAAGCAGAGGACATTGACCCTGCCTGCACGGAGCTGATACTTCAATGGCGTATCATTTGGGAAGCAAAGAGCACATTAACCAGAATGACCAATGAGACCATGATGAAGTGGTCCAGGGTTGGAGGGCTTCCAAATTGGGCCTGTAGCCACTGCAGTGCAAGATGCAGTCTTGATCTCAGTGGGCTCTGATCAAGTCCACATGCTCACTGGAAGGTCTTATGCATTCGCATGTTCTCTACACAGAGATAAGCTACTGCTGGTGGGTTGGCAAGCAAGATCGGTTGCCCTTGAAACAGAAAAGGGGGAAATGGCTGCATGCCAACCCGAGAGACCACTGCATTCTTGGCCATAAATGGAACCACTGAGGTGTATAGGATATCATAAAAAAGGATATTTACATAATCCTATTTTGGATGAGATGTTATCACAAAACAGAATACACAGTGACCCGCAGGCTTATCTTTCTATTTGATTTCACTCCTGAAAAATGTGTTGCGGGTGAGAGTTGGCCGGACTCCATACCACCACTCCCTCCCGGGTCTTCCTTCCCAAGCGGGATGCTCTCTCCTTCACAAATAACAAGGAAGATGATTCAGCAAAACTGCGGCTGGTCCCTGCCTTTCTCAAGGTCCGTGTGGGAGAGAAAGACACAAAGTAGCAGCCATGGAAGACGCTGTACTCCTTAGAGTTGTGGGCCTTTGCGTGAAATGTATGTTTGGAAAAACTATTAGCTTGTAAATGGGGAAAAAAAGAGAACCTTCAAGAGTAGGAGTTTCAGAATCTAGCCAGGCTTCAGAATCTATTCTTCCATCTCAGAAACGGTAAAATGTCGTTTGTGTTATTCCTTGGGAATTAGACCTAGCAGAGACTTGAATTGATGGGATTTTAAGGAATACGTCTAGAGGAGAGTACAAGGGGGGAACACGCAGAGGCCCATAAATCAATTCTTGAACAACGGTGTATAAAATGATAACCTTGTCATATTTAGAGTCACACTGGAAGGATATATTGAGGTTTTGTTCCTTTCATGGTCTCGGCGTCAGTGAATTAATTCAGGGGGATCTTAAATTTTCAAAAACAGGGCATGGGTGACCAAGCTGAAGGGTCTCCCTTTGCTCCCCAACCCACCCCGACGCTTGCAGAAACACACGTCCATGTACCTGCATCTCACTATTCAGGAATCAATCATATTGTAGATCATTGCCAGTGGGACTTCAGGTGGCTTTATATATTATGTTTTTTCTAAACAAGGCAACGTGGTAAAGTTGAAAGAATACACATGGAAATTGGAGTCAGGCAGGGTTGTGTCAGGTCCCAGCGTTGAGACTTCTAGCTGGGGGATCCTGTTTGAGAATAATTCCCTCCTTGCAAAAGTGTTCATGACAGCTCATCTAAATAAAGTGCTCCCCCATACACACTCGGCTGCTCAGAATCTTTGCGTGCTAGGTGTCTGTGTTATGACTTTTTGTCTCATTTCAGATAAACCCTTTTCCCACCATTTCATAGTCCCTCAAAAGCTGAAACGCTTTCAACACCCACTTCCACAGGGAACTTCAGGTCTTTTTAAGGCCATATGGCTGACAGGGTTTTCGTGCTCCAGCCAGGTGTCAGGCCTATGCCTCTGAGGTGGGAGAACCGAGTTCATGACACTGGTCCACCAGAGACCTCCCGGCTCCACGTAATAACAAACGGTGAAAGTTCTCCCAGAGATCTCCATCTCAACGCTGAGACCCAGCTCCACTCAATGACCACCAAGCTACAGTGCTGGATTCCCCATGTCAAACAACTAGCAAGACAATAACACAACCCCACCATTAGCACAGAGGCTGCCTAAAATCATAATAAGGTCACAGACACCCCGAAACACACCACTGGACATGGTCCGGCCCACCAGAAAGACAAGATCCAGCCTCATCCACCAGAACATAGTCACCAGTCCCCTCCACTAGGAAGCCTACACAACCCACTGAACCAACCTCAGCCACTGGGGGCAGACACCAAAAACAACAGGAACTACGAACCCGCAGCCTGTGAAAAGGAGACCCCAAACACGGTAAGTTAAGCAAAATGAGAAGACAGAGAAACACACAGCAGATGAAGGAGCAAGGTAAAAACCCACCAGGCCCAACAAATGAAGAGGAAACAGGCAGTCTACCTGAAAAAGAATTCAGAATAATGATAGTAAAGATGATCCAATATCTTGGAAATAGAATGGAGAAAACACAACAAACGTTTAACAAGGGCCTAGAAGAACTAAAGAGCAAACAAACAATGATGAACAACACGATAAATGAAATAAAAAGTTCTCTAGAAGGAATCAACAGCAGAATAACTGAGGCAGAGGAACGGATAAGTGGCCTGGAAGATAAAATAGTGGAAATAACTACTGCAGAGCAGAATAAAGAAAAAAGAATGAAGAGAATTGAGGACAGTCTCAGAGACCTCTGGGACAACATTAAACACACCCACATTCGAATTATAGGGGTCCCAGAAGAAGAAGAGAAAAAGGAAGGGAATGAGAAAATATTTGAAGACATTATAGTTGAAAACTTCCCTAATATGGGAAAGGAAATAGTCAATCGAGTCCAATAAGCACAGAGAGTCCCATACAGGATAAATCAAAGGAGAAACATGCCAAGACACATATTAATCAAACTATCAAAAATTAAATACAAGAAAACATATTAAAAGCAGCAAGGGAAAAACAACAAATAACACACAAGTGAATCCCCATAAGGTTAACAGCTGATCTTTCAGCAGAAACTCTGCAAGCCAGAAGGGAGTGGCAGGACGTATTTAAACTGATGAAAGGGAGAAACCTACAACCAAGATTACTCTACCCAGCAAGGATCTCATTCAGATTCGATGGAGAAATGAAAACCGTTACAGACAAGCAAAAGCTAAGAGAATTCAGCACCACCAAACCAGCTTTACAACAAATGCTAAAGGAACTTCTCTAGGCAAGAAACATAAGAGAAGGAAAAGGCCTACAATAACAAACCCAAAACAATTAAGAAAATGGTAATAGGAACATACATATCAATGACTACCTTAAATGTAAATGGATTAAGTGCTCCAACCAAAAGACATAGACTGGCTGAATGGATACAGAAACAAGACCCATATATATGCTGTCTACAAGAGACCCACTTCAGACCTAGGGACACATACAGACTGCAAGTGAGGGGATGGAAAACGATATTCCATGCAAATGGAAAACAAAAGAAAGCTGGAGTAACAATTCTCGTATCAGACAAAATAGACTTTAAAATAAAGACTATCAGATTGGTTCAAGATGGCAGAGTAGAAGGACATGCTCTCACTCCCTCTTGTGAGAACACCAGAATCACAGCTAACTGCTGAACAGTCATTGATAGGAAGACACTGGAACTCACCAGAAAAGATACCCCACATCCAAAGACAAAGGAGAAGCCGCAATGAGGTGGTAGGAGGGGTGCAATCACAATCAAATCAAATCCCATAACTGCTGGGTGGGTGACTCACAAACTGGAGAACATTTATACCACAGAAGTCCACCCACCGGAGTGAAGGTTCTGAGCCCCACATCAGGCTTCCCAACCTGTGGGTCTGGCAACAGGAGGAGGAATTCTTAGAGAATCAGACTTTGAAGGCTGGCGGGATTTGATTGCAGGACTTCGACTGGACTGGGAGAAACAGAGACTCCACTCTTGGAGGGCACACACAAAGGAGTGTGCACATCGGGACCCAGGAGAAGGAGCAGTAACCCCATAGGAGACTGAACCAGAGCTACCTGCTAGTGTTGGATGGTTTCCTGCAGAGGCAGGGGGTGGATGTGTCTCACTGTGAGGACAAGGACACTGGCAACAGAAGTTCTGGGAAATACTCCTTGGCATCAACCCCCCCAGAGTCCACCAGTAGCCCCACCAAAGAGCCTGGGTAGGCTCCAGTGTTGAGTCGCCTCAGGCCAAACAACCAACAGGGAGGGAACCCAGCCTCACCCATCAGTAGACAAGTGGATTAAAGTTTTAGTGAGCTCTGCTCACCAAAGCAACAGCCAGCTCTACCCACCACCAGTCCCTCCCATCAGGAAACTTGCACAAGCCTCTTAGATAGCCTCATCCACCAGAAGGCAGGCCGCAGAAGCAAGAAGAACTACAGTCCTGCAGCCTGTGGAACAAAAACCACATTCACAGAAAGACAGACAAGATGAAAAGGCAGAGGGCTATGTACCAGATAAAGGAACAAGATAAAACCCCAGAAAAACAACTAAATGAAGTGGAGATAGGCAACCTTCCAGGAAAAGAATTCAGAATAATGATAGTGAAGATGATCCAGGACCTTGGAAAAAGAATGGAGGCAAAGGTCGAGAAGATGCAAGAAATGTTTAACAAAGCTCTAGAAGAATTAAAGAACAAACAGAGATGGACAACACAGTAACCGAAATGAAAAATACACTAGAAGGAATCAATAGCAGAATAACTGAGGCAGAAGAACAGATAAGTGACCTGGAAGACAGGATGGTGGAATTCACTGCTGCGGAACGGAATAAAGAAAAAAGAATGAAAAGAAATGAAGACAGCCTAAGAGACCTCTGGAACAACATTAAACACAATAACATTCGCATTTTAGGGGTCCCAGAAGGAGAAGAGAGAGAGAAAGACCCGAGAAAATATTTGAAGAGATTATAGTCGAAAACTCCCCTAACATGCGAAAGGAAATAGCCACCGAAGTCCAGGAAGTGCAGAGAGTCCCATAAAGGATAAACCTAAGGAGAAACCCGCCGAGACACATAGTAATCAAATTGGCAAAAATTAAAGGCAAAGAAAAATTATTGAAAGCAGCAAGGGAAAAATGACAAATAACATACAAGGGAATCCCCATAAGGTTAACAGCTGATTTCTCAGCAGAAACTCTACAAGCCAGAAGGGAGTGGCATGATATACTTAAAGTGATGAAAGGGAAGAAACTACAACTAAGATTACTCTACCCGGCAAAGATCTCATTCAGATTCGATGGAGAAATCAAAAGCTTTACAGATAAGCAAAAGCTAAGAGAGTTCAGCACCACCAAACCAGCTCTACAACAAATGCTAAAGGAACTTCTCTAAGTGGTAAACACAGGAGAAGAAAAGGACCTGCAAAGCAAACCCAAAACAATTGGTCATAGGAACATACATATCGATAATTACCTTAAACATGAATGGATTAAGTGCTCCAACCAAAAGACATAGACTGGCTGAATGGATACAGAAACAAGACCCATATATATGCTGTCTACAAGAGACCCACTTCAGACCTAAGGACACATACCGACTGAAACTGAGGGGATGGAAAAAGATATTCCATGCAAATGGAAATCAAAAGAAAGCTGGAGTAGCAATACTCATATCAGATAAAATAGACTTTAAAATAAAGAATGTTACAAGAGACAAGGAAGGACAGTACATAATGATCAAGGGGTCAATCCAAGAAGAAGATATAACAATTGTAAATATATATGCACCCAACATAAGAGCACCTCAATACGTAAGGCAACTGCTAACAGCTGTAAAAGAGGAAATCGACCGTAACACAATAATAGTGGGGGACTTTAACACCTCACTTACACCAATGGACAGATCATCCAAACAGAAAATTAATAAGGAAACACAAGCTTTAAATAACACAATAGACCAGATAAATTTAATTGATATGTATAGGACATTACATCCAAAAACAGATGACACTTTCTTCTCAAGTGTGCACGGAACATTCTCCAGGATAGATCACATCTTGAGTCACAAATCAAGCCTCAGGAAATTTAAGAAAATTGAAATCACATCAAGCATTTTTCTGACCACAATGCTATGAGATCAGAAATCAATTACAGGGAAACAAACGCCAAAAACATAAACACATGGAGGCTAAACAATACGTTACTAAATAACCAAGAGATCACTCAAGAAATCAAAGAGGAAATCAAAAAATACCTAGCGATAAATGATAATGAAAACACGATGATCCAAAACCTGTGGGGTGCAGCAAAAGCAGCTCTACGAGGGAAGTTTATAGCTATACAAGCCTACCTCAAGAAACAAGAAAAATCTCAAATAAACAATCTAACATTACACCTAAAGGAACTAGAGAAAGAAGAGCAAACAAAACCCAAAGTTAGCGGAAGGAAAGAAATCACAAAGATCAGAGCAGAAATAAATGAAATAGAAACAAAGAAAACAGTAGCAAAGATCTATAAAACTAAAAGCTGGTTCTTTGAGAAGGTCAACAAAATTGATAAGCCATTAGCCAGACTCATCAAGAAGAAGAGGGAGAGGACTCAAATCAATAAAATTAGAAATGCAAAAGGAGAAGTTACAAAAGACACCACAGAAATACAAAGCATCCTAAGAGACTACTACAAACAATCTATGCCAATAAAATGGACAACCTGGAAGAAATGGACAAATTCTTAGAAAGGTATAACCTTCCAAGACTGAACCCGGAAGAAACAGAAAATATGAACAGACCAATCACAAGTAATGAAATTGAAACTGTGATTAAAAATCTTCCAACAAACAAAAGTCCAGGACCAGATGGCTTCACAGGTGAATTCTGTCAAACATTTGGAGAAGAGCTAACACCTATCCTTCTCAAACTCTTCCAAAAAACTGCAGAGGAAGGAACACTCCCAAACTCATTCTATGAGGCCACCATCACCCTGTTAGAAAAACCAGACAAAGATACTACAAAAAAAGAAAATTATAGACCAGTATCACTGATGAATATAGATGCAAAAATCCTGAACAAAATACTAGCAACCAGAATCCAACAACACATTAAAAGGATCATACACCATGATCAAGTGGGATTTATCCCAGGGATGCAAGGATTCTTCAATATATGCAAATCAATCAATGTGATACACCATATTAACAAGTTGCAGAATAAAAACCATATGATCATCTCAGTAGATGCAGAAAAAGCTTTTAACAAAATTCAACACCCATTTATGATAAAAACTCCAGAAAGTGGGCATAGAGGGAACCTACCTCAACATAATAAAGGCCATATACAACAAACCCACAGCAAACATCATTCTCAATGGTGAAAAACTGAAAGCATTTCCTCTAAGATCAGGAACAAGACAAGGGTGTCCACTCTCAACCACTATTATTCAACATAGTTTTGGAAGTCATAGCCATGGCAATCAGAGAAGAAAAAGAAATAAAAGGAATCCAAATTGGAAAAGAAGAAGTAAAACTGTCACTGTTTGCAGATCCCATGATGCTATACATAGAGAATCCTAAAGATGCCACCAGAAAATTTCTAAAGCTAATCAATGAATTTGGTAAACTTGCAGGATACAAAATTAATGCACAGAAATCTCTTGCATTCCTATACACTGATGATGAAAAATCTGAAAGAGAAGTTAAGGAAACACTCCCATTTACCCTTGCAACAGAAAGAATAAAATACCTAGGAATAAACCTACCTAGGGAGACAAAAGACCTGTATGCAGAAAACTATAAGACACTGTTGAAAGAAATTAAAGGTGATACCAACAGATGGAGAGATATACCATGTTCTTGGATTGGAAGAATCAATATTGTGAAAATGGCTCTACTACCCAAAGCTATCTACAGATTCAGTGCAATCCCTATCAAATTACCAATGTCATTTTTTACAGAACTAAAACAAAAAATCTTAAAATCTGTATGGAGACACAGAAGACCCCAAATAGCCAAAGCAGTGTTGAGGGAAAAAAACAGAGCTGGACGAATCAGACTCCCTGACTTCAGACTATACTACAAAGCTATAGTAATCCAGACAATATGGTACTGGCACAAAAATAGACATATAGGTCAATGGAACAGGATAGAAAGCCCAGAGATAAACCCACACACGTATGGTCAACTAATCTATGACAAAGGAGGCAAGGATATACAATGGAGAAAAGACAGTCTCTTCAGTAAGTGGTGCTGGGAAAACTGGACAGCTATATGTAAAAGAATGAAATTAGAACACTTCCTAACACCATACACAAAAATAAACTCAAAATGGATTAGAGCCCTAAATGTAAGACCTAACACTATAAAACCCATAGAGGAAAACATAGGAAGAACACTCTTTGACATAAATCACAGCAAGATCTTTTTTGATCCACCTCCTAGAGTAATGGAAATAAAAACAAAAATAAACAAGTGGGACCTAATAAAACTTAAAAGCTTTTGCACAACAAAGGAAAGTATAAACAAGACCAAAAGACAACCCTCAGAATGGGAGGAAATATTTGCAAATCAATCAATGGACAGAGGATTAATCTCCAAAATATATGAACAGCTCATGCAGCTCAATATTAAAAAAAACAAAAAACCCAATCCAAAAATGGGCAGAAAACCTAAATAGACCTTTCTCCAAAGAGGACATGCAGATTGCCAAGAAGCACATGAAAAGCTGCTCAACATCACTAATTATTAGAGAAATGCAAATCAAAACTACAATGAGGTATCACCTCACACCAGTCAGAATAGCCATCAACAAAAAATCTACAAACAATAAATCCTGGAGGGGGTGTGGAGAAAAGGGAACCCTCTTGCACTGTTGGTGGGAATGTACATTGATATGGCCACTATGGAGAACAGTATGGAAGTTCCTTAAAAAACTAAAATAGAACTACCATATGACCCAACAATCCCACTACTGGGCATATACCCTGAGAAAACCATAATTCAAAAAGAGTCATGTGCCACAATGTTCACTGCAGCACTATTTACAATAGCCAGGGCATGGAAGCAACCTAAGTGTCCATCGACAGCTGAATGGATAAAGAAGATGTGGCACATATATACGATGGAATATTACTCAGCCATAAAAAGAAACGAAATTGAGTTATTTGTAGCTAGGTGGATGGACCTAGAGTCTGTCATACAGAGTGAAGTAAGTCAGAAAGAGAAAAACAAATACCGTATGCTAACACATGTATATGGAATCTAAAAAAAAAAAAAAAAAGTTGGTTCTGAAGAACCTAGGGGCAGGACAGGAATAAAGACGCAGACGTAAAGAATGGACTTGAGGACATGGAGTGGGAAGGGTAAGCTGGGACGAAGTGAGAGAGTGGCGTGGACATATATACACTACCAAATGTAAAATAGACAGCTAGTGGGAAGCAGCTGCATTGCACAGGGAGATCAGCTCGGTGCTTTGTGACCACCTAGAGGGGTGGGATAGGGAGGGTGGGAAGGAGACGCAAGAGGGAGGAGATATGGGGATATATGTATATGTACAGCTGATTCACTTTGTTATACAGCAGAAATTAACACACCATTGTAAAGCAATTATACCCCAATAAAGATGTTAAAAAAATAAAAACAAATAAACCCCCTGGGGGTGGGGGGTGCTCAATGGTCTTTCATTAATAAAATAATAGAACAGTATTTATTGGGACAGTTTCTTGCCATATTTCACACCGTTCGTAGATAGGAGTGTTCCGGGTTTCTTGGTTTCATTAGCAAATACCTTCCTCATTCTCTCTCTCACGAGTTTCTCTCTCTCTCTCTTTGTCCCTCAAACACCCTTTTTCTCTTTAAAACAGAAAATGTCCTTCAGAATCATGCAAGGTTATTACTTATATTGTGTTAAAACCAAACCAAGGGACTTCCCTGGTGGCACAGTGGTTAAGAATCCGCCTGCCAATGTAGGGGACAGGGTTTGAGCCCTGGTCTGGGAAGATCCCACATGCCGCAGAGCGACGAAGCCCGTGTGCCACAACTACTGAGCCCACGTGCCACAACTAATGAAGCCCACTCGCCTAGAGCCCATGCTCCGCAACAAGAGAAGCCCCCACTTACCACAACTAGAGAAAGCCCGAGCACAGCAACGAAGATGCAACGCAACCAAAAATAAATAAATTAAACAAAACAAAACAACTTTGGAAGGAATCTCTGGCATGCTTTAAAAAAGTTAACCTCTCTTGAGCCTCTTTAATTCTAAATCTAGTTTTGAATATGCTTGTTGTCCTGATGTCAATGGCTTTCCAAACAAGAGTGTCCCAATTAGTTAGATGGCCAAGAGAAACAGCCTTAATTCTTTATCACATAAATATGCTTCAAACCACGATTTAAAACAGATGGGCAGAGAACTGTATTAGTGTTCAAGTTACCAAACAGGCCACCGATCCCAAGTTTCAGCCCCTCTCGGTATTGCCTGGGTCTGCTGTATAGTTTCGATCCTACCAGTCCTGGCAGGCTCTGTGAGATTTTTCCTTTTAGCTTTGCATGAAGCTTTTACAAAGAAGCCGCCTACTTGTGAGTGACCTTTCTAAGGCTTGTTTCTAGTTCCATAGAGTTACATAAAGCCTCTGCTAATTTAGCGAGGTCCGTGCCTGAGTTTATTTTTTTTAACAACTTTATTTATGTAATTAAGTGAGTGAAGTCATACATTTTATGGATGTAATGAAACGCATTTCATGGTTTCTCCTGCCTTCATCTTCTGACCTTGCCCTTCAGATCATAGTGCCTTCCGAACCATTTAACCATTTAACAACTTTCCACCTTTTCACATTTGACATCCCCCTCAAAATTAATAAGGAACCCTGACATTTGCTTCTGGAATGGGGCCGGAGTGCAGTTGAGAAGGAGTCGTGACACCAGCTCAAATGGTGGGAGGGATAAGGAATCCTTCAAAAGGAGGGGTGTGGTTTCTACTGCCAAGGCACCGAACAGGTGGTTCTCATTTTCGTATGTTTAAACTTCAGCTCCTTCAATATGCCTTTCTGTCCCCTTCATTCTGTTTTTTAAAATTATTTTAATGGAGTATGAGGCACAGTCTTTTTGATAATGTGGACTTTCGGCTTATAAAAGCTAAGCGCTACTATATGTTTCTACTGTCCTTGCCCCTGGCCCACGCTGGGGAGTTGTATATTGTATCAGTAATTTTTAAAAGCTGGCAAGCGTTCTACCAGTTGATGAAAATTTCCTAATGGTAGCTGGTCAAACATATTATTTAACTAGGCATATAGAATTGAGGTGAAACACAGAAAGTAAGGAAGTGGCACGGGTCAGTCCTCTATAAATGTTTCTTTCCAAAGCCTTGACACCAGTAAAGGGCAAAATTACAAGGGTAGGTTTTTGACATTTGCCAGGGAGAGGATTAATATCAAACTTGATCAGTTTGGGTAAGTTTTCAAGAAGAGTGTTAGGAGGAGATATATGAGCTGGGGACTCATGCTGGATGGTCTAAGCAAGCCTGGAGGATGAGTTTGTTCCATCCAGACCAATTCTGTCATAGGCACAGAGATTGAGTTCTCTCCAGGAAGGAAGGAAATATGCTAATTAAAAGGCATAGGGTACAAAAATACTGAACTACCATGCTGTACACCTGAAACTAACATAATATTGTAAATCGACTATACTTCAATTAAAAAAAAGGAATAGGCTGATCTGGGCGAGGCCACAGTTGGCCATTCTCAACAGAGGGACTAATTGGAAATACCTTAGAGGGTTCTTTAATTCTCTTAAATGAAGGGGGGAAAAAAATGAATCCACCTCACTTTAAACACCTACTGAGTGTGGTAGACTTTATATAAATACACACATACACACACAGAGACATACAAACATTTAGGTTATTAATCCCCCACAAGGACTACATTGACATATCATGAAGGAAACCAGGGCTCAGAGAAGTGAAGTGTCTCAGCTGCATTCATACTGAACTTAGGGGAATCAGGATTCCAACCCAGGCCTGACTGGCTCCAGCTACGTTTCTTTGTACTTGACTCAGGATGCTCTTGTTTCCACTTTGAGAGGCAGCTTGGAAAGTGGAAAGCAACTGCATTCCCTCTGGAAGTTACTCTGTAGGCAAGTGGATTGAATGTCGCCAGTAACAAGTTCAAAACAGGTTTTGTATGTGTAGACACGAGCTATGCCCATTTGGAAATTTAAGTGATTTGAAATTGAAATGAGGATTTCTATCGTTGCCTAGATTTATTTTTCTCTCTTATAAAAACTAAGTAAAAGTGATACATATACAGGGTTAGAAAATAAGCCACACTGCAAAAAGAAAATAAAAAGAAAGAAAAAAAGAATTTTCTTCTTCTATGCCCAGCTACTTTTAGCCTCAGAATCACCTCCTCCAAAAATTACCTATGTTGACAGTGTATTGTTAACCTTGCCAGACGTAACTGGAGGCATTTATATCTCTGTATATGTGTATATCCGAAATTTACATGTACGGTCTCAACTTACATACACTGTTCTATATCTTTCATGTCCCTTTAATTTTATAAATTATTTCTTTCAATTTCTGTACATCTACCAATTTTTTTTTTTTTTTCCGTACGAGGGCCTCTCACTGTTGTGGCCTCCCGTTGCGGAGCAACAGGCTCCGGACGCACAGGCTCAGCGGCCGTGGCTCACAGGCCCAGCCTCTCCGCGACATGTGGGATCTTACCACACCGGGGCACGAACCTGTGTCCCCTGCATCGGCAGGCGGACTCTCAACCACTGCGCCACCAGGGAAGCCCTCTACCTAATATTTTTAAAAGACCACATAGAATTCCATTGTGTGTCTGTACCATCATATATTTATCTAATCATCTATTAAAAGATATGTAAATTATTTCTAACCTTTAGCTATTGTAAACTGTGCTTCAGTAAATATCCTTTAACATTCACTATGGCTTACTTTGGCATATATATCAGTATATACACTAAATTCCTAGAAATCCAGTTGCTGGATCAGTGAGATGTGTCTTGAATTTTTGCTATTTCAAAATTGACCTCCCCAGACGTTTTCACACACCCACCAATCTAAGTATCTGTATTCCACACACATGCTGATTTGGAGGACTATCATCTTGAAAAAGGTAGAGCGACCAGTTGCAAAAAAAAAAAACTCACCATTTTTTTTTTTTTTTTTCTTTTTTGCGGTACGCGGGCCTCTACTGTTGTGGCCTCTCCCGTTGCGGAGCACAGGCTCCGGACACGCAGGCTCAGCAGCCATGGCTCACTGGCCCAGCCGCACGCGTGGGATCCTCCCGGACCGGGGCACGGACCCGCGTCCCCTGCATCGGCAGGCGGACTCTCAACCACTGCGCCACCAGGGAAGCCCTCATCATCATTTTTTCATTTCACTTTTTAATTATGGACGCAGTTGAGATTGGGTTGATTTTTATGTTTTGGTTGGCCATTTGCATTTCTTCTTTTCTGAACTGCCTTTCCATATTCTTGGTACAGTTTCCTATTAGATTATTCTTATTTATGAGTGGAGAGCTCCATATCAATTGAGACCAGCCCATTGCCATCTGTTGTAAATATTTTTTTTTCTGTTAGTCACAGTTTTCAACTTTGTAATTTTTTTAATGCAGCAATTTTAATTTTATGTATTTAAATATAGTTTGACTACATAAGTGAGTTTGGGAGAATACAGTTTGGATCTTGTAAGTTTCAAAAGTCATTATCTGAATGCCAACCTTACCTGAACAGGAAATATTTGTACCTGAAAGTGTCCAAGTGAGAGTCAGGAAAGCCATGAGGTGTGACTGTCATAGCTATGCTACTTTTTCTGCACATTTATGTGAAATTGTCACTGAGAGAAAAAGTAACAGGAACATGGCACCAGCATTCGAAAGGGTGACCTGCTCTCGATGGGTGGACAGGGCATGGACTCCAGAGACAGTCTGGACAAAGTTCTTCATCCCTTTGCAGTGCGTGACCTGGGGCAGGTGATTAATATGAGCCAGGCTCAACTTCCCAATTCACCACGGGAATGATGTTTCCTGCAGCAAACAGTTCAACAGGCACGTGCCAGGAACTTCTTGGCATTTCCAGAATATGTGTAATCGAATCTATAATACATAATATGAAATATGTATGTAAACTGTCCAAGCTGTGGGAGTTATTGGATATATCCATTAAATTAAATCAATCCTCTCCCTTTTTCTTAAAGAAAATCGGTGGGGAAATCGAGCTCTTAGGTGGGAGAAAACAACAGAGTAGAGCTGATGGTGACATTTTATTACCATAAACTGCTAAAGGTTAGTAGCAATTCTCTGTCTACCAGCTAATTCCAACTTCATTAATATGAATATCCTCAAGCTTCAGGAAAGAAATTCCTTGAATTTTATGGATCTCTGCGGCAGGCACACGCAGGATCTGATGCTTCCCTTCTAGTAAGGAGGCACTTTTATCTTGCATCCCGTAGCATGAATCCCTATGGCGTATATTTCCTAGATAGACCTCATAAAATCACCATGCTTCCTTTTAGAAGAAAATGACGACATCAAATTCATCAAGAACTAAGGGGTTTGACAATCTTGGCAATATGTATCAAAAGAAAACCCGGAGATGTTGGCCTTAAAATTAGTATGCGTTTTATTTGTATCCAATTTTATCATAGCTGATAACATTGGAAAGATTTGGCAATGAAACCTTTACAGATATAACTTGCTTACGAATGCTCCAGGATAACAGGAAGTCGAGGTGGCACTTCAGGTTGTTGACTTTCTCTCCCTCGGAATGACATGTTTGACCCCTGACATTATCCTGAGGCAACCTGGTGGAATTTTTGACAGAGTATTTGTTTGTCTGTTAGCTGCTTGTTTGGAACATCTTCGCCTTTGGCTCAGACTTGGCATAATGGAAAAACGTGTCAACATGTTAGGAGAGAAATGGTCTTCTTCTCCTCCCCTCCCCTCCCCTCCCCCTCCCCTCCCCTCCCCCTCGCCTCCCTCCCCTCCCCCTCCCGTCCCCCTCTTCCCCCCTCCGCCTCCCCTTCTCCTTGCTCCTCTTTCCCCTCCTCCCTCCTTCCTCTCCTTCTTCCCCCCTCCTTCTTCTCTCCCATCCTTAACGACTTCCAGGTGTGCCTGTGGGTTACACTGCTGGCCCCCATCCTGAGGATGCTGGGTCTGTGCCTCCACAAACACAGAACAACACTGGGGGGACATGACATAAGTACAAGATCGCGGGGAGAGGGCAGAGAGAAAAACACTTTGAAGTTTTGAGGATGAAACCGGTAAAAAAAAATAATTCTAGATGAACACAGACCCCTTTACATTCCAAGAAAGGAAAACGTTATATGCAGACGGTTGCCTGGGACCGCGTGGGTTCTAGTTAATACCTTTCAGCCTTGTGATTGAATGCCGAAGGCCTGTGATCAGTGGCAGAGACCACGGCCAGAAATAATTCTCCGAGAACGCTGCGTGTGCCTTCAAATGGCCCTTGATTGTTTTTCTTGGATGCCCCACTTTCCAAAGGCCAGAAGTTGTTTCAGAGAGTCATTAAAGTTTGGGAAGGTTTCATGTTCTAAGAACAAGGTGCTGGCCTCATAGGAAGATGTGTCATTCGTGTCCATCCTTTCACTTGGAGGGGGTGGCTTTGGTCCACTTCTCAGCCGGGGGGCCTTTTAGTGACTCACCAGGGGCCCCTTCCATGCCTTTGCTAAGGCCTTGCCCTCTCCCTGGATGCCATTCTCATTTTGACTGAGCTGTCCTGACACAGTTTAGGTGTCACCTCCTCTGCAAAGGCTTTCCTGAGCTTTCCTCACCTCCTTCCCTGTCGGAAGCATTGCCCCCTTACTCCTTTGAGCCCTACCCCGCAGTAGACGGGTTAGAGAACACAGCTCTGGACACAGACCGGGCGGTGCATCCTGGTTCTGCCCTGATTCATGGGACCAGGGCCAGTAGGTTTACCTGAGACTGTTCTACAAAGTGGATATAACCAAACTAGATGAGGGGTCCACCGAATAACAGTGAATGTCACAGAGTTCCAGCCTGGCAACTTACCTGCCTGTTAATCCGCTTAGATGCTGCTATCACGCTATGAATTAGACGTGAGCCTCTGCAGGCCGAGACCCACATCACATTCCGTGCCTCTTCATTCGTAGCAAAGGCCCAGGCACACCGTAGGTACTCAGCAAATGGTAGCAGAGTCAATGAATTTTCATAGATGCCTTGAATGTATTCAGTGCACCAGAGCGGAGAGCAGGACAGGCTGGATGACATGCATAGTTCAACCACGGTAAGGCTTACAGGCAATACATTCCCAGGGGGAGTCTTACCCCCATCTCTGCATTGAAATCCCTTCTTTCTCTCCTGAAATATTACCGAAACTGCCCTGAACGAAGATAGATGCTCTCCCTTCAGCGTGCGCACACAGCTCCATCTGGTCCACGGGTTTCCCGTGCCCCATTCCCACTGTCTCAGGAAAAGTGATAGTAGTAACTCATAATAATAGTTCAAAATAATCATCACCATCCCTGGGATTTATCTGTCAGCACACCTCCTAAGAGGACGAATAAACCATTTTACACAGTGCCAAGAGAAGGACAGATCTTCTTTGTGCTGCTGCTGGTTAGGTTAAGGCAGGAGAGATTTACAGTCAAGTTTCATCAACCGGAGCAAAGCGTTGGTGCCCTGTTGGCATATGGGGATCCGGTTTAATGCCGTTTTCTTGGTTTTGGTTAAACTGCCAAGCGAATTACTGTAACACACTTTGCCTGCAATTCATTTGACATCTAGTGCCAGAGAGCCTCTTTATGTTACACAAGGCAAGCCAGGTTGAAAGTTTTGCAAAAAGATTTGTCCATCATTTTTACTAACGTCCAAACACAGTTTCTTTAGCTTCCTTGGAATCTAGTTGTGGAAATAACGTGTTCTCTGTCTCTCTATATATATAGATTTGAGTTTGTAAAGGATCACAGGAAAATAGCATTGTGACCGTTCTGTTGGAATGTTTTTATATTCTCCAAGTCACAAAATAGGTTTATGGTGTTTGCTTACTATGAAACTAACTTTCACCAGAATGATTTGCGCTCATCCCAGGGTGGGTAAAGTAAAAGAGGTAGAAATGGCCCTTGAGAAATGGCCCTGGGCATTTATTTGCCCAGATAAATTTACAGACAGTATCTAGAACTGAAAAGAATTTTGTTACATATTAATTTTAATAGGGCATGTACTTAAGACCCTCCCCACAAACTCTGAAAGAAGCAAGGTTGCAATTCCCCAAATAGGGACTTTCCCATTTTTGATCATTTTAGCATCAACATCGATTTCAGCTCTGGCAGCTGACCACAGTTCCAGCTGGGTTTTTACTGTGTCGTCAGCACCAAGGGGCCTGATAAAGTATCTCTGGATTTTTCATATTCACGGTGCCCCGTGGTCTCGACTCCATTGGAAGCATTAAGCTTCTCACCTGGTTGGGTTTTTGTTTTGTGTTGTTTGGTAAAGAACTTAACCTGCAGTCATAAGAGACTGACCAAGTGTGCCAGTCCTGTCCGATAACGCATTCTAACTCAGCGGCTAAACCAAAAATGGCCTTTCAGACACTTGCCCAAAATGCATGCTCCAAGCAGTCTAGCACATGGAGTTGGTGGCCAGTGATTTCTTGGACCTACTGTGTTCTTTGAGAAGGGGCGTGCATGATGTGGTCGCTCTTGACCCCTCCCTTCCTTGGGACAGAGGGAAGCAGAGGGGACCTCTTCCCTCAGCTCTGATCATCACCTGCTCTTTGATGATGGCAAGTTTTTAAGCTGCATTCTTTCATACCCTGCAGCCCTGGCGCCTGAGAAGTGCCATCCTTTTGGAGTTCAGCAGATTCTGTCCCTCTGGGCAATCAGCAAAAAACAATGCACACTCTTCTAGATTTCCCCTGCACTCACAAATCCCTCCCCGCCGTTCCTGCACTAAGGGAGCGTGCGGGGTGCAGCAGGCAGCCAGCCACGCAGGAATTAAGAAACACCACCCCAGATTCTTTAGATCTAGATTTATGGGCCAGTCGGCTTCAGAGACCATCTCGCTCACACAAAGCGGGATATTATCTTTTGTCTATTAAACATAAGCTTTCAAGATGAGCTGTGCAGAGATGACATCCACTGTTTCATTACGCTGACGTTTAGACTTCTGACTCAGGGGAAAGGCTCTTTTTTCTCCATCAGTCTGAAAATGAAGAAACTCCTCTTTAGCCACAGATCCTTCTTGTCACTCAAACAGTTTCCATCCATCAGTGTTAGGCAGCTCTTCATCAGGAAGGATGCTGATGCCTGGGATTTAGAATCAAGACTTGGACCTCTTATGTTCAACAGTAGGAAATCCAAATTAGAGAAAAAATCAGCACCCACTTGTACGTGGTTTTGTTTAAAGGACCTGTCAGCGTGAACTTTTTGTGGTGATGATAAGTTACCGATGTCATTTTAATCGGAATGGGTTTTAGTGGATCTTTTGAGCTGCAGGAGATCAAGTTCTCTCTCTCTCTCTTTTTTAAAATAAAGGTCCCTGAAAAAAGTTTGGGATTGAAAAAAACACATGGCAGGATTTCTGGTCCATATTTGGCCAGAAGGAAGCATTGTTTAGGTTAACTTTTTGACAATTCTTGGCTGTGCTGATAAGCCTGTCTATTGGGAAGAGATGACCCCAAGATGGTACCCCAACTGCTAAAGAAAGGAGCAGGAAGGACAAGATTTGGCCTTGGTACACATATATCATATCTTCTCTTTCCTGCGCTTTTTCCTCATCTCCGTCTCCTTTCCCCTCTTCTTCCACCCCATCGTGTATTCATTTATTCCCCAGGCATTGAGGGAGTACTTGCTGTATCAAGTCATGGTCTAGAGCAGATAAGGGAAGTATGGAGGTGACCAAGCATATGTGTCTCTTAGGCTCATGGAGTTCCCATTCTGATGGGGTCAAAGGTGACAGGAAGGGGCTAACAAATGGATCAGATGATTTCTGGCAGTGTTGGATGCCTCAAAGCCTATATAAAACAAGCTAGTGAGATGGAAAGCTGGGGTAGCAACGGCATCCATGCTGTGCCAGCAAGAATAGATCGGACCCGTCCCCTGTGTTCAGTTCAGGCATCATGTTAATATCTTGAGTTCAACCTTGGTGGGAATATTTACACCATGGAAACTGGTAAGTGCTACAAACCAGGACCCCCTGCTCCCCACCAGAGCTGATCATTAAACATTTCCTAGAAAATTCCTGGAAGGCATCTGGGAGGAGGTGACATGGATCTCACTTTTTCTTGGAAACAACTTTCATTTTAAGTTTCAGCATGAAAATCCAAGGCCCGTTTCTTTTTTTCCCTCCTCTTTGAATCACTTTATCTTAAAACATTCTTTTAAGGGTAACAGAAGCACAAGAAGTACCTTGATCGATTATTTTTAATAGTATTTTAGAGATGACAGAAAATAAGGGGGAGGGAAAACCCGTACTTAAGGGACTGTGTTTCACAGGGCCTGGTCTGCAAATTTGAGTGCTTCATTCTGGGTAGCTTCGGGGTTTACGGTCTCTGTCAATGTCAATCCCATTTTCTTTACCTGCTTCACCCTCTTGGATGAAGCCTTTCTCTATACTTTTTTTGGGGAACTTCCCAAATCTGCCGGTATATATTACAAAAACTGTTCAACAGTTTTTTTGTTACCACCTAACAAATTAAATGTATTTAAATTATTTGTTCTATTAAAATGTCAATGTATTGCTTGAATTTTAATCCAAGGATCCAAGGATTGCCCGAGGATCAATCATTGTAACAGCTGCAGGGAAGACTTTATGACTTACCTGAACAGTGGTGTAGTCTGTGGCTTGGCTAAGTGGATAGTTGAACTTTATTAGTTTTTATTAGCTATTGAGAGTCATTTGAATGGCTCCTGTTGGTATTTTATCCTTGATATCAGTGATGATTTACTCAGAGTCATTAGAGAATCAGTTTCGATGATGATAAAAATAATGAGAATAGTAATGAAAATAAATAGAATATTAGCTAATATGTATTGAGGCCATGCTATAGTCCATACCTAGGTTTTGTGTGCAGTACCTCTTTTGAGTCTCATAGCAGCCCTGTGACATAGGTGCTCAGTGGTCTTAATTATACACACGAGAAACTGGGGTACAGAGGGGTTAACTAACTGGCCTAAGAGCGCACAGCTAGTGGAATCCTGAGACAGTATTCAAGTGTCCATCTGCTGACATGAAGCCTATGCTTTTTAGCCACCAGATACTGCCAGTATTCATCAAACAAGGATGTCTTTTTGTCCCAGGATTTGCCTCCCAGCTCTGTCGTTCAGTAGCCGGGTGGTTTTGGAAAATCAGTTTAGCCTGTCTAAGAGTTCAGTTTCCTCACCTGCTACCTGGGGGAAATTAATAGCACCTGCCTGCGAAGGCTCTCTGGGGGCCCCAGGAGATACGCACAACCCATCATTTCTCAGGTCTTAGCTGCTGCTAAGGCACTGTTCGGTATATTGCTATACTGAATACAGAGTATACAGAGAACTGTGCAGAGAACTCTTAGGATCAAAGGAGATGATATACTTGAGAACCTGACCTCATGCTTGCCACTTAGCTGGGACACAGGTGCTAGCTCCTTTCCGACTGTAACTGTTTCACCTTCTTGTTTGTAACATGACTTGAGCACAAGGCTACTGAATTTTCATGTGCATTAAAAAAAAAAAAAAAAGTCTTGAATGGAAATAGGATGTTTTGTAGGGAAATAAACACTTCTGACTTTATGATATTAAGTTCATTCATAATATCTCCCCAAGATTCTTCTAAAAATGTTATTGATTTCTATGCTAAAGAAAATCTTTTAAAACATTCTTTAGATGCATTTGCCTATAAATGAGAGCTTTTTAAGATTTTGTTAAAAGTTGCCACTTGCTGTGAGTTGGAGCTTGTTGACAGGGTATTAATGCATTATTTACTAGAACTAATTAAATTTCCATGTCATTTATTTATGTATTGGTTTTATTCTCTATCAATGTAATTTATTATAGCAACAAATTAAAGAACAATTTTATGGTTCCATTAGTGATGCCAAAAAGGCATTTGTTTAAATTCAGCAGTCGCTGTAAAACCAACCAACCAACCAACTAACCAACTAACCAACCAACCAACTAACCAACTAACCAACTAACCAACCAAAACAACAACAAATACACCTAAGTAAACTAGACAGAGAAGGAAAGTCTTATAATATAGTCAAGGATCTTATTAAAAATCTACTACAAATATTTTAAACAGTGAAAGCACTTAATCGTGCTTTCCATTTAAATCAGAAACTAGACAAGGATGTTCACTATACCCATCAACATTCATATTGTTTTGGAAGTTAGAGCAAATGTAATAAGACCAAAAAAGACGTACATCATGGGGAAAAGAACAAAATGTTCTTCATTTTAAAGTTATATAATTATAATTTCTTTAGTTTCTAGAGAAACTACAGTACTGTAGTAAAAATAAGTAGCAATAAGAAAATTTGAAGAGTTGGCTAGACATAAGGTAAGTATACCCAAATCAACTGATTTTCCCCATACTAGCAGTAATTAAAGATGGAAATAGAAAAAAGGCTCCATTCAAAATATCAACCAAACTATAAAGTATTTAAGAACACTTTGGGCTTCCCTGGTGGCTCAGTGGTTGAGAGTCAGCCTGCCAATGCAGGGGACACGGGTTCATGCCCCGGTCCGGGAAGATCCCACATGCCGCGGAGTGGCTGGGCCTGTGAGCCATGGCCGCTGAGCCTGTGCGTCTGGAGCCTGTTGCTCCGCAACGGGAGAGGCCACAACAGTGAGAGGTCCACGTACTGCAAAAAAAAAAAAAGAATACATTTACCAAGAGTAATTGAACATCTGTATGAAGATTATATAATTTATTGAAGGGCATGTAAGAAAAAAATCACCCATTTCCACAATGATACCATATAATTTTACCATAGAATATCTGCTAACACGAGCCAGTCAGCAAAAGCTAAACTTTGAAGTAAGCGTATTTTCCAACTCATAATTCTTTTACCAAATAAACATTGATAGAACTTGGAATTTGTGAACTGAAGTATCATGCTGTGTTTTATCTCATATATTCCTGGTTACTTGCATTTCCAAGGAAGTAGAAAGATAGTGGGCTTAGAATTTAGTTGAATAAGTTCTTGGATCATGTTATCTAAAACATAATACAGAAGAAACAAAAGGGGAGCCATTGACATTTATATTTCTGATCAGTGAGTCATTTTTGCTTGGGATGTCAGCCTGATCCTGCAGACGTCTTTTACCAGAGACATCTTCCATGAGGCCCCATCTTAAACCTGCCGTGTTTTCCCTTCTCAGGGGCTTCTGTTATAGGTACTAGTCATTCTGTTATAGGAATATACTATCCTGTATTTCTATATAAGAGGTGGCTTTTATTACCATGTGGTACTGCATCTGAGCCCAAGTACATGGCTGATCTGTGTGGCATTGTAGACAGGTCTTAAGATTAGGAGTAATAACAAGTCTTGAAAACTCATAATTAGCTCATAGTTTAAGCAAGCCATTTAACCTGTTGGAAGCTTCATCCCCTACTCCCCATGGGATAAAATGGGGACAATAGCCATTTCAGAGTTTGCATCAAGACTTCAATGAGATAGAGTAGCCAATGCACTTGAATGAAGGCTCATTCGTTCAGCAACTGCATGTTAGGCAACTTGGTTCATATAATGGGAAGTCTTGAGAATCAGATGATCAGAAAGATAGTTGTGGGCCCTGCCCTCCTAGAGCTTACATTTTAGGGAGTGAAGATAATTGAACAAAGCTTTTAGTGCTTAGATTGGAACCCCTGGCAGAAGCAGCAAACGCTGTGAGGATTAAAGAGATTGTAAACCCAGCATCTGGCATCCTCATTTACAATTCTAGGTGTCGCCCGCCCTTCAAGCCTAGTTCATTGACTTACTTTTTAATTGAAATTTTAATTGAGATAGATTCTCATGCAGTTGTACGAAATAATAGAGATATCCCTTGTATCCTGTACCCAGTTTCCCCGATGATGACATTTTGCAAAACTGTTCTAGAATATCACAAGCAGGATGTTGACATTGATAGAACCCAGCGATCTTATTCAAATTTCCCATTTTACTTGTACTCAGTTGTGCCTGTGTGTGTCTATTTGGTTTCATACAATTTCATCAAATGTGTAGATTGCTCTATCCATGACCACAGCAATATACCGAACAGTGCCTGACCACAAGGATCCCAGGTATTGCCTTTCCAAGCCACACCCGTTTGCTTTCTGCCCCTGACTCATCCCTAACCTCTGGCAACCACCAATTCATTCTCCATTTCTAGAATGTTGTCATTTCAAAAATATTATGTAAATGAAAACATACAGTATGTGACCTTTGGCGGACTGACCTTTTTTACTCAGTATAATTTCCAAGAGGTTCATCCAAATTATTGCACATATCAGTAGTTTGTTGGTTTTTATCGCTGAGTAGTATTCCGTGGTATACTATATATGAACCATAGTTTGTTTGATAATTCCCCCACTGAAGGAAGTCTGGGTTGATTCTCGTCTCGGCATTGAAAGTAAACCTGTTATAAACATTCATGTACAGGTTTTTGTGTGAACACAAGTTTTCATTTCTCTGGGATAACTGCCCACGAGTGCAATCAATGGGTTGTATAGTAACTACATGTTTAGTTTTACAAGAAACCGTCAAGTTGCTTCCATATCATTTTACATTCTGACCAGCAAAGTATGAGTAATGCAGCTTCTCTGTATCGTCACCAGCAGTTGGTATTGTTGCTATTTTTTATTTTAGCCGTTCTAGTAAGTGCATAGCGATATCTCATTGTGGTTTTTAATTTGCATTTTCCGGATGGTTAATGATGTTGAACATGTTTTCATGTGTTTATTTGCCATCTGTATCTCCTCTTCAGTGAAATGTCTGTTCATGACTTTTCTCATTTTCTAACTGAATTGTTTATTTTATTACTGTTGAGTTTTTTAGAGTTCTTTATATATTTTAGGTACTAGTTCTTGGTTGGATATGGGGTTTGCAAATATGTTCTTCCATTCTGTAGCTTGTCTCTTCATCCGTTTCACATGGGCTTTCTCAAAGGAAAAGTTTTTCATTTTGATAAGCTTCGATTTAGTAATTTTTTCCTTTTATGGATAAAGTTTTTATTTATCCATAAATAAAATTTCTGTCAAATCTCTGTCTAGCCCTAGATCCTAAAGAATTCCTCCTATTTCCCCCGCTAAAGTTTTGTTGTTCTACACTTTACATGTATGTCCATGATAAATCTTTTGTTAATTTTGGTATAAGGTGTGAAGTGGGCTAAGGTTCATATTTTTTGCCTATGGATATCCAATTGCTTCAACACCATTTGTTGAAAAGCTATTCTATTCTTCCTCCATTGAATTGCTTTTGCAATTTTATCAAAAATCAGTTGAGCATATTTGTGTGGGTCTATTTTTGGATTCTCTGTTCTGTTTCATTGACCCATATGTCTGTCATTCTGCCAATTATACACTGTCTTCATTATTGCAGCTAAGTTAGTCTTGATATTAAGTAGAGGGATTCTTCCCACTGTATTCTTTTATTTATTTACTTATTTATGTATGTATTTATTTTTGGCTGTGTTGGGTCTTCGTTTCTGTGCGTGGGCTTTCTCTACTTGCGGCGAGCGGGGGCCACTCTTCATCACGGTGCACGGGCCTCTCACTGCACGGCCTCTCTTGTTGCAGAGCACAAGCTCCAGAAGCGCAGGCTCAGTAGTTGTGGCTCATGGGCCTAGTTGCTCCGCGGCATGTGGGAATCTTCCCAGACCAGGGCTCGAACCCGTGTCCCCTGCATTGGCAGGCAGATTCTCAACCACTGCGCCACCTGGGAAGCCCATGTATTCCTTTTTATGAAGATTCTTTGAGCTATTCTAACGTCTGTGCTTTATCATATAAATTTTAGAATACACTTGTCTATGTCTACCAAAAACCTTGCTGCAATTTTGATAGGAATCTCATTAAACCTATAGATCAGTTGGGGGAGAATTGACATCTTTATTATGCTATGGACTTGGCATGTCACTCTGTTTATTTAGTGTATGCCTAATGCGTGTATATACCTACGTATTTCGTTTTTTCTGGGGTGGCTGTCAATGACATTCTGTTTTTAATTTCAATTTCCACATGTTCATTGTTAGTATATAGAAACGTGATTGAGTTTTATGTGTCGATCTAGCTCTCGTGACCTTGCTGAACTCATTTATTAGTTCTAGGATTGTTGTTTTTTTCTGTTTTTTTACATCTTTATTGGAGTATAATTGCTTTACAATGGTGTGTTAGTTTCTGCTTTATAACAGAGTGAATCAGTTATACATATACATATGTCCCCACATCTCTTCCCTCTTGCATTGCCCTCCCTCCCACCCTCCCTATCCCACCCCTCCAGGCAGTCACAAAGCACTGAGTTGATCTCCCTGTGCTATGCGGCTGCTTTCCACTAGCTATCTACCTTATGTTTGGTAGTGTATGTATAGCCATGCCTCTCTCGCTTTGTCACAGCTTACCCTTCCCCCTCCCCATATCCTCATGTCCTTTCTCTAGTAGGTCTGTGTCTTTATTCCTATCTTACCCCTAGGTTCTTCATGACATTATTTTTTCTTAAATTCCATATATATGTGTTAGCATACTGTATTTGTCTTTCTCCTTCTGACTTACTTCACTCTGTATGACAGACTCTAGGTCTATCCACCTCATTACAAATAGCTCAATTTCGTTTCTTTTTATGGCTGAGTAATATTCCATTGTATATATGTGCCACATCTTCTTTATCCATTCATCTGTTGATGGACACTTAGGTTGTTTCCATCTCCGGGCTATTGTAAATAGAGCTGCAGTGAACATTTTGGTACATGACTCGTTTTGAATTATGGTTTTCTCAGGGTATATGCCCAGTAGTGGGATTGCTGGTTCATATGGTAGTTCTATTTGTAGTTTTTTAAGGAATCTCCATACTGTTCTCCACAGTGGCTGTATCAATTTACATTCCCACCAACAGTGCAGGAGGGTTCCCTTTTCTCCACACCCTCTGCAGCATTTATTGTTTCTAGATTTTTTGATGATGGCCATTCTGACCGGTGTGAGATGATATCTCATTGTAGTTTTGATTTGCATTTCCCTAATGATTAATGATGTTGAGCATTCTTTCATGTGTTTGTTGGCAGTCTGTATATCTTCTTTGGAGCAATGTCTATTTAGGTCTTCTGCCCATTTTTGGATTGGGTTGTTTGTTTTTTTGTTATTGAGCTGCATGAGCTGCTTATAAATTTTGAAGATTAATCCTTTGTCAGTTGCTTCATTTGCAAATATTTTCTCCCATTCTGAGGGTTGTCTTTTGGTCTTGTTTATGGTTTCCTTTGCTGTGCAAAAGCTTTGAAGTTTCGTTAGGTCCCATTTATTTTTGTTTTTATTTCCATTTCCCTAGGAGGTGGGTCATAAAGGATCTTCCTGTGATTTATGTCATAGAGTGCTCTGCCTATGTTTTCCTCTAAGAGTTTGATAGTGTCTGGCCTTACATTTAGGTCTTTAATCCATTTTGAGCTTATTTTTGTGTATGGTGTTAGGGAGTGTTCTAATCTCATACTTTTACATGTACCTGTCCAGTTTTCTCAGCACCACTTATTGAAGAGGCTGTCCTTTCTCCACTGTACATTCCTGCCTCCTTTATCAAAGATAAGGTGACCATATGTGCGTGGGTTTATCTCTGGGCTTTCTATCCTGTTCCATTGATCTATCTGTCTGTTTTTGTGCCAGTACCGTACTGTCTTGATTACTGTAGCTTTGTAGTATAGTCTGAAGTCAGGGAGCCTGATTCCTCCAGCTCCGTTTTTTGTTCTCAAGATTGCTTTGGCTATTCGGGGCCTTTTGTGTTTCCATACAAATTGTGAAATGTTTTGTTCTAGTTCTGTAAAAAATGCCAGTGGTAGTTTGATAGGGATTGCATTGAATCTGTAGATTGCTTTGGGTAGTACAGTCATTTTCACAATGTTGATTCTTCCAATCCAAGAACATGGTATATCTCTCCATCTATTTGTATCATCTTTAATTTCTTTCATCAGTGTCTTATAGTTTTCTGCATACAGGTCTTTTGTCTCCCTAGGTAGGTTTATTCCTAGATATTTTATTCTTTTTGTTGCAGTGATAAATGGGAGTGTTTTCTTGATTTCACTTTCAGATTTTTCATCATTAGTGTATAGGAATGCCAGAGATTTCTGTGCATTAATTTTGTACCCTGCAAGTTTACCAAATTCATTGGTTAGCTCTAGTAGTTTTCTGGTAGCATCTTTAGGATTCTCTATGTATAGTATCATGTCATCTGCAAACAGTGACAGCTTTACTTCTCCAATTTGGATTCCTTTTATTTCCTTTTCTCCTCTGATTGCTGTGGCTAAAACTTCCAAAACTATGTTGAATAAGAGTGGCGAGAGTGGGCAACCTTGTCTTGCTCCTGATCTTAGAGGAAATGCTTTCAGTTTTTCACCACTGAGGATGATGTTGGCTGTGGGCTTGTCATATATGGCCTTTATTATGTTGAGGAAGGTTCCCTCTTTGGCTCCTTTCTGCAGGGTTTTTATCATAAGTGGGTGTTGAATTTTGTCGAAAGCTTTCTCTGCATCTATTGAGATGATCATATGGTTTTTCTCCCTCAATTTGTTAATATGGTGTATCACATTGATTGATTTCCGTATATTGAAGAATCCTTGCATTTCTGGAACAAACCCCACTTGATCATGATGTATGATCCGTTTAATGTGCTGTTGGATTCTGTTTGCTAGTATTTTGTTGAGGATTTTTGCATGTATATTCATCAGTGATATTGGTCTGTAATTTTCTTTCTTTGTGACATTCTTGTCTGGTTTGGGTATCAGGGTGATGGTGGCCTCGTAGAATGAGTTTGGGAGTGTTCTTCTCTCTGCTATATTCTGGAAGAGTTTGAGAAGGATAGGTGTTAGCTCTTCTCTAAATGTTTGATAGAATTCGCCTGTGAAGCCATCTGGGCCTGGGCTTTTGTTTGTTGGAAGATTTTTAATCACAGTTTCAATTTCAGTGCTTGTGATTGGTCTGTTCATATTTTCTATTTCTTCCTGATTCAGTCTTGGCACGTTGTACATTTCTAAGAATTTGTCCATTTCTTCCAGGTTGTACATTTTATTGGCATAGAGTTGCTTGTAGTAATCTCACATGATCTTTTGTATTTCTGCAGTGTCAGTTGTTACTTCTCCTTTCTCATTTCTAATTCTATTGATTTGAGTCTTCTCCCTTTTTTTCTTGATGAGTCTGGCTAATAGTTTATCAATTTGTTTTATCTTCTCAAAGAACCAGCTTTTAGTTTTATTGATCTTTGCTATCATTTCCTTCATTTCTTTTTCATTTATTTCTGATCTGATTTTTATGATTTCTTTCCTTCTGCTAACTTTGGGGTTTTTTTGTTTTTTCTCTAATTGCTTTAGGTGCAAGGTTAGGTTGTTTATTTGAGATGTCTCCTGTTTCTTAAGGTAGGATTGTATTGCTATAAACTTCCCTCTTAGAACTGCTTTTGCTGCATCCCATAGATTTTGGGTCATCGTGTCTCCATTGTCATTTATTTCTAGGTATTTTTTTATTTCCTCTTTGATTTCTTCAGTGATCACTTCGTTATTAAGTAGTGTATTGTTTAGCCTCCATGTGTTTGTATTTTTACAGATCTTTTCCTGTAATTGACATCTAGTCTTATAGCATTGTGGTCAGAAAAGATACTTGATACGATTTCAATTTTCTTAAATTTACCAAGGCTTGATTTGTGACCCGAGATACGATCTATCCTGGAGAATGTTCCATGAGCACTTGAGAAGAATGTGTATTCTGTTGTTTTTGGATGGAATGTCCTATAAATATCAATTAAGTCCATCTTGTTTAATGTATCATTTAGAGCTTGTGTTTCCTTATTTATTTTCATTTTGGATGATCTGTCCATTGGTGAAAGTGGGGTGTTAAAGTCCCCTACTATGAATGTGTTACTGTCGATTTCCCCTTTTATGGCTGTTAGTATTTGCCTTATGTATTGAGGTGCTCCTATGTTGGGTGCATAAATATTTACAATTGTTATATCTTCTTATTGGATCGATCCCTTGATCATTATGTAGTGTCCTTCTTTGTCTCTTCTAATAGTCTTTATTTTAAAGTCTATTTTGTGTGATATGAGTACTGCTACTCCAGCTTTCTTTTGGTTTCCATTTGCATGAAATATCTTTTTCCATCCCCTTACTTTCAGTCTGTATGTGTCTCTAGGTCTGAAGTGGGTCTCTTGTAGACAGCAAATATATGGGTCTTGTTTTTGTATCCATTCAGCCGATCTGTGTCTTTTGGTGGGAGCATTTAGTCCATTTACATTTAAGGTAATTATCGATATGTATGTTCCTATTCCCATTTTCTTAATTGTTTTGGGTTCATTATTGTAGGTCTTTTCGTTCTCTTGTGTTTCTTGCCTAGAGAAGTTCCTTTAGCATTTGTTGTAAAGCTGGTTTGGTGGTGCTGAACTCTCAGCTTTTGCTTATCTGTAAAGGTTTTAATTTCTCCATCAAATCTGATTGAGATCCTTGCTGGGTAGAGTAATCTTGCTTGCAGGTTTTTCTCCTTCATCACTTTAAATATGTCCTGCCAGTCCCTTCTGGCTTGCAGAGTTTCTACTGAAAGATCAGCTATTAACCTTATGGGGATACCTTTGTGTGTTATTTGTTGTTTTACCCTTGCTGCTTTTAATATGTTTTCTTTGTATTTAATTTTTGACAGTTTGATTAACATCTGTCTTGGCGTATTTCTCCTTGGATTTATCCTGTATGGGACTCTCTGTGCTCCCTGGACTTGATTAACTATTTCCTTTCCCATATTAGGGAAGTTTTCAGCTATAATCTCTTCAAATATTTTCTCAGTCCCTTTCTTTTTCTCTTCTTCTTCTGGAACCCCTATAATTCGAATGTTGGTGCGTTTAATGTTGTCCTGGAGGTCTCTTAGACTGTCCTCAGTTCTTTTCATTCTTTTTTCTTTATTCTGCTCTGCAGTAGTTATTTCTACTATTTTACCTTCCAGGTCACTTATCCGTTCTTCTGCCTCAGTTATTCTGCTATTGATCCCATCTAGAGTATTTTTAATGTCATTTATTGTGTTGTTCATTGTTGTTTGTTTCATCTTTAGTTCTTCTAGGTCCTTGTTAAATGTTTCTTGCATTTTGTCTATTCTGTTTCCAAGATTCTGGATCATCTTTACTATCATTATTCTGAATTCTTTTTCAGGTAGACTGCCTATTTCCTCTTCATTTGTTAGGTCTGGTGGGTTTTTATCTTGCTCCTTCATCTGCTGTGTGTTTTTCTGTCTTGTCATTTTGCTTATCTTACTGTGTTTGGGGTCTCCTTTTTGCAGGCTGCAGGTTCGTAGTTCCCGTTGTTTTTGGTGTCTGTCCCCAGTGGCTAAGGTTGGTTCAGTGGGTTGTGTAGGCTTCCTGGTGGAGGGGACTAGTGCCTGTGTTCTGGTGGATGAGGCTGCATCTTGTCTTTCTGGTGGGCAGGTCCATGTCTGGTGGTGTGTTCTGGGGTGTCTGTGGACTTTTTATGATTTTAGGCAGCCTTTCTGCTAATGGGTGGGGTTGTGTTCCTGTCTTGCTAGTTGTTTGGCATAGGATGTCCAGCACTGTAGCTTGCTGATCATTGAGTGAAGCTGGGTGCTGGTGTTGAGATGGAGATCTCTGGGAGATTTTCGCTGTTTGATATTACGTGGAGCTGGGAGGTCTTTTGTGGACCAGTGTCCTGAAGTTGGCTCTCCCACCTCAGAGGCACAGCACTGACTCGTGGCTGCAGCACCAAGAGCCTTTCATCCACTTGGCTCAGAATAAAAGGGAGATAAAGTAGGAAGAAAGAATTAGTAGAAGTAGAAAGAAACAAAGAAAGAGAGAAAGAAAGAAAGAAGGGAGGGAGGGAGGAAGGAAGGAAGGAAGGAGGGAAGGAAAAAAAGAAAGAAAGAAGATGAAGTGAAATAAAATAAAGTAAGATAAAATATAATAAAGTTATTAAAATAAAAAAATAATTTTTAAGAGAAAAAAAAAAAAAACAGACGGATAGAACCCTAGGACAAATGGTGGAAGCAAAGCTATACAGACAAAATCTTACACAGAAGCGTACACATACACACTCACAAAAAGAGGAAATGGGGGAAAAAATCATAAATCTTCCTCTCAGAGCCCACCTCCTTAATTTGGGATGACTTGCTGTCTCTTCACGTATTCCACAGATGCAGGTACATCAAGTTGATTGTGGAGATTTAATCCGCTGTTTCTGAGGCTGCTGGGGGAGATTTCCCTTTCTCTTCTTTGTTCGCACAGCTGCCGGGGCTTAGCTTTGGATTTGGCCCCGCCTCTGCGTGTAGGTCGCCTGAGGGTGTCTCTTCTCAGACAGGACGGGGTTAAAGGAGCCGCTGATTCGGGGGCTCTGGCGCACTCAGGCCGGGGGGAGAGGGAGGGGCACGGCGTGCGGGGCGGGCCTGCGGCGGCGGAGGCCTGCGTGACGTTGCAGCTGCCTGAGGCGCGCCGTGCGTTCTCCCGGGGAAGTTGTCCCTGGATCCCGGGAACCTGGCAGTGGCGGGCTGCGCAGGCTCCCCGTAAGTAGGGTGTGTGGATAGTGACCTGTGCTCGCACACAGGCTTCTTGGTGGCGGCAGCAGCAGCCTTAGCGTCCCATGCCCATCTCTGGGGTCCGCGCTTTTAGCCGCGGCTCGCGCCCGTTTCTGGAGCTCCTTTAAGCAGCGCGCTTAATCCCCTCTCCTCGCGCACCAGGAAACAAAGAGGTAAGAAAAAGTCTCTTGCCTCTTCGGCAGGTCCAGACTTCTCCCCGGACTCCCTCCCGGCCAGCCGTGGCGCACTAACCCCCTGCAGGCTGTGTTCACGCCGCCAACCCCAGTCCTCTCCCGGCGCTCCGACCGAAGCCGGAGCCTCAGCTCCCAGCCCCGCCCGCCCCGGCAGGTGAGCAGACAAGCCTCTCGGCCTGGTGAGTGCCGGTCGGCACCGACCCTCTGTGCGGGAATCTCTCTGCTTTGCCCTGCGCACCCTTGTTGCTGTGCTCTCCTCCATGGCTCCGAAGCTCCCCCCCCTCCGCCATCCGCAGTCTCCGCCCGCGAAGGGGCTTCCTATTGTGTGGAAAGCTTTCCTCCTTAACAGCTCCCTCCCACTGGTGCAGGTCCCGTCCCTATCCTTTTGTCTCTGTTTATTCTTTTTTCTTTTGCCCTACACAGGTACGTGGGGGGTTTCTTGCCTTTTGGGAGGTCTGAGTTCTTCTGCCCGCGTTCAGTAGGTGCTCTGCAGGAGTTGCTCCACGTGTAGATGTATTTCTGGTGTATCTGTGGGCGGGAAGGTGATCTCCGCGTCTTACTCTTCCGCCATCTTCCCCAGCAATTCCCAGGAGTGTTGTTTTGTTTTGAGATTCCTTGGGATTTTCTGTGCAGCCAGTCGTTTCAAATGCAAATGGAGAGTTTTATTTCTTCCTTTCCAATATGTGTGCCTTTTACTACTTTTCCCTGCCTCATTGCAGTGGCTAGAATCCCCTGTACTGTACTGAATAACAGTGATGAGAAAAGGTATCCTTGTCTGGTCCTGATCTTAGGGGGAAAAAATCATTTACTATGTCACCATGAGATGCGATGCCACCTATAGGTTTTTTTAAGGTTTGCTTTATTAAGTTGAGGTGATTCTCCTCTATTCCTAATTTGCCACGAGTTTCTGTTTTTTTGTTTTTAATCATGAATGGGTTTTGTCACATGCTTTTTATATCTCAGTTGATATGAGTTTTCTTCGTAGGTTATTGATTTGGTGGATTACATTGATTGGTTTTTGAATGCTGCACCAGCTTTACATACCTGGGATAAATCCCGCTCATGGCATATAAGACATTTTGTGCATTGTTGGATTGAGTTTCCTAATGTTTTGTTAACAGTCCACAGATTTTTATTCAGCAAACGTCCATCACAGCACAGTGTTTCACACGAAGAGGATACTTAGTAAGTATCTGTTGGCTGGGTTCCATTTTTGTGGTTAGGAGGGCGTGAGAGTAGCATAGCTCCCCGCTTATGGGCTGGTCTCTACTGGGTACCCATCAGCTACTATGGAGCGCAGCCTGAATTGCATAGAAATCAGTGAGCATTTAGTTTTAAGTCTTAAAAATAATCTTCCTGCCTATATTTTAGTGTGTACTTCTCCCTCAGCTGGCATTCAGCCACAGACTGCATTTAGGCCCACAGCCAGTGGGTTAGGGCAGAAGGCTAGATGACCAGTCCTGGCCTCCCATTGCTTAGTATACAGCACTCAGTTCCACTGGCATGGATGCCCCTTCTACACTCAATCTGACATCTTGCAAAATAAGTGTTGAGTATAGGATTCATATAAGAGGTTCAGATCCATCCATCCATCCATCTATCCATTTATCAACCCATCCACACCACTGGTAAAGGGATCTTCACCTGCCATTTACCAGTAACATCACATCTATGGGCAAAAAGAAGGACTCATTTATGTTTGTTATGGGAACCCAAAAAGGACATACTTTCCTGATCAAGGACTTTCCTCTCTGATTAGCCCTCTCATTTTTTTTTTTTTTTTTTTTTGCGGTACACGGGCCTGTCACCGTTGTGGCCTCTCCCATTGCGGAGCACAGGCTCCAGACGCGCAGGCTCAGCGGCCATGGCTCACGGGCCCAGCCGCTCCATGGCATGTGGGATCTTCCCGGACCGGGGCACGAACCTGTGTCCCCTGCATCGGCAGGCGGACTCTCAACCACTGCGCCACCAGGGATGCCCTAGGCCTCTCATTTTAAGGCAACTGAGAACACTCAGAGACATGATTCGCTGAAGTGCAACAGTCCTGTCGCACTAAGACTGGTTCTCATCAGGCTACCTGATTGAAGAGATTAACAGTGAAAACTCCTCTTGTTACTGGTGGAAGAGATCCTTTCCCAAACCACAGAGTTATGGAGCTGCCAAAGAGTAGCTTTGAACTTTGTGCTTCAGTGCCTTCACTTTTCTAGATGAGGAAATTCTCACTAAATGTGGCATGTTGGCTTATCTCCGATTTATGCATCAGGAACTTGGAGATAAAAAGTGGTTAAGACTCCGCTCTCCCAACGCAGGGGTCCCAGTTTCGATCCCTAGTCAGGAAACTAGATCCCACAACTAAGAGTTCGCATGCCACAACTAAAGAGCCAGCGAGCCGCAACTGTGGAGCCCATGTACCGCACCTAAGGAGCTGGTGAGCCACAACTAAGGAGCCCGCCTGCTGCAACTAAGACCCGGTACAACCAAATAATTAATAAAACAACCTATTAATAAGTAATAATTATATAGCATAGAATAGGGCAAATGCAGATGCCTACAGGTACCAGACGGGTGGAATAAATGAATGAAGTTGTCTGTGTATAACATGATAAATGGCACTGCCCCCAGTGTATAGAAGACAGTAGAAAAGTGTCAAGGGTTGTGTCCATGCACTGTGTATAGGGGCAGCCATTATTAAACTCCAGCTGAATTCTGCCAAGTAAAAATTAGTCCAGTTTTGCCAGAACTTCCAGTTTTTCCAGAGAACCTGGAAATGTAGAATCATCCAATTTTTAAGTGTTGGCAATGAATTTATTGCATGAGCCATCTTGGAATGAGCCAAACAAAATACATCCACAGGCCAGATTTAGCCTGCAGGTTGTGCCATCACTGACATAGAAGACTTTTTCACCCTAGCTTTTCAGCCCTTTTCCATTTCCCCTGATTTGAGCTTCATACAACATTCCACAAATAATTACTTCCCCTTTTTAAAGTTAATCATTTTATAAAAGTCAACCTGTGATTGGCACGTTTATTAAATGTATACATCTATCCCTTTCATGTTAAAGAGGAAAGACGAATTTCCCCAGGAAATGCGTCCCCTGCTTTTTCTATATCATAGAGTTAACTGTAAAAGTGGCGCTATGTCCTAAATACCCGATCCCACTAAGCATTCGAAATCTGGAACATTCTTCCCTGCAGTTGTTGACTTGTCACTACTTTTGGGGTTTCTTCCTAGTGAAGAGTCTTCCTTTGCGGTGAGTACCAAGAGGTCATTAAAAACACAGATCGGGGCTTCCCTGGCGGCGCAGTGGTTGAGAGTCCCCCTGCCGATGCAGGGGACACGGGTTCGTGCCCCGGTCCAGGAGGATCCCACGTGCCGCGGAGCGGCTGGGCCTGTGAGCTATGGCCACTGGGCCTGTGCGTCCGGAGCCTGTGCTCCGCAGCGGGAGAGGCCGCAGCGGTGAGAGGCCCGCGTACCAGAAAAAAAAAAAACAGATCAAGCAGGTGTGGGGTAGAGTCTCCCCAGTCTGTAGGTTCTCATTTCTTCTAGGCAGTAGGAGCACGTACACCTTCTCTGTGGTTACAGTGGGCCAGGTGCTCCCCAGCATTGGCGGGGGCTTGGGAAGGGAGAGGACAGAAACCAGTACCCCTCTTTCTGCGTGATTAGCATCCAGGCTGAAGACGTGCTTTTGCTTGTGGCCTTTGCACATCTGAGGGCTGGTTTCGGGCTCATTACAAATAGTGATGTAATTATGAGATTTAGAAGTGGGCAAGCCTGGGTTCACTGTCGGCTTGTGGACCGCCTGCCTTTCTCGCCGAAATAAGGCAGAACATGGAGGCCAGGCCTGCGGTTCAAGGAAGGAAATCAGTTGCCATGATGTTTGGTGTTGGGGTCATGCTGGTCACAGAACACCCTGCAGGGTCCCTGACAGGCCCCTGACCCATTAGAGCCATCTGATGGGTCTGTGTGATCCCAGAGTTCTTGTAACTGCAAGAAAAAGCCTGGCCTCCTGCCTTGATTTTCAAGTTTTGACTCTAATGTGATTATAATTCTCTCCTCTGTGATTTGGGAATTGCCTTTATTTATCTTTTCTGGTGGTTTAGCCGTGAAATATCACATGTGACTAGCAGAAGGTATCTAGGTTGAGTCTTAAAAAGGCAACAAAGTGTCCCTATGATAAGGGGGAAAAGTTAGGTTTCGTTGACACCAAATTAATCATGAGTTGGGTATCATAGAAGGCCTTGATCTTGCCATACACCTTGGGCTGTTTCCTCCAGTACCATTGAGAAGGTTGTCTTCCACCTTTTCCTATAAAAGGAAAGCTGGTTAGGAACTTCATTTCTCTCAGCACTGCCTTGGAACTTCTGCGTGCATCGCTCCCCTGTGCGAGCCCAGAGGCCCTGACGAGCAGGATTAGCTGAGCCACGCTGACAGATCAGATGATGGATGGGGCAGAGCAGGGCACAGGCCGACTGGACTAAAGCAGAAGTCTGGGCTGAACAGGCTTCTTCCTGAATCAAGAGCAAAAGAGTGGTCTGGGGCAAAGCCATGCAGCAAAAACTTGAGCTTTAAAAACACCCTCCCAGCCATGCCCCACGAGAGCAGAAAACTTGAACTGCAGCTCATTGCATGCAGAGCACAGGCTGCTGTTCTCCAGTTCACCTGACTTCCAGCACCTTCCGTGTGTCGGGGGTGGGCTGGCACTGGGGTGAAGATGGACACAGCTCCTCTGAGCTCACTTCCATGGAGATAGAACTGTGAGGGGCTGGGTTCCATTCTTTGAGTTAAAAGCAGGGATAGAAGTAGGCCCAGGAGACAGTGGAAAGTGGGGACTGCTCCTGGCCCAAGAGCATCAGGGGAGGCTTCCTGGAGGAGGTGACACTGGGAAAAAGGTGAATACAGGCTCCTAGATGAAGCCAGGAAGGGCCTGAGGGGCAGCATGCACCCCAGGAATAAAGGCCCGGTTTCTATGAGCACAAGACGAAAAAACCCAAAATCCACTGAGCACACACTATGTGCCAGGAAGTTGCTGTATTTTTCATTTAACCTCCTAAAAATCCCATTTGAGGAGGAGGAAACTGAGACAGAGTAAAGTAGAGTGGCTGGCTAAGAAGTACGGGTGCTGGGATTTGAACCCTGCCCCATCTGGCTTCCCGTCTCCAGCTTGGAAAGGCCCCCGTACAATTTTTCTGGAAGGTCAAGAGTCTAATCAGTCATTCTGAGCAGCCCTTTCAGTGAGAGGGAAGCCATGCCGAGCCCTTCTCTGTCTGTGGGTATTTCTTTAGGGGCTGGGGAGATGTCCTTGGGTAGTAACTTCTGCCATTATACATAGATCCCTAGGGAGCAGCCCACAGTAATGGCATTTCTGGAAATTCAGATTGTATATTAGCCTAAGTAGCAATACTAATAATCCCTGCACGCCGTCAGCTACCTCGCTGAAAGGCAGGAAAGACCCTCTACGTTTTGCTGTGACGTTAATCGTAAGTTGGGAATCATACAAGGCCTTAATCTCATCATGCACACTGCTTAATTCCCCCCAATACCATAGTCAGCTAAAGCAGACTTTCATATCACCTGTTTCTGTTTTGTTTTGTTTTGTTTTAAGTGCCTGCTCTTTCAGGGCGATGCATTCAAATAAAGATCAGGTTGTAATCTGTACTCAAGGGAGATGCTCTTGGCCAGGTGACAGCCCCTAAGCTTCGACTGGTTCTTTCCAGGCCTGTTGATGGGCTAGGCTGGACTGTCCACACCGTTGTCCTGTCATCCTTGATGCTAGCCATGACTGTGCTCCACAAACATGTAGCGCTTGGGAGGAAAGAGAGCAAAGCGTTCTGCCCCGATCCAGAGAACTTTGGTTCCCTTGGGCCCCTGTTCTAACCAGCTGAGTTGAAGCATCACAGATGACCTTCAAAGAACAGGCTCCCATTCGTTTAATGTCAGAGCCCTACGTGGTATGAAAAGTAGGCACCTTGGGTTTTGCCATTGCAAATTAACACCCACTTTACTCCTTTTAATTTAATCCAGTGCAACAAGTATTTATTTATTGTCAACTGGAAGTGATCAGGTCACTGACGCTGTGGAAATGTTGTCCCCTGTTCCCTATTTGAGTTTCTTTTTCTGAAGATTGTCTGCTCTTGCTTCATCCTGTCTCTCCTCTCTGATTTCAGTTCTTGTCTCGTCTTCTTTTTTCTCCTTATCCGTCCTCAGCACTGGCCCCGAACAAACATTTGCTTAGTTAATCCACCCCAAAGGATAGATATGGCTATGGACATGTTAAAAAATAAAACTGTCTACCAAAAAAGGTTAATTCAATCGAAAGGACAGTAACCGCTCTTGTGTTTTGAAGTGATGGAGAAAGTAAATGGCAATTTTGTGCCTTCTTAATTTGGAAAAACTAAAAGTTTGCAACATCTAAAAACACAGCCCTTTTGCAGGTGGATATGTGTGGTAGAACAGCCATCTTTAGTTTGCTGTTCATTACTTTTATATGAACTTTGATGGAACCAGTTGCAGTAATTTTCATGTTTTGGGGTTCTTCTGATTCTGAGAACTGCCTTTTCAGGACCTGATGGATCTCTGAGTGTGGGCTGTGAAATTCATATTACACTTGTAGCTTTTATAAGTTTGTTCCAAGATACAGGCTTCCAGTGCCAATTTTCCTGTTGAATACATGTCACAGTTTTTGTAAAAACCAACAAACAACAAAACATAGACACACACAAAAACATATCGTCGTTCCTCTGACGTCTGACACTTGGCAGTTTGACAGATATTTTCAGTGCCGTGTTTGTTTCAAAAGATAACATTCATCTGTGCCTTCATTCATACCTTGGGTTCTGCATTCATCTAAATTCGAGAACAGGGGTTAGCAGACTTTCACTTAAAAAGCCACAAAGTAAAGAGTTTAGAGTTTGCAGTCCAAGAGACAAAATGGAGGCTATCAAAGCAGGTTAAGTAGTCATATAGCCATTTAAAATATAACCATTTAAAATGTCAAAAACATTCCTAGATCATAGACAGTAAAAAGTAAACAACAATAACAGCAAAACCAGACGGCTGCCTAGATTTGGCCTGCTTGTCAGAGATAACAGCCCCCTGAACTAGAGGATCTTATCCAATTCTAACGTGCTTACGCATTACTTAGGGGTCCTCCTGAAAGTACAGATTTGGATTCAGGATGTCTGGGATGGAATGTGGATTCTGCATCCCTAACAAGCTCGCAGGGGATGCTAATGAGGATGGTCCATGAGCCACATTTTGAATAGAGAGGATTATACTGTAAACTCCTAGGAAGACAGAATTCTTTTTCTTCTCTTATCGTCAGTGCCTAGTGTGGTGTCAGGTTTCATAGTGGACTAATACATTTGAAAAAGAAAGAGGGAGAAAGGGAAGAAGGGAGGAGGAATTCCAGCTTAAAAAACTCTAGGCACAAGTCTCTCTGGTGATTTCTGAGCATCTAATGAAGATGAAGGAAATACTTAAAGCATCTAAGCACTTGTAACTCACATCGTCATATCATTATTAAAAATAAAAAAGTAAAATATTGAGCTTGCAATTTCTAGAAAATCAGGCAGGTCACCACTTCTTCAAAACTAGGATGTGCATGTTCTTGCTACTCATTACTTCATCTGTTACTACTAACAGGTGCTAATGTGTGATTGTAAGCCAAACAACTGGGATTTTTTTTTTTTAAGCAGAAAATATTTTAATTACACAGGTGTGTCCAAATTTTGCACGCTATGTAGAAGACATTGGAAGAAGAATGACGAATTCTTAAGTGTCGTAAGATTAGCAGAGTTAACAACCAGACAATTAACAAGTTAAAAAAAAAAAAAAGTGTGAATCACACGCAGATGTTACTTTCCAGAAACACTGCCTACAAAGGTGATTGCTCACAAATTTGAGAGTTTACAGCAGGTATCACAGGGCTTCAAATGTTAAGGGTGTGTATGTGTTCAGAGTCTTAAGAATATCCAAGGGATGTATGCCTAATTACCTGAAATTGAAACTACTCTAAACGTTGCTGAAGGGAAGATCTTTTATTTCATCTTCTCTGTGGGCTGGTAGGGGAAAAAAAAAAAATCAACAACAACTAACAGCAAAAACTTTCAATGTTGAATACGTAGATTTGCAAAATGTGAAAGCATCAGAAGCGTGAAGTTCTTTGATGATTGTTAGCGGTATTCTGAGGAATTGGCCCTCATTCTGGAAGAATGGCACAAGACACCAGGTAAAATGGCCCCGGACATTTCTTTAGACATTTTTCTGAGTATTTATATTAACTGAAGGGAAGGAATTAGGGAAAAAGTGGAATTCGAGATAAATGTGCCTGGATGAGAAACTAGGCAGAGAGAGGGATTGAGCAACAGTTTGCAGTAGCACATTCCAAACAAGTTTGGCGGGACAGTCCAACAAGACAGAGCAAAATTATTCAAGCATCTGTTAACATGCAGTTTTTAAAATTAGTTCATTTCATCGGGAAGGAAACTGATCTTTCTTTCTCTTAATTTATGAACTACACCATCTCTATTCTGGGTTTAACTCCCAGCTCTAGCACTTAGAGCCACGTGGCCTTGGGCAAGTCTCATAAACTCTGTTTCAGTTTCTTCATGTATAAAATGGCCCCAAACTATCCTCTTTTCAGGGTTGTAGGAGGGAGGATTAAATTAGAGTCACTTAAGGTCAATCCTGTCTCTACAGCATCTGGCACATAGCAAGACCTCCGTAAGTGTTATTATTTGATGAGCAGCAAGACTGGGGATCTGGAGATGTTTTGAAAGGTAGGTTTTATTATCATTTAGGTACAGTACGACCAACATATCAGAAGACAGCTGCCATTGCAAAGACAGTTTGCGATTCTCAACAGATCTCGAGAACAGGACACCCAGTGCCATGGAGGGGAGGGCATTTGGGGAAGCACCAGTGTCAGTCAGGAGAGATTGAAACTGGACAAGAGCCTTTATTGTGGTTTCTTTAGGAAGCAACAGGTGAGACAGGGTGAGCAGACATAGGATTGGCTTGTCTGAATAAATTCGGCAGGCTCTGGCCAGGAGGGCCTTCCCCTAGTTGTCTGGTACCTGGCCCTGGGGTGATTAAGGCAGAGGGATAGTGGCCAGGAATTGAGAGCCCAAGAAAGAAAGGGATTGGAGTCTAGGTTCAGGATTGGTTGATTTACATTTGAAAGGCTCAGGTGAACTGTTTGTTGTCTCTAGGAACTGACGATTTCTGGGAGGGGCAGTCCCTCCGAGGTCAGCAGGGCTCAGATGTCAAAGCATCAGAATACAGAAAAACTAAAGACATGGTTAATACAGGAGAGAACCAAGCAGAGACTTCTGAAGTTTAAAAATATATACTTTGAGCTGGGACGAAGCGAGAGAGTGGCATGGACATATATACACTACCAAACGTAAAATAGATAGCTAGTGGGAAGCGCCCACATTGCACAGGGAGATCAGCTCGGTGCTTTGTGACCACCTAGAGGGGTGGGATAGGGAGGGTGGGAGGGAGATGCAAGAGGGAAGAGATATGGGGACATATGTATATGTATAACTGATTCACTTTGTTATAAAGCAGAAACTAACACACCATTGCAAAGCAATTATACCCCAATAAAGATCTTAAAAAAAAAAAAAGAAGGAAAAAAATATATATATATACTTTGGGACTTTATGGATGAGGAGAGCGAAAATTGGATGAGAAGAACTGTAAAGAAGGGGATAATCGGAAACATTTTCAAAACACCTGGGACCACAAGGCACCATATCCAGTCAGTATCCATGGGGACTGGTTCTGGGACCCCCCCGTATGGATACCAAAATCCTCAGACGCTCAAGTCCCTTATATAAAATGGCATAGAATTTGCATGTAACCAATGTACCTCCTCCCATATACTTTAAATCGTTTCTAGATTAGGTATAATACCTCATACAACGTAAATGCTATGTAAGTAGCTGTAAATACAATGCAAATGCTGAGTAAATAGTTACCAGCATGCAGCAAATTCAAGTTCTGCTATTTGGAACTTTCTGGGACTTTTTTTTTTTTTTCAAATATTTTTGATCCACTGTTGGTTGAATCTGCGGGTGTGGAACCCACAGATATGGAGAGCTGACCATATTGAGAAAAGAACAGAGAAGTCAGACCAGCAAGTACAGTTTTCAGTTGAAAAAAAAACACAGCTTAGAAAGGAGGCTGGAGAATTCCCTGGTGGTCCAATGGTTAGGACTCTGTGCTTTCACTGCTGGAGGCACAGGTTAGATCCCTGGTCAGGGAACTAAGATCCTGCAAGCTGCGCAGTGCGGCCAAAGAGAAAAGAAAAGAAAAGGAAAAAAACAGAGGCTGAAGGTGAGAGAAGCAAGTCTTTTTGTTCTTCAAAAAGTTAGGAGGTAGCCCCAGTCCCACTCTTATTTGTGGCTGCAGAAGCCCTTAGTTTAGATGGAATCACTTGACAGATGGTGCCAGTGCCCTGCTGGTAACCCTCTCACGGCTTCCCACTACACCGACTGAAAAATGTCCGAAGTCCTTTCTGTGGTCAGCAAGCCCCTCCTAGTCTAACCCTTCCTACATCTGCTGCATCACCAACTCCTACGGCTTCTTAGCTCCCAGTCTCACCATCCGTTCTGTGCCTTGAATCCACCAAATTCATGCGTTCCCTCCTCGGGACCTTCACCCTCAGTCTCCTCTGTTCTGGTGTGCTGTCCCTCCTGAGCTTTCTATGGCTGGTTGCTCTTTTCTCATTCAGATCTCAGCTTAATTGTCACCTCTGAAGAGAGGTTTTCTTTAGCTCCCCAGCCTACAGAAGCCATCTTGTCTAATTCTCTACATTGCGCTTTATTACTATGACTCTCTGTTATTTTGTTGTTTATTTATTTGCTTCTTGTGTGTATTTCTCTGGTACAGTTTAAGCTCTAGGAAAGCAGGGACCTGGGGCATGTTTACTGCTATAGTACCAGGGCCTAGAAGTGTGCCCAGGATATAACCAGGGACTCAGCATTCATTGAGTGAATGAATGATCTGCCTAAAAGACACACAGTTCTTCACTCTGCCTCCGGCTTTTAAGGATAGTTTCCTCAAGGGGCTCTGAAAATTACAAAGGAAACAGTGCATGGATTCTGGCCCCAGTAGGCTTCTGGGCTCCGTGTTTCTTTAATTTCATGTAAATTTCTCTAAGTAAATATTCCTTAAAAGTGAATAAAATTTTATTTCGCTTTAACAAGAGAATATAAAAGTTAAAAAGGTCACCATAGTAATAGACTAATCTCAATTACCAGGGCAGCCTCCGAAACCCTCACTCCCACCTAATCTCATTCGGTGCATACGCAGCTTACCGTGTGATTTCCAACACAGCTAAATGAAATTATAAAGCAGTGTTAAATTTATTAATCATTTAATTAGCTAAATGTTCCTGCAAGTACTCACGAGATGAATGGCATGTCATTTTCTAATGCAATTTGCCTCTCAGGCAGCCAGGGTCAGAAAGGGAAACTCCTGGCATCTCGAATGAGCTTTTTATATCACACCTTTTATTAAGAGACAGTGGTGATACCATGATCGTATTTGAGACCTGTACACAAGACCGGGGCACTCGGGTGATGGAAGGAAAAAAAAAAAAAAAAAGACTCTCCATCTCACCCAGGTTACAAAGAGGAGGGGCGGGGTATCTGATGAGTTCCTCAGAGATTGCCTCTCCCTGTGTCTCCTTGCAGGGCAAATCTTTTCATATTTAACAAGCCACTGAGCAGAGCAGAGCAAAAGATAGCAGCCAGTATTAAACGCATGCTCAATCTAGTTTTATTTCTTTAAATTTACTCAGTCGAGAAAAATTTGTGGAGTGCGAATTCTCCTCATGCTAGGTGACTTTTTAATCCTTCTCCTCGTTGAGTCAGGATTTATTTCTCCCTCCCAGCCCTCCAGGCTTTGCTTGTCATCTTGGGGGTGGATGCTACACTTGCTCTTTGAAGAGGGTCCGCTCAGGAGGGGCGTTCGGACTCCTAGCATCGGGATGCGTACCTGGGGAGCTTTGGGCTTTGGGGCTGGCTTTGACCCATCATTATTTCTGACTGCAGAAGCTGTGACAGGCGGTTGCTGCCAGCTGCTTTGTAAGTCTCTTCCCATTTGCAGCGAGAGAACTGGCATTGAGAACATTGTCTAAATTCACTTGGCAAAGGAGTTGCTGGAGTGGGGGCCCTACACCCGAGGCCAAGAACATCCAAATGAGCGCTAGGCTATTTGTTCAAGATGGAAGCTGTCAGTTCTGAGAACCTCAGCGGGAGGAGTGTCTTTTTTTTTTTTTTTTTCCCCAGTATTTATTTATTTAATTGGCTGTGTCGGGTCTTAGTTGCGGCACTTGGGATCTTTCTTGCGGCACGCAGGCGGGCTCTAGAGTGTGCGGGCTCAGTCGTTGAGGCGCTCAGGCTCTCTAGTTGCAGTGCGTGGGCTTCAGAGTGCGCGTGCTCCGTAGTTGAGGCACGCGGGCTCTAGAGTGCACGGGCTGAGGTTGAACCCACGTCTCCTGCATTGGAAGGCGGATTCTTAACCACCGGACCACCAGGGAAGTCCCAGGAGGAGTGTCTTGATGCACGGATGTCCCTGGCTCGCAGAGCCACCAGGCAGGGGCAAGCTCTTCCACGTCGAGCAAGGGGGACACGATGGGACACGATGAGTACAAGTCTGAGGACTGGTTTTTGGTCCCAGTTCCCCCTGCTGTTGGCTGCAGCTCCCTGGGCAAGTCACGTCACCTGCAGCCCCATGATTCCATCATCTGTAAAATCGGGGTCGGATGAATACTCCACACTGATATCAGTAATAGCTACTCACAAGGTTGTCGTCAGGATCAAATGAACCTGTGTACTTGAAACAGTTATATAAATTCTAAAGTGGCATAGAGGCACTGTGGAAGTATTTTTTTTGGGGGGGGGGTTATTTTAATTATTTTTTTCTTTCAAGAGCAATAGCTTTGGGTCAGGTAGATGGATATATCAGACTTGGCTCTGCAGTTACCTCCCATATGATCCTGAGCAAGATATTTAGCTTCTCTGAGCCTTGGTTTCCTTAGTAATAAAATGGGAATAAAAATAGTGCAGATTAGAGAAAAAGATGTGTATGTGCGTATATGTATGTGTGTGTGTAGATACACATATACATACGTACATAAAATATATACAATACACATACATGTTCAAATATAGCCTGTTACCTAATCTAGTTTGATAAAGGTGTCTGCTGCTGGTATTACACTGCCATTACTATTTTTATTACTATGATTGTGTCAGCATTGCAGGTAAAGGGCACCACTTCCCCCCTCTTCCAAAAGACATCTGTGTATTATTTAACATAGAATGCATTAAACAGATTTGCCAAGTATAGGTAGAGGCAATTCTGGACTCACTTCCAGGATGCAAGGAAAAGAGGTAGAAATATGGCATGGAGTTTAAGAGCACTGCTGGTGGGGTGAAGCATCGCTCACTTCAAATCCTCCCTCCATCCTGTATAAGCTAAATGACCTTGAACGAATGAGTTAGCTCCCTAAGCCTCAGTTTCTTTATCTGTAGGATGAAGGTCATTACAGCGCCTCCCTCCCACTCAAGGTTGTTAGGGAAGCCCAGAGCATAATCTCGCCACATACAGTAAACAGCCAACGAATACTGGCTCAACACAGAGAGAGAGAGAGAGTGAAAGAGAGAGAAACAGAAATGAAAAAGTTTCTGAGCAAGTTACATCTAGATTCTTCACTTTCACAAATGCTGCTTCTGCCACCTCCCTGGCTTACCTTTCAACTGTCACTTTAGGTAGGATGCCCTGGGCCTTCCTTTTCCCTCCCAGGCCCCAGAGAGGCCGGCCAAAGCCTGGAGATGTGACTCGACCTGTACAAAATATCTTAATAAGTTGGCAGGAGCCAGGGCCAGAGGCAGGACACCTGTCTCCTATACTTGTCCTTTTTTGGGGGGCGGGGGCAGCTTTAAGTCATCAGTGATATTTGAATTGGTCACTGGTTCACCCCACAAACTATCCCGATCTCTTGTTGAGTGTTCCTACCTATTAACCAAGGCGTCTGATCTTACACAATTGTTTGCACGGACTGAGAGGCGTTTTTGTACTTGTCGTTGGGTTGATGAAATGCTGGTATGAGTTACATTCGATAAACCCTCATGGAGGGCTTCCTATGTGACAGGTGCAGGGGCTCCCAGGAGGAACTTTCTTCCTGGAAGTGCAGTTTCCTGTCTTGTAAGTTTGGGGCCAATGCCGTGCAGATCAGAGTAACGTGCACAGGTGCACGGATTGTACTACTCCCCTTCACCCTTGCTTGTTTCTCTCAAGTTCAGGGCCTTCTTCTGGAGCCCATATATAGGACACTAACTCTCAAGCTATCTCAGTAGCACTGGTGTCCCCCTAATGGGCAACATGGATGGCAAACATGGCAGGGCATGGATGGCCTCAGTTATCACTGGCCTTTGTGAAACAGGGAACCCTTGGGGTTGAGATCCTGGGACACAGGACACAGTTAAGAGCAGGCCTAGGGAGGGGTGAAGTTCGCCCTTGTAATTTCTCCAGGCCATGCCAAGGCCTTGTATCCTCAGCTATCATGAGTCCCCATTAAGAAACTCAAGAGTTCAGGAAAAGGGCACCCTGTATATCAGCTGCACTTGAGGCCATGCTGAGGGAGCTGGCTCTAAGCCCTGGCTGGGTCTGGGGGTCCTTCCTTGACCTTCTGCAAAGCAGGTCTCCTCAGAGGGCTGTGGAGTGAAGGCACAGGTATTGCTTTCTGCCTCCTGTTTCTCTGTAATTCATCTCAGGATCCACCTTCCCAGCCTCTGGGAAAAGAATGTTTTCTCCCAGAAAAAGTGCTTATGGGCAGATTTGGTTATTACTTATGGTTTAAAGACAGCACCTTTCAACAGTCACATGCACGTCCTCTTTCAGGCATTTATCCAAACACGTGCACAGGACGAGGCCTCTTTCCAAAATCAGTATTTGTTGACAAGCGTTACAGTATGTGTGTATGAGCCGGGTCTCTGTGTGCATTCGCTTGGAGCTGTTATATATTCCATGAGAGACACGTGTATACAAACCCGGGAAGGAGAGATCGGGGGAGAGAGAAGGAAGGAGGAGGGAAGAAAGCAAGAGAAAGAGTTAGCAAGGAAGAGACCAGAGAAAGAGAAAATAAACCAACACAGCAGACTGTGAAATATCTTAGATGCTTTGGCATCTGTCTGGATTCAGTTGTGCTGGACGCTGTCTGGGTGATCTCGAGAAAGACCATTCATCTCTCCCTGAGCTTCAGTTTGTAAAATGAACAGTTTTGTAAAATGGGAACAATCATTAAGGCACCTAATTTATAGGGTTGCTTGGAGCCCTGCAAGAGATAAGCATACAGAGAACTTCGGACAATGCCCAGCGTACAGTCAGTAATCAATAAATATTAATCATGTTATTAAAGAGAGAGAAAGAAGGGGAGGAGTGGGGGGGAACAGAGGAAAAGGAAAAGGAAGGTAAGGGAGAGAATGTAGTGTGAAAAATAAAAGAAAGGGAAAGAGAAGAGAGATTGAAGAGAAGAGAGAAGAAAGGCACCAGTCCGGCTGTCTAGAGGGAGTCTCTTTTGCGTTTTCTAGCCCGACCCACGTTTTCCTCTCTAGGTCCTTGTAGGCATGGTTTACGTACAAACAGTGAGCAGCGTAAGCTAAACACAGACTTTAGGCACATACACAGTAGGCAGGCTTCATCCCATTCACACATTCCGTTTGGCAAATAAAAGCATTTCCTCAGTGCAACTTTATGGCCCAGAAGCCGAACTACAAAAACTACAATACTGTTTTCTATTTTATAGCAAAATAGAAATCAGTACTTTTATTTCTCTTTCACGAGTTTGGGGCCAAAGCAACGGAGGAGTGCCAGTGTCTGGGTGCCCTCACGTTACCCCGGGCTTGTTGGGTTTTTTTTTCCCCTTCCACCATGTTAAATATTTCTGGTTAACCAGTTAAAACGGGGAGATGGCCATGATTGCTTTTAGATTGCCACTTCCACATGGAGTGAATTTTATAACAAGAAGCCATTTTTGCCCCCTCCAGGCTGCCCTTGTGCCTGCCTCTCTGACTTTGAGGTCCTCATTATTGTGGGTTTAAATGAAGGATGTTCATTCAGGCAGGGATGGGGTGGGGCTCGGGGGGAGGCCACCAGGCATCAGAGCTGTTATCAGGCCCTTCTATCAGGCCAAGTGACAGGCGAACAGAACAAGAATGCAGAGCTCATGGTGGAGACCTCCAGCTGACACCAAAGGTGGCTCCCCTCACTCTAACCTTGAAAGGGAAAGTTCCCACTTTATTAAAATGAATTTCAAAAGGGCCGCTCTGACAGCTGCATAATTAAATATTGGAGTGTCAGCGATAATTTATTCCACTCGCATGTGGTGGTCAAATCGTTTTCACTAGAGGGTCAGCCAGCATGGTGACAGAGGCAAGGAGACAGGGGATTCTGGGTCCTTTGTCATTTATGTAGCCACAGCCCTGAAATCGGAGACTCATAAAACATACAAATACACACGCGTACACACACACATGCACACAAACACACACACCCCAGAGAGGGAAAAAAGTGTGCATGATGATACCCTGCTGTGATTTTCCCAGTAAAACTCTCTAGTTCAAATCTGATACGCGTTCATTAGGAATAGTACGTGAGATGCTCAAGACCCATGTGTATAGACTTTTAACCTATATTTGAGGGGCTCTGTGGGTGCCATAGCTGTTTCTGGAGTACCAGTCATCCCAGGCTCCCTCTAAGATCTCTTCCTCCAGTGAACTTGGTAAAGAAGGTGATGACAGCTATGAAAGTGGATAGAACTGCTGTGACATAAACTTCTGTACAACAGTTACAATGCTAGTGACTCTCTATACTTAGTGTAAGCGCTTTGGTATCCACTGACCCTATCCAGTTAACAACAGTGAATCTATGATTGCGGAGTTAACTTCCTGTGTGTGTGTGTGTGTGTGTGTGTGTGTGTGTGTTACTGGGAGAAGTTTGCCTTTTTCAAGAAGGTGTAGTAGAAAGAACATGGGCTTTGGAGCCAGACCCAGGATGCTTTCTCATGATTAACGCAGCTAAATTTCCCACCACAGGCAGTGGCATATTGCTTCATAAATGCCTTTAAAAACTACGGAAAACAGAGCCGGAGTGAATTCAGTGTAGACCTTTGCGGGCTGTTTATTCTCTGTTTATGTTGGTGTTTTGCTCTGTTTTGTTTCACCTGGGGAGCCGTCGTGTCCTTTTCCCTCTTCAGTAATTCAGGGCTTCCTGGGGCTTACTGTCCAGAAGATGCTGCCGGTAGCTCAGAGAAGCAGAGAAGCAGTGCACGAGCCCAGTCCATCATTTCTTATTTGACCCTGTCCTGTTTACTCTGTCAGGGTAAAAGCGCAGGCCAAGCTCGGCTAGTCACTGTATTACTTTGTCACAGGCAGGCTTGGCTACTCCGAGTCAGCCTGAACAAATTACATCCCTCACTCTGTCGCTGAACCGGGAACAGGGTTATAACTCAGTCTGAGCACCGGTCCCTCTTCTATTACCTTCATAACCAAGGTCATACTAATCAACTCAATTACCAGTCCTCTCGGACATTTTCATAATGTTTTCTGCTAGTTGCTCTCCTGTGAAAATCGCTCGGTCTAAGCAAATTAATGCCATTTTTATAACTACCTACATTTCAGGTACAGTGATCTCCTTTGAAAAAACTGTATCCCCAGCAGCATGAACTAGCTTTCTCTCCCACATAATGTTCACACAAGGCGGGGTATTGCCATAGTCCATTCTTGCCTTTTTTTTTTTTTTTTTATGGTGCAAACAAATCATCTGGTTTTGAGGGAAACATGAAATTACAAAGATACTTACTTGAGTCACTTCTGAAAGCCCAGCGCCGAGTCTTCTCCCTACTTTTCACCCCTCCTCCCATCTCAGCAAGCTGGGCGTTTCAACCGGGCTTTTCCAGGCTTCAGTTCCTGACACACAGGAGGATGAAATTGCATTATTCCCCTCAGAGGTTGTATTTTAAATTCTTATTAGTTTTCAGATTGGTCCCCTTTTTGTCTCCTCTTCACCCCATCTCACTTCATATCCTCCTTTGTTTTAGAGCCGCTGGGGATGATTGTCTAGCGTTCTATTTTCCAAATGTTTTTTCAGGTTAGCTAATTTGATTCCCATAGCAGATCTATGAGAGCGCAAAATCACACCATTTGGGCAATAGCCCCTATTTTGAAATTTCCTAACAGCACAATTGCTGGGTAGCGAGTGTCTTAAAGATGTGAGATGGACTGTTCTTTTGAGTTGTGCTGGTTAATGGCAATCTAAGTACAGAAGGCAAACCACTGATTTTATTTATTTAATACAGTGAGCTAACCAGGGCACATGGTGACCGCTGTCTTTTAGTATCTCTGAACTGCCACCTCCCCTGCATGCTCAAATTATTAATTAAAACAAAGCCCCGTAAGGCTGTGTCTGCATCCTGTAGGTCATATCTTGCTCATAGTAGGCCCTGAGTAAAGCCCAGTTGAATGAATCAATTATCTCTCCACGTATTAACCCGTTAATGGACTTGCTTATTTGCTCAAAAGAGATACTGAGCTGAGTATGGAGGACAGCATCAATTTGAGCTTCATCTAAATGTTTTATTCCATTATTTTTTTTAAAAAAGGGGGGGAAAGCAATGAAGCAAATATGACAAAATGCTAACAGTTCCACTGGTGAATAGTGAGAATAAGTGTGGTTGTCATATGGTTCCTAGTGCTTTTTTCATCCTTTTTCAATAATTTTTATTTTATACTGGAGTATAGTTGAGTTACAATGTTATGTTAGTTTCAGGCACACAGCAAAGTGATTTAGTTATTACGTATACATATATCTTTTGTTTTCCAGATTCTTTTCCCATATAGGTTATTACAGAGCATTGAGTAGAGTTCCCTGTGCTATACAGTAGGTCCTTGTTGATTATCTTATATATAGTGTTGTGTATCTGTTAATCCCAACCTCCTAATTTAGTCTCCCCTAGCCTTTCCCCTTTGGTACCCCCCCATAAGTTTGTTCTCTATGTCTGTGAGTCTGTTTCTGTTTTGCAAATCAGTTCATTTATATCATTTTTTAAGATTCCACATGTAAGTGATATCGTATGATATTTGTCTTTCTCTGTCTGACTTACTTCACTTAGTTTGATAATCTCTAGGTCCATCCCGAAACATGCACCTAATGACATGAAGATCTGGGTTGGCCTGTGCCTTTTAGGGCAGGTCAGACATAAGGGGATAGAGCAGAAGGGAGGGAACCAACTCCTACGTGTACCCACAGTGCCCTGGGCCTGAACTAGGTGCTTTGCTGCTGTCTAGCATCTCATGGAATTCTTCACGGGTCCTGGGTCTTCTCATTCTCTCCAACTTAAAGACAGTAAAACCGTGGCCCAGAATGCCTGCCTCACTTACCCAAGGTTACACAAATCAAAGGAGGCAGAGCTGAGATTCAGACTCAGGCCACAATGACTTCTGCTCTTTTTTACTTTTTTCTACAAACATTTTAAAAGTTGTGAAATTCTCATAACATAAAATTAACCATTTAAAATCTACAGTTCGTATCTCAAGAAAAAATAAAACGAACTATACAATTCAGTGGCGTTTAGTAAATCTGTGATGTTGTACAACCACCACCTCTTGTAGTTTCAAAACTCTCTCATCCCAGAAAAACACCCCATACCCACTAAGTAATCACTCCCTGTTCCTCCCTGCCCACAAATCTGCTTCTGATCTCTATGGATTTGCCTCTTCTGGACATTTCATATAAAAAGTCATATAACGTGACCTTTTGTGTCTGGCTTCTTTCACTTTGCATAATGTTCTTGAGTTCATCTCACTTGTAGCCTGTGTCAGTACTTTATTTATTTTTATAATCAATATTTTTTTATTGAAGTAGAGTTGATTTGCAATGTTGTATTAATTTCTGCTGTACAGCAAAGTGATTCGGTTTTACATATATATACATTCTTTTATATTTTCCATTATGGTTTATCATAGGATACTGAATATAGTTGTCTGTGCTGTACAGTAGGACCTTGTTCATCCATTCTGTATAAAAAGCTCACATCTGCTCCCCGCAACCTCCCGCTCCATCCCTCCCCCAACCCCCTCCCCCTTGGCAACCACCAGTCTGTTCTCTATGTCCATGAGTCTGTTTCTGTTTCGTAGATAAGTTCATTTGTGTCACATTTTAGATTCCACATATCAGTGATATCATACAGTATTTGTCTTTTGCTTCCTGACTTACTTCACTTAGTCCTTTATTCTTTTCTAAATGGCTGAATAATATTCCACTGTATGGATATACCACATTTTGTTTACACGTTCATCCTTTGTCGGACAATAGGGGTGTTTCCGCCTTTTGGCTATTGTGATGCATGCTGGTGTGAACACAGGTTTCTGTGTGGACATAGGTTTTTATCTCCCTTGGGAATAAACTTAGGGGTGGGCTTGCTGGGTCATATGGTAATCTATGTTTAACTTTTGGAGGAACTGCCAAGCTGTTTCCAGAGCGGCTGCCCCATTTTACAGAAAATCCCTGCTCTTAATACCTCTCAGCATCTTCTGAGGCACTAGACTGTTCGTTAAGCTCTTTCTACAGAAAGAGTTAAGGAATCTTCTCAGGCAACTGTAATCGTCCCCCAGGGACTTAGCTGGCGCATGTGCAGCTGGAATAGCCAGGAGGCATTCAGTCCCTGTTATTTTAGTCTCTCTTTCTCCGGCTTTCCCACCCCGTTCAAGCTCCCTGTTACCCAAGAGTGGAGGCTGGGTGGCCTATAAACACAGAGGAAGACAGGGAGTGATCAGTAAGTCTTCTAAAGGCCGACTAGAACCCCGGGCACCGTCATCCCACAGGTCACTCTTCAGCGCCCCTCAGGGAAGGAGAAGAAGTCCAACCACAAACCTACACAAACTCAGACGGAGACTGAATCCTGGAGAAGTCGATCCGCCTGCCCAGCATCACAGAGCTTGTTTGCATCCGAGCGGAGACCAGAATTGGGTCTCTCCCCACCTCCATCTAATTCGTTCACAGTTTGTGAACTGTGAACGAATGTGGCTTCTAATTCGTTCACAGTTTAGAAAACTAAAGATGTCTGGGAAGAAAACCTTTAAAATATGGGCTTCCCTGGTGGCGCGGTGGTTGAGAGTCTGCCTGCCGATGCAGGGGACACGGGTTCGTGCCCCAGTCCGGGAGGATCCCACATGCGCGCGGAGCGGCTGGGCCCGTGAGCCATGGCCGCTGAGCCTGCGCGTCCGGAGCCTGTGCTCCGCAACGGGAGAGGCCACCACAGTGAGAGGCCCGCGTACCGCCAAAAAAAAAAAAAATGTGAAAGGTTTTTCATCATGTGATCTCTTCCATTTTGAAAACTGGCCTACAGTAAAACATCTTGATCCCAGAGCTTCTTTAGAGAGAAAGTTCTGGAAAGTCTATATATATGAATTCACGTGTGCAAGGCACATGCTATAGCTGTTTTAGAAACACAAGCGCACTGAGACCTTCATTTCACGATTCGGAAAAGTCCGTAGATTTTGCCCATGGAAGAGATGCACTGAGACCCGGAGACATGAAATATGTCCAAAGCCTCCCATTTTGGAGGCAGTAGCTTCTGGCTCTCGATTTTCCTGACTCTGGACTGTCGCTTATTTTTATCCTGTCACGTGTGTGAGGCCTATTATGGGTTAGAGAGCACAAAAAGAGATCACAAGACCGAGGCCAGAAAACACCATTAATGCATAAACTGCAGTGACCTTGCCAGGTGACACTTGACTTCTCCATTTGCAAGCTGGAGGAACGTGTAGAAATGCTGCTTGGCTGTGGCCACAGAGGAGAGGGTCTCCCCGAGCCCCGTTCTTGGAATTCTTAAAAACCGGACTGGCAGGCCTCCTTGGTATCTCCTTCGCCCCGCTGTCCTTCCGAAGCCAGGGAAAGCCCTCACAGCCCAGAATCAAGGACCGGGAAGGGAATTTCAGCTTCATCCTTCCCGCTTCACACAAATAGCTAAAGCCAGAAACAGTTGCACGAGTCCCAGCCAACAACTAGGAAGGAGAGTGATCAAGATACACAGCAGTCAGACTGGGCCTGCTAAACAGGTGGTGGGCAGGGTGGTTGGAAAGACCCAGATCAAGAGTCAGAGGCCTGGTTTTAGCCCAGCTTTGCTATGGACTCCCTTTGTGACCCTGGGGACTTCCCTTATCCTCCCTGCGCCCTTTTCCTGAGTGTCAACAATGAGAGGGTTCTAGATGAAATTGCTATCTGTTAGGGAAGTTCTTAGAGCAGGCCTGGTACAGGGATCTTGGACCCAGAAATAAAGATGGAAAAAAACAGATGGGAAAAATAAAAAACCCTATGGTAATAACCGTCCCAGGTAGCTCAGCAGACCTGGCTCTGCAGACCAAACCCCACTGCTCACTTGCAGGACATCACAGTCGTGTGTGTGTGTGTGTGTGTGTGTGTGTGTTTAAATCATTTTATTTTATGTTTAAGATTTTTTTTATTGAGGTATAGTTGATTTACCATGTTGTGTTAGGTTCTGATGTACAAGCGAAGTGGTTCAGTTTTACATATATGTGTTCTTTTTCAGATGCTTTTCCATTATAGTTTATTTCAGGATATTGCATATAGTTCCCTGTGCTATACAGTAGGACCTCGGTAGTTTGCCTATTTTATATATAGTAGTTTGCATCTGCTAATTCCAAACTCCTAATTTATCCCTCCCCCACCCCCTTTCCCCTTTGGAAACCATAAGTTTGTTTTCTATGTCTGTGAGTCTGTTTCTGTTTTGTAAATGAGTTCATCTGTATCATATTTTAGATTCCACATATAAGTGATATCATATGACATTTGTCTTTCTCAGTCTGGCTTCACTTAGTATGAAAGTCTCTAGGTCCATCCATGTTGCTGCAAATGGCATTATTTCATTCCTTTTATGGCTGAGAAATATTCCATTGTGTATATGTACCACATCTTCTTTATTTATCTGTTGATGGACATTTAGGTTGCTTTCAGGTCTTGGCTATTGTAAATAGTGCTGCTATGAACATTGGGGTGCATGTATCTTTTCGAATTAGAGCTTTCTCCGGATAAAGGGCATCACAATTTTAAGGACGTCCTCATTACTCCTCCCAAAAGGAGATTTTATATGAGCACAAACCAGATCAGACAAGTTGGGATCTCTTATATTTGCCTCCATCTTGGTAGAAGTTTCTGTAATGCCCTTCAGTCATCCAATCTATCCATGTTTTCCCAGGGGAAACAGTTCTCTCTTGAATGCCCTATGTTTCTTTTTACAAACATCATCTCATTGAATCCTCACTACTATCCTGACGGTATTGTCGTCATCTCCCATTTATAGTTGAGGAAAGAGGGGATCAGAGAGATGAAGTGATTTGCCCAAGACCACCCAGCTAGCAAGTAGTAAAGTTGGAATTTGACGCAGGTCTGACTCCAAAAGCCTTCTCCTCCTCTGCCTCCTAATGCTTTTTCTTGTCAGGAGCAACTTACAACCAAACTGATATCACCACTTAATTTTATCTTTGGATAAAGATGGTACCAGTCTCATAAGTCAGTGAGTTTTATTCATGCTGTAAAGTAATGGCTGATTAAGAAAATTAAATCTCACTACGAATTACTTACCTAGGAGCAAATGATTGCATGAACCCGTTGTGGAAGACAAAAATTTTACTTAAAAAAAAAAAGAGAAAAAAAAACCAAAACAGAAAAAACAGAACTTACTTTTTACAATCAAGAGCTACTTCCTCCTTTATAGTAAAATGCCCTCTTTAAGATTTTGCAAGCTCATTTCATGACTTTTTTTTTTCTCTTTAGTATCTTTCCAAATTTAGAAGTTAAATTTATAAGGCTGTAATTTGCAAGGTCATCCTTTTTTGGAAAAAAAAAAAAGAAATGTAAGCAGGAGATGAGGCCTTTCCAGGTTTGAGGGTGATAATAGCTCATGATTCTTTCCTGACTTTGGCCACGTCTTTGCAGATTCCTGTGGGTTGGTGATTATTAGCGCCTTGCCTGCAAATGGTAAATACATTGACTTATCTCCATATTCCCCACACTCCCCAGTTTAAGAAAAATGTGAGATGTTGGGAAATGTTTCCAAGAATAGACCAAAGGGTTAGCCAGCCTAGAGAAGTGAACTTGAAGAAGAAACGGCCTACGTTCAATTCCATCGTGATTCTTTGCTGGTGGCCTGGTGCTAGGCACACAGAAGGTGAGACGGATGGAATTCACGCAGTGGCCTTGGAGGGTCACGGGCTAGCTTGGAAGACAGGTGTGCTAATAGATCATTACAACATGGGGTGTGTGCACCCCAGGGAAAACACAGACAAGGTTCAGGGGCTACACAGAGGAAGGGATTAACTCTATAAGGAAGTGTTTCGATAGTGACTTTCAATTATAGGACCCATCGAATAATATGATTGTGTACTTCTGTAATAGTGTAGTATTCTAGTTATTATTTATTCCTGCACACTGAGCAAATATAATTATTATATACACCCTTTCCGCTATTAGCTGTCCTCATTCCTAGTGAAAATAGTGGTGGGTGGCTGATAAGAATAATTCTTCTGTGATCCTTCACATCATTTTTCTACTCAGAACTTAAAAATTCTTTTTTTGTTTGCTTGCATTTTTCCTAATCTTTTATATAAATGAAAACGGTACCCCTCAGGTCTTCTGACAGTGGGTGCTGATTTTGCAGGGGGCTTACCAGTGCTTTTCAAGGGCAACTCAATGTCAGATCAAGCCTCCCAAGAGAGGTTGGTCCTGCAATGTGCATCGTGGCCTTTTAATGTCATCTTGCTTTTTATCAACACATCGGCGAATGCTTTCCTTCCTTTCCCGTTGAAAGCGTTCCGTGTGGAAACCAGGAAGTTTATCTCATTTTTTTCCTGTTTGTTTTTTGATGTCTTGACAGCAGAACCGATCTTCAGAATCCTTTCCAAAAAAATGACCGAAACAAATTCGATCACAAAAGCTTTTAAAATCTGAAATCCCAGGAAGCTAATTAGTGCGTCCTTTTAAGATGACTTCCTGCATTTTTGTATCCACACAGGCTTGGGTTACAAATGCAGTTGGCAGTTTGCCACGAGTCAGGCAGGTCATCCCAGCTCTTAGGAGCGCGGAGCTTCTGCAGAGCCTGTGGACGGAGGGCAGGGATGAGACTGTCCCCTGTGTGAGTGTGTGGCTGTGATCTGCTACCAGGTAGCAGGCTGAGGCCAGGGGCTGCATTGGCTTGGGGTCCTTGTGGTTGGTTGTATACTCTGCGAACTCTTCTCATTGCCCTAATGATGTCCTTAGTTTGCTATTTCCCCACTTGACACTGAGATTCTAGGAGCAGGAACCGTATGTATCCCAGTGCCATGCATGGTACTTGGCACAGAAGAGGTGTGTAATAGATGCAGCTGCTCTAGTGCAGAAAGCACAGATTCCAGAATCAGGCAAAGAGACATGTATCCTGGAGTGCATAGCCCTCCTTAAACTGTGGCTAAGACCCCACAAGGCCTTGTGTTTCTGCTTGGCTACAAACTCTTGGAGGGCGGCCACCCCCCATCCGCGTACCCAGAGCCCCCACTCAGTACCTGGCTCAGAGCAGGCCCTTAGCACGTGTCTGCTCTTCACTGAGTAGATGTATCCATATGAATCATGCCCAGGATTTCTACCCTAAGATAGAACTTCTGGAACTTGTTTAGGTACGTGTTTGCCTTCTCCAGGAATTGGGCAATCTCACTACCAATGGCAAAAATAGACTGTGAGACATGGTTGGCTTCTTTCTCTGTGGTGTGTGTGTGTGTGTGTGTGTGTGTGTGTGTGTGTGTGTGTGTGTGTGTGAGAGAGAGAGAGAGAGAGAGAAAAGGCCATTGAAGTGTAAAATTATGACTTGAGTGCCGTGGTGAATTCATCTCATTGTGTTGGAGAGAGATCCAGGATTCTCTCCAGAGAAGTCTTCTCCAGCATAAAAACCATGTTGATCGTCACGTTTGAAACACAGGGGTGTGCATGTCTCCAGGCCCGTGTCCGTATGCATGTATGTCACTGCTGAGTGGACCCTATCGGTTCATCTCATCGGCTCCCCTCCTGGCCTTCCTGAGAGGCATGGGAAGGGCACACTCCAGATGGAGGGAACCATCCATGAACGTCTTGGAAGCATACAAAAGCCTGGTGTGTTTCAGGCACATGAAGTCATCGGTTCAGATATTTGATTATTGGGATGGCCCACGTGGATCTCTTTCACTCACCCGCATGCAGGACCCAAATGAGTTAACAGACAAAGCCTGGAATCAGAAGCTCAGTGTGTTCCAGGCAAATACTTGAACTGGTCAGCCCTGGAGGCTTCATAACCTGCTTCCCTTAGTCAGTCTTCAAAGACACAAAAAGAGACCACAGCTCACAGACACCAATTGTCAAGGCAAGATAAAGCTCCCCAGTTTATCTTGGAGATAAACCAACAAAACAAAGCAAAAAACAAACAAAAAATAACCCACCCAGTAAAACTTGAGAATCAACTTAGAGGTTCAGCAGCTGGGGAATGATTCCGTAAATCATGGTAGATCTATTTAGCAGGATGTTAGAGAGCCACTGAAATCCAACGACAGTTGGGGAAAATACTCATCATAGAAGTTTTAATGACAAAGGTGGAGTTCAAAATGGAATGTAGTCTCTGGCTAGAAGTATATTAAAGAAAGATGAACAGGAGGAGAGGAGAGAGGGGAATGTATTCTATACCTGGGTACTTCTTTCACTTTTCAGAATGTTAAAAGTTTTACCATTATGATTTGAAAAAAGTCTGATTTAAAATGTGTCACCTGTAAAATCTCGTGGAAACTTGTGAACGGCTGGATATTGTATTTTCGAGATAAGCATTTATAAGTAGCCCTCACATCTAGCCAGACTATTTACTTGAATTTGGTCTTGTGAAGCTTCAGTCCCTTGGCTTTGTAGAGTGGAAAGTTCTGAGGGGCAGGTTAATAGCAACGCCGATACAGGCATTGTGGTCCTTGCGGAAAGCACGCATTACTCAGCTGAGCACTAAACGTCAGGATGAAACGCCTCTGGGTTGTCAGTGCTGTGATGTGCACTTGTCTCTGTTGCCTTAACTGTCAGGCAGTTATTGAAAAATGGTCTTTCCCCCAAAATACAATAGTTAATGCCCGGCCTGGATGGTCATGAAGAATCCTTCCAGATTAAGAGTGTACTGATATCCGGTGAATTTCAACTTCCAGCCAAAGGACTGAGGCAGAATGAAACACAGGTGTGTTCGTTTAGGAAATTAACCAAAACGACTCATGATTAAATTTCAGAAGCTGTTGAGTAATGCATTTGATAACATTAGCAGAAATGTTCCCACCGAGTCATGAAGAAGAATAAAAGGGGAGGCTGAGTAAAGTAGCTTTCATTGAGTCTTTTCTAGGTGCCATTTTGCATAAATGCTTCTTATTCTGCCCAGTTTATCCCATTTGTTATTAGCTGTAATCCTGAAGAATTGGTATTCTTGCCTGGATCCGTCTCACACTGATGTGTCTGCTTCTCCCTCAGCAGATTCGTTCTTATTAACTTCTACCCCCTTCTGACCTCCTCCCAGCCTTGTCCAAAACCTACACGTGCACCGTTCATCCCACGTCTCTAGTGTTTGGGCTTCAGAGCAAACTATGTGGACTCCAGCTAAAACCCCAAACCAAGCTAGACTAAAGGTCGGTAAACTCTGGCTTTACAGCTCTCATGTTTAACATGCCCTACTGATTCCTTGAATGCATGGAAGACATTTGGAAACTGCTCAGCGATTAGATTTTCCAGGAAAATTTGAAATTCACCTTGTTGGCTCTGACAAAACCTAGTTCCTCTGAAGCCAGGAAACAGTCGCTTTCGCTTATTGTACACTGTGTTAAGAATTCCCTGTGCAGGTTCACGTCTGTTTTGGTTGGGATTTGTCTATATTTCCACGTGACCACCAGGTCAGCCACGTAGCTGTGCGTCTGGTCGTTCTGGTCTCCTCCAGCACAAACCATGGGGACCACCTGTGTCTATTTCTAGCTGTATGGATATGACTAGGTAGATTGTTCACTTCACCTTGATTGACTCTTTGTTCCTGGGCTAAGGCATCTCAGGGAGTGGAGACGCTAGTTCACGGAACTCATGGCCTTCTGTGGGCTGAATCTAACCCAGCGATGGCCACGACCCAGCGAGGACTTGCTCTGATCCTGATCAAGGAGGGTAGCGTCATAGGCAACTCGTGTGCCTGCTCTGTGTCCTGGGACTGATATGTAACAAAAAGATCATTTCACAGAGTTAATCATATGATTCCCCCATTCTTCTGTGAGCCCCTCTACTGTGTGGTCCTAATGTACCCATTCATTCTCACCCCCTCGGCCCACTCATCCTGCCCCCCCGCTCCTCTGATTACTCACCATTCCACTCACTGGCCACATCCTTTCCCATCTCTGAGCTTCCGGTCATATTCTAACCTCTACCTGAGTTCCCTTCCTCCCTCTATCCTTGCCTGTCAAATCCCTTATGCGTTATGCCTTTGAGTTTCAGCTGAAATGTTACTTTCTCTCTGAAACTTTCCTAGACCCCGGAGTTCAGCTATAGGTTCTTCCCTTGTGTACCCATACCTCAAGGTACGCAGAGAGCATCTATTACATAGTCTGGAAATGACATTTATGTGGATTGTTTGCACATCTGTATCATGAGCTTATTGGTTAGGATAAGCTGGGCTGCAATAACAAATAGCCCCCCAAAGGCATAATATCTCACGTCCCAAAAGCTGTACTTCTCACCTGAGAAACAGCAGAAGTGGGTGTTCCTGGCCAGTGGCAGATACGTTCCACAAAGTGATTCAGGGACCCAGGCTCCAGCTGCCTCGTGTTTCCGTTCTCCCGGTGGCTATCCGTGACCAGCTGGCTGATACCACTTACTGCCCTCAGACAATCCCACTGATAAGAGCTAACCACGTGGCCATCTAACTGCAAGGTAGGCTGGCAAACGTAATCTAGCTCTTTGCTCAGTAAGAAATGCAAATGGGTTTGGGGTGGGAAGCTGGCAGTCCGTCACAGTGAGCTACTTAAGGGTACAGACTGTCTTCTCTTGAGAATCTCCAGTCTCTGGTATAAGCTTGGGCCCCCTCTTTGGTCCCCAATAAGTATATGTGGAATGAAGAGATAGGAAAACATTAGCTTGATTTCCATGTGCCGTCGTGTCATTAAACTTTGAATCCAGTGACGTAGTTTTTTGTTTCTGGCATTGCTTGGGGTGGAGATGTGGGAGTCTTCATTTTATGGTTGAACACCAAAACACCAAGTGCTGAAGAAAGCAGGGTGATGTCTTCAGCTATATTTTCTCCTAATACAGTCATGAAACCAGAGACTTGGTGTTTTGCAAGGTGAAAAGGGCCCTGGTAATCTAATAATCCATCTTTGTGTTAAAAATAGACTGTCACCCATTCATTTCCCCACTGGCATAATACAGGCCGACCCTGGCTCCCCTTCCTGGGAGACACATCCTTTCCCTCTCATCTGTTTCCACTCCTCCTGCCTAAAATGGAATACAATGAATAGATGTATAATAAAATCTTTTAATTGTCTTAGCATATGTTGCTTTTATTAGGTGGGTATAATTGCATTCGTGGGATCACCTACAAAGTCCTTTCGAATATAAAATTGAAATGGCTTCACACTCCGTGCACAAGTCCTTCTGAGCCACTGTTTTCCCCTTCGCTGCTCCTGTCCCCCTCTCACTGTAGAGTTCACATTGAAGTGTGAAAAGAGAGCCATGGCAATTGACACATGCTGGATCTTATCAGCCTGGAGTGCAGCTGTGGCCCCATGGAAGAGCGCGACTGTCATTTCTACACCATTTATTCCTCGCCTGGCCTCATTGCTTGCTTCCTTTCGGAGGAAATTTTCCCTGTTAAAGTACTGTACTTGTCATTTATTTCCCTTTTTTTTTTTTTGTGCTCTCCCTCCGCGAACAGGTTTTGATATGCATTTATCCCAAAGGCAAGCCTTTTACACACTTCCGCTCACCTCTTAGGGTCAGGCTCCTGTGAGCTTCCCCGGGCCCATAAAAGCAACCCAACAAAGCTTTTATGGTGTCATTACAGCACCCTTAAATCCCTCTTCTTCCAGCTCCCAAAAATTCTGTGGCTGCCCGTCAATTCACCAGCTCTTTTATTTGAAAGTGGGCAATGGAGTGGGAGAGGAGAGACAACCAGCTGCAGACGTCCTTCATTTGGACCAAGCTTTATCCAACTAGGTTTGGGTTGCGGCTCATCCTTGGCACTTAAATTTGAGTCAGATTGAGCAATCTCAGAGCAATTTTTATTTTAGAACAGGGGTTGGCAAAGAGATAGATAGTAAATATTTTAGGTTTTGCAGGCCAAACGGTCTGCTTACAAATACTCACCTCTGCTGTTGTAACTTGCACCTGTGCGTGCGCGCACGTGAGAACACACACACACACACACACACACACACACACTCACACACAGGCACTATGTAACTAAATGCGTGTGGCTGTTTTCCAATAAAACTTTATTTACAAAAACAGGCAGCGGGCTGGATTTGGCTCATGGGCTATAGTTTGCCAACCCATTTTTAGATATGGAAAACTCCATCTGTCCAATCCTTCTGGTGCGTCTTCTAAGAATTCTTAGTCTACTTCAGAGTAACTTGAGTGTTCCAAAGACAGGGTGCTTTCATATCTGATGCTCTGCTTGGTTGATAGATTATTATTACCAAGAAAATTTGGCCCACTGACTTTTAGTTTCCAGTTCTATTTTCTTCTCTTTTCCTTTTTTCTTTTTTTTTGAGGGGGGGCGGTGTACGCGGGCCTCTCTGCTGTGGTCTCTCTAGCCACGGAGCACAGGCTCCGGACGCGCAGGCCCAGCGTCCATGGCTCACGGGCCCAGCCACTCCGCGGCATGTGGGATCCTCCCAGACCGGGGCACGAACCCGTGTCTCCTGCATCGGCAGGCAGACTCTCAAACACTGCGCCACCAGGGAAGCCCTCTTCTCTTTCTGTTGAATGATAGGAACTTCACATTTTTGCTTAATATATCTTTAAGTGCTTCATTTAAAAAAATAATTTCATGGTGTCACACAGAGCTGTTTAGAAACTTCAATATTAACGTTTCCCGTTTTTTACACAAGACCTTCTTGGAAAATGAGGCTTTGTCATATCCCTGAGAGGTAAATGCAGTGGTGAAAAGAATCAGTGCCCCAAATCTGCCACTGCCTTGCCAATATTCTGTGATCCTGGTGGTCCGTGTGCAGAAGCTCTCCCTCCGCGGATGGGTTTTGATATGCATTTATCCCAAAGGCAAGCCTTTTACACACTTCCGCTCACCTCTTAGGGCCAGGCTCCTGTGAGCTTCAGATGATGACCAGAAAGTCATAATCCCACTTAAACCTCATAAGAAAACTGTGGGGAACATATTAAGAGTTTTGTATTCCAAAAGCACAAGGTTAAGCTCAGAGATATGAAATTCAAAACTTGTCCAAAGGCCAGGGAAGCAATGGTTTGGACTAGGCTGGTGAATAAGTACATGAACCCATGACAGCATTTCTCCGTATTTGTATTTTCACTAATGCTGAGTGTGACAGATAATGTTAGATAACCCCTGCTTATTCCTGGGCACACACCTTGGCACTCCTTCCCACCCTCCCTGGCAGTAATACCTGGCCAAGTGACTGAATGCTAATTTATGCAATTCATGCAAAGTGATGCCCAGCAGCTCCAATCTGGACCAATGGAAACCCTCCAAGTGTGCAGTCCTCCACATTTGCTTGGTTTTTTCCTTTCGGTCTAGTTAGAATGAAGATGACACTCAGGGCGATCTTAGAATCTAAGATGAAAGAGCCTCTTCCTGTTTGTTCCCCTGAATGGCTGTGAGGGACAGACCTACCCTTCCGTTGTATTGGAGCCATTATAAATCTATTACCCAGCCCTTCTCTAGCGCTTGGGGGAATTGGGTATGGCCAGGCCCCGTGAATCCAGTACCTGTCGGAATGGGGAGATGCTGGGAGAGCCCCGACCTTGGGTCCATTGCCGTCCATTGTGTGTAAGCTGTCTGCAGACATTTCAGCAAGTAGCATGGAACTTAACCACGTGAGGTTAAGTACACTTTTATTTGATTATGTTTTGATTTGCGTTGGAATTGCAGCATAGAGGTAAAGTGACCTGTCCAAGGTCACACAGGTAAAGAAGTGCAGGTCCGAGATACAAATCCACATTTCTTGGCTCCTAGACTACGTTTCTTTATTTCCATTAGCTCTTAGGAGATGGTTGCTGTCTGGTGGTTTTCACTGAATTGCTTACTGAGAGGCAGGATGCTCTTGTGCTGTTGTACCCAGTTCAACAGGGAAGAATCTCTGATGTGTTACAAGACTTTGGGGGAATCTCTAGGCTTGATCACAAGGTGCATAAACCAGATGCTGGTGCCTAACATCCATCTCCATTCAGAGAGGGAGAGAGAGAGAGAGAGAAAGAAGAGAGAGGGAAGCTCAGTAATTTATAGGTTGACATTTTCCTTGGGTCCTCATAGTACTTGTTTATTAGAGATAATTTGCTTAAGCGTGCGCAAGGTGGAAGGTCACGCAAGGAAGGTTTTTATGAGTTGTGTACTGAATGGATCAATAGTAATTTGAATACCATAAATCTGTCCTGTTAACAGGTTTATTTCTTCATCAGATATTAATTCCAGAGGGTTTCGCCCATTATAGAATTGACATAAACCATACCGTGCAGAAGTTGCTGCCTCTGTAATCAGGTTCAGCCGCACATCTGCACGAGCCTCCATGTGCGTCCTTGACGTGGGATAGCAGATAGGCGTGGGGCAAACGTGAACCTCAGAACCCCTGATTTCCTTGGAGAAGAAACTGCAAGGAAAAATGGAGGCTGTCCGCTCATTGAATTGCTAAATCTACTTCTTTCTTCCTCTCTTCATCCCTCCCTCCCTTCTTTCCTATGTTCTGTCTGTGTGTATTCATCCATCTATCATCCATTTATTCACTCGGATTAGGAAAGTAATATAGATACCCAAGATGGAAAATTTAGAAAATCAACAACAAAAAAATAAAGTAGAAATCACTCCTAATTCCAGTGCACTACGTAGTAGCAATGGGTGCATATGAGAACGTTTCTCTCTAGTCTTTTCCCCTATCCCAGGCGTATACATTTTAATACAGTGGAGATAATGCTGTGCATCTAGATTTTTTTCAACATGTTAGATTGTTTTTGCATTACTGAGTTGGTACATGCTTGTCGAAACAAGTCAAACAATATGGAGATACGAAAAAAAGCTAAAAATCTTCACTCAACCCTGTCCCTTTGGCCAACTGGTTACTGTGGACCTTTTGTGCCTATGTAAATATGTGGAGTATATATGCATTTGTAGGGGTGGAGTTTATGTGTGTGTGTTTTAATATGATAGTACTTTGCCCATTATTTAGAATCTTGCCTTGTTCAGTTAACAATATTTGGAACGCGTATACATGAAACAGTTTTTTTAAATGATTGCATACAGCTCTGTGCTGTGGAAGAGCCCCAATTTAATCAAGCATTCTCTTAACTGATGGACAGTCCAGTTCTTTTCAGTTTTGTTATTATTCTTGTTTTATTCATTATAAATACTACGGTATTTATAGCGTAAATAATCTAGCGGTAAATAATCTTATGCATATTATCTAATATCCTGCTGGTTTTAATATTGTTGGATAGATTCCAAAATTGGGATTTCTGGGTTAAAGGTCAGGTGACATAATTTGGTATCCTGTGTTTTTACCTCACATTATATATACAAAAGCATTTCCCTACATTAACAAAACTCTTTGTAAAGGATTTTTTAAAAATCGGTTGCAAAATACTCCATCACAGAGTCGTACCAAGGTTTACTTACCATTTCCCCTATCAACGAACCTTTGAGTGGCATCCAGCTCTTTGCTTTTATAAATAATGCTGTGATGAACATCTTTCTGCATGGGTCTTGGCCCTCCCCGTGATTTACTCGGGGTCCTAGAAGTGGGATCACTGGGTCGAAGGTCATGACGCAAGGAGAGGGCTTTTAAATTGCAGGTTGCAGCAGTTCCCTTGTAGGTTTATGCTACACGTTTCATCCACAGACAGCACTTTACAAACCACAGCATAAACCCTCGGAACAATCCCATTCCCCGAGGGGAAGAGAGCATTGTTTTTAACATAACTTTACAAACATCATTCTTCTGAAAGCTTCGTCTAACCTGACCACAGCGCATTAGAGGACCTCGTAACAATCCCGGGGCAGCTTGTGGATTCTGCAGCAGACATGTCGTCGTGGGCTGCAGGGCACCTGGGGGGAGCCTCCTTCCCACCTCACCCTCACCCCAGAGATGATCTCTGCCCACACCCCCAGCTGGAGGCATGAGAGCTTGACTTCTAGGAGATGAGGGGAGGTCTCTTTTGTTCCTTCTCTGCTTCATTCTTCCGTTCAGATCGTGCTTAGTGTTTTGCCATGGGGCGCCGTTGGCATCGGGGCTGCACAATTCTTGGTGCGAGAGACAGTCCCGCAGGGGGTTTGGGTGCCCGGCTCTGCTCACTGTGTACCAGCATCACACCAGTCACTGTGACAACAGATGCCTTCCTGTGTTCCCAACTTCCCTTTCTCACACTTCATCCCTTGATCCCAATCATATACTCAGACCTGTATGTTTCCTAATCCTCTTTTATGTGCTTTATTTAAATGTGTGCCGTCTTGGTGTATGGGGTTTTTCCATAAGACCTCTGCAGTAGTGCAGTGATTCTCAACCAGGACTGGAAAGGGCTGGAAGGAGGGGAGGTGACTAGCAGGGCAATTATAACGGGGTTTGAGGGGGGTTGTTTCTCAAATAGAAAAACAGTGGTGGTTAAAAGCTGGGATTCTGAAGCCAGAAGACCTAGGTTCAAATTCTGACACCTCTTTTTACAAGCTCATGACCTTGGGCGAGTTATTAACCTCTTTATGCCTTTATTTTACTATAAATATGGGACAGTTACGGTTCCTGCGGCATAGCTTTGACATGAGGAGTAAATGAGTCACTATTTCTGAGTCATTTAGTGCTGGATACAGAACAAGTATTGTGTGTGCATGTGTGTTAGTGTGTATGTGTGTGTTTTCCAGAACCCCTACTAGGCAAAGGGATACTGGACACAAATCTTCTGGGCTGGTGAGGATAACCAGGAAGCATGCTGGGAAACTCTTAGGGCAGAAGGATCAAGAAGGTCAGGACACATGCAGTAGGCCAGTCGGCACGGTAGCATCCCTTATCTGATCACGCCCTTCTGTTGGCCAGGCTGCCGGCGGGGTCGAAGCAGGAGCACCCCTGCCTCCGGGGAAAGGGGGCTGCTGAGAACAGGAGCCAGGACCCATGAGGGAGCCTGGGCCGGCCCCACCCCCTGGGAAAGTCCTGCTGGACTCCCTTCCTTTTCATGAAAACCTAGTGGAGGCCCGAGATCAAGGTCACCTGGCGAGGCGTCGGTAATGCCTTCAAGCACCGAGTCCTTGTCCTTCCAGAAGGAAAAAATTAGAGGAAGGAAAAATAAGAGAAAACAAGATGCGTTGTGTCAGTCACTGTGCTAACAAACGTTAGCCCACGTGAAATTCACAACTGCCCTGTGAGCATAGAAGCCCAAGCTCAGAGAGGTTGAAGACTTATTATTTATTATTATTTCCTCTATCAGAGGATGGACATTTTATTTCATACATATTTCTGAAAGTGGCATGCATCTTACATTCGATGTGGGTACCTACTATACTATTATCCTCCCTTTCCAGTGCTGTGAGGACATCACTGATACATCTTACACATGATCACATAGTAAGCCGTGATCATAATCATTATTAAAACAAACATGTATAAATAACTATGTGCTACTTCATTTATGTAATATTCATAACAGCCCAGTGCGGTAGGTTCTATCATGGTATCCACTCCACAGATGAGAAAACTGAGGTACAAAATGTTAAGCAGCCAGCCCTGGATCCCACAGCTGGTTAGATGCAGAGTTGAGATTTGGCAGGTTTCCCAAGATAACACAGCTAATAAGCAATGGATCTGGGATTTGAACCAGGGTCTCTGTGACTCCCAAATCCATATTCTATCCTCTATGTCATACGGAATCCATCAGACAGTCCTTCCCTCACTGCTCTGGTCTCGATCCCCAGAATTCTGAGACCTGACATTCAGAGAGTTCCAGAACAAAACATGCTTTGATGGGACCTGTCATGTGGTCCACTCTCTTCATCACACAGACTGCGTCTTTGTGATACTTCTCTTGTCTGTGCTTTCACTGGAGGCGGCAAACATGGACATTGTCAAGGGGACTTAAAACAGGAGACGAAGTGGTGACAGTCGCCAGCCCAACCACTTAATATCTTCCTCTGAATAGCCTGGTAATGAATTAAGGCCTCCCCCCAAATCCTTCAGAATTGGCCTTTGACTTGAATAATTTCAATTCATTGAGTCAAACGCGGTTAGTCTGAATAGTCTAGACAGAAGAGTCAGCCATTCTTTTGGACAAGGAGCCTCCCATTCATTTACTCAACAAATGCTTTTAAATACTCACCACCGCCGTGGCAGGGTGTGTAGGAACAAAGAATGTCCAAAGGGGTGAGCCTGGAATGAACAGTACCGGCTGAAAGTTATCCAGACCAGAGGACCTCAGCCAAGCTTTTTGTCCACTTGGATTTTAGCATCTTTCCCCGACCACGCCTCTCTGGTGTTCTGCACCCGTTCTGCAAGCTCTCCACCCCACACCCACCCCCGCCGTGCCCTGCCCAGCAGTGCCAGGCTGTTCCTGCCTCCCTCCTCCATGCGCCCCCCAGGGCTCAAGATGGCGCACAGCCTTGGCTCAACCTCCCGGCACCTCGGTGATTCATATCTGACCCGGAGAATGTTCTGTCTTTCCCAGAAAAGCTTTCACAGGAGAGTAGGAGTCTAGAAAGACAAATAACAAAGATAGGGGTTAGAAGAGGAGGCATAAATGGCAATTTGGGTTGCTAATTCCTCCAGCTAATTTAATTCTGAATTCCCCGTGTTCCTGGCCACGATACAGTCAACTCCCGAGGAAGGTGATGAAAAGCTATCCATCAAGAAAGGATCAAAAGTTTGTTACATTTTTGGATACCTCTTTGGCTCTAGGGACTTTCCTTTAAACTTCAAACTTTAAAGCGTTGTGAGGTTGATCTGTCCCTAGCACTGATTTTTAAACATTTATGCTGTTTATAAAAATCAGGGAACACAAAAATAATTTGACTCACTCCCACCTTCTGGTCCTTTTGTGATTCTAGAGACACGGAGATAAGAAAAGCGTGGATGAATTTTATTGAATTATTAAACAGCATAGCTGGGGAAGGGGGGACACTCCTGTCTGTGAATCTAGGGAAACAACTGGTTATTTTCCTAAATTCTGAATATTTGGATTTAGAATCAGAGTCAGAAATACGGCCACCGTCACGTGGGGCCCCTGAACCAGAGGTGGAACCCCCCCATCCAATGCAGAGGGGATCTCAGCGGTGACCAAATTCCAGCCCTGCACTCTGCTTTCTCGCGCCTACTTATGTACAGTTTGAAGGAAAACATGTTAACAGTGTTAAGTGCTTTTCACCATGTTTTCAAACCAGGAGAACTTTCCCCTTAAAAAAAATTTTTTTTAATTCAAGTTCCTCGTTAGTTAAAGGGGCTGTGATTCCCCCATCAGCCAAGCCCCGTCTGTTGCCCAGGTCGCCTCTGCGTGAACTGAGAGCTTGCCGCGCAGATCTTGTGTCAAAGCTTCGGCGTTCATCTTCCATGGCTTGGGTCGCCAAGAAGATACAAGGATGTGTTTTGTCAAACACCTGCCAATGAATATTTGGCAAATGCCATTCTGGAACCCATCATAGATCTCCTTTTCTGTTGTCTCGGGAGCAGAGAAGGTGGCAGGTAAAAGGAATCAGGAGAGACATGAGGGTGAGGGTACATGGGATCGTGTGCATATCACCAAGCGGACTGCATCACACACTGCCTCACGGGAGGAGGGACTCACCTGTTTTCGAAGAAGTAGCATAAAGAAGATAGATTTGGTCCTCGGACACCTGAGGCCTGATATTAGGAAAAACATGATAAGACATACATTTAGAAGAGATGTCCCCGTGCGTGCGTGTGTATGTGTGTGTGTATTATTAATACGTCTGCTGGCCTTGACGAGGTGTATTCAGAAAGCTTTCTGGTTTCTTTTTCACATGGCCTGTACAGTCATGAATTGACGTTAGGTGTTTTCCACACTGCGGCTCTGGGTGTGAGCTTTCTTCTAGGACAGGCATACCTCATTTTATTGAGCTTCACAGATATTTTCACGCCTTTTTTACAAATTGGCGGTTTGTGGCAACTCTGCGTTGAGCAAGTCTATGGGTGCCATTTTTCCAATAGCATTTGCACACTTCACATCTGTCTGTCACATTTTGGTCATTCTCGAGATATTTCAAACCCTCCACCAGCAAAAAGATTATGACTGGTTCGACAGAGGCTCGGATGATGGTTAGCAAGTTTTCGCAATGAAGTGTTTTTTAACTAAGGTGTGTCCATTGCTTTTTTAGACATAATACTATTGCACACTTAAAAGACTACAGTAGGGCTTCCCTGGTGGCGCAGTGGTTAAGAATCTGCCTGCCAATGCACGGGACACGGGTTCGAGCCCTGGTCTGGGAAGATCCCACATGCCTTGGAGCAGCTAAGCCCATGTGCCACAACTACTGAGCCTGCACTCTAGAGCCCGCGAGCCACAACTACTGAGCCCACGTGCCACAACTACTGCAGCCCACGCGCCTAGAGCCCGTGCTCCGCAGCAAGAGAAGCCACCACAATGAGAAGCCCACGCACTGCAACGAAGAGCAGTCCCCGGTCTCCGCAACTAGAGAAAAGCCCGTGCGCAGCAACAAAGACCCAACGCAGCCAAAAGTAAAACAATAAAAAAAAAAAAAAAAAGAGAATTTCCTTCCTTTAAAAAAAAAAAAGACTACGGTATAGTGTAAACATAACTTTTATATGCACTGGGAAATCAAAAAATTCATGTAATTCACTTTTCAGTTATATTTGCCTTATCGTGGTGTCTGGAACTGAACATACGATATCTCCGAGGTCTGCCTGTAGATGCTGAGGACTATACTGACTTACTTGGGGTTGATAAAAAGGGACCTGAGCTGGATGATAATAGTGATCATAAAGTATTATTTCCCGAGGCTGCTGTATTAAAGTGTGCAAACTGGCTGTCTTTAAACAACATAAACTTATTGTCTTGAAGTTCTAGAGGCCAGAAGTCTGAAATCACGGTGTCCACAGGGCCTCTGCAGACTCTGGAGATAAATCTTCCTTGCCTCTTCCAGCCTCTGGTGGTTTACTGGCAGTACTTGATGTTCCTTGGCTTGTAGCTGTGACTCTCTCGTCTCTGCCCCCCATCCTTACATGGCGTTTTCCCTCTGTGTCTCCTCCTTTAAAAAGGACACTAGGGACTTCCCTGGCGGTCCAATGGTTAGGACTTCACACGTCCACTGCAGGGGGCACGGGTTTGATCCCTGCAGGGAACTAAGATCCCACATGCCGTGCGGCGCAGCCAAAAAAATAAAAAAAGTTAAAAAATAAAAAGGACACTAATCATATTGGATTCAGGGCCCACCCTACTCCAGCATGCCCTCCTCTTAACTAATTACATCTCTAATGTCTATTTGCAAATAAGGTCACATTCTGAGGCGTCGGAGGTTAGGACTTCAACGTGTATTTGGGCGGGACACAATTCAACATATAACAAGTAATAATAATATTACTAATATTAACAGTACAGTTGTCATTCCTGGAGCTTCTCGTGTACTTTAGGCATTTTGCTAGCAGCTTTTTCTCTTATCCTCACCTCAGCCTTTTAAGAAAGGAGGAAGTTGAGAGTTAGGGATGCTTTGATCCACATTTCTTATCTTTCCTTCTTTTCTCCTGTTCCCCAAGCCAGTTTTTCTATATACTGGTTGTTCCCTGCGAGTTCCCTGTGGCAGATGTTTGTTCCAGAGCCCAAAAGTTGACCTGGACTCTGACAAGTATCCCAGCATCACCGTGTGACAGAATTTCTGAAATCAGAGCAGTATACATTGTGCAGTAAAAGTCTACATTCTAAATGTCCAGAACAGGAGCTAAAACAGCCCTTGGAGGGTGGTGATTCTTAGGGTAGTGGTTAGAAAGTCACAGACTCTGAGCTGGACGTCCTGGGTTCACATCCCGGCTCTACCACTTACCAGTTGAATGAATTCGGCAAGTTGCTGAAATGCTTGATGTGCCTCTATTTATCCATCTGTGAAATGGGTTCATAACAGTTCTTACCCCACCAAGTTTTCATGAAAGCTAAATGAGCTTATTTATTATAGTTATTATTGCTAGAAATAATATTTTACTGCCCCCCAAACAGAGATTCAACAAGCCTTTTATCATGTACCTCCAGTGGGCAAAGTACTCAAAATCTACTCCTTTGTCTTGTAATTTTGAAAACAAAAAAAAAATAATTTCAAATGAATTCTTTCGAGCTGTGAGTCCCCCCTGTGCATCAGCCATGGATGCAGCAAAGCATAATTGATCATGTTCCTTTTTATCTCTAATTGGCCACTATCTCTTCCACACATAGGGAGGCAGGCTGTGCTCTTCAGACACAAATCCCTTTTCCTGCTTGCTGTGTAATTCTGCCCTTTCCTCCCTGAAGCTGCTCATTGTTGACAGTGCTCGTGTGGGGTCACTTTTTTCCTCCTCTCCTTCCTGGAGTGTGCCTCAGATGGAAACCCAAGTTTTTTTGTTTTGGTTTGGTTTTAATCAATTTTTTTGAAGTATAGTTGATTTACAATGTTGTGTTAATTTGTGCTGTACGGCAAAGTGACTCAGTTATACATACATATACATTCTTTTTTTGTTTATATTCTTTTCCCTTATGGTTTATCATAGGATATTGAATATAGTTCTCTGTGCTCTACAGTAGGACCTTGTTTATCCATTCTGTATATGAAAGCTCACATCTGCTCACCCCAACCTCCCACTCCATCCCTCCCCTAACCCCTCCCCCTGCCTTGGCAGCCACCAGTCTGGTCTCCATGTCCGTGATTCTATTTCTGTTTCGTAGATAGGTTCATTTGTGTCATATTTTAGATTCCACATATAAGTGATATCGTGTGGTATTTATCTTTCTGCCTTACTTCACTTAGTATGATAATCTCTAGGTCCATCCATGTTGCTGCAAATGGCATTATTTGCATTCTTTTTTATGGCTGAGTAGTATTCCGTTGTATCTGTGTAGCACATCTTCTTTATCCATTCATCTGTCGATGAACATTTAGGTTGTTTCCGCGTCTTGGCTATCGTGAATAGTGCTGCAGTGAACGTAAGAGTGCAGGTATCTTTTTAAATTATTGTTTTCTCTAGATATACACCCAGGAGTGGGATTGCTGGATCATATGGTAATTTTATTTTTAGTTTTCTGAGGAACCTCCATACTGTTTTCCACAGTGGCTGCACCAACGTACATTCCCACCAACAGTGTAGGAGGGGAAACCCAAGTTTTGAGCTTGACAAGCAGAAAAGGGGGAGAAGGGATGAGATGGGGGCAGTGAGATCTCCTGCAGTTAAAATGGAAACACCCACTTTTGCCCTCGGTCCCCAGGAGAAATGTCCAAAGGAGGCAGGCGTTCAGGCTGGCCCCGGGTTTGTGGTTTCAGACACAGCCTTGTCAGTGCTCACTCTCTTCTGTAGTGATTGTGCAAAAGTCCTCCCAGATGCTCTGGATTTCTTTTTGAAGATTTCCCACCTTCCTTTCTCACAGCCTATTTGGGTGGGTACCGAGCTAAGCACCGTTTTGTCGAGAAACTCCAAATTCCTAATCGAAGTGCCTCAGAGAATCGTTCTCCTTTTGTTTTGCCTCATTTCCACACTTGTGAAATCAAACTTGCCGTTCAATAGCAATTTATATAGCAGTTCAGCCTTCGAAGCCATCTGTTGCCGGGCAGGGGCGTAGAACCCCTGGCTGCAATGTGCCGGGTTGGGTCTTCTAAGCCTCTTAGCACAAAGGCATGATGTTTCAATCCTGCAAGTGAATTGCCACCTTTATTTCCAGATTCTCCTCCAAATCCACAGGGCTCTCTAGAGACATCGGACAGGGATCAGTATTTGCTTTTCCCCGGGTCACGCTCAGCGCTCTCACGTTTCACCTCTGTTGTTCCTTTGCTTTGCCAGTACCAAGGTGAGCTGGAGGCATTAGGATTCACACCTGTGTGTGAACAGCCGAGCCAGCCTGCACCAGAGGGAGAATACCATTTCTCATAAATGCTTAATAATGGTAGTCTTTATTGCATCCAAATCTATATCATGACACGTAGTGGAAAGTTTTTGGAGAGAAAATTTTCTCTATATAAACATAGGGCAAGAGATGGGACCAGAGCACCAGGCTTTCTGTGGCCAGCGTAGTTCATACTCTTCCAAAATATCATTAACTTTCTGAAAAACGGAGCATACTGAAAAGGCATCTCTCAGGAAAGCCTGTTTCTCCAGGAATAATTAGACTAATTCGTGTTCCAATCTAAGGGGATCGCCGTTCTCCTTTTACAACAGATGTTAAAAGGAGAGATGAAGAATGTGAGAAGAGGACTTTGATCCTGCTGTTCTGACTTGCTTGGCTGTGCTGACATTTTAGGCGCAGAAAATAGTTACGTGCTCGCCCCCCCCCCGGGGGGTGGGGGGGATGATTCTTTGGCGTTTTGCAACTGATAAGACCCGAGTGATTTTTCTCAGAAATTGACCTCTTTAAAAGTGTCCAAGTGGTCTTTTTCTTTCTGTAGCCTTAGGACACAGACCCCGAGTGAGGTGACAAAGGATAAAGATGTATTCCTTAGGAGGCATTTGATTGCTTCATTATATTATCTTTCCATGGAAATGATTTCATAGCAAGTTTGTTTTTTTTTTTTAACGGGAAAAATGCACAAGAGTTAATGTGGAACCATGAGGCAGGGATTCCTGACTGAGGTCTGGATTTGAATTCCAAAGACCACAGGACTTATTGATGTGTCTGGATATTCAGGCCTCGGGCAAGGGGCTTAGCAACACATTTCCTGGATTAAACTAGCATGAAAGTTCAGTCACACATCAAGTCCATTTTGTCAAGAGAGGGAAATCATTTAGAAGATAAACTCGTTGGGATTACTGCGATGATTAAGTCGTGGTAGAAATGGGAGGGCAAACCATGGCCTCAGGCCAAATCCTACCAGCTGTCTGTTTTTGTCAATAAAGTTTTATTGGCTCACGGCCATGCCTGTTTGTTGATACATTGTCCCTGGCTGCTCTGGCCCCGCAAGAGCAGGGCTGCTGAATAGCTGTAACCTTGCAGTGTTGCAAGCCCCAAATACTACCTGCCCTCGGATAAAGAAAGTTGTAGGACCCTTGAATAAGAAGATGAACTAGTTGGTGTTACCTAAATTTTTTGAATTGTGGCTCCGTCTCTCACTTGCCTACATGTTGGAACAAAGGAGCAGATACACCGAAGGTGATGTGTCTCTAATAAGATCCTTGGGGCGGGGCGAGGGGGAGGGTGGCAAACAAATCGGCACCTCTGTTGATGAGAAGAAAAGGCTGTAGGGACTGCAGGTGGAAATCAGAACACCCTGGCTTTCCTGTGCATATTTCTGTTTATTTAAAAGTAGCTATCACCGCCCAAAGAAAAGGATCTCCTTTCCTCGCCAGCTACTTGATAAAAGCCCAGTTTTTATACTTCCTAGCTAGATGGAGGTCTTTGGGAAGTTCATTCCTTGCTCAATCACCGAGGATCATTTGAGACATCATTGGCAGACGGTTTCGGTCAAATCCTATTTAGACTGGGCAGAAAAGTTTTCAATCGACAAAACCACCAAATAGGCCATGATAAAGAATAAATACCAGCCACCCTTGACCTGGGTGAATGTGGGAATGTAATAGAGCCTCTAGCCGAGGGAGAGAGATGATGCTGGAAAATCCACGAAATAAATCGTCTCTTTAAAAAATCACATAGTCCTGGGGATGTGTACTTCTAAGCCCAGCCTTCAATGGAAAAGTACTTAGGGTGCAGCAAGTCGTTTAAACAAAATCAGTGGGAAAACAGGGAGTTTCAGGGAGCAAAAGATCAGGTTTTCTGGGCTCACCAGACATCAGGTGATTTAAGCTAAAAATGGCTTAAAATACTGCAGTCACTTGAAATGCCTTACATAAACTGACCAGGAATCTGGGGCATTCATGCTCAAGACGGTTTTCTTCTCCTCAAGATAAGGGGTGGGGAATTAGTCATCGGTTATTTCCAGATAATGTAGTTAACACCTCGTGTAATATTAGCTGGGCTGGGAGCTCTGCTCTCAGGACCGAGATTGTTCCTGCCAGTTTTAATAAGGACTATGTGTATTTTTCAAGTCTGGGTAGCCACTGGTGAGTCATTTCTACAATCCGCCTGCTTTTGGGGTACAGTGGGGCAAAAAGTCCCCCCCAAACAGCTGTTCAGTTATTAGTTCAGTTATTCATTTATTCATCGCATAGTTACTAAGTACCTCTGTATGCCAGGTCCAGTGCTAAATGCTGGAGAGACGTGTGTGTATAAAATGTCAATTGCAAGGAGCTTATCATCTCTTGGAATTTGTGGCCTCATCTATATCGTGCAAGAGATGATTTGACAGCTGAAAGAGACGTGAGGTCATATCTGGTAAGGTCTCTGTTGAGCAAGGGAAGGTTTAGGGTGGCAAGATTTCTTCTGAGGTAGCACAGCGATTCAGAAGCACCACCAAAGCTGATCCACGTGGCTCTCTGTTTATGAGGGCAGCCTTCCTCTCACTTACGTTTCGTATACTTTTGATTTCCTGTGTGGGGTCCACCCCATTTGCTTAATTCTCACTATGAGAGAGACGGAACAGTGAGAAGAACCCATCTATCCCTTTTCACATTTGAATTCCAATCTGCCACTTACTGGCTGTGTGTCCTTGGGCAAGTTGCTTAACCTCTCTGAGCTCCAGTTTCCTCATGTGGCTGCAGGACTGAGGTGAAGGATTCAGTGACTGGGGAGAAGGTGAATTAAGGAAAGGCCGTTTACTCCTTGACCTTCATATCTTTCTGTGACTTTGGCTCATGAATAGTGGACAGAAGTTGGTCTCCGTGGCTGGGAATCACTCAAGGGTTGCGACTTTTCTGCCGTCTCAAGCCTCTCTGATACAGAGTCAAGGCAAATGCTCTCCATTTCTTCTTCTGGTGCTTTCTGCTGGAATCTCAAAATACAGACTAGAAAGCACAGGCTCTAGAATAGGATAGAGCAAAGGTCACAGCCAAGTTCTAGTACCCCCACATACCCATTGCCTACCCACAGGGGCCCTGTAAAGGGGAGGTAAGAGTTAGTGCCTGGGAGGGTTGTAAGAACTCGTAGTTGTGAGATTACAAAGCCCAGCCCCTCTTCAAAGGGCTGGAATCTGGGGGGAGGCTGGAGTTGTGTGGCTGAACTTCTAAATACCTGGACCTGAGCTCACTCTTGCACCTCATCTACAACCTACCACAAAATCCCTGTGGATGTGGCACCTGTCAGTTCTTTCCCAAAGGAGTCCGCTTACCCAGGACCAGGCTCTGCTGATTTCCTCAAGCCACGCCCTCTGCTTAGTAGAGGGTACAGTCCTTCGGCATCACCCGTTTGCCAGGGGTAAAAGGTGACATCAAGATGCCAAGGGCTTCCATGAGACTTTGTCTCCTCTCCTTCTGGCGTCAGACTCTGGACAGTTCTCCAGCTATAGAGAGACAGGAGTCCAGAGGCAGCTGTCAAGCCTATTTCTCCTTCACCCCAAAAATGTCTGCAGGCGACAGCTAACTAACCCCATGGGCCAGGAGCCTCGCAGCAATCTGCACCTGGAAAGCATGTTCAGGGGCGAGAGAAAGCTCCCCGGGACCTGCAGAAGCGTCCTCTTTAGCTCCTTCTTGCCTCCTGTGCTCGAATGGCCCCTGGGGTAACAGGGCATGTGTTTGAACCCTAGCTCTGCCACTTCCTAATCGTGTCTACCCGAGCAGGTTTCTTAATCCCTCCGTGCTTCAGTGTTCTGTAAATGGGGTGCATAGTCACAAATCTGTTTCACAGGGTTTCTTTCTTTATATATCTTGGTCGCATTGGGTTTTTGCTGCTGCACGCGGGCTTTCTCTGGTTGCGGCGAGTGGGGGCTGCTCTTCGTTGCGGTGCGCGGGCTTCTCGTTGCGGTGGCTTCTCTTGTTGCGGAGCACGGGCTCTAGGCGTGTGGGCTTCAGTAGTTGTGGCACACGGGCTTAGTTGCTCCACCGCATGTGAGATCTTCCCAGACCAGGTCTCAAACCCGTGTCCCCTGCATTGGCAGGCGGATTCTTAACCATTGCGCCACCAGGGAAGCCCCTCTTTCACAGGGTTTTTGCAAGGACTAAATGTGTGTGTGTGTGTGTGTGTGTGTGTGTGTGTGTGTTGAAACAGAGCAAGCTTAGATCGGTGTCTGGCAAGTTGTAAGCAAAATATAAATGTAGCTTTCCCGTGAGTCATAACTTACAGAGAACAACGGTATCGAAACCATACCAACAATAATTTGGAAAGGAAATAATTTGACCACTCATTGTGTGTATGTAGCAACTGAGTTTTGTTGATTTCCTTTTCCTCTGCCCTGCAAAGGATATTCGATCAGATACCCATTCATCTCTTTAGAAATATTTTGTTAGCTACCTACTGTGTGCCAGGCACTGGGTTGGGCCAGGGACCCACGTCAATGAGGTCGGAGTCTGACAGCACACACCCAGCTACGTAATAGGATTTGGGACAGAGAGTTAAGGTCAGTAGAGGTGTCTGGTAGAAACTCACATCGGAGGTGACCCTGAACTTGGTAAAGATGGGAGTTGTCGCCTGCCCCGTATGAGAACTCTGCTCAGACATCACGTACGGTGCCTCCAGCCTTCCCAGTTCCCTTCCTCCCATTCCCAACCTCTGCCCCATCCTCTTAGCTCCCGAGTTCCATGCTGGGAGCTGGCGCATTGCTCGGTGCCTTCCTGTTCCGTACGCATCACTCTGCTGAGTCAGGAGTTCACGCTTCTCCATCTGCTTCCCATCTTCCAATTTTTTTGTTGTTGTAGATGTTTCTCGATCACTGAATTAAACACTTTTTTCCCTTTAGTATACTGGTAATCGAGTTTCTGGAGGGAGGGCCGATAAAAATGCCTGAGTTGAATCTACCACGTCTACACAGGCGCCCCTCCCCCCAAATCTATGCTTTTTGCACCATGACATAGCCCCAACACTGAAGGATGAGCAGGGATCACGCAGGCAGAGAGCGTTCGTGACAGCTGCCACTACTTCCACTACACCCACCCTGCCTTTATCTGCTGAGCGTTACGTGCCAGCTCCGTGTAAATATGCTACATACACAGTCTGACTTAGTTATCGAAATTATGCTATCTGTATACCAGCAACTCAAGTTTACAGATGAGGAAGTGGGCTCAGAGTGGTTAAGTTTACGTCTCAAAGTCACCCAGCTGTTGTTTCTTGTAGTTTGGGTGCCCCAGGAGGCTGACTCCACAGCCGAGATAGGCGTGAGGCTCGTCAGGTTGTGCTCTGGGGATCCACGCCTGTAGGGGAGCAGCGTGGCCAGCAGGGTGGGGCAGGGGGAGGATTGAGCTGTGATGTAGGAGCAACAGACACTTCACCAGTGCCGAGGAGACTAAAGCCAGGGTGACCCTGCAGAGATGTCCTGAATTGGGACAAAGAGACCAGGCAGTCATTAATGTGGCTGCCTCCTGGATTGGATGCATCCTTGGGCAAGGCAGCTCCCTCTAGCTGAAGGCACTTCCTAAGAAGGGATCCTGCCACTAGCAAACAGCAGCCCAGACGCTGGGGAAATGAGTGCCTCCTGGCTCAGAATGGGCTTCTGGGTAGCACACCACAGTATCCACTACAGTGTCACAGGCTGACTTGGAAGCCACATCTCTCTCACTTTAGAGTCTGTTCATGTAAGTGGGGTGCAGGACAGAGGGCAGGGAGAAGAGAAAGCTAGAAAGGTAGGTCAGCTCGTCTAAGGTAGGAACTTGTACCTCACAAAGGAGCCGGCCCTGAGAGGGGATAATAGTTACGTCTGATCGGAGAAGTGCCATGTTCCCGGGAAACCATCCAGGTGGTGGTACACGGACTCCTAGAGCAAAACCAGTTGGTGGGGTTCATCTGATATTCTAGATATACCTGCGTCAGGTATTTCAGTTGAGAAGGAAAAGAAAATTTCATTCTTTTTCCTTTCCTTACATCACGGGTTTCTGTTTCTTATTTGAAAATGCTATTCCTCCCATAGGGAAAAGGTTTGGTTAACGCGGGTGGTAAAGCTATCTTTGTTTAAAATATTCTCTTTGAACGAGGGAACAGTGACATCACTAAGTTCTAGGACAGATTCTTCTCGGGCAGTGTAATCGTTAGGGACCTGTTTGTGCGTCCATTTGAGGAAGTGACAAAACCAAAAGCAGTTTGGAGGTTTGGCACCTTCGCTATAGTCAGAGGAGTGCGATGTGAACGCACACCATTCTCTTCTCTGCGCCCTCTCCTGTCGGTGACCAGACCGAACCAAGGAACCGTCCTCAGCTTAAGGACACATGCCCTAACTCTATGTTCGGGATAACCAGAGGGTTTTCTCCGCTCACCAGGCTTGTGATGCTGCACCAAAGAAGTCAGTTCTGAGCCTGTATAAGCCCAGCTTCCATTAACACCTGAAAAATAACAATTCACTGTCCTGAGATGTCCAGTCCCATGAGGGGCCCTGTCCCCTCCTCTCCCTGGTACCCTACCTACCCGGTCTCCATTCCCTCCTCCCATATCCTCTTTTTTTTTTTTTTAAATTGAAGTATAGTTGATTTACAATGTTGTGTTAATTTCTGCTGTACAGCAAAGTGACTCAGTTATACATATATATATATTCTTTTTTTATATTCTTTTCCCTTATGGTTTATCATAGGATATTGAATATAGTTCTTTGTGCTGTACAGTAGGACCTTGTTGTTCATCCATTCTGTATATAAAAGCTCACATCTGCTCACCCCAACCTCCCACTCCATCCCTCCCCAACCCCCTCCCCCTTGGCAACCACCGGTTCATTCTCTATGTCCATGTTTCTGTTTCGTAGATGGGTTCATCTGTGTCATGTTCTATTTTATTTCTTTTAATTAATCAATTTATCTTTGGCTGTATTGGGTCTTTGTTGTGGTGCACGGGCTTCTCACTATAGTGGCTTCTCTTGTTGTGGAGCACGGGCTCTAGGCGCGTGGGCTTCAGTAGTTGTGGCACACGGGCTCAGTAGTTGTGGCTCGTGGGCTCTAGAGCGCAGCCTTAGTAGTTGTGGCGCACGGGCTTAGTTGCTCCGCAGTATGTGGCATCTTCCTGGACCAGGGCTCGAACCAGTGTCCCCTGCATTGGCGGGTGGATTCTTAACCACTGCGCCACCAGGGCAGTCCCTGTGTCATATTTTAGATTCCACATATAAGTGATATCATATGGTATTTGTCTTTCTTTCTGACTTCACTTAGTATGATAATCTCTAGTTGCATCCCTGTTGCTGCAAGTGGCATAATTTCGTTCTTTTTTGATGGCTGAGTAGTATTCCATTGTGTAAACGTACCACATCTTCTTTATCCATTCCTCTGTCGATGGACATTTAGGTTGCTTCCGTGTCTTGGCTATTGTGAATAGTGCTGCTTTGAACATAGGGGTGCATGTATCTTTTTGGATTAGAGTTTTGTCCGGATATGTGCCCAGGAGTGGGATTCTCTTCTCCGTGGTACCCTACCTACCTGGTCTCCGTTCCCTCTTCCTGTGTCCTCTTATTCCCACCCACAGCCCTGGAGGGTCCCAGATCCTGTGTCCCTAAATGAGAGACAGCTTGAGGGTAGAAGGGTCTCTTTGTCATCACATATGGATTCCACTTGTTGTACAGAGGATCTAAGGCAACAAGGGTGCTGTTTTCAAGGATGCTGAACTCACAGGGAGCACAGTTCCCAGTGAGCCAGGGAAATCGTTAGGTCTGGAGTCAGGCCGATCTGGGTTTGGATCCTGGCACTACATTCAAGTATTACCTATGTCTTGTTGTGGAAAGATCTACTATGATGATTGTGCAAAATCTTGACCTACAGATGTGCAAGAACACTCCTGTGGCCCTTGGGTTGTGAACATATCCCCATTTATCCCGGTGCCAGTGCTCAGGGTAGGGCCTGGAGTCCAAGTGATTGGGCTCAGCCTCTGACTCTGCCACTTTGCCCCTTGACCTTTGCCTCTGTGGGCTTCAGGACCCTCCCTGTAATTGGGGAGCGTGGATGCAAAGTGTGGACGCTCCCTGGAAGCATTTGAGGCACATGCATCCCTCAGCTTGAGGGATGCCCCTCACAATCAGAATTTAATGAACAAGAATGATCTGTTCCTAAGTCATTTCACTTGCTTGAGCCTCAGTTTCCCTATAAGTGAAATGGGGATAATGATGCCTCCACAGGGCTCTGGCAAGAATTCAGCAAACTGTAGGGCTCAGCACCTAGAAAGTGCGATAGAAGGTATCCATGCCCCGTATGGGATTCATACATCAGGGGACTGCCTGGCCAAGTCATTCGATTAGGAATCCACAGGGCACAGATGGTAGAGGACAGGTTTTTCATCCACCTGGACAGTTTGACGGCCAGCTACACGACTGGCTGTATCCCCGCTGACACCTGGCTTAGTAGCTACTAACTTATTTATGCATCTTCCTTTTTACAAGCCAGGCAATTGTGAGAGGAGGAATCCCATCAGGTGTGGCAGCCAGAGGTGGGGGAGAAAAAGCAGACTAAGGTGTCCCTCGGTGTTCCCCGTCGTCCTAAGGTCAGCATTTGTCTGAACTGCGAGGGCAGGAGAGTTTAACTGCAGTTGGCTGGTGGTGAGCCCGCCCTGGTGGGATGCAGCCAGACAGCCCGCAAACGCCCAACCATAAACCCCGAGCCCTGCCGGCTTCCAAGAACTCTCCTTTGCGTGAGAAGCAATTTGCAGAAGAGGAACAGGGCAGGGGAGGGGCGTCGGGCCCAGGTATTGTCCCAAACCACATGCAGGCAGAAATGGTGCCCCCGGACTTGAGGACGCTGGACCAGCAGCCAGGGGTCGGAGGACCAAGACATGGAGCTCGGAGACGAGGAAGAAGGTCCCCGAGGCTCTGTGGACAGGGACGTGGCCAGGGAGGGAATATGTACCTAGCCTGATGGGGCTACGTTTGCATGTTTACACATAATCCCAGGATGCCGTGCCGTGAACGGGGTATGGGGTCAGAGCGGGCATTAGCCATGAACGAGAACAGGGGCTTTGAACCAAGACGGACTCAGTTTGGATCTTCGCTCCATCACTTCCCAGGCACGCGGCTGTGAGTGACCTCACCTCCCTTATAGCCTCGACAGTAATAGCCGCCTGGTGAGGTGGTCGTGAGCGTCAGGAGTAATAATGGGCCCTTGGCACGGAGCAGGCTCTCGGTAAGCAGCAGCCGTTACCATGATCGGTACCGCTTTGTTGCTGTCGTTGGTCGGGGCCGGACTAACCCTCCCTAAGGCGGCTGTCACGTCTCATACTCACCTGGCCAGGACGTGAAGAACTCAGGAGGGGTTTGGCAGGGAGATGATTAAGGGGCTGGAAGATGACTGATGTGACTGTACCTAGGTTGGGCAATGGCTAAAGGGGAGGCGCTGGGGCAGGTGACTGGTGAGTTTCTAGAGGGAAGGCCGAAAGGAGGATGATGTGCAGGTTTCGTCTCTCCCGGGGGTTGAAGGGAAAGCGGGAGAGGTGGGTCGGCTAGGAGGAGAATTTCTGACCAATAGGAAAGTTTACACCTGGATTTAGGAAACAGCCTGGGGTTGCTGAATGGGCCGCCTGGGCTCCCTTGCGAAATCGTCGGGATTGGGCTGAAGTTGTCTTTTAGCTGCTACAATTCAGAATGTGGAACTTGCCACAGCTAGAAGGGGGGAGTCTGAGCTGGAAGACGGGCCAGGCCAGAGAGTTTCCCATCCAACCATCTCCTGCAGCCCAGACGCCAGCAGCCCTTGCCTCTTGCCTGTGACCGCATCCAAGCACAGGCAGCTGGTTGATTTTCACTGCGCATGTCTCCCACGCAGCCTGCCCGTCCCCCTCTCTCTGAGTTTTGCGTCCAAATCACAGGCACTGTCAACGTGCTGGGGGCGGGGGGGCATCAGTATTTCTGAACCTGGTGGCACGTTTTCAGTGAGTGAGAATAACCCTACGTCTTCAGGAGCTGCATTAGAATCAAATGCCAAATTAAACAGCCACCAGGTGAATGGATACAAATTTACATCCATTCATACACGGGTCGCTTTTGCTGTTGAGCTGACTGACTTCTGGGCTCTGAGTTGAAGGCCCCAAGATCTGCCTGCCTGGTGGGAAGAGTGTGAGAAAACCAGTTTTCATGCTTTGAGGCAAAAATCCAACCGGTGGTATAAGAGAGACAGGGTTAATTGACCCTACAAGGTACAACAGAGATGCATAGGGGCCCATCATAGAAGCAGCACTGGAGCCAGCTGGGCATGGATTTCAAAGAGGATGTCACCACTTACCAGGTGGAGGACATTAGGCCAGTCCAGACCACTTCTGTGCCTCAGTCTGCTCCTCTGTAAAATGGGGCTAATACCCCACAGGGACGGATCCATGTATTTTTCTAACATTTTATTACAAAAGTTTTCAAATCGAAAATTTGAAAGAATAATGTGGCAACCACCCATCTACCCAACACCTAGATTCTACATTTTTACTGCACTTTTTTAAAATCGAATTTTTATTTTATATTGGAGAATAGTTGATTCACAATGTTGTGTTAGTTTCAGGTGTACAGCGAGCTGATTCAGTTATACATAGTCACATAAACATTTTTTCAGAATCTTTTCCCATATAGGTTATTACAGAACGTTGAGTAGAGTTCCCTGTGCTATATAGAAGGTCCTTGTTGATTATCGATTTTAGATATAGTGATATGTATCTGTTAATCCCAAACTCCTAATTTACCCCTTCCCCTCACATTTCCCCTTTGGTGACCGTAAGTTTGTTTCTGAACTCTGTGAGTCTGTTTCTGTTTTGTGGATAAGTTTGTATCATTTTTTTTAGATGCCACATATAAATGATAGCGCGTGGTATTTGGCTTTCTCTGTCTTACTTCACTTAGTATGATAACCCCTAGTTGCATCCATGTTGCTGCAAATGGCATTATTTCATTCTTTTTCATGACTGAGTGGTATTCCATTGTATATATGTACCACATCCATTGTATATATGTACCACATCTTCTTTATCCATTTGTCTGTCGATGGACGTTTAGGTTGTTTCCGTGTCTTGGCTATTGTGAATAGTGCTGCAGTGAACATTGGGGTGCTTGTATCTTTTTGAATTATGGTTTTCTCCAGATATATGCCCAGGAGTGGGATTGCTGGATTATATGGCAACTCTGTTTTTAGTTTTTTAAGGAATACTGCACTTAAAAAAAACAACTACTGCACCTGCTCCCTTATCATTCTGTCCATCCCCTTTTCTAGGAATCATTGCCCAGGGATGTTGGGAGATTTAGAGTAGACATGTATAAAGGGCCAGGGCAGGGGGCAGGGTCTGGAATTTTACAGTGCTTAATACATGACTGTGGCTGTCGTTGAGATGTCAGTGCCCCGGTTTCATGGATGTGAACTTGGTTCTGGCTGCTGTGGTCGGGGGAGCAGAAAGACCAGTGGAATCCATGGCTAGGCTGGTACCCAGAGATGCTGGGTAAAGATTGTTGAGAAAAGTGACCGCCTCTTGAATTTCTTGCTCAGAAGGTAGGAATGTCCACCCCCCCCCTACTTTTAAGTCCCTCGGATGAAGGACAGATGAGCTATTTTGATCTGTATGCTTCCTCCTTCAAATTGTTAACAAACGGACCTGTAGCCAGGATGGAAGTACTATCTATGGTGTACTCAGGAAATCTCCAGACGTTACAACCGTCTTCCCAAGAGCCCGGTGAAGGGGCTGTTACGACGTCCATTTCATAGATGGGGAGACCGAGGCTCAGTGCCTTGTCACAGAGCTGCCAGGTGGCCAAGTCGGGACTCGAATTCATGTATCTCAGACTTCGGCTCCTGGGCTTTTACCACCATCCCACACCGCCACCCGATCTGCAAAAATACCCAGAGCTTCCGTCTCCTCCCCACTGCTTATCCTCATTTCTCTTCATGACTCACTCAAAAGGGATGATACTGATTCTTGTTCAGATGAGGTTAGAGAGGCTCTCTCCCATCCCCGGGTGGCTGCAGGGGGCCTTTTAAAAAGGGAAAACTACGGGCAGTGAGGGCTGCTGCTTCACTCGCTCTACAGGGGAATCGGCTTGGATTTGTACGGGATGCCAGGGCTGGCTCAGTTTTCTAAAGCCCTAACTTTGCAGCATTCTTCAAGGGCCCCAGAGAGTTCCTTGTGCCATGAAATTTAGTTGGGAAACTTCAATAAAAAAGTCCCGAAGGAAACTGTCAATTAACGCACTTACACCGAAGCATCATACTTGGGAAGAACACCTTCAAAAGCCAATGCTGTTTTCCAACCATTAAAGAGTTTACGTGCAGCTTGGTTTCCATAGATACCTGAGGTAATGGCCCCCTTCCCCTCATTGAAGAGTGAGTGTCGCTTGATTTCTTTCTTTTTACCTTAGTCTTTCATACTTTTTCCCTCCATCCCCATTTATGAAAACGAAAGATAACTAAATTGAAACCTGGCAGTGAGATCTGTCTGAGGAAGAGTTTGATTTATAAGCTCGGGGGGGGTCTTCATTTTCGCTCCCCTAATACTTCACGGCTTCTGCAAATAGTGTTGCTACATACAAGGAAGAGATGGAGACTTTTCAGGTGATCAAATGAGTTCCCCGTCAAACACATAAACGTATTCGAAAGGGAAAGGGCAATGGTCTGTTGAAGAGGGACTGAGCTTTGGGTGTAGGGAAGAGGTGTTTGTAAATAAAGTTTTATTGGAACACAGCCATGTTCACTGGGGTATGTGTTGTCTGTGGCTGTTTTCAGAACAACAGTGGCAGGTCTGAGTAGTTGTGACAGAGACCATAGGGCCTACAGAGCCTAAGATATTTCCTCTGTCATCCTTGGCAGAAAAAGTTTACTTACTGACCCTTGGTATACAGGAAAGAACTGGCGTTTGAGAGGCATTTAATGGTTTTGTCACTTTAGGCACGTGCTCATCTTGCTGTGACTCAGTTTCTGCATCTTTGCAATGGGAATGACTGACTGACAGGGTCCTTTCTTAGGGTTGTGGGGACGTCAAGCCTCGAGCCCTGTGCTTGGTACGTAGTAGGGGAACAACAGATATGAATTAGTATTTTTACTCCCAATTCTCTCGATAGAAAAACCAAGACGCCTACCTGAAGATTCTAGAAGTCGTTGAGAGAAACCAAAGGAAAGTGTGTAAAAACCCAAACCACATAGTTGAGCCACTGTTCCTGGGTCCGGTGGGTGCCCAGGTGCCTCTTTCCTGGCAGTAGGTGAGGGAGCCTAAGTGGGGGACCCTGTTGAGAGAGGAGAAGGCAAACGAAAGAAACCACAACAGTCTAGGAAGAAATCTTTAATTTCTATTCAGCTTTCAAGAGTTTGAGCGAGGTGGGGTTTTTTTTTTTTTTTTCCTTTTAACAAACCACTTCAAGTACATGCCTTCAGATTATAAAAGTACCTGAAATTGCCTAGAATATTAGCATGCAGAGCTTGTTAGCATTTACATATATTTACATAAGGAAGCAAGAGAAAGAGCTACAGGTATTTACAGTCTACACAGGAGAAGAGAAAGGCGGCCTAATTGTATTTCCTAAAATACAGGGTGATGAGTACTCAGCACATGCATAGTTGCACGACAGAATGCAATTTTAAAAAAAGACATACCTTTGTAACTTTCTATGCTAAGGTGTTGCATAATCAAGGTAATTGTGTGTGTGTGTGTTTTGTCTCTGGTCTGTTTGCACCAAGTGCTTTAAAATGTTCCCTTGCACCGAGGCAGAATTATTTAACCCTGGCAATTAAAGCAACAGCATACGTGATCATTTCCCACTAACTAGCGACACGCTGCTGGTGAATGAAATACCTACTGTTTCTCCTCCACCCGTCGACCACTGTGACGAGATCCGTCTGTGCAAAGGTAGTGCCTAAGGTCTCCCCATTAATTATGGAAGTAATATAAATGAGACGCTCTCCGCAGTATGTTCTAAATGAAATATCAACAAGGCCAGCGTCTTTGAGCCTGAGAAATGATCCGTCGCAGAGAGCCCTCTATGAAAAGGCGCAAACCTAACGCAGACGTGCTTGACTTGAAACAGTGTGGCTGGACGCGGAGGGCGGAGGGCGGCCTGCCTGTGAGGTCTGATTGTTGCAGACTCCGTTCTCTTAATTCGCTGCTGGAAGAGTTAAGAGTTCGTGAATATCTTACCACGAGGCCATGTGGCCTCATCAGAGAAGACCCTGTGGGTTTTATCCCCCCATCACCAATGCCTTTTCGGTGCTAGGTCGTAGACTCTCTCTGTGTCCTAGGTGTAAAGGAACTGTCAGCCTTAACAGTGGCAACAAACAGCTTGTTTGTTTGTTTGGGGTTCGCCTGCTCACAAAAATGGTCAGCTCTAAGGTTTTCTATAGAGCCAGCGTGGCAGGCCAGCTCGGTGATGCGATTCTGTGCAGAAGGGAAGGGGGGAAGCTGTCTGTTTCACTTGTACTGTGAAGATATGCTTTGCGCCATTATATTAGAACCGAACCCATTCATTCTGCCTGGCGGTAACTTTAAAGGTTGATTGATTTCAGTATACATGGCAAATACAGAGGCATACATTTATATACAGTATACAGAGCTAGCTAGAACCAAGGTTAAAGAAGTAAAAACGTTTCAAATTAACACAAGCTAAATGCCTTCTTTGAGCTCTTAGGGACACTCAATAGTCCTTCGGCACTAGTGTCCAGGTGGCCGGGTTGGAATATTTCAGGAATGGGCCATCGGATTTGTCCCAGGTGGAAGGATGATGCTTATTTTGGCGGCACATTTCTAAGATCCTTCTGCCGAGCCATTGGAAACTAACCCGTGGAAGAGTGGATACCCCAGTGCAGTTTTCCAGCCCAGCAAGGCAACTCCCTACTTGAAAAGCAATGTGGGCACCCCAGGCGGCACCAGCACAGAATGCCCAGGGAATGCTTTCATGGATCTAACAGAGATGTTGTTACAGGTGTAACAACGTCCTCTCTTATTTTTAATGAGACCGTCTCTCCAGCCCAGTCAGTTCTAGAACATCTTTCTCTGGCACAAAAGGAGGGTAGAACAGGCATCATTCCTTTTTCCTTCCCTCCTTTGGAGGACCCCCCCCACTCCACCAGAGCACGTCTAGAAATAACAGCAGGTCTGAGGACGATGAAATCATGCTAAATGTTCCACCTTCACTCTTTTGAGACCAGCCATCAGTCTGTCACGGAACCCCTGCCATGTTTACGGCAAGAATTCTGGATCACAAAGGGGGTGTGAAAAGGGCCGCATTCATGTCAAGGGAAAGTTCAGAACAGGTCAGCCAATTGAAAACACAGTCCTGAAAACCTCCCCGGGCCACGCTGCCCTGAAATGCTGCCGCTGAGCCTAAGCAAAAATCCTCTGGAGCCTTGCTGTCCAGAACAAACATGGCTCTGGACCTCTTTGGACGGTAGGGAGTGTCTGCCCACTCCTCCCCCAAACCTAAGGCCAGCAAAGACAAATCTGCTCTTCTGCCTTTAAAAGTCCTTTCCAGCTTTCCATCCTGAACCTCCTGGTCCCTGGGCTTGTTCCTGCAAAGATTTCTCAGAGCATCACAGCCACGTCCTCCTGACTTTCCAACAACTCATTCTGCCCTGGTCTTCAAGTCAATCTCTTAAAACTGCTTAATGGTCTTGCTAGAGATTCATGGCTTTTGTCAAGGAGACTAGCATGGTCTTTGTAGCCTGATGTGGATTTGGGGGCATGATATTTGGGGCGCCTCAACTGCAAATAAGAAAGCCTCCATGTCATCGTGATTCTCTCCCAACGAAGATGTGTGCACATCTGCTATGTGAAAGCTTGTCCCACGTGTGCCCCTCAAATACCGGGCACTCAAACTGCCGTCTACTTTGTGGGGCTGTGCCCTGTGCCAGGACCCACTGCACTGATGATGGTGATGGGCTGGCATAGCCCATGGCTTAGCTCTCCTTCAGAGCAAGTGCCATCGAGCCCTGTGTCCCAGGGTCACCCAGGGAATGGTACTCCTTTACCTGCCACGGGACAGTCAGCTGAAAAGGAACCTCTGAGGCTTTCCACATTTGGGATTCTCTTTAGCAAAGAAACTCTTTCCATGAGGCAGGAGGTAAATATCCTAACCCACGGTGGTAGGTACACATTCTCTTACGTCAGGCTATAAGATCTGCATGTAATCTAAACGGATTCTCCAGAACACTCTCGAAGACTTTTCCAGCCTCCTCAGTTAGAAACAAATACCCGCTTTCCTGACCCTCTTCACTTTTTCTACTTGGGAAACTGAGTGGATTTCCCTTCTGTAATAAATGCTAAGAACAGCCTGTGAGTTAGCAAAACTCCCGAGGGCTATGAAAGTTAAGTTATATTACGATATCTACAAGAAGTATTTGCAGGTACCTAAGCCTCTATTGTTTGGCGCCTTGGTAGGAATCACTTACTTCTTAGGAATTAACTGGGGGAGGGCAGGAGAGGGAGGTGGATCATTTCCCTCTGCAAACCTGCTGTAACATGTCAGATGCTATCCTCCAAAAGACCATATTCATTGTACACGTGTGTGAAGTTACAAGATGGAGACTGCTCGGGGTTTCACTGGTTTTGATGCGGTTCCGTTCACGCTTTGAAAACAAGTCGATCGTCCAAGAGTAGCAGGTTCACAGCTGGTCACATCTGGCACCTGGAGGTGGCATTTTGAATCAGGTGGTGATGGTTTTGTTAAGGGTCACTTGCCATTGGATCTTCTGAGGTGGCGCTGGGTCTTCATTTTTGTTAATCCTAATGGATATAATTTCCATTTAGTTCACTGCCTAAATCAACAATGGGAAACTCTCCTCCCAGCATTTCTCAGGTGAGCACATGACAGCCCGTTTTTTAAAAATTAAACGTACAGCCCATCCATTTAATTTTCGGCCAGATGTGGCCTGGCTGAGAAGGGAAAGAGGACTCCTCCTAAGGTAGCTTCAGCCAAACGGGAGACACAGGGAACGGGCAGCCTGCAAATTTGTGTCGCGAGCTTGGGAAGGAGGTTTGGTACTGCATCGGGCATGGATTCCGGAGGGTCAATCTGTGGGATGATCTGTGTGGCTTTGGACGAGTTGCTTTTGAGCTCTGGTGCTAAGTAGGCTTCCCTGTAGATGGGGATGATTGTCCCTGGCTGGTAGAGCTGTGTGCGGGTTAGAATACGGTGCTTACGAAGCTTTCTGCACGGTGCCAGAGGAAGGGCTAGCTCCCAGCAGATGCTGGCCATCGTTACCACTGGAGCAGCCCCCGTATGCAGCGACTCACCAGAAAAGGTCGACAGTGTGGAGGAGAAGGGTCCTTTCGAGGCACGTTCTCTGTCGTCTCCCGTCTCACATCATTTTGGCGGAAGTTGGTATGTTATTTGATTTGCACTCATTCCACACCCAGGCAGGAGGGCCAGGGGTCGGTTGTGGTCACACGAGCAGGGAGGCCCTTGAGCCTCACGCCTGCGTAAGCGGCATCGCTCTGCCAACTAACAAACAGAATATGTGGCTCACCTGTCGGCTTAAAAGATTGGGCTTCCCTGGTGGCGCAGTGGCTGAGAGTCCGCCTGCCGATGCAGGGGACGCGGGTTCGTGCCCCGGTCCGGGGGGATCCCGCGTGCCGCGGAGCGGCTGGGCCCGTGAGCCATGGCCGCTGAGCCTGCGCGTCCGGAGCCTGTGCTCCGCGACGGGAGAGGCCACGACAGTGAGAGGCCCTCGTACCGCAAAAAAAAAGAGATGGTTCTCAGATGGTGAGTAGGGAACACATAACCTTTTGGAGCAGCTTGCTTTGTTTTTTCCTCTCAAATCAGATTTAAACCGTCCTGTTGCTGAGGAACAGCTGTGCTCCAAGCACCTCAGTCTCGGGAGATGAACCCTGAGACACTGCGTCGCACGTTTCCAGTAGGGTAGCTGAAAACTCTCTTTGGGGAGGGTTATTGGGAGACATGAAGGGACTGAGAGGGCGGCCATCCGTCCCACCTATGGCACCTGCATTCACTGCCCCATCTCCACCAAGGCTCCGGGATAAATGATTCTGCTGTACTCACCAGGGCGTTGCATCGGTTCTGCATTTGGAAATTGTTTCCTTTGCCTCACAGACCCCAGATGAGTAACAGGGAAAGCTTTGAGGGTTCGAAGAGGCACCTGTCTTCTCTTCCTGTGACACCTGCAAACTTCTTTATCCCGGGAATTCAGCACAGTCGTCACTGCCCGCTTCCAGAAGGGAAGTTCTCCTTCCCTGCCCTTGGGGTTCCAAGTCCGGTGTAAGTTCTGTGCCGCCTCCCCTTTCTCAGCTCCACTTTCTGCATAGGTGATTCGCTCAACATGTGCTGTGCCGTGTCCTGATGCCGACGTGTCTGTAGGAAAGCAATCTTAGAACATCTGCTACTCTCAGAATCATTGAATATACAGATATCCCATGGTAGTGTGTCTCCTTTTTTATGTGTCTGTCTCAGAGTCAAATGTATTTTAAGACAGGAATTTATCCTTTCTTTTTTAAAGAAGCATGCATTTTAAAAGTAGAGAAACCTGAAAACTAAACCTAATTGTGTAACATGTGTCCTTATTAAAACGTAAGTTATATTAGAGTACCTACCAATGCGTTACAGATATTAAATGTGGGTGGATTTTTCCTTAAGCCTAGATTGTTGATCAGAAACCCCTGTACCTTTCTCTCGCCAAGAGTGAATATTCATTTGGAGTCCGTGCGGACAGCTGCACATTGAGGGCCAGTGGTTATCAAGTAAATGTTGATGAAACGTGGCTACGTCACCGTTTCGTCCCAACCAAGGGCTTTGGAAGGATGGATGATTTAGACCTCAGGGCCCCAACGATAAATGAACAGTAACTGCCTTCTAACTCCCACCAGTTGAAGACTGTGCCGCTCATCCGACAAATGATTTCTGAAAGAGAATGATGAACCCCCTTATTACCCAGATGCTCTTAACTTAATCCCAAACAAGAATCCTGGGTAACTGTACAGACGCTATAAAGATTGATGGCGTAGTTCTCCTTTGGCAGCTCGCAAATGTTTGACTAAATCAGAAATGGCGTTCAGGCGTGATTAATGATTCTACTGGGCTTCCCAGAAATCCTCAGCCCCGTGCGATCCACACCCTAACTCACCGCCGGTGCTACAGGACAGAGTCGCCACCCCGGCTCCCACGATCAGCAACGGCATGCAACCTGCAACCTCCAGGCTTCCCATGAATTTGTCCTTAAAAAATCACTGAGGGGAACCCACAGCTCCTGCTAGTGTTTACATATGTCAAGATATGGCTGTTATCGTGTTATCGTATCACGACGGATCAGTAAGCAGCGGTGCCAACCAGCAAGGCAGATACTTTATATCAGAGTTGGGAACATCATTTCCTTGATAGACTCTTTCATTTTTTTCTGGATTACGGACTGATGCCCCCCCCCCAGAGTGGCATGAAAGTCATTTGATGGCGATGAAGGTGCTCTTTAAAAATTTTTCTTCTATCAATCAGTTTAAAAATGTTTTCTCTTGTATCAGCAGAACCAGCTTATTTACTAATGAGATTTCCTAATGTGGCTCCGTCTCACTCTGGTGATAGGCCGAAAAGCTGATGAGCCCCAAATTAGAACTCGTTATTAAACCGTCATCCCATCTGATCATATAAAGATGTCACTCAGAGGCTGCCGTGGGTGCAGCTGAAAAGAGCATTCCCTGAGAAGCCGAAAGGGTCGTGGGCTTGGGACGAAAAGATGCCGTCACTACTTCACCGTCCAGTCTCTCTCTTTGCCAGATGTGCACAGTTGATCTTCAGAGCGGAAAAGGTGGTCTTTGCTTTCAGGTGCCCTGCTGTATGTGTTCTTCTACAGAGTCAGCACCGCTGGTGATGAGGTTTAAATTGTGTATCGCCCTGAGCCTGGGGGCCAAGGAATCAAAGCCAGCTCTTGATAAAAGACTGGGCTTTACTCAACTTGACGGTTGTCAGCATGGTAGCCAAGTGGCGGTTTACATGAAATGAGGTCGATTGCAATTGCTTTCACATTCCGTGGAGGGAAAATGCATGCCCCCTGGCTCCCTCATCAACTCGATTCTGAATCAACGTAAGCGCAGAGTTTCTCTGCAAAAATACCATTCCAACAATGCAAGAGAGTGCAGCATGGTATCGTTTTAGAATGTCAGAGTGGCAAAAGATTACACTGGGTTTGGAAGAATTCCGTTTGTTGCTTTCCCACGTGGCCAACTTTGATCTTTTCTCAGGATTGGTGGAGCTGTGAGAGGCCAGTTTGTTGTGATGTATGAATGCTGATACTATAACCGCTCTGGGGTGGGGTTGAGGGAGCCTGGATTTAGGGATGAGCTGACCGGCTTCTCCCACCACTTGAGAGCTGATGCCAAGGGCCCTGACCACTCTTTGGTGGTTTGGGCAGTTGCAAAGTAAACTGGAAATCGAAAACAGATATCCAGAAAATTATTCAAAAACACCATCTCCACCTGACATCTGCTAAGAATCGAGGCCAAGATGATATTTGCTTGGGTTGGCGAGATGAGCATCTCTACTCTTCCATTTGTCTTTAGAGGTGCTTTGCTTGCCTTTTTTCCCCACATGGGATGCAGGGGCGTCAGATAAGCCACTGGAACTTCGTTAGATAAATGTGCTAAGCTAAGGGTTATTAGGAGTAATAATTCAGTGAAAGGAAATTTGGATGACATGGGCTCATGTCCATTAGACCTGAGCCACACAGATTGATTTGAAAAGAAACAGGTGAACCCAAGAAAATAAACAATTGGCTGTTTGGGGAGTGGGCATGGGTGACAGGGCTGGGGAAATCACACACCGATTACTATTTCGTTAAAGACAAGTCACGTCAGGGGTTCAATTTTTGGACCAAAGGGCCTTGTCCAATACAGTCAGGCAGCCCGTTATTCTCAGAACTCAGGCATCCCATTCCCATGCCACGCCACCCTCCTCTGCACAAGCATGTCTCTTCAATGTATTTGACCACATGGTTTCCAGACAAATGCAATAAACGTCCCCCCGCCCCCCTGCAACAAAAACCCCAAGTCTACTTTATAGAACTTCCCTACAATCATAATACCTTGAGACCTTGATTCTCAGAATGACCTTGGCTCCCGAGGGTTGTACGAAACAACCACGGTGAATGCAAACCCTATGGGGGGGATGCTCTCCAGTAACCTCTCTGCTTGGGCACAGTTTTAAACCCTGTAGGGGGAGAAAAAGAGTAAGCTTTTGGGTGGGGATGGAAACTCATTTCCCTCGCAGTTAGACGTCCTTAATGTTTTCCTAATGTTGACCTTATCCCCAGTTATCTTTCTCTATTCTCCCCTGCCTCCCAGCCCCCCTTCTCTGTCAATTAGTTGATGCAGCAAGGGCTGTGATGCACGTAACTAATCACGAGACGCCGGATAAACCGTATTGGTTTCAAATGAGAGCCGTGCCGACGGTGTCCCCCTACGCACACTATGGCTTTTGCAAAGCAAAGTGATTTCTTGCCCTCTTTCCAGCATCCCTGACAGGTATTCTGTCAGCCCGGATGATAGGGTGCCCCAGCGGCACACACGTCCCTAGCCACAGCGCCATCTGCTACTCAAAAGGTCAGCCGGAAGTGATGCATTGCACTCATTACAACATGCATTTTGAAGGCGGCTGGGAGGACGTGGCCCCCCCGCCACGGTCCCACTGCAAGTAGGGGCTGAATACCACACCTCTAAAACGGTTTCCAGGGTAAGGATAAATTCACAAACGTGTCTTGTGTCTGCATGAGGCACGTGTGATGGTGGGGAATGTGTGTATACGTGTGTCTCAAACATTTTAACACAGCATCACAAACCCTTCCTCTAGCAGCCCCATGGGCAACGAATGAGGAAAAATCTGGCACCAGTCCCGCTTGGTTTGCTACCTGATGGGCCACGATTAGCGTGGTTGCTTTAGTTCGGAGAGAAGTTTCTAGAAACTTCTCAGTGTCAAAAGACATTATGCGTTGAGAAGTGAGGGAGTTGGATGAATTTGCTCTCGCGTGTTCAAAAGGATCCCATCTTCTTCTCGTTGCTCAGAAGAGACATCTGATGTGATTAACTGATAGACGTGTAGTCTGTTTTCAAAGCCTTTTCCTATATGAGGTGTAAAAAGTCACACTGGCTTTACGAGCAGAGTTTATGAACTCGTTTTCCCTGGGTGGTCCCATCGTACCTTTTACAGTCATGTGCTTTGAGTTCGGTACCCTCGGCCGTGCTGAGATCCAGATGCATCTGAACCAGGTGGGGAGAGACTCTTGCTCATTGCCAGTTAGAAGAAAACCTTTCCATCACCTCTTTTCTTAAAAATAACGTTCCGTGGTCTCTGTTCTTTGCCTTCCAGCAACAAGGAGCCGCCACCACCGTCTTCTGTGCTGCCGCTCCAGAACTGGAGGGTCTGGGAGGGATGTACTTCAACAGCTGCTGCCGCTGCATGCCCTCGACGGAAGCCCAGAGCGAAGACACCGCGCGGGCCCTGTGGGCGCTCAGCGAGAGGCTGATCCAGGAAGGACTTGGCAGCCCGTCCGGCTAAGTGGGCGCTCGGCAAGGATCGGCACACGTGCCCACCATGCGCGAGTGCTCGGGCGTAACTGCCAGCGCTGGACCCCTTCCAACTTATCATGCCAGGGCTTTCCATGTCCCTCCGACCCAGATCCGCTAGAGTCAAGGATATGAGTCGTCACAACAGAGCGAAAAATGTTACGTACCCGTGGGAAGCGGGGAATTCTGGGGGTAAAGGGACAATACGTCTTTTCTGGGGCTGGGTCAGGCCTGGGTCCCTCTGCTCCCCTGGTGATGGCCTGTTTGTTTGAAAGTGAAGCTTTCTTGCTCGGTAGGTTCTTCGTCTCACGGTAGAAGCACGAGCAATCCTCACGGTGTAGGACAGCCTGGTGCCCCACTCCCCCGCCCCAGGCGCAGCCTCCATGGCCACACTGTAGCCAGGAGCTGCCTTTTTCTTATTTAGGGAAGAAAAAGGCCAGTGTTTATCCTTCGCTGCACTGATCCAGGAGATAACTTCAGCCTGATCAAGTCGGAGTGGCCTTGGCAACTACTGGAGAGAGGACCCTCTGAACCTTGTTCCAGCCGAGACGGAGGTGACACTTAGTCACAATTACTGGGTCGCCAAGTACTGGTCCACCAACTCCCCGGCCAAAGCTATACAGAAGATTCTTTAGCGATTATAACAAACACATTTTGTAAATCATTCCCTAGATACCTTGACAGGCAGGAAAGGAAGTCTTGCGCCATTACAGGATATTTTGGGGATGGGGGATAAAAAGCTGTTCCCCCCATTCTTCACTCACAGTTTTGGGAAACAATGCCATCGCGGAGGTTCACAGCCCCTCAGTGTTCAGCATCCTGCTTCAGTGTCCTCTTGTTCCTCTCATCCTACGTTTAATAAAAGAGCATGCTTGAATAGTATCACCTGAAGTTTTTTTGTCTTGTTCCTTTAAATGTTTGTTTCAGTTTTGTCTTGTTTTGTTTTTTTAGAAAAGCAATCTAGAGGAAAAATAAAGCGCTTCTTGTAGACGCCAGGGAAACACCATTCTCGTTTCTTCTCTGAGTTTTGTTTTGTTTTTGTGCTTTGTGGCTGTCTGCGGGCCGAGTTGTCTCACGCAATTAGCATGCCAGCATCATATTTTCTGTTGAAGAGAGAAAGAAAAAGAAAAATGACTATCACTTAATTTCACCTTAAGAGGTTTTGTCATCATGGATCGTGGATCATTTCAGTCCCTCGATGGTTTGTTCCCCCTGTAACTACCAAGTTCTTCCTGATTAGAAACCATCCCTGCTTAGGAGAATAGGGGGGTGGTTTGGAGGCTCTTCCCCACTCATCCTGTTATCACTTACTCTGTGGTTTCCAGGCCATTCCGGCAGGGATGTAAGAAAGGCCACTTTGGCAAGGTGGAGAGAAAGCTTTTGCTGAAATACCAGGAAGGTGGGGGCAGGGTGTGTGTGTCACTGTTCCTCTTGACAGTGGCAGCTTCAGCCCAGACAACGTCATGACTTTCTGGGCCTCTGGCTCTGTGGTCAGTCAAACACCAGTGCTTTCCAGTGGTCCAGAGCCTGGCTACGTCCTCCCATCTGGCTATATTCGCCCTTCACAAAATCCTTATTGTCACAGCACCTTTCAAACTATGCATCAGATAATGTCACTTTTCTGGTCCAAACCCTCCAGTGCTTCTGCGGTAGACTATTTGCAAACGTGGCCATTGTAATTCTCCTCCCAGTCTCCACACCTTGGGTGGTCCTCTCTCTAACTCTGGCCTTGGCCACATGACTTGCTTTGGCCAATTTAAAATGTGCTTGTGCACTGGGCTTGCCCTTTCTTGTTGCTCTTTGGAATCCTGCAACCACCATCCTATGAATGGGCCTGGGTTAACCGGCTGGACAATGCGAGCCACATGGCCGCTCCCCAAACCAACAGCAGACTACTCATTCATTAGACGTGCAAGCGAGGCCACCCCAGACCATGTAGCCCCAGCCAAGCCAACCCAGATGAGAATACCCCAGTCCACCCAGAGAACTGCAAAAAGTATGTTTCTCATGTTAACCCACAAAGCTTCAGGATGACTTGTTACACAGCAAACACTAACCGATACAACTGCTCATCTCACTGACTAAAGTCCACATTTTTTTTTTTTTTTTTTTTTTTTACCACAGTCAAGGAGTTCTCCCATAATCTGGTCCACAGCAGACTTTCCGATTTCATGTTCTAGCATCTTCTCTTCATTCACTACATTTAGCCACGCTGGCCTTCTTGTTCTCCTGAAATAAGCCAAGCAACCTCCCTACTCAAGGACTTTATACTTGCTGTTGCCTCTGCTGAATTGCTTTCCTGCCAGAGACCTGCATGGCTTCTTCCCGCACTGCATTCTGCTTTCCCCCTTTCCGATGAGGTGACATTCTGGCCACCGCATTCACAGTGGCACCCCATCTGCCCACCCCTCCCCTTTATTTTTCTCCACACCGCTTAATACTATTGGACAAGTTATATGTCTGTCTATTTACTATTTTCTCTCTCCACCTCCTATAATATGAACTCCCTGAGATTTGTCTGTTTTGTTCACAACTGTGGCCCCCGTGCCTTGAACTATTCCTGTTATACAGAAGGTGCTTAATAAATGACCTTTGAAGGAAAAGACGATTCTTGGTGACTGAGCATTACATCCACGAAAATAATTCCCATCCTTGTGAGAATGCGCACAAGCCACCCACTGTGCCGGGCGGGCTGCAAAATTACGTCTAATGTGACCAAGGTCCTCCCAGGCAGCCTCCTCTTCCCGTCTTATGGATAAAGAATCTGAGGCCAAGAGGTTTCATAACTTGCCACTGTCCACAGAGCTCATAAATGATAGAGCTGCTGTTCACACCCAGGCCTGTTTCTTTTCAAAGTTACACACTTCCCTGCACCAAGGCCACCGATCCTTCAAGAAGCTGAGAATGTCCTTTCCAATAGGAGGCACCGTTTTAACATCTCAGGCTGAGCAGAGAAGTGACATTACGGGTCTGACTGTAGCTCAGCATTAGGAATTTGGTGAAGGGGGAGTCAAGCCACGGCACAAAAGATGTCAGAGTCTCATCAGGCAAGGTTATGTTCAAAATATCAGAGAACCAGGGGAGCATCTCCTGCTGCCTCCTTGCACCGTTAAGGCCTCTGTGCTGATGCCCATATGAATCCTGCATCAGGAGGTAAGATGATGCGTGAGGGAACTTGACCAGGGGAGGGAAGCATTCGCCTCAATCAAGAAGCTCCCCTAAACCTTCCCACCCTGTTGGTGGGATGTAGATTGGTGCAGCCACTATGGAGAACAGTATGGAGGTTCCTCAAAAAACTGACAATAAAGTTGCCATATGATCCAGCAACCCCACTCCTGGGCATATACCCAGACAAAACCGTAATTCGGAAAGATACACGCACCCCAGTGTTCACTGAAGCACTATTCACAATAGCCGAGATATGGAAGGAACCTAAATGTCCATCGACAGAGGAATGGATAAAGAAGATGGGGTACATGTACACAATGGAGTATTACTCAGCCATAAACAAGAACGAAGTAATGCCATTTGCAGCAACATGGATGCAACCAGAGATTATCATACTAAGTGAAGTCAGCCAAACAGAGAAAGGCAGATATCCTATGATATCACTTACACGTGGAATCTAAAATATGACACAAATGAACTTACTTACAAAACAGACTCACAGAGAAACCAAACTTATGGTTACCGAAGGGGAAAAGAGGAGGGGGGTAGGAGAGATAAATTAGGAGTTTGGGATTAGCATATACAAACTACTATATATAAAATAGATAAACAACAAGGTCTTACTGTACAGCACAGGGAACTATATTCAATGTCTTGTAATAAACTGTAATGGAAAAGAATATGAAAAAGAATACATAGATCTGAATCAGCTTGCTATACACCGAAAACTAACACAACATTACAAAGTAACTATACTTCAGTTTAAAAAAAAAAAAGAAGGTCCCTAAGTCAGACTAAGTCTTCATACAATCATCCATCCAACAAACGTACACGGAGTGCCACATTATGGAAATTCAAAGTTTAGGGTAACACCCCTACCATAGTTAGAGCTATAAAAAAATTTATATCCTGGGTCAATAGGAGTCTTCACAGTACACAGGTCCTAATCAACTTTACCAATACTTCTCCAGGTTACTTGATAAACAGAGACCCCAGAACAAAAACCAGGCCTCCTCTTACCCGTTATGCCCTGAATCCACCCAGTCAGACGGCACCAGTCCCTGTGGTGCATTGCTCCTGCCAGATGCATCTTACTTCTTTGGCTGATTCTGTGGGGCAATTCCTGGACAGGTGAGCAAGTGGGTAGCATAAAAAGCCTCATTCCTTTGTTAGCTTATTCTAAATCCAGGACTACTGCTCACCATCTGTCATGATATACATATATACACACACACACACACATGTAATATATATGTAATATATACCTAGTTTTCCATCATCACTACCACTATTTGCAGGTACTATTTATTGAGCATCTACTATGTGCCAGTTGCCAGTCTGGGCAAATCACACCCACCTTCTTATTTTATGCTCAGATGATAAGCATAAAATAAGTGACCTTTCCGTGGTCCCCTAGCTGGTAAGCAGCAGAGTCAGCACCTGAATACAGGGCCATCGCCTCCAGGTCCATGTGCCTCCCACTGCATCCCACTGTTTAAAGGACGGCCTGTAGACCACCAGTAGACATATAAATAAATGTATACAATGGGTGAATTATTCACGAAGGAAGACTCTTAGGCTTCCTAGCCAAGCCTGGGATCTGCTTCGACTCCTGGTGCCTCACGTCTGGTATAAACTCTACGAATTCTGTCCATGCTGTTTACCCAGCAATATTGGCTTCAGCCCCGTACACCTTTTTCTCCTGTTCTGGTTGTAAACAGGTCTGCACCTGGCCTTCTTTCCCCTGGGTTTATTAGCCTCTGATGGACTCAATGTCCAGAGTCCTCCACCACTGCCCCAGGGCCACAGAATCCACTCAGGACAGGAAGAGGGAGCCAGAGTTTCTACCGTCGTTTTCCCTGTGTCTTTAAAGCCCAAAGGCTGCCGGTTTCCACTTTCACGGCTGATGAAGGCAGACCTTTCTGCCACTTTTCAATAGGAAACAGGAAACTGAAGCGTCCCCGGCAATGACTGAAGCTGTGGCTTGTGGTTTTGCTCTTTAAAATGGGGTGATGGGTGGTTTTGTTTTGAACTTCCATGAAGGAGGCCCGATTACTTTCATTAAGGTCAGCGCTGGCCCGGAAAGCCTTGGCTCACAAAATGGCTGCCCGTTCGGGTCACCAGCAGGTACTATTTGGAGACGTTCACATTTTTTTTAAAAAAGCACCTAAAATAGCGATATTTCTTTTACCCTGTTAACTTTTTGTGCCTTTCCGCATATCCAAACTAGTTGGAATTCATTTTAGAATAATAAATAATATCACATAATATGATCCACATGATGACTGAAAAAACTCTGAATTCTGTCTACTTGACGAGATGCTACACTAACGATAAAGGTGAATTTTAAAAAGGAAAACGACAGGCTCAAATACCACTATCCTAACAGAGATATTCATCTCTGTTCATTACCTTTCAGGGCTTCATACTATTTGGTTTCATGCCCTTCTTTTTATCTCCCCCCCCCCCATTATCTCCTTTCTCAGTTTTCAGTTATTTTAATGGATGCCTCATATATAGTCCTGCTGGTGGGCCGTCGTTTGGAAACTCCTACTCTGGGATAGTCAGGTGATTTCTAGTTTTTGCTGTTAGAACTAACAGCTCAATTAGCATCTTCATGCACACAGCTTTTTCCTTCTATTAATTTTCCTCCCCAGCATACACCTGCATCCCTGAAACTCTTAAATCCAAGAGTTCTTCTTTGACTTTTGCTGCATACTTCCATGTGTGATCTGGAAGGGAAGCAGAAGGTATATATTTCTGGGTTTTTGGTGTTTTTTTTTTTGGTTCGGTTTTTTACAACCTCATCAGCATTGGGTATTGCTATTTAATTTTTTTTTTTTAACATTTTAACTTCCTATTGTCACAATCTATAACTATTTATATAAAATGCCCCCAAGCAGCCAGTCTCCTTATTTAAAGTATAAGCATTTTGTCTCTCATTTTCCCACTGGACCAAGTTCACAGTTTTAATTAGAATGGAAATTCCAAGGTGAGTCTACATTCGGTTTGGATAGAAAAAATCAGTCCAGCCATGTCACTACATCTTTACCACATTACTCAATCAGTAAATGTCCTGCCTTTTTTTTACCTTTTCAATCACCAACTGTAGCACAACATGGACCCCATGTGAATGCCAGGCAAAGACCAAAACCAACACCTAAGTCCCTTTGGTTCATTCTGGCTTATGTACTTACCCCCCTAGCTGAAGTGCTGTCTGCTTTTATGAGATGTGCCACACCACTCAGAAAGACTGTCTTCCTTCTAAACTGATCTGTTCACAAGGCCATGCCCTGCTATATCTTAGGTGTAAGAGAATAAAAGTTTCTTTTAATTTTTGAAATAGGTCCATGCAAATAGAGGCTCTCCATCATTCATTCAGATTAAAGAGGCTCCGTGCCTTCCTCCAACTTTCCTGGTTTTATTTGAGGTTCATGAGGGGCTCGTTCTTTCACTTTGGAATCATGACAGTTTCTCGTCTGATGCTGGGGACCTTAGGTGAGAAAGTCCACTTTGGTAAAGTACCATGTCCTGAGTCCTTACCAATACTTTGTGCAAAACACTTAACTGAAATGCTGTTTTTGGTCATTTAAATCTCACGAGTTTTGAATTAAATGTCACTGTCCCCTTTTTACCAGTGAGGAAAATATTTCAATCCTGGGGCCACCACTTCCTGTGTGATGTTGTCCCAGTAACTTAACCTCTCTGAGCTCCTATGTCCCAACCCCACGATACATTCGTGGTTTCTCTTACCCCTCCAACTTCATCTCTCCCTTGCTTTACTTTCTATATACACAATTGGTTAGATTCCTCTAAGCTGAACAAGTGTGAGTTTGTTAGTAATCTACCCGAATATAGTTTTATTCTTTCTCTATATCCTTTAAAGATGACTTATGAGATTGCTTCAGGGGAAAAAAGTCTATCATTGTACTTAAATACAGTTGATCTTAGAAATAATTGCTGAATAATTTTCTATTCTACAAAATGTATTGCTGTTTGCTGTTTTTATTAGAAAGTTAAAATGTATGCTCAGCATTTAAACTTGGGGGAAAACATCAGAAAAACAAATATTCCCAAAGTCCCACCCCTCAGAGACAACCACTGTAAATGTTCTGATATATTACCTTTCACACTTTTTATAAATGCATTTTAAAATTTACTTGCATCTTTTCAGCTTCAGTTTTATATAGCTGTGATTATACTCTATACACAGTTTTATATATTTTAAGTTGAGTACATTCTTGATACATCTTTTAATACCTTTATGATCCTGCATTCAGTAAACAGGTATACCATAGTAACCTTTACTGTTATTGGACAGTTAGGGTTCCCCCATTACTGTATTTTCATTAGTATAATGCTTTAATAAATATAATTGTGTAAGATCGGGGGAGACTAGTTTAATTATTTTCTTAACATGGATTCCAAAGAGGATGTAAGGTCAAACAATATGGGAATTTTTAAGGCTCTGGGTACCTACTGTCAAGAAACCTTTTCTGGGCTGCCCACGTGGCTAGTTTTCATATCTGCCAAGAGTATTCTTGGAGAAGAGCAGGTGTGTTTTTACCCACTTGCTGCGGACCCGTTTATTTTCCCCAGATACTCTGCCCATCCGGTGTCTGGCAGCATTAATCTCAGGGCTGCCTATGCAAGTTCCCGGGTATAGAAAACTCTTTCCCTCTGGAACCAAGACAGAAGAGGGCAGGAGCCTTGTGTCAGCGAAATAAAAAAGGGCTGAATGCGAAAGAATCAAGCTAAACTTTGGGCCAGCTGGTTTTGCCAGCCTTTGAAGATGCTATAGTGTTCATTGTTCAGCTGCCTCGGAACCTACTGAGAAAGTTTGAAGACCTTCTTGGCCACGATGGTAAATGTTCAGAATTCTCGGCCCGGTTTGCTGAGGCAGGACTGGCCCTTAGACTTGGTCTTGGGGAATTTTACCTGGTGTGGCCTAGATTTGAAGGACCTGATGATGAAGCCCTTGCTTTTCACTCTTATTAGTGGCTGCTTTCAAGCTCATTTCAGGGAGAGAGGCTGAGCAGTTCCTTCCCAGATGATTTAGGAAAAATTTCAGTCAGACCATCCTGTTTCCTGAGCTAGATTCCAGAACCTTCTAGAAGCCTGCCTAAATCTCCCTAAATATTCCCAAAGCCTTCACAGCTTCAGTCAAAACATAGAAGTACATGACATGGACAAAACCAACATACATACACACACACACACGCACACACACACATATATACACACACACATATATAAAATCTCAATGTAACAATGGTATTATTAGTACTATTTTAAATAAAATATTAAATAAAATCACAATGACATGATTAATAATACAAACGAGACACCTGGACTTAGAAATTCAAGTTATAAATTTTAGAACTCTAAAGCAGGGCATTTCTCCCAGCCTGCACGGATGACAGAAGTGTATGTGACTGTGTATATGTGTGTGTGTATACACGTGTCAGGAGTTTTGGAATTCAAAAACTCCATTAACATACTAATGGATCAGAGAAGTATTGTTATTAAAAACAAACTATTTAACTGGGTTTCATTTCAAACCCTTTGAACACAGGCCACTGTTTCTTTTAAGATACCTGTTTGTTAACAGAAATGGTATTGTCCTCCAGGACAAAGAGAAATATTTTTCTTAAAGCCATGATAATTCATAATAATAATATCAATAATAACCTGATATCAATTTAAATGTCCAACAGCTGGGGTCAGGACTTTCTGACTACCATGATGCTGTGGAAGAAATTTACTTGACTGAAATGATGTTTTTAACATACTAGGTGAAAAACGTAGGTTACAAAAGAGTCTGTAGGGTATGATCCTGTTTTGTTAAACAAATATATATTCGTGTTTCTGTGCATGTCAATTATGTACTGAGAGAAAGAACTGTAAGGTGTTAATAATGGTGATCTCTGGGCAGAGGAAATGGAGTTGCCTTTTTTTCTTTATGCCTATCCGTATTTCCCGCATTTTCTACAATGGAAGTATGCCATATTACATTCTAAAAAATAAAAGTTATAAAAACAAAGACAGAACACGCCAACGCTTATAAAACGTGCCCAGCTGCCTCTGTAAGCATTCTTGTACAGCTGTGGGCTGACTCGAGTCCAGTAATTGATCCTCAAGAAGGTTCTCTTGGGCTGACACACTGACACCAACGAAATGGCTTTCAAGTTCCATGGGAACAGAGTGGGGAATTTGAGGGCGGCATCTCACAAAGTAAAGTACACTTGAAAAATAAAAGCAGGTAGATTATATGGGGTCAATGGATAGTTGTAGGTAACTGGGCGGTTGTGTGAATTACACCTTCCATTGCGGTGTGTGTACAAACACCACCTCCCCGTGGCTTGGGCCAGGTGGGTTTTCCACAAGAGCCTTTCCTCCGCGGCAGTTTGACGTGTTGCCAAGGTCGGAGTAACTCTTACCTCCCCACCTCAGTGCCCTCCTATTAACCTTGAGCACTCACACCCAGCTCGTGCAGAACCCAGACCGTGGATGGACGCCAAGTCCCTTTCCACTTTTTGTTTTATTACTGCTTGCTAAAAGTTTGAACCAAATGATAAATGGAAGTATTGATTTTGTTTATCTACTTGACCTCTGCTAATGTAAAGTTTTAAGAAAACATATTGTTAGAAAAGTAAAGTTATATGTCTTATACTATTCTAAATAAATATACTCGTCAAAAAACCTAAAAAGAAATATTTACATGTCCAAAGAAGACATAGAGATCGCCAAAAAGCCCGTGAAAGGATGCTCAATATCACTAATCATTAGAGAAATGCAAATCAAAACTACAATGAGGTACCACCTCCCACCGGTCAGAATGGCCCTCATCAAAAAGGTTACAAACAATTAATGCTACAGAAGGTGTGGAGTAAAGGGAACCCTCCTACACTGTAGATGGGAATGTAAATTGGTACAACCGTTATGGAGAACAGTAAGGAGGTTCCTTAAAAAACTAAAACTAGAACTACCATATGATCCAGCAATCTCATTCCTGGGCATATATCCAGAGAAAACTCTAATTCGAAAAGATACATGCGCCCCAATGTTCATAGCAGCACTATTTACAACAGCCAAGACATGGAAGCAACCTAAATGTCTGTCAAGAGAGGAACAGATAAAGAAGATGTGGTACAGATATACAATGGAGTATTACTCACCATAAAAAAGAAGGAAATAATGACATTTGCAGCCACATGGATGGGCCTAGCGATTATCATTCTAAGTAACTCAGACAAAGACACATAGCATATGGTAATGTTTATATGTGGAACCTGAAAAAATGATGCAGATGAACTTATTTACAAAACAGAAATCGAGTCACAGAGGTAGAAAATAAACTTACAGTCACCAGAGGGGAAATAGGGGGAGGGATAAATTGGGAGATTGGGATTGACATATACACACTACTACATATAAAACAGAGAACTAATAAGGACCCACTGTACAGCACGGGGAACTCTACTCAATACTCTGTAGTGACCTATACGGGAAAAGAATCTAAACGAGTGGATGTATGTATATGCACAACCGATTCACTTTGCCGTACAGCAGAAACTAACACAACATTGTAAATCAACTACACTTCAATAAAAATTGTTTGGAAAAGAAACATTTACACACGATAATATCAGCAGCATTACTGTAACTACTAAGTAGAGAGAAATCCTGGGTGCTGAAGACAACTTCTTTCTTGGGAATCGGGATGGTAACTGATTACTTTGGACTTAATTTTTTTTTTCCCCTAGCAGCAAAAGCAGTTCTAAGAGGGAAGTTTTTACCAATACAAGCTGACCTCAGGAAACAAGAAAAAGCTCAAGTACACAACCTAAGCTTACACCTAAAGCAACTAGAGAAAGAAGAACAAACAAAACCCAAAGTTAGTAGAAGGAAAGAAATCATAAAGATCAGAGCAGAAACAAATGAAATAGACACTAACAATAGCAAAGACCAGTGAAACTAAAAGCTGGCTCTTTGAAAAGATAAACAAAATTGAGAAATCTTTAGCCAGACTCATCAAGAAAAAAAGGGAGAGGTCTCAAATCAATAAAATTAGAAATGAAAAAGGAGAAGTTACAACCAACACCACAGAAGTACAAAGGATCATAAGAGACTACTACAAGCAACTATATGCCAATCAAATGGACAACGTAGAAAAAATGGACGAATTCTTAGAAAGGCACAATCTCCCAAGACTGACCAGAAAGAAATAGAAAATATGAACAGACCAATTACCAGTACTGAAATTGAATCAGTAATTTAAAAACTCCCAACAAACAAAAGTCCAGGACCAGAAGGTTTCACAGGTGAATTCTACCAAACGTTTAAAGATGAGTTAACACCTATCCTTCTGAAACGATTCCAAAAAACTGCGGAGGAACACTTCCGAACTCATTCTCTGAGGCCACCCTGACCAAAACCAGACAAAGATGTGACAAACAAAAGAAAATTACATGCCAATATCACAGATGGTCATAGATGCAAAAATCCTCAACAAAATACTAGCAAACCAACTCCAACAATACATTAAAAGGATCATATTTCAGGGATGCAAGGATTTTTCAGTATCTGTAAATCAATCGATGTGATATACCACATTAAAAAACTGAAGAATGAAAACTGTATGATCATCTCAATAGATGCAGAAAAAGCTTTTGATAAAATTCAACATCCATTTATGATAAAAACTCTTCAGAAAATGGGCATAGAGGGAACATACCTCAACATAATAAAGGCCATATATGACAAACCATCATACACAATGGTGAAAAGCTGAAAGTATTTCCTCTAAGATCAGGAACAAGGCAAGGATGCCCACTCTTGCCGCTTTTGTTCAACATAGCTTTGGAAGTCCTAGCCACAACAATCAGAGAAGAAAAAGAAATAAAAGGAGTCCAGATTGGAAGAGAAGTGAAACTGTCACTGTTTGCAGATGACATGATGCTATACATAGAAAATCCTAAAGGCACTACCAGAAAACTACTAGAGCTCGTCAACAAATTCAGTACAAAGTTAATACACAGAGATCAGTTGCATTTCTATACACTAACAATGAAACATCAGAAAGAGAAATTAAGGAAACAATCCCATGTACCATCGCATCAAAAATAATAAAATACCTAGGCATAAACCTACTAAAAGAGGCAAAAGACCTGTACTCTGAAAACTATAAGACGCTGATGAAAGAAACTGAAGATGACACAAAGAGATGGAAAGATATGCTGTGTTCTCGGACTGGAAGAACCGATGTTGTTAAAATGATCATACTACCCAAGGCAATCTACAGATTCAGTGCAATCCCTATCAAATCACCAATGGTATTTCCCACAGAACTAGAACAAGAAATCTTTAAATTTGTATGGAGACACAAAAGACCCCGAATAGCCAAAACAATCTTGAGAAAGAACAGAGCTGAAGGAATCAGGCTGCCTGACTTCAGACTATACCACAAAGCTACAGTAATCAAAACAGTATGGCACTGACACAAAAACAGATACATAGACAAATGAAACAGGACAGAAAGCTCAGAAACAAACCCACGTGCTTATGGTCAATTAATCTAAGACAAACGAGACAAGAATATACAACGGAGAAAAGAAAGTCTCTTCAATAAGTGGTGCTAGGAAAACTGGACAGCTACATGTAAAAACATGAAATTAGAACATCCTCTAACACCATATACAAAAATAAACTCAAAATGGATTAGAGACCTAAATGTAAGACCGGACACTATAAAACTCTAGAGGAAAACATAGGAAGAACACTCTTAGACATAAATCATAGCAATATTTTTTTGGATCTGTCTCTTAGAGTAATGGAAACAAAAGCAAAAATAAACAAACGGGACGTAATCAAACTTAAAAGCTTTTGCAAAGGAAAGGAAACCATCAACAAAACAAAAAGACAACCTACAGAATGGCAGAAAATACTTGCAAGCGATGCAACTGACAAGGCACTAACTTCCAAAATATACAAACAGCTTATACAGCTCAATATCAAAAAAACCCCAAGCTACCCAATCAAAAACTGGGCAGAAGACCTAACAGACATACCTCCAAAGAAGAAATACAGAAGGCCAACAGGCACATGAAAAGATGCTAAACATCGCTAATTATTAAAGAAATGCAAATTAAAACTATAAAATGAGGTATCACCTCACACCAGTCAGAATGGCCATCATCAAGAAGTCTACAAATAATAAATGCTGGAGAGGGTGTGGAGAAAAGGGAATCCTCCTACACTGCTGGTGGGAATGTAAATCGGTGCAGCCACTATGCTGAACAGTATGGAGGTTCTTCCAAAAACTAAAAATAGAGTTACCATATGATCCTGCAGTCCCATTCCCGGGCATATATCCAGAGAAAACTCTAATTTGAACAGATGAACCCCAATGTTCATTGCAGCACTAGTTACAATAGCCAAGACCTGGAAGCAACCTAAATGTTCATCGACAGAGGAATGGATAAAGAAGATGGGGTACATATACACAATGGAATATTACTCAGCCATAAACAAGAATGAAATCATGCCATTTGCAGCAACATGGATGGACCTAGAGATGGTCATACTAAGTGAAGTAAGTCTGACAGAGACAAATAGCATATGATAACGCTTATATGTGGAATCTACAAAAGTGATACAAATGAACTTATTTACAAAACAGAAATAGAGTCGTAGACACAGAAAACAAACTTATGGAACCACAGGGGAAAGTGGGGGAGAGAGAAATTCGGAGTTTGGTATTAACAGATACACACTACTGTATGTAAAACAGATAAACAGCAAGGGAACTATATTCAATATCTTATAATAACCTATAACGGAAAAGAATATGAAGGAGAATATATATACATTATATATATATAGCCGAATCACTCTGCTGCATACCTGAGACTAACAGAACATTGTAAGTCAACTACACTTCAATTTTTAAAAATACTGAGTTTTGTTACTTTCTATTTGGGAGGAAAGTATACAAAGTACAGCATCTAGAAAGAAAATATGAATAACCTAGAAAAACATCAAACTAATTCATCCACCCACTATTGGTCTAAATAAGCACAAAATCAGTGTGATCCCCTGATACCAGCAGCAAAAGCTTCATCAATAAAACTGAGGGGAGATGGCTTCACCAGATCTTGCTCTGACCTTGACTTCCAGGACAGGAAGACGCACTGATAACTCTCAACGCTCTGGAGACTGAATCCTCACAACCTGGCCTGAGCGCGTTTCTGCAATTATAAGTTTTCAGACTGGCTTTCGTGATTCCTGAGACCCTGCCAGGGTTCTTCAGTGGCTCATTCCCGTTTTCTGTGGTTGGCATCTTTGATCATTAACTTTTTAACACATACACCAAGATAGGTTTCAGAGGGAGAAGGGAAGGGCCCTCTGCCGGTATCTGCTATGGTTGAACATGTAAATTATTCTCTTATGGTTCCACTTAGGCTGAGTTACGCGGAAGTTTGCCGTGGGAGACAAACGTAGTCGTGCTGGCGGGGCGGGCACTTGGAGGGCCCTCTCAGTGGCCCCTTCCACCACTTTTATGGCAGTTGGAAGAGGAGGATCATTTACACTCCAATCAGAACGGTGCCCCCTGGATGTGTGCAAAGTGGACCCGATTTCTCCTTCCAGCAACATCAATGCTGGATCTGAGATGGCGCAGGGTGAGTAACGCCGAGGTGGGCGTTCATCAAAACAGAGGACTCAGGAACAAAATGTTCTTGGAGAAAGAATACAGCGCAACAGAAGAAGCCCAACCAGGCGTATTCTGTGCCCTTCCTCACCCACCAAGCTGCGTGACCCTGGTGCATCATTTACCCTCTCGGAGCTCCAGCACACAGGTCACACGGCCAGCATAAAGGCCGCCTTCAGGACGTGGCCCACAGCAGTTTAGTAAGGGTCACTTTAAATTCCTCCCCTCTAGACACTCCTGCCCCCTGGTAAACAGGGTTTGATGGAGCCACGAAAACAGTAGTGACAGTAACGCAACTGTCAGGGGACAGTTTTGTGGGCACCCAGCGCCCACTCAGAGGACAGGTATTTTGCAGGGTGTCTCCCTGATGGCCTTTTAAAGAGCTGCCCCATCCCTACAGCTACAGTTAGAGATGCCTTTCCGTTGTCTGTGGAATTTGCTCCGCACTTTGAGGGTGCTGCCTGCCCCCTCAAAGTGCGGAGAGCACAGAAGCCATCACAGCATCAGGAACTTATGAACAGCCCGCAGCCGGGGGCCCAGTGCTCTGTGATGGGCAGTGAGGAGGGGACAAATGGGGCAGCGTGTAGGCCGGCTGGTACCTCCATCCATCCGTGGACAGGGGAGCGAGGACAGCTGGTTGCTGGAGCCCTGGGGTATGCTAACTGAGCTATCAGAAGAGTGGCCAGCCGGGCCAAGGGGACTCCATCACTCCATTTCACAGTGAAAGGTACTGGGTTTTGTCCTTAACTTGTCGTGAGACAGGCCCTCAATTCACTTTCTCCTGGAAGGAGCTGATTTCCATGCCTGAGCTAGAGACAGCCTGCGTGTTCATTTCACTCTGTTTTTACAGACCTTTTGCAATGCAGTGTTAAGCGCACAGTCCTACCACCTAATTTAAAGAGACTGTTACCAATGTGCAGGACAGTTGCTAATGGGAAGAAAAAATTATACTAAAAACACGACATCGAATCCTCCATTCTGAAGAGGTAAACATCAGTCACCTAGAGAGAATGTGAGCATTTGATCCTATGCTGCCTGAATGGACTGGTAGAGAAGTCCTTGCTTGAAGAAACATCCCTGATTCTTATACAGTTCACCATCTAGAACTGAATCGCACAGAACCTTTCCGAGGAATGGATGCGGAAGGAGGGGATGACAAGGGAAGCTCTTTGCGGTGCCCTGATTTGGCCATGACTTCTGTCCTTTGGCCTGGCCAAGGTGGGCTGCCTCTGTGGGTACCACCGGCAGCGGCAGAAAGAAAACATGTGGTTGCTTTTAAAGATGAAGGAATCAATCAAGCCTGGGACAATGGTTAACACAGGCTTGCGATGGATATCAGTTTCCCATCGTGGAGTGTCCTTTCTGAAGCTAATATTCTAAGATGATATCCCAACTTTCCTGGACAAATTGCACTTATTTAACAGCAAGATTGGTCCCTGAGATCCTTGGATGCCCTTTTTTTTCGGTGGGGGGGGGGTTTGAAGTCAAGTGAACACATCTTCCTGACCCCACTTCCCCTCAGTGATGTCTTTTTCTAATGCTATGGGTAGGGCTGCAATCTATCATATTTCTTTGCCCCAAATTTGCAATTGTCACTTGTCTAAACCTGGCTGCAGTTTGTCAGGCTGGTATGGTTCAAATATCTATTTTAAAAGTCACCCAAAAAGCAAATTAAAATAAGAAATGGCATGTTCTTTTGTGTAGTCACATTAGTTTGACCTCTGGGAAAATGGGGACAAATAGCTTCCAGGCAGAAGAGCAGGAGTAGCTGAGGCACGGTCCCCAACCGGATGCGAGATCCAGACAGCACCCCCCATCCCCAGGGCTTGCTCTTTGCCAGTGGGCTCTCCTAGGACAGGATATCGACACCTTCAAAGCCCACACTGTCAGGCACTCTAATGACCTGGGTGAGGATGAGGGTGGGAGATGGCACCATTTTGGTATTCCGACCTGGTTTCTAGGGGAAAAGAGGATGTAAGTTCTTGCTGAATTTTATTTTCTAAGCTAATATCAGATATGCACCTGAAGGGAGCACTACGGGAGTGTAGTCTAGGTCCTGAAAGCCAACAGAAGTGGAAATTAAATGACCTATATATCATGGGACAGAAGACAGCCTCACCAAGCACAGAAGGAAAACACTTTGCCCATTTGATTCGAGTGTGACTTTTGTCTGTGTATTATCAGTTGTGTCTCAGGCATCATCCACCTGCCTGTCTTTCTGTCTACTAGCTCACTCCAAACCAGCGATAAAAGGAGTACTCGTACTATAAAAAGTAGAGAGGAGGAAAGAAAGTATTATAATGGTGTTAAAATAACTATGTAGACAGTACACACCTAAAAAAGAGAAAATGCACTGTGATCTATTAAAGTGTCTGTGTTGGTGAGCCACAAATATGGGGAGATATGAATATAGGCACGTTTGCTTCCTGCTCTAACACTTAAGCTCTTCCATGTGTACAAACTTTGTACAAGAACATTTCCATGGTACTAACTCTACTTTTGGTAACACCTGCATAATATTCCAGAATTTCGATGTTCCTTAATGGACTGGACAAAATCCCTAATATACAAAGAAGGAAAGTTGGAGTCCTGATACCGTCCAGTATCCAGTCTAGATCGTGGAGGAGTTAACTGAGAAAACTCTTAGAAACATACTTAACCCAATTTTTATCAACAGATGGAGGTTTGGGGCTCAAGCCTTCCCTGCCTGGCACCCATGGCACAGGACCATGTTTGAGGTTTGGTAAAAATCAGACAAATAAAAAAACAAAATATCCAGATAAATGTGTCTGTAGTTATTTGTTCTTGATGATCATGCAGCCAAGCTTTCCCTCCACACTGACCCCTGTATTTGATAGGATTAGACATGGCAGAAATCCCAGATATAATACTCTAGTTCAATAACAGCTGGAAAAGCGTTACCACAAGGACAGACCATTCTTAATGAACTACCCAGGTAGGGTTTTCATGCAAAGAAGAAGGACCTTTGCCTAAATAATGGGAAATCATTTCATAGGACGGGTCATTTATTCACTCAACGAACCGTTGTTAAGCACCTCCTACCATGGTTCCTGTTTAATACCCTGAAACATGGAGAGGGAAATACATTGTGTTAGCCCTAGAGCCCAATGAGGGACTGGAAGCAGATCCAAAACTTGATCATCTAAGACCCTTGCACAACTACAGGGGCAACATCACATTTGACTTCATGTAATGGCCCTAAGGGTCCCGTTTACAGAGATCCAGTGTGGATGTCTCCTCCCAGAGCTGTGCAGCTGGGGCAGTGTAATAAAGAAGGTACACACAATGAATGGTGTGATGGGGGTAAGTGCAGGTACTGTGGGATCAGAGGAGAGAGGACCCAGCTTTGCCTCACTGGAAGGGATGCGATGCCAATAAAACTCCCCAACAAAGTAACAGTGACATTTCAAAAACAGTACCCAAGCAGATTTTAAAAAAAGTATGCAAAACAGAATAGGATTGAATGCTAAATTCTGCTTTCATTAAATATTTTAAGAAACTGCTCAGAGATATCTGCCCAGCCCCCAAAGACCTTCCTGGGGGAAGAAACCTCTTATTTTCGAAGCACCATCGGATCTTTTCACACTGTCCTTGGCTGAAGAGGTATCTCCCTTCACCCTTGCATGCCACACGCAGTGTTTTCTTTGGGGGCTGCCAATGGCAACACTTATTTGTAATCCAGCAAGCACCGGTAGTTCCATGCAGACCACACAATTAATTTTATTTGTGCCCTCAGCCAGGTTTCAAACAAAGACCCCCCAGAGATGTCTGGAAAATTAATTTATTAAAAAGCAATAGCTTGATAATACACATGATGGCAGAAGAAATGAATATGTTCAATATCTTATAAAACAGTTGGCAATCACGTAATAGGGCGCTCATTGTCAATTTAGTAGCTTATCTCATTATGCTCGGCAAATAGTTGTAAAATAGTGTATTATTCATGAACCAACACGTGTTCATTACTTTTAGTGCACATTTATTTTTCAAATGCAGAAGAGTTAAGAGTCATCTATAAAAGCAACTTATTTTGCAAAAGTCTGCTCCAGGCCCCTTTCAGAGAAAGAGCCACAAGGTGTGTTTCTTGAGCCAGAAAACACAAACTGCTGAAGCTCTGTCCCAGCCTAAGGCAGGTAAAGTTACAGCCCCTGCCTTGGATTGTGTGGCAAAGGGCTAGCTGATACAACCCCCCGGCTGTAGACTCCACCCAGTGCCTCCGTCAGACCTGACCTAAGTGGGTAAGAAGCCATTCAGCCACCTGAGCCTCACCATGAGCTTGGCTGTGGGACCTGCTTTGCAGTGTGTTATGAGCAGACAGACAGGCAGGGGACAGAAATGCTCTTGCATTGCTAGATCTGCCTTTTTACACTCCTGCCTTTCACCACGAGGAGAATACTCCCAGAGGACCACTAGTCCAAAAAAATGAGAGCCACATCAAGTAGATATGAACCCAGTCCGTAGCCTAGATCCAAGTCCAGCCTGGATCAGCTGATCCTCAGCCTACAGACAGATATGTAAACGATTATAATGATTGCTGCTTTAAGCTGCTACATTTTGGGGGTGACTTGTTACACAGCAAAAGCTAACTGACACATGTGGCATATGCAAAATTTACTTTGGGATGCCCTGGGGGAATCCTCAAAGCAACTGGCAGTCAATCTATCTCTCTTACACTTGCTCTGGAGGGTGTCTGGCCCACGGGAATGGAAACCCAAGAGAGAAGCCACACATGGTGCAGAGAGAAAAGATTGTTTTTCCCCATGTGGGCCTCACATTGAAAGCCACTGAGCTCTAACTCTAACTGCTCGCCTTGATTTGCATCAAACTGCTTCTCGTGTGGGCAGCTCTATGGATGGGGTAAGTAGGAGGAGGAATTAATTTAGTAAATACCAGCCGATAATTCTTTACTGCGGAGCTGGAAGGAAGGCCAATCTCTAAAAATACCAGACCATGCAGGGTTGTTATATGTTGTAAAAGTAATACAGAAAAATACCTAGCACCCTAGGCACACAATACCTGGTGGTAGTAGCAATCACAGTCGTGATAGCTGTTACTGTTTGAACTATTCGTTGACAATGGAATTCAGCAACAGAAGGAAGGGCAGGAAGCACCCTCTCCCACCCCCTGTTGCCAGCCAAGCCTCCCAGAATCCAGGCATCCTCCCTGTCCCTCTCCCGAATTCCCTCCTCAGTAGTACCAGCACCATCATCCTGGAACTCCACAGGAAGCCCAGCCAGGGGCTGAAACCCTGAAACTTCCATCGTCCATGCTAGCTGGACCTTGACTGGTGGGGCCCTAGTGTGAGCTTCAAGGGGCAGGAGAAGATCTCCCAACTCAAGCACCTGACTTCCAAATCGAATTGCTTCCTGGCCTCTCCTCTGCCATAGCTCACATGCCCGATTGGCCCTCTTGGTACTGAAGAATACTTGAACATCACTGAGCTCTGGTGAACTATCCTCACTGACGTTTGTGTTTGGGCACAGGCTGTTTTCCTTCCCTGGAGCCTCCTTCCCACCCCCTCCCCCTCCACACACACACACACCACCACCACACCGCCCAGGTCCACCAAGGAGAACTCCTACACATCCTTCAAGGCCCACATCCTGGGAAAAGTCTTCCAGTGAACTCTCTAGGGAAAGTCCAGCATTCCTGCCTATGGGTTCCACTGAATCCTGCACATACTTCTCTAGTTTTTTAAGCAACTGCGCTGTTGTTTTGTTTGTTTAGTCCCTTTGTTTGTTGCATTCATCCAGGAGATTTCTGAGAGCACAGACGGCATCTTGCTCACCTCTGAGTTCCCAGCCCCCTGTACTGCGTTGAGACAGAGAAGGCGCTCGGGAAATGTTTTGTATAAATGAATGAATGTTCTTGCTGAGGCCAGCCTCAGGCCAGATGAGAGGGCCTCATCCGTCTCCTCTCCCCTTTTCTGACTCTGCAGTCTAGATCCCCAGCATTCCCCACTGAAGACACGGTAACGGATCATAGCCCCTTCTTATTAGAAGTTAAAAAAACAAGACAAACAAAAAAAAGTACATGCTATCTCGAATGACTCCAAGCCCTCCAGGGACAACCTATGTGGGCTTTACAGCGTTGGGGAGCATTCAAGGACATTTCTAATTAAATTCTTTAGTGCTTCTACTTGACCTCATTTCCACTGTGCCATAAATCTTCAAAAAAAAAAAACCCAACAAACACTCAAATCCAAAATTTTAAATAATACTTATGATTTGGTTTAGAACAGGGACTCTCCTTAATCCAATAGCTGGAAACACTTTGGTTGCCAGGGTCTATTGTGAGACTAGATCAGTGAAAGGCTGCTAGCCATTTCAATTAAAATGTTTTCAAGGATTTCTAAATAATAAACTCGTCTTACCTATAATTACAGAGGAAATAATAATTTTTAAAAAACCCTCACAATCTCGTGTATAATGTTATGGCATGCCATTGGTGTCCATGTACCAAGACAAATACCTCAGTGAGACAGGGAGCCATGGAAACAATTAAAGTATAAATCCCAGGTACCCATTAACACCCAAGCTCTATTAGCTGGCTTCGTCTCTGGTCACATTAAAGCCCACAGAGTTCACTGGTGGCTTGGGAGGGAATGGTATTGGTCCTACTTCAATGAAAATGTAATTCCACTCTGTAAATCTCTGCTATAATTGGTTAATAAGCATACACTCTGGCAAAGTGACCACTGGGGATGATCGGTTGGAGCATTTGCTCCCTCGTATTTCTTACTCCCCATGGCCCTTCCAGCGTAGGGATCATTCTGTTCACACATCTGCTGGGCTTTCAGAGTGTGGGGTCCTGGCAACTCCAGTTAGGTTAGTTCCTACTCTGAGGCCACTCATAAGGAAGAATGTTGTTCTTTTTTTAAAAATAAATTTGTTTATTTATTTTGGCTGCGTTGGGTCTTCGTTGCTGCATGTGGGCTTTCTCCAGTGGTGAGCGGGGGCTGCTCTTCGTTGCGGTGTGTGGGCTTCTCATTCGGTGGCTTCTCTCGTTGCGGAGTGCGGGCCCTAGGCACGCGGGCTTCAGTAGTTGTGGCACGAGGGCTCAGTAGTTGTGGCTTGCGGGCTCTAGAGTGCAGGCTCGGTAGTTGTGGCGCGAGGGCTTAGCGGCTCCGCGGCATGTGGGATCTTCCCGGACCAGGGCTTGAACCCGTGTCCCCTGCATTGGCAGGTGGGTTCTGAACTGCTGCGCCACTAGGGAAACCCCCAAGAATGTTGTTCTTAAGCCACTTATTGAACCTATCCTGGGATTTCTCAACCTCAGCGCATCACGCTTGGGGTTGGATCATTCTCTGCCGTGTGGAGCTGTCCTGCGCGTTGTAGGGTTTGGCAGGATGTTGCTGTAGGATGTAAGCATCCCTGGCCTCAACCTACTTGATGCCACTGGTAACACCCCACCCTGTGTGACAACCCCAAATCCCACAGAATGGGAGAAAATATCTGCGAACGAAGCGACCAACAAGGGATTAATCTTCAAAATATACAAACAGCTCAAGCAGCTCTATATCAAAACAACAACCCAACCAAGAAAATGGGCAGAAGACCTAAAGAGACGTTTCTCCAAAGACACACAGATGGCCAAAAAGCATGTGAAAGGACGCTCAACATCACTAATCATTAGAGAAAGGCGGATCAAAACTACAATGAGGTACCACCTCACAACCAGTCAGAATGGCCATCATCAAAAAGTCTACAAATGACAAATGCTGAAGAGGGTGTGGAGAAAAGAGAACCCTCCTGCACTGTTGGTGGGAATGTAGATTGGTGCAGCCACTATGGAGAACAGTATGGAGGTTCCTTAGAAAAACTAAAAATAGAACTACCATATGACCCAGCAATCCCACTCTTGGGCATATACCCAGAGAAAACCGTAATTCGAAAAGATACATGCGCCCCAATGTTCATTGCAGCACTAGTCACAATAGCCAAGACATGGAAGCAACCTAAACGTCCATCGACAGAGGAATGGATAAAGAAGATGTGGTACATATACACAATGGGATATGACTCAGCCATAAAAAAGAATGAAATAATGCCATTTGCAACAACATGGATGGATCTAGACATCATCATAGTAAGTGAAGTAAGTCAGAAAGAGAAAGGCAAATACCATGTGATGTCACTCGTATGTGGAATCTAATTTTTAAAAATGATACAAATGAACTTATTTACAAAATAGAAACAGACTTAAAGATATTGAAAACAAACGTATGGTTACCAAAGGGGAAGTGTGGAGGGGAGGGATAAATCAGGACCTTGAGATTAACATAGGCACACCACTATATCTAAGACAGATAATCAACAAGGACGTACTGTGTAGCACAGGGAACTTTACTCAATATTCTGTGATAATCTATATGAGAAAATCTGAAAAAGAATGAATATATGTATAACTGAATCACTTTGCTGTACACCTGAAACTAGCACAATACTGTAAATTGACTCTACTGCAAAAAAAGAATTTTAAAAAATAAATAAGAGAACCACTGGTCTAGGCATCTGACTAGACCATATGCCCCCATGTGTCGTGGTCTTTAGCATCCTACAGGGACCAGTCACGATATTCTGGTAACTTTCTCCCTTGATCAATTTCCCTCCTAACCTGATTCTCAGCTGACCTGGTTTGTATCACCTGCTGTCCCTTCACATTTCCCTCCCATTCATTTCTGCTCCTGCCTATGTGTGTGGTTCTTGGCGATTTGACCTGCAGTCACCCCCAGATGTTACAGATGGAGTCATCTGTAACAAGTTACCTACAGAGGTTAAGCCTTGCCTCTGGTCCCCTTGGACGAAGTCCAGCCTCCACTACCACCAAAGGCAGCCTGGCAACGGCACACCAGTTTCTCCGAGAATCCACGTTGTCCCTGGTTAGAAGAGAGATCACAAGGCAAACTTCATGCCTTTTTCTGGGTTCATGGAAAGAGGTACCCTCTCTCTTTAAATTTTAGATCTCCACTGTATCCAACAGATCCAGGGACACCATAGTTCACTCTGACTTTCTGGTTTCTTTTGAATGCTTAGTTCATTTAGGAGTTTACGGTCATGCGTTAGAAAAAGTAGGATTGGGACTATCCTGTGAATTTGAGCTAAAATATAGCACTTAGGGTTGTTGCTGCCACAATGTTATCAGCACCGCATCTTGGGCCTAACCCGGGTACCAGGTGCAAGGCAGAACGGTTCTCTAGAAATGGGAAATGGGGTTGCAGACTAATATACAGGACACTCAATTTAATTTGAATTTCAGGGGAGCAACAAATAATTTTTTTTTTTGCAAGTAATCCCATGCAATAATAGGATATATACTTATGCTAAAAACAAGTCAGTCATCATTTGTCTGAAATTCAAATGTAACTGGCTGTCTTTTCATCTGCTAAATCTGGCAGGCAGGATCTTTTTCCCTCAGGGGTTGTAGGATCTGAACTTGACTCCACTCCGCCCCACCCCCAAACCCCAGTTCCCCTCTGTGGCCCTGGCCTTGTTTGCTCTGAGCACGTGGCACGTGGTCACCAGGGAAAGTGAGGGCTCGAAGGGAACCCGGTGGAGATGAAATGTCTTCCTGTCACTTCTGTCTTCACAGGCCAGGGAGATCTAGACACCTCTCTAGGTCTGGCTTCTCACTACACTCCCCAGGTTGCAACCCTGTTGTGGTTTGTCACTGTGGCCAAGGCTGTGTCCGTAGCCACCATCCCACTGAAAGGTTGAGTCAGGTCGTTTGGTTTGCAGCTCCCGACTTTGTAACTCACTGTTCTACCAGATTCTCCCTCCACTGCTTCTGAACTTCTGCTGAGCTGGAATCTTTCCACGGACACCCAATGCTCCTCTATGTCAAGTGCAGCAAATGAAAGATGTCTGGTCACTCTTAAGGACTTGTGTCACCAACCCTCCTGCTTTACTCGAGAATGAGGGGCTTCCTGGGACGCAAGACTGTGCACGCTAAAAGTGGTGAGGTCCAGGACAAACTGGGATGAGCTGGTCACCCCACTGGTGAGGCTGTTGGCGGTGTTCTCTGGGGCCGTGGTTTGCAGGGAACAAACCCCCAACATTCAAATTCTAGGCCACTGAATGACGGGGTTGGGTGGATGAAAGTAAATTCCAGATTCTCCCCAAACAGTCTGTTACTCATCCATGAACGAACCATTACCTCCACCAAGAGGGCCTCCTGGACCAGTCTGCCTACGTAGCCCCACCCCCTAGACTCTGATCGTGTCTCTCATAGCACGTCTCACGGTCAGTCATCACATATTTGTGTTTGGGCTACTTGCTTGTTGTCTGTCCTCCCCAATAGCCAGTAAACTCATGAGGGCCACCACCCCCAAGTTTACTGCTGAAATCCCCAGAACTCGGACTAGTCCCAGCACGCTGTGGGTGCTCCAAACGTATCTACTGCCTGAACTAATGGTGAATGGGGGCCTTGCCGTGCCAGGGGCGAGGCGCTTAGGAAATGAGAATGAAGATGCACAGCCCCTGCGCTTCAAGGGTCGGAAGGCCAGACTGAGGTTTAAACAGATGACGCCGACACGATACCAGGAAGGCATGGAGGTATCCGGCCTGGGGGAGTGGCAGGGGTGAAGCAATACCAGGAAGGCATGGAGGTATCCGGCCTGGGGGAGTGGCAGGGGTGAAGCAATACCAGGAAGGCATGGAGGTATCCGGCCTGGGGGAGTGGCAGGGGTGAAGCAGTACCAGGAAGGCATGGAGGTATCCGGCCTGGGGGAGTGGCAGGGGTGAAGCAACACCAGGAAGGCATGGAGGTATCCGGCCTGGGGGAGTGGCAGGGGTGAAGCAACACCAGGAAGGCATGGAGGTATCCGGCCTGGGGGAGTGGCAGGGGTGAAGCAGTACCAGGAAGGCATGGAGGTATCCGGCCTGGGGGAGTGGCAGGGGTGAAGCAGTACCAGGAAGGCATGGAGGTATCCGGCCTGGGGGAGTGGCAGGGGTGAAGCAACACCAGGAAGGCATGGAGGTATCCGGCCTGGGGGAGTGGCAGGGGTGAAGCAACACCAGGAAGGCATGGAGGTATCCGGCCTGGGGGAGTGGCAGGGGTGAAGCAACACCAGGAAGGCATGGAGGTATCCGGCCTGGGGGAGTGGCAGGGGTGAAGCAATACCAGGAAGGCATGGAGGTATCCGGCCTGGGGGAGTGGCAGGGGTGAAGCAGTACCAGGAAGGCATGGAGGTATCCGGCCTGGGGGAGTGGCAGGGGTGAAGCAGTACCAGGAAGGCATGGAGGTATCCGGCCTGGGGGAGTGGCAGGGGTGAAGCAACACCAGGAAGGCATGGAGGTATCCGGCCTGGGGGAGTGGCAGGGGTGAAGCAGTACCAGGAAGGCATGGAGGTATCCGGCCTGGGGGAGTGGCAGGGGTGAAGCAGTACCAGGAAGGCATGGAGGTATCCGGCCTGGGGGAGTGGCAGGGGTGAAGCAGTACCAGGAAGGCATGGAGGTATCCGGCCTGGGGGAGTGGCAGGGGTGAAGCAGTACCAGGAAGGCATGGAGGTATCCGGCCTGGGGGAGTGGCAGGGGTGAAGCAACACCAGGAAGGCATGGAGGTATCCGGCCTGGGGGAGTGGCAGGGGTGAAGCAACACCAGGAAGGCATGGAGGTATCCGGCCTGGGGGAGTGGCAGGGGTGAAGCAGTACCAGGAAGGCATGGAGGTATCCGGCCTGGGGGAGTGGCAGGGGTGAAGCAGTACCAGGAAGGCATGGAGGTATCCGGCCTGGGGGAGTGGCAGGGGTGAAGCAGTACCAGGAAGGCATGGAGGTATCCGGCCTGGGGGAGTGGCAGGGGTGAAGCAGTACCAGGAAGGCATGGAGGTATCCGGCCTGGGGGAGTGGCAGGGGTGAAGCAGTACCAGGAAGGCATGGAGGTATCCGGCCTGGGGGAGTGGCAGGGGTGAAGCAGTACCAGGAAGGCATGGAGGTATCCGGCCTGGGGGAGTGGCAGGGGTGAAGCAATACCAGGAAGGCATGGAGGTATCCGGCCTGGGGGAGTGGCAGGGGTGAAGCAGTACCAGGAAGGCATGGAGGTATCCGGCCTGGGGGAGTGGCAGGGGTGAAGCAGTACCAGGAAGGCATGGAGGTATCCGGCCTGGGGGAGTGGCAGGGGTGAAGCAACACCAGGAAGGCATGGAGGTATCCGGCCTGGGGGAGTGGCAGGGGTGAAGCAACACCAGGAAGGCATGGAGGTATCCGGCCTGGGGGAGTGGCAGGGGTGAAGCAACACCAGGAAGGCATGGAGGTATCCGGCCTGGGGGAGTGGCAGGGGTGAAGCAATACCAGGAAGGCATGGAGGTATCCGGCCTGGGGGAGTGGCAGGGGTGAAGCAACACCAGGAAGGCATGGAGGTATCCGGCCTGGGGGAGTGGCAGGGGTGAAGCAATACCAGGAAGGCATGGAGGTATCCGGCCTGGGGGAGTGGCAGGGGTGAAGCAATACCAGGAAGGCTCAGCAAAGGATTTACCCAAATTATTATTTTAAATTGATCATCAAGGATGGCCCAGGACTCCCTCCTCTTTGCTTGGGCACCGCAGGAGGGAGCATTGCAAGGGCAGTGGGGCGTGGGATGGCATGGGGTTCGGGGTCCCACAGGGTGAATGTGGTACAGGAAGACCATACATAAAGATTTTCATGCAGAAGTTGGGTTGACATTTAAGGCCAAAGATGCCTAGATCCAGCAATTGTATTTTAACCCCAACAGGATCGGAAGACACAGTCTTCCTGTTTCCACATGTTCTGTCTTAATATGAAAATGAGCCAGTTTCCTCTTAGTTTTCCCCTTCCTCACATCCCCACCCCTCTTCCCTGCTGTCTGCCTGGTGCCATTATTTCCCCCCCCGGCTGTGCCTCTCGGCTTGCAGGATCTTAGTTCCCCAACCAGAGTTCGAACCCAGTCCCCTGCAGTGGAAGCGCAGAGCCCTAACCACTAGTCCGCCAGGGAAGTCCCCGCCTGGTGCCATTCTGACTAACCTCCTCATCCCACTCTGACACCGACCAAGACTCCACCTGGCCGTCAGGGCTTCTCTAGCCAACATCGTCCCCCCTCTCTTCTATCTGAACAAGAAGCCCCTTTCCTCCAGTTTGCTGGGAAGCAATGGGCACACCTATTGAAACAATTCATACTAATCTGTGAACGACGACTTTGGGCTGCCTCAATTTTGCAAAGGAGCGGTCTGCTTTTTAAGAAGAAATCATTTACCTGTCTGAATCTCCCACTGCTTAAAAACATCTCACCCCACAAATTTCACCAAACCCACCTTCTCTCTTATCTCATGGGTCTCGATTCCAAAACCACACTGACCCCTCACACAGACACCCATAAAAATAGATGTGTAAAACAAAGTTTGAATCCCTTTGCTTTGTTGGGTTTGGTTAGCCAAGTTGTTTTGTTTGGGTGGGTGTACTCAAATATTTCTGTACAGTCTTCAGTTTGCTGTTAAGGAGAAAAAAGAGGGAAAAAATGGAGTAGAAAACCTGGAAAGTGGACAGGAATCCAGTTTCCAACAAGAAGTGGTTAATTTTTAAGTGGATTTCAGTAGGTGTCTTGGGACATCAGTTGAGCCATTTGACGCGTGAAAAAATATCCAGTGGTGGATGGAACTGAGTCTATAAATTCAACATCTGAACTTTACCCAAGAAAAATGCCAAAGAGTAAAGGTTACCCAAATTGGCAATTCTTTATGTTCATCCATCTACACATCTATCTACACCTCCATATCTATCCATCCATCCATCCATCCGTGCATCCATCCACTTTTCAATAATTTTGACTCCTGACTCTGTGCCAGGTACTGTTTTAACTTCCCAGAGGGCTCTTGGTCTAATGGAACTCACATTCTGTAGAGAGGAGCCAGAATAATTAAACACACAAACAAAATCAATCAATAAATAAGAAAACATTAGCTAGTGATAAGTGTTATGAAGAAAATAAACCACGGTGAAGGGATAGAGTACAGTGGAAAAGTGGGAGGGAGGACTGCTTGAGAACTGGTGATCAGGGAGGGCCTCCCGCAGGTGGTGACATTTCAACTGGACCAGGAATAAGATTCAGAAAGTGAGTCCAAAGAACAGTTTAAGAAGGAAAAGACATCTGGAAATGAATGGCATATCAATGGGGAAAAGAAAATGAATGGAGAAGAGAAAATGAATCTATGATCTTTTCATTCTAGAAGGGAACCCCATATCCACCCACAGAGAAGGCACCCCCGTTTTCTCTCTGCCAATCCCACTGGTTTGGCCATGCATTTTGGGAAACTTGCTTTCCCCCCAGGCTTGCCCAGTGGAATCCAGTCTGATTCAGTAACTGACACAGTAACTGACTCTTCTTTGCTGAGCTCTGTGAAATTAGGCACTCGGTGAATTGGCATTATGAAGAGGAAAGAGGGACAGCCCAAAACATTCTGTGCAAACGTTTCCTGAGGCACCACTTCCCCGTTGGAAGTAATGGTGGCCATCTGCAAACTGCGTAGCTGCCCTCGCCACCATCAACCAACCCTCATTAGCTGCAACGGGAACAAAGGAACCTTCCTGGAGAGCTTTGTGGCTTAAAAATGAAAGTCTTATCCGGACATGCGTCAACTAACTCCCATTTGTGTTTTGCATCAAAAATATATAATTAAAAAAAAAAAAAAGGAGGGCGGGGGATGCTGCTGTAGCACACCCAAATCAAAAACGTATTCGCTGAAACCGCCTCCTGTAAAGTTCTGGAATGAGCTGTAACTCCTTTTATTTTGTTTCCTCCCAAGTATGCTTATAATGTTGGTTATTTAAAGGACATTTTTTCCCAACAGTTCTTGCCCTACTCACCCAGTTTGGGGACAGAGTTTTGCTAATCTCAATGTCTCCTAATATGTAATGATTATTTTCTGTTTGTTTTAATCTGTCCCCAGTAAACCTCAAAGAAGGTTCACCCCTGTGCCTGGATTAATTTTATTATTGATTTGTTTTATTTGGATCATAAAACAGTTGTACTTTGTGTTAAATACACTGGGATTACTTTTTTTTTTTTCTTTTTTCTTTTTTCTTTTTTTGCGGTACGCGGGCCTCTCACCGTTGCGGCCTATTCCATTGTGGAGCACAAGCTCCAGACGCGCAGGCCCACGGGCCACAGCCCGTGAGCCCAGCCGCTCGCGGGATCCTCCCGGACCAGGGCACGAACCCGCGTCCCCTGCATCGGCAGGCAGACTCTCAGCCACTGCGCCACCAGGGAAGCCCTGGGATTACTTTTTAAAAAAAAAAACTAATTATGGCTAAGACAAGCAGAGTTACATATAAAGGGCTAAGAGACACACGAAATTAAATGATACTACCTGGTCATAAATTTTGCTTTTTATAATAAAGCAATTTTCTCTTCACTGCAGTCTTACTAATATGATACAGTGTCTGAAATAAGAACTTTATTTCAGACAGCCCAAATTCTCCCACTTCTTTTAGCTCTTTAACTTCTTACATGATTCCCCTGGTTTTACAAGTATTTTTAATAGGGTAGATGTTCCAGATTCTTCTACCCAGTCAAATCCTTTCATAATCAGAGAGTTGTTTTTACAAAGGAATTTAATTCCCTCTGCAGAATTGTAAGATGGGTCCGACTGATCTGGTTTACATTTTCTGACATGTTTTCCCTCCTTGAAGATTAACTGAACTATCGCTTGCCTCTCCCTCAATCCTTTTCATCTCATTTTCACTTAAAAAAAAAAAAAATTCTGATTTCATTCAGTAGGGTGTCTTATACTGTTTTCTGAAGATAGGGATTTTAGCTCCGGGAACACGGTTTGATCCTGTCAAGGGTTACTTACTTGAATTCTACATGATGCTTAGCTTGTCTGAAATTAACACAAGTCCAAGATTTAAAAAAAAAAATCAACATTCAGCCTGGAGAGTTGATTGTCTCCATTAAAATATTTGGTCAATTCAAAAAAACTTTTACGGGGCTTCCCCGGTGGCGCAGTGGTTGACAATCCGCCTGCCGATGCAGGGGACACAGGTTCGTGCCCCGGTCTGGGAAGATCCCACATGCCACAGAGCGGCTGGGCCTGTGAGCCATGGCAAAAAAAAAACCAAAAAACTTTTACTTAAAAAAAAATCAGTTGTATAAGTCATTTATCATTAGGTACACAATGCCCTGAACTTGGTAAGGAAATTAAAACAATTTCTTTTAAAAATCTATCCTGAATTCTCTTCACTCCCTTCTTAAGATGACTCACTCTTTTGCATTTCTTAGGATTCAGCTAAAAACAATCTCCTCTTTGGAGATATAGTTGGTCTCTTTATTCCTCCCTCCCTCTCTCCCTTCTTCCATCACATAGCAAAGGCAACTTGGAGTTTTTAAATTTTTTATTTGGTTCCGTCTTTGCCACTATTTTATGTTCTGTGAGTCATGTAACGTAATGGTTACAATGCTTACTGAACCTAGCCCAGCGCCTGACACAAAGCAGGTGCTTAGTAAATGTTTAGTAAATTAATGTTTAAGAAATGCAGGCCCCAGAGAGGACAACTTTTCCCCTCAATTCTCTGATCTGGCTTCCTACATGAACTGAATTAGCCAGTTACCAGCACAATCTAGTCATTCTACTTCCAAATGGCAATGAACTGTTACTGCTATCCTGCTGCCCTTTTGGAAGGTGATCTTTTCACCTTTTTGGCCAGATGCGTCCATAGATGCTCCCTCCCAGGAGAAGGGCTCCACCAATCCCAGGGCCCCTGGGTCCCTCTCCTCCCTTGTGGTCAGGCTCCAACGCCTGGCGCTTGGTACAAATATTTCTCAGGGCTGTGTAATCCTTGCAGAGGAGGCCATCCAAAGAAAAGGGAGCTTCAGGTCAAATTCCCCATTGTGATTCGCATGCCTACACATTTGAGGCGATCTGCACAAAGCAACAAGACCCAGAGCAACTGCTCAACAGCTCAGCTGTCTCCAATTTGCTGAAAGACAGTGGAGAAGTCAACTCACCTCTTTGGCCCTCAGTCTTTTAACTGCCAGAAGGAGCGGATAAGCCTAAATAAACTCTATCTTCTTTCGCTATAATGCTCCAGCATTTTACAGTTGCTTATGTCATATCGAAGGGCCCCAATTCTTTCCCATTTGGGAATCAGTCGTTACTCTAGTGCCTGGAGGAGACCCTACTTCTGAATAGTGGGAGCAGCTGAAGCACGGAATTCCATGATGCGCAGCAGGTCTGAGGTTTCTGAACAATTTATGTCTATTTATAGAGAATCTGGGATCCCATCCAGCAGCCCTGCCGATTCCATCAACCAAATAATAGTCCTGTTTGAGAAATCCGTTAATGCCGTGTCAATTTCAGGAGCTTGGGTTACCCGCTCATCCCTTACAGCTTGCTAGAGTGGTCTGGCTTTACTCAGGTGACCAACCATCCTGGTTTGCCTAGGACTGAGTGGGTTTCCCAGGACTGGAGAGGTAACACTGGCACGGTTCCAAGCAAACTGAGGACGGGTGAGCCTAGCTCTATTTATCTCTTAATAATGCAAAAGATTGTAACAGTAACATCATCACCACTATGAGTGATTTAAGTGCTCACCGTATCTTACATTTTACTAGGACTTTACCAATACCATCCGATGATATTACAACCCTGATATGAGAATCATCCCATTTCACAGATAACAAGACTGAGACTCAAAAAGGTTATATGAATTTCTCAAGGTCACAAGGCCAGTGAGCAGTAAAACGGGCATTCTAAACCCTGATAACCCTGAACTTCCACCTTGGGTCAAAAATTGGAAATTTGAAAACTAACTGGGTGCTTTATGACATTAGGGAATTACTGTTAACTGCTAAGTGTGATAACGTTATTATGGTTATTTTTTCAGTCCTTAACTTTTAGAGGTGCATTCAGAAATATCTGCTGATGGGAAAAAAACAACAACAACAAAACCATGTCAATAAATCTCATGAGGCTCAAATCCCCACTGACCTCCAGGAGTGCAAATCCCCAGGATCACAAGAGCATAGAAAGTGCCAAACCCAGGGGCCAGCGCTGGGTCTGCCCCTAACAAGCCGGGTGAGTCGCTCTGCCTCCCCCTTCTTCTAAATGAAGGAGCTGGGAGTGGTGATTTCCACACCCCATTCAGCTGAGTGATTTTCAGGCTGAATGTCAGTTACCTGGGTCTGGTGGGACAGTTTTCTGCACACCAGTTCTTTACTTGAGAGTAGACTGTGCCCATGCTCTCTGCTCCTGTTTGCCTGGGTGTAGACATAATTTTCATCACAAATACTTTCTTTTGCTATGAGAAAAGTCTTGATATTCCAACTACTTAGTGTTTGTTTAGCAGTGAAACCCTTTCTTCAAATGAAATATTCCCCTGAGGCCAAACTTCATAAAACCTTTCAAGAGAGTTGCTCTGGTTTAAAGGAGAGCCGAGAATCCCCAAAATAGCATCCTTTGGAAACTTACTGGTCTGTACCATCCTAGCCAGCGTAAATCTAACAATATGGAAAGAAACATTCAGTGAATGCAATGATTACGTCTCGGTAGAGCACGGTCGGGAAACTTCTCCAGGAAAGGCCAAACAGAACATGTTCTGGGCGTTTGGGACCATAAGGTGTCTACTGCAACTCCTCAATTCTGCCTTTGTAGCATGAAAACAGCCATGAACAATACGAAAAAGAATGGATGTGACCAAGTTCCCATAAAGCTTTATGTACAGACACAAACGTGAATTTCATGTACTTTTCAACTCTTCTCCCCACGCCCCAACCATGTAAAAATGAAAAACTATGCTTAGCTGGTGGGCAATATAAAAACAGGTGGCAGGCTTCTTTTGGGACACGGGCCATGGTTTACGGACCCCGTTCTAAAGCCGCTGTCATTAACATGCAACATGAAAAGATGTGAAGAGCCTTGTTTCGATTTTTGCCTCTAAGCCTTACTAACTGCATAATCGTGGGAAAGTTATGTAAGCTGTGTAAGCCTCAGTGTCCTCAGCTGTGAAAGGGGCATAAAAATAAAAGCTATGGGGCAGGGAGTATATAGGGGAACTCTCTGTACTTCCCGCTCAGTTATGCAGTGAACCTAAAACTGCTCTAATAGATCAAGCCTATTTTAAAGGTAAATAAATAAAGCCAACTTTGTGAATTTCTTGCATGGATTCAACGAGATAAGATGAGAAAAACTTTTAGCACAGGGTGGGCACTCTTAGCTGTAATTATCCAGCCCTCATGGAAACCAGGGAACTCTCTTCGTGATCCTATTTTTTTTTTTTTTTTTTTTTTTTTTTGCGGTACGCGGGCCTCTCACTGCTGTGGCCTCTCCCGTTGCGGAGCACAGGCTCCAGACGCGCAGGCTCAGCGGCCATGACTCACGGGCCCAGCCGCTCCACGGCATGTGGGATCTTCCCGGACCGGGGCACGAACCCACGTCCCCTGCATCGGCAGGCGGACTCTCAAACACTGCGCCACCAGGGAAGCCCCGAGATCCTCTTCTTGATTAAGTTTCAGAAAACCACGACCACGGTGAAGCAGAGCCCCGAAACAACCACCCTTAGAGCTTGGATCCTGGACCTGTCTGGGTGGAACGAGCTGACCTACAATCGGTGTGCATGAGACTCACATATTTATCCCACCTCCTCCTGTCTCCTGACTGCCTGTCACTGGCCCAACTTCTGGGCCTTTTCCCTGGGTGAAAGCATTGTTTGCCTTTCTTCTGCAACTTTTCCCAAAGATCTGGCCAATGTTCACTTCAATGTCATTATCCCTCTTACCTTCAACTCCTGCCCTAGTTTCCCCATCTTGGCGGTGTGATCTATATATAATCCCTTCCCGGCTTCCTGCCGCCTCCCTCCTCTACCTACCTCCTGGGGAAGGTTAGGGGGTGGCCTCCACACCCGATCGCATTTTTCTGTTCTTTCATCCTCAGCTCCACTGAGCTGCCTCTCCTCCCGGCATCTCTGTGTCCTTCACTTTGTGTCATGGAACACCCACCATGCCTACGGGAACATTTCTGGCCTGAGAACGTCTAGCTTATCCTGTCTGCAGGACCTGGGATCTGGGCTATCACTCCTGCTCTGAAGCGTGTTCAATCGCTTTCCATCTCTCTATATTGTCATCACTGAAGGACTCCTAGGGGTTCTTTTCCTTCTTTCTTCTCTCCTCCACCCCCGTATAAATGAGTTGCAGAAGGGCTGGCTCTGTATTCTGACTCCCCGGCACGTACCGATCCCCAATCAAGTCCCCTCCCACCCCTCCCAAAGTTGTTGGGGCATCTGTAAGATGCCTTGGCAAGCCTTTTAAAAAAAACTCTCCGCGTTTTTTCTTTTTGTTTAAAACATGAAGCGCATCGTGGATATTTACATTATAAAAGTAATCCATGTGCCTTACTGAAAGTGCAGAATGGTTGAACAAAGAGAAAAATAATCCACTATACCCGTATTCAACATTTTGGGACCATTTTCTACTGAAGGATTTAGACACATTCCTGTGATTATAGTAGTACAGGCTGATGGACACGTATAACAGAGAACCACCAGTATTTTTCTTTGTTATTACTTAGCACGCGTCACTCTACGATTTCATGATGTTCCGACCAGGGACCGCAGCACACTGTCTTTAACCGTCTCCATTTTCTTGAACATTTGTCTCCAGTTCTTAACCATTATGAATAATACTCCAGACAACATCTTTGTGCCTGGATGATTTTTTTTTTTTTTTTTTTTTTTGGCCTGGATGATTTTTGTTGGCTCTTAAATTCCTCATTTCGGGTTGACTGCTACAGGTGGAACGAACACCTTAGAGGTAGTTATATATTCTTAAAAGAAAAGGAATGGTCAGGGTCTGTGGTGAATGATGGGGGTGCTATTCAGTGTCTGCTTTTTCTCCCTGGTCTAGAATCCTGATCTCTGGATCGCTCTCCCAGAGAGACCGATCCTCAAAGAGATTTCTGCTCCGTTCAGCAGCTTTACAACAAACCACACTCTCTCCTTTTTAACCTACTCGGCTGCACACTGCACCAGATCAACCGAGGACCCACTTCTGTTTCGGAACATAAACACCAGCTCAACCGCTTATCATTTCGCCTGACCTTTCCGAGTTCGTCAACTTGCCTCTGACATAAGGCAAAACCTAACTTCTTCGCTTGAAGGAAAATTCCAGGGATGGAATCCTCAAATCAGCTCCCTCTCGCATGTGGTTACAGCCTTGAACCTGCTAAGGAGAGCTATAATGTTGCCCAGCTAAAGCCTACGGGAGATCCAGGGCTCGCGCTGCTGTGGTCCCCATCTGCCGCTGTTCACTGGTTTTATGTCCTGAAAACATCTTCTTCCTGAACATACCAAGATCCAGATTGTTTCCCGGCCCCTGGATCCAATCAGGTAACTGTATACACACCCAGTCAAACGCATCCTAACACACACACACGCGTGCACACGTGCGCGCACACACACACACACACACACACACAAACATACATCTGACTGACTACTGAAAAGCACGGGTTGACCTCAGTCCAAGAATTGCTAGCCGCTGCCCTTTCTCTTAAATAGCTCAACTGCCTCTTTGACACCAACCTGTGGCATTCCCTCTGTGGGGACAAGTCTTCAGTCTAGGATTCTGGGGCATGGTGGATATCAGAAGTGACTCGGATGCCCTCTCTTCTCATTTTGGGAGACAGCTACCTCCTGTGTCAAGTGACAGCAGTGAAATTTGCTACCTGCCTCCTTTTCAGAATGAATAAAAATCTGATCCATCCAGAAAAATCCATTTGGAACTGATCTCCATGCTTTTATATATTGGGCAGCATTTCCCTCCAGCAATAGCAAATGTGCTTGCCTGCCAGAAGGGGCCTTAGAGCTCATTTCGAGAGCTTGTTGGAGATTTTAGCTGGGGGTCACAGACAGCCACTTCTAACCTCTTGACTGATGGGCCATCCTTGGTCTGGGGAAAACATCATCTTCAGCTGTCAGTACAGATTTGGGAGGGATGCACACGGGGCGTGAGGGAAGGCACACTTGCTTGGCCACCAGAGGTGGCCTCTGGGCCCACAAAGACTGCCACGGATAAAAGCTGTGACTGTTTTCTCATCCGTGAGTGGGGACAGGGATAGCGTGGAGGAAGAGAAACACGTATGTCAAGCCCGCTGCACGGTACCCGGCATGAGAGATGATCAACGCTGAGAACCGTGCCTGTTGGCTAGATGGATCCCCTGATGAACTGCGGTGACCAAGAGGAGGATGAAGAGTGCAGACAGCTCCGCCCACCCCCACCCCCGCCAATCTGAATAGCATCCATTTCACTCTTGTATTTTACAGGTGAAGTGAATGAACTTCAGGTGACTTGATGGCTTACCTACCTACGGGCATATTAGGACTTAAACTCAGCTCTCCTGACCCACAACCAGACTGGTACCCTGCACTGCCTGCCACAAATTCAGGCCACCATCTTGCCCTCTAGGCAAAGAAGCACCAGGAGGCTACCTGAGTTGACAATGGGATGAGTAACAAGACATGTCCCCAGCATGAGGTCTTAGCCATGGTCATGGGTCTCTGGACTAGAACAGCCAGGTTTCCTACCAGCTTGACCACCCTTTCTGAGTCCCAGACACCACTTCCCACGGCTGTTCACCAACGCCCAATGGGCACAGCCATCAAATACATGATTCTCAGCAAACAGCCTGGAGGAAAATTTGATAGTGCACTTTTAAGCCTTAGAACATCTCCCCACTGGTGCTTACACGAGTCTATACATGAGATAAAATGTCACAGAACTATATACCAAACATAGAACAGAAGAGTGCATGTGAAAAGGGATGCATTCTGAATAAGGTGCTTAGTTCGGCTAGTAGCATCTCACCAAAATCAATTTCCTGTCTCTGCTCGCGTACTGTAGTTATATAAAGGTATTATCACTGCATAGAGCTGAGACCTTTATTTACTGTTTTTGCGACTCTAAAATTATTTCAAGATAAAAATACAAGACCCTATGCTTTGCCCCCATTCTACCAGAAATTATCCTAAGGAAATAAAGATGCATCCAGAAACAACACTAATCGCAACCACAGGAGGTTTTAAAGTCAATTTTCAGCCGGCTATTCGACGGCAGTGCTAAGCAAAAATCACGCCGTGGCGAGGACAGTGCCCACAGTGAGGGCTGTGCCCTGCGTGGGTGGGCCTTGCAAGGCTGCACCTGCCGGACCTCAGGTGAGCTATTTAACATCTTTGCCCCTTGGGCTCCCCATCTGTAAAATAAATACACTGTAACAAGGTCTCTCTCGTTGCACTGTTTGTGTTGATGTAATGTATGTGCAGAACAGAATCTGACACCTTTCACGTGCTCAATAAATTTGAGCTATTATCATGTTAAAGAAGAACGCTAATGATACGAGAAAATGTTGCTATTAGTGAAAATTGGAGACTATAAAACTATGTAATATTGATGCTATTTTTTTAAAGACACAGAGACGTATAAAGCAGTGGCTGAGAGGTCTTCCCACCGTGTTACAAGCGTTTATCTTTGGGGGCTGCTTCTTTGTTTTCCCTCTTTAAGCACTTCTTTGATTTCCAAAAGTAATTCAATCACACTAGGATTTTGAAATTTTTAAATGAGAATGAAAGGGGACCCTCGGTTGAGATGAATGGCTAGATCAGATCATGCCACCTCAGCTCCTCCGTTTCAGCTGCCTGTAAGTCCCAGACGCCTGTACCTCAGATGCCTACATTTCCCTAAGAAAGGAGAAGGGCTGTTGACGTCTTGGGGGTGCATGGTTATTTTCTGTTGTTAATACCAGTGCTGGCTGTGAGCTCCGGGGTCCCCACATCTGTGCAGTCTGTCCACAAAATATGTACCACGCTCCAGAGAATGGTGAGGGGCTGCATCTAGGGACCCGGCCCAGGCAGGATGGTCAGCCACCAGCCCTGTTGAGAGCAGCCTCCACATTCCCGTTTCCACCCCCAGACAGGAGCCTCCAAAGGACACGGCTAATAAACGAGGCTGTGCTCCATGCTGCTCCAGGGAGAGCTTTCTGGGGTCCGATCCCATTTTCTTTCTTTGCTCTCATGCTTTCCTCTTTTCTCCTGTAATGGAGCCAGCCCACAGTGGCTGGGCTTCTCTCCCCAGGCCCGTTTGTTCTCAGGAAGGTCTCTGATGGGCACTTGTGGGCACTCAAGCTGCCTATTCATTCTTGTCCAGGGTTCTGGCTCCTTCTCGAAGCCTATCAATGACCCTTAGCAAGCTCTGGGGAAGGAACAAGGAGCCACTGGGCCCTGGGGATGCAAAGGAATTTAGGAGTCAGGCCCCAGCACGGCTGCCACGCTGGAACACAGAGAGCTTGTGTGATCTCAGGAGACACCCCCTCTCCCTTCAAGAGGCTACCCGACCCTGCTGTCAGGGAACACGCTATCGAAATTCCTCTCCATCCCAAAGATCTTTTGGGCCTACTGGTTCTCATCCAGTGTGAGCCCCAGATTCAGGGTACCAACTGCTGGTGCCACCTGGCAGGGGGAGTGGAGAAGAGATGGGGGACACAGACTCACAGCTGACCCCCCTGGGAAGACTCCAGAGTCCTACCACATCCAGGCAGAAAGGAAAGAAATGCCCCCAGATGTCATTTTGGAAGGTTAAAAATTCTCCCCATTCTGGATAAAGAAGATGGGGTACATATATATAATGAAATATTACTCAGCCATAAAAAAGAATGAAATAATGCCATTTGCAGCAACGTGGATGCAACTAGAGATTATCATACTAAGTGAAGGAAGTCAGACAGAGAAAGACAAAAACCATGTGATATCACTTACATGTAGAATCTAAAATACGACACAAATGAACTTATCTATGAAACAGAAACAGACTCAGACAGGGAGAACAGACTGGTGGTTGCCAAGGCGGAGGCTGGGGGAGGGATGGAGTGGGAGGTTGGGTGAGCAGATGCCAACTATTACATATAGAGTGGATAAACAGCAAGGTCCTACTGTGGAGCACAGGGAACTATATTCAGTATCCTGTAATAAACCACAATGGAAAAGACTATGAAAAAGAATGCATATATGTGTAATACTGAATCACTCTGCTGTAGAAATTACACAACACTGCAAATCAACTGTACTTCAGTAAATTTTTTTAAAAAATGCTCCCCATTCTATGTCCTCACAAGCATCCCTGCACCCCCAGGATGAGTGGCCACTTGTGGTACTTCTCCACCTGAAACTCACCAAGGGCTTTCCTGGGCATTAGGAATAAAAGCCACATCCTTACTAGGTCTTCTGGCCCGAACCTCCTTTTGATCTGCCCTCTCCGTTCCTTGATCAGCCGAAGTCCCCTTGGCCTCCTTTCTGCTCCATGAAAGTGCCAAGCTCCCTCCGCAGGTGAGGGGTTTGCATGTTCTGTTCCTGTGCCTGTACATCTCATTCACACCTCCCACCTTCCTCCCCTCCCACCACCTAGCAGGATGGACTTTTTCTGTCATTCAGGTTTTATCAACTCAGAACTTCAGTGAGGCCCCACAAAGTCCCCGCACTTTCTCTACAGTCCTGATCACGATGGGTAATTGTACTGTGTGTTTGCTTGTTTGATGAGTGTCTACTCCCCCCACCACTGGAAGGTGGGCTCCAGGACAGCGGAGCTTGTCAGTCGTGTCCACATGCGTCTCCCCAGTGCTAAGAACCATGCAGGGCATGAGGCGGGTGGTCGGTAAGTCATTAGTAGATGAATGAAATGATGGAAGAAAGAGGCTTTTACTCAATGAAACAGGGGCTCCTGGCTGCATGTGAAAACCTGCTTCCCTAGAGAAGACGCTGACTGTGCTGGTGTCTTGGGGTGATGGGGCACTGGTCCCACTGCCCTGGCCTCTGGCTGAAAGCACAGGAGGACCGTATCGCTGTCATCTGGTGGACTGGCTCACGGTCGTGGGGTACGTCTCTTCAGGGCCTCCCACCCAGCATGTCATGGGGCATCCTGGAGCCCAGGTAAGAGGAGGTGAGACTGGAATCAGAGCAGGGATAGGGTGAAGAGGCAGAGGGAACAGCCTAGAGAAAGCACGAAACAGTCCCGGGAGTCGGGTTAATACAGCCTGATTCTGGAAGCAATGCCACTGCAGGTTTGTCCCAATGAAGGTCACACCGGTGGGTCACGCCACCTGCCCTGCCTCACTGGTTGAGGCGCTCCTAATTTTCTGCATGTTTTCATCTTTACCAGGGAGAAGAACTGGGGGAGGGCATGTACTTTCTAAATGATGTGTTGCTAGAGAATTATTCATTTCTAACCTTTCAAGAGAGGCGGCATTGTCCAAAAAGATACCGACATGATAAGAGGGAGGGGCCGGGCAACCTGCTCACCCCCACGAGGCACCCATAACCACCAAGGTCTGGCTGAGAGCCTCCAAGGAGGACAGCAGAGGCCCAGGTAGATTGCCGGGCTATCGGGATGCCGTGGTCCAGGCTTCTAGCTGGTGGGTGGGGAAGCACGTACAAAGGTGGCACCACCCCAGCCTAAAAGGGCCCAGCAGGAGGGACAGACCATATTGGCTGAGAAGCGCTACTACAGAAATGGCCCAAGGTACCCAGAGGAGGATAGGTTTAATTCTAATGGGGGTTGGGGAGCAGAAATCAGGGAAGGATGGAAAGAATAAAGATGATTTAACCAGAGGCATATGTGAGCAGGGTGGTCCTGGCAGAAAACAAGCAAACAAGCGAAGACAGGGAGGTGTGACCACCTGTGCATTGTGGGAAAATGGCCATGGTGCATTGTGGGAACTATGGACACAGTGCATTGTGGGATCTATAGACATGGTGCACTGTGGGCACTAGGATCACTGTGAACACTGTGGGAACTACAGACATGGTGTATCGTGGGACCTACAGACACAGTACACTGTGGGCACTGTGAGCACAGTGCATTGTGGGAACTATCTGTAGGGAGCTTGAAATTAGAGGGAGAGCAGCTGAGCTGGAAAGGCAGGCAGACTTTATTTATTACCATTGGATTTTTCCTGCCCCCTTTGTTATTTTTTATACTTTTTTACTTTTAATATTTGTCATCAACTAAAAGCCTGTATACGCTGGACTCATCTATCTTATTTTTCTATTGTGTGTTTTACCACTAGAGTAGAAACTCGAGGAGGGCAGGGATTTGGTCAGTGTTTAGCTGTATCCCCAACACTGCTTGGCACACAGTAGGTGCTAGATAAAGAGCCTGTAAGTAAATGAGCGCTAACAGTCTTCCCCAGGCCAACATTCCCCAAGCAGCATAGTACCCATGCCTGAAAGCCTTAGATGTCATATGAACAAACACTCCTCATTGTATTACTTATTTTTTAAAACTCACACTGGTATGATATCCAACTGGCATCCAATCTGTGCTTCATGGATGATACTGCTTGGAGTAAGACCAAGTTAAAAAAAAAAAAAAAAAAAAGTGAGCTCTTTCAGAGGAAACTATTAATATAACAGAATGCAAGTTCCAGGTGGGAAACAGCACACCCAAGACTCATAGGACAAGACTGATATTCTAGAAAGATGACTCAGGCAACAGTCTGGTGTGCCAGGATAAGGGAAAAGGTTGAGGAGACTGTTCTAAGGGTCCAAAAGAGAGGAGATGGGGATTTAGCAGAAGACTTGGGGTGCAGGTGAGGGGCACTGGGATGGAGAGAGCTGACTGGACCCCGATCAGGTGAGGAAGCCGGGATGGAGCAGAGTGAGAGGTACCAGGGCTCCCACCCATGTTTCCAGTTTAAAGCTTACCTCAGGACCTTTCGTGCAGTAGGTGATCAGTAATGGTTAGGGAGAGAATGAACGAAGTGGATGAGTGAAGAACTGCCATTCTCTTCAGTCACAGAATCCTCGGGGGCTTCTCAGGCCCCCATCGTGGAGACAGGAGGGGATCAGGGGCACTGTGGGGGCTGGCCATAGAGGAGCCGCTTCTGGCTGGCCCTGCGGGGCTTAGCGGAGTGACAGGTTCACAAATGAGAAGGTTCCTCAAGAGAGGGGGGGATAGGGCTTCCCTGGTGGCGCAGTGGTTGAGAATCTGCCTGCCAATGCAGAGGACACGGGTTCGAGCCCTGGTCTGGGAGGATCCCACGTGCCGCGGAGCAACTGGGCCTGTGAGCCACAGCTACTGAGCCTGCGCGTCTGGAGCCTGTGCTCCGCAACGGGAGAGGCTGCGATAGTGAGAGGCCCGCGCACCGCGATGAAGACTGGCCCCCGCTTGCCGCAACTAGAGAAAGCCCTCGCAAGGAAACGAAGACCCAACACAGCCAAAATAAATTAATTAATTAATAAACTCCTACCCCCAACATCTAAAAAAAATTTAAAAACTATTTAAGGGGGGGGGGGTGATGAGGGCAGGGCCTACAGCCTGAGTGACAATTTCTCTGACACTCCCATTACTCACGCCCAGCCCACAGCCCTGCCTAGGCAGCGGAGGGGGTCAGCGAGGATGGAGCCCCTTCTCCTTACGGGGCTCAATGGGCCTGCCAGGAGCCGTTCCGCACTGGCTGCAGGAAACATCCTGAACAAGTGTGAGACTCAGCCTTTCTCCCTTCCCAGAGTGGCGAGGTCAGCACAGCAGTTGCTTCTTGAGAGAGCAACCAGTTCCCCAACCCCCAGCCAGGGAGTCAGACACAGGACAGCATGGCAATGCAGGGGACTAACATTGGTGGAGTTTTCTACGGCAGACCACATGCTGTCGCGCGAGCTTTACCTGTGTTATTAGATGTCATTGTCACGACAACCAGGCAGGGTGGGTGTTTTGCACAGGTGAAATATCTGAGGTTTGGAGGGTAGAAAGCTATACAACCAATAAGTATCAGAACTGAAATTTGAACCAGGCTCATCCACATTCTGAAACTCCTGTTCTATTACTCACAGCCTTAAGCTCTGTCCAAAATAGTCCTCTGGGCTCTGTGCCTAAAGCAATAGAAAATGTAGACCAAGGACATCAGACTTGGGACAAAAATATTCTGGGACGCTTTGGGGGCTAAACGCTCTGGACCTAGGGAGAAAGCCTCAAGACAAAATCTATTAGGTCAAGGGCCTCGGGCAGATATGTGCTCTAGAGAAGGGGCTCCAGAGGCAAAGCGTACAGCAAGTGCCAGGGCGTGGAGATGTGAGAGTGGAAAGTTGATCATTGCTGCTGGAGCAGAGCTAGCAAATGACGGAGGGTCAGAGGTGTGCCCAGAGGGATGGGCAGTATTGCTGGATCCTTACCACCACCTTCTGCCCTCTGGAGCAGAATCTGCTCCGAGTCAGGGGCTCTCCTGGGGGCCCTGGGGAAGGATTCAATGATCACGCTACCCAGAGCTCCTCTGGTGGGAATGAGGCCCAGCTTGGAGACTATCTGAGTGGGTGATAGTCTCCCAAATATTACAGGGCTGCCACACTTCCTCCACAAGCCGGTGGGTGGGTGGATGGGTGGTATTGAAGAGGGGGGAAAATAATTATGGCAGTCTCTGAAGAACTTAGACACTGGTGTCTTACTTTCTTGTCTGTTTCAAGCAGAGCAGTAAGTAGGAAAGTCAGATTCACATTTATCCTGCAGCTCGTGCCAAAGAAAAGTCAGGGGAATTCAGAGTCAGCCATTTTGCCCCTAGGATGTGTGATACTGTGATCTATAATTAGAAATAAATATTGGTTCTCTGACAGATTCCTAAAACTCTGGGAATCTCCTGTGACGAGAGTGACAAAGGTGTCTTTTTTTAAAAATTATTTTAAATTGAAGTACAGTTGATGTACAATGTTCTGTTAATTTCTGCTGTACAGCAACGTGACTCAATTATACATATATATATATACACACACATTCTTTTTTATATTCTTTTCCATTCTGGCTTATCCCCCCGTAACGGATACAGGTGTCTTTTGGTATGTTAATGATAACGACTTCTGGAACCACCTATGACTGGGGACTCTAAGTTGCTGGGAAGAACCAACCAAGTAATTACAGGGTTGGAACTTTCAGTGCCACCTCCCAACCTCGGGGAGAGGGGCTGGAAATTGAATCAACTGCCGATGGCCAATGATGGAATCAATCATGCCTGTGCCTCGAAGCCTCCATAAAAACCATAAAAGGTTCGGGAGCTTCCAGGTTGGTAAACACGTGAAGATTCGGACGAGGGGGTGCCTAGAGAGCATGGGAGTTTCCAGCCCTTTCCCCCTACCCTGCTTGATGCATCACTTCCATCTGGCTCTTCCTGGGTTATATTCTTTCATAGTAAACGTGTGATCTAGGGACTTCCCTGGTGGTCCAGTGGTTAAGACTCTGTGCTTTCCAGGGAGATCAGCTCGGTGCTTTGTGACCACCTAGAGGGGTGGGATATAGGGAGGGTGGGCGGGAGGGAGACGCAAGAGGGAAGAGATATGGGGACATATGTATAACTGATTCACTTTGTTATAAAGCAGAAACTAACACACCATTGTAAAGCAATTATACGCCAATAAAGATGTTAAAAAAAAAAAAAAAAAGACTGTGCTTCCAATGCAGGGGGCACAGCTTCGATTCCTCACCGGGGAATAAAATCCTACATGCCGCTCGGCGTGGCCAATAAATAAATAAACAAATAAATAAACTAGTGACACAGTAAGTAAAAGGTTTCTCTGAGTTCTGTGAGTTGTTCTAGCAAATTAAACCCACGGATGGGGTTCTGGGAACCTTCAAACTATAGCCAGTTGGTCAGGAGCCCAGGGGACAACCTGGACTTGCAACTGGCGTCTGACGTTGGGGGGTGGGGGGAGGGAGTGGTCATGTAGAACCGAGTCCTAAACCTGTGGGATCCGATGCTACCGCTAGGTAGACTGTAGAATTGAGCTGAACTGGAGAACACCCTGCTGGTGTCAGAGAATTGCTTGGTGGTGCGGGAAAAGCCCCCACACATGCTGGGATTGGGTGCAGAAGTACAGATGTGTCTGGTATTTGCTGTGTGCGGTGTGGCCGAGTGTTAACGTGAGTCATTCAACACACATTTACCAAGTTCTTACCGTGGGCCAGGAACGGGCCCCACCCCTGAGGACGAACAGCCGCCCAGGGAGACACTGCCCCTCGCTGAGCCTCTAACCCAGGTGTCAAGCACATAATCATACCCAAGCTCCTTGCCATTGCAGCTGTGTCATTGCAGCTGTCTCACCTTAGTCGTCTTCACCTGCCAAATGGGGAGCAAGGGGGGTGGGGAATAGCTAGAGAGAGTTAGAAACACGAAAAGGATACTCGGGAGGGTATGGTTTGTGTCCCATCGCTGGCTATTCCGAAGAGAAGACACTCTCTCTTTACATGTTCTCCCTAAAAACCCAAGATGTATTTAGAATGTAGATCAGAACCTTCTACCCTAAGGTGATGGTGTTCCGGCAGAAAAGTTCTGAAATCTAATTTGGTTTCTCCGTGACAATGCGTTTTCTCCGTGTGACCCGGGGGCCTCATTCTTCCCCTGATTCCATCTTCTCTCTTCTTCCTGCCAATCATGGGTCTATGCTACTTTTTAAACCGCAGGTTTTGAAAGCAGTTCTTCTGTCAAGTGTGGAGGGGAAGGGGAGGCGGGTGGAGGAGGGTTCTCTGCAACTCTAAGATTCCGTGATGGTTAGCTTGGAGATTCACGGGAGTTTGCTGCCAGTAGGACGGGCTCTACTCTTGTGACTGTCTTTTTTCTGGCAACACACACTTTCCAAGTGCTCCGACCCTGGGCTGCAGAGCAGGCTTCAAGCTTTCCATTTTGATGCCACTTGCTCTGTAACTGCCCTTTCTAGGTGGTCCCAGACCTCTTAATTCCTCTGGTTTCCTGAAAGATGGGTTCTGGCACCTGGATGTTTGTTTCATCCCTAAAGGACAAGCCTAGACATAAGCTTCCCGTGTGGCAAGATCGCTCCGAGCCCACCAGCAGGCAAGCCAGACACGGCCTCCCTGTGGATGCAGGAGACCAGAGGAAACTCAGCTGGTTCATGTCCTGAGAGACCGATGGCAAGAAGTTCAGAGGGGGATGCAGGATGGAAAGTGGGGAGGCAAGGCTAGGAGATCAGAACGTCTGCGATAATGAGACCCCTTTTCCTGGTTCCCCATCAGGAGGACTCTCTGAGAAGGAAGAGATCCTCGGAAGCTTCGAATCCCTCATGCCCATTTGACGGAAAAGGTGAAGCACTGAGAAGTGAGATCACATGGTAATAAACGACAGAGCTGGGACTTGAACCCAGGTGTTCTCCCTCGCTATCCAGAGGGAAAACAGAGTAGAGAAACCATCTGGGCTTGGAGAACTCAGGGGGTTGGGCCAGCAGCATGAGAATAAGAACAGCTGCCTGCCCACTTTGCCTACGTTATCTTACTGAATCCCTATTGTAACTAAGCATGCTAACCGATGTCCTTTTTATTGATGAGGTTAAATCACAATAACTTGGTCCAAGCTTCCCACTGAGAACCTGCTGGAGCCAGGATTTAAACCCAGAAGCCAGGCTGTGCCCAATGGCGAATGCTGCCTTCACTGGGTCAGATAAAAGGATTATGGTTTTTCTCACCGCAGTGAGGCGTAGCCCCCGCTCACCCCAACTAGAGAAAGCCTGCGTGCAGCAACAAAGACCCGCGGCCAAAATAAATTAATTAAATAAATAAAATTAAAAAACAAAAAGACACAGTCATCCTCTGAAAGGAAAACCAAGCCTTCCTCCAGGAAGACTTCTCTGAATGCTCCTAGCCACAACAACCATCTTCCTGATATGCAAATGTCTAAACTCTAGGAAATTCCTTTCTCCCCTCTAGTTTGCCATGGATCTGAAGGTCCACATCTGGAAGACAGAAGCTGCCTTCTCATGCTTTCTAGGACCAGGTCCCTTGACCCCATACTTCCCAAATTTTCATTCGGTACCAAGCACTTGGGAGATGCTCAAAGAAGACTTGGGAAGTCAAAGGGGAAGCCGGTGGCGACTGGAACTCGCCTGTTACTAATCCTTGATCTTCCGCTGAAATCAACTCTTCAAGAAGCTCTTAGAAAAACGCAACCGATTTTAAGATCAAGTAATCTTTTCACCGTTATGAGTTTCCTCACCTGCCACTGGGGATAATACATTCAAAGCACCTAGGCACACACGAATACTCCATAGATGGAAAGTATTACTATTATTCATAATTTTCAAGACTGTTATCTCCGTTGGTTAATTAAGTAAGGAGGTAGTCCCTCTGTTTAACCTAAACTCATTAAGCGTAAGACGGTGGGCAAAATGTCAAGGTGTAAAGATAGCACGTTAATCTGAAATACGATCCGCATGCACATCAATCGTCCATGAGCCCTCGCTCAGTCTGAATTCCCTTAATGTTTTCACCAGGGTCTCACTTCCCATGCGGTCATGGCAGACTCACCTCCCAGCCTCTTCTCACCTCTTTCTCCTGGGTCCCCAACCCAGACCTGTCAGCCCAGTGACTCTGGGAGACGCGTGAGTAGCATGCCTGGGATAAAGAATCTTAGCAGGTAGGGTGTGAGGGCTACCAGGGCAGAGGGGTGAGCCCCAAGAGAGGCAGTAACAGCTTCTCTGGCTATAATGGAAGTGAGAGAGAGAGAGAGAGAAGGTAACAGAGGGAAAAAGCAACAAGGCAGCACATGGAACAACTGGACTGGGGTTGTCTCTCTGGAAAGAGCTGTATGCATGATATCAAGATCATCTTCCCTTCATCTATGATGCTGCATTGTTATTACTTATGTAAGAGTTACATTTCGAAACTTCAACGGCTCACTTTGGGACCATTAAATGGAGTGGGGTGGGTGGATTCATTTATAAATGAGGTCATTCAATAAGTATTAATTGAGCAGCTACTATGTGACAAGCAGCGTGTTGGGCTTGGCAGGTATGGCACTGAATAAGACCCTGCTGCCTGCCTTGCTAGAGAGAGATTTGTAAACCAGCGATGCTCATACAATCAAAACGAGAAGATAGAAATGTTCACAGGGTGTCACAGTGGGGACTTACTTCTTCCCTTTGCTCCCATAAGACTTCCTACATTCCCAGATGAGAGCACAGCTGAGCACAGGGTGGCTCTAAATGAATGGTTGTTGAATGAATGAGTTATTGTAATTATTTACCCATCTGTCTCCACTACTAGACTCTGAATCACTCCTAGTAATAATCCCTTATCTACGTAATAAACTGTATAGTCAGGATAGGCGAGAGGCCCCCCCCAAATCTCAGAAGCTTAAAGCAACAAAGGTTTATTTTGTTCAAGTTATAGATCATTGTGGATTGTCAGAGAGGCTCTGCCCATAAACACCCACACAGATGAAGCAGCCGCCATCTGGAATGGGGCAGGTTGCTATGCTTGCCACGGAAGTGGAGCGCTGGAGGGTATGCGTGGGCAGTTAGATGTGAGATCCATCAGCCTGGAAATGACTTGCCTTGTTTCTGTTCATAACACTCTGACCAGAATAAGGAAGCAAGAAAGTACATGAAGACCGCGAACTTGCAGACTCTGTGTGTGTGTGTATTCCTGTGTGTGTGTGTATAGGCGTGCGTGTGTACAGGCATGTGTGTGTGCGTGCGTGTGTGTCTTAGGGGAACGGAGGAGAATGGGAGCAGGTCAGCTCCTGGGGAGGGTTCCCACATGACAGCTGTAAGGAATCTCCTTCATGTGCTGCTGAGGGCTTGTCCTTCTGGGGCCAAGTGTGGCAATGCGCAGATGGGCCAGGGCACTGAGGGCTCGAGGTCAGTCAGCTGGTGCAGGGACGGGGTGGGGGGCACTGCCGCTGTGATGGGCCAGGCAGTGTGACACAGGTTACTTGCACCTCGGGGCCCTGGGCAAACTATTCAACTTTTGTGAGCCTGAAAAGGCTAACACAACACCTATCTCAATGCTCTTATGTCAGGACCTCTGGAGAGAACACAGGTCAAGGGCCCTGTAGTACAAGATGCTCATAACGAGGAGAGGAGGACAGGGTCTGGAAGGAGATTCCTAAATGACAGGTTGTCTTCTGACCGCGTCTAGAAGGCGGGGTGAGGATGGGGCTGGGCTGGGTCCTACTTTTCCTGCCCATCCTCAGGTCCCTGTGAGCACAGGGTGGGGTGTGACCTTCCCCTCGCTTCCTGGCTCATGAGACATGCTGGATCTCACCTCAGTCACCAGCAGTGCTGTCATCACTGAGGCACGCCCTCCCCAGGGGAGCTGGGTCTCTGAACTCTCACCTAACATCGTTATGACAACAACAGATCCAAAAATAACCAGGATAGTCACCAGGGGGGGCCCTTCTGAATCCATCATGCCCTCCATGACCATGAGGTGTGGACGTGTGCTTCTCAGTTTCTCGGGTAGGCATCAGGTCCAGCTCGCGCAATTTAATTTCGGGTAACTGCATCCACCCCATCGCAGGAAAAAGATGGTTCTCTCCACCCAGAAGTCGAAAACAAGGGCTTGGAGGAAACCTGAATCTTGTGCTCCTAGCTCCATGATTTGGGGCAACTCTACCTCACCTCGCTAAGCCTTCAAGTTCTTCATGTATCCAATGGGAACAATAATAGTGGCACTGGCCTTGTGGGGTTATTGTGAAAGTGAGTTCAGATACTGCACAGTAAACAATTTCTGCGATGCTGGAACACGATACATGTTAGCAATCACTATCCTGGTTTCCCCTTAGGAACCACATTTCTGTAGGAAAAGTAGGCCAAAAGATTTGCTGCAACAGGCATGGGGCTGCTTAAAAATTAAGGAAAAAAGAGCCGTCTTGCCGGTCTAACTGAAAATAACTGGGAGAAATAGCCGAAATTCTCACCTGAAAGAAATCAAGCTGCATAAGAGCCAGTACAACAGGGAGCCCACCCAGTCTGTGCATCACTTTCAAACAAGGGCTCCGATCCAGAGAAAGAGATTCCTAACGCGCTGGCAGCTCCAGGGAGGGGGCCGGGGCCGGGGGGGGCAGACGAAATCCCACTCACAAGCTTTATGGTCAGATTATTCTGCGTTAGAGTTCTTTCTCTTTCACTTACTAGCAGTACCACCCTGGACAAGTCACTTCACGCTTCTGTGTGTGTGTGTGTGTGTGTGTGTGTGTGCGCGCGGTACGCGAGCCTCTCACTATTGTGGCCTCTCCCGTTGCGGAGCACAGGCTCCGGACGCGCAGGCTCAGCGGCCATGGCTCACGGGCCCAGCCGTTCCGCGGCATGTGGGATCTTCCTGGACCGGGACACGAACCCGTGTCCCCTGCATCGGCAGGCGGACTCTCAACCACTGCGCCACCAGGGAAGCCCTCACTTCACCCTTTTGAGCCTCTATTTCTCTACCTGATAAATGGGAATAATATTCAGGATCTCTTAAGAGTGTGAGAATTAAGGGAGGTAAAAGCCCCGAGCTGACAGCAGGTATTTAATTGATGTTTTTTGCTAGTTTCCATTCTTTCTGCCTTTCCTTACCCAAGTCTGTGAAAAGCAGCTTTAATCACCTTTAACCCCAAGGTCTGTAACCTACGCTGAGCACAGAATGCTTGTTGAGACCGCTGCTCACCCCAAGACGCCTCGGTGTCTGCCTTACAGGACTGAAAATAGTTCTGTATGCAGAATGCAAAGTGGATCAGACGCAGGGGCCGACGTGCTTGGATCAGGAGTGACCGCCGGTGGTGGCCGCACACTTCGGCCCCTTGGATCCGGACGCCTGGAGGGAGTCACACCTTCCTCCGGGCTCCACCATGGCTGGTCCTCCAGCTGCCAGGTGTGAAGACGGGTCACCCTGGCCTAGAGTCTCCCCACCTGTCCCTCTCCCTGGCAAATGGGGGTGCGGATACAGCAGGGACCTTAACCACAGCTCCCATCCCAAATGAGCCAACACCGCTGTTTTGTCACCAAGCCTACTTTTTGTTTTTTTTTTAAATCTACAAACTAGTTGTGATTAATGGTACCCTGCGGTTCCTCGTGCAGAAATAAGGTCATGGTGAAGATACGGTCGTTTTGAAACCCCGGTGAAGTTCTGGGGCCAGAGCAGGGCGGTAATCACTCTGGTTTGGGCTCACCTTCCTTCTCTGTGGCCTGCAACTTCAAGGCCCCGGGGCTGTCCCCGTGTCTCTGACTTCCTCTCATGCAAATCACCCCGGGGCGGGGGTGTAGGGACGGCAAAGTGAGAAAAGGGAGCGGAGGGAAGTAATGAACTCCGACCTCCGCAGACCTACTTTCTGTCTCCTAGGCGCAGAGGTCCCACCGGAGCCCCATCGCCGACCCTGCAGGGACCTGCCTCCTTCCAGTAAAATCCTGAATCTAGAAACCTGGGCTTGGAGGCGAAACTGGTCCAACCATTTCACGAGAAATAAATGCACTGGTTCCTTTCAGACAAAGAGCGCGGCTCTGAGGGGTCTCCGGGCTTTCCTGCCATCCTGTCCTTTCATCTTGCGCTTTGCAGATGTACCAGTCTCCAAGCTCCCTCTCCTCACTTCAAAGGGTGGGTCTGAGGAGGGCAAGGGCCTAAATAAACTGACAGGCACAGAAAATTCGGGATCATGGAGCAGCTGGGACAGAAGGAGGGAGGAGCCCCTTAAGAAGCATGTTCCCTCCACAGCCAGCCCCCAGAGAGGGCAGCCCGCAAAAGAAGCGTCCAAAAAAGAAGCACCCACTGGGGAAGGACCCCCAGTATATGAGTCCTACTGTGTGCTGGCCTGGGGGCTGCAAGGGGCTCTTCTCTTTGCTGGCTTGAGGGAGCAGGGGGACATGTGAGACACACTTCTTGGAAGCCCAAGCTTCACAGCAGGCCTTGCAGCTAAGAGAAGTGGCCAAGGGCACAGAGGAGAAAACAGGCCAAGAGCTGGGAGTCCTGACTCTGTTCTGAGTCTGTTAGACCTTGAGATACTTAATCCCCGTCTCTGGGGCTCAGTTTCCCCATCTGAAAGCAAGGGGGCTGGAAGACACCATCACTCCTGTTTTCTATTTCGCAGACAAGCCACTAAGGAGAGGTTTTGCCCTAGCCCGTTCTCGCCTTAGGCAGGACTCAGTTGCTTCCGGTACAATCTCAAATCTAGATGCAGTGGCTTTCTGGCCCAGTCATTTCTCAAGAAATAAATGCACTGGTGACTGTAGGCAGGAGAAGGATGGAGAGTGTCCCCACTGGCCCTGGTCTGTGTGGACTGAGGCACAGGCTGGGAAGGACACCTCCGTTCCTGCTGTAATTTACTGAGAGGTCCAAACAGCGTGTCTTGGGAGGCCACTGCCCCCTGATTTGGGTACAAACGACACTGCCAAAGCTTGTAAGTGTGAACCACATCAGAGACCCAGATCCCTGCTTCTCCGTTTACGAAAAGGGGAACGCAGACCTCAAAGGGCCCATAACCTCCATAGGGTCCCGTTAAAATTTCCCAGTCTCCTAATGTACGCAAATACCTTTAAATCTCATAATACAAATAAGGCCATTCAGGGCAGCAGAACAAGTGCCCCGTGACCTCCTCAGCTAAGTCACATAAAACTTTTGGGCTGGAATTCCTTTAGCTGCAACAGAGAGATTGCGTTGAATTACCCAGTCTCCCAAGTTGCCCCGATCTCGATAATTATGTACTTATGAGTCAACGGTCACAGGCCCTGGTAATTAAAATATTAAAATAATATCCATCGGTCCTCGATTGGTTATTTTCTCTCCCATGACAGGTCTGTTGATATTGACAAAGATCGTTGATATTGACAAAGGACCATCAATACACATCTCCATGGCTCAGGTAGAAACCTTGCTCTAACATACGTACTGGAACGGGGCAGGATGTGTCGGTGGGCTATGACTTGGGGCACTGACCCAGCTTTCTTGCCTCTTTAGCCAACAGGACTAAATGTTTTCTTTCAAAGATGTTACAAATGGGGGAATAAGGAGTTTAGTGGAAGACGCAGAAACATAAAGGATGCCCAGCAGTGCCAGGGGAGGACGGAACAGCAGCGTGAAGGATGAGGGTCCCCTTCACCTCCCCTCTGCCTTCCCCACAGACTCAAAGAGCAAAATGGGGCTCCAGACCGGATATGAAACCCTCCTGTGGCCTTCCAAATTCTCCAAATAAGTCCTTCAGAGAAATAAGCGTGGTTTGTTTTCCCAGAGAAGCAGCACATGTGAGCCAGTGGTGGAGGGGGAAAGGGTGGGGAGAAGAAAACCTTTGCCAGAGCGCGCAGCAGGCGGGGCCCCAGCCGGGGCGTCTCTGATGGAAAAGGTGGCTTGATGTGGGTCCCCGGGTTCCTCTGAACACGCTCAGGGACAGGCGCGGAGCAGCGCTGCCTGTGTTTGAAGGTATTTCGCTACAGCAAACACCAGGCGGGGAGGAGAAAAACCCAAACCACTTCAAGTGGATTTCAATTTTGAAAGACGCCACATGAAACGTGCAGAAACCTAAGCCCCCTTTAGTCCCGGCCCAAGAGTAACAGACTCAAGAAGGGGGAGCACAGCCCGGTTCTGGGCCGCCCTCCCCTTGGGCCCCATGCGTGCAGCTCCCGGGGCCAGATGCCTCAGCGGAGGGGCGGCGGGAGCTTTCATCTCTGCGCGCGGATACGGATACGGATGCGCTATGAACAAGACCACAGCATCGCCCCACGCGGGGCCCCAAGTAGGGCAGCTTTCATTAGCGACGCAGCGGCCCCACCCACCTCTGAACTCCCTGGGGTTGGGGTAGACCTGGAAAGGGTTTTGGCCTTCAGGGAAGACCTCAAAGCACACCGATAGCCGACACTCTGGGTTAAAGCCATCATTCATTCATTCACTGTTTCATTCGTCTGCATCCATTCATCTTCCCGCAACCACGTTCCTTTAACACTCCAACCCCCCACAGTCCTATAAGGAGACGAGTCCTGACTATCTTGTCACCACTGCCCTGTCTTCTTTGCCTGCCGCCCTCCACTTTGACCCAGTTCCTTCCGTCGTGTTCAGAATGTCCATTTGCATCCCTGGTCCTTTGGTCTTGGTGTTCTCTCACCAGCTCCTGACACCTGGCCTTGGTTGACTGACCTCTGCCAAAGCCCAATCAGAGGTCTAAACTTGGATGAGATTATTTTGTCCCTTTGTCTCCTTCTCTCTGCCAGACCAAGGTGGTCAGAAGGCTATAACCTTCGCAGGCTCAGTGCCAAGGGTTAAGGTCATGGGTCATGTTCGTATGAGGGGAACTTCATTTTGAGTGAAAATACTCTGGACAGTCTAACGTGGTATAGAGGAAGGAATATGGGCTTTGGGGTCCAGCCAGGTTTAAATTCAAGTTTAAATTAAATTCAAGTTTAAATTAAATTCAGGTTAAATTCCGCCAGGTTTAAATTTCAATTCAGGAGATGAGTAGCTATGTGACTTTGGGTATGTTGCTTAAACCCTCTGAGCTGCAAAATAATGCCTATGACACCGGTAGGAAGTTTACAAGTTTCTGAAGTATAGAAAGGGCAAAGTAAAGACCTTCCTCTCTACAGATTAAAAAAAAAATAATAGTAATAGTTACTATTGAGGATTTCCGTGACGTATCACTCTACAAAACTTTCTGTTCATTATTCATTGAATACGCAGACTCTAAATGGGACTGACATAATAGCACTGACTTCATAAAGATGAGGAAACTGAGACACAGGCAGGTGAAATGACTCGCCCAAACTCACAGACCCAATGAGATGGGACCCAAATGTAAAGACTGAGTCCAGAGGGTCCGCTCCTAAGCAGACGGTCTTGGACAATTCAGATTTTAAATATTCTGCCCCACTGTCAATCATGGCTTCTGTTTCTGCTCTTTTATTTGGAAAATCTCAGCACTAAACGGACAGAATTTAGAAGAGCATCATGATTTTGTATTTCCATTTTTGGTGAGAGGAGAGAAGAAGAGGGGAACCATGATGAAGTGTCTCTTCTGTCCAAAAACTGAAACAAAGGTCACTGGAAACCCTGTCTTGATTGAAAAATAAATATGAAATGGACCACAGACTCCATTTTGGAATTTCTGTGCCAGTGAAGTCTGTTTGAACAGTGTACATTAGGGGACTCTTTATATAGTAGGTCCTCGACCCTTTAGAATGATCCAAATAAATGTTTGAAGTGGGCCTCCTTGGGATTTGGGGGCCCCGCCACAGATTTGTCATCCAAGAAAGGAAGGTTATGAAGGGAGCTCATGTTTACCCAGTGTTCCGCGGCTACCATTTTTCCGTCTCTCTGTCTCTTGAACATTTCCCTGGGGAGAAGTCTACATTACACAAGCTGGAGGGAGCTTGGGAAAGCATCAAAAAGCACAAATGTGTTGTGTGTATCATAAAAGGATCTTTTAAAAATTTGGGTGGAAATCAAAGCTGTTTGGGTTGGGTGAGTCTAAGTAGAAGATGTGAATGCCACTGAGGAACCCCTTCAGCACCCATCAGAGCTCACCGTTCTAGGATCTGAGTCTGCTGCCCTATCTTGTCCTCTAGAAGATGATGGTGATGAATGGGGTAGTGGTGGTGACCACAAAGGCGACGAGAGGGATGAAGCTTCCATGTTAGTTTCCTTGGGCTACTGTAACAAATGACCATGGACTTGGTGGCTTAAAACAATAAGAATTTATTCTCCCACAGTTCTGGAGGCCACTAGTGTGAAATCAAGGTGTTGGCAGGGCCATTTCCCTTCAAAAGCTCTAAGGGATTCATCTTTCATATCTCTTCTAGCTTCTGGTGGTTATTGGAAATCCTTGGCTTCCTTGGCTTGTAGCTGTGTCATTTCAATTTCTGCTCCTGTATTCACATGGCTGTCTCCCCTCTGGGTGTCTGTGTATCTAAATCTCTCTCCTTATACGGTCACCAATCATTGCATCGAGGGTCCACTCTAATCCAGTATGACCTCATTGTGACTTAACTAATTACATCTTCAAAGACTATTTCCAAATGAGGTCACATTCACAGGTACCAGAAACTAGGATGTCAACCTATCTTTCGGGGAACACAGTTCTACCCACAACAGTCTCTAATAATACTAGATATTTACTGAGCTATTACTTTATACCAGGTACTCTGCCCAGCACTTTACAATTATTAGACCCATAATTGAACCTGCTGCTTTTGTAGGTTATTAATGGTTGAATGTCAACAATTTCATATGGTTAAACCTAATATTACCTTATTTAACCCTCTGCGATTAGTATCTACTCTTATTAGCACCTACTCTTACTAAAGCACTTACTGCCATATCTACTGACAGGTGGGGAAAGAGGCACCTCTATTTTTCAAGGAGATGAAATAGTGTGTGGCTTTAGGAACTGTAAAGGCACTAGTGAACATACAACTTCCTCCCTGTGTGGGCACAGGGAGTTACCGAATCCCTCTGAGCCTTAACTTCTCCATCTGTAAAATCAGAGACGACTATTTTGTAATAAGACTTTATGGATATAAACACAACAATTCCTGAAATCAATAATTTGGGAGCTAGAAGAAGTATCTTGTGGAACGTCTGGTCTTTAGTAGGTGCTAAGTGTGGCCCTGGGAACAGCAAACTTAAGAATCACCTGGAGGTGGGATGGGGGGAGGGGCATTTGTAAAGAATGCAGCTTCCCAGGCTCTACCCAGCACTACTGAATTCGAATCTCTGGGACTGTGCCTGGAAATCTGAATTTTTACTAGTGCCTCCCAGTGATTCCTCCATTTGCAAACGTAAGAAAACTGCTGCACTAAGTGAATAAACGTTTTTTTTTTTTTCCTTTCCTTTCCACAGAACTTAGTGGTCGAATGAGGACTGGATTGGGTGATCCAGGTCCTGATATGTCCCAAGTTCAGAGACAGCAGTGGGACCTGGGGACCAGATGACAGCTTCCACTGCCGCAGGCAGGCAGGGGTTAGTGGGGACCTTTCAAGGGGAAAGTGGGTCTTTAGTTCTGGATCATCTGAAGCTGCATATTTATGACTCTTCCATTACTTGAATGAAAATAAATACCATGCTTAAAAACTGCAAGTCTCAAAATCAGAGTACTGTTCCTTCGGGGAGTCAAATCCTTGTGCCTTGTTGGTATAGAGAGGAAAAAAGACCAAATCTCTTTCCAAGATTTTTTTTCCCTCCTGCAAATCCTGCAGCTGGCTTAACAATCCAATCCTCCCTTCACCCAAGCACTGTGTTTCTCTCTTGTGTTCAGAACTAAGAGGCCCTGGCCTTTAAGATGAAGCCTTTGGAAGTAAGATGCCTGCTGAAAGCACCCTTTTCCCGTGTCTGAAAGCACAAGAGTTGCTTAGAGCCTCATTGAGCCGCAGTTCGGGGTTTCCTGGGTAAGAGGGACTCACACTTTCAGAAACCCAGCCCCACTCTTAGTGTGTGCTATTTGCGAACTCAGGAAGCCTGTGGAGCTGCCCCACCAAGGACCCACCCTGCCAGCGGCCTGGAGTGGGCTCCTGCCTTCCTGCCCACCCCCAAGAGCTGCCCTGGCCCAGCCCTGGATCTCGGGGTGAAGACACAGCCTTCTGGAAGGGTCTATTAAACTGTAAGTTGATGAGGTGCCCTGTGCCTGGGGAAGGGATGGCAGAGAACGGACAACAGAAAACCTGTTTGCTCAAGCAGGAGGAACACAGAATTTCAAGTCCTACACCGCCTCCCAAATACATGTTTGCTTCCCATTCTCCCAGGAACAGGTTGAGCGTTCTGAATATATTTTATCATTCAGCTCTCACCTCCCACTCCCAGGGAGGTCACGCTGTTATTAACATGTTATAGACATGAACCAGTGGCTTAGCAGAGTCAGGTGACTCCTCTCCAGCCGTGCTGGCAAAAAAGGGGTAGAATACTGATTCAGCTCCCCCCTCCCAACTCCACGGACACCCCTGGATGCCAGTCACCCTTCCATTTGTTTCTGGCTGTGTCACAATGGCCTCCCTGAGCTTCACTGCCCTCTTATGGGAGGTGGGAATGACAGCGACAGCAACCTGGGGCAAGGAGCAAACGGGGCTGATGTCTAAAGGGGTTCCACGCTCCGTGAAGGAACACAGAAAGGTTGGTGGCTCCCCGTCCATTCTGTCCCGTGTTCCTCCCGTGACCACATCCTCCGTGGATCTGTTTCCTGAGTAGCTGAGGGGGATGGGACATGGGGCCAGGCGAAGAAAGGGTGAGCTCAGATGGGGACAGCATGAGGTGCCCTCTGCAGGTGGGTCCCTGGGTCACAGGTGCAGGGGCGGAGAGAGGAACATCAGAGGATTGATCCCCACTTGTGGGTGTGACCTGACTCGACTGGACCATAAGGCCCTGGAGGACAAGGAGCACATTCTGTTTCTCTCGTAACAGCACAGCACCCGGTGTATGGGCACTCATACCGCAGACTGGAGGCCCCTTAAAGACTGAGTTTCATTTCTCTGGGGTGGCTTCCTCTCCTCCTCTCCCTTTTTTTGTTTTTTTGTGTTTTTTTTTTTTTTGCGGTACGCGGGCCTCTCACTGTTGTGGCCTCTCCCGTTGCGGAGCACAGGCTCCACTGCACCACCAGGGAGGCCCTCCTCCTCTCCCTTTTCCTCCTCCACCCACCTCCTTTTTACAAACAAGCTGGCCATCTAGATAACCACTGCTCCAGAGCCTTGCCAAAGCACTGATGACCGGGCGCGAGTCATAAAAAGCCCACCTGAATCACACTGATTTGGAAAATGTTATCACTAAGGGATTCAGTCTGGGGGCAATGGACGTGCTCTTGCAACACTGATCTGGAGCCTGGTTTCTGCCTCCCCGTCACGGGCTCCAGGGCAGAGGGGCTCTTCTGCTGCCCTTGTGAGGCCTTCGTTCGATATGGAAGCAGGAAGACCGTCCGCCCGATAAGCTGCCCTGCTAACCAGAAGTGATTTTCAGCTCTCTTCCAGAAGGGAAAAAAATTACACTTCAGAAAATCCAGAAAAGGTTAAGCTGCTTGCACGTGATGCTTAACCGGGGCTGCAGTAGAAGCTTCTCCACAAACAGGACTTTGGGGGTAAACCTAGTTTCGTGTAAACACTAGGAGAAAAAAGGTCGGGTCAGGCTCCCCCCAACATTTGAGGATTGGGCCAGGAGTACAGCTGGAGTCTAAGTTTCTAAAAGGTACGAAGCAAACTGACACACTGTTAAAAAGAAATCTCTATCCTCCTCTCTTGACAAATACCTGTTCCTAACAATCTGGAGGGCTCAAATTCGAAAGTTTTAGATCCCCTGGAATTCCGTACCCAAACCTGGAAGCCCAGCGAACACCAGCTTGGGGCTGATCACCCTTCTTTTTCCACCTAAGACTCCTTCTCCCACCTTCAGGGGCCTCTTGGGTATATATCATGTTGGTTTCCTAGGACTGCTGTAAGGAAGTACCACAAACTAGGTGGCTTCAAACAACAGGAATTTGCTCTCTAAAGTTTAAGAGGAGTTGGAAAGCAGGGTGTCCACAGGGCCAGGCCCCCTCTAAAGGCTTCAAGGGAGGACTCTTCCTTGTCTCAACCAGATTCCGGTGGTGGCCAGGAATCCTAGGGGTACCTTGGCTGTAGCTGCATCATCCCATCTCTGCCTCTGTCCTCACACGACCTTCTCCCTAGGCATCTGTGCTCTCTTCTTACAAGGACACCAGTCATCAGATTTAGGCCCACTTGAATCCAGGAAGACCTCATTTTTTTTTTTTTTTGGCGGTACGTGGGCCTCTCACTGTTGTGGCCTCTCCCGTTGCGGAGCACAGGCTCCGGACGCGCAGGCTCAGCGGCCATGGCTCACGGGCCCAGCTGCTCCGCGGCATGTGGCATCTTCCCGGACCGGGGCACGAACCCGTGTCCCCTGCACCGGCAGGCGGACTCTCAACCACTGCGCTACCAGGGAAGCCCAAGACCTCATTTTTGACCTAACTAATTATATCTGCAAAGGCCCTATTTCTAAATAAGGTCGTACTCTGGGTTTCTAGGTGGACATGGATTTGGGGGGACCCTATTCAACCTAGCATACATGTCCATACTCCGGTCTATATAGTCAGCTCTGTCTATAATATCCTTTCCTGATGGCCACCCATCAACCCAGGTTTGGCCAGTTCTTAGGAGCCCTGACCTGGGGAAGAGGCTACAGACGACCCAGAGGCAGGCAGGAGGGACCCCAGGTTCCTGGCTACCCAGAGAATAGTCTACAAGGGGTATCTGGGTGGACCTGTCTCAGTGGCCCCTTGGAGTCCTCACCACATGGGGAGGGATAGGGCCAGAGGACAGCTAGGGAGATCCAGTCCCCACTACAAGGTGTGACGGAGGGTGACGGCCCAGGGAGCAGAGCCAGCTGGGAGAAGGATTAGTGCCATCAGGAAAGGCCGAGGTGATTTATGGGTAATAACGGATCACAGTAATGCGAATTTTCACAATAAATCCTCCCGACGCACAGGAACAGAAATAATGAACAGGAAGTCCCTCTCTTACAAATGAGCTTTGAATGGAGTTGACAGAAATAGCATGAAGGTTCCTGAAGCAGCCCACAGAACATCGTTAAGATGTGCCATGCAGCTGGAAAGAGTCAGTGGCTATGAAAGACGTAATGGATGAAAATAAACACAAAAGGTTGAAATCAAGAAGAAAGAGGAGTTCTTAACTCTCCCGAATCGAGCGGTGCTTGAGAAAACACGGAAGTTTTATGGGGGAAGGTCATAAGCCTGATGATTCTCCAGGAGGTTTGGAAAGGGTGGGAGCAGTGATGCTGTGGACGCCGTGCTCAGGTCCTAGGTACCACGCTGGTGCACCCAACCCTTACCGTTCACAGCTCTCAGCCCCCCACCAGCTCCTCCTGAGAACTGCCCTCGGCCATCAGAAGCCTCAGCGTCTAAAAATGCCTGCGGGTTATGCCCTGCCCTTGGGGGCGGCCGGCAGTCATTGGCTGACTGCCCAGGGGGACCACCCCAGAGCCCAGACTTCAGCTGGATGCAAGTCTCTGCCTGCACCATCCCTGTCTCTCTCTTCCCCCCGCCCCACAGGAATCACTGTCTCACGCTCTCCTTCTAGGGACTGGACATTTAATAGAGTCAAATGCATAAACGCAATGGAGAGAAAGAAATGGGGGCGAGCGAGTGAAGGCTATGAGGTAAATGTTGTTGCTGATCCCAAAGTAAAGATGGATGATGAGAAACGGAGGGGGAGGAAGGGGCCCCTGAAGAGTTAGAAAAGACAACCTATGCTTTAATACAAGAGGTCAGAGGTGATAACACATAAAAGAGAGAGCCACAGGGCACTGAGGCTTGTATCTTCAAGGCAACCCTTGCTTTATGCAGTTCGTTGTGTTCTTGAAAAGAGTTCTGTAAACCAATTGTCTGTATCTCGAATCCCATCTCAAGCACAATCAGAGAGCTCACTCGTAGAAGAAATTTGGGGGGGAAATCCATTGCAGTCCTTTACACCTAAGACACAAGCTCTCCCCTATTGTGTTAATTACAGATCCTTGCATTTCTGTCTGTGGATAGCAAGGCCCACACTGAGGATGCTAATCTGTAGTGTCACACCACGACACTTTAACGTGGAATAAGCCAACAGGGGTCCCAGTGTTTGGGGCCTCATGGTAAAATGGGTTAAAAAAAAAAAAAGATGGTACAACAGTCAGTCACCTCTTGGAATACTGGGATGAAGATACTCCAACAAGAAAGGCTGACAGATGCTGCTTCTGACCTGTAGGAATGGCATCTGAAGAGGCAAAAACACTGCCGATTGGGAAGCAGGAAGTATTTGGTTCCATAAATAGCGTTAGCAGAGGGTTTTCTTTGGGAGTTTCTTGTACCCCCGAAAACAGTGTTTTATCCTCTTATGAGAATGATTATGGTTGCAAAACCACAAAGTTGATCTCAGGGCGGGTGCCGGGCTGTCAGCTATGCTCACCCATTGGTTCAAAGATCCCTCCTTCCTCATTAGTTTCACTGAGGACACCATGTAAATCCACTCACATCCATGCAGTAGCAAAATGACAGGTGATACAGTCACAAAGCTTTGGGTTTCTCAGAAACGGTTAAATCTGCACAAGCCAAGGGTCTATTGTACTAGACCCTAAGCTCCTTGAGGACAGGAAATAGGGAATGTTTCAGATTCATCTCTGTATCTCTGCTATTCAGCAGAGTGATAGGCATTGTGAATGAGTAAATGAAAGGACGGACGGACGGATGGATGGACAGATACGGTTTCACAAGATAATGAACAGTAATTCTTTTCAACTCAATGATGGCAAAGGAAACCACCTTTCTAGAGAAGCAAGTCATAACGTATTACACACAAGAAATTTCCTCACAGTTCACAGTAAGTTATTTCAAAGATGCTGCCGCTTCGGCAAAAGTTTACAGTATATTCTTTTCAAGAGCTCTTTGAAACTAGTAAAAATTCTCCTTACTCTGGAGTAGCGTAAGCATACATCTTTATGTTGTAAGAAGACCCCCAGAAGCTTAACTTATAGCCCCAAAGCCTGATAAACATCTCCTTCAGTTCACTTTTATGTTCTTTCAGTGACTAAGAGAAAGGGAAACACAAACGTTTTTTTAAAAGTGCTTTAAAATATTTTTTGAGAAAACACTTTGCACATCCTTGAAGCTATGTCACGACAATCAGGTAGTTTCTGAAAGTTGACCAAATATCGTAACATGCCATAACCAATTGCTAAGCAATCATTACTGACTCAGGGTTAGACCTGACAAAGGAACTAATATTCTGAAAATGAAAGCGTGTGAGAACCCAGCACAGGCGATAACCAAACTTCCAGACTGTCTCTGCCCGGGGCACTCATCCTGCCTTTGGCCAACTTGGGCAACCACAGCTGAATTTTCATCAAGCTGTTTGACCCTCTCCTCAAACAGAAGTGCTCATCTCTTGCACACGGAGGTAGCTGGAGACTCCACTTTGCCCATCTTCCATTTAAATGAAACAATAATTTGCCAAAAAAAAAAAAGAAGGGGCACAAAGGTAGTTGTATTGGAGGGAAGGAAGGTCCTTTTAGGACCAATTTATACGTCCCGTGTTCCTCAATTATAGGTTCTTTTCTTTTTCCTTTTCTCTCTTTTTTTTTTTTCTGGCCACTCCGAGTGGTTTGCAGGATCTTAGTTCCCAACCAGGCCCAGGGATCGAACCCATGCCCCCTGCACTGGAAACACGGAGTCCTAACCACCAGGGAATTCCCATTGGTTCTTTTTAATGAAGTTAGTCTCCTGATACTTGTGGCAAACAAGGGCTAGAAACTACCAGCATAAGTGGCAATTTAGCAAAGCATCACGGACCCTTTAGCAGTCTTTGAGCCTGTGAGCAGAAGGTAAGCAAACCATTGCCAACGACCGCCATCTTCCTCGGGACTGAGGCAAAGCTGCCTTCCTTCTGCAAGACCTTTCCTTAATATGCGTTCTTGCAGCAAGAAACAGTGAAAAGATATACTACGTTCCAATGTGTCAGGATCCAAAGGGGAATGTCAAGTTCACTCCACAAAGTCGCCCCTGGGAGGGTCCTATTGGGTAGTTACAAATACCCGAGGGGCAACCATGTGCTGGGCCAAAGTTAAAGCATCAACAGATTTGCCAGTAACCCTTCCACCTGGCTTATCTCAGTCCTCTACAATCAAAAGACACCAAGGAGAAAAGCAGGGAGCTTTTCTAGTTCTGCAGATGTATGCCAATACTATACCTACACTTTGAGAATAATCGTAATAATCGCCATAATATAATAATCAATAATAATCATAAAGTCATAATAAAATTGGGGTGGGTTTTTAAAAACAGAGCGGGAAGCTGTTTTAAACCATGCAAGGCTGGTGTCACAGCAAGCTGTCCGACTTTCCACTTTAACTTCCATTTTTTCAGACATGAGCGTTTTGCTGCAGGGGAGATCTCGGCTCTACAAGGGCTCAAGAAACCTCACCATGTGCCCTCTCTCTTCTTTGCCCATCTCTCAGCTCTCATCTGGACTCGTTAAAATACAGAATGCTAGGTCCAGCCAGACCGAAAACAGCTCTTCCCAGCCAACAGCCCAAGCCTGGATTTCCATCGGGGCACAGGGCTCTCTTTACAGACTGCACATTTACATGGTAAAAATAGAAACGCAGGGCATCACATGTATATGCAAATTTGCCAACGGAACTCGGCGCTGAAAATAGTTATTTACTATTTGGCTTGCATACTGGCCCAGAAAACCCTCTCTACCTATTTCATGCTCATTTAAATTCTTTAAGAGTTCCTGACCCATTTAAATTCCTTGAGGGATGCCTGGCTTCACGTGGGCATTTGTCTGCTCCTCTCCCCAACAGCTTTTAAAGAAATACTGTCTGGCACTGCAGACTGAACTTTAGAGGAATATACTGGCCCCCATTTTAAGGTCCGTTTGGGACACTGCTCAGCCACGTGTAACCTCAGACCTGGAATCGTGGCTTCCTTTTCCCACACTCTCTTAGGTGCAGGGAGGAGGATTCTTAAGCTACATACATGGAAAAGTTGGAGAGCAGTTTTTCTGAAGATACGGTCCTCGGACCCCCATATCAGAGTCACGTGGGGAAGGCGGCGTGCGAAAAAGGCAAGCTCCAGGCTCCTCCCCGGACGCTCTGAATTCTAATTTCTGGGAGTGTGACTCCGGACCGACCGCTTTCTCAAGAAGCTCCCAGGGTGATCTTGCTGGTCTCCAAGGGTTGGGGATTCACCAGTGAGACATCACCGTCAAATCTTGAAAAGGTGGCCTAGAGAACTGGAACGCTGAAGCCCAGGCAAAGCCAGAGGGCAGCGCGGGACTGGTCAACAAGTGAGCGCACTGACGGACTGCGGGAAAGTGGCATGGGAGCCGAGCTGAGCTTCCAAAAGTCACCCATGTCCCCCGATCTCTGCACCAGCGTTCCTTCCAGGAGTGGTTGTGAGGCTCACAGAATTAGCCCCTGTCCCTAGCGGCAGTGGAGCAAGTTATATCCACTGCAAAACTGGCTGAGTGATACGGGTGCCCTGTCTGTCCCCATACTTGGGGAGGCTGCCTTGGGACGGCGTTGGGTTCTAACGCTCAACACTGTACATCCAAATCCCCTCTCTACCACCTACTAGCTATTTCCATTTGTCAACTCTATGGAGGGATAATAAAGGTTCCTACCCAATAAGGTTATCGGGAGGCACAAGTGAGGTCAATAATGAAAAGCGCCTGGTGTAATACCAGCCACGTAGTAAGCCCTGAATAAACACTAGCCGTTTTTTGTTTTGTTTTGTTTTGTTTTAATGCACTCATGCCCCCCTTGGACTTTATAGCCTGCCAACGATTCCCCGGAAAGTCCATCTAGGTGAACAAGCTTGGTTTGGGAGTAGAGAAGAGCTACACAACCTTCTCTGAGAAGTCCTTTTTATCACCCTCCACTAGAGAAGGAAGCCAAGCTTGCTTAATTTTGAAAGGACACCTCCCCACCTACTGAAATATCTATCCAGGCGGACACACCAGTGCCCCGTAGAGACCAATCACCTCACTGACAGCTGCCCACAGACCCATTCTCGCACGTCTTTACGTGAAACAACCCAGCCCCATGTAAATAACCCCCCACACACTCCGTTCTCACATGGTTTAATCCACACGCTCCCACAAAAACCCACCTCACAACCTGTGCATTTATACAAACGCCTTTGTATAGATACAACTGCGCAAGTACACTCAGCCCTGCCCCCCCCCCCACACACATGTGGACCATTCCCAAGAGTACGGCACAGATTTCACTCTCCGGCAAAAAAAAAAAAAAAAACAAAAAACAACCACCAAAAAACCCTTTGGAAACCCATTAAGAAATAAAGCTGGAAGTGAGCATTCCCTCTGCGTTACGTCAGAGAACCGGGGCCACAAACACAAAAGAACATTCCAGAAGCGGCTCGGTTGAGGACGGCAGCCAAGACGGCGGAGCAGACAGCCCGTGACCTCACCTCCTCTCTTGAGCACCCCAAAATCACATCTGCAGAACAACCATCGATGAAAAGGGCTGGAACCGGTCAGAAAAGCTCTTCAACCGCTAAAGACAAAGAAGGAACTGCAAGGAGACGGGCAGGCGGGGCAGATTTGCGATATAATCAAGTCCCATCCCCTCCAGGTGGGCGACCCACCAACTGGAGAGTAATTATATGGCAGAGGCTCTCCCACGGGAGCGAGAGCGCTGAGCTTCACGTCAGGTTCCCCAGCCTAGGGGTCCAGAACTGAGAAGAAAAGCCCCGCACAGCACTGGGCTTTGAAGGCCAGCGGGCCTTAACTGCAGGAGCCCCGCAGGACTGGGGGAAATAGAGACTTCACTCTTAAAGGGCCACACAAAACCTCACGCGCACCAGGACCCAGGGCAGAAGCAGTCATTTGACAGGAGCCTGAGCCAGACCTACCTGCTAGTCTTGGAGAGTCTCCTGGAGAGGCGGGGGGCAGCTGCAGCTCACCCTGGGGACGAGGACACTGCTAGCAGATGTATTTTGGAGCACTGAGCAGCATGGCCACGGATGCTGGAAGCTGCCATCTTGAAATCCATCCTCTAGCTCCTTAGCGCCAAGACCTGGCCACACCCAAAAGCCTGTAGGCTCCAGGGCTGGGACAGCTCAAGGCAGACAACTAACTGGGTGGGAACACAGCCCCACCCGCTAGCAGACAGGCTGCCTAAAGACTAAAGAGCCCACAGCTGCCTCTAGACACGCCCCCTAGACAGGACCCTGCCCCCCTGAGGGCCAAGACCCAGTGGGCAGGCACCGGCTCTTCCCTCCAGGGAGCCTTCGGTAGCCTCTAGACCAGCCTCACCCACCACGGGCAGACACCAGACTCAAGAAAACTACGATCCTGCAGGAACCGACTCCCCGCAGCCAACGATCTGAAACCAGCTCTGGATCCCTGGGGCCCTGCGGCCGGACTCTAGGAACGAGCTTCACCTGCCAGTGGATGGGCAACAGCCCTAGAGACTTCTCCACCTTGACTCCACCCACCAGTGAACCAGCACCAGCCCCGGGGATCCCCTCACAGCAGTCAGAATGGCCATGTCAGAAAGTCTACTAAATAATAAATGCTGGAGAGGGTGTGGAGAATAGGGAACCCTCTTGCACTGTTGGTGGGAATGTAAATTGGTGCACCCACTATGGAGAACAGTACGGAGATTCCTCAAAAAACTAAAAATAGAGTTACCATAAGATCCAGCAATCCCTCTCCTGGGCATATATCCAGAAAAGACGAAAACTCTAATTCGAAAAGATACATGCACCCCAGTGTTCCTAGCAGCACTGTTTACAAATAGCCAAGACATGGAAGCAACCTAAATGTCCATCAACAGAGGACTGGATAAAGAAGATGTGGTACATATACACAATGGCCTATTACTCAGCCATAAAAGAATGAAATCATGCCATCTGCAGCAACTTGGATGGACCCAGAGATGATCATACTAAGTGAAGACGGACAGAGAAAGACAAATATATGTTATCACTTGGATGTGAAATCTAAAAAATGATACAAATGAGCTTATTTACAAAACAGAAAGAGCCTCACAGACAGAGAAAACAAACTTACGGGGGAAGGAGGAAAGGGGAGGGATAAATTAGGAATTTGGGATTAACAGATGCATACTACTGTATATAAATAGCTAAGCAACAAGGACCTCCTGTACAGCACAGGGAACTATATTCAATATCTTACAATAACCTATGATGGAAAAGAATCTGAAAAAGAATATATATATGTATACCTGAATCACTTTGCTGTACACCTGAAACTAACACAACATGGTAAATCAACCCTACTCCAATAAAAAAATGCTTTACAATGTTGATCCTTGAAGCGGGGGCGGGGGGGGGCGGTGATGGCTACAGGGGAATTGATGACATTCTTCTAATTCTGTGTATATTGTGAAATTTTCATGATAAAAATGGAAAAATAAAATAATTTACATGGAACCACTCTGTGGGGTAGGGGTGGAGGGGGACAGAAATGGCTTGTTACACTCTATGTATTCTGCTTTCCTTTCAGCAGTGACAGAAATCTGTGAGATGACTGAGGGTGGTTATTTAAGCACTGCAGCCCATATTCCACTGCAGCTTCAAGTGGATACGGTGTTCTCTTCCACTTCCTGTTATGCAGGATTGCACCGGGCTGTTAGACACCTGCCAGCCTCCCAGCCCAGCCTCGGCCTTGAGAGGGTCTCACTCTGCAAACCAGCCCTTTCCCGGTGAGGCATGGGTAGGCAGGGGGAACAGGGAGGATGGACACATCTGACGAGTCCACACTGGAGGCTTCAGGACCAGCAGCTGGTGGTGAAAACCTTGGAGTATTGTGAGGGCTGTGGCCAGAGGCCAGCTGTCTGCCCCCAAACGCTTGAGCCCTAAGTCCTGCCATGCCCTATGTGTAATTAAAGCCGGAGCATCTACACAGGCCAGAGTTCTCTGGTTAGCCTGCTTCCCTCAACATCAGGAACACGACTGTGTGCAGAAGCCTTCGCTCACTTGTTCGTTCATTCACTCATTCACTCCTTCATTCATTCAATAGTCACCTTCCAAGAACCTCCTCTGAGTCAGCCTGTCCACGCTAGAAGGTGGCCAAACAAAAAGATAAGACACAAATCTTACCTTAATAGTACTAACACTCCTAATTACAGCTCCGATTTACTGAGAACCCATTATGCGCCAAGAAAAGGATCAATGAACTCCAGTCCTTTATTCAAGGAAATCACTCCCAGTTTAATGGAAAGGTTTCACCCCATGTGTAATTATTCAGTTCCTAGAGTAAAGGAGAGAAAGGGGGACTTCGGGGTACAGAAAGCGTGAGGGAGAATCAAGGAAAGCTTCTTCAAGGAGGTATGGACTGTGGCCGATTAAAGATGGGTACACGGGGCTTCCCTGGTGGAGCAGTGGTTAAGAATCCACTTGCCAATGCAGGGACACGGGTTCGAGCCCTGGTCCGGGAAGATCCCACATGCCGCGGAGCAACTAAGCCTGTAAGCCACAACTACTGAGCCCGCGTGCCACAACTACTGAAGCCCGTGCACCTAGAGCCCGTGCTCCACAGCTAGAGAAGCCACCACAATGAGAAGCCCGCGCACCACAACGAAGAGTAGCCCCCGCTCGCCGCAACTAGAAAAAGCCTGCACACAGCAATGAAGACCCAACGCAACCAAAAATAAAATAAAGTCATCTCGATTGAAAAAATAAAAGATGGGTACACAGTTTTTGACATTTCTGCCATCAAGAAGTGGGGTTTGTGTTCCCTCTGCTTGGGTCTGGGCTGATCTGCTTTGACCCGTAGTCTATGAGGAGCTGGCACTATCCCAGGTCTGGCCTTTCAAGAGGCAACTTCTGCTTCCTTTCCCTTGGAAACCTGAACGTCCACATGAGAACCCTGAGGCCTCCATGCTGTGAGGAAGCCCAAGCTGGCCACCTGGAGGTGCCATGTGGGGAGACAGAGCAAAGCTGCCTCAGCCCCCAGCTCTCTGGCCCCCAGCCCTGGGAGTCATCACAGTCTGGCCCCAAACATCACTGAACAAAGCTGCCATCCCTGCTGTACTGTGTGTGATGGCTGCAACCATCATGTGACCATCAGACGAGGTCTTGTACTGTGAACCCATGATCTCCCTAACAGTTTTGCGAAGTAGCCTTAAGGGAGGTGCCTGGTACCCATTTCAGGGCTGTGGAAACCGAGGCTTAGAGAAGTCAAGTCATTCTTCCCAGGGGTCGCAGCCCCCAAAAAACAGAACCAGGGCTGGACTTCAAGCACTCAGAGTCCAAAGTGTGCTCCCTTAGCCAGCCTGCCCCGTCATGCATGAATACACGGCTGGACACTTGTTTCTAAGTCCTCTTAAAATCCCAAGCCTGAGACCCCACGAGAAGGGAAGCTACTTCCAATGAGAAAAAAGCATCGTCTCCCAGGCAGCTTAGAAACAGAGGGCAGAGCAAGCAGACAGATAAGGCCTGGCTCTTATCTGGTAAGAGATATGGGCCACCCTTACATATTAATTTCCCTAAAATCATTAGGGCTCAGTTGTACAATTATCTTTCCCCAGGACTAGTTACATGGGTCATTGAGTCGGGGCCCAAGATGGAGAAAACCTGTCTTTTTGAAAATGTTTTGGGTTCAAGAAGGTAACACCAGTCTGAGAGACAGGGTGGTCTTTATAGAGACAGTTTAGCCACGGAGAGCTGAGTTTCAATCCAGGTACAGCAGACTCAAGAGCCCGTGCGCTTAACCTTCATGCCGTGTGTGTGCATTTCTTTAATCTGGAATAAAACAAAGGCATTTTTGGCACAAGATTTGGGCTAGAGCGTTGGCTAAATGGAGCAGATGGTCCTGTTGGTCTCACGCGTGAAATAGGTATGCTTTCAGGCACGGTGTGCTATTTCTGTCCCACATAGCAGCTTCCAAAGGTGCCTTATTCCTTCCTTTGGAATCTAGAACACTGTTCAAGTCCTGGAGCTAAGTCGGTATTTCTTAAATTATTGACCTTTAATCAACGGCATTAGAATCATAAGAGGGGCAGCCTCCATCAGAAATACAGATTCCAAGTCTCTGCCCTGAAGATGGCCTGAACCAGACATTGTGGGTGGGCCTGGGAATCTGAATATCTCGTCTCCTCTGAGATCCTTATGCACAGTGACAATTGAGGACACTTGGGAAGAAATACCAATTGGCATCATAAACATTCGAGTCCAGACAAGTCTAGTCAGAGACTGCTTTTTCCACATCTTCTGTGGAACCCACCACGCTGGCAGGAGGACAGCCCATGGACGCATTCACCCTTGGGGATGGGCAGTCATCCTCCTGTTTGTTCAAAGACTCCTCCACTGCCCTTCGCACTTTTGCTCTGCATGGAGGGAACTGACCACTGAGGATGACATTTCCCAGCCCCTCAATTGCTAAATGGCTTCCTGATCAACTTGGACAAAGGCAGGTGCTGGCAGGAAACTAGAGGGAGTGAGTGGAAGGGAGAAGCCAGAGGATTTCCACCCCCTTCAGGTGTCCCATCACCAGCTGGGTCCAGTTCCCATTGTGCGGTCTGCTCTCTGTGTCCAGCTCCCCTCTGCTGCGTGGCTCCTAGGTTCTGGTCCCCAAACAAGACACTCCCTACATGCTAGTGGTTTCCTGCATCTGCTGATCTCTATGCAGCCTTACCTTTTCCTGTTTTCCTTTATAGCTTCCTAACACCTTTGGAACTAATGATAGTTTCTCATATTCGATTTCCTCCTCTGAACCTACCTGGGGGTGAATTGCTTTTCTGACAGTCCCCTGACCGATGCAGGAACTAACTTGGCATAAGTCACATCCTACGAACGACTAGCTGTAGCCCGCAGTGACCCTGTGACTCCGGGCCAGGCAAGATGCTAAAAGCTTTGTATACATCACTCATCCATTCGAAAGTATTTATGGAGCATCGATTCGATGCTAGGCACTGGGCTAGTTGTGGGAGATAAAATGGGAGCAAGAGGTGGTCCCTGCCCTAACGGGACCTAGCACAGAGAATACAAATGTGATGCCTGTTACTGCAGCCAAGTACACAGTGCTAGGGAGGGCACAACAAACAGCCAGGTCTATTAAGCTGGTGGTACCATCCCCCTTGAAAACAGATGAGGAAACTGAGGCTCGGAAAGGAAAAGATGACATCACAAAGGTGTACAAATGCTCAGAATGGGCTCATCTTTTTTTTTTTTTTAACATCTTTATTGGAGTATAATAGCTTTACAATGGTGTGTTAGTTTCTGCTTTATAACAAAGTGAATCAGTTATACATATACATATGTCCCCATATCTCTTCCCTCTTGCATCTCCCTCCCTCCCACCCTCCTATCCCACCCCTCCAGGTGGTCACAGAGCACGGAGCTGATCTCCCTGTGCTATGCGGCTGCTTCCCACTAGCTATCTATTTTACGTTTGGTAGTGTATATATGTCCATGCCACTCTCTCACTTTGTCACAGCTTACCCTTCCCCCTCCCCAAATCCTCAAGTCCATTCTCTAGTAGGTGTGCATCTTTATTCCCATCTTGCCCCTAGGTTCTTCTGACCATTTTTTTTCTTTTTTTTTTTAGATTCCATATATATGTGTTAGCATATGGTATTTGCTTTTCTCTTTCTGATTTATTTCACTCTGTATGACAGTCTCTAGGTCCATCCACCTCACTACAAATAACTCAGTTTCATTCCTTTTTATGGCTGAGTAATATTCCATTGTATATATGTGTCACATCTTCTTTATCCATTCATCTGTCACTGGACACTTAGGTTGCTGCCATGTCCTGGCTACTGTAAATAGAGCTGCAATGAACATTTTGGTACATGACTCTTTTTGAATTACGGTTTTCTCAGGGTATATGCCCTGTAGCGGGATTGCTGGGTCATACGGTAGGCTCATCTCTTAAAAAGAAAGTACTGGGATGATGTTTTGCAGGCAGAACCTGCAGGTCGTATTATAGGTTGAACTGTATCCCCAAAAAGATATGTTGAAGTCCTAACCCCTCCCCGTACCCCTGAATATGGCCATATTTGGAAATAGGGTCTTTGAGATGTAATTAATTAAGATGAGGTCATACTGGATTCCGGTGAGCCCTAAATTCAATGACTGGTGTCCTTCTAATTGGAGAGCCACAGACACACAGGGGAGAGGGCCATGTGACAACAGAGGCAGAGACTGGGGTGATGTACCACAAGCCAAGGAATTCATGACAATCACCAGAAGCCGGATTCTCCCCTAGAGCCTTCAGAGGGAGCACAGCCCTGCCGACATCTTGAGTTCCAACTTCTAGCCTCCGGGGCTGTGAGAGAATAATTTTCTGTTGTTTTAGGCCACCCAGTTTTGTGCTCCTTTGCTGTGACAGCCCCAGCAAACTAATACAGGTAGAAAAGAAAGAGGTCAGAGTATGTACTGACCAATACCACCTCCTGGGGTGTCCCATACCTGATGCTAAGTCATTCCAATAAGACCCCAATCGCTAGGGGCACCCCAAACACAAACTACAGAACGAGAGTAGATTCAGGGGCCTCACCCACACAAACATCCTTGAAAAAAATTGCATTATATTTTAGAAAAAGGGTGACGGGAACAATACTGGATAACGGCTTTTAAAAAAATGCCTACTATGTGATATACATTTCCTATATATTAACTATATTTTGCAGATAATTTTTAATATCCTTTTTTTTTTCCTTACAAGAAACTTGAAGGTATATGTGATGATTGCCATTTGTCAAATGAGCCGTACAGGACTCACTGGTGACACAGAGCTGCGGGATGCCTCATGAAGTCTGACTCCACAACCTATGCTCCTGGCAGAGCCTGGCTACCAGGCCCTGGATGCCAATTCTTTTCTTGCACTAGTCTTAGTTGGTGTTCACTGAGTTGAAACTGTATATAGTATGTGTGGGAAGGAAAAGCCAACCTGATCAGCATGTCCCATTATTGCATCAGAGACATAAGAACCATAGCAGATATCATCTTCCTGGCTTCTCAATGCAGAGAGAGAGAGAGAGAGAGAGAGAGAGAGAGAGAGAGAGAGAGAAAGAAAGGGAGAGAAAAGTGATGGAGGAGAGGCAGGTGTTTTCTCTGAGAATGTGGTCAGACAATTTCAGTCCCATGCCCTGCACAGCTGGTAGATCACTGCCTGCATGGGGCCCAGTGGAGAGATACTCCCCACAGATTTTCTGTAATAAGGTAAGACACGGCAATTGTGCAGAGGTAGGCGCCTCCAGGGTAATTGAGATTCTATCGCCATCTACCTGGGGACCTACAGAACCTTCTGCAGGACTGTTGCCGGGGAATTCTGAAGGGACTTGAATTCAGGGACAAAGCAACATCTCAGCTCCTTTGGAGAGAATGTCAGGGTCATCCTGTGAACACCAAGAGCTCCTAAGTCATGAAACCATTCTCATGAACTGCTCTTGACACCCTCCCCTTAAACTCTTGTAAACTCATCCTTTTTCCTTAGGAAAAGAACAGAATGGGGGATTTTTGGGGGGTTTTGGGGGTTTTTGTTTGTTGTTGTTTTTTTTTATCAGGGGAGCTTGTTTGCTAATGCCTTTACTGTAGGAGAAGCTCTTCACTAAATGTGGTCCAGAGTCAGCACGTGCTCCCTCAGCAGCCACTTTCCCATGTGAAAAAGCCAGAGGCTGGGCCCAGGGACTCCCAAGTCCCTTCCACTGATAGAATCTGAAGCTTTCTGGGAGGCAGTCGTCACCATAGTGCAATCTCTGGGAAATATGTAGGGAGGTGTAATACTATCAAGAAGTGGTGACTTACTGGGTCCCAGCCTCACTGCTTTTAGGTAAATATTCTTCCCAGTTGACAGGGGAAATGAGTCCCAGAGAGTTTATAGAACTCACCCCGTGTCAGGCTAGACGGTGGTGGAAGGAGGAATTGAATACAGTTTACGTGGCTCCAAAGTCTACACTTGCTCCATGGGGCCAGCTCTCCATCCGGTACTGAGCAAACCCAACCTGGTCAGGACTAAACCACGTCCAAACTACAACACAGCATCAGCCCAGCTGTGATTTAGAAATCAGCTGGTTCATTTGTGTCATGTTTTAGATTCTACATATAAGTGATATCATATGGGCTTTGTCTTTCTATTTCTGACCTACTTCATCGAGTATGATAACCTCTAGTTGCATCCATGTTGCTGCAAATGGCATTATTTTGTTCTGTTTTATGGCTGTATAATATTCCGTTGTATGTATGTACCACATCTTCTTTGTCCATTCCTCTGTCGATGCACATTTAAGTTGTAGAATGTATAAACAACAAGGTCCTACTGTATAGTACAGGGAACTCTATTCAATATTCTATGATAAACCATGACGGAGAAGAATGTAAAAAATGAATGCATATATATGTATATGTATAACTGAATCACTTTGCTGTAGAGCAGAAATTAACACAACATTGTAAATCAACCATACTTCAATTTAAAAAAAATCAGCTGAAGCGTGCAGCCTGCAGGCCTGAGATGAAAGCAGGAATGAACAAGGTCAACTTCTCACTTTGCCCTCAGTTTCCACGGTTCTGCAGAGGCAGTGGTGGCCCTCCCCTTGAAAAGAGTTTACAGCCCACTACACCAAGTTAAAAGAATAAGGTTATTAATAGTAATGCTGGAAGCCCATACAGTAAAAGTAGTTCTCTCTGAATAGACTTTTTTGGGGGAGTGGAAGAGGTGTTTTTAGGAATAAGAATATATTTGAAGCTACTCAGGCCTTAGAGAGCATCAGCCCACACTGCGTGCTGCACTTTCAACCAAAGCCTTTTGAAGCCATTTACGCACACAGGGATCAAATTAACATAAATGGTTCTAGGACACATTCTTGTTCTGGGGAGGTGTAGGAAAGCAGGGTTTCACACTGGGCGGTGGTGGAGACCATTTCTTTGCTGGGCGCTCCATTTGTGTCAGACACTGCCCTCTGTGTTCAACAGCCCCATTTCTCTCTTTAAATTCTCCCAACAAAACCCCGAGTCAGGGGCTGTTGGCATCCCCACTTCACAGATGAGAAACTTAAACCTGTTCCTTGCCCAAGGTCCTTAGGACAACAAGCCAGGGATGCTTGTTCTGCTGGGGCCCTCTTTGCTCTGCGGCTTTCCTAGAGCCTGTACATCACCTCTCTCGCTCTGTATGCCAGACTTGCCTTAAGACAGTGATGGTTGGGGAACGGCCCCACCCCCCCCCCGCCACCTCTCCACTTATCCAGCCCCTCCGCCAGCCCACTAAGCTCTCCAAGTGAGCTGATGGCTGTGAAACGCTAAAAGCAGGTCTAGAGCTGATTCCAGCATCATCTACCTTGATCTATCTTAGCCCCATCTGTAAAATGGGATAATAGCCAAACCTTCCTCTTAGCATTACTGTGGGATTAAATAAGTTATTACCTATCAAGTTATTACATATCAAGTAAGCTCCTAATATATATAGTTAAGTTTACGAATGTAATCAGGAAGACAAGTGTCCAGTGAGGTAGGAAAGGCTTAAGAGTCCTACGCAGGGGCTTCCCTGGCGGCGCAGTGGTTAAGAATCCGCCTGCCAATGCAGGGGACACGGGTTCGAGCCCTAGTCCGGGAAGATCCCACATACCGCGGAGCAACTAAGCCCGTGCGCCACAACTACTGAGCCTGTGCTCTAGAGCCCGCGAGCCACAAATACTGAAGCCCCTATGCCTGGAGCCCGTGCTCTGTAACAAGAGAAGGCACCGCAACAAGAAGCCCGCGTACTGCAACGAAGAGTAGGCCCTGCTCACCGCAACTAGAGAAAGCCCGCGCGCTGCAACGAAGACCCAACACAGCCAAAAATAAATTAAAAAAAAAAAAAAAAGCCCTGTGCAGGTTTAAGGGAATAATCTCTGAAAAAATCAGCTCCATAAACACAGATTTCAACAGCTTCCCAGTCACAGCATATTTACTCTGTGTTTGAAGACTTATGTGTTGTTTTTTTTTTAACATCCTCAGCTCTTTAAGTCTTTCGACTGCATTAAGGCCTTGATCTGAAGTCTCTCCTGCCCCAGGGTCAAGGCAAGCAGAAACCTCAGGACCCAGGAACGGCCCTGCCTGGCAAACACAAAGATTAACAGGAAATGTGGGTCCATTTTCTCTCCAGCCTTACATATTGTTTTCCCCTGAAGTTCAAGGCTACTGAGACAGTTCAGTTGTCCCTCCTGTGTTTTTCTGAGTTTGCAATTTGTCTGCCCTGCTGAATGCGTGCTCCTCTGGCTGACAGCTCTGCTTTCTGGAAAAAGCAGAAGCCCTCTGCCACACAGATTCACTCAGGTCTCCCTGTGGATGGCCGTGGCTGTGCACGGTCTATGTTGTCTTCCCCGCTGCCTGGCGATGTCCTCTGATGCTGGTAGAGGGCTCTGCTTTTAACGGCCACTTCTCGGTCCCAACCAGTCACTTCTCCGGGATAATATTTGTGGGGATGCAGTCTCAATCACGTTACAGTTCAAGTCATGAGGTCCTGCTTCTGTAGTTAAGGCCGTCATAATATTCTGGGGTGACAAAGGGGATCCAAGTAAGACAGCATGAAAAACACACGGGAGGCGTTTTTCTCGACAATTTTGCTTGACAATCCTGAAAGCAGCATAAGGGTCCCCACCCCAAGAAAATAGCAACAACGTGGCAAATCTTTTGTGGAAGAACTGACTGCGCGAGCAACTCCTGAATACCTACTGTGTGCTTGGCATGATGGGGGGACACAGAGCTGAATAGGGCACTTCCTAAGCCTTGAAAGGTATCAATTCCATAAGAAAGTTAGACTGTAAGGGGGGAGAGGAAACTCAAGTCAACTGCACTTGACAGCTATGGAAACAAAGTGTTCAGAGTTTTAGCTTCCCATCTGTAAACAGGGAAAATAACATGACCCACCATACAGAGTCTATGAAACGCAAATGCAATGAAACATACAAGTACTTGGAAAAGTGCCAGGCTGATAGTGCAGTACTCCCATTACCATCATTCATATTATCATCACAATGAAGTGTTTCCAGTGCTATCACAGGGGCACAAATTCAGTTCTACAGAAATATAGTGCTGTGGGCCTCTGGTGTGTCTTTCTGAAGGCATTTGGGGGTAAACCATACATTCCCCATCCTCTGGTTTCCTTCCACACACAGCTTTCTTCTACCGAGCGGTGTATCTACACCTGGGCTACACACCAGAATCCCCTGGGGAGTCCCCTCCAGCTAAATCCAAACACAACCCCTGGACAGGTTTTAAAACCTTCGCAGGTGATTCTAATGCTCAGCTGAGGTCGTGATCTGCTCTATAATTTGCGGGGTCCAGTGCATGATAAAAACGCAGGACCCCTTGTTCACAATGATTAAGAACATTCAAGACGAGGACAGGAGAGCATTAAACCAAGGGCCCGACGCCCCTGCAAGGTGGCTCTCGGATGAAGCCGGCCCGGGCTGAGGCTGGGAACCACCGTATTCATAGAACATTCTAGCCTCTCTCTGCCCATGGAGGCTTCTGTCCCCAGAGAAGGGAGAGTGGCTTGTCTGGTTGGTGAATTTGGGGTAACGAGTAGCCACGTTGGGTCCGTCCCCACCACGTCCATCTGTCCTCTGCTCTGGGGATGGGCCTGTCTGCGCGAAGTGAGCGTTTTGCTCTCTCGTCGCTGTCCTAAGTTTCACAGAGGCAGCCCCTGCCTGGGAGGCCTGAGCGGCCTGGCACTTCCTCCCTGTATGTTACTTTGTCTCATCCTGGGATGCTGACTCTGCAAACCCCCTTGGACAAGTTGAGGAATATAAGAACCAAATATTTCCTTGAAAGCTGGTTCCAGTTGGGCAGGGGCAGGGGAGGGTAATTCCTGGCTGCAGTTGGAGGGTTTCCAAAGATCAGCCCTCACTGCAGTGGGAAGACAAGTGGGGCACTGACACCCCGAAGATACCAGCAAGCAAAAACCCGGGGAAGAGTTTTCTCATCTTGGGAAGGAGTGACCAGGGCCAAGGCCATGACCCCGCTGCAGGTGAGGGGAGAGGCAGGGGGTGGGAGCTGACCTCTGGCCAAGACAGGGCAGAGGGGATATAATAGAAGTCACTGCACACCTGGCCAGGCCCTGCTGGCTTTGGAGGGCTTCAAGAAGACCCCTCAGTGGGTTCTGCGCAGGGCAATGAACAGAAGCTGTGTCAGCGCCCAGCAAGTTCCTGCTTCTGCCTGGGTACCATCAAGAGAGGCCCTCAGGGCCAGGGTCTGAAGGCAGGTGGTGGGGACCACAGCATGGTAGGTGGAGCCCCTGAGCCGCCTGCCCAACAATACCAGCTCCAGAGCAGTGGCCCCTTCCAGGGCGTCCTCGGCCCGGCTGCAAGGGGAGCTGATGGGTCCCCTGGACGAGGGGCCTCCAGATCTGCAGCCCAAGTGCCGTGTTTATCATTCACCGCATTTCCCTGATCGCCTCTGGGGGAAACTAACTTGAGAATTAAGAGCAAATATTTGACTTTTTCTCCCTTTTCTCCCTCCCCTGCCGGTCATTTTACACAGTCCTGTTTAGACTGGATGCTGGTTAATGGGCGACCTTTTGCCCTTTGGCTAAAAGCTGTGACGAGGAAATCCACCTCCCGTTAATGAGGGTTTTGTTCGGGATCCCGGGAGCATCTAGCACACAGCTTCTGCTCTGCAACTGCATTGTCCCCCGGCTTAGAAAAAGAAAACGGAAAAGAAAAACAAACAAAGAGAACGAAGAAACCTTCCACTGTTGAATTAAAACAGCAAACTCCAGGCCCTAAGCAGGTTTCAGCCTCTACTGAGACAACAAAAGGTCCTACGTGCCAGGCCCAGGCACCAAGAGTGGAGGGAAGTTGAAGGGGAGGATGGTTCACGGAAGAGAGGAAAATCGGGCAATTAACTGCTTTTTAAAAGTTATCTCCGGTGGCTCTGCAGCCCCCAACAAGCTGTGATGACCTGAGCACTTCAGACTTCAAAGGACGGGCCCCCCGTCAGACCAGGTGTCCTGCACAGAGACATGGCAGCCCGTAGGCACCCTGACCTTGACCTTTCTCAGGCAGTGAAAGCTTCTTGCTTCCTGGCTCTACGTGGATGCCAGAGCCTTCACATCACATGGTCCAAGTTACTTCTTCCTTATCTTCTCTCTCCTTTGTTGATGCTGAGTATGACTTTGGAAAGGCTTGATCCTTTCGTTTTATGCTAACCACGCTGGTCCAGTGCCATCTCTTTTACCCCCGCACCCCAGATTCTAATCCCTGAGAACCAGGGTCCTCTGTCCCGTCATCCACCTGGCTTGAATCGTCCATCTCTTAGGACATGTGAGTGACCATCAGCAATTGCTGAGGGCAGGGAGCGTGCCTGACACGTCCCCCCTACCACCTCGATGTTTCTCCTCCCCTAGCACCCAGGATACACACGCTCCAAACACGTGCAGTCATGGAAGGCTCGAATATTAATACATGCCGGTTGTTACTTGCATCATTAGGCACGATGGCTGACAAAGATGGCTCCTCGGCCAGACAGGACTAAAATTTTTAAAACAGTCAACATTTATTGACTGTTGACTATTTGTATGTTAATGAGTTAACTCTTAAAATTCCTCAAACTTTTCTCAAGACTATCCTAGGATTTCCACGAGTTCCTAAAAAAAACCCCAATTCCTTTTTTTTGGGGGGGGGGGAGGGCAGAGAGGAACAATGATTTATGTTTTTTGTTTGTTTGTTTTTAAGAGATCATTTCAGAACTCTCCTGAATTTTACATCAATAAAAAGTTTACTTCAACTACAGGGTCTGCTGCAAGCTTGGATAAAATCCAAATGCTTGTATTTGGGTTTGTTTTTCAGCAACACATGGAGAGGAGAAGAAAGGAAAGGAAAGCGGAGGTGGGGAGGAGAGGGGAGGGGAGGTGGGCAGAGACGGGGGCAAGTACTCAGTCACAAGGCAGGTCCCTTGAGACGAAAAAGGCTGAGGCTTGACGCCAGGAGAATTGAGCTGGGTCGTCAGGAGGACTGGTCCTATAGGTGTCTGATGTGATAGGATCCTGTTTTCCCATCTTTGCAACGGGGGAGAAGTCACACTTCTCAGGGAGATGGAAAAGGGAAGCATGCTGGGGTTTGCACACCCGCTGGTCCACGGACCAGCCAGACTCTGGGGAAGTGACTTCTCCCCACTCCGCATCTCTTCCCCTGCAGGATGAGGACACTAATATACACGCAAGCTGGTTTTGAGGATTACAGGTGACCCTCGATGGAGCTCACTTTCATGTTATGAGACTGAAGGAAGTACATTTTTTTTTCCTATTTAAGAGAATGAACTGTTACGTGACAAAGCTGGTGGAGGACAAGGGAGACTGTCCTATACCTGCCTTGGGGGTGGAGCCAGAGGCATGAGGTTCCGTCACGGCATATTATATCTTTACATAGTTATTATGCGCATATGTCACCTTCATACATATATGTCTATTTATACACTTAATAGATATGCATTTTATTATATATTATGTATGTGTGTATATACACATATGCTCACAGATAACACATCTATTATATATTTTATTATACCTATGCTATTTATGTGTATGCACACATGTGAACCACATACAATAAAAAGCATATAATTTTATGCACACGTGCACGCACACACATTCTAGCCATTAGCGAGCACTTAAGATGTTCTGGGTAAGGAGAACTGCTATGGGCTTTATACACTTGATCTTATTTAAGCCCCATAATGATGCTGTGCAGTGGCAACTCCACTATTCTGTCTATGTTGTGAACGAGGAAACTGGCCCACTTCTGTGAGGTCACTTCCACATGGTCTCACAGCCTTTTAGGCGCAAAGTTGAGAACCGAGCCGTGGTTTGTCCGATGTCAAAGTCCAGCACTTGCACCATGAAGGTTCCCTGCCTCTCACAGAACAGACAAGGCTCAGAGCAGACAGAAGGTGGCCGGACTTCTCCTGGGGTGTCCATCTCTCACCCGCATCCCTCACATGCCCACTGGGCATGCCCTCCTGCACCTGGGTGCCACAGAGATGATGCCAAGCGGGGGACTGTGGTCCAGCCTCCAATACCAGCACGAGGCAGTGGGGGGGACCACCACCTCGAATGACTCAGAACTCCGTTCCAGAGGAGCCTTGGCAGCTGGGGAGTCGGAGAGTCAAAGATACTGGATCGCGTGCTGGCTGACTTTAAATCAAGCCGTTAGCTCTGTAATTTTGAGGGAGCAATGTCCCCTTGCACTGTCTCCCTCTTGGAGAAAGCTTTTAATTAACCCACCGACCACAGGCTACTGAGAAAAGTAGCCGGTGTGAAAACGACTCTCTTTTCTGTCACTGCATATTAAGTCCTCGCGCCAGAATCAGAACAACTGACACAGTCATAGCCTTAATCAAACTGAGTGTCCTAATATCAAGCTGCCTGGTCCCAGGCAGCACTGTGGTGCCGCTTCTTCCCACCACCTCCCTTGCTAAAATTACCCACATTTGTGATTTCTTGCAGAAAGTTTGGTAATGAATGTGGCTTCTCTGTTTTCAGCTGTAACCAGCAGAAATCCCCCTGCAGGCACTCTACTAGACCTTTTATCCATACTCAGGAAAAAGAATTGATTGATTTTGAAGTTCAATGTTGGCATCTGCTGTTATTCAAAACCAGGACCTCGGTGGCCGGCATCCACCGTGCTTTCAGCGCTGCCACCCGTGTGCAGCAAATGAAGACAAGCTGTTGTCAGATGAGAAATGCAAAACAGTCAATCTGTTTGTCTGTTTAATGTAACTGGGAACATAAGCTGCTGAAAGTGGTATATTTCCGCACTGTCAGATGGGAGACACTCTCCAACAAACAAAAACCTAATGACCCATTTTACTCGGCACTCGGAGTTGCTCCTAATGGTACTTTCCATATGCACTTGAACATGCTTTTATCTGAAACTGCAAATGGTACGATTTTCCATCCAACACAAGCGTGTAATCTGTGTATATGGGCGGGGGTGGAAGCGAGGCCGGGTGGGAGGTGCCCCCCATCCCGGCACCATGGAGGAAGGCCGGATGTTCTAGACATCTTAAAGCGGGAAGCATATTGCAGAAGCATCTGACTCTCATCTTCCCTTTACACCTGTCATTGTACTGTATTAAAGGGAAAAAAATCAAGTCATTAACCATGATAGATATGTTTTTAATAAGTAAGTGTTGTGCCTCGCCAGGTGGATAAATAGCGGGACTGCAGATAGCTTCCAAGCCTGGTGTGGGATTACAGCGGGGAGTTAAAGGCGCTGCCTGTCTCTTCCAAGGGTGTGCAATTTGGGAAGCACGGGGTTCTCAATATTATCCAGGCTGCAACTCTTCGAGAATGCTCCCTGCTGGCTCTGGACTCTAACTTGCCTTTTACTTAGGGGAGCTGTGTCGCTTTTGTTTCTCAGGACTTTCAGTGCCTGGAGAAATGTGTCTGCCCCCAAAGGATGTTATCCAAACCCAGTGCCCACTCATGCCTTTAAAAATGTGTCTCTCCACATGGACCCATCTATGAAACAGAAACAGAATCATGGACATAGAGACCAGATTGGTGGTTGCCAAGGGGGAGGGGGTTGGGGGAGGGATGGAGCGGGAGGTTGGGGTGAGCAGATGTGAGCTTTTATATACAGAATGGATGAACAACAAGTTCTACTGTACAGCACAGAGAACTATGTTCAGTATCCTATGATAAACCATAATGGAAAAGAATACAAAAAATAATGTATGTGTGTATATATATCTGTATATATATATATATATATGTATAACTGAATCACTTTGCTGTACAGCAATAATTAACACAACATCGCAAATCAAGTATACTTCAATTTTAAAAAATGAAAAAAAGGTTAAAAAATACATATCGACCACCATCAAAATAGATGTGTCTCTCATTGGCATGGCAAATAATGATGCCTATTGATTCATGTGGACTGCCAGAAGCACCGTGTTGAGAAGGATTCTGAGGCACGCCCATAGAAAAGAATATTAGGAATAGTTATTAGACCCTGATGTTATTTGTCTGCGGCCACAAGTGGCGTTTATTAACGACAACAAGTTAGGACAAGCAGAACTCAATTCTTCATGTTCAGGATCCAACAGAGATTCCTTTTTTTTTTTTTTTTTTGGTACCAGAAAGTCAAATCTACTTGAGTCATGACAAAATGTGGAAGAAAAAAAAGAGGCTGAGCAGGCTGGTCCATGCCGCTCAGAAGACTCCTTGCAAAAGAATATGTCTGGCCTCAAACAGCGCTTGGATACAGTCAGTGGAAATAAGGCGAAAGCATATGGTTTACATTTCCTCTATAAAGAAATATGGGTGGGAACCTTGTGGGACCCAAGATGCAATAACAAATACAGATACTTGACAAGGCTTGGCAGGCGAAGACAGAATATTTCTGTGTTTACCTGACAACGTGACTGGAGTCCAGCCCACGGGGGAGCGATCCGTTTGGTTGTGACCCGTCGCACCCTGGCAGAATGTCCTTGCAGAGACATTAATGTCAGCCTGGGAAGCATCGCTCTCTCCCCCTTCCAGGCGAGCCCTCCCTCCAATGAGCGATGCTGATACTGTCACCGGCTAATGATGCACAGTTACACCTCTTGGACACGGGGAGAGACTGTATCACATTACCGTGCAATATTACTGTCGGATAACACGCAAGGAGGAAGTGTGGACTCTTTTGTTTTCATCTTCCCATTCCAAAGTCTTTTTTTTTTTTTTTAATTGAACTCTGACTTTTCTTTGGGCGTGTGATCATTTGAGTGGCTTGATCAGTGTGAAAGTTTGACCCTTAATTTTTGTTTGCCTTTTTCTTTCTTCTTTTTTTTTTTTTTTTTGGCCATCTCACTGTCTGGACTAGCCTTTTCGATTCTGTAAGTTGGGGGACAAACCGAACAAGAGGGGAGTCAATGAGAGAAAGAAAAAGAAAGGTGCTTTCTCTGGATTAGGATTCTGAGACAAACCGGGGTTCGAAACAGTGAGCTCATGGAAAGAAAAAGGGAGATGCCACCCTCCCAGTCATACACATTTTGTTTCAAAACGAAAAGTGTCATTTGTAAGCTAGGGCCTAGGTGATTATTTTTACATCTATCACACCTTCGGTCAGGAACAAAGAAAAGTTAATAAACGAGGGTTTTTTTCCCATTTCTTTCCATGACAGATCAGAAGTCACATGAGTTGGGTTGCAGTGCAGCTGCCGGGATGATACTTGGCCTCTGCATAATAAATAGGGAGTTTCTAGAACCACCACCAGCTCCTTAATGAGCACTAATTCACAATGGATGGCACAATGTTCAGTAATTTAAGCGACGTGGACAGTGAAGGTTCTCAGCTCCGGTACAAAGAGCGGCCTATAGGATCGTGTAGAATGAGTAATTACAGCTAATATCCATTTCAGCTTGTATAGAACATCCAAAGAAACAAGGTCACAGCCAGGGGCTGGGAGCTGATCCCAGGGAGCATGGCAGCGGGCGCAGGAGTCAGGGGGGCACGTGAACTGTTTCCATTACTTGGGTTCGTCCATGAATAAGCCCCTGACAGCTCCCGCTAGCACCGGGCAGCAGAGATGCAAGGGCTCAGTCTCTGAGCCTACCCACTACCGGCAGGAGAATTCTGTAAAGGGTGGCCTAGAGTGCAGAGGCGAGGCCTGCAGCTCTAGTCCCGAATGACTTGTAGACAAAGAGCAAAGTTCTGGATGCTTCTCCTCCCTGGGGCCCATGGGAAAGGGTTTCTGTGACTGAGGGGTGCCCCCCTCAGTTTTCTCTGTGGTCCACACTCTTCTGTGTGGTCCACACTGAGGGTCTGCAAGGCTTAAGGAGGGGAGGTCATCAAGCCAGCGGAGGTCACTGGGAGGGGATGCATTGCAGTTGGGGAGTTTAGACCCTCCTGGCTCTGTGGATGAGACATCCCTTTGAATCTGAGCTGTAATAGGCATGGCTCTTGGTTACAAGCGATAGAAGCCGACTCTGGAAGATTTAAGCAGAGAGAAGAATTTACTGAAAGGGTAATGGGGGTTCCCAGGGCCTCCAGGAGATCTGGAGAAGGGGGCTCAGAAAACAGGGAGGTGAGGCGGAAGGAAGACTCACATGAACAGACCAGTTCTTTGTAGCCACTGCCTGGCACGGCCTAGGGGTGCAGGGGCCAAACTTCCTTCCCTGCCATCAGAGACCCCAGATCCTGGGCTCCAGCACTGACACCCTGGGCTCTGGGTGTCACTCTCACCACTTCCTGGTTTCCCTGACAACCAAGCCCAAGTCTAGGATTGTTGTGTATGATTGGTCAAGACCAAGTCATGTGCCTGCTGGCTTCCAAGGAGGCTTGCCCTTTCGGACTTCCATGCTGGGATGGGGCCTCCAGGGATTCATAAGGGCTAAGTTAAATGAGACTGGCTCTCAGATTCAGGACTGCACCCAAGTGTCAAACGTCTGCTCTGTCTTGTCATCTCCGTGTGTGACCTACGCAAGCCACTTTCCCAACCTAAATCTGCTTCTTGTGGCAAAGTGGAGGCAACAACAGTACCACCCTTACAGGCTACGATGATGTTGACACCGGGCACTTCAGTAATGCATTGCACACGCATCTGCTGAGTGCCTGCAGTGGGCAAGGTTTAGTGTAGCTTCATAACGGTGCATACAGCAGGGCAAGCCCCTCATCGTGGAACAGCCTTTGGCCTCCCAGCAGAGATGGGGAGAGGTAGGTAGCTTACAGGGAATTGGGATGCAGATTTAGTAAGACTTGCTGATGAACTGGATGTGTGGGATAAAAGAGAGGAAAAGGAAACAAGAGACATCTCCAGTTTCTGGGAGATTTCACTGGTAAAGCCATTGGCTCCATTCTTGGCATACAGTAAGTGCTCAACCAGTGTTCACTGGTAACATGACTGTCCACATGGCTATCATCATTTTAATTTTTACCGCCTGCTGGCCAGTCTGCACAGATAACTTTGATATTCAATATAACATAGGGATTACAGGTTCGGCTCAGCCTACGTGGGCTCAGACCTTAACACTGGCATTTGCCAGCCGTGTGACCTTGGGCGGACTACTTAACCTCTCGATATTGGTCTTGGCAATAATTTGGGGGGCGTGATGCCAAAAGCACAAAAGAAAAAAAATCAGTAAATGGGATACATCAAACTCAAAACCTTCCACACAGCAAAAGAAACTATTAACAGAATGAAAAGACAACCTACAGGATGGGAGAAAATTTTTGCAAACCATATATTGAATAAGGGGTTAATGTCCAAAATATATAAAGAGCTCAGTCAACTCAACGACAACAACAAAAATCTGATTTAAAAATGAGCAGAACTAAATAGACATTTCTCCAAAGATGACATCAAAATGGCCAATGGACACATGAAAAGATGCTCAACATCACTACTCACCAGGGAAATGAACATCAAAACCACAACGAGACGTCACCACACACCTGTTAGAATGGCTATCACCAAAAAGACTAGAAATAACAAGTATTGGTGAGGATGCGGAGAAAACGGAACTCTGGTGCACTGCTGGTGGGAATGTAAATTGGTACAGCCACTATGGAAAACAGTATGGAGGTTCTTCAAAAAATTAAAAATAAAACTACCACATGATCTAGCAATTCCACTTCTGGGAATATAACCATAGGAAATGGAATCAGGATGTTGACGAACTATACGCATTCCCAGGTTTAGCACAGCATTATCGCTATAGCCAAGATACGGAAACAATCCAAATGCCCATCAACGGATGAATGAATAAAAAAGATACGCTACATATACACTACGGAACGTTATTCAGCTGTGAAAAAGGAAGTTATCGTCCCATTTTTGAAAATAACAATGGACCTTGAGCATATTATGCTGATCGAGATAAATCAGAGAAAGATAAGTACTATATGATATCTCTTATATGCGGAATCTTAAGTTAGACCTATAAAAAAGCAGAGAGTAAAATGGTGATTACCATGGAATGGGGAGGAGCGGATAAGAAGGATGGAGTTTAAGGGTTCAAACGTAACAAATAGTAGTAAATAAGCCACAGAGATCTAATATACAATGTAATGAACAAAGACGATAATATTGTACTGTAATTACGCAATGAGCTAGGTATTGCTCTATCCACAATTATATTACCATAAATAAGTGTATCAAAGTAACACACTGTATGCCTTAAACTTATACAATGTTACACATCAAATTTACTCAAAAAAAAAAAAAAAAAGAATTGAGTCAAGGTATATACTGAGGTCTCTTTTTCCCTCTTGCAATAGTTCCTGAATAAAATCTACTTTCACTGTTCAAAACAATCCCCCCAACTCCCCCCGCCCCCGACACACACACAAATAAATAAAAGCTCATTAGCCTTTCTATAGCTCAGTTTCTGCCTCTGTAAAATAAGAGATGATACAAGTAGCTACATCATAGGGTTGTTGTAAGGGTTAAACGTGCCATTTTATGAAAAAGCCCTTAGGGCCGTGCCTCGAACATAAGAGCTCCGTATGTACGATCTGCTGTTGGCTGTTATCATTTCCCAACTTCTCCACATCATTCACATCCCACTCCTGCCATCCAAACTGCCTGCCTGTAAAATGGATCCTCAAACATCTGACCCTCGTTTTCCACTTGAGAATAGAGGAGAGAAAGTGGATCCGCCCAGCACACACTGAGATGGAATCCTCCCACGAATCATATACCAGAGGTCTGTGGTGAATCTGGTGATTGTGGGTGATTCTGCAGCTCCGGCTGGGGTCACTCTGACCCCCAGACGAGCTGACCATCAGGCCTGCCCGTCTCCTGCTTCTTGCACAAACTCGCAGCCCTCCGAGTGGGAAGGGGACAACCTTCCCGACGGCCTCGGTTTGGAGCCAAGTGCCGTGGAAGACACGGCACTACTGAACAGGAGACACAGCCCAGGTCCCCGAGTGTGAGGACATGGGCTGGACTTCCGCTTTCGGGCCTGGCTGGAAATAACACATCAGCACCTTTCCACGTGATGGTGAGATGCTCGAAGTTCCTGCGCCTGCTCGAAACGAGAAGTGAAGAAACACACCCACACTCACTCCATCACGTACCCCCACCCCACCCCGAGTCAACGAGCAACGGCATTAAAAAATGGAAGAGACCACGGCTACCACTCACTTAAAAAAAATAGTACTAGCAATGCCGTCTAGCCAGTGTTGAATCATTTTCCAGAATTAAGTCCCCGAGTAGACCTCAAACATAGCACATGAAAGTAGCCCCTGGATTGTGCTTGAGTGACAGTCACTGTGGGTTCTGACCTTTGTGTGTCTCGTCTTTGCACCCCTGGCATTTGCATGAGACGTGGCGCAGCAAGAAGGCCTATGGAAGTGAAAGCTCATGTGAACGCATGACTCGGCACCAAGGCCAACAGATTCCTGTTATTCTGGTACACCGTGTAATTGACATGTAGAGAAATATAATACGAAGGCCTGTATCGGCTGAGCTGCTTCCATTTTCCCACGTGATTGGAACAGGGCGACCTGAGCTTAGCCAGACTGGTGCAAGCAGAGATCCTGCGGTCCCCTTCTGAGTAGATGTGTCATTTCCACAATCCTGTTACCCCCAGCCTCACTGTTCCACAGGCGTGCAGCCCTTGCCCACAGTGGCCTAGGGCTGCGATACCACAGATGAAGCCTCCGGCCATCAAGAAACAAGGGAATCCGCCTCCTACAGGTCATTAGGTCAACACTTCTTGCTTTCATCTATCTCCTTTGATGGGTGGAAAATGCATTAACAGACAAGAGCACCAACCACGTGTCCAAGCTGGGAAACGGCTACAACATCGTAAGAGCGATAGTAGCTGCCAGCATTCACCGAGGCTTTCAGGGAGCCAGGCGCTGGGTTACGTCGGAGGGGAACCAACTCTCCCAATTTTAGCCCTGAAACTTGCGCATCCCAGAAAAACCCTCCTTCGGCCAAACTGAAGTTGGTACCACTGTTTGGCCCATTCTGTTCATGTGGAGAAACAGACTCAGTGGGTTACAATCTTGTCCCCAAGGTCACACAGCTAGGGAAAAATAGGGCTAGGGACCAAATCCCGGCTGCCAGAGGCCAATGCTTGTGCTCTAAGCACCACTCTACACGGCCTATGAGATCAGAGGCTGCCAAAGATGCCAAATTTTACAGAGAGCCTTCCCTAGAATGCCGACAAGCTCCATGTAGCGGTTCCCCCACACCCTACCCTTTGACTCACTAACCCTTCACTGTGGTGAGTACTGGATTAGATTTTGCAAAAGCAGACTTACCTCCCTTCCTCTAAACCAGACCATCTGCCAGGAAACTGCCTGCCTGTGCCTCAGTTTCCCTTGTTTTAAGGACCATGGTGATGACATCGGACAGAACACGGGGAAAGGTCAAACCATGTCACATCCGGGGTATCCCTGAAGACCCAGGGCCCTCCTGACCCAATCGATGGGGCTGTCCAGACGATCAATACTGATCACTGTGGCTGAACTGACCAGACACAGGTCCATATTGATCACTTAAGACACCTGGAATGGTCGGATCAGCTGTCATGGTTCAGGAACTTTGGTCCCTAAGGCCCTAGTTAAACGAGGACCCAACCTTTTTAAAAACATAAGGTGTTACTTTAAAAATGTCTGGGACTTCAAGAAGCTCCTGGATGGCAGGAGTTGGGTCTCTGAGAGGCAGAGGTGAAGTCAAGTCTCACCTCCATCATATAAGGGCCTGTGCGGCTGCACGCAGGCTAACCCCTCCGAGCCTCCGTTTACTTTTCAGGAAAATGGGCGTGAATGGATATTTGTCTCATGGAGTCATAGAGACCCAGCAATGAGATGAGGTGGTAAAATGCTTATTCTAGAGCCTGGAAGTTATCAAGTGTTCAATAAAATTTGGCTTATTGATATTTCTGCATAGGAGTTTTCTCCCATGCAAAACCTCTTTTCCGTTGGCATCCTGAAATATTGAAGCTCTGTTAAAAATTGCCTGGGCCTGTACTGATAGATGTCTGTCTTTTGCAAGCAGACCCCTTAGTCCTCAGAATAACACTGGGTTTCTTTTTTTTTTTTAAGATTTTTTGATGTGGACCATTTTTAAAGTCTTTACTGAATTTGTTACAATATTGCTTCTGCTTTATGTTTTGGTTTTTTGGCCCTGAGGCATGTGGGATCTTAGCTCCCTGACCAAGGATCGAACCTGCACCCGCTGCATTGGAAGGCAAAGTCTTAACCACTGGACCTCCAGGGAAGTCCCTAACACTTGAGTTTTAAGAGGCAACGGACATCAACTTGCCAACAGTCGAAGAGCTAGGAAGTAGCAGGTACAAAGCCAGATTCTTCTGACTCGAATGTGTGTTCTTTCCACAGTCCAAGCTGCTCTCTTAAAGCCCAGCAGTGGGAATGTGGGAGATGAGAGAATAAAGGAGTCCCACCTCCTGGGAGCTTGGGGTCTACTGGGTGATGAGTCATTAATGCGAATAACATCATATGGACAACAGCAGGAAATAAGTGCTAGCCGGGTAACAGGAAGGAGGTGAGGCTGTAAGCGACCCTGGGCACACAGAGAGGTGGGAGATGGGTGGGCAGAAAAGGTTTTATAGCACAAACTTGGTATCTGATCTGAGCTCTGGCTGCTGAGGTGAATTTCAAATAAACCATGACAAACGGGGACCCTGAGGCTGCAGGCACAGCATGAATAACGGTGTGGAGGTAGCGAGTCGCCAGGCTAATTCAGCCAATGGCCTCGATCGGCTGGCGCCTTGAGTCCCGGCCAGCTGCTCACCAGTGCCTTGTTATATAATGGCCTTTATTGGCTATTTGTAGAAGATTCACGTAAGGTGACCATTTTGTCGGGTCTGCAGTTCTCTCTCCTGCTCTGCCTGTTCTTTCCCTATTTCTATATCCATCTCTATCTCCCTGAATTTCTGCTTTCCTCAACCCCACTTCTTCTCTGCTTCATCGTGAGCAGAAGACTTATGTTTTCACATTCAAGTTAGGCTTTCATATGTAAACGGATTTGTCCTAGATTTTGGTGCATCGTTTGGCATTACAGAGCACGAATAACGTATCTGGACGTATATTTCATATTTAAAGGAGGATCGCAACACTTGTCCAAAGCGAAAATGCTTCCACTTTAATACAGACGCTATGGCCATGAAACAATATCCGGGTCCCCTTCCACGGAAGGAATGGATGCTGGGTTTGTTTAAAAATATGCTCCTGGGCTTCCCTGGTGGCGCGGTGGTTAAGAATCCACCTGCCAATGGAGGGGACACGGGTTCGAGCCCTGGTCCGGGAAGATCCCACATGCCATGGAGCAACTAAGCCTGTGGGCCACAACTACTGCGCCTGCGCTCTAGAGCCGGCGAGCCACAACTACTGAGCCCTCGTGCCACAACTACTGAACTGAAGCCTGCGTGCCTACAGCCTGTGCTCCGCAACAAGAGAAGCCACCGCAATGAGAAGCCCGCGCACTGCAACAAAGAGTAGCCCTCGCTCGCCACAACTAGAGAAAGCCTGCAGTCAGCAACAAAGACCCAAAGCAGCCAAAAAATAAAAATAAATAATAATAATTTTAAAAAATTAAAAATAAAAATATGCTCCCTGCACTAAACTTTGACCATAAATGACGAGGCGGCTGTTAGCATACGTCCCTCCCAGCCAGGCATATGATGTGGAAGATTTCCCCCCTCAAACAAAACCATGAGAGCAAACCGAAGAAAATCAGCCATATCTCCGTGCTGGGGGGGAATTCATACAACCTGACTCCTGGCTCCTGCAAAATGGCAATGAAAAGTCTCAGTGGCTGCTTTAACTCCAAGGACTTAGGAAATTGACTAATAATGCAAATATCCAAAGGTTAATAGCCTGGTGACATTACTGTAACTTGCACGGTGGCTTAAAGGGCATTATCCATCACACGGCCAGCAATGGTCAGTTAGCAGAAAGTATGGGTAAGTATCAAAAGAGGAATGAACTCCCAGAATCAGAAATTAATAAAACCTGGAACTTCCCCCCCGACCCCCCATTTTCTTCCTTTAATGGAACTGGGCAACCTGCAATCTTGGTCTCATGTGCACAAAGTTCAGCCCCCTTTTTTGCATATGAGGTCAGTTCCTGACGGGGTACATGAATGAGAGCACGAAAGGCCCCCCACGGCCTCATTCTGCATTTGTGGGGAGGAAAAAGGTCAGTGAGAACCAATCAAGGGAGACGTCATAAATAAGCCAAAAAGAGTCTGTGCAATGCCTTCGGCTGTGGCTGTTTTGGACAAAAGGAAGCTAGCTAGAAAGCAACTGGAAAAGGCACCTAATAAATGTGGTCAAGAACTAAGCCAGCTCTAGACGCCAGCTCTCTCTGGGCCCAGCTTGACCACCCTTACTAATTTATTGCCCTCACATTTGGAGTTTGCATGGGGTGACTGCAGCCCCAGAGAAGGGGTCCACTTCACCATTGAGCGCATTGAGGCAAAGGCTCCTCCCTGTCTCTGGTCAGGATTTGAGATCCCTTCCATTTTCATCGGCTCGCCTGGGTGAAGTTCTCTCCTTCTGCTGCCTTTTTTTTTGGGGGGGGGGGGCAGGGGGCTTTTCCAGAAAAGGGTGGAGCCGTATTATCTTTGGGAAATTGTAGATTCTCAGCTCCTGGTGCTTAACAGGAAAATTACTGCCCTGAGCAGCCCCTGGTCAGGCTCCTACGGAGGCTTGTCGCATTATTTAACTACTGAACTGCGATATGATTGAAGTTGGTACCAAGTAGCTTTGGCAGAGTCTGTGGGCTGGCAGGTGCTGGGCATCAGGGCTCTGCTGCTTCAGCTCACTGCTTTGGCTCTGCTGCTCCCAGGGGTGCCAGCCAAGACCCAGGCTGCTTCTGCTTTTTATTTTATTCTTCTGCAAAATGCAGAGAATCTAAATACCCAGCCCCTAGGCACAGGCCACTCCCCAAGTGGTGTCTTGTGGGCTCCTTAATCCGGATTTCTCCCTCAGTTCCTGCACCTTGCCAGGCTGTCTGTCCCAGGCAGCCCTCTCTCTAGGCTCTAAGCTGCGTTATGCACAAGAGGAAGGAAGGATGTCCCCCTCCAAAGAGCGTCCCACTCCCACTTCATTTTTTCTTGCCTGTATTTTTTGCCCTCCAAACTAGCTTGAGTTTGCACCTTTTGGACCCAAGAATGGCACACAGGCATTGGCCTTTTTTTTTTTTTTTTTTTTTTTTTTTAACTTCTTTTTTCAAATGGAAAGCACGTGTCAAGCAGTCTTTTCAGTGATGCTCTGGGGGTAATGTGAGTTTTCCAGAACTGTATGGAATGTCCAGGATTTAGTGTGTGGTTTTACCAAGTCCGCTTGGAGGTGTTTTGTTTACTTTTTAATATTTTAAAATTTGTTTACTTTTTTTACCCCTTCTGGGCAGGGCAGGGTGCTGTTGCATGAGAGGGGCGCCGGGCTGGAAGCAGAGGCGGGCTGCCAAGGTGAACCTCCCTCGGCAGCAGGTTCTCAGTCTAGAAACTTCCGGGACTTCCCTGGTGGTCCAGTGGTTAGGACTCTGCGCTTCCACTGCAGGGAGCGCGGGTTCAATCCCTGGTTGGGGAACTAGGATCCCGCATGTACTCAGCTCGGCCAAAAAAAAAAAAGAAAGAAACTTCCGCTGTTTCACTCGAGAGACTCAATTTCACAGCTTAGAAGATTTTTTTCCCCAGGCCCTTCAGCCCACTTCTCCTGGCTTGGCTTGTGGCCACTCCGGCATATCCGGGGCCACTGAACTATAACGACCTGCTGAACGTGGCCTGTGTTTCTGTGGGCGTGAAGGAGACAGAAACACATGCCTGCCACCCAGACAGACCCCTGGATCTCGGCAGTGTCCCGAGTTGTCATGTAGCACTCAGCACCCCCAGGGGAAAAGGCAGGATGGCCAGGAGGGAAGAGAAACGTTCACAGTGAAGCTGTTGATTAAAGCCCAACTTCTCGGCTGGGCTCCTGACCTTGAGTAGCTGAGAAAACTCATCTGAAACTTGGTTTTTCACCTCCATTTCTTTTCACTTCCTCCCTCTTCTTCATTACTATTATCATCATCATGACAAAAGGAACACTGCTTTTCATACAAAGTAAAACTTGACCTTCTGCCATCATCAATCCAACTGTCCTGATGGGTAACCGCTATTAACAGCTTCGTACACGCCCTTCCAGACTTTTCTCCTATGCAACCATAAAGCCACACATTTGCAAGACAGAGAGAATCGTACTCACATTCAAGAGCCACTGCGAGCATTAAGTAAGAAAACGGCCGTGAAATAAAGATATTAACAACTCTCTTTTTCTGGTGTCTGGTTGGATTCGATCTCGCTACCCTCTACGTACGCCTTTCACAGGGGCCGACTGAGCGCAGACGTTCAACACGCACGCTTCTCACCTCAGCTTCTCCGCTGGGGTCCACCCCAACTCCAAAAGGATCCTTTGCTATTTTGTTGGAATTTCCACAAGCCCTGGCACAGAGAGAAATCTTCTAGATCTTACAGTCTCGGGCCAGTTTCGGACACACAGGACAGTCTCGAAAGGGAACATCTCAGTTATCAAGGTCAGAAGAACACGGCAATTATTCTGTAACCCAATGAGCCACTACCTCCCTATCTAATCACAGGGCCTGTCTTCATGCCTGTCTCCCTGGGAAGAAAACGGACCTTCCCTTATCTCCGGCTGCATCTGTGATAAGGGGATTTGATGAGTCAGATGGTCTGGGCTACACATAAGACAGGCCCCTTTGTGAGCTTACTGATTCTGCAACTGGGCAAGGGTCTGTTTTACATTTGTGTTTGGGACCCGAAAGACAGTCCTGAGATTAAGTGTTTTACAGCACCATCCCCCCCTCAGTGTGGGATGATATGGGGCTGGGGAGGCAGAAAGACTTACATGTGTTTCAAAACATGGGCATTATTTACCATACCCAAGACAGGGAAACAACCTGAGTGCCCATCAATGGCTGAACGGATAAAGAAGATGTGAGATACACACACACACACACACACACACGTATGCACATATATGTATATATGTACATATATACAGACACACAATGGAATACTACTCAGCCATAACAAAGATGACATCTTAGCATTTCTGACAACATGGACGGATTTTGAGGATATTATACTAAGTGAACTAAGCCAGACAGAGAAAGAGAAATACTATATGATTTCACTCATATGTGAAATAGAAACAAACAAAATAAATGAACAAGCAAAATGAAACAAGAACAAAGACACAGAGAACAGAATCGTTGTTACTTTGTTCCTTCCACAGAAGGAGCGGGGCAAGGAGCAGAGGGTGCAACGGACCAAGGAGATCAACTATATGAGGATGGATGGAAGCTAGTGTTTTGGTGGTGGGCACACTGTAGGGTATTCAGAAATAGAAATAGTAACACACACGAAGCTTATATAATGTTACACATCAATGCTTTGTGAATAAAAACAAACAAACAAACAAAACCCATGGGCTTAGAGTCTGAGAGAGGTGGACCAGTCACACAGAGCTAAATGAACCTGAACAGAGATGGAGCTTCTGAGCCTCAGTTTCTCCATCTGAAACAGGAAATGCAATACCCATTTCACAAGTTTGTTATGAAGACTGAACACATCAGTACTTAGGAAGTGGTTAGCCTAGTGCCTGGCACACGGGCACGTGGTAAGGTCTCAATAAAGAAATGTTAAAAAATAAAAAAAAAAAAAAAGAGAGAGAGGATGGCAACATTTTCTTTCAACTACAGTGATTAACTTTCCCTGAACAACAGGAAGAGAGAGGAAGGAAAGAGTCTTGCAGAATGGAAAACAGAAGAAGCACCAGTGTTTTTCTGCGGCTGTCTGATGAGAAAGGCAGAATGGAAAGGGAATAGGTGTCAAGGCAGAAAACCTGGACCCTTGGTACATAAAAAGCCCCATCACTACCTGCTTCCCGGATGGGAGGTCCCCAGGCATCACCTCCCACTGTAAAAAAAAAAAAAAAAAAAAAAAAAAATTGTAAAACGGACCTGTAAAAATTGATTCCAAATTTCAATGGCCGTTCAGGATCTTGGATCAAAACTCTGCCTTTCCCCCCCACCCAACACCCTCTTTTGTTTTCATCTTGCATTTACTCGGAATCCCAGGAACCAGACTTCTGTCTCTGTCTTCCTTGTTTGGGGCCACATGTCTGGCTATCTTGATTTTCTGTTTTTCTTACTCCTTTGCTTTGAGCATCTCCTAATGCTTTGGGTGAGGACTCCCAGTTTCTTCCTGCTTCTGTAGAACTCTAAGTCCCTTCCTGGGCGTCTTTCCCTATATCTCATTCAGCTCCCAAGTGGGGAAGACCAGACGGTGAAGATTTCAGCCCGGGTTTCCGGCCAGGGGTGCCAACGGCTCAGTCTTGGAGTCAGGCAGACACGCGGTGTGCAAGCCTCAGAGCATCCTCACCTAGTCTGGGAAAGTCCCAGAGCCTCTCTGAGCCCGCTGATTTATAGGGACATTTAGCATAATAGAACCTACATTCTCAAGGCTCCTGTGATGATTCAGAAACCTGTGGACAAATGACCAGGGAGAACTTTGCAACTGGAATATAGGAACCTTCGGTAAACAGTGGTGATTCTCATCAGACTTCTCTGATTTGGAAATGTGGCCGCTGCACGTGGTAACATTTCTAAAACTGTTAAAATTGCTGTCACTACTTCACGTGGTAGAGCCCCCTCCTCATGTTTGCCCCTGAAAAGCTGCTATTAAATCCACTGTATATCTTACGATGTGCCCTTTGAATTAAGGAAATGTGAAATATTATGGTCAAACACTTGCGCCTAGGCGTTCAGCCTTCCTGAAGGAGTAGCATATTGAGGGGAGCCTCATTAGGATGACCGCCACTCTCCCGATGTCCCTTTGGTTCGGGCCACTTGGCGTGGGCACCCAGGGCTCTTTCCAAGGCTGCATGAAATGGCTAAAAGACCCAGGCTGCAAATGGAGTGGGGACGCTGGGCCTGGGATGGGCCACATCTGGCCAGGCCTCCCATTCAACTCAGGCTCCCTCTCCTCCAAGGAGAAGGTGACAGAAGCAGGGGAGATAGAAGGATGGGCTTCTCTAGGCAAACCCCTACAGTTTCACACCAAGGGGGCTCCTGTTTGGTAAATTAAGAAGGAGCTGATTCAGGCTTCCCACCACAAGTTCCAGTGCGAAACGCAGGTTTCCCAAGATGCCTCGTGGCAGGAACTGACTTCCAGAATGAATGGCAAGGAAGCAGTGAAAGCCCTTGCTTTTCCACTTATTCCTCTGCAAGATGGAGGTCACTGATACAGGTAGGAGTGCTCTGAGCTACACAATGTGCTAGACCCTCTGTGTCTGTTATGTTATGAATTTCATTTATTAATTCAATCAAGTGTTTACTGAGCAGCTACTATATGCCGGGCCCGGTTCTCAGATCAGGGATGTAGGAACGCACCAAATGACGTCCGTGCCCCCGTGGAGCTTACATCCTAGAGACAGGAACTGGGCAGTAACAGGTAAATAACCATGTAACATACCAGAGGGTGAGAAGTGTATGAAGCAAAATGAAGCCGGTTAGGGAAATATGCAATCGGATCGGTGGGTGGGGGAGAGCTGAAATGGCTACTGTTTTAATTCTAAAAGTATTCATACTCTGCTAAGAGAAGCTAACATCCAGTGATTATAAACACTGTCATCATTAAAATTAATTATAAACGATTTCTACCCTTACAGTGGAAGCATCTATGAGCCGTTAATAGGTGCCACGCACTTATGAAACTCTTGAATGCACGCTGTTATTGCATCCACCCATTTTACAGAGGGGGAACCGAGTCTGGGCTTGGGTTAAGTAGCCTTCTGCAGTTCACAATACTGCACGGTAAATCTGGGTTTCACAACCTGCTCTGTCTGACTGTAGAATGTTATGTTTCAACCATGCTGCTATAACAACCCTATGTGGGAGGTATTTTTACTCAGATAGGTGAAGAAACTGAGGGTCGGAGAGGTCATGAGCTAGCAAGGGCAGAATTAAATTTCAGAGCTATTGTACTCCAAAGCCTAAGTTCTTTTCTTTCTGCCACAGCCCATCTCATTAACCTGGGGAACCTTAAATGACAAAGATAGGGACTGCCACTAAAACTTTCCAGCAGGACCCAGAATGCATGCCCAGTGCCCCCGTCTGCTTGCTCCTGGGAGGTCCCTGTTGTTCTGTGGGGCCCATGGAGGCTCCAGGAACAGCGCCCATTGCTCTGAAAATCTCGTGTGAGGGGTTGGTCCTTGCAAGGCGGACGACTTCATGCCCATGACTGAGAATCGGTTGTCATTGTCACCAACATGCATAACCTCTGTGCAAAGCATGGCCTTTATTTTGGTGCAAACAGAGTCCAACTGAACCTCAGGGTGTGGGCGTGTGTCAGAACGTGACTCACCCCTGTGCGAGCTTTTTTCACTCCTGATTTGATGATGTAGACGGCTTTGAGGTCGCTGGAGACCTGACTTTAGCAAACGACCGAAACAGCGAAGATTGTACTGACAAGCTCACCGCACTCCGTTTCCAGAGAAGTCTGAGCCTGTGCAATGTTCTAGATGCGTCTCTCCACAGAGCCAGGTTCACCATAAATGAAGAAAGCAGCTGCCCACACAGTGAGGTTTGCAGGACACTGGTTAAAACTTTCTGCCTCCTCCCCGACACACACACCCCCGCGCACACACGCACCCGCACGCACAGGCACTCACGCACTCACGCGCACACACACCTGCTCTGGTGCCCCAAAGGACACCGTGGTGCGATTTTCATTTCTCAGAGCCTCAGTTTCCTCTTCTGCTAAATGAGATAAACGATACCTTCTCTGAGTTGCTAAAGCATCCTCTCTCAGAATGCCCTTGACCCAAGCACCGCAGAAAATGGCCATCGGTCACTCCCTCCTGAGTGTCGGGCCACTGTCCATCTCTCAACAGCTTGCCAAGAACTGCCATCGGAGAAAACAGAAAACTTGCAAGAGAGAGGGTGAAAAATACAGGCTTGCGGGGCCTATAAGAATATTCAGAGAACGTTACAGAGCCCTGCCCACCCCCTGGAGAGAGGGACAGGGGGAAAAGCACGCACAGGAGGACTGAAAACAAAGAGACATCACTCACTTAATCCTCCCCTATGGGCTGGTTGCCGATAACACTGTTAGGCTGAATAGAGCAACGTTCACTGAACACCAACATGGAGGTCACTGGACATAAGTCACCTCCTAAATTCTCATTCTCACCCTCTAGGGAAGGCTTATCACCCCTATTTAGCAAAAGGGGAAAACAGGACTCTGAGAAAGAAAAAAATGCATTATATCACAGCAGGAGAGAGCTGGAGTCTGGGGTTACCTAGCCCTTCACCGGGTCCTGGATTCCTTCCTTCCTCCGCTCCCTCCGTTCCTCCCTTCCTTTCTTCTCTCCTTTCTTTCAACCATTTTTATTGCCTGCCTCCCTCCCTCCCACAAATTCTTTTTTTTTTTTAATTTTAATTTTATATTGGAGTACAGTCAATTAACAGTGTTGTGTCGGTTTCAGGTGTCCAGCAAAGTGATTCGGTTATACATATACGTGTATCTCTTCTTTTTCAAATTCTTTTCCCATTTAGGTTATTACAGAATATTGAGCAGAGTTTCCTGTGCTATGCAGTAGGTCCTTGTTGATTATCTGTTTTAAACATAGCAGTGTATACATGTCAATCCCAAACTCCCAATCTATCCCCCCCCCCCCCGACAACCCTTCTCCCTGGTAACCGTAAGTTCATTCTCTTAAGTCTGTGAGTCTGTTTCTGTTTTGTAAATAAGTTTGTTTGTATCTTTTTTTTTTTTTTTTTTAATTCCAGGCACAGGGGCTGTGAGCAAAACCCACCAATTCCTGACCTCCCAGAGGTCCAGCCCAGGGCTGGAGGCACACACTTGTTTCCACCTTTCTCATCCACCATCGACCCACATCCTCCCACCTGGGCCGCTGACACAGCTCTGGGCTCCAACTGACTTGGAGCTCATGGGACACGTGACATTGTCTGAACTTGTCTTTGTAGGACAGTTCCAAGCCGAATGTACTTTCTAGCTCACCTGCTCCATTTAGAGGGAACTTATACTCTGTGGGGTGGCATTCACGCACTCTCTGTCCTCGTGTAATGAGCACATTCTGTGACATGCGAGTATCACAGCAGTGTCATGTAGCCCTTCTTTTAGGGCCTAAGTGGAGTATGTCCTATAATTCATTCATTCATTTATTCTTTCTCCAAATATGTCCAGAGCACTTACAGTGTGCCAGAAATCACCCTGTATAGGCTACAGGGGTGAGCTGGATAGATATGGCCCCTGCCTCTGGGGGCTCTCAGACCATGGAGAAAGATGATAAGTCATTAGGTGATGACCCACCTGTGCACAGTTGTTCCCAGGTTGCACCCATGACAGGGGTGCTCTGACGAAGAGCTCCATCGTGTGCAATGCTAAAGAGTAAGGACCCGGCTGGAGAAGGGCTACAATCATGCTAATCAGGGAGGGCTTCCTGGATGAGGGGGATGTGATCCCTCTTACCTAGTACACAAGCCATTTCTAGAGCGTCCGCCATTCCCACCCTTTTTACTCCCCGAGGATGCAAAGATGCAGAGAGCAGCCCCAAACCTGCCCTAGTACAGGACAGGATAACTTCGTCAGCCCAGACCTGCGGCCACCAGAAAGGAGGCTCCTGAAACCCCGTCGCAGGGGTGTGATCGAAATCATGGGATGATTTACTGCCACAGCCCCTGGCGTAACATCCCTTATTCTCGGTAGGAACACATTAAACATTACATTTTTGTTGGATACATCCATTTCATGGCTCCTCTTAAAACCATCTGTGTGACCAATTCTATCACTTGACGTTTTTTGTACCTGTTCCCTAAGTACGGGGAGATGGTGCTATAAAATACTTTTAAGGCTAAACAAAACACAGGGCAAAGGGCCTTTTAGGACACTGGAAACAGCCTCTGTTGGAAGCCTCCCCTATTTTATTGAGTCCAAGGCTATGATATGGAAGAGAAGAGCTATAACTGCACCTGCCTTGCCCAAACCTCCAGGGCCAGACTAGCAATTAACACAGGTGGTCTCCCCTCAGAAGGACAAACATCACTGAAACTCACAAGGAAAAAATTTAAGGGGCAAAAATAAAATCAAATAGCACTTCCCGTGCAACTGTTTGTTTCAGCAAGGAAAGCTGGAATGCACTAATGCAAGGAGCCACAGACTTTCACTCCCACGGATTCATCCTTCTTTCAGCAGCTCATGTTCCCCTAAGTGTCCTACACACTCTGAAAGTCCAAGCGGAGAACCAGGGGCTGCCTTAGGTGTGGACGCCTACTTTAGGGGGGGCTCCCCCTCTAATTCTTCTAGGTCCAGGTTGAAACCTAGCCAATTACTAAGCCATCGAGAAAGAAACAATGGCTAATTAAGTTGAAATTTGGGGGGGGGGGCAGGGAGTTAATTAATTTGCTCTTTCTCTGAAACTCTTCCTAATTGAAGTAAACTTTAGAAGTTCTATGGATCAATGGCTCAGACAATTTGTAAAACTGTGCACACACTGCTTCGTTATAGAGCAGAAGGTTGAAAGACGGGATGTTAGCTAGTGTATTAAATTAACACTGACCTTCAGCCCCCTTGGCCAAGTCCAACTGCTTGAGAAAATGCTCAGGTACACATATAAATAGAAAATTATGGCTCTAGCAGATATGGGAGAAATGGAAGGGGTCTGAGGCCACAAGAGTGCATTTTAAAACAAATAGGTGGGAATCGTGTCACATTTTATTACTGAAAAAATATTAATTCACCTATTTGTCCATTAATTTATACATTCACATAGTCGTTCCTCCAATAAATAATCACCGAGCGACGATGACATGCTGGGGCCCTTTGGAGCACACTGGGTAGAGAGAGAGAAAGCATCAGGAGACCTCTCTGCCTTCCTGGAGTTTAGATTCCAATGAGGGACAGAAACAATGACCGTGGAAGTAAACACAGAAGTCACTCAATTTCAGCTGGAGGATGGGATGCAGCGGGGATGAGCGTGTCGTGGACCGTGTTTCACCAGGACGATGGGAGATGGGTTCTCTGCAGGGACAGAATTTCAGCTGAGGCTTGAATATACTGAGAAGATATTAAAAATACACAACTGCCAGGAGATTCTAAGATATACCCAAGGGTGACACCCGTGGCTTTGTGCAAAGGCACGAGACCAACCAAGCATGGACTGTATGGCAGACAGAAGGAAGCCTAGTGTCTAGGTTTAGAGGAAGAGAGCTACGAGTGAAGGTGAAGGGCAGGCAGAAGCCAGGTCCAGGAGGCGGCCCTGAGACACTGAGGCTTTAATTCAGGTTCAGTGGAAGCCAGTGAAAGGGTTTTGCTAACGTCTGACTTATATTTTTTAAAAGATCATCGGCAGACAGATAATAGGGAAATAAGAATAAAGGAGAGAGCTGTTTCTTTTCTGCTAAAATATCAACTAAAGGAGATACTGGGTCTCTTGATACGGAATGAATGTCATGTTAGGGATGGGGGTCCTTTGTTTTTATGCATAAAGGTGTTACTGAGTGTTTCTCAGGAGGCGCCAGCATAACTGGCCACTTTGAAGGTCCCCAGGGACGAGGGGACCAATGAATGGGTGACTCTGTAGATTAGGGTCAAGGACAACAATTAATTTTTCCGGATCATGCTCGTGATCCAACGAGAACAATAGTTTTGCTGCAGAGAAAGGTAAGAGAGAGGCGCCCGGGAATTCTCGCAGAAGATAAAAAGAAAGCGAACAAAATATATTAAGTGTCTCCTATGAGCCGGGCATTGTGCAGGGTGCCAGCAATAACAGGATGAGCAGGAAGAGACCTTCCTGTTTTCTGGAGGAGACAGGCAAAGAATCGTACAAACAAATGTCAGATTGCATGGGGCTAAGGTCAAAAAATTGATCCAGCCAAGTTCAAGGTCATGGCTGGGGGTGTGCACACTGTGGGGTGAGAGGCGAGCAGAGGGGAGGAGGAATTTAGTCTCACCGCCACCAAGGAGTTCTAGTTTTGACTTAAGTAGCGGTCCCCTGGGGACCTTCAAAGTGGCCAGATGTGTCGGTCCCTCCTTAAAAACACTCAGTAACGCTTTTACGCATATAAGCAAAGGACACCCATCCCTAACATGACATTCATTCCATATCAGGAGACCCAGGGTCTCCTTTGATTGATAAATATTTTAGCAGAAAAGGAGCAGCTCTCTCCTTTATTCTTATATTCCCTACAATCTATCCATTGACGATCTTTTAAAAATATATCTATATAAAATAAATATATATGTATTTTTAATGTTCTTTTCCCTTATAGGTTATTACAAGATACTGAGCATAGTTCCCTGTGCCGTACAGTAGGTCCTTGCTGCTCCTCTATTTTAGGCATAGTACCGTGTATATTTTAATCCCCAACTCCTCATTGATCCCTCCCCCACTTTCCCTTTCGGTAACCGTAAATTTGTTATCTATGTCTGGAATGATGTGTTTTTTTAAAAAAAATAGATCTCTGTGCTGTTTTCTACACAAAAATGTATCTCTTACGCAATTAAAAACAAATTAAAAAAATTAATACAAGGAAGGGAAAGGAATAAACTTGAGGTTGCAAAACCCACAGAGACAACATGAGTACAGATTAAAGGAGGGAGAAAAAGAAGCCGCCCGACCTTGGAAATACACGTGCTCCAGCGGGCACGGCGTGCCAAGGGGGCACCTGGGTGAGGGCACTGTCCTTTGCGTTGGGTGGTTGGTCCCGACGTGGAGTGTGGGCCCTTGGGGGGCTTCCCCGTGGCCTGCGCCACTTCTTGGAGATTTACTGTCTCCCTCGCCAAGACATCTGAAAGCATCACCAGCTCCAATGCTGACAAGTGGGTTTCCCAGAAGGTTAAGGAAGTAACGGGGGGTGGGGGTGGGGGGGGCTGCCGGCCCAGGAGAAGGAACCATTGGTTAAGTTAGAAATGACATGGCCTTGGGAGAAAGTGACCGTGAACTTGAAGCTACTCAATTTCTCTCTATTTTCCACAGTGGGGTCAGAGAGCAGTGGGCAGACATATTTATAGAAAGATTACTATAGGCCGGTAGAACGCTCAGAACTTTCCAAAATTTATGTCTCCCCAATTAGAACATAAGCTCTACTGAGGGAGGGATATTGATTTCTTCACCTCTTGTCCTCTGTGCTTACAGCAGAGTTTTATCCTCAGCAAGGATGTGCCCAAACCATGAATACACGGATTATCCATTTACATGACTTTGGACAAGTTACTTTGAACTCTCTCCGCTTCAGTTTCCTCATCTCTAGAACGTGGGCCGTAGCAGCGCCCGCTCACAGGGCGACTGCGAGGACGAAATGAAATGACGCCTTTTGACGAGTGCCCGGCCCCTGCCAGAGCTCCATACATGGCAGATACTGATACTGTTGTTAGTGTTATCCTCATCACGGCACCATTATTATTATAATGGCCTATGAGCAAGCATTATTATCATGCTATGAATTAGGAAACGGAGGCTCAGGAAGGCAAAGTAACTGGACCAGAAACACAGCAGAGAACAGAATCAAAGCTCTGTGTAGGGCACCCAGCCACAGCCGGAGAAATGGGGGCGGGGTGGGGGACGCACAGAGGGCAACGTGGTGCGCGCACGTGAAAGGTGATTAGGGAAGATGGAGGGAGACGTGTTGGTTTCCTGTGGCTGCTATGACAAATTACCACTAGCTAGTGGCTTTAAACAACAGAAATGTATTCTCCCGCAGTCCTGGGGGCCAGAAGTCCCAAATCTGCGTGGTCAGCAGGGCCAGGCTCCCTCTCAAGGCTCTAGGGCGCAACCTCTTTTACCTCTTCCAGGTTCTGGCGGTTGCTGGCAATCTTTGGTGTTTCTTGGTTTGTAGACACATCAGTCCAGCTTCTGTCTCCATGTTTACACCATCTGCTCTTCCGCGTCTCTTCCCCTTAACTAGCCTTCTAGGGACACTTGTCGTCAGATTTAGGGCTCACCTCAGTCGAGGATAACCTCATCTCAAGATCCTTAATTTAATCACATCTGCAAAGACTCTTTTTCCAAATAAGGTCACGTTCATAGCTTCCCGGGGTACGTATTTCTTTCTTCTGTGGTGGTGGAGGACTAGTGAACTCACTCCAGAGGTGCATACCCTCAAGAGTAAATAAAACAAGCAACGTGATCTTCAGGAACACAGATGCCTGGACTCACCTCTGAATAACAACCACCAATGCAAACTGGCATGATCACATGCTTCGGGCATGGCAGGCTCCTTGCTCAAATCGCAGCCTTCAGACGCCGTCTCTCTGAGGCCTCCCTACAGCCGTGTGACTCAGCTACTATCACCAGCCTGACTTTACAGAGGAGGCATACGAAGCACAGAGAGAGGAAGGAACTGGCCCAGACACCACCACTTGCAAGTGGGAACCAGGATTTGAATAGAGACAGGCTGTCTCCAGAGCCCTGGTGCTGGAAAGCCATGTGCGCACGCAGACACGCATACACACACACACACACACACACAATTTGAGGTCTGGTAAGAATCAGAACAGAGCAAGATATAAGTACCCTGCTGGAGGCTGATGTGCAAAGTTAAAAGATGACAGTAAAGAGACAGGAAGAGTCAACTCTTCATTTGCTTTTGTCTAATCCATCAAAGGGAATGAGCTTGGACCAGAAAGAGCAGAACCAACACGGTTGGGAAGCCCAAGATACGTAAAGTGATTTTAAAGAAAGGAGTTTCAGTTCAGGCAAAATGGAGTCAAATCTTCAGGGTGGGTATCTAACCAGGATCCTCTGGTACTATGGAACGCGGATACTCTGTGATGTTGAACTAGGAGCCACAAAGGAGCCACAGGGTTAAAGCTACAAGAACTTGATTCTGACAGCCAGTCTGACCCCTCACTGCATCACTTAATCTCCTGTGCAACTTTCGGCAACCACTTTATCAATTTCACCTCAATTTTTTTTTTTTTTTTTGCGGTACGCGGGCCTCTCACTGTTGTGGCCCCTCCCGTTGCGGAGCACAGGCTCCGGACGCGCAGGCTCAGCGGCCATGGCTCACGGGCCCAGCCGCTCCGCGGCATGTGGGATCTTCCCGGACCGGGGCACGAACCCGCGTCCCCTGCATTGGCAGGCGGACTCTCAACCACTGCGCCACCAGGGAAGCCCTCACCTCAATTTTTAATCCATACAACACAGCCCTGTCCATAAAGTCTAAAGACACAGAGTACTTTTTTTTTTAATAAACTGAAGATTTCTTTGGTGACATTATGTACATTTCCCCTTCGTTTCCAGAATTTATGACCTCCTGTAGAAATAATAACATTTTCAACCTCCTAGGGCTGTCGTGACGGTTAAATGCCTTAATACCGGTAAAATTACTTATCGGGTTGCCTGGCATACCAGGTATTCAACACATTTGATTTAAGATGTTTTGCCCAATCCACTCTCCAAAAGAGTTGACAAACAGGGTATATTTCTTTCCCAATTTAAAATTTTTCTATCCCAAACTGCAGCTTTTAAAGTTTTGCACTATAAATGATATCTGATTTAGCGCAACATCTATACTTAATGAATTTATGTTGGATATGGCGACATTTATATGTTTCAACAGAAATGATCATGACATTAGATTTTCAACACCCGAAATAAGTTTTAGACACACTGAACTAGGGCAGGGATTGGCAAGCTTTTCCAGTAAAGGGCCACCTAGAGAGTAAATATTTCAGGCTTTGAGGATCATGGGGTCTCTGTTGCAGTGGTTCAACTCTGCAACTTTAGTGGGAAAGCAGCCCCAGGGAATATGTAAATGATGGAGAGTGGCTGTTTCAATAAAACTTTATTTACAAAAACAGGTGGAGCCTGGATTGGGCCAGAGGTTGCTGACCTCTGAACTAGGGTACGCCAACATTTTGCAGATGTCAACAGTAATTTCTGAGGCATCCAGGAAAACAAGGCCATGTCCAGGAGCCTCTGGACAGGAAATGAGAAGAAGATTTTGAAAAGAGAGAAGAGCAGATGAAGGATTCCAGAAGGGATAAGCTTGATTTGGGGCCTGAGGTGCAGAATAACTTGCCCAAGGCAATAGCTGTGGAGTTTGAACCCAGGCGTTCTGGCTCTGTAGTCTGTGTGCGGAGGGCGAAGGCGTTTGGGAGAAGATGACTGGATTTTTACATTTTAAAAGGTTTTTAAAAGCCTGTTTTCTGGAGTGGCTTGGGGTGGGAGCCCCGGGGGCAGCAGGCGGCCTTTTGGGTGGCAGCCGAGGTGAAAGGTACAAGACCAGTCCTCATGCTTTGTCTCTTACAATGACATTTATTTTCTTGGGACATTTATGACTGGGAATGTGTTTTGTATTCTTCAAGCACTTTTACCCACTTCTGGATCTATTTTCTCAGTGACAGGCTCTCTCGGAGGCAGATGGGCTGAGGACAGCTGTATCCATGCCCAGATAAAGCTGTGAGTTATTATTTGACATGAGATAACACAGCAAGGCATCGATGTGACAAGGTCACAGAGCTAGCTTCAGGAAGAACTGGCTGTAGGTAAGTCAACTTCACCCAGGGTGGCCCAGAAGTAACTCAGGTGGAAATAGAGTTTGCTGTGCTAAGATGAAGAGCTCTCTCTTCCTACCCAAATCATATCCATTTCTGTTCACTGTAATCCAGTGGCTTATCAAGGCTTGCAGGGTCGCTGGGACTGTACCACGAGTCTCAACTGACTTAACTCTTAATTTTTACAACAAGCCCACGAGGAGAATACTCTTAGAATCCCATCTTAGAGAGGAGGAAATGAAAGCTCAGTCATAAGGACACAAACACTCGCAAGAACACTGAGTCATTTGTAAATCGCCTCGGCAGGGCATTACCCTCTCCGTCACGGTTTGAGCGCCATGAAATCCTCTTAGGTACCAGACTTAGGGGCAAAGCTTCATTTCACTGTTTCCCTAATATATGAGAATCTGAGCAAACCCAAGACACTCCCCAAGCCTCAGTTTCCTTCTCTGTGCAACGGGAATAAAAACGTCCAACCCTCTGAGTCGTAGGGATTAAGTGAAATAGCAAACGTTGCCAAGTGCCCATGTTTTCTCATCCCTGAAAGTCATTCATTCAACGAGCATGAATTAAGTACCTCCAGAGGTGATTAGCAGCCGACATACAGTAGGTGCCTAATATATGTTGCCCCCCTAAGCAACTCTCCTTTCTTTCTTCACTGATTTTCAGAGGGCACTGCCCGGCCAAGAGCATCTTCATGATATACGAGCTCCAGTGGTTGTACATCACAGGCTCCATTTAAGAAAAGGGGAAAAAAAAAATGAGATTTGGGTTTTGGAACAGCCTCCAGACCAGGAAATGCAATTTGGGACATTTAGGGCAACTCTGAATTTTAGGACACTTGGTTGTGCTGGGTAGGAAGACAGAGGCAAAAGGAGTAATTTCAAATCCTGGTGAGCTCTTGCAGGGTGTTGGGCAGTGGAGATCAGGGGTCTGGGTCTTGTATGAGAACATGGTCCGTGTTTTTTTTTTTTTTTTGATCTCCTGCCAATTTCTTAATCAAACAGGAGGCAAGAGGGAGCAAATTCTCTGCAGAATCTAAAATCCCTCGAGCTGAGCCGGCGCTTGTGTGAGACAAAGCGTGTGGAGGTTGGAGAGGGAAATTGCCACTGTGATTTGGAAACCCTTCCTCCGGCCAGTATAACTCCATCAGGTTTTAGAAGTGAACCCAGGTAGCATGGTGGGGGTTCTGAAAGTCATATTCTCCAACCAGTGTGTAATTAAAATGGAACCCTCAGAAGAATCACTCCTCTCTCAATTGCTCCAGCCACCCTCCATCTGATTGAATGCCAGGACGCTGCTGCCTCGAGCTTCGGCTAGCTTTCTGCCAAGCTGTCTATCAGTTCTACGTTGCCTATACGCTTAGCACTAAGGCACACAGCCAGTCGGTCCTTGGTATCCACGGGTTTCACATCTGTGGATTCAACCAACCGCACGTACAAAATACTTAGGGAAAAAAACATTCCAGAAAGTTCCAGAAAGCAAAACTTGAATTTGTTGTGAGCGGGCAACTACATAGCATTTACATTGCATGAGGTATTAAAAATTATCTAGAGATGATTTAAAATATAATGGAGTACTCATCTGTGGAATCTAATTTTAAAAAAGATACAAATGAACTTATTTACAAAACAGAAGCAGACTTACAGATACTGAAAACAAAGGGGAAACACTGCGGGGGGGGGGGGGGTAGGGAGAAATCAGGAGCTTGGGATGAATACTCGAACACTACTATATATAAGATAGATAACCAACAAGGACCTACCGTACAGCACAGGGAACTCTACCCAATATTCTATGATAACCTATATGAGAAAAGAATCTAAAGCAGAATGAATATACGTATATGTATAACTGAATCACTTTGCTGTACACCTGAAACTAACACAACACTGTAAATCAACTATACTCCAATAAAATTAAATTTTTTTTTTTTTTTTTTTTGCGGTACGCGGGCCTCTCACTGTTGTGGCCTCTCCCACTGCCGAGCACAGGCTCCAGACGCGCAGGCTCAGCGGTCATGGCTCACGGGCCCAGCCGCTCCATAGCATGTGGGATCCTCCCGGACCGGGGCACGAACCCGTATCCCCTGTAACGGCAGGCAGACTCTCAACCACTGCGCCACCAGGGAAGCCCTAAAATACTTTTTAAAAATCAAAGCAGCTCTTTGATGAGACTAATCTGTTATAAGGTTGCAGTTAATTTGGTGGTATTACACTAGAACAGACGTAACACTGCCATGTTTCAATTATCAAACCTTTCGTAATGGATCACGGCCCGAGAGTTGTTATGGTGTACAGACCCTCCTAGATCCAGAAGGTCAAATCCTAGTATGATGAACTGCTTATCGACGCTCAAAACTGTTGTTGTTAACGACATAATAAATGTATGATTAGAAAGCAAAAAAACAAAACACACAAAAATATAACGGAGGATGGGAGTAGGTTACATGCAAATGCTGAGCCATCGTATGTAAGAGATGAGCAGCTGTGGATTTGGGCACCCCTGGGGGGGCCTGGAACCAATCCCTGGCAGATACCGAGGGATGGTGGTACCTGGTACAGAATCAGGCGCATCCTTCATGGTGTCTGTCTCTAACTCTTCCTAATAACCGCAGCTCTGAAACATGAAGAGGCAGTTTTGCAAGCTCGGTCTCTCCCTTTCACCCCAACCTGCCCCCTTCCTGCTGTGATTTTTTTTTTTAACTCATGTTTCACTTCCTACATTCTGGTTCTTGTTCTTCCTGGAGACCCCGACCAGGCAAAAAACACCAGGGCACATTAGGTTAAAGGAAAGCTTATTTCCCCCTCTCTGCTTGGAAAACCCAGTGGTAGCAGAGTTGACTGATCTTCCAAACACAGTTCCTCATAAGATGGGGGCTGCAAGTGAGTGACCGAGAAATGCGTGGAAATAGTCTGACTCTGGCCTGACCAAACTGATCTTTGGAGAAGCGAGAGTTTGCATCAGACCCTGTGCTTCCAAAAAAACTTAACATAGGAAGAAAATGCCATGCAAATAAAATTTCACACCATAGGTATCCGGTGAATGGTGCCATTTCTTCTGGGTCCATGGTGGAAATCATAAAGAAAAATGCAAGAGCTTTCTTACTGCATTCTAAAATCTCCATTTAGCATCTTAAAAATTCAAAACCTATACAGTAGGCAACAAAGTGGAAGAAATATCTGACCCCAAATATGAGAGGAGTGGCTCCTATCAGTGGGGGAGCCTCTCCCCAAACAAATAACCCCTTTAACACTGCATCCCTATGCTGTGATGTGAACACAGATATTTGCTCAATCTTTTATAAAATTTTATGAAAATAAAAGCAAATTTAGGAAATTGTACTATGTTATTGCCCTGTAATGTATAATGTAAGTGAAAACAGTATGTTTTCTATTTAAACGCAGCTTCAAAACAAATTTGAACTTGCCCTCTTCACACTTGATCATCTTTGCTGATTCCTTCCGACAGGGAAATGTTGGTTATATGGCTAATATCCATATAACACAAACGGCAAATGCAGAAGCACAACAGACACTAAGTGACCACGGAAACATCATAAAGATTGCAGATCAGGATGTGGCCAAGAAATCAAAGATATTTCAATTAAAATACACTTGCAGGGCTTCCCTGGTGGCACAGTGGTTGAGAGTCCGCCTGCCGATGCAGGGGACACGGGTTCGTGCCCCGGTCCGGGAGGATCCCACATGCCGTGGAGCGGCTGGGCCCGTAAGCCACGGCCGCTGAGCCTGCGCGTCTGGAGCCTGTGCTCCGCAACGGGAGAGGCCACAACAGTGAGAGGCCCGCGTACTGCAAAAAAAAAAAAACAACACTTCCATTTGGTAGTATACGTAAGTCTATGCCACTCTCTCACTTTGTCCCAGCTTACCCTTCCCCCTCCCCGTGTCCTCAAGTCCATTCTCTAGGTCTGCGTCTTTATTCCTGTCTTACCCCTAGGTTCTTCAGAACCATTTTTTTTTTCAGATTCCATATATATGTGTTAGCATACGGTATTTGTTTTTCTCTTTCTGACTTAACTTCACTCTGTATGACAGACTCTAGGCCCATCCACCTCAGTACAAATAACTCAATTTCATTTCTTTTTATGGCTGAGTAATATTCCATTGGATATATGTGCCACATCTTCTTTATCCATTCATCTGTCAATGGACACTTAGGTTGCTTCCAGGTCCTGGCTATTATAAATAGAGCTGCAGTGAACATTGTGGTACATGACTCTTTTTGAATTATGGTTTTCTTCAGGGTATATGGCCAGTAGTGGGATTGCTGGGTCATATGGTAGTTCTATTTGTAGTTTTTTAAGGAACCTCCATAGATAGCTAGTGGGAAGCAGCCGCATAGCACAGGGAGATCAGCTCGGTGCTTTGTGACCACCAAGAGGGGCAGGATAGGGAGGGTGGGAGGGAGACGAAAGAGGGAGGAGATATGGGGAAATATGTATATGTATAGCTGATTCACTTTGTTATAAAGCAGAAACTAACACACCATTGTAAAGCAATTATACTCCAATAAAGATGTTAAAAAAACATGCATCATTTTTACTAATCAAATTAAGCAAATCTATTTTGTCATTGATTGACTCGATGCAGGTAAAAGTATGAGTTATAAAGGCTATGGCTCTGCTGTTGTACTCAAAGAGGGCAAAGGTCATCTATAAAAGCAGCATGGCAATCCAATTTTATGGTTCAACCCCTTTTGTGGCCAGATCATTCCAAGCATAATTGGATGCTATTACGCATTTAATTTTTGAGAATAAAGTACTGTAAGAGGTGGATTTGCTAAGGAAACTAAAGTTCTGGGACCTCCAAACTGTAGAGACTCCTCCCAAAATGTCAGGAAAGAGCCTAACAACTTTGTATTTATAATCTGGCAAGGGATCCAAAAATTTTTTTTTGGTAAAATGTTGGGTCTCATAAACTGGGTCCACCTTTGAGCAGAGTTGGAGAAAAGGTGAGAGCTGTAAGGGGAATGGCACTGGCCGTGGGCGAGGCTCGTGCTTTGGGTCAAGTGGGCTTGGAGGAAGGTAAGAGACAGGGACTCGGGTCCACCCACAGGGTGGGGAGAAGCATCGCTGAGACAAGATCAGAGACTAAAGCCCAAGCAAACGGCGATGAGGATGCCGCGTTAGTGATGAAGGAGGGCTGAGGCTCAGACAAAACGGCTCCCGCTCTGGACACCTGAACTTTTTCTCCAGCTCCAGCACCTCCAAGCAAATGCTGTCCTTCTTGATGTATACATAGGGAACATGGGGCTTGAGAGACGAGGGAACTTGTTCGCAGTCACAGAGTGAGTTAGCAGCTGGTTAAGAGTTAATTCCAGCCAGGCCTGCCTGACTCCAAAGTCCCCTTCCCCTATGCAAAGCCAAGCCACCTTTCTTATCTCGCAAAACATCATAAACCCTTGGCTATGAAGGCCGATCCCATGAGTGACGGACAAGGGTATGAAACCATGTAAAGTTGTAAAACAAGAACTAAAACGAGTCCTCTGGGCTCACATGGGAAATTGCTTCAGATATTTCAAGAAATAAAGCTGGGTCGTTCAAGGAACGAAGCACCTCAGTTTCCCGTTTACTCGATACTCGACAAACTGACCCATAATGAGATCAAGTCCCTTAACAAACAAAGAGCTAATGCAGGCCTAATCCCACGCGGAAGATGAAAAATGTCTCTGAATTCTGTTTCCCTGGCCTGAAAAACCAGACCTCGGCTGCCACTCCCGTAGGCCAATGTATACGGCAGGGAGACTTTTCTGCTAGGAAAGGGGTGGTGTTGGATAAACCGGCTTTGGTTAAAATTTAAATGTTAGTGGATTCCACTCAGGTCTTAATCATAGCTCTAGATGACCTGAAAGAAGTGTTTGTATAATCTCCCCTACGCTTCGTGGTTCTGTTCTCCATCTACTAGCTCTGAAATGTGGTTTTTCTTCCTTGATGCCGTGGACTTAACTTTCATCTGCAAAATGGGGCAGTAAGCACATGTGCCTCATAGGGATGTTGTGAGGATGGAGCCTGCCGTGCGCTTCCCCTGCACGCTCTCTATCTTCATGGATTACTTAAAGAACGTCATGCTGCTCACTCACCTGTCTTCTCCCTACGAGGTTTTGTGGCTCATGCCAGATTGGACCACTTCCTTTGATAGGTTCTCAGGAACCGAACCATTGTAATTTGTCCAGGTATGATTAGTTCTAACTAGTGGTCAGCTATGATTAGTTCTATTGGTTCTTAGTTTGAACCCTCCTTTCCCACCGTCTCCCTGGCCGAGTTGACAGCATCACTTTAGGGAGGATTTGAACTGTGTGTTTGTCTGTTATGTTCATCTAATGGATCAGCTGGCACAGAGCTGGTGATCGAAGACCACAGGTTATTGAATGGGCCAGGGTAGTGGTTATGAGCTTGGATGCTGAAGTCAGGTGACCAGAGTACTAGTTCTGCCACTAACTAGCTGAGTCCCACTTAAATCTCACTGTTCTTTTTTTAATAAATAATTTATTTATTTTTGCCTGCGTTGGGTCTTCGTTGCTGCACACAGGCTTTCTCTAGTTCCGGCGACCGGAGGCTACTCTTCATTGCGGTGCGTGGGCTTCCCACCGCGGTGGCTTCTCTTGCTGTGGACCATGGGCTCTAGGTGCGCGGGCTTCAGTAGTTCTGGCACGAGGGCTCAGTAGTTGCAGCTCACGGGCTCTAGAGCTCAGGCTCAGTACTTGTGGCGCACGGGCTTAGTTGCCCCGCGGCATGTGGGATCTTCCCGGACCAGGACTCGAACCCACGTCCCCTGCACTGGCAGGCGGATTCTTAACCACTGCGCCACCACTGCGTCAGTTCTCTTTTTTAAAAACAAGGGTGATAACAGTAACTACTTCACAGGGTCACTGTGAGATTAAATGAAATAGTGTTTAGCAGGGCGCCTGCTGCAAAGTAAGTATTCCAACACGTTCTTTATTCCTCATATCAGGGGATTCTGTGTTGCAATGAAACACGTGTGAGATCTCCCCTGTGCCAAGGAAATGTAGCCCCATGGTTTCTCTGCCTTCCACCTTCGCCTTCATTAACATCAAGTCATCAGCTAGCTTTGTCCCTGATCAGTAGTAACCAGGCTAGTCTCTGACGGCCTGAGCTGAGGGCACCATTTTTCACATTTTGCCTGAGCATCCTGCCCTTCTCTTCCCTCTGGGCCTTCCTCCATCATTGTTTTTAGAATCCCCAAGGGCCTCCAGCTGGTACCGTGGCTGGGTGTTTATTTCCTCTGAGCTTTCCAGGCCCAGTAAACATGGGCACTGAGAATGTGATCCCTGCCGTGGACGTCTCATTGATCTTAAATGAGATTCTGATTTTCAACATTGCATTAACACAGAGCAGGGCCATATTTTCTTCTCTGTGGTGCCTTCAACGTCCAGCACCAGCGAGAAGATCCTCAGAGACTTGAAGGGATAAACAGAGACTGCGAGATGAGAGTTTCTTGTAAGTAGAAATAGCGTCCATTTAACATTTCAGCGCAACACAGAGCAGAGTGTTTCTGAGATGCCCACCACTCAGCTTGTGTGAGCCACCATCATCTCTGGCCCAGACCATGATGATAGTCTCCTGACTGTCTCCGTGTTTCTCCTCATGCTATGCCTTCTCTGGTCCATACAGAAACCAGAGATATCCTTTAAATATCTAAGTCACGTCACAGCTCTCCATCTGTCCTAGAGGAGAATCCAGATCGCCACGGCCCGAGCCTCCGGTGTTTGCCCAGCTTTCTTTCTTCCCCCATCTCCCCACTCCTATCCTCATTTCTTCCGTCTGGGCCTCAACGGCACTCCCTAGCCTTCTGCCTGGAATGCCCCCGCTCAGGGACCCACTTTGCTCCCTCCTTCCCTCGTACAGCTAGCTTAGCTCTTCATTCCAAACACGTCCCCATCAGAGGCCTTCCCTGACCACCCTCCCAGTTTCTAGTATTTGCCCCAGTTTATTTTTCTTAAAATAATGTCACGTTTGGAATTGTAGATACGTATGTTAATTTGTTGACTGCCTGTCTTTAGAACATGAGGGCAGAAACTTAATTTTATTCACTGTGATATTTCCAACACCTCAAGGAGTCCTTAGCACATGCCAGGTACTGAATAAATATTTATCAAATAAATTATTAGATAATAATAAAAACAGTAACTAAAATTCCCTTGCTCCAATTCTGCTGCTATTTATCGAGCGCGTGTGATTTACTTGGCACAGAACCGACTCGTTATTTCTCCATTTGCTTGTGCCTCTCACCTCACTGAATCCTTGCAACAATGCTCTTAGATAAGGCAGTGAAGAACGATGACAATCATAATTATAATAGGTAATATTTATCAAGCACCTGCTTCATGCCAGATGGCAACTCTGTGAAGCCAGTACTATTGCAAGTCCCATTTTACAGATGAGTAAACTGAGGTTACTGATGACGAAAGCAGCCCACACAGGAGGAAATCAGTGAAGTCAGGCTTCAAGGCATCTAAGCACGTCTCCAAAGCCAACGCTATTCACTACCCTGCTTGACCAGCTGGAGGGGAAACGACTTGCCCGAGGTCAGAGTTTTCTAAGCTGGCGTTCACATCCAGGTGTTGCCGGCTTCAAAGTCCAAGGTGCTCTTTGCACTGCGCCCCCCGGTACATCCCCTGAACCCCCTGCCGATGGCCTGACCCACAGCAGGTGCTCCCCCGTTGGGCAGATGAGTCGGGGATGAACTGAAGAGGGTCAGGGCATGCTTCCATGCATGCACTTTCGTCCAGTGGGAGATGGTGGTCCAGGGCCCTGGTCTGCATTGTCCCTGGAGCAGGAGAACGCTCATGCATCACTTGGGGTTCAGCTTCTAGTCCCTTTGGACCAGGCCTGTTTTTCTTTGCTGATCTGACCCCATATGATCTCAGACCTCAGGGGCTGTTTAATCTGAACACGCCTGATGGGTACTTGTCTCTAACTCTGTGCCTACACTCCCTGCCCACTAGAAGCATCAGGAGACTAGGACAGACTCTGCCGGTGGCAAGTCTATAAAAAAAAAAAACCACAGAGGCGCAAACCAAAAACAACAGGTCAACCAGCCAAAACGATGCAGCAGATGCCACCATCGGTCCTGAGATGAACAGGATGTGCCACCAAGACCAGCCAACACCCCAGGAGCATTTATGTCACTCAGCTTCCACAGGTTAGATGGGGGGAAGATACAGAAAGATTTTATCTCAACTTAATGTCCGGTTACGCTTTTAAAAATGGGAGTTTTTATGCATTAGAGGCCAGAATGATAAAATAGATGGTCTAAGGCTGGCTCCCAACATCTCAGTGAGAGCTGGTGACATCACCACATCCAGAATCCAGCCTAGTATCTCCACTAGGGGTGTGCTTTCCCATCAGCGATCAGACTGTCTGAACGACACATCCCTAATCCGCAGGTAATGAACACAGATAGGACTAATGCTGAACGGAGACTTACCTCTGACACAGCAACGTACCCAAGGGAAATCAGTGCATGTGTCCCCTCAAAGACACGCGCACGAATTGTTTGTAGCTGCTTTATTCATAGAGATCAGAGAGCCATCCAAGTGCCCATCAAGAGGAGAACAAAATACACGAAGTGGGGCAGAGTCGTGCAATGGATGACTACAGAGCAATACCAGTGAAAGAGCTGCTGAGTCGTGCAGCATCGTGGCCGAGGAATCCAGACACTGCAGCACCAAAGGAGCTAGAAGCAAAGGGACACACACTGTACCAACTCCCTCTGCCAGCGGCTCTAGGACAGCAACAGTGACAGAGTCAGAACGGCGGTCACCACTAGGGGGCGCTGCCTGGGAAGGGGCAGGAGAGAATTCTGGGGCTGGAAATGATCTATATTTTGATCAAGAAGGTGGTCGCAAGGGTGTAGACATATGCTATAATTGATCTCAGGGCCGGCGACATCACTTGCAAGATCCAGTGCAAACTGAGGGGTCTCTTGTTAGTACACTTTACTCACTGTAGTTATACTTCAATAAAAAAGCAAAACCAAACGTATAAAATCGGAAGGAAAGAAATTGTGATTTTGGGGGGCTGTTGGGGAAGGGAGTGATTTTTAAAAAGGACGTTGCCCCAAATCTTTCCTCTACGTATTTTCCGTTCGACTCAACAGGGCTCATTTCCTGATGCCCTGGCCAGACAGCCTTCCAAAACTCATTAGACAGGCTTATTCAAAGAAGAGCTAAATCAAACTGAAATGTACATTAGAAATTTATATTTGTATTTAATTCAGTTGGGCTTCAAAAGGAGTAGGGCAGCTAGGAAGGATGGGACCCTTTCCTGATGTGACCAAGATTCTTGCCCTGAGCATGTTTAGAAAGAGACAATTCCCACAGTCCAAACAGGGACAGAGCCCGGCTTTCAGAGGTGCAGAGGAATGACGGGTCACCCTCACTGCAGGGGCACCCTGGGACATGGGGGCAGAAGCTAGGGCTTTGGAGCTTCAGAACTAGGGTCCAATTTCATACTCCTCCCCCATTAATTAACCCCTCCCACCCCCACCCAAGGTCAAGGGCAGCAGAACCTCAAGGCATGGTACATAAGTCTCTAAGCTTCAGTGGTCTCATCCCCTGGACTCAGAATCATAGCAATTAAAACCATTACTTGTCACGTTGCAGCATTACATAAAGGCATTATATACATGACCTCATATGAGCTTAACAACCAATTCACAAGGGGGTACTGATATCATCTTCATTTTGCAGGTAAGTGAACTAAGGCACAGAGAGGTTAAGCAAGGCTCTGTGACCTCGTTGCCCAAGGTCACAGAGCCAGTAAAGAGCTGAGCTGAGGTTTAAACCCAGGCATCTTGGCTGCAGAATCTGTGTTCCTAACCACTCCCCTATTCTCTTTAGGGATATAGGGAGGGAAAGAGTGAGAAATCCTAAGGAAAATGGCCTACAAGGTGGCTGGTACTCAAATTTAACCCCACCCTATTTTCTTCCTTTTCTCTGAAGCTCAGTGGTGCTGTGGCATCATTTAACCACTCCAGCTCAGAATTTAATTAAGAAGGGACAACCCAGAAAGGTTAAGTAATTAGCCCAAGGTCACACAGCATGTATATACTGAAGCTGATAACATAATCAAGCATTTCACATTTTACCCCAGGGAGACTCATGACTTTCTACTGGGGCTCACGTGTCACTTATTTCGAATTTCCTTTCCTTTGGTCATTTGGTGAGCATTTTTCTCTTCTTCAACTTTGGCAAGGAGGGCTGCTTCTGGAGCTACAAATTAATGAACGTGGACCTCATCTTGGTTTGGATATATTTACATCTTCCATAAATCATATTTATTGAGGGCCTGGGGTGTACAAGGCATTGTGAGCAGTCCCACACATTAAGGCAAGGAAAAAATAAACATTACAGACACTTGGTGTATACTACAGACTACTTAAATACCCAAAGGCATCAAATAAATCATTGGACTGTTTAGAAACAGGCTCTGGCATGCTCCCTGCAGAGCTTCATACGAAACCCCCAAATTGTGCAACTTGGAAGCAGGGCTGGTCTCCGCATGGCGCTAGGAATATTTGTTAACACGAGTGAGTGGGTCAGAGGTCCTGGAGTCATCCATGTTTTGGAGTTTGGGAATATTGTGGTCTCCTTCTCATTCTCCCTACTCAGACTAACATCTTCTTCAAACCAGCAATAAAAAGAAATGGAGGGGGGCTTCCCTGGTGGCGCAGTGGTTGAGAGTCCGCCTTCCAATGCAGGGGATACGGGTTCGTGCCCCGGTCCGGGAAGATCCCACATCGTGAGCCATGGCCGCTGAGCCTGCGCGTCCGGAGCCTGTGCCCCGCAACGGGAGAGGCCACAACAGTGAGAGGCCCGCGTACCGCAAAAAAAAAAAAAAAAAGAGAGAAAAAAGAAATGGAGGTGTAAAACACTGACAGTTGCAATGTCACTGACTGACCCAACCCAGAAACAACCTCTATGCCATCTTTAAAGGTGCTGAGAACAGAATTGTTGGAAGGGAAGGCTGGGGAGCTTCATGCACACGCGCACACGCACACACACACACACAAATACGTGTGCCACCCGGGCCTCCTCCTCAGCATGGTTGGGGGAGGGTTATAGAAGATCTGGCATGAGATCTCCCTGGAAACTATAAAACCCTTCCGTGCAGACACAAAGCTGCTTCCCGTTGTTCAAAGTATGGCAAATCCTATTGTGAGCTGAAACCAAATGGATTTGCTGCTTCTCCTCAATTTAAAAGAAGATGTGGGATACATAGATACCATGGAGTATTACTCAGCCATAAAAAAGAATGAAATAATGCCATCTGCAGCAACATGGATGGACCTAGAGATGGTCATACTAAGTAAACTAAGTCAGACAAAGACAGATACTATATGATATCACTTACATGTCATAGTTTAAAAAGAATGAGCCAAATACACTTATTTACAAAACAGAAACAGACTCACATACATAGGAAACAAACTTATGGCTACCAAAGGGGAAAGAGGGGGAGGGATAAATTGGGAACTGGGGATTAACAGATACACATTACTATAAATAAAACAGGTCAACAACAAGGATCCATTGTATAACTCAGGGAACTATATTCAATATCTTCTAATAATCTGCAAGGGAAAAGAATCTGAGAACGAATACGTACATATAAGTATAACTGAATCACTTCGCTGTTCACCTGAATACCTGAAAATCAACTCTACTTCGATGTTTACAAGTTTAATAACAACAAAAAGAATCAGTGGAGATAAAATGGAAAATTAAATTTAAAACATAAGTCTAGTGGCTGTGAAGCTACTCACTCCTTTCGTATATCTTGCAGCTCAGTAGCAGAATCCATCTCTTTCTTTACTCAATATTGAATGAGCATCAGCTGTACATCAGGCACCGCTAGGCATGGGGAAGGTGAACATAAACAGGACGTGTTCTGTCCTCAAGGAGCCCACAGTGTTAACAGGGGAACTCCGTGTAAGTCAGGCATCCTAATCCAGCGGGGGAGTCTTCATTCAATCAGGTCTGCCTTGGGCTCTGCTATCACAGATCGGGGAGCCTCCACTAGAGTGGGATTGCCAGCAGAAGTAACTAAGCAGAAGTTTGAAGGTGGAATTGCTCTTAACTCAATGAAGACAGACAAAGCAAGAACATTCCAGAGAGGGGACAAGCATATGGTAGCAGAAGCCAGCCAGCCAGGGGAACACACGAGGTATGCGGAAGACTTTTAGTTTGGCCCAGAGACTTCCTGAAGGCTGAGTGAAGGGCAGGAAGGAATTTCGGGGCTAGATCACAGGTGCCTTCACACAGTAAACCATGGAGGGTGAACTCTGTCCCTAAAGCAAGAAGGAGGCGTCAAGGATTATTACATCAGGGAGTGACAATATCCGACTTGTCTTTTAGAAACCTCTCTTTTCTATCACTTTCCTTTTATTTTTTTTCATACATCTTTATTGGAGTATAATTGCTTTACAATGTTAGTTTCTGCTATACAACAAAGCGAATCAGCTATACGCATACATATATCCCCATATCTCCTCCCTCTTGCGAGACCCTCCCTCCCACCCTCCCTATCCCACCCCTCCAGGCGGTCACAAAGCACCGAGCTGATCTCCCTGTGCTATGCGGCTGCTTCCCACTAGCTATCTGTTTTACATTTGGTCGTGTATATATGTCCATGACACTCTCTCACTTTGTCCCAGCTTACCCTTCCCCCTCCCCGTGTCCTTAACTCCATTGTCTACATCTGCATCTTTATTCCTGTCCTGCCCCTAGGTTCATCAGACCATCTTTATTTTTTTTTTTAGATTCCATATATATGTGTTAGCATACGGTATTTGTTTTTCTCTTTCTGACTTCCTCCACTCTGTATGACAGTCTCTAGGTCCATCCACCTCATTACAAATAACTCAATTTCGTTTCTTTTTATGGCTGAGTAATATTCCATTGTATATATGTGCCACATCTTCTTTATCCATTCATCTGTCACTGGACACTTAGGTTGCTGCCATGTCCTGGCTGTTGTCAACAGTGCTGCAATGAACATTGTGGTACATCACTTTCCTTTTTAAGCTCCCTATGCTTTTGAGAGCAAAACGAATGTTTCCACAACTATAAGATATGCTTCAGACAAATCTCCTCTAGGATAGAGATTATTAAATGGGGATTATTTTCGAGCCCCAGAGAACAATCTCGTGGAAAACATACAAAGTTACAGAAGCACACTGTTTGTACTCTAGAAACTGTGGAGCTTTAGAAAGGAAGCAGGGAAGAAGCAAAAGAAAGAAGAGAGGGAGGGAAAGAAGAAGGGAGAGAGAAACAGGAGAGCTAGGAAAGAGAGAAAGAGTGGGGAGATACAGGTACGTAACCTGTATGGATGCAAATCTCTACTTTGCCCATTGCCAACTGTATACACCTGGGTCAGCTGCCTCCATCTGAGCCTTGGGTATCATATTTTTAAAAAAGGGCAATCCTAACTATTTCTCACAGGGTCGGTACGGACTAGATGTTCAGAGAGGCCAACTGTCCATCAAGACCCATGCTCTCCCTTCCATTGTGTGGAGCTACCACTAGGAAAACATAGGTCCACTATCTCTCTTCCAGCCAGGTATGGCCATGTGACTAGCTCCCCGACAAAGGGATGTGAGTGGAAGTATTCTGGGTCACATACAGGCCAAGGTTTTTAAAAGGAGCGTGCGTGCTCCATGCCCTCCTTCCCCTTTTGCTGGTTGAGGGTAGATGACACTGAGGCCCCGGGGACTATGGAACCACAAGATAAGAGAAGCCTGAGTGCCCGAGTCACTGCATGGAAGAGGGCCACCCTCCACTGAGGACTCTGAATGGACTCTTACAGGAGGGAGAAATCTTGTGTTGAGCCACCAAAACTGTAGAGCTTATTTGTTACGGCAGCTAACACTATCCTCACACGGTATGCTAACAGCAGGCATATATAATAAATAACATGCATTTAAAAGGCACCAGACAGGGCAAAATGCAGTACACCTGCTTTTAGAATTTTCTTTTTAAGGAAAAGAAACAAGGTCCAATTTCCAGATGGTTGTTTTCCACCAGTGTCTTTGGAAGAACATTTGCATGGAGCAGGCCCTAACAGGATTATCTCTTAGTGGGGACAGAGGGGGTGGGCGGGGAGGGGGGAGGGGGGGGGACAAAGCCAAGGCCAAGTTTCTTTCTTCCCTGTCTCCCCCTTAAAAGCATCCTGCCAAGTTCTAACTGCCATTATTTAGTAAGCTCTTTCATTTAAAAAGTTACCATCTACTCACCATCCTGGCAAAGCTGTGAGTTGCTGAGAAACGGAACAGGGCCAACTGATTAGTTTTGATGGACTGCAGTGTGGAAATCCAGTCTCCGTCACTGAAGTGCCTGTTCATCCAATTAACCAAATTACTACGGGGAGCTCTGGCCAAGGCCAACACTTAGTGGATGGCTGCTGGGGAGGTCAGGGAGGGGGGAGGAGGGGATTGTATCAAACGCCTGCCCCTCCTTCCCTGTCCTCAGGCCAAAAAGAATGCTGCTTGTAGAGACAGCAGAGCAAAACACGCGGGCTCCTTTCCTGCCTGGCATGAAAATGTAGGTGTGACTTTTTAAAATGGTGTCTCAGTGGGGTTTTTTTCTTTTTGGTTTATATATATATATATATATATATATATTTTTTTTTTAAATTGAACTATAGTTGATTTACAATGTTGTGTTAGTTTCAGGTGTACAGCAAAGTGGTTCAGTTAGACATATATATATATAACTATTCTTTTTCAGATTCTTTTTCCTTCTAGATTATTACAAGATATTGTATATAGTTCCCTGTGCTATACAGTAGGTCCTTGTTGATTATCTATTTTATATATAGTAATGTGTATCTGTTAATCTCAAACTCCTAATTTATCCCTCCCTCCACACTTCCCCTTTGGTAACCATAAATTGGTTTTCTCTGTCTGTGAGTCTATTTCTGTTTTGTAAATCAGTTCATTTGTATGATTTTTTAAGACTCCACATAGAAGTGACGTCATATGGTGTTTGTCTTTCTCTTTCTGACTTACTTCACTTAGTATGATCATCTCTAGGTCCGTCCCTGTGGCTGCAAATGACTTTATTTCATTCTTTTTTATGGCTTGATGTTATTATCATCATCATCGCTGTCATCAGTAGTGATGTTATTTATTTATTTAAATTTATTTATTTATTTTTGCTGCCTTGGGTCTTCATTGCTGCCCACGGGCTTTCCCTAGGGGTGGTGAGCCGGGGCTACTCTTCATTGCGGTGCACGGGCTTCTCATTGCGGTGGCTTCTCTTGTTGCAGAGCAAGGGCTGTAGGCGCACGTGCTTCAGTAGTTGTGGCACATGGGCTCAGTAGTTGTGGCTTGTGGGCTCTAGAGAGCGGGCTCAGCAGTTGTGGCACACGGGCTTAGCTGCTCCGCGGCATGTGGGATCTTCCCGGACCAGGGCTCGAACCCGTGTCCCCTGCATTGGCAGGCGGATTCTTAACCACTGCGCCACCAGGGGAGCCCAGTAGTGATGTTATTTTTTATTTAATCATTTAACACCTACTTCGAAGGCACCTACTTTGTGCCAGGCACTGTGCTTGGAGCTGAGAATACAGCAGAGGACACAGCGGTCGAGGCTATGCCCCTCTTTAGCATCCTAACGGGGAGAGACAAATAGGACGCACAATTTTTCAACCTCAACATGATTGGCCCTTGGGACCAGATCATTCCTCGTGGTGGGGGCAGTCCCGGGATTGTAGGATGCTGGGCAGCATCCCTTGCCTCCACCCACTAGCTGCCAATAGTGCCCTCCTTGAGTTGTGACAACCAAAAATGTCTCAAGACATTATCAGCTGTCCCCTGGGGGGAAACTCACCCCCTCGGCCTCTAACCCCCATTGAGAACCACCGCTCCACAGTTACACAAATACATAGGTAACTACTGGTTGTGATACAGGCTGGGAAGGATGGAAACAGCATAGTGAGATAGAGGCAGATGGGCGCCTGGGAAGGCGACATTTAAGCTGCCGCTCAAGACGACGCTGGATCGGGTGTGTGAAGAGCTGCAGAAGAGGTAAGGAGTTTGGGTTTTACCTGAAGCACGACTAAAAGAGGCAGGATGGTGTGGTCAGGTGCTGGAGCCAGACTGCCCAGGCCTCAGTTTCCCCGTCTGTGTAACGGAGACACAGGAAAGCGCCCGTCTGGTGGAGCCGTGGTGAGGAGTGACTGAGTCCATGCATGTCTGGTGCAGAGTAACCTCTCACGGGCTGCCCGGTGGGAGGCTACAGCTACCTAAAATCAGCCAACAAGAGCGGATCGCCCACATTTCTTCGCTACTTATGGCACTTTGGGAGCTTGACATTGGCCATGATGGGAGTATTTATGCCGCGGAAATTGGCAAATGCTAGGAATCAGGGTTTCTCCTTCCCCCGCCCCCGCCTCGAGGTGCCAATAGTAAAGGTCTATCTGCTCACCCCTGGTTGTTAGTTAGTATCATTAGGTTCGGCTACTAAAGGGTTTTGAACCTAGGAGGCACACGACTGGATTTGGGTTTTTAAAATGTAAACTGACTACTCAGTAGAGAACAGACTGAGAGGTGGGGGGTAGGGGAAGAAGTAGGGAGAACAGCTGGGTGGCCATGGTAGTAAGAGAGCCAAGAGATAGATGGTCATTGAGACCAGGCAGTGACAGTGGACTTGGAGATCAGGGTCTGATGTGAGACATATCCTGCAGATAAGAGGGGGTGGGCTTGCTGGTGGACTGGACGGGACAGATGCACAGAATAGGGATGAGGTTTCTGGACTGAGTAGGCAGAAGGAATGTGATGTGATCTCTGTATTTCGATTATTACTAGCAGCAGCCATAACGAAATCATACTTCTCTATGAATGTATGTTTCTGTAGGTCTCCTATTTGCATACATTTGTTAAGGACAGACAACTTGCAACTGTTTCTCTGATCTTCTCTAAGACTGCTGTGAGGGGACTATAATCAGATCGAGCTCCGAGCTCCGTGTTGTAGGTGTGACACTGAGGCTCCGAGGAGTTCAGGGAATTGCCAGAAGCCACCAGGGGGCCGGGGCCACATCCAGGGTCTCTGTCAGCTCTGACTTGGACGCCCACGCCCACCTCCAGCCCGCCGCACTTCCTCTCCACCCTGAAGCTGCTCTATCAATGCACCTGGCCATGGAAGAGGGGCCTCCTTGCTTCTGGGTTATCTCTGGGGTGGATGTCCAGCTGTGTTCCTCACGGTAGTTCGCAAGTAAGGAAATCCAGGAGAGGATGCAGCACGAGCGGGTTAAAGGGGCCTCACTCTTGGCTCTCTCACTGCCCACCACTTCCCCACAACTTTGAGACTCTTTCCTTGGCAGGTTTTATAAGGATTTAAGGAGGTGGCTCTAAATTCCCCGGGGCAGATAATTATCATCACCAACACCATCATCATGATGACAGAGCTAACATTTATGGACATGAATACATAGGAATACATGAACATATATTGGTGAATGGCTAACAAGGCAATAGGTCTCGTACAAGTGTCTTACCCCATCAGCCTAACTCTGAGGTGGGTCACGTTATTAACAAAACAGAAATGAAGGAACCGAGGCTTAGAAAAGATGAAAGAAGTTGCTCAGATCCCATGGCCAGGAAAGGGCAGAGCCAGAATTCAAACCCGTAAGAGTCCATGGTATTCTCGGGCTCCAAAATACTTGTTCTTACAATTAAATTCCGCTGTACGACACGGGTTGCTTAAAAACGCTAAGATATGCAAACGTCCCGCGGGTATGCTTTCATCAATGGTGGGAATACGAGGTGCTTACAGAAAAAAACCCTTTTGATACCCTGCTTTGCTCCTACCTTGAGGACAAGTCAGCCACTGCAGCCAGGTGAAAACTGAGTTGGATTAAAAAAAAAAAATAGTCAAGGCTTATCAGAGTCAGTGGTATAGAGATGGAGATACGCTCGGGTCCCTCTGGGTGACATCATGCCACCTCATCAAGGCAACGTGTCCCAGGGCCACAAATCTAAGAGTACGACAGACTCTGCCCGTGGGCTCTGATCAGCTGGGAAAAAGCAACGACCCTATTCATGTGTTCCTATTCTTATCATTTGCCACGAGTGGTTCACAGAATCGGACAGACAACTTTCAGAACCCTGTAGGACAGCATCTGACTTGATTACCTTGGCTGAATGGTCTCTTTAGAACGGACGGAACAAACATATCGGGAATCAGCAATTGTGTCAAATTGTTGAAACCCACATATGTGTAGATTACCCTTCAGATGTTCCGCAGAGTCTCGAAAAAGTACACACTCCACCCAGCCAACCATAACCGTAAGTGGAAACATTTTCTCTTTTCATTGTGCTTGAAAACAGATGGCCTGGTCTGTATCATTATTTGTGTCAGTTGCATCGATACTTTCCTTGGCTTAGAGACATGCGTAAAGGGACTGTTGTGAATGCAAATTTTGTGGTAGAGGCCATTTATATTAGCAAACTCTTGACTTTTCAATCAATAATCTTTCAAATGCCATCTGGATTATGTCTCTCTTTGGATTATTTATGAGCATTTTTCCTGCTGCAAACAGGATGGCAGAGTCGCCTGTCTCTGGCAAGAGGTCTGAAAGTTTCTACATGGTCTATTGAGGTCTTGCTGCCACCACCTTCTCCAGCACACACTTTTTTCTTTTTTGTTTTTTCTTAAAAGGCTGGTCTAGTGACATGTCAGACAACCTCAGGGTATGGTTCTGACAGTTAAAAAGAAAACTGTACTTCCACGGTGAAATCAATCTGATGCTTGCATTTACAGGTTCCCTGAAAATATTGCCATATTCATATATGCTCAGTAGACCCTGGCCCAGTGTCGCCCGCCCACCAAAGAGGAAATGCGCGTTCAACGGAAGCACGGTACCCATGACCTTGAGGACGCTTCTGAGGGCTGATGGGAGAAATTCCCTGACATTCCTTTTAGAAGGAAGCTGGTGTTTGCTGAATGCCTTCTAACCACTCAGCTAGCTTCTTCAGAAGGGATGAATCATGTGTTTTCACTTTTCAATGACCCGGGAGGTGGGAATCCTTATACTTATTTTGCAGGTGAGAAAACTGAAGGCACAGTGAGGTTAAATAACTCACCCAAGGCTACATGCATAGTAGTCTTGGCGGAGGGAGATTGGACCCAGGTCACTGACATCCTTCAGAGCCGTGCTCACCAAAGTGTCCTTTTGATATGAATCACCTCAGGCCCTGGTTAAACATATAATAATGCATTGTCCAGACTGGGATGATTTTGAGTGAGAAAGGGGGTGCTCTTCATAATCATGTTCACCATAATATCGTACATCCCAGACAACCAGGACATAAAGTGACTGGAGTTAAAAAGGTAAAATTCTGTGTCCTCGACCCACTGAATCAAATCTCTAATGAAGGGACTTGGACACTGTCTGTTTAATAAGCTTCCCAGATGACGTTCGTTGTTACAAAGTGGTCCCTGAATTGTGGTAGGCTACTTCAGAACCATCTACAGAGCTTATTAAAATACTATTTGGGGGGCCTAGCGCCCCTGTGTATTTACATTTGGTATGTCTGGTATGGGGCACAGAATTTTCCCTTTTTAACAAGGGTTTCTAATATTCTTGCTAAATTAAATAGTCGTTATCAACAAATAGGGACTGATCCTGAAATGTAGCCTTCCATTTTGTCACATATGGGGAGAGAGGAAAATCAACTTCACTCTTTTAAAAACTGTGTTATATTTTTGTGAAGAACGGAAGCAGAAAGAAGGAAAACCCTCTGCCACCCCCTGGCTGTCCTGTGACCTTGGGGCAAGTTCTTTTACTTCCCTGTGCCCTATTTTACTCACGTGTACAAAAGGAGTAGCAGTAGGAATATCCCGATTTAATTGGCTAACATGTAACTTACTAAGGATCATGCTTAGCGTATAGAAAGAGCTCCCTGAATGTAACCGCCGCTATGATTTTTACCTGTACTTGATTTTTCCCAACCTGCTCTGCAATTTTTATAGTCTCTTTTTCTCATTACATAGATAATTACTTTATTTGACTACAATGTAATATGTTTTCCAACGCTTAACCACTATACGGCCGCCTGACACCTGGCTACCTATGGCCACTCTGCTCAAAACCAATTTTGTGTAATTTTTGTGTAATTTTTCCTATTCCATCTGACTTTGTCCTAAAATGTACAAGGGATAAGAATTTGCTAAAATAATGACGTGCTGAAAATTTGTAAGACTTGGTATCCTGAAACAGAAAAGGCCATCATTTAAAAGATTTCTTCAACATGCTTTATAATGGCTGTATAATATGCCATTGGAATACTTTAGTTAACCAATTATCTATTGTTGGATATTTAGGTGGCTTTGGTGTTTGGATACGATCATTATTTGTTGACTTGTTTGCTTGTTTTGATTAGCTATGATAATTTTCCCTAAATAAAGCCAAGAAAGGGATTTTGAATTTGGTAAATTTAATTCAGTTAGGACTGGAATCTGAAACGTAAGTAAGCAACTCATCCCCCACCCACTGCTGTGACTCAGGTCTCATCCTCTGTAACTCTCTTTCCCACCCCAATCAGTTCGAAGGAAACACAGGGCCAAGAATTGGCTAAAATGAATACTTACTCAACAATAAAAAAAACAATAATACTCTGAAAATGGAAAAAAAAATGGGTCACTCTTTGTTTAATGGCAAAGAACTATATAAAGGCTTTCTCTTTCATGTAGAAATCCAAGTAATGCCTTCTCAGGCTTTAGTGTTCAACTTCAAGGAAGGTAGAAAGATTTTTAAACAGGATGTACTGTTTCTGTCTTATACTATGTGGCCAAAAAAAAAAAAAGTCACAGCAGATCTAAACTAGAGGACATGTGTCTTCTTCCTGTGTGTGTCCTATTACCCCATATGAATAGTATATAGTTATAATATTATATATTTATAGTAGACAGAGCCCGAAAACAATGTGGCACATTTCTGATGTTTAAACACCCAAATCCCATACTTTTGCACAGTTTACGTCCTAGGAAGAAATGACAAATGATGCTCTTAGTATTCGACAAGACTTATTAACCTGCTGTCAAAATAATCCCACTAGCTTTTTTTTTTTTTTTTTTTTTAAAGCTCACAAATGAAATGAGACCAAAGCACGACTCAGTGAAGCTCTCAGAGGCGCACGCACCTGGATGAATCCAGACTCCGCCATGTAGCAGCTGTGTGACATCAAGCAGGTTCTAAACCCAGCACCCGGTATGGGATCTCACTCTGAGAGAGCTCTCGACAAACGGTTCCTGCTATCGTCACAAACTGGCCAGGTTACATCACTGGCTGAGCTACCTGCAGCCACATGGAACCTCCATGTGGAAGACGGGTCCTTGCTAGAGGTCTGTCCCCTTCCATTTCGTTTGACTGCAGCTACGTGGACAACCGTCTGGGTGTGCAGGAGTAAGTGTGAGGGGTGTGCAGAGCCCCAGGCTCCCTCTGGCAGGGCTCTGCCTTCCAGAGAGCTCACCCCCGTCCCAGCCGGCAGACGTGAACTGCAAGCCGGGAATGCTGCTCGTCACATTTGCATAGCATGTGAGAGTTGTCAAGGAGCATCAGCTCCAAGCCCAGAGCGAAGCGGTCCCCTGGATCCGTTTTAATGGGCATCGGTGACTTTTGTCCTTGCGTGGCTGGAGTACATCTTCCGTGACACTGCTCCCAGCCTTCCCTATTACCGAGAAAAGTTCTTGCGCTTCACACGCACCGAGCAGGGAACAAAGGCGGCAGGGGAAGTGTCAGAGAGACGTGTGAGCCAGGTTTAAAAATGATATGCTGCTGGCAGTCAGCTCTGCCGGGCTGGGGACAGGCTGGCTATTAGAAAGGTCCACAGAGGTTGCACCAGCAGCTGAAACTCCAGTTCTGCTCGCCCTGCGCCCCATGTCCCCGAACTTCCCGGGCCAAGAGTTTGGGGAATCTCCCTCTTTGCTTGCCCTGCACCCCATGTCCCCGAACTTCCCGGGCCAAGAGTTTGGGGAATCTCCCTCTTTGCTCGCCCTGCACCCCATGTCCCCGAACTCCCCGGGCCAAGAGTTTGGGGAATCTCCTCTCTTAACTTCCTATCTTCCGCTCCCAAGCGGGCCACCGTCATCCACCAGTGAACAGTGGTTCTTGCATCCCGGGCAAGAGCTGCAGGTCAAATGCAATCACCCTTTTCCTTCGCACTGGAGCAAAAAGCCATCTGTATAGATATATAATTTTGAGATTAGGAAATGAAGGAGATCCACCCTTTATTTCTTTTTCATATTGTCCTCTCAAGGATGTCTCTAGTTGCATAGTTTGATCCTTTTTCCTCTCCCCAGCACCAACATTAGCGTGACCTTTTCCTGCTAATTGGAAAAATCTTACGGAAATAAACCCTGTCAGAAAATGAGAAGTGACTCCCCCTTTGGATGGCCAAACGACCTCAGAGGGGGAAAGAAGTTCTGAATTCCCGTTCCTTTTGCACACACTGCAAAATCTTTATGACTTCAGAGAGCCTTGAAGCTCGGTAATGCCCCTCCAGTGCAAAGAGGAGTAAATAAATTTCTTCTTATGACCACTTTGGAGAAACACACAAGCAGATTTACTCAGCAGGGATGGATAGTGGACAGGATAATGAAGAGAGAATAAGAATATGATCGGGGTTTACAGCCTCTTCTGTCTCTTTAAAGGGTTTTAATCCTTCAGAAACAGGATACGGGGTCCATTTCCTTAAAGATACAGTATCCCTTCTGGGACGAGTCATGTTATAAAAAGCTAAGATGTAACATCTATCTTGCAATATTGATTGGAACTTTAGTGTGTGATAAAAGGGGTTGAACCTGAAGGGGAAAAGGGGCAAAAAAGGCAAGCGGGAATCACTCTTTGAAGAATTCAAAGGGTCACGATAATATCAGGCCGAACTTGAACGACAGAGAAAACAAAAGCACCCATTGGGCCGGTGACAGTCACCGCCCGAGCTGGATGATTGGGGCGGGTTTCGGGCACAACTGATTCACCTCCGCCAGGAAATGAGTGTTGTTTCGAAAGCGAGTCTGATGATTCGGATGGGACATTCCGATGATGCCCTCACACGGACCCCAAGTGAATCAGGCCAGATATTCTGATCCACTGCCACTTCACTGCTGTCGATTTGGGTGACTCTCCTGTGCGTCCCCCCGGTGGAGCTGAGCCATCGCTCTCACCCCAGGCGTGATCACTGGCTCCTTTCCCCGCAAACGAGGACACCTAACCTGTGCTGGGCGTTCACTATGCTCTGCATACGAGGTAGTCTCTCAATCCTCATAGTAATTTTAGTGGCAAGGTTATTAACCCCAGCGGAGGGACCAGGAAAAGGAGGCTCAGAGAGGTCCTGCGTCTTGTCCAAGAACACACAGCTTGAAAGGGGCAGAGCTGGGATTCCAACCCAGGTCTGCCTGAATCTGAAACGCATGCTCTCTCCCACTCATCATGCCCAGATCAGGCTCCTAAGAGGGATCTGAGGTTGCGCTCCTGTGATTCGGCTCCCGATACCCTACGTCCTTCTACGAACCCCTGATGTCCTTTCCGATTTGATGTCCTTACCGATTTGCACCAAGTGTCGCCCAGCACTGTAGGGTGTTTAGCTAGATGCCCGCAGCACACACCTCCCATCCAGGTGTGACAACCAAAAATATTTTCCCACATTGCCGCATGTCCGGCTGTGGAGTACAATAATTTGAAAAACACAGAAAGAGAGAATCGGATGGGATACGGGTATAAAGATATAGTGTCTCAAATGTGGGGTATTAAGATATGCCATGATTATAAGGCAAAATGTGGAACCCTTGCCCTATAACTAATGTCAAGGACGAGAGAGAGAGAGAGAGAGAGGGAGAGAGGGAGAGAGGGAGAGAGGGAGAGAGGGAGAGAGGGAGAGAGGGAGAGAGGGAGAGAGGGAGAGAGAGAGGGAGAGAGGGAGAGAGGGAGAGAGGGAGAGGGAGAAGGAGAGAGAGAGGGAGAGGGAGAGAGAGAGAAGAGAAAGCAAATGTCAGGCTTCTGTGACCCCATCTAACCTAACAAATCTAAGGATCATATAGCAAAATCTAAGTGGAAATAATAAAACATGCAAACTCACAGAGAAATTTTTCAAAGTATGTTGAGGTTATGAGACTGGAAGTGTTGTGTGCATAACTGTTACTCACTCGACGGCACGAATCTTACTACAGAAAGTGATGCCCAAACTGATAAAACTGGAGATGACAGATGCCAACGGCGGGGGGTGGGGGGTCGTCTGCGTCTGGTGTACGTCGGGTCCTGCCGGGAGCCCTGCCTTCTCTTGGTCCTTCCAAGAGCCCTGTAAGGTGGGCCCTCATCTCTCTCCCTTTCCAGAGGGGGCAACCGAGCTTCTGGGAGGGCGAGGAACTCATTTGAGATTATTCAGTCAGTCTGTGGCAGAGCCAGGATGGAAATCAGAATCTTTCAGACAACGGTCCTAACTCCTGGGGCCCCCAAAGGGAAAAAGAAGTTGGCCTCCAGCTCTTACTTATAGCATCTCGTGGATGGGAGTGATCATTTGTTCACATCCTCGGCCATCCTTCGGTTTTCTAGACCTGCAAGGTCTAGAGAATCTAAAGGATCCTCGTATACCTTTTAGGGTGCCATGGCCTTCAAGAAAGCCAGAGACGCGTGAGGGTAAAGATGCACACAGATCATCTCAGTGCAAGGTGGAGCGTGCAACGCAGGAGCACAAGAGGAGCCTGGGGGCAAAAGACAAGGTGCAGAGGTCCCGGGATGCGTGTGTGGCTGTTACGTGTGCTGGGTGAAGGTCACACGTGCAAGTGGCATCTTTTGGCCAAGGCGGAAGGTGGGTAGGAGCGGGTCAGGGATATTTCGCAGGAGAGGGAATGGTGACTGAGTTCTGAAGGGTGAAAAGCTCTGAGGCTCAAGAGAGAGGAGTAGGGAAGCTGTGGCCAGCAAACAAACCAAGAGGTATAAAAGTCAGGTTTGGGAGAGAGGGAGGAATTAACAAGCATTCTGACAGCTTCCTTCTCTTCGCAGGAGCAAAAGGGGTTGGGAGGCGGGGAGGGTAAGTAGCAGCTGCGATGCCCCATTTTATGCACATTTTTCCAAGGAAAAACGGTCCTTGGAAACAGTGTCCTCTCTCTGGGGCGTTTTTATCCGGTCTTTTCCACTTTGAGTGGGATTTCTACGCCATCCTAGTGCCTGGACCCGTGGGAAAGACAAAGCTGTCTCAGAAGTAAGAGGAATTAAATTTCTTCTGGGGGGAAAAAAACAAGGAAAGGGAAAAACCCTACAAAACAAACCATGTGGATAAGAAATCCAGAAAGTGTCAGATTGGCGGGGCGGGGGTTGGCGGGGGGAACGAACAGTGGAGGAGAGAGCCCAGGAGCTGACAGAGCTCTGGGGAAAGGGAAAAAAATCCTATTTGGGAAACCGTCAGAAATTGTTTCATAACATTTTAAAACCAAAGTTGGCTCTAATATAAAAGATTTCTCTTTTCTTGATAAGATTACCTTCTCCCCCGCAACCATTTCGACAGCGCTAAAATAATCTTTACTTTAGGACAGTTAATCCAAAGTCTGTCTTCTTGAAGGATCCTTATTAAAACTCCTGCAGGCGCTGGCGGTGCTTGGAGCTGTCTCCCCAATATTTCACAACCTTTCCTCCTGGAAAACACATCCCACGTTCTGAAAATAGAATCCAATCTCTGGCTGGAGTAGTTGGTGGGGCAGGGAGTTGAATTCTGGGCACGAAGAAGGCAAGGGGGGCTTAGCCAAGGCCCTGCTAGGGCTGGGATCTGGGTATCCCCGGAGATGGGGGAGAAAAGGGACAGCGGGAGGGGATATGTCCAACCATCACCTTCCTTCTGGCCTCTCAGTTCTTTTAAATCCTTAGAAGCCTCCACATTTAAGGGAGTCCTGTCCCAGAGGGAAAGGCAGAGCCCAGGGGAGGCCGATGAGAGCCCCCCACAGGTTCAAGGGGGTGGTTCCAGATCCTTCCATGGCTATGGAACTCTGACACCGCAGGGCCGCAAGAGAAGGGCGCCTGGAATTCGGTGCTGGAGGACATGAGTTGGACCCCCAGGTCTGCCATCCTGTCTGGCCTCGTCCTCCATGAACTAAGTCCTAGCTCCTTGATCATTTTGATAGTTTAATGAGAAAAGCACACAGTAGGGACTCAAATATGATTTGTCACTCTAAACTGAAGTGTTTCTAGCTCCCAAGAAGTAGTTGGAAAAATCATGCCAAAGATTTTGGCACTGTCTCCCCCTGTGGCAGCCCATGCTGAACTTTGGAATTTGGCAGGGAGAGCCAAAATTCAGGGGAGTCAACTATGTTGCCTCCATCGAAGTGGCAGTGGAGGGGTGGGGTCCCCAGCAGTGGCTGAGGTCCTACGTCTTGAGCAACCAGTCGCTCTGTTCATATTCCCAAAGCGAGATGAAGTTCTGGATCGAAATCACAGGAGTATCAAAGAAGAACCCCAAGCAACCAGCTTCTTAAGGTTCTTTGCCACAGCTACTATTTCTAGGGAATTCTCCACGCCCCGCTCCTTCCTCCTCGGACCCATGTCTCCACACACATACACATTCATACACATGCACATATAGGACAGAACATACGCTTACACAAGCAGGCATGCACACGCACACATACAGTGGCACTCCAATACACGATCACCTACACACTCGCACATATGTATGAGCACATGATCATTCACGCACACTCGCTATACGCTCACAAATGCCTGCATCCACCAGTCACGTGCAACACACTCAGCTGTGCACACGAACTAACTTTCACACGTGCACGCACACCCAAGAACACACACACACAGACACACACACACACACACACACACACAGCATGTCTCTCCAAAACCCAATTCTTCTTGCAAGCTCTCAGTTTTAACTGAGGAGCAGGAAATCGTCAGGTCACACCATCATCTTTTCAGATGTCTGATCCAGCCCGACCGCTTGCTGGTTTAGAAGCAGTCAACGCAAGTGGCCTTAATGGGCATAAGTCTTTCACTAACGCTTCTGCTGTGGAACCTTCGTAACTTAATTGGAAGGATACCCGAGGCTTGCTCCCTACCCGCCTCGCCTGCTTCCCACATCGTCTACCTTGTGCCTCATGTTTTTTCAGCCTGGGGCCACATTTCCCAGGGAATCACGTCTCCGTGCCTCTGAGTCTGTTTTTCTGCCTCTTCCTTGCCCAACGGGCAAGCTACACCTTATTCCTGCAGCATTTGCTGGACAGTCATTCACTGAGTGCCTCCCACATGCCAGATTCTGAGCTGGGTGTAGGTGTGCAGCAGGGGATGCGGGAAGAGCTAATACAGAGCTATCACTGCCCTCAAACTCACAGCTCTTTGTGGCTTAGCTTCAAACCTCACTTCTTCTTGGAAGGCTCCCATGATGACTTCTCTCCCTGCCCAGGTAAAGGCAGTCACTTCTTAAGGATTCCTGTTACCTCCACTACTACAAACCAACTCATGTTTTTCGCCCCTGACCCTGGTGCTTCTTCAGTGTTCCCTACATGCCAGAGGGCCGCTCCACCTGCCAAGTGCATAAGGCGATCCCTGGGGGCCACTCTTGACCCCTCCCTCTCCCTCCTTGATCACCTCCGATCGCCTGCAGTCCTAAGCCTGTTACCTCCTAAGTCGCTCTCATATTTACCCTTCTCTCCATCTCCATCACCATCCTCCTAGTCTAAGCCACCATCTCGTGCCTGGACTCTTGCAGTAGACTCCTAATTACTCGGCCTGTTTCCTGTAGTTCCACCCTCTCACAGCAGCCAGGGCAAGTTTTTGAAATTATTAAGGTGACGGCTTGGCCGACCTGCCCTTAACTACCCTCCCCCCCGACCCCACTTCTATCATCCACACTGCTGATTTCCCATGGCTCTGATGTTATATACTAAGACCATCTACCTCGGCAACCCTGACCCACACCACGCACCCTCCCACTCTTTGCAGTGTTGTTTTAGTTCCTTCTAACCCCACAGGGCCTTTGCACATGAGGTTCCCTCTGTCTGGGACACTCCCTTTCCCCTGCTGATAACCTTGCTTTCCATCGGTTCTCAGTTTAATTATTACCTTTGCAGGGGAGCCTTCCTGAACCTCAGGACTTAATCATTTCACCCTCATAAAAGTCCTGACTGCTGTTGGGTCCAAGGCCACATCACAGTGTTCTTGGGCCCTGGGTGCTCTGGCATCTGTGAATCCCTTTCTCCACCGAGAAACATTTTTAAATAGATTTAAAATCGGTATACAGGTAAATGTTATCCAGGCTGGATTCATCATTATGTAATCATTAGACACATTTTTTTCTCTTGCTTTTAAAAGAAACTTTAAAAATCAAAACATGTTCACGGGCCCCTAGAATTCTCGTCGGCACTGGGCCTCCAGTTTCTGACCGATATGTTGGCACTGCTGGGCCACCCTTGTCTGAGCTTGGCATAGGCGAAAGTTTATGGTTAAGAGTGACTTTCCTAATTGACGTCAGTCTCCGTCATCACACCATGAGGAGCGGGGCCACATCTGTCACCACACTATCGACTCGGCAGCAGCTAGCGGGGCCCAGTGGTTCCCCCAGTGAGCACCCAGGAAACAGCTGTTGGAGGGGCGTATGATGCGCTGGCACCCCCTCTACCGGATGCTGAGCCGTGCGTGAGCGGGCAGGGAAACACTCTCCTCTCCTCCCGGGGTCTGACAAGCTCCACATACAGGGGGATGGATGCGTCCCCCTCGTACGAAGCCCTGCTGGCCTCAGTGGGGGTCCGCATGCCCGGCTCCTAAACGGCCAACCCGCCCTGGGCTGGGGCTGCTGAGCAGGACGCGTGGTCTGAGTGCAGGCACGCTCCAAAGCATCGCTCTTGGACACCACAGGCAGGAATGCAAATGGCCAATGTGCAGACACCGTCACCTCACCGCCAGCGACACCTCTCGGGTATGTGGAAGGAACTGGAGGTGGCCGTTCCAGGGCACAGCTGCCTCAGTTTACAGCTCCCGCCCATGTGGGAAGGGGCAGCAAGACCAGTGCCCGGGAGCCCTGTCCGCCCACAGCTAAACTGTGTGCTTTTCAAGTCCCTGCCATGTGATGAGAGCTGGGCTTCTGGAGGCGGAGGATCCCGCCCGCCTGCTTGGACCCCAGGTGCGGGGGGCCGCCAGGGTGGCCACCCTCCCGGCAGGCTGCAGGGGGACATTCGCCAGGGGCAGCCCGTGTTCCCACAGGCGGGGGTACCAGGTTCACCAGTCGGAGCTCCAAGTGATGAGAACGTGACAGGCAGCTCGACCCTTGACCCCTCCCTGCTCACTGATCCCAAGCTGGGATTATTTTTAATTTTGATGACGTTCATGGGGGAGAAGGCAGCCCGACACAGCTATGTGATCCCATCCCACTCCGAAGATCTTGGCCGGGCCTGGGCACCTCATGAGGCAGCCTAGCTAGAGGAGTATTGGGGTCACATGAATCCCACCTCGAATGGTGCTCATAAAACCTGGACGAGTGACTTAACGTTTTTGTGAAAATGAAAAGAGATAATGTAGACGGAGAGTGTATATATGCCTGGTACACAGAAGCAGTGGATGCCGCTGCTGTGAACTTTTACGTGGTCTGGTTCGCCGTGAAACAAGAGAGCCTCTCTAATCGTAAAGCCCGCGTCGGCTCCTAGATTCTCAGAGTTTTTGCTCTGGAACCCAGTTCTGGGGAGTCCGAGATCTCGGCAGCCCAAGAATCAGCCACCGGCCTGTCTGTTTGTTGCCAGGACGACCCAGAGGCTGCTCTCAGGCAAGGGGGATTTTCCCAGCAGGACCGGTCACTGCCACGAGCACCAGGACAGGCCACATCCCGCTGCTGAAGGCTTTGACAACATGCACTTTTTCAGGGAAGCCTGAATAAAGCAGAGGCGAGGCAGGAACGGAGCCAGGGCTCTAGGCCCACACGTGTCCCCGGAAGCTGGCAGGGAGACCGAGCCAGGTACACTGAGAGGCCGGCGTGAGTCTGGAAGTTGAACAAGCCTCCAGATTCCTGACCCTTCTCCCTCCATACATCTTCTAGTACACATCACCCCTGGCCGCCGTCACCGCCCTAGAAATGGAGGGTCAGGAGACTGTGTTAACACCATCACTTTCTTTCCTAAACCAGGTCATCTTGTTGCCCTACACCCCAAAGGCCACGGTGATAAATCTCCGCGTGAGAGCTCAGGAAGTGATGGTGGTATCAATTCGAGCTAAGCAGCTTACAGACAGTGGTATTTGCTAATAGTGACTTAACAGGAAGTTCTGGGGCACACCAAGAAGTGTCTTTGATAGGACACCGGTGTTTTGAGGCCATCCTTGCTGAAGAATCTTGTAGAAGAGAGGATTCTACACCCGGTTCACCGTCCTCCAAGTTCACCAGACCCTCCACTCAGCCACCTGGAGCTCATGCTTCCTGAGCTCGCGGGAGGGGTGATCCTGGGAGACAACACCAGCCACAATTCTCGTCCTTGGGATGCATCCAGCCAAGAAAGAGGATTCAGATAGCAATTAAATAATCACCCAAAGCAACCCCACATTGTTCCTGGGATGAGGGCTCCAGAGCGAGGCCACACCGATAACCCAGGTGCCCAGTTCTCACAGGGCATCTTAAGAAGAGACAGTGATACTCAGGAATCACTAGAGAAACAGGTGGCCAGGATGCTGCTGGATCCGACACCTGTTCCACACGTGGACCAGCTGCCAAGTAGAAGGACCTTAGCCTGAAGAAGGGAAGATGCTGGGATGTTGGGTTGCCATCTTAGGATGGGTGAAGGGTTGCTATTGATGGGGGAGGGAAATGGGCAGTGTCATTCTCAGTGGAACCAGAGGGAGGAGACTGAAGGTGGGTGGAAGAGAGCGGGAGTGACCCTCAGATTCACGTGAGGAACTTCTGACTCCTAACTCCTAGAATGGTTGCCTCAGGACAGGAACAGCCAAACCTAGAAGACATGTATGGTCTTGTTTCTGCCTCTGTGGCCACCCTGCCCCCATGCTTGTGATCAGCTCCAACGAGAAGGCTGGTCCATCCGCTTAGATGGCTCAGCCCATCCTCTGGAACCTGCTTGCCTCCTCCGTACCTCAATGTTCCTCTGTCAGCTTTCCTGGGGAGCCCCACCTGACCTTGTCTCCCATCTGCAGCCTCCCAAATGTCCTTAGATGATGCTCTTCTGGGATTGGTTGAGACACGGAGTGGCTAAAAGCATGGGCTCCGGAGGAAGACAAATACGAGATAAAATCTTGGCTTCAGCACTCTTTAGCCCCGTGGCCCTGTACAAATGGCTTCTCTGAGTCTGTTTCCTCCTCTGTAAAATGGGGGCAGGGAGTGGATGACACCAACCCTCTAGGACTTTGTGAGGCATGAGATGAGATCACGGGTGGATGGCCACAGGCTCTGGGGAATGATCTACTTTCATTTTTCTGAAACAGCAATGAACCAATTGGACCAGATTCTTTTTCTTTGTAGCCAGGAGCTTGGGGGCCAAGCTGACCCAACCTTGGGAGACCAGAGTAGGGCAAGTTTTGCCTCTTCTGCTTGTTTTACAAGTGCTATGGGCATTTCTATCAAATTGCAGAAAGGAGCCAGATCGGCTTTAAGGAGGCCTGGAGGGAGGAGAGCTTGGAATGCCCTGGACAGGGGAGCATAGCCAACCCAGCAGGGACGGCTCTGGAACATCCACCTGCCCTTTAACCAGAGGTGTGCTGGAGTGGCTCACGCCATGACAGCAAATCTCTTTCAAACTGTGCATTCGGTAATGTCACGTCGTTAGCCTGAAATTAGCTGTGGTGGAAGCATTTACACCATGGGAACTGGCAGAAGCTCCCCAACAGGGCCCCTCCACCCACCGAGACCTGGTAAGGAAACATTTCTCCAGCACAGCCCTGCCACCAACAGTCGGAAAAGAAAGGCCCAAGTCATGCGATTCCCCTTCAAAAATCTTCGCGTTCCCAAGGAAAAAGAATCAGTGGTGCTGGTGATTCACCAAACCCTACAGGAGCCTCTGTCTCACGTTGCTATGAACAAAGAACTTGTCTGGCCGAGTTTGCACCAAGGACCTGTGTGTCTCTCTCTGTTGTCTGCTCACTCGAGAAGCACACGGTGCCTGCCCCGGTAGTCACTTAACCTTCAACTACCAGCATCGTGAGAGAGTACTTGGAACCCCTCCTCGGGGTGTACCCAGAAGAAGGCAGGACGTACCCATGACCGGGAACAGGCAGCACCGCTGAAGCCAGGAGCCTGGCCGGAGCCTCTCCCTAATTTACCATTTCCTTATAGGGACCGGAGGAGCCCAGGCATGGTGCTGAAGTTTGATTAGTAATAAGAACAGAGCATCTTAACCTCTAACATTTAGCACTCTCCCCCGATCGAATTACTGATCTCTATCTGGGCGAGCCTTGCTAGCCGGCTGCCTGGGAACATTACACCTCTCTAAAAGCTGTCCGTCTCTGTCACTGCCTTTGCACAATGGAGCCCATAGCTATTTTTAAAGGACTGTGTCACCTTTCAAGAGAAATTGTGTCTGCTCGGAAGATTGACTTTACTTTTTTTTTTTTTTGAAGTTGGGTGCTTAATCCCCCATAAGCAGACATTGTTTAGATTTTTAATCTTAGAGAGACTATGGAAGGATTGAGAAAAATACAAGCATTGCCAAATGTCTCTGTTGTGTGTGGCAAGGAAAGGAATGGAATACAAGCGACGTGTGTACTGGAACTATGGGGTAGCAAGCATTTGAGTGGGATAACCACTATTTTGTTTAATCCTGTCCCCAAAATTCTGCGAGATAGGGGCTGTTAATCCCATTCACAGATGATTCCACTGAACATGGTGGACCCTGGAAATACACTCCCTGGGTTTATAATCTCGGCTTGACTTGGAGACCACTTTCTAACTGTGACCCTAGGCTTCAGTTTTCTCCTCTTTGAAATGGTGATATTAACACTGCTTACGTCATCATCAAGTCACTGAGAGAATTCAATGAGCAAATCCAATTTAAGTATTTAGCTGAGTGCCTTGAACACAGTAAGTGGCCCATACGTGCGGGGCCTGTTTTGGAGGGTAGGATCTAGGGACTAGTTTTCAGGCTTTTTTACTGAAACCTTCGCTCCGATGAATTCTCACCTTGCAACGTGAGGCTCTCCACTTTCCAGAGGGAGGTAACCGTGCTCACCTCAATGGATTTTTTTTTTTTGTTAAAAGGTTTAAATTAAGATCCTTCAAGTGTTTGGCTCGGCACCCAGCGCATGCAAAGTTCTCACCACATGATTGCTATTTCTTAGTCATCGTTAGAAACAGTCTTATCATGAAGAAACCGAGATTTAGAAAGTTTTGGGTGAACTATGGACGTACAAGGCAGGTTGGCAGAGTGGAAAAAGAATGTTCTGGAAGACCTGACAAAGGCAGAGGAGGTGGTCAAGTTAGATGCAGTGAGTCAGACTGTAAAAACCACCGATGAGGTTCTGGACTGCGTGCCCTTAAGTTCTCCTCTTTAAAGAAAAAGTAGAACTATAATTCAAAAAGATAGATTCACCTCTATGTTTAAAGCAGCATTATTTACAATAGCCAAGACATGGAAACGACCTAAATGGCCATCAAGAGATGAATGGCTAAAGAAGGTCTGGTACATACATACAACGGAATATTACTCAGTCGTAAAGAAGAATGAAATAATGCCATTTGCAGCAACATGGATGCAGCTAGAGATTACCATACTAAGTGAAGTAAGTCAGACAGAGAAAGACAAATACCATGTGATATCACTTCTATGTGGAATCTAAAATATGACACAAATGAACCTAGCTGCGAAACAAGGGCAGACTCAGGGACACAGACAACAGACATGTGGTTGCCAAGGGGGAGGGGGTTGGGGGAGGGATGGAGTGGGAGGTTGGGGGGAGCAGATGTGAGCTTTTATATACAGAATGGATAAACAACAAGGTCCTACTGTACAGCACAGAGAACTATGTTTAGTATCCTATGACGAACCATAATGGAAAAGAACTTATAAAAAAGGAATGCATATGTATGTATAACTGAATCACTTTGCAGTACAGCAGTAATTAACACAACATTGTAAATCAACTATACTTCAATTAAAAAAAAAAAGAAAGGAAGAAAGTGAAACTCCAAGTTACAGATGACGCATTATAGGTGTGCTGTACCCAAGGACCACACAGGTCTCTGTCACAGCCCTGCTTAGAGCAACTGATCTTGTTAGCCTTGCAGAGGGACTTTGTATTCACTGCGAACCCATTCCAGCTTCAAGAAATGCTCCTGTATCTTCCATTACGGCCCAGTCTGGGTTCCTCAAAGAGAGGGAACATGCAGGGCAGAAGAGGAGGCCAGTTGAGTTTATCTGAATATCTCTTAAGTCACTTAGGAAGTTCCCAACTCAAAATAAGACATTAGGAAGGCCAAGATCAACAGGAGAGGGCGTAGGGGGTGCCGGGCCCTTGAGGATTCTCAGCTCAATGAGGAGACATATGAAAATAATTCTAATACAGTGAGATTGGTACTTACATGGAGGCCTGGTAAAGTCTGTGGGAGCGTAAAGGAAGGAAGGAAGGGTTAACTCTGCCTGGGCAGGCTGAGGCAAGACTTCAAAATAGAGAGGAGATTTGAGACGTGTTGTCCAGGGTGACGAGAAGCTCACTAGACGGAAAGGCATCTAAGCCAGGGAACAGAAAGAACAAATGCCTGCAGGGTGAAAGGAGAGTGTGAGGAACTGGGGAATGGCAAGCACGCCAGTACGGGTCCACGTACCACCTCCCGTGTTGACTGCTGGACTTCCAGAGTCTAGTATGGTGCCTGGGATGGACATGCAGCTTGGTAAATATCTATTAGAGGAAGGACGGATTGGATGGCTCTTCATTATACTTTAAGATTAGGAGGCCGAGCTCTCCTCTTAGAAATGCTATAGGCTTTGCCTCTACCGCAGTTTTTTGTTTTGGGTTTTTGGGTGTTCTTTTCTTTGGCAGGGGGAGTTGTCATGAGTTATCTCAGGCGGGCTCACTTGTATTGTATGTCTGTGGATTGGTTGGGAGCTGGCCGACAGAGGCTCCAAATGTCTTTATTTCCCCATCTTCACAATGACGTCATCCTACCCAGAGACCAGTTATCTCTCAGGGGAGAAGTTTCTTATAACCATGAAACTTTTGATGAAGTACCTGTTCCTTCAGAGTTACTCAGTGGGTACTAATTCCAACCAAGAACACTAAAGCCGTACTTTTCAAGATAAGCCCCTGGACTGAGTTTAAGGACTCGTCAGTCTGTGCAGACTTGACCTGTTGGGAGTAACTGACTCTTTCAATAACTGTGACCTGATCTGCCCTACCCAAGTCAACTTTCTTTATAATGCACATATTTCCACCAACAAATGTGTTTTTTTTTGTTGTTTTTTTTTTGTGGTACGCGGGCCTCTCACTGCTGTGGCCTCTCCCGCTGCAGAGCACAGGCTCTGGACGCGCAGGCTCAGCGGCCATGGCTCACGGGCCCAGGCGCTCCGCGGCATGTGGGATCCTGCCGGACCGGGGGCACGAACCCGCGTCCCCTGCATTGACAGAAAGACTCTCAACCACTGCGCCACCAGGGAAGCCCAAATGTTTAACTTTGAGATCTCCTTTTCATCCTGGTTTCCCTGTAAAGACCATTTAAGGTGTTGTTGTGTTTTTCCTTTAGCAAAATAAATACTTGTTTATTGCTGCCAAGAATACCCCTGGGTTACCAGCTGTCATTCTCATGGTGACAGGCTTTGCCAGAGCCTGGGAGTAGTGTCAGGACATTAGTACCTCAAGGAAGGAGACTAGGCAAACTTAAGTCAGCTGGAAGAGCGTCAACCTTAAAAAAAATAAATAACCGCAGGCCAGGCTCTCATGGCACCAAAGGTCTTTCGGTAACTTAAGGTAGAAATTAGAAGTTAAGAGTATAGGCAGGGCAGGGCCAGATTGCCCACGTTCAAATCTCAAGTTGACCCTTTATTGGCTTTTGTGACCTTGGGTAAGTCTCGGAAACTTTCTAAGTCTTATTTCCTTTAGCAGAAAAATTGGATCAATGATGATGATAATAATAATGCTGATGACGTGCAATTAGGGATTTTCCCACACTTTGAGTTTTCCTGAAGTTCTAGACATGTGGTGAGACTGTCCTTTCCTGTCCCCTGAAGTTAGGTAAAGTCATGTGACTTGCTTTGATCAATAAAACGTAAGTAGAAGTAAAGGGTGTTTCTTTTCTGATGGAAGCCTGAGAATCAGGATGGAATTTTCCCTGTCTTCTTTCCCTCTCCTCTCATCACTGGTAACTTCCAGATGGGGTTCCCAGTGAGAGGATGGGGTCCTGGAGTGAGAAAGATGTGGAACCAGAGACCGCCCCGTGCTGACCCACTGCCCAAGCAGCGTGAGCAAGAAATAAGCCAGTGTTTACTTAAGCCATTGAGATTTGGGCTTGTCTGTTATGTCGGCGTGGCCTGGCCCGTACGGGCTCTGAAAAAGACTTCCTGAGCTCATGTGTAGAAAGAACAACTCATAGCGCCTGGCACGTAACAAGTGCCCCATAAATATTAGTTGCCGTTGTTCTTTTTCCTGAGGAACAGGTACCTCATCAAACGTTTCATGGTTATAAGAAACTTCTCCCCTGTGAGATAACTGGTCTCTGGGTAGGATGACGTCATCGTGAAGACGGGGAAATAATTCTAGTTAATTTAAATTCACGTGCACGAAAATGCAACGAAATACTCAAGAACTTTCCCCCTCTATCTGATGGAGAAAAATTTCCCCCTAATCATTCATTCTCGTCTGCGCTTTGATTCTCCCCGAGAGCAGAGAGCAGCCAGGTCTGCCATCTCCTGCACTGTGAATCAGGTTTCTCCTGCACGTGGAAGAGTTCTCCTCCTGCTGTCAATTCTGTGGGTGCTTCGCTTTGCCGAGTGCCGACCTCCCTGGAGAGGGCAGCTCCCCAGCCTGCTGCTCACTCAGGTGATCACCTTGTCATTGTGCCTTCTCTCCTAGCAGTGCTGGGGGAGGCCTGGGGGGGGGGGGGCTCCCTTCCTTGACTCGGAAGACTGCACTTACCACCTGGAGGGCCGAGGGCAGCGAGAAAGCCAAGCTAGGGGCCGCCTGTCTGCAATCAGAACAGACTCGCTGGGGTCTAGGTCTTGCAGCCAAGCTAGCGCTTTAGAAAGTCTTATTTTACCTCTAACGTGTAAGCACGTGAAGAAGTCTTAGACTGAAAAGATGTGACATCCATAGAGACAGTCAAGGGGTCAACACACGGGAAAGAAAGAGGGGGGGGGTTACCACATATGAAGCCCCAGCTAAGCAGGACGCTTACAATTTCTCATCTCATAGGAGAGTGACCCTCCTTATCAAAATAACTTAAGCACCGTTGAGACCGAGTATGAGTTCCTTTCCCAAACTTACACGCATGAACTCATGACCTTCTCACGCTAACTCCGCTAGAGATGTATTATCAATTTTTGCCCCTTTTACAAATAAAGAAATTGAAGGTTCCAGGGGGCTAAGCAGCCCAAGGTCACCCAGCCAGCGATCAGCGGGACTAAGGTTCCAGCCCAGGCGTATCAACCTCGAAAGCCATTCCGCATCCGCTATGCCCAGCTTTGACTTCTTCTAGATTTCCTAATTATAATAATTATCTGGGAACTTGTAAAAGCAAAGCAAAAACAAACAAACCAACCCCAAAAAACAAAAGAAAACAAAACCCACAAGCTCCTCTTAAGAGATTCGGATTCCGGATATCTATGGCAGGGCCAGGAATCTGAGTTTTTAGAAAGTTCCCCAGGCGAGTTTAGGCTTCACTGGATTGCAGGGCTGGCTTCATGAACAAGCAACCTGTATAGTCACCCGGAGCCCCACACTCGGTCAGCAGGATCCTCAGTGTGGTTTCATGCTGTCACTGTCCCCAAATGCCTGATAATTTTCTCTCTGAACTTGTTCTAAGTGAAGTCCCATGGGACAATGAAGCCTGCACGTGAGCAGAAGAGATGTACAGTGTGTGTGTGTCCCCTGATGCTTGCCCCCCCATTTGCATATCGCATTTTCACTGCCCGGAGTGCACAGAATTCCAGGGGGCCCAGCATGCGTGGGGGTTCAGGGAGACTCAAAGCCAAGTACAGGGTAAGTACATTACATCTACTACTGAGTATCAAGTGAGGGAGCGACAGCCGCAGCGGGCCACGCTTTCCATTCAAACCAGAACTGGCTTTGAACACAGAAAGAACGTCACGGCATTCTAAGAAACGCGAGTGACCAAGGGGCCCTAGCATATCCCGTCTTTCTTACTCATGTTACTTCCCTGTGTTAGGCAACCACTTGGGATGAAAATGATGACAGAGGAGGAAAGGGAAAGATTGGGCAGCCCGGAGTTCCTTTTCCTTTCTTCAGTAAGCCAGAGGTAGAGTGTTGGTGGAAAGTACACATATCAAGAAGTGGGATAAAGACAGTTGAGTTTCGTACAGCGTGTCCACTGGCCCGATAAGGATGAAGCCCACGTGCCTGTGTGAGCTACGAGATACGAACTATGCAACTTTGGCAATTTCATAGGAGTTAAACGCTTTTACATTTGCATTTTAAAATGGGATTGCATGATACAATGGTAAACATTAAAAGTCATCCTAATAGGAAGGAAGGAAGGAAGGGAGGGAGGGAGAGAGGGAGGGAGGGAGAGAGGGAATAGAGGAGGGAAGGGTGTTCAAAATAGAAAGTGCAGGGGCTTCCCTGGTGGCGCAGTGGTTGAGAGTCCGCCTGCCGATGCAGAGGACGCGGGCTCGTGCCCTGGTCTGGGAGGATCCCACATGCCGCAGAGCGGCTGGGCCCGTGAGCCATGGCCGCTGAGCCTGCGCGTCCGGAGCCTGCGCTCCGCAGCGGGAGAGGCCACGCCGGTGAGAGGTCCGCGTACCACAAAAAAAAAAAAAAAATAGAAAGTGCAGTTTTCTGGAAGCGTGCACCCCCCCAGAAGGGCTGCCACCACCCTCTCTCACGATCAGAGTCTCCACTGGCTCCAAGACACCTTGGAAACGCAAGGGCTTTCCCACCTTCCAGAGGCAGGACCTTGCCAGGAGGTAAGGACCTCAGCAACTCCACCGCTTCCTGGCCCTGCTACTACGGATCTACGCCCCGAGGGTCATCTTTACCATCTGCCGAACGGTGTTTCCAGCCCTGCCTTTAGGGAGACTGGGGGCGCTCGAGCTCGGAGAGCAGCTCGGAGAGCAGCGCCGTCCGACAGAACTCCCCGTGATGATGGAAACGCTGCCCAAGATGGTACTTAGCACTTGAAGGGTGGCCAGTGTGATCAAGGAACTGGATTTTAGCTTTGTTTAACTCTAGTTAACTTAAATTCACACGGCAAGAGCCACACACGCCCGGTGGCTACCATCTTGGACAGCACAGACCTAGTGAACGCAAAAGCCAAGTGGGTCGTAGGCCCTCAATAACCCAGCCCTTCGTTCCTTCTTTCACGCTGCTCCTGCAAGGCCTTCGTACAACCAGATACTTCTTAGGGTTCTTCAGCTCTCACAGGCCTTGCCAGAAACATGGTGCTTTCGGAAAAGGATAGAGTTTGAGCAGACACCAGCCCAGGCCAAACTGCGATGCTGTGTGTCCACATTTGTCCAACGAGTGACAACTGCAGAAAGATCGTGGCTGCCCGCGGGCCTGCTGCGAGGCTGGAGGCTTCCCAGCCTTCACGCTGCTCCCTGCCCTCCCAAAGAGGCAGCAGAGGGAGGAGAGCTTTGGCTCCAGAATGGAGCGCAGAGATCACTCAGGCTGGGAATCGTTTGGAGGGCCACGCCGGTTTCTGTCTTGTCTGGGAGCGGACTTGATCATTTCGCCAAAGCTCATTTTATAACAACTCCTGAATAAACCGCGAGCTCTTGAGGCTCCAGGTTTTGCCTGCTTAAAAGCATCCGTAAGAGAAGAGAATGGCATGCGTTAGGAGTAGAGAGCATGATGCTATCTAATTTTGAACAACTGAGACAAGGTCTCTAGGCCTTTCTTAGAGCTCTTCTTTGTTTGTTTGTTTTCCCTTAGAGCTCACAAGTCTAGGACTGTGCATTTCACAGAGCGATCCATGTGAGAGCAATGCTTTTCAGCACATGACTATGAGGAAAGTCATCTTGGTCCGTTTTCCCAAAGGAGACACAGAGGTATCTGTGAAGTACCTACGAAGTACCAGACAGGTGACTGGAAACATTACACCCCTTCTCAGAGTAGATGCTAAAGTCCTTTTCCAAATGCCACCGATATGGCCCCTGCTACCCTTTGTCTTCATCTCTTACTTTTTCTCCTTCCCTCTGCTCACTCCAGTCACAATGGCTAGCTGATGTTTCTGGACCATGCCACTCAGGCTCCTACCTCAGGACCTTTGCACATGCTCTTCTCTCTCATAGCCACATGACTGACTCCTTACATCTTTAGTCTCTGCTCACCTGTCAACTTCCCAGTTCCCAAAGAACAAGCCTTCTTTGACCTTCTCTCCCAATTTAAAATGGGAACCCCTCACCTCTCACTTTCTATCCCATATCCTGTTTACATTTCTACATTTGACATCTCACTTTTTAATGCACCATACTTTTTTTGGTTGGTTTATTTACTGTCTGTTTCCGCTGCTGGAAAACAGAATCCACAAAGTCTGGGAGTCTTCCCTGCTTTGTTCTCTGCTATGTCATCAGCACCTCGAACGATGCCGGGCACATAGTAGGAGCTCAAGAAATGTTTGTTAAATGCATGAATTCTCTCTCATTTAATCCTCATTATTAACTCTTTGCAGCTTTACAAATGAGGCAACTCGAGCTTAGAGCAGGTGATGAAGAAGGAGAACTAAGAAGGAAACACTCATTCAAGAATTCCTCCAACAGATAATTGTTGAGCATTCGCGCTATACTGGGCACTGGGCTACAGGAATGAACAAGACACGTGAGATCCCTGTCCGTATGGAACGAACGTTCTAGCGACTCCAGCGGTTCTCAGGAGTCAAGTTCAAGTCTGTCTCACCCCCAGGCCATGTTTTCCCACTGTGTGACACTGCCTCCTGTGTGCGGGCAAATATGATTGCATTCCAGAGGACTAGTTCTGCTTCTTCCTGAAGACAGGAGGATACGCTGTCATTCACACATCCTGAAAAAAGGGAGGAGGCGCATTTCCATGTTTAGCTCATTGATGCATCTGCAAGCCTTTTCTTTATTTTTCCTGCAGTGGCCTCAGGGATGCTGACACCCAAAACTGGCGAGTCTGTGTAGATGGAAATGACTTTGGAGAAACTGCAGCCCGGCCTCCCACTGACATTTGGAAAAGCAGTCATTCCGAAAGCAGCCTCAAATCTAAGGCCAGAGGGCAAGCCGACAGATCTCAGCCACTGCAAACGCATCCACCCTCCACGATGGATTTGAGGCTTGGCACACGGCACCCGGCTAATCTCAAATTGTGAAAGCTTCGGACACGAGCAGATTGCTCTGACCTGAGCCCCAGCTGGAGTGAAGCAATAACTTGAAAGGGAAGTGAAATTCAGCAAATGCCGGGCCTCCAGGTCATCAAAGATGGCCTCCTCCACAGGCGACCTCTCCCGACCTCCTGAAGCTGTTCTCTCATGAGGACTCCCTGGTAAATGGCATGGGGGTGACTCGGCTGCGAACCCGAAATAAAATGCTGATAAGAGGAGCTTGACTTACCCGCACGATTAAGTTACTGGGTCGCTGGGAAGTCTCTGTCTTCCCAAAGTTTCCTTCCCCAGGGGGTTACCTGGCAAAAGCATATTCGGCAATATGCTTTTCTACGTGGAAAAAGCAATGGTATTGAGACTTATCTTCGGGGCTGGGAAGAGGTGAGAAAATAACGTTGAAAGTTGGTTGTTTCTGAGCACTTCCTCTCTAGACCGAGACTGGAGATCACCTGGTGATAGTTATGGTGGACAAGGAGGGACGGGCAGAGTGAGCTGGTGTCAGAGACCAGAAGCCTTTACAATGCCCCAGCTCTGGAGCATTTGTTATGCAAGGTGGCCCACTGGCGATGATACTTTTGGACACACAGAGGTCCCACGTGGATCTCATCCTGCCCACGATGAAGTCTGTTCAGCGGCGGCCAGACTGTTCTTGTGCCCCTTGCAAGGGCTCACATCCGTCCCCCCTAAAGACCGGAGCATCTGTAAAAGGAGTGAGATGCAAGCAGGGCCGATGTCCTTCTGTTGTCATGGAAAGGCAGTACCATCTCTCCAGGATCTTAGGGTACGTGGTGGGGGGTCACTTTATCATCTCAGGTTCAATCCGTCAGTGAGTTCTGTTTTACGTGTTTGTTTTCTGCAAAGCATCTATCAGGTTCACTACTTCTCTGCTGTTATTCCTCGCTGTCTTGCCTGGACAACGGAAATCAACTCCTGAATCCGTCTCGCCCATTCCAAGCCCCCCCTCACTCTCTTTCCCCGTAATTCAGCCTCTACGTAGCGGCCACAGTTACCTTCCTACAGGGTATTCACTAAGTCACAACTCCCTGACGTCCCTCCAGCGACTTCTTGTCTGTGCCGGGTACCCACTGTATCACAGTCTACCCCCAAATGCAGTGGTTGAAAACCACCACGATTTTATCGTAGCTCTCAATTCCAGATGGGGCTCTGCTGGATGGTTTTTCTGCTTTATACCGAGTCAAGTGAGGTCACTCGAGGGTACGCAGCTGGTGGATGGCCCGGCTTGGAGGTTCTAGGATGGCTTCACTCACACAATTTGGTGCTTTGGTGGCGGTGGCTAGCGGGCTGGGCTCAGATGGGACTGCTGACTGGAGTGTCATCACCCCAAGCCTCCAGTCTTAAGGTCATCTGGCTTCTTACACAGCGCCTTAGGACTCCCAGGCAGGGTTTGAAAACAAGAAGCAGAAGCTGCCCCTCCCTGAGGCCAGGGATTAGAAGCTGGCACGCATCACTTCCGCCATACTGCAGTGCCCAAAGGTGACAGACCACCTCCCAGATTCAAAAGAAGGGGATGCGGATGCCAGCCCTCAGGGGTAATAAGAGCGTCCAGGAATAAGAGTGTAGCCGTCTTTAACTGGCCACACAGCCACACTCAGAAAGACATCCACTTCCTTGGCTGACCAACGAGGCCCTCATGACCAGCCCCTGACCGCCTTACACCATTTCCTTTCTTCCACTTCACCCTCCAGCCACATGGGACTCCTGCCTGAACCACAAACAAGCCAAACTCTTCCTTCTCACCTCAAAACTTCACTCGTCTGAAACACCCTTCCTCAAAAGCTTCCCACGCACGCTCCCCCTTGTTAGTGAGGACTGAGCTCTTGTGTCCTCTTTAGACGGATGGCCCTCACCAGCACATTCTCCCAGTGAGCCCCTGAACTCAGCCCACAACCGTGGAAGGCATCCAGACTAGAATGTTCTAGATGGTCAACAGCTTCCCTTTAGAGATGGAAAGAAAGAGCTAGTACTTGGGTTCCATAAGATGGTACAGAAAAAGCCCGAACGAACTTTTTGGCCAACACAGTACATGGCGCTAGGAAAGGAGAACAGACCTTGTTCTCGGACGAAGATGAGTTTAAGTGCTGCCTACTGCTGTGTTATTTACCACCGCACTTCCCCCCTCACCCCCCCAAAAAAATGCTTTACTTTTCCCACCTGTTAAACATGCATAAGCAACATTCACCTCCAAGGGCTGTCTCAAGAAAAAAGAATGAGATTGCCCACGTGTAAGCCTGGTATGGAGCACATATGCATAGTAAAGTTTCAATAGATCTTTGTTAAAAGAGAGAGAAAGGGTTTTTTCCCCGAGTACAAGGCCAATTGCAGACTATAATCTCCTTGTTACTAGACATTCTGGTTTAGTCTCTGAGTTCCAGATGTTTTTTCGTTGGTTGTTTTTTGGTTTTGCTTAATTTGAGAGTGGTCTTTTCTGCTTGTCCAGGTCAGAAAATTCACTGCATGCCATTTCTCAGGGGGAAGGTGAGGAAGGGGTAACTTGATCAGAGTAAACAAGCTTAGGAACTGCAGGAGCAAACACATAACTGGCAAGAAAGATTTTTTTAATAATAGATGTTTAAAAATGAATCCAAACAAGAGAAATAGACCCACTGAATAGGGATAAGTGTAATGTCGATCATGAACTGTGATATATGTCTGCTCTGAGACCAGCTTGACAAAAGGCCAAATTTTCTTAAAAGCATGTTAAAATATTAATAGATATCTGAAACAGTGTTCTTGCAAGTACTGCCAGTCTTTGGAAAGATTACATCAGACTGGAAAGAATGAGGAGAGATGCTGTAATGTCTTAGCCATGGCGACCTACTGGGGCACCTTGCAATCCACTCTGACGGGGCAGGCTGTGGTCTGGCGGGCAAACCCCTGACAGGCTCCGTTCGTGTGAATCAGAATTACTGAGAAATTTCATATCTGACCTCAGGAGCCGTGATTCACTACCTCTAGGAGGTTCTGCAACCTCTTGTGTGACCCCCCAAGGCCAAATTGGTTTGGCTCTGACCCCTCCCCCAGCCTCTTCTCCCACCAGGCTCCCCTTCTCAGCAACTGCCCCACGGATGCTTTTTCAGACTCTCATACTTACAGGTAAGTAAGTTCCCTCCTGCCGCAGAACCTTCAGTGCCTTTTCTAGACATTCTTGCCTCTTTCTAGGACATTCTTTCCTCCCCCCTTATCTCCTTTAGTTGCCTTCTCCTCTTCTAGGTCTCTGCTGGAGAGCTGCTTCCTCTGGAGCACCCCCAGACCCTTCAAGTTCCATGTAGGATCTCCATTAGCTCTCCTTTGCTGTTTTCGCGTTAGTCGCTCTAAATGGATACGGGCGGTTATGGGACATCTCTAGCTTCCCTTACAAACTCTGTAAGGGCAGGGATTGCATCTCTTTTCACTCATCAGTGCATCCACAGCCTCTAGTAGACTAGGGAACCAAGAAATAACTGTGAACAGGTGAATGAATCCAGAAAAATTGCCCAACACAGTAAGAAAATCAAGTTCAACCTCCTGACCCTGAGACTTGGTGGAGGGATTCATTGCAATGTTTGATTAACCTTACTGGTTTGAACTACCAAAGAAATATTCACTCTCCTCGCTGGCTTATCAGTGAAAACACAACAAGGAAGGGAAAAAAGTACACAGGCACCCCTAGGTCCACAGCAGCACTATTCACAATAGCCAAGACATGGAAACAACCTAAATGTCCATCGACAGAGGAATGGATAAAGAAGACGTGGTACATATATACAATGGAATATTACTCAGCCATAAAAAAGAATGAAATAATGCCATTTGCAGCAACATGGATGCAACTAGAGATTATCATACTAAGTGAAGTAAGTCAGAAAGAGAAAGACAAATACCGTATGATATCCCTTATATGTGGAATCTAAAATATGACACAACTGAACCTATCTATGAAACAGAAACAGACTCACGTACATGGAGAACAGACTGGTGGTTTCCAAGGGGGAGGGGGTTGGGGGAGGGATGGAGTGGGAGGTTGGGGGGAGTATATGTGAGCTTTTATATACAGAATGGATGAACAACGGGGTCCTACTGTGCAGCACAGAGAACTATATTCATAAACCATAATGGAAAAGAATGTAAAAAAAAAAAAGAATGTATGTATGTGTATAACTGAATCGCTTTGATGCACAGCAGAAATTAATACAACATTGTAAATCAACTATACTTCAGTAAAAAAATAAAGGAAGGGAAAAAAGTATAACATGTAAAAACTGCACCAGGACCTTTGACCTAAAGGTGACTTTAGGTGCTTATTTTCTCACGCCCCCATCTGGTACTTTGACAGCTCTTTATCCGTCAGTCATCCTCACTGATGCTCCTCCCAAACCTGCTGGAATGAATGGCGCTATTTTCCCCCCAGCTGCCTAAGCTCAGAACTTCGGTGTCCTCCCCGGTTCTTGCCTCTTCTCTCACCTTCTGCTACCGACTGGCCGATGAGTTCTGCTGAATTTTCCCCCCACCCTCTCCATGATTTGCCCTTTCCTCTCCAGCCTCTGCCTCGGCTTCGGTTCACTCCCCTACATTTCCTTCCCGAATGACCACAATTGCCGCCACAGCCTCCCTACTCACTTCTGACAGTAACCCCTGCCGGCATCCTTTTTCCAGTGACACCTGGTGATATTTCTCAGTTACAAAGCATCCATTCAGCAAGTGTTTATTGATGATGCTATGACAGGAAAGCCACTGGCAGGGCACGGGGGATAGAAGGCTGCACGTGACCTCCCAGAAGAGACAGGTACATAGCCAATGGTGGAATTCCAAGGCGAAGGGAGTGACTGCCGTCTGAGAAGGATGAACGGGGAACAGGGGAGTTTGGAAGAGGTCATGTATTGCCTCCCTCCCTCCCTTCCTTCCTTCCTTCTGCTCTGGCTCTGTCTGTCTCATTCATTCATTCATTCATTCATTCATAAAACACACTATCTGGTGACGGACCAGATAAACAAGATATATTAGACACTGTAGGAGTGGGTACACAAAGAGGAACATGATGCGGAATCACCCCTTCAAGGGCTGACTTCTTACTGTGCACACGTGTGTATACACACAAGCTCGCCCGTCTCCACACTGGGTGCAGGTTGCAGAAACCTTGTTATCCTCAAACTTCCAGCATGTAACACAGGGCTGGGACAGAATAAGTTCTTAGCATTTATGGAATGCACGCATGCATGCATGCATGAATGAATGCATGCATGCATAAAGCAATGATTGACCTAGCGTGAAAAGTCATGAGTATTTTCAGAAGAATCAACCTACATCAGCAGGAGAGTGTTGATGAGAATTTGATTAGAGTTGAGTAGAAAATTCCTAGTGACTCGAAGGCAGGAATCTCTAGAGTTGCACCTGCATAAGAGGGTTCAAGGCGTGGATCCTATCTGGCTGAGAAGAGACAATCCCTCCTCCTCTCCTGAAGTCCACATGCTTATGCCCCATCATGCAGACCCCAGGTGCCCAGCTAGTTTGTACAGAGGCCTGGCTCTCTGCAGAAGAGAGAGCGACTGGGCTCAATGATTCCATATTGACTCGATATTCTTCCCCAGATGGGACGATGGTGATGGTGGTGGTGGTGGTGATGATGATGGTGATGGTGATGGTGATGGTGTGATGTGATAGTAGCTGCCACTTGCACACACTTACTACATACCAGGCACTGCCCTAGACAGCAGAGTGGCAACCCAGCAAAAAAGACACTCTTAGCACCTCATCACAAATGGGGACACCGAAGCTCGCAGACGCACACACAAAATGTACTGTAATTTACACCCAATCAAAGGATCACCCCTTTCTCTGCCCTCCTACATTTTGGCAAATCCCAGTTTACTCCCCCATGGTTTCCAGCCTCTGAACCCAACACGTTCTGGGAAGCACAAAATAATGACAGAGGATGAAGAACTTCGAAGGCAATAATGGAAACACGGGTAGGGTCAGACTATATGGAATACCACGCTGGAAGATGAGTGGGTTAACGATGCCTCCTTCAGAATGGAAGACAAGTCAGGCTATAGTTCAGTTTCTGTATCCTGAGAAACTGGTCAGCACACCTCTTTCCAAATACTGAGACTGCCTGGGAGAACAGCAAAGTAGCAATTACTCCAAGTATTGTTGGAGAGAAAAATAACAGCAAAAAACCAGAAATGTTACTTCTTCACATGTACTAGGATCTTAGTTTTAGTTAGGTTTAATTTAGTTGGCTGTGTTTTTTATGTTTGCTTCTTTCCTTTAGTTTTATTCTAACTTTTCTTTGTATCTATTACACACAAATTAGGGTAGCTTCTATCCTGATCTGGATTTCTTGAATCTTTTGTGCTTTTGCCTTCGACAAATGGAGTTTTTAAATAGTGTTATTTTTTAAACTTATATATATATATATTTTTTTCCATTGGAAAAGTTATTGTCCTGTGACCAAAGAATTAGACCCCTAGATATATTCCCAGGGAAATGCTCACGTATGATCATCAAAAGCCACGTATGAGAAGATCTGTAGCAGCACTGCAACTGGAAGAGCCCCCAAAAGTCCATCAATCATGCAATGCTATAGTCACAAAATGGAACACTATACAGCAATGCAAATAAACGTTCTATAACTAAATGCAACTACGTGGATGAACTGCAAGAGTGCAATATTAAGGGAAAGACGTCAATAGAAAAAAAGTACTTAACTTTTGACTCCATTGTTATAAAATTCAAAACCAAGTACAACCAAGCTGTTCTGCCTCTTGATCCGGAGCTTGTAAGGTACATTCACCCTATTCGAATTCATTAAATTGTTCACTTATGATTTGAGCACTTTTCTGTATGTATGTTACACTACAATAATGATTTCAGTGAAAAATAATCACACACTACTGAGAACAGAAATAGTGATAAGGAGAACAAAGGAAGAAATATTTACTGATAATCTGACCACCAGAGATGATCATTCTAAGTATTTTTACATCCTCCAATTCTTTTTACATTTAATTTTAATGCATATATCTTCTAATTACATTATTTCGGTTGCTACACAGGGTAAATCAAATGAGTGTATACTACTTACCTCTTTGCTTATTTTGAATATTTAGATTACTGTTATTGGTATTATAAATACTGCCACATTACAAGGAATTTACATGTAATTACTGGGTCAACTGGTATACATTTTTAGATGCTATTTATAAAGTGAATATCTGTTTTAATTTGGATTCAAGTAAAAATAAACTAAGACCTTCTCTCAGGATGATTGCCCTAGCTTTGTCCCCTAAAATGTAATTTTCTCCTTTCAAAGAAGGCATAAGCTTTGTCAAAATAAGATTCAGGTAATGATTTTAAGGTAAGTTGAGTAACATCTTCTCTGGATCACAGAAGCTGGCATGAGAAGTTTCTCTTCTCTCAGTGAGGCTAAACAGCCTTCATCTTGCCTGCCAACTGTAAGTGATTGGTTATGCCTGGCTGGAGAACTGTGTTGAGAAGCAATCTGAGGCTGTGCCTGGCTGGAGCATCGAGAGTGTCCTGATCCATTAGTGATGCCTGCCATGATGCAGAAATGGGAGCGCCAGAATTCTGGCCATATGTTTGCCAGCACTCTTCTACAGTATCACGACGGTGCACTTTGCTGACGTCTTGTTCTATCACTCCATCTATGCACAAGCTGTCAATGTGGAACTAACAAAAGTATACCTAAGACCTGCACAGGAGATCAGACTGCAGAAGTAGCATGTTTCTTGTGTCAGTGCACACACACACACATGCAAACACACATACAATATACATACACCCCTAGTAAGAACTGCTTTGAAACATAAACACCCTAGCTCAAGTCAGGTAATCCTATAATTATATCACATTTTTTCTTACTTTCCGCCTATATTTTACTGAGTTTTAGCATCTCTTTACCACACAAATGATTTATCCTAGATGTGAGGAATAGTGAAACTTGCTAATCCCAGGGACTGAGAGTCTTGCCCTTCACTTCCTGCTTTGCTTTTGGGGAGAGGGAGAGAAACGCAAGGAGGGAAGATGCATCTTGGGTCTAAATGTATATAATGGCCGCAACTACATGTAAAGGCCAACTGCTCCCAGCTGAGGAGCTCTGGGCTGGAGTTGGCCTTTGTCCTATCAGCTGGGAGGTCCCTCAATGAGGCCGCAGTGACTGGGCCTGAGACCCCACCGGAACACAATGAGTCCACATGATGGAGCAGCTCACAGACTCTCTAAGGTTGTAAGAAAAACCAAAAGAAAAATAAAACACAGCACTGATGTCCTTACTTTGCTCCCAGATCTAGAGAACGTGCATACTCCTTCAGGCAGTCGAGGGGTTCGCAATTAAACTCTTAAATGCATAGAGTACTTTGTAGGCATATGTTCCTTGGACCAACCAAACACTTAAATTTCTTTCTCCTTAACCGGTGTGGTTCGTCGTGGCTCACGTCTCCCACAAATCTGTTCTGTATTGGTTGAACGCAATTTGGGCTTTACCAGTAGCACTCCATTTGACACTGTAAATATTATAATATTTTTGTAATATTATAATAATATAATAATTATAATATTTAATAATTATAATATTTTATTATTATATAATTATTATAATTATATTATAAATATTATAAAATATTTATAATATTTTATAATATTATAATAGCTATTAATTGACTGAGAAGCCTCAGTTTTCTTGTCTGCAGGACTAAATAATACCACCCAGCTCAAGGGTAGTTGAGGCAGCATCAGGGAGGATGGTAGTTATAATAGTAACAATGTTAACAATAGTAGTGGCTTCTATCAAGTTTCATAGGTACCAAGAATTGTGCTAACCATTATCTCATTTACTTCTTCCCATAGCAACGTGGGAGAGGTATTATCTATATTTTATAAAGAAACGAAAACTCAGAAGGATTAAGACATGTTGTCATGGCCAAATCAGACTATTTCTCCTCCTTGAATTAACTGCTATGATGTGCTCTTCCTATGGTCCTATTTTATGGCTTTAGTAATGTGCCTAGAACAGAATAATCAATGGTCTCTGGTAACGATTAGTAGCACCACTGCTACAGACTGATAACTAAATTTACTCGCTACAAGGAGTATCAGCCCCACTGTACGGATGTGGAGGCTGAGGCCAAAGCCTCAAAGCTAGTATATGGCAGAGCCACCCACCAGTTCCAATTCCAAACCACACACCTACCAGCCATTGGCCCTGCAGCTCTTATATGACTCTAATTCTTTAACCATCTGTGAGGCAACTTCCTTTTGTTATAACCGAAGTTGCCTGCCGAGTCTGGGCTGGCTAGGGGCAGCCTTAAGGCTGGCAAACAGCCTGGTCTTTCCTTTCCGTTGGAATGTGATGGGAAGGATCCGTGAACACAGACTGTTTCCAAAAGCCTCCCGTACCCGGGACCAGCTGCCCCTTGGCAGTCCTCCGGCCTCCAGGGCTGGCAGGGCACCCCCAGCTCTGGCCTCGTGACACAGCATGATGGCGAGCTCCCGTCCGCATGCGAACCTTTGCAGTCAGTAGCCAGCACCTGCTGTCAGAGATCAGTGATAAGTAGAAATCGTGTACATTCAACTGCGTGCACCCACTCTCCCTACGGATCACGTGACTTCCTATTAACAGTACCTCTGGTCTTACCAAACCGATATTTCCTGTAAAGGGTTTAGACTAACTGTGGTTTTTAACAAGGGTAACATCATGCATTTCTGTGAGAGGGAACAACCATAGGTCAGACAGCCAGACGGGCAGTCTGAAAAACAGATCCATACTCCGAATCGTTCACGCTGATATGAAACCCAGATAAATGTGTTGGGGATGAGGAAATTATCTGGGGAAGATCTGACGGGAGACAAACGAAACCTGCTTGGCTAAGGAAGACCCCTCAGAGATGCAGCACTGAATTTTTCCTCGGCGCTTCTTTGAGAAACGCAACCTATGAAGATTGGAGACCCCAGAGCCTGATCGATGAGGCCCAGACCATCCTTGACTCAAGGGTGGCTGGCACTCTCTCCGGGGTCCCACGCTCTACCCCTGTAGTTACAACACAGATGACGTGACTGCTGATGGCAATCTTCCCTTGGAGAGCATCCCTCTCGGCTGCGCCCTCTCTCAACAGCTTAGAAGCCCTGAGATAGTTTTGCTCTTGGGAAGGGCTGAGGCTGCCTTGGAGAACATATTTGCCCTGACCGGCTTCTCATTTGGCAGAATAGATATGCCATGATTGAGCGTTGAGCTCGTGAACTCAACCTGCACCTTGAAAAACAAAATGAAGACGAGGAAAAGGTTTGAACGTCTTCCCTTAACCCACACCTGGCCCGACAGCCCCCTTTTCCTGTTAAGACGTCAAATGTGATATGACAGGGTACCATTTATCACTTAGACATCCTCCACTGCTTCCTGTTCCTGTAACCTGCCTCTTCTATTTACTTTACGTCAAATGGAGACATTTCTTACAGGGGAGCTTTCGACGTGGGTGACGCTTTCCTGATGCTGAATCTTATTTTTTTATAAATTTCTTTATTTTCTTTCTTTATTTTTGGCTGCATTGGGTCTTCGTCGCTGTGCTCGGGCTTTCTCTAGTTGCGGCAAGCGGGGGCTACTCTTCGTTGCGGCGCGCGGGCTTCTCATTGCGGCGCGCGGGCTTCTCATTGTCGTGGCTTCTCTTGCTGCGGAGCACGGGCTCTAGGCGTACAGGCTTCAGTAGTTGTGGCGCACGGGCTCTAGAGCGCAGGCTCAGTAGTTGTGGCGCACGGGCTTACTTGCTCCACAGCATGTGGGATCTTCCCGGACCAGGGCTCGAACCCGTGTCCCCTGCATTAGCAGGCGATTCTTAACCACTGTGCCACCAGGGAAGCCCCTGACGCTGAATCTTGCTCCAAAATGCCACAAGCAAAGTCGCTGGCCTAGAATATCAACATGTCAGAGGGTTTTCATTGTTCTGGGCACAACTCAATCATTTTTCTTCTGGCTCATCTGGGAATTTCATTTGGTAAATTAGGGTCAATCCTACCAGAAAAATTCAAAACAACCGCTATGCAACACTAAAATCCACTTCCTTCTCCCCCTTTGATTGATTTAATAGAGAACGCATATACATAGATTTTACACTGGATCTGGCCAACAGAGCCTTCTGCAAGGATGGAAATGTTCCATTTCTGGGCTGTCCAATATGGTGGTCTCTAGCCACATGGGGCTACTGAACAATTGAAATGTGGCTATTGCAACTGAAGAACTGAATTTCACACTGTGTTAATTTTAATTAACTTAAAATTAGACGGATATGCAGATAATGTACCGTACAGACCGGTAGAAACGGTCAGACCCCGAACTGTACTATGGACGGAGAAGTGTTAAGATTTATTTTACATAAAAATTTCAGTTATCCAGTCAACTGTTTTCTCCAGCCCCAAACACTGGTAACATGTCTGCAGGTTGCACACGACCTTACTTTTGTTGGCCTGAACATATCTCAGAAAAAGCGAAAGTAGAAGATGCTAAATTCATAAAATGGTGCCTTTCTGTTGAGGTTTGGAGCATGACAGAGAAGAAGAGAAGAACCGGCCTGGCGCCTGGGTTAGGTAGTGGGATGCAACCAGACGAGACAGAGTGCGAGAACTGTGCAAAATAGTACCAATGGGATGGTGCGTGGCATTCTGCACCCGAGGTCTATGCTCTAGCGTTCATTCACTCACTCATTCAATATTTACTAAATCTCTACTATATGCCATGTACAATATCTCAGTTGCTTCACCGATAAAAGGAGAAGAAATAATAAATAATGCCTAAGTAGATAATGTATGTAGTATACCTGATGAACTGTTAAGCCACCAGAGAAATCTGACCTATGTTGGGGTTTTCTTTAGTCTTCTCAACCAGGAAGAAATATTCAAACTGGAAGGGGTACTTAAATTGCAAATGAACACTCCAGAGCGGGGACAAAAGATTAAGAAACAATCCAGTCACTCTGGATGATTATTCTAGATAGTTTAAATCTACGCAACTGGATAATTAATATCCTGAGATAATGAAACAATTCACAGGTGAAAGGCAACAGATCAGGAAGACGGGGAGAAAGGAAGAAAATCATGTTTTACCATGTCTTGGTTTAGAAAGAAAAAACGAAGAAAGGACATTATATTGGCACAACTTAAGAACGGATTATTAACAAGGTGATTGTGAAAAAGGAAAGTGCAAAGCTAGTATCTCAAGGGAATGGTACAGTACCAGTATGTTTTGATCTCAGAAAGTATATGATGCTGTCCCTCAAGACATACCTAAAGATGAGACAGAGAGATGTGAAATGGATGAGAGACTTCCCAGTGGATGTGTAGCTACTCAACCTAATTCTGTCTTCCAATTTATGCACACCTTTCACGTAGAAGGGACTTGATCACAGGGAACAATTGCATACCAAGATGTGACGAGATCTCAACCTGATAAGGCAGTGGTTCTGAGTGTGGTCCTGGCACCTGCAGCATCAACACCACCTGGAAACTTGCTAGAGAGGCAAATTCTCCCACCCCAGACCCAATGAATCAGACACTCTAGGATGGAGTCCAGCAGTCTGGACTGTCACCAACCTTTCCGGGTAATTCTGGTGCCCGATAATGTTTGAGAGCCACTGTGCTACGGGGAGACTACTGGTCCTTGAATTCTCATTGGTAAAAACTTGGAATCCTCTCATAGTTTGAGGCTCTGGCTAAGAGAGGGTGAAGTGGGGAGAAAATACAGGAGGGTCAAATATTTCCTTTCACAAGAGAACTTGTACTTGGTGAAGTGCCTAGACTTTTATCGTTAAAAGGTTCTAGAGAACAGAGGTAGAACCAATATTTAGAGGTTAAACCGCCTATGATGTCTATTCAGGAAAGAAGTTATAAACTAACAGTGAAAGGTTTTCAACTATGATGTAGTGTGTGAGTTTCTCACACAGCCGGGAGGCCTCCATCACTGGAGGGAAAGATGTGGTAGGTATTTTGTAGGAGAAAGTCCTGCTAGTGGAAGTTTGGGTCAGAAGAACAGAGGACTTGTTCTAGTTTTAGGTTTTCTGTCTTAAAATGATGACTGACTTACCTGTCTCTCACCTCCAAAATACCCACGTGGTTGACCCTTTCATATCCATCCATGTCATCTCCTCCCAGGAAGCAAAGAGGAGCCCCCAGCCTTTTGAGAATTCAACCCACTGAACAGGAGATTTGGGGAGCTTGAGAACGTCTCCCAGCAGTTCAAGATCAAATTCTAACTTCGGCTTCATGGGACGAAGTCTCTTGCTCAGCAGCTGAGATGAGCCTGAAACCCTTGATGGGGCATCAGATTCAGGCTGATTTCCTTCTTCCTGATTACCCTCATCAAGAGAGGCCAGGGCTTCCCTGGTGGCGCAGTGGTTGAGAGTCCGCCTGCCGATGCAGGGGACGCGGGTTCGTGACCCGTTCCGGGAAGATCCCACATGCCGCGGAGCGGCTGGGCCCGTGAGCCATGGCCACCGAGCCTGCGCGTCCGGAGCCTGTGCTCCGCAACGGGAGGGGCCGCAAGAGTGAGAGGCCCGCGTACCGCAATAAAAAAAAAAAAAAGAGAGAGAGGCCATATGCGACCACTGGCGAAGGAGCTTAACCCCAACCCAGCCCCCAACTGTGTGATTCGGACAGTTACTTCTTGCTACAGCTTCATCCGTAATGTGGGGAGAATCCAACTAGTCAATGCAGGGACTAGGCAGCTATAACCATCACGAAAGGCACAATGATGCTCAAGCATGAGTGAGCCCAGCCCCTCCCCTTCCCTCATCTTCCCAGGAGGATTCTATTTTCAGCTTCTTTGCTCAGAGTAAATGCAGAATTGAAGAAAGCAAAGTCACAAAATGGAAAGAATACAGAAGGACAGGATAGATCTGAAGGCTGGAGATAGCATGAAGAGGTGAGCTAAGGGTGCCTGGGGGGAGCAGAGGAGAAGGGATATGGGGCAGCTGGTATGACAAGAGGGCTCTGGGAAAGTAAGGTGGTTAGACAGCCCTTTTCAGGGGTTTGCTCTGTGCTATGTAAAATAATTCTCCCTTGGTTGCCTCTTCAAATGGCTTCAGTAAAGACATATTACTGTTCAAGGCTCTTGAGGTCAGATGGATTTTCTTTTGCACTGGTCACTGGCCGCATAGCAGGGACCTAGCTGAGTTTGATGATCAATCTGTTGCTAACGAGGGCAATCCAACTCATGTAGATCTGTGACAGGTTGCAATTGTCCAAGGTCAACCCATTCCCACTGTCCACCCCCCCAACTTCCAACATATAAACATGACCCACGTACAAGACTATTTCAGCAGATTTCCAGCAGGGGGTTGACCAGTTGTTCATCAATGACAGTGGGTCATTGCTGGGTCTCATGCGCTGGGGCAGAAGACATATCTGAAGAACACACCGGAGTCATATTCTAACAGTATGTCCTGGCTGCGGCTTGCTGGGAACACACCCTGGAGACATGGTCAGCAAAGATCTGCAGAGAACGGCTACAGCCACAGGTCAGAGAATTCTACACGTACCTGCCTAGAAAGATTGCTGGGCACAGGTGGGGTTCTTTCAACTTCCCTTTCCAAAAGCACTTACTCCAATAAACACACTGAGATGAAATAATGATCGTGTCACCGGTGCCTAAGAAGGATGATAAGATATAAATATACAGCCCAAATAAATGCAACTCCCTTTGAGGAAAACAGCTAACTTGCCAATATGTATGAATCAATTTAACTTATAAAAGGAACCGAGTTGTTCACTGGATTACACTGAGAAGAGTGATTAACGGACTGTCAATTCTAATATGAATTTTGTCTCTGCCCAAGCGAAGGTTTAAAATTCATTTCATTTTTATGCATAAAATTCTGCTACTTTTTATTTTTTCAATTTTAAACTCTGTATGTTCTCTCTGGAAGAAAAAAAAATAGAGGAAAGGGTTGAAATGAAATTAAAAACTCCAAATCTTCCCTTTTAATATATGCAAGCCTGTATCTACTTATGTCTTAAAAACATAAGATTATACCTTACACACTGTATTCTTGTTTTGGTTTTTTAACGTTCATTAATTTCTTTAATAGCCTTTTCTGGAGCACATTCTAGGTGCCTGACACTTTATAAGGCTCTCAAGGACTCCTGCCCTCAGGGCTTTGAGAGGAAAGAAAATAAGTAGATAAATAAGTCTATAATTTCATACACAGATATAATTTATAGTATATAAAATATAGGATCACTAATTGTGAAATTTGATGATGGAAACGGGCAGGAATGGGAAAGAGAATAACAAGGACAACCTGTCCCTTAAGGGGCTCGTGGATGCCACTCTGAGAAGGAGAACTAGGAGGTGAGCCCCACAGGACAAGCCATGAAACACTGAAGAGCCAACAGAAGGCAGTGTTTCAACCGGAGAGATTATTACAAATTATTATAAATAGAAACTCCGTTTGGTTACTATAAGCCCATTGTACAGGAGAGGAAACTGAGGCTCAGGGAGCCCGAGGAACGTTCTCAAAGTATACATTAACCAAGTAAGAGCTGACCTGGCTTTAGAGTTGGACGTGAGTTCACCCACTGAGCTGCTCAAAGGTTAACTGTATCCTACGGCTTTATATGCAGAATTCCCAGAAAATATCTGCTCAAAAAAGTCACACCTGTTGTTTCTGGTTTCGTTATTATTTATTTTCTGTGATAGCAAACAGATTCTCCTCGGACCATCCCAGAAGCCAGCAGCTCACAGCAATGGCAGAACTCTCTCTTTTCTAGGAAATGCTGAATGATGACCTGCCCCATGAATGGGCAGGAGATGCTACCAAGCATTTGCATACGATGGGCCATCCCGCATCTCTGCCCTTTTAACCCTTCCCATAAACATGTATGAGAGATAGAAAGTGATTCTAATGCACAAAGGGCCAAGAGAGGCTCTCTTTTAGCTATCTATTTATATCCTTCCTAGCTAGATGGGAGTCCATCCTTAAGATCCCAACATCCACTATGAAAGGAGAAAAACAAAAACCACCAGGTCAAAGCATGAGTCCCAATGGGAAGTTATTAGTGTCATCTTGGTAGTACTCTTAGTCTGGTCCATCATTATACTTGAATAGTCAATGAGCGTTGGATAAGGCAATGGTTACCAGTGCATGCACTCTGAGGCTGCGTTTGTGTGCGCCCACGCAATCTTTAGTATAAGCAACGCGATAATGGGTACTATTGATCACCTGTATATGCCCAGACCCTGAGGAGGGCAGTACGTTTAAACAGGATAAAGAGAACAAGCTGAAGTTCTAATGAATCTGTCCAGAGTATTTGCAATTCATACTATGCTGTTTAAAATACTTGCTTAAAATTAAGCAATTCCGGTAACTTAAAAGGAAACCAAATACTTAAGAATGGTAAAGAATTAGAGAAGACAGCCTCCATCACGTGGAGATCCCAAAGAAACTTAGGTAATTTCTTATGGAGGGCAGACGTTTTATTCAGCCACGCCCCGGTGAGCAGAGCACACAGCAGATTGGAAACAAATAACACACAGTGGTATCTTCTTTATGAATGGACCTAAATACAATGAGCTTGTAACTGTGGTGTGATTCTGGCCTCAAACCTTCAACTGCACTTTGAAAAGGAATCCATTTTAGCCTCAGGGCTTAAATTACAGGATCCACCCTCCCGTTTTTCACTTCCTTCTCTTTCCTCAATGCTTAAGTGGTATGGAAGATCTATGAGGGATTAAAATAAATAAATGCATAACTATGTTCATTTATAATGCATTAAGTTCAGCTACATATATCTGCCCACGTTGCATGGGATGGTCTAGCCTGTGGATAAATGACATGCATTTTTATAACCTGAGTTTCTATGTCTTGGCTGCTATGATTTCTACATTATGGTAAAGGAAGGTCAGACAGATGTTTAAAAAGCCAGCTGTCTGCTCTCAGATGGATTCTTCACCACAGTATCTCCTCCTCAAGTGGAAGAGTCTCACTGTGAACGTACCTGCCACCATATACAACACACATGATATTTTTCTTCAACAAGGAGAGACCATTTTGTCATTTTGGGGGGATGCGTATTAAATCTTTTTTTTTTTTTAAACAAACACACAACTATGGGCCAATCTGCTTCTCAGAGCAGAGGTCTTTCCCCATCTGTAAGCCTTTGTTTTTCCTTGTCTCTTTCCAAGATACAAGAGGTAATAAAATGGCATGAAAAAAAAGAAGTGATTTGAGAAATGACTGAAATCTGCCGACCTCTACAAGACATGAAAACATCCTGGAAAATTGAGAGTATCTTGAAGAAACTGGGAAGGGGGGATAGAGTGTCCATGTGGAGTACGCCATCAATGCACATTCTCACAACACCCAGTGGGACCGGCGCTGGGAGCTGTCCGTTTCACAGGAGAGAAAACCCAGAGAAGTGAGGTGACAGGCTCAGCAGCGCCCAACTAATTAGTCACAAAGTCAAAACTCTATTCGCTCGACTGGCCGTTCGTGCTTTTTTCCGAGGTCCCATGTTCTAGAATGGTCTTACTACCTTGCCTTCTGGCCACTGTCCTTTAAGGAGACCCTTTCAATCTGAATCTCCCGGGCATGGAATATGGGTCGATTTCAGAAACAATCATTCAGCTTCAGAAATTGATCACAAGTGAAACTGACACATGCCTGGTAGCGGTGGAGGCGCACATCTGCATGGATTCAACCAATGGCTTGGCAACCTCCCATTTTCGAAACAGCCAATGGCCAGACTCCATTCAACTCTTCCCCTCCCACTGTGTGGATAAACCTTGGAGTGTCCCCCACTGGCTTTAGATCATTCACCTTTTGGATTTGCTTCTATCTCGGATAAAGGAAAAGAGAAGAGAAAAAACAAAAAACTTTTTTTAAGTTTGGGAAAACTAGATGACATTTCACACACTTGTTTGTTGTGTCTGCCATCAAATCTTTAGATCAATTTTCTTTTTTTTTTTTATCCTTGCAGGAAAATCTTCACGTGGCTCTTTTACATGATGTGTGGGTGTATAAGACGTGTGTTGGTGGTCACGTGCGTAAGCATGTTCTCGAATACTGGGGGTGAAACTGTGGGAACCAAAGTATTTAATGGCCTTGGCCAATGTGAATGTCTCTCCTTGAAAGCTGGGTTTATTTTGGCAATACTGCTTTTCTCCCCGGTTCCCCCTGACCTCCTGTATTACTGTCTGTGGATTATTTTTTTTTAACCGAGGGAGATACTTAGGCATGGGCTGAGGGAGATAAGTGATATGGTCAAATCACTACTGCCAAAGCTTGAAATTCCGGACCACTTTAATAGCTCTGGCTGACCTCTAAATGAAACGCCACCTTTGGTTATTAACATGTCTCTCTCTACTTTTATGATTTTTCGGAACATAATTTGTCACAGTTTTTATCTGCACAGAGCAAGCTTTAAGCTTTTAAAAATGTGAGTTATCTTTTTACAACTGCTAACAATTACACATCACAGAACCACTGCTCTGAAAACCAATTATGAAAACCGGCATGGAGTCAGCATTCAGCCTGGGAGTGTGCTTTTGCCACTCGGAATTAGACACTTCTGAACTCTTGCCATGGGGCCGCCGGTGCTTGGGAACTGGGAACCAGCAACTAGACTTGGAAATGGCTTGTGAGATCCGGGAGATAAGACAGGGGCAGAGAAATTAATTGTCCTTGTGCTGTGTGATCATCTGATAACTGGACCGCAGGGGCCATCCCAGGTCTAGATGTGTGGTGGTCGTTTCTGTTGGAGGATGATTTGCTCAGACCCTGGGATCTTATGCTGTCTTTCAAAGGCCACCTGCTTGTCCCGAGACGCTTATCAGGGACGTTTCTGGGCTACTGTTTCAGCCTCAAATACTCTCGTGATTACAGGACAGAGTGCATTGTCTAGACACTCTTCTGGCTCTCAGCACACTGCCAGGCTTGAACGTTCACTCCGCTCCTTCTTGCTCTCACCTGCGGGCTAACTGGGGGACAGGGTCACACTCCACCAGTGTACGGTTCAGCACACAGCCTACAGAGACAGACCACGTGGCTTCAAACCCTGGCCCCGAAACCCAGTGCTCTGAGACCTTGAGCAAGTTGCTCAACTCCTCTGTGACTCAGTTTCCGCATCTGCAAAATGGGGTTAACAATCACATGCCTCTCAAGGATGGCTGGAGAATTAAAGAGACAGGGTCAAGCACAATGCACAGAAGAAGGTCAATATGTTATTTTATTACGTTAGCCGGTTTCTTCTTGTTTTTATCCCTAGACATTGGCACAGAGCTGAGGGGTCTGGGGTCTGAAGCACAGCCAGAGACACGAGGGAAGCAGTGGGATGCACAAGGGGCGCCTTCTTGCCACTTTTATTAAGGTGAAAAGGTTTTATTTCTTGGCAGTCCGGATGATGATGAAGAGTCGGCAGAAATGGTGTGAAAGCCAGGGGCAGCCTTCTCCATGTAGGACGGAAAGAAACGTCTGCGGTTAGACCACGAAGAAAAGTAGGGCAGGGAGGAAAATGGGGGTGCCCTGGACGGGAGCTCCTTCACTCTCTAGGCTCAAGTCCCCTCTGTGGACAGCTCCTGGGTGGAAACCTAGCATCCTATAGATGCTCAGTAAACAATGAACAGAAGGATGAAATGAAACAAAAACAGTGACTTTCTGGTTTTCCCCCCTTATTGCGAAGGCATAACATCTGCTTCCCTAGGGGGAGGGCGGAGAAGCAAACGTGACCCCCCATATGCACGAATGAGGCAAGACTTCTTGATGAAAGAGGGCGGAGGGGAGAGACAGGGAGAGGGGAGAAAGAACAAAAGTGAGCCAGCAAGAGAGAGTTGATAAACCTGGCCTGAACCTCCTAAGACGTGCTGTGGCTTTCACATACTATCTCATTGAAGCTGTCGTCAGCCAGCACAGCGCCTAAGAGTTTTTACTGGTGAGAGTTCTGCAAACAAAGCAGGATGAGAATTTGTTGGGAAAAAAGTATGACTTGGAGAAAGTCTGAAACTCACACGTCACCAGGCTAGGCAGGTGGCACAGCTGGGACCCAAGCCGACGTCCATCTGGCTACCTCCAAAGCCCATCAGCACGTGGGAGACCTAAGATGCTTACGCAGCCTGCCTGGTGCCAAGCTGAGTGATGCTCCAAGGGAAACCGCTGCTACACGGCCCGTGCTCATGGTTGAGGGGTGTCTGGCTGCTCCTGTGGCTGACAAACGGAGACACCCCCCAAACAGAGGACTCGTTCCGGGCCTTGGCAGCTCCTGCCTCCCTCTCAAAAGAACAATTAAAAGACTCTCTTCCAGGAAGTAATTTTTTTCCCCCTCCTTTCCAGGACCACTGTCTGCCTTGGCCCCATGGGTAAAACATTCCCTTTGCTCCCATCTCCCTGGCAGGAAATCTATTCAGAAAGGATGTTGATTACCCTCTTCAGCACTTATTTCCTTTACATTATTTTGATTCCGTTATTTCTCATTATACTCCCAATATGTTTTGGCAGCCTGGGCTTGCAGATGGGAACAAACAAAGGCTTCTACAGTCCTTGGGCTGTACCTTCACACTTGACTCCAAAATGATTTCTCTGGGGGCTGGCTATCCCTCCCTGCAGGGCTGGGCCAGTGGACCGGGGCTAATCTGCATGGCTGGCCAATGCCCAGGGCTGGCTGGGTTTCTGGAAGGTAGGATCCAGAGGCAAGGTTGCAGACACCGGGGCAGTGAGCCCCTCTGCCTCCTTTGATTGACGTGCGACCTTGTTCCCCGGGCCCTCTTTAAGGACAGGGGAATGCAAGAAGACCACAGACATCATCTTTTGCACATCATTCCCTAATGGGCCTTCTGCCCAACTGGCTCTCTGTGCTGGTCCAATTGCAGGAGGCAGCCCACTCCCAGCCCTTACTTAGGGACAGAGACCCAGCCCCAGCCCGGGGGCCCAGGTAGCTACATTTGTATCAGCTCCCTCCTCCCTCCCCAGGGGACTAGACCCAGGGGAGACCCTGGACTAAAGGGTGTCCATCCAGAGGCAACTTGGTGACTTGGGACATGGATGCTGGCTCACCAGGTTCTCTCTTTTCTGGCCATTTGAACTAGGACATTAAAAGCCTGAGCCAGCAGTTGCCAGGACCTAAATTAGAAAGGGGGTGCTTATACAGGATCTTGATGGATGCTGGGCCAGGCAAACTTACAAGGATGCAAAAGCAATCAGCAAACGGAAGAAAGGGCTAAGAATGAAAGGAACAACAATCGTGGCCACACAAACATTTTTGAGTACTCACAGGTGCCACGTGCGGTCCCAACCATCTTTTTGTTTTACCTCATTTGACCTTCTCGCCAAAACACTCTGAAGTATGTTTGCGACGCTCCCTGTTTTCCCAGATAAGGAAATTAACTAATTTACCAAGCGCATCTTCTTCTAAAGCCAACTTTTTTTTTTTTTTTATAATACCATCACTCTCTCTATACGGTCACCCACGAAGCTCTCAATAGAGGAAAAGCAAGCAAGAATCCAGAGGGGAGACACATCACAGACGGAGCTGGCCCGGCTGGGAGCTGCCGCAGACCCCATCCCATCTAGATGTGACCTGGGAGAGCAAACAGCCTCCTTCCATCCTTGTGGTAACCTGATTGGAATCTCTATTCCTGGCAGCTGGGAGTCAGACTGAAAATCTTCCTCCCAGACTCTGTTTAAATGTCTTTTCTGCTGGGAGACTCTCCCTGAGTTCCTCCTCATCCCACAAGCCAAATTGGTTCCTCCCTCCCCTGGGCCTCCCTGGCGGCCAGCTCATACATCTTTAACTGCCTCAGTCTCACTGCATTTTGATTATTTGTTTACGGCTCCATTTCCCCAACTAGACAGGACACACCTTCTTCTCTGAATCCCAGCTTGTAGCACTGAGCCGGATCTACAGTAGCTGCTTATTAAATGCTTGTTGAACGTATTCATTCATCCATCTGATACGATATCCATCTGATATTGTGTCAGGAATTGTTCTAGGCTACAGGGATACAAACTATGGTCCGTGAGCCAAATATGGCCCTTTGCTTAAAGATGGCCCTCTGCTTGTTTCGTATAAATAAAGTTTTATTGGAACACAGTTATGCTCATTCATTGACGTGCTTTCTATGGCCGCTTTCATGCTATAACAGCAGAGCTGCACGGTTGTGAAAGAGATCTTGCGGCCCACAAAGCCAAGAATCTTTACTCTCAGACCTTTGCAGAAAAACCTGCTGACTCCTGGTCTAAGTCAGTGGTTCCCAAAGTTGTCTGCACATTTGGATCATCTGGAAAACGTCAACCTATTGACTGTGTCTCATCTCTAGGGATTTAGAATCAATTATTCTGGCCTGGGTTTGGGGGTTTATGAAAGATGCCCAGGTGATTCTACTGTGCAGACAAATTTGAGAACCACTATTCTAGGCAGAACAGATTAGCTAGCTAGTCATGATTGTAGCAAATTAGTAATGAGTAAAAACAGCGACTGTAGCAAACGAGTAATTAGTCAAAAAAACAATAATGAAGTGCAGGCTGGAAAAGACCTTGGCCGTCTCGATCCATGTAATCTGAGGCTGAGGGCGCAAAGCTGGAGAGGGCAGGTGACTTTTCAGGGCTGCTTGGTATCACTGGCCTAAAAGCCACAAGCTCAGTCTTCAGGTGTTGGGCTCCTTCAGTGACCTTACAATGGTCTCTCGTCTCTGATCCTACTTTACCCAGAGAAAATGACAGCAGTGGGGCCGAGCCTGGACCACAGAAACAAAAGCCACGGAGATGGGGGGGAACTTCAATCAGCATCCCAGAGGTGCTCAGTGCCAATGGCGTTGAAGAAAGCCCAGGAACTTCGCTGGTTTCACAAGATAGAAAAGCAAGGCTTGAGCTGAGTGATTTGGAAGTCTAGAGGAAGCATCTTTGACGCCCCATGGAAGGTCTTGAGCGCACATAAATGCGCATATTCCGCGCCCCCTCTCTAGAATACAAGAGAGAATGGTGACTTTGTTCACCCAGCATCAGGGATAATGCCCAGAGTACATAGTGAGGACTCAGAGAATTTGAGTGGCGGATGGACGGAAGAAGGGAACGCAACGCAGAGTCTCGAGGTGGTGATGCTAACATTAGTTCAGTGTCTGCCTGGCTCCTAGACCGTGCCTCGGAGACACAGCCACGAACCAGAGAGAAACCAGGAGACAGACGACGAACATGACACAGATGAGGTCCAGATCATTTCACACGGCGATCAGCGTTAGGAAGAAAATAAAATGGCAAAGTGTGATAAAGGGGGGCTATCTTAGAGGGAGTAGTCTGGGAAGGAATTTACAAAGACGTGCCATTTGAGCTGAGGCCTGGAGAAGGAGGACGCAGCCACGAGCAGGGCCGCAGGGCAGGCGCTCCGGGCAGAGGGAACAGGAAAGGCAGGAGCCTGGATGCGTGAACATGGCCCGGGATGGAGGCCAGTGTGGTGGGCCTTGGGAAATACGCTTCAGGCAGAAGGTGAAGAGGCAGCTAGAGAAAGAGCTTATGAGAGCCTGGGGGCTAAGGAGTCAGATGGGACCCTGAGGTCAACGGAAAGGGTTATCAAAGGGTGGGGTGACTCATGCTCCAGCTCGTGCTTTAGATCACACAGCTGAGCAGCACGGGTTTGGCAAGACGTAAAGGAGGTGTCCTGGGTTCAACAGCGTCCTCCCAAAGTTCGTGTCCACGGGAACCTCCAGATGTGAGCTTATCTGGAAACAGGATCTTTGCCATTGTAATTAGTGAGATCATACCGGATTAGGGTAGACCCTAATCCAAAGAGCAGTGTCATTATATAAAGTACGTGTCATGACTCAGAGAGACACACGGGGCAGAGAGAACAGCGCGTGATGGAACGTAGACACTGGGGTGATGCTTCCTCACACCCAGGAACCTCAAGGGTCACCAGCCACCACCCCAAGCTTGGCGAGAGGCACAGAACAGAGTTCTCCCCCAGAGTCTCCAAAAAGCGCCACACCCTGCCCACACACTGAGGCCGGACTTCTGGTCTCCAGGACTGTGAGAGAATGAATTCGTGTTGTCTGAAGCCACTAAGCACGGGCTCATTTGTTATAGCAGCAGGAAGAAGTGAACAGTCAGAGAATGTGGTCTGGGAATGATGGGAGGGAGGGAGACGGATGGAGAGAAGGGAGCGGCGGGGAGGGGGAAAGGGGACCTGGAGGTGCACACTCCCTGCTTGTGTGCACACTGAATAACGCCACAGCCCCAAGCTACCGAGGGGAGGCTTTTGCTCAATGTCTGGGAGTCTACAGCAGTCATGCCCCTACACAGTTATAAGCTAAAGGAGGAAATGACCCCAATCTCTTCTGCATGGAGGATGCTAGTGAAACCGAGCATGACCCTGTGGGGATCCTGGGCACAGAGGCCTTTCTGTGTCCCCCGTTTCTTGTTTGTAGGGAATAGGCTTCAGCCCCCTGAGTTCCCAAGGGCCGGTTCAAACAGTTGCTAATCAGGCAAGGAAGGGGATGCAGAGACAAGGGAGGAGTAGTCAAGAAACACTAGTGCAGCCATGGGGCAGGGTCCTGGTTCCACCTAAAGGGCCACACGTAATATCTCCGAGCTCTTCTGCAGAACTAAAATCCCAATAAATGGAAGATGTTAACTGCCTGATGAAGCATTCTCCTTTCCAGAGGGAAGGTCATAGTTTGATAACCTCGAGAACCACAGAAGCTCATCAGACCACCTGAGGCCAGACTAAAGGAGGCCCTGCACACACCCGGATCCTTACCGGCAACCCCACCCTTGAAGCATTGCTGTAAGACTCCTCACCAAATTCCCCCGGATTGGGACACACAGTTTGGGGGCCGTTAGCCTGCTGTGTGCCCCCTCTGCCTGGCAAAGCGACAAAGCTATTCTTTGCTACTTCACCCAGAACTCTGCCTCCAAGATTCAGTTCAGCACTGGTGCACAGAGGCTGAGTTTCGGCATCACTAGGCACTGCTCTGAGAACTTGGGCTACCCTGGCGGGGGAAGTTCATCCTGCAGGACAGGGTCCCCGGGGACACAGCTCAAGGCTGGAGGTACCAGGAGCCCACGCTCCTGGGGGCTTGGAAGCAGAAGCCCTCCTGGATCCCCTGGGCCCACCCCGGACCTGTGAGTTGCTGCGACTGTTAAGGAAAACATATAGGTTTAAGCAGATTCACTTAGGGGTTTAGAAGTCCAGAGGAAAAAGGGGGAATGCTCACAGCAAAAGGAGTTTCAACTTTCACGGTTGTTCAAAGAACTGGAAACCACAAGATGGGAAAAACCTTGATTCAATTTTTACACGTCCCCAAGGCACAAAGCATTCTCCTGGAAAAAGCCTCTTTTGACCCACTAACAGTCTCCCCCTAGGAAGGCGTTTTAGTGAAGTGGTTACAAATGAGGGTTCTGGAATTTTCTGGTTCACATCCCCACGCAGTGGGGGGGGTCACGTGACCTCTCAGAGGCTCAGGTCTCTCATCTTTAAAATGGGTCAGCAACGGTAATTTCTTCACAGGGGCACAGAGGATTTGGAGGAGGGAATGTGCAGGAAGCAGCAGTGTCCCCCCACCCTGGCTGCGCTTTGGGGTCACCTGGGGATCTTTAAGAGGCACTGACGCCTGCCTCCCATCCCGAGACGTTCTGATTTAATAGGTCTGGGGTGCGACCCAGGCACTGCGTTTTGAGAGCTCCCTGGGTGATTTTAATGCGCAGCCTCGTTTGGACACCACTGGCCTAAAGCACTTAAATACACATTGTCCGAGCCCACACTAGGCAGCTCCTGGGGCAGCTCCTGGGGCCAGGCAGCCTCGTACAAATATCTACCACCCTGTGGCCCTGCGGCTGCACAAGTCACTGCCCCTCTCTGAAGTCAGTTTACTTATCTGTAAAGGGAGACTAAGACACTCACGTCATTCGGATAAATTGCCAGGATGAAGCGAGCAAACGGCTGCAGAGACATTTACTGAACATCTGACACGTGGTATTAAACACAGGGTACTGTCCCAATTCATCGTTGCTTTCATTCGATTTTTGCAATCTGTCTCTCCTGCTACAGCAAGGCCACACGTCGCGAGCCTTTACTGCGGTGCTCTTGCCCTTGGAGAGGGAACAGCAGGGTCCCGTCAATGGGTGGAGACTTAGAAGCAGATTAACGCTGCTCTACTCTTGAAAGCGTGCTGAGCCCATGTCTTACTCTGTGTTTATCTGCCTGTTGAAATCAATGGTGTGAATAATGAAGCCGTGTGATGTTTGAGTATTTCTACCACTCATATCTTTCATTCTAATTAAAGCCAGAATGTTCCTTTTTAGAAATCTGTATGAATAATAAAAACCCAGCTGCCTGAACATAATATTGTCGTTTTTGTTTAAAAAAAAAAAAAAAAAACAACAACAGGGGGTTGGGGGGGTAAGGTGAGATCATGGCAGACTGGCTGGAGGGACCCACGTGTGGAATTCCTGAGCCTTGGGACCTGCTGTTTCCTTTGCCTGTGGCCCCCGGATATCATAGCTCTCCTGGGTGTGGCTATGGCCACTGATAAGAGGTACTCTCATGCCTTAGGGCCTGGATGGCTCCAGGGTTGGGTCTCACCTCCAGCCGGGGGCCCAGGTGGAGGGAGGGCTTCCTTTAGAACCCCAAGAGTTTGGCATAAAAGGAGGCAGGCGCCCACAGTGTACACCTGCCCGGGCTGTGAGTGACCACAGTTCACCTTGCAGAGCCTGAAGAACAGAACCGGTTCTAGAGGGGAGGCTGTCTGAGTTCCCTCTGGCTGCTGTAACAAATGACCACACACTGGGTGGCTTACAACCACACAAATATATTCTCAGTTCTGGAGGTCGGAAGTCTGACCTGGGTCTCACTGGGCTACGATCAAGGTGTCGGCAGGGCTGTGGAGGCTCCAGGGCAGAGTCTGCTTCCTGGCCTTTTCCCGCCTCTAGAGGTGCCCGCACTCCTTGGCTGTGGCCCTTCCTCCATCTTCAAAGCACATGGCTCTAACCCCTGCCTGTCCTCACATCTCCTTCTCTGACTGGATCCACCCAGATAATCCAGAATTATCTCCTCATCTCAAGGTCAAGTGATCAGGAGCCTTGATTGTATCTACAACTCTAACTTCCCTATAACATACTCATAACCTACCGTATCCCCGTAATTCATGTTCACGCAGTCCCCAGGGACGCAGGCATCTATGAAAAAGGAGGGGCGTTACTTTGCCTATAGTGGAAGAGAAATGGAAAGATGGAGATAACGTTCCCAAGTGGCAGATTCAGAACTCTCTGATACCTTAGTCCTAGGAGGGGTCTGATGGGATTAGCTTGTGGCTGAATTTCGTGTGTGTGTGTGTGTGTGTGTGTGTGTGTGTGTGCGTGCGCGCGCGTGCGCGCGCGGCGTGTTGCATGCTATACTGTCACAAGGCTTCTAGGGCCCCAACCTCGGACTTGACCCTCCTTCCCCCCCCACCCTGAACCACGCCTCTCCAACGTTCCAGTCTGCTCGCACCGCCACCACCCCCGGCCCCACGCCCCGCCTGGCGCTGTCTTCCCCCTCCTTCCCCAACTCCCCTCTGAGAGAAGACACACCGCCTGCTGAGTGGTCTGTGTCTTGTACCGACCGGCCTGTGGGCTCCTGAGGGGCAGGGAGAGAGACGCTCATCTGTCTCTGCATCCTTCCTTCCTTAGCATCATGCCTGGAACAGGCGCTCAACAGACAGCTAACCACTGACATCACCGAACTTATACTCCATTGAGAGGTGGTACTCCGTGGGCTCTGGAATCCACTGATCTGCGCTCGAACTCTGCCTCTATCCTTGGACAACTGTCTGACTTTGCTCAAGTTACTAATCTTCCTGAAACCTCAGATTCCATATGCATAAAACGGCGACACAGATAGCATCACGACCTATAGTAAGGATGCACTGAAATAATCCAGGTAAAGTGCTCATACAAGACCGAGCGCACAGCAAACGCTCAGTCTTCATTAACTCATCATCACCACCACCATCACCATCACCATCACCATCACCATCACGTGCCCCCGAAGGAGGGAGCAGGGCTTACCTTCTCCGGATAAGAGGAAGTTCAGCAGGGTTGACCGGACAGACATTCCACTAACTGTGTCTCGCAAGTGGAACCCAGGTCTCCAGAATTTAGGTGAACATACGGAGAGCCCTACCAGTAAGGACTCAGCCGGAGAGCAAAGAAAACTGGCACCAAGCCCTTGAGGTCACCTCTGTTTTTCAACCAATCTAAGAAAATCAGTAGCTAGTCTGTGGATGTGCCACAGTCCGGGGTCTCTCGGGGGTTGGGGCCGGGGGAGGGATAGGAGGGGAAGGTGGGAGGAGCCAGTCCTAAGATTCCCAGGGCCCTTAAGAGCCAGGAAAAGCCCCCTGCATGAGGGCATCAACAGCAAAGAAGAAGCTACAGAGTCACACATCCGGCTACCTTACCTGGCAGTCAGGTAGAACGGGGGGTTGCCAAGGCAGGGCAAACATTCATCCCAGTTTGCCTGCAATGGTGTCTGTATTCTCTCATCATTATTAATTGCCCCCACTGTCATCTCTAAAGTGTTCTAGTTTGGACCCTAAATTATGTGTTGAAGCTTGCCTGAGTCAGTCCTTGCCCGCATGCAAACTGGACACTGGCAGTGACCTCATAATCACAACCACACTCCCAATTATAACATAATCAGGTATAACAATCACAATACCTGACCTCAGTCTAGAGCAGTGGTTCTCCCAGGGGCAACAGTTGATGATGTCCAGAGACATCCTGGGTTGTCATAAATTGGGGTGAGGGTTCGCTATTGACATCTAATGGGTAGAGGCCCTAGGATGCTGCTAAGAATCCTACAACACACAGGCCAACCTTAACAGCAAGGATGACTTATTCCAAAATGTCAGTAGTGTCAGAGCTGGGAGACCGTGGGCCAGGGAGCATCCCTTCATGGTTTGGGAGTGGTGGGAAGGGTCTGAGACCAACTGTTTAGGTTCAAATTCTGACGTCAACTCTTGCTAGCTGGGTAAATGAGGGCAATTTTTAAACCTCTCTCAGTGTAATTTCTTTTTCATCCCGTGGAGTAAGGAGAGGCCCAACGTTAGGAGGCTGTAGTGACATAACCTAACCATGCTGGGCACCCAGCACAGGGCCGGGGCTTGTATGTAAGCACCACACGCGTTGGTTAGAGTTTGCACTCTTGGGAAAACTCTTTCCCAGGGAGCATGTCATTTGTTCCTCAGTTTCCTTAACTCTAAAATGGATAGGGTAACACCCCCTCGCAGGCTTCCTCTAGGGATGAAAAAGAGGGGACCTGTGTTAAAGCATCCGTCAATGTGGATCTTATCCAGGACCACGCTGCAAAGTGAGTAGGTCCAACATTATCGCCCCTGCAATGGGATGTGATGGGGACCCCACGGCCGGAAGTAAGAGCCAGGAGTCCTGACACCCAAGCAGAATCTCATCCTTGGCCAACATGTTTGTGAAACCCCAGCAGTCAACTTTCAACCCTTTTTTTGAATTGGGAATGAATGTTGGGAAATGTGCTGGAGTACCCCCAGGGGGAAGGAAGAGCAGCTACGTGCAAGTCCAACCGTGTCCAAAGTCTGGGCATCTGACCCGCCCGCCCGTCGCAGGGAGGGGCCTGATAAACACTTGCAGCCTCCTGCACGCAGGCTTCCGGCCCTGGTGCCATGGACTCTGAGCCCACCGATAAGGAGACTCGGCCCTGCCTTCAAGGAAAGCTGCGGATTTCACCAGGAAGTTGAGAGGTCGGCTCCAAAGGAGCCTTGGACCTTGCCCTCTTCAATCTCCCAAGGACCTGCCTTGCTTGGGACACAGTGTGGCACTGGGTCCTCAGCTCCGAGTCCATTGCCCCATCTTCCCCAGTGGGTTTATCCAAGCCAAGTGCATTTCTTTCTTTCCTTTCCTGCTACCCAAACTAACTGTACTGTTGAACTCTGTTTCAACTGGATTCTGGCTTAGCATTTTATTGAGCACCTACTATGCCAGGCCCTGCTTGCCAGTCTCTCATTGAACTCTCTCCAAAACCCTGTGAAGACCATTCTACACATCTCATCCTTCGGTCCCAATTCAAAAAGGAAATGCAGTTCAGAGGTGTTAAGTAAGTTGCCCAGAGTCACACGGCTTCTAAGTGGTAGGATTGGCATTTAAATCCAGTTTCTACTGACAAAGCGCTTCATCTATTTTACTTGAAGTTGTGAGAGCTCCTCACATTGAAGGGTCAACCTTGCTGCAAAATAAGCCAGTCTGGTGCAAGACGTTAAATTAGTTGGGGAAAATGTACAGATGAGCTTCGGGGGAAAACAATGATGCCAAGTTGCCACTCTGGCATCCTGGCAAGTACCCTCACAGAAATAATAAAGATCAGCCCAGAAATCTTTGGGGCTTGTAGCATTCAGGATGTGGAATCAGAACAGAAGGGAAACAAAGCAATCAGTGGCTATAGGGTAAGAAAGACAGGACAGAGGCTGGGACAAAAGATGCTGAGGCACCAGCTGGGAAGCTGACATGGGTGCCCCCAAGCAGGATGGGCTTATCCGGGGCCAATGACAACGGCACACACACCAATGTTGCCCACCACTTATTAGCGACCTTCCCGGGCCAGGAGCTAGCTAGTCTAAGCATGCTCCACACACCCAATCAGTAAGTTCATTCAACCTCCACAAAAGCCTCACCAGTTGGGCGTTACTGTTATACCCATTTTACAGATGAGGAAACTGAGGCCAAGAGCTATCACAAAGTCACAAAGCTAGTGAGTGTCTAGAAGCATGGGCTGTGGAGTCAGAAAAACCTGGATTTAATTCAGACTCTCTCACTTACTAGCTATCTGAGACTTGCAGCAAAACTGCTTTAATTTGAGCGTCAGTTTATGTGTTTATAAAATGGGGATGTGGGGGTCTTTACTTCATGAGACCTTTTGGGAAAATAGTGAGGATTAAATGGGGCGATGAGGGTAGCTTGACACAGTACCTGGAAGACAGAAACAACTGGTGAAAAGCAGCTGTTCTCCAGGGTTTAAGCCCAAGGTGTGTGGGTTTGTTTGGGGAGGGGCCTCTGGGAGCGGGGAAGCAGGAGTCAGCTGACCTGGGAAAGCTGGTGAAGAAGAGATCCTTTCTCAGAAGGTTCAGACCAGCTCTTCCCCCTTTCAGACTTCGGCAGGTACCTCCAAGTGGGCCTCTCACACCTGCAGGCAACGCTGGGCAGAGGGCGCATCACCGGGGACCCTGGCGTAAGGCTGGCCCGTGAGCTCTCGGCCCGCCCGAGAGCTGGAGTGCCTGACTGCGTGTGGGGTAGGGCTTGGCCGGGTTCCAGGAGCAGGCCTGGCGCCCGGGCTGAGGCCAGAGACAGGCCAAGGTCGGCCAGCGGGGCACGAGGGGAACGGTTGGAGGTGCCGAGGATGGGGTCGGATAAAGGCCAGAGGCCCAGCTGCCTGGCAGGGCAGGTTCCTAAACCGAGAGGGAGGGGGCTCACTGGAGCTGAGGCAAGATGGTGGCCCCTCTTCCTCCACCTTCCCTGGGGGCCCACACTCGAGACTGTCCAGGCCTGGGAGCAGCTCTGAGATGTGCATCTTAACCCACCTCCTCAGGATGAGCCTGGAAGCCAGGAATGGGTCTGAGTCAGGGATGTCTGGAGGCCTGGAGCCTGCTGCCTTTGTTACCAGCCCGGTGAGGCAGGTGACCTCACCTGCACTCAGTTTCCTCCTCTGTAAAATGGGCATAATTGTAGTGAATGCCTCCAGAGGTGTTGTCCAGAGTGGGGGAGAACAGCCAGCACATTCTAACACGTTTGTTCCAAAATCGGGGTTTCCTAACACAGCCGTGCTCCCCACTGAAAACCGGGACCCAGTCTCATTCAGCTCCCAATCATCCATACCTAAGAGAGGCCCCAGAGTCAGCAGGGCTCCGTGTTTCTAAGCGAATGTGTGGGTGGGAATCACCAGCTCTCACTCAGGATGAGTGGACTGAGAAGTAAGGAAGCTCTGAGTCCCCAGATGACATCGGATTTAAAGGGCTCAGCCTCAGGATTGCTCTGCTGTCCAGGGAATCGGGATGGTCCTGGTCTCGAGCCAGACTCTCACCTCCCGACCTGTGCGTGTGTTCATTGCCAAGAACACCCTTCCTGGTCATGCCTGCCCCCGGCTTCGCCTCCCTGAATGCTGTTCTAGGTTTTAACCCAGATTCCTGCTCCTCAGGGAGCCGTGCCTAACCCATCAGGCTGGACAAGGTGCTCACCGGCCTCTAGAGTCTCACCAGAGTCGTACCCCGTTGAGATCTTTTACTTCATCTTTATGAAACAAGAAATCTCTGGGGCGGGGACATCACAGAAAATAGGCCCTAACATAGAATAAGCACTTGGTATATATATTTCTGAACAAAATAACAAGAGGGTGAGTCAGACACCAAATGCCACCATAGAAATCAGAGGTTCAGGACCCTGGTGGGTCAGACAGACTTGCCAGGATGTCTCTCGTTGTGGCCTGGATTCCTGGAGAGGATGAGCAGGGAGTTTTCATTCCCTGATGCTTCTCACCTGAAAAACTCATGAGCTGGGGCCAAGTGGAGGTGGAAGAATCGTGATAACAAACTCAGTGCCATGCATGCAGTGCGGACCACACAAGCCCCGTGTACTTCTAGAAACACTTGAGATTGTTTTGAAGCACTTTCCACCTGGATCTGTTTCCATTATTTGTTAAACCCCATCGTGAAGATGTCTGATTCGTGAGGGCTCTTGAAACGCACTGTAGTGTCTGGATTGCTTTAAAAGGGAATCTTCCCCTTTGAGAGCCGGCAGAAGGTCGCAGGGAGAAGGGACCAATTTGTGCCCGGTGCCTCCAGCAGATCCCCCCAACCCCGTGGAGTCAATTAATGATGTACATTGCAATCAGAAGCGCTGCAATCTCCCTCTTTTTTTTTCTTTTTCTTTCCTTCTTCTTCTTTTTTTTTTTTTTTAGCAGCCTGAGCACTATTTATGCTTAACTGTGAGTCAGACTGGGGACATCTCCCCAGTGGATGACAGCAAGGCAAGAAACGAATTTGCGAAACCGAAAAGGGAAGTCTCCGATTTACATGGAATGTCAGCCTGGCTTCCTGGTGGCTAGCGCAACCGTGGAGGGAAGCAGTAAAGGAGCTGCAAATCCCCAAACCTATTTTTCCCATGAGAAATGCCCCCCACCCACCTCCCTGTGCATTTCCACATTCATTGTTTCATTCATTCACTCAGCCAACATGGACTTAGGGAGTTGCATCTACAGACTGCAGACACCGTCGGCTCATCCGTGACTATATAAACACACCTCACAGGGGCGATAGCATCACTGGGCAATGGGAGGTTAGATGCAGAGTCGTGAACACCTGCTGTGGAGTCCCTTCTGAAAGACGGTGACCCTGTGGACACAAAGGTCCCCAACACAGCTGTGCGGAGGTGCCCCCATCCGTGTCAAAGCAGGGAGTCCACGCTAAGAAACTGACTGTCCCTCCGAGGAATGTATCCTGGGACCCCATGGGAGGGGGCAAAGACTGAGGCATGGAGGGGCCATTCTGAGAGACGAACACTCTGGCATGTCTCCCCACTTCCCAGTGATGTCTAAGCAAGAGGCTCTGGGCACATACGCAGGGACATTTCTTCACCGTCTGATGAAGAAATCCCGCTGACCCACTGCACTGCAGAAGCAACGCTGCAAATGTTCTAGGAAAGGAAGGATGTATGCGCAGCAACTCGGGGTGACAACAAACAGACTGCATGGCTGACGCTTAGGGGCGGATGAAATCGCTTACCCCACCTGGGGCGACACGGTCCCTTTCCTTCTCCATGTAAACGTGGAAGTTACTCCTTCCCTCGCTTCCTGGTCTCAGGAAGGAAAAGCACATCCTTTGACCTACCTCGTTTACCCCATCCACTCCCTTTGATACCAAACATACAGTCAAGTTTATTTTCCAAAATACCAAAAGAGTTAAGTCCTGAAGGAAGCCTTCAACTGTGGGCAATTCACCCAGGTCTAGTTTATGGCCTTAATGGCAATAAATGTACCTGCCCTTCAGGTTCACAGTAAATCACAACTAACAGATATTGGGCTCTTGCATTATCTCATTTAATCTTCATGAAAATGCTAGTAGGTAGGAGGTGCTGGCCTCATTTTGGAGAGGGGGGACGGTGAGCCTTTCCCTCTCATCTCCGCCCGGAGCCTTACCATTTCAGCGCATGCCATCCACACTTCCAGCCACTAGCTGGATCTCTGTGCCTGAGGCTTGCCCTGATTGTAGGAGCCCACTTGGTGAACGGGCATGGCAGGCCAGGGGCCGCTGGGGCCGCCTTCAGCCAATGACCGGCAGAAGGTGGTATATAAACGCCCCAGCTCCCTTGCCACTCAGCTGGGAAGGCTCTGAGGTACGTATCCTTCGCCACCTCCTAGAAACTTGCTTGATGATGTGCTATTCATGACACCCTTCCCTTCCCTGTTGCTTCCTGGGATCACCTCCCAAATAAACTACTTGCCTTCAAATCCTTGTCTCAGGGTTTGTTTCTGGCAGAAGCCAAACCGAGAGAGAGGGGTCAGGCAACTTGCCCAAGGCGTACAGGGGTAAGGGTGACACAGATCTGATGCAAGTTTCCCATGACCCCCGAGAGGCTTGTATTGGTAACCACAGAACTGATGTATTAGCTTACAGTCCCCCAGACCTCGTTCTGCACAGACCCCAGGAGGGTAGAAGGCAGCTCATGCCCTTCGCTGGACGTCGGAGGACAGAGAGACACCAGATCTGGACACCCCGCGGCTGGTAGGGGCCGGGCGCAGGCTCTCCCAACGCTTTGTCCGTGCTCCCGGCAAACAGAGCAGGCTGCCGGCTCATCACACACAGCTCAGAGAGCAGCACCTAAGGCTTCCGGATGTGCTCAGCCCGCTTCCAGCACGTACTAATATGGCACCAGGGAGGGTGTCGTCTGGCAGCACCACCCTTCATGTGGAACATTAAGCCGAGGTCTTGCACAGGCTTGAACATTAACCATCCCCTGGTACCCATGAAGAAGAGCTACGGGTTTTATTAACCTCTGTGTCCTGGACGCGTGGCACAAGGCGCGCCATCATTAACCCACCTCCAGATGGGGGACGGGGGCATCTTTTCCAGCTCCATTCCAAGAGCGCAGGCCCCACGAAATGCCTTCAATAATTTAAGGAAACTACCAAAATGTGACCATAAAGGATATAACTTCACCTCAAGGACGGCGATCCATAAAGATTTTGTGATAGTAAAAACCGTGCTTTGTTCTGTTACAAGCCTTTTGAAAGTTTCTCCCTCCGTGCACGTGCGCGCGCGTGTGTGCATTGGACAGGGGGTAAAGTCACGTAGTCGTGTTCCTGCAATTGGGATTTAGCTGGGGTTTAACTGTTCCTAACATCACGGCCGCAGCAGGGCCCGTTAACGACAGCTCAGCCTGCTTTAGGAAGTCCCACTGGTAATTGCAGAATCACGTCCTATCACTCATTTTCTCCCCCGTGTCAAAGACTTTTTTTTTTTTTTTTTTTCCGATTCCGGATATACGGCTTCACTATGAAAATGGAACTAGCACCAGAACACCCCCCCTCCGCCCCCGCGTCCTGACACAACATGAAATTAAACACGATCCAGTTCAGCCGCCCCTCGAAGACTGGTGCTTGGGGGCTTGGTTTCATGAATGCCTCAGTTATGCTTATGCTGGTTGATGTGCTTTTAATTTTCACCCTTGATGCTGGCTTCCAAGTTGCTGCTGACAGACAAGGGGAGGGGTTGGTTATTTCAGGGGAAGAGCAAGGATCCTAGGAGAGAAATTCCTTCTCAGAGGGAGATAGATTTTTTCCCTACAGTTTTACACATTAAAAAGCTGGAGCTTGTAAAAGAAGGGGTAATTAAGTACACATATAATAGCCTTTTTATCTAAAAAAATTACATGGAAGGGTGGGTGGAGTAATGGTGAAAAGCATGGGCTTCAGGAACAGAAGTGCTGAGTTTTCATCGAGGCTACTCGATTATATTGTTGACTTTTAATAAGTCACTGAAAATCGCTGCATCTCGGTTGGTTTCTTGATCTGTAAACTGAAACTTACAATGAAACATCGTAAGTTCCGTCCTTCCCTCCCTCCCTTGCTTCCTTCCTTCCTTCTCTTTTTTCACTTCCTGCCTCCCTATTTCCCCTGGCCTTCCCTCCTTGTCCCTCTCTTCTTCCTCCTTCCTGAAATAACACATTAAATAAATGCCTACTATGTGCCAGAAACTAAACTAGGAGTTGGGGTCCAGAGAAGAAGAGTCCCTGACCCCAAAGCCTTTAATCCAGCCTTCCTTGAGAAGAGCAGATGAGCTTTCCTATTTTTTTTTTTTTTTTTTTTTTTTTTTGCGGTACGCGGGCCCCTCACTGTTGTGGCCTCTCCCGTTGCGGAGCACAGGCTCCGGATGCGCAGGCTCAGTGGCCATGGCTCACGGGCGCAGCCGCTCCGCGGCACGTGGGATCTTCCCGGACCGGCGCACGAACCCGTGTCCCCTGCAAGGGCAGGCGGACTCTCAACCACTGCGCCACCAGGGAAACCCGAGCTTCCCTATTAAAAAGCCCTTTACAAATGAGAATGAGTTGTAGAAATATGCATATTTTTATTAGGATTGTAGCAGTGTGCATATTTTATGATTTTTTAAAATTAGGATTTGCAGATAGACCAGAATTTTCACATTGTGCTTGCCTCCCCCCACTGTAAGGCCGGGGCCGCTGGGGTCACCGCCTAGACCACCATGTGGAGAGCACCCCCTGCAGTTGTGCCATTTGATGGCACTGGAGGAAAAGGCCCAATAAGTGGGGCTTGGGATCCCCTCCCCTCCTCCAACCTGGGCAGCGACCCTTTTTATGGGCTTTATAAATTGGGCTTGTATTCCAGGGGCCCGCTTCAAAAAGAAAGAAATAATATTTGAAATCCACAGATCTTGAGGGTCAAGAAACGTCCTTAACCCTTAACCGAAATGACAAACCAAATGGTCATACGAAAAAAGGTTAAGGCAGGGTTTTTTTCCCCCCAAGCAACACATACGAGAAGATTCTCAACTAGCCCTGTCCTGATTCTGCCCACTCAGAACGTTTTCAATTAAAAGCTGGGAGACGTGTGCTTCCAGCCTGCCAGGTGGTTCGGAACGTTGCACTGTGCCCAGGAGCTGCGTTCAGCTTGCTCCGTAGTTTGGTCCTCGAGTTTCCCCTGACAGGTACCTGTGTCTTGAGGCCACAGCCGCTGGGCTCTTTCCGCAGTCCTGAAACCCACCCACGAGGAGTGATTTGGTGACAAAGAACAGTAATAGCCCTGAGCACACCCCACCTCCCCAAATGTCTCTGCAGCTCTGGGCATCGTATATACAAATATCGATAGTCAATCGCCCAAAGGACTGGCCGCAGCAAATCCTGGGGAGAGAGAAGAGGGTATAAACAGGACAGGGAAATGGGCATAAGAGGCCATTCTCTGCTCTGTAAAGGCAAGACCAGTGCAGTGTCAGATGGAACTTTCTGCGGTGACGGCAAAGCTCTGTATCTGAGCTCTCCAACGCCCCGGATGGCTCTTGAGCCCTTGAAATGTGGCTAGTGTGACTGAGGAAGCACATTTAAAATTTTATTTCTTTATAATTTAAGTTTAAAACCACATGTGGCCACTGGTCACCGAACTGGACACAGTGACTCTAAAGCCACCCCAAGCCTCCGTAAGTCAACTCCCTGCAGAAGGTGCTCAGTTCCTACTTTAAGTCACCTACAGACTCAACAAGTAATTCATGCACCTTGAGTATGAGTCATACCCCGTGCTCGGTATGGATGTGGAAGGAAACATACACATAGACAAGTTCCTGAGCTCAAGAAGCTGCTTGCATTCTACTGAGGGAGGGAGTCATGGCAACCAGTAACATGGAAGTGCTGTGACACGGATGAGGGCAGAGAGGAAAGAGCACGGAGAATGTAGGAAGGCTGCAAATAAACTGCTCCTATAGGGCTTCCCTGGTGGCGCAGTGGCTGAGAGTCCGCCTGCCGATGCAGGGGACACGTGTTCGTGCCCCAGTCCGGGAAGATCCCACATGCCGCGGAGCGGCTGCGCCCGTGAGCCATGGCCGCTGAGCCTGCGCGTCCGCGTCCGCGTCCGGAGCCTGTTGCTCCGCAACGGGAGAGGCCACAACAGTGAGAGGCCCGCGTACCGCAAAACAAACAAAAAAACCCAAAAGACTGCTCCTATAAGGATGGAGTCGTTCATCCTGCAGAGAAAAGGAGGAACGTTCTAACAAGGTAGAGAGCATAGACAAAAGCTCGGAACCATGATGTGACTCTAGACTGGGGATAATTTACGGGAGGCCAGAGATGATTCTTTGCAGGGAGGATGGGGGCAGACAATGAGGGACCTTATGTGACGTCCTAGGGAGTTTGGACCTGACCTGGATTTTAGAATTCTTTGACTTTTCTGTAGGTATCGGTCTTAGGGATCTACACCTGCTGCCGAATGAAATGCCCCTCATGAGCTTACTGTCTCCATCTTTCCCATCCTTCGAGGCTCTGCCTGAATCCTGCCTTCTCCAGAAGCCTCCTATGATCTCGCCTCTGTACACCAACCCTTCCCTTTTCCAGTTGTGGCTTCCACTCCACAGTCACTGCTGGGTGATTTTCTGCTACATTCTTGACTTGGTCTTGCAAGTGTCCCACAAGACCTCAAGTCCTGGTGGCTGGGACCTCACCATTATCATTATTCTTTGTCCCCCATGGGCTCAAGAGCAGAGTAGGAACTTAGCAAATAACCTCCACTGGTTAAGTAATTTGGTCTGATGTATCACCCCCCCAGTGACTTGGACCTGGAGATCCGTGTAAGTATCTGTAGTTCTTAGGTTATGGACACCTGAGTTGGCCTCAGTATCCATACCCTGTGCCTTTTATTTTTGATAACCAACCTCAGTGTCATTCAAAGAGGCCTCCAAAGTCGGCCTGACAGTGTGCACTGGGGAAAACCCTGGAAATCCTCGCTGGGGCAGAGGAAGCTGAGAACTCCATAGGAGTCTGACCAGCTCTCTTTCTACCTAACTCGACCCGGAGACGCTTTGGCCCTGAGTGATGGAGCCTACCTACAAGCTGAGCTGAGTTACATGATTTACTTGTGTGATGCAGACATCTGATCAAACCCCAAATGCTGTCTTTATTTACTGAATTTCTTTCTGGAACTTTCTGGACGCACCTTGAGTTTGGTTCCCCCAGGCTTTTCCTCACGCTCATCTTTCTGCCTGTCACCCACACACATCTCCGCTTCCAAGTCTCCACTCAGGCCCCCATACCTCTGGGTAACATCTTCCTCAACCACCCAGCCACACCAGGGCACCCCCTTCTGCGGTGCCCGGGTGCCCTTCAATAAAATTCATACTTGAGGTGATGCCTGCATGGTATGAAAAGTTTAGCGACTGCCGCTGTGGTTGTTGCTGAGACTATGACTATTATAATGATTCACTTCTTTTCCCCTGTGCATATCTGGCACCTGCCATAGGCCGAGCATAGCGTGGGTGTTCCCTGAATGAGTGAAATGTATCAGTCCAGCCTCAGATGACACTCAGAGGTCTGTGATCTTGGGGTACTTTCGAAATCAACCTTGAAAACACAACGGAACAAAGGGGAGCCTGCAGGGATGCTGGTGCACAGAATACCAGCTCACAAAGGTGAGATACACAAGTTGTCAGAGAAGGGGTCAGCTGACACCGTCGCGGGAGGTGATCACGGTGGCACCAGGTGTGAACAGGTAGGGATCAACCATGTGGAGGTGCTGGAGAAGGACCTCCTGATCTCACAGGCCTAGATCCATCTTTTCTCCATAGCGAGGAGTACATGATGGGCACTGGCAGAGGTGGGTTCGATCCCAGCCCTATGGCTTGAATGTTCCATGAGGTTTCTAAGACGAGTCTCTCAACCTGGTACTACTGACATTTGGGCTGGGTGATTCTTTACTGCGGGGCCGCCCTGTGCATTGCAGGATATGGAGCAGAATTCTTAGCCTCGACCCTCTTGGCCACAGCACCCTACCCTGTGTTCCCACTTGGCTCTTGAGGACACGTGAAATAACAGTCCCTGTAGGGCCGGGCAGTTGTTCGGATCAAATGAGGTCACACACAGGAAAGTGCTTAGCCCAGGGCTCCTACTGGGCTTAAAGGCCACAGTAAAGGACAAAGGAAAGACTCCCCTCCCCCATCCAAGCCCGGTGAGGCTGGGAGGCTGGGAGGCTGTACGGGAGATAATAGGGGAGGAGGTGATCCATCAGTCCCTGCCCTGAAATCCCACAAGAGTCAGCAGCTCAAGGACCTCGCCTTGCCCAGGAGGTATGTAAATACGGAGTTATCAGGGCCAGCATCTGTGAGAGTTAAAGCAGGAAGTCCTTACAGCTTCCTGTCAAAACACAAGTGACAAACTTGGATAAACAGCAAGTAGAGAAAAGATATTTCTATATCATCACCAGCACCGCCCCCCCCAAAGTTGTTCTCTCTCTCTCTCTCTCTCTCTCTCAGACACATACACAAAACACACAACATACACACACACTCATGCACACACACACAAGCTCCCTCCAGTAAGATGCAACATGAAAAAGTTGTCAGGATCCTCCATTCTGGAGTTGGACTTGGTTTCAAGTCTCAGCTCTGCTACTTACGAGTTCTGGACTTGGATCCAGTTACTTTACCCCTCTGAGCCATATCTTCCTCTCTTTAACCCAGGGATAAGGATGGGACCTGCTTCTCATTTTATGATGAGAATTAAATATAACAACGTGTATCAATTATGTATGTATTTCTCACGCAGGGAGTGTCCACTTTGGGGTCAGGTGCCTGGAGTCTAGTAAATGCTCAACAAATATTAGTTCTTCTCCTTCTTAGTAAGCTCAGAAACTTTCCTGAGGGGCAGTGGCAAGTACCCCAGCGGAATGGAGGTGGTAGGGGCGAAGGATACATCACCCACTGGAGAAGAAGGCTCAGAAAATGGAAGCCCAATCGAGGGGACATCGGTGGGAGTTGAAATGGAAAGAGGGTGGGCCTCGGGGTCAGACACGCCCCAGTTCAAATCCTGACCCTACCATTTACCAGCTGGACAAACCCCCTCCTCTGTGTGAGCTCACAAGCCCACCCTTTCTGTGCCTCTGAGGTCAGTGCTGTGGGTGAGCGTGGCCTTTGACAAATCAGATGTTGGCACTCACTCATTCTCTCACTCACTCAGCAAACATGTGCTTGACCCTGAACCAGGGATACAGAGGTAAATAAGACACGGACCCTGTCCTCAAGGAGTTCAAGGTCTAGTGGAAAAGCCAAACTCTCCAAGAGAAGGTATGGCTAAAAAAGAAGCCATAAGAAGGATAAGGTGGAAAGCCAAGATCGAAGTGCAGTTGTATTAACCAAGAGAGACTAAGTAGGCGGCCGTAACAAATAACTCCCAAATCTCAGCCACCTCAAACAAGAAAGATGAGCACGCACGTAATGTCACTGTGGGACCAGGCGTTCCTTCGGACAACTGTCCTCCGTAACAACAGGGCGTCCGCAATCACTGAGGCAAGGGAAGAGAAAGCTCCAGGAATTCCGCACCTGGTCCTGAATGTTGCCACCCAGAAGTGCCATGATCATTTCCCTTCACAGTTCATTGGACAAAGCAAGTCACGTGTCCGTGCCTACCCTCAAGGGGCCATGTGCCCAGAAGGAGGGGAGAAGCAGAAAGCTTGCTGAGTGGCTCTAACTTGGACCCCCAAAACGGCTGAGCTCCCAGCCACGGTGAGCTCCACGTGGGCAGGAACGTCGCCCGTTGTGTGTTCTTTTGTATCATCAGCACTTGGCACAGTGTGGCACAAGGTAGAAACGACACGTTCTTGGAGAAGGAAGGAAGAAAGGAAGGGAGGAAGGGAGGAAGGGAGGGAGGGAGGGAGGGAGGGAGGGAGGGAGGGAGGGAGGGAGGGAGGGAGGGAGGGGGGAAGGAAGGCAGGCAGGCAACTTACTGGGTTGTTTAGGATCTAGTTATTAAGAAACTTCTCTGCTGTTCAGGAACAGAGCTGTGTGTCGGGGAAGAAGTCCCCTTCAATAGGAAAGGTGGCGTTTGTGATTGAGCCTCACCCATCTCAGTACGGTCAGCATTCAAATCCTGGATCACCTCCCCTCCTGCAGCTACGAAGCAGCTTGTGTCCTAAGACTCCTGCCGCCCCCAGGCCACTGATAACTCTGCTCTCCCTCTCAAGGCATCCGTCCCCTTTTCCTCCTGGGACATACTGGAAAGAGCATGGGCTGGGGAGTCAGTCAGACTTGGATTTGACTCCTGGCCTTTCGCCTTTCTAGCTGCGTGCCTTTGAGCTTGACGTGCTTGAACCTCGGTTTCCGCATCTCTAAAGTAATGACATCTCTAAACACACAGACCCTCCCTCTGCCCGCTGGGGACCACACGCTTGAATCCTTTAGTGCATCCTATTACAGCCCTAGGAATGTCACCCCCCATAAACCTCTGAGCTGTCTGCCCACATGGAGAATCCCCCATGGGTGAAGCCTTCCCTGCCCCCTTTGAGCAAAGCACGTGTGCCCAGGAATGCAAAGCACCTGTCCCCCTCCCAGCAGCACTGACAGAGGGGATGTACCCAGCTTGGGGCTGGTGGCAGCTGCCGTGTGTGCCCCTGAGCTGCCACACATTGCAAAGGGCCAGAGCAGGGGCGATGACTCGCTGCTAATAGTTACAGACAGGGGCACCACCGGGGAGCCAGTGAGCTGTGCGCTCAGAGCGCGGGTGGAGGCTCTCAAGTGTCGCCTCTGATGCCACTGTTCTCTGGAGAGCACCTCGGGGATTCAGGGGCCCTGGGTTAAGTCATCCCGGTTCCTTCATTTACCTGTGAGTTGCTGGGCAGCAACTCTGTACCAGGCCCTGGATCAACATGTTGGGGTTACAGAGATGATGCACGTGATAAACATACTGTATTTTTATCAACGCTTCGAAATATGACTGCTTCTGTTTCTTTTCAGGGTGATCCAAGACATTCGGAAGAATTTTAAAAAAGGAAGAGGTTTATGGTTAAATTGAAAAAATAAAATCAGGAATTGACTGCGGCTTTCATAGAATCGTATCTTTTTCAAGCTGCAAGATTTAAATATCATCCTGGAAGGAATACTCTCCCTCCCTTCTGCAATCTTACAGATGAAGAAATAGAACCAAGAGATAAGAAGAGGCTCAGACAGTGTCTCAGGGCTCCAAATCCCCAAATTTGTCCCCGGTACCAGCGAGGAGAAAGGAGAGTAGCATTTGAAGGCGCTGCAGATCTGAAAGCATCAGAGAAACTGGGTGTTTTTGCTGCTTTCTCTGTATGAAGTTGGGGAAGACGCTTGATTGTTCTATGGCGATTTCTTGATGGATTAGAGAGATAATGAAGCTTTTTATATTGTTACTTTTGGAAGACTGAGAACGGCAGCGGGCTCTCTGCTAGGGAAGCTATCATAATGATTCTTATTTCCACACCAGCATCCCAGCTTTATTTTCAAGTTAGAGGAGTGGAATCCAGGCCAAAACATCATTCTCGAAAATGCCAGCATTTCCAAGACGCATTAAGAGCCAAACTCAGAGATCGAAAGGATGCTTCTTCTCTACTCTCTTAGCAAGTTATTAAGCTAGGGGAGCACCTTTCCCGTTTTCCATGCAGGCTGAGGAGGTGCCCATGGCCCTTGCGGCAGACTTAGGCATTAATAGAACCTAATTCTTTAATGGACTCGGGGTGCATTTCTTTCCTGCATCTTGAGGTCTTTAAAAAGCCTGTGGTGAACTGCACCGCCATAAACCTTTTATAGAAACAATCAAATATCACTTGGTAAAATAATTAGCATAAAAATAGCACAAAGTCAGTCTGTCCCAAACTCGCTGCCAAATATCAAAAGGGTCCCTGCCAGGGACCCTTTTTCGGGAGGGGGTCATTCTTCTCCCCCTCCTCCTAGCCAGCGTCACAGTGAGCTGCAGAGGTCCAAGGCGTGCTATTTGGATGGGCTACGTTATTCTGGGTTGGGGGACAGAACGGTCCTCAAAGTGGGCTCCCTGCATGGCATCGGGGACAGGGAAGGATGGAGGGAGCAGGTGTTTGGGGGGCCCCCAGATCCCCCAGGCCCGCATGGACCACTTCCCTTTCTGGGAGTGGGGCGATCATCCATCCCCTACCCGGCGCGCCCCTCACTTCCTGCCTGCCTTTCCAAGCGTTTTCTCTTGTGGACCACATATCAGGAGCTGGGTTTTGTTTATGACTTTTGGATAAAATATGGCAGGAAAGGAGTGTCCCCTCCCGGGTCCAGATAAGGCGCTGCTGAAGCTCTCTACGCGCACCCAGCACATGCTACTTTCTATGAGAAAACATCCGTCTTTTAACCTGGAAATGGGAATTCCTGGAAACGGCTAATTGCCGGGGTCCTCTGCTTAGGCCTCACTCTGCAGAGAGACACCCCCCCCAGCCCCGCCCCGGGCCAGCTGCCCTGCTTGCTTGGGGACCTTTCCTCTGGACTTGTGCCTGATCTCCATGACAGGCAACAGATCATCTAGTTGTTTGGCTAAGAAAAAAAAAAAAGAACTCCTCTACACAGTTCCACTTTTCCACATCTCAAGGGTGCCGCTGGCTTAAGTTAAAAACAAAAAACAAAAGACAACTGCCTGTTTTCTTTGCCAGCCTGGAGCTGGACGATTTGGTCTCATTGTGTCTCCAGAACACAGGCTCCCGTTGGGCTGAGCCTGAGAGACCATCTTCTTGTGTCTCCTTTAATTTACCTGATAGATATGAAAATGGGTTGAGTTTTGACAATAAATAGGCATTTCTCATTAGCTGGGGGCCGTGTGCAGGCGGTGTCCCGGCTTGTCAGCTGGGAGCAGTCCCAGAGAAGACAAGGGCCCCTGTTTTCCCACACAAAAGTCTGAATACCTGTGCCCCATGTTGGCTGGGGGTAATTATTCACTCATTCTGTGGTGACAGACAGAAAGGGAATTTAGCAAACCACACAATTTCCTAATTAGCGCGCTGGGAATTCTCCCGATGGTAATTTGGAACAAAAAGAGGCAGCCCCATGGTGAGGGGGAGGAAAAATAAATAAATAAATAAAACAAGGGAGGCGGGGGGGGGGGGGGAGCAAGTGGTGGGCTCGCTGTAGGGTTGGGAAACAGTTCTAGAAGTTTCTCACGGGCGACAGACTCTTGGGTTTTTTTGTTTTGTTTTTTTTGCCTTCCAGAGGCTGCTGCTTGCATATGGCAATGGGATCCCCGGGCGCCTACCATATGTAAAGACACCAGGTTTTATGACTTATTGTCGGTAAGATTTATAGAGAGGATGTCTGATCAGCAATTTTTCATCTTCTCATCTCAGGAGCAAACAGGAAAAGAGACGCAGGCCCCTTGCGGTATCACCGGGCGGACCTGCAGGACCCCAACCCAGGGCCCCCAACTGGGACCCTGGCTGGGCGGTGCTGCTTCCCACTTCATAAAGGAACAGCCTGTCGGAACGGCAGCAACAATTTATTTGATTAAAATGGGCTACTCTGGAGCTATTTTGCGGTATGTTAATGAGTGCTATATCATAGACATTTATTAAATTAGATTTCATAAATGTCAGCCGTGTTTGCACAGGAAATCCACCAGCCTAAATGCGGACCAGACGCGGAATTAATTTCCCCCCTCGGGAGGACGAGCATCCCGGCAGGGCTGAAGGTGGGCTGGGGACGCGAGGACCACGCGGGGTGCTCAGATGTTTAGTATTAGCCTGGACAAACACAGCGGTTCTGGCTGCCGGCTGCCTCCCCCAAGAAGGAGAATTCGAGGAGGGTGAGGAAGGAAACAACAGAACTCAACACTTCCTTGGAACAAGGCTTTGACTTTCGGTGTCACAATATTTCACCTTTCCCTTACATTAGGATCAGCACAAATACGCACCATTCAAGCAAACAGTACACAGGAGGAAATGGAAATCGGAGGCAAGGACGATCCTGGCTTTGGAAGATCAGGGATTCCTCGGCATCCGTCAAAGAGACGTTCTCATCAGCTTTAGTGCCTTCAGACCGACTGACAAGAGAGGGAGCTTATCGATGGGCCCCTTTCAGACTTCCAGACTCGGGCACCCTGGGCCCGAAACTCTTTCCTGTCCACTATTCAGTGCTCCCTACCTTCCAGGTCTGTTATGGCAGAGCTAGATCTCACCTGTTCTCTTTGAAGAAACGAACTGACAAAATAAGAACAGCCCCATTAAAATGAGGTTCTGGAAGCTGGGAGATTTTCATGGCCGATGCCATAATTCAGAGAAAAATCTAGACTGGAGCCCACCTGGGCATCAAGAAGAAATCAGCTTCAAATCCCTCCTCAGGGGTGAAGAAGCCTTCAGAGTGACCAGCTGGACCACCATGGGCCTTGTGCCCATCACCGTTACCTACAAACTGATGAACCAGTCCTACTCTGCAAACTCTGTTTTCTTTCCTGCTTCACAATCCAAGCCATTTTTAACCTCCTGCCAAAAAAAAAAAAAAAAAAAAATTGCGTTCCGCTCATGCTTTTAAGGGACAGCCCTGGAGTAACCCGGGAGCTCAAAGCATTTTTTTAGAATGTGACATGTGCTTTTTTTTTAAAAAAAAACCCACTGGCCAATTCTCCTGCATCAAAATTATGCAAGAGTGACAGTGGCTGGCACCTGCAAAAAACTGCAGTAATGCAAGAACATGCCTATGGGTTTGGAAGATGGGGCAGTACTCTGTGTTCGTTCTGACAAAGGCACTAGGGGAAAAAAAAATCAGTAACATTGATCCTTTGGCTGTGCCATTATAAAATGTGTATCAGTGTTCTTGGATGGCGAACAAAGTGTGTGTCACTTTATAGGTGATTCTGAGGGCATGACCTCCCCCCCCCCAAGAGACAGGGCACCCACTTTGGGTAACAGCGGCTGCAAACGAAACAGGGTGACACAGTCACATCTGTGACCCTGTGGCAACACACTGGAAACACCCTCCCCACACAGAGAAAGGAGATGGGGATTTCTTGGCTATTTCAAGCAGACACAAACCTCTGAAGGGATCACGAGGGACATTCCAGACCATGCAGGAGAAAGGGAAACCAAGTGGGTAATGTGTCGAAGTGGGCTCTTAGTGGGAGCCCTTTAAAGTAAAATCACCCTTTCCCTAGGCTGAGGATGGAACCCTCCAGGAAAGACAGAGCCCAGGCCAGGGCACTGTTTGGTGCTGCTTTCTTTGTGTTGTTTTCATGACCCCGCTTTTGGAAATCTTGTTTGGCAGGTTTGGGAGCTGCTAAGATCTGCCTGGAACGAAGCTGTTGTCAATGGAGCCAAAGTGAAGTGGCCTGACTTTTCCAGACTGTTCCTTCTGTTTCTCTTACGGTTCCGACGAAACGAAATGCAAAGAAAGCGGACACGTCTGACGTACCCAAGACTCTTCCGAGGGGTCCTGAGAATTCTAGAGTTTTGGGTTATAATGACAGACTTGGTTTGATTCCCACCTTTGCTACTTCCTGCCTCTGAGACCCTGAACTGGGTAAGTCGACTTAATGAACCTCTGGCGCCTACTCTTTCGGCTGAGGACACAACTTCCTTCCTCTGCACTTGGAGTGAAAGAGAGGTGACGTGGGACCCGGGCCATACCTACTACACATCTGGTGCTCAAGTGATTTTTCCCATTGCACTGGGCATATTCAGCTTTTGAAGGAATATGATTTAAGAACTATCCACTTATCTGTTCACTTACTCATTCAACAAACGTCTACTGGAGACTTGTTATGTGCCAGGGACTGTCGTAAGCCCTGGAAACGTATTCGGAAGCTCAGGAGTTTAGGTCTTCGCTCTCACGGAGAGACAGATACTAGTCAACTAAACAAATAAGACAAGTTCAGATGTGGAGAAAACTAGACAGCTAGAGGGATACGTTGCCTGGAAGGGGAAGCTCGCTAAATTGGGTGGCCCGCAAGGGACACGTGAGGAGCTGACATTCACACTGAGAAACAAGACGCAGGCGGCCAGATACAGAACGAGAAGGGTATTAGAGGGGAGGGTTGACAAAGAGAATACAGGATATCCAGTTAAATTTGAACTTCAGACGAACAACAATTTTTAGCATAAGTATCTCCCCAACATTACATAGGATGCAGTACACTAAAAGAATTAGTCACTGTTTATCTGAAATTAGAATCTGTGCATCTTATATTTGTGTTTGCTAAAACAGGCAAGCTCGTTCGAAGGGTTGGGAACGGCAACGACACAGGCACTGAAGCGGCAGTGAACTCAGTTTGTCTGGGGCGCAGAAAGGTCCACGTGCCCAAGGGGGCAGGAGACATGGTTTCTGAGAGGAAGGCTTTGGAGGCTGTAGTGAGTAGTTCGGGCGCATCGAACAAAATGGCTTGTGTGTTCAATCCCCGGAATTAACTAGGCCACGAGTGACAGAAAGAACATCGAGCAGAGGTTGGCGAACTCCAGCCCATGGGTCACATCCAGCCTGCCACCTGTTTTTGTAAATAAAGTTCTACTGGAACACAGCTTCACTCATTTGTTTACACGACATCTATGGCCGCTTTCCTGTGGCAATGACAGAGGTGAGTACTTGCAACACAGACTGTATGTCCCAAAAAACCTAATGTATGTACTATGCAGTCCTTTACGGAAAAACTATGTTGCCTCCTGAACTATGGCATGTCCCGGGAATCAAAATACAGCAAGCCCCAAGAACCAGCAATTAAGCCATACTGAGTTCTTATTTCTTAGTCTACTTTTCCTAGCCTCCATCTTTTTACTTGTGACTCCCATTCAATCACAAATTAAAGTTTTAGATTGATGTTTTAAAAACAGTCATGTCCTCAGGTTCTTGAGTCTGGTATTAAAATGGAAAGAAAACCAATCTGATTCCACTGTGTGGTTGGTAACGTGATAAAGACTCATTAGCTGGCTACAACACAAATCAAGACTTATTTCTTATTTCATAGACTTTTGCCCATTAAGACTATTACTCTCTCTGCTAAGAGGTGCAGACAAGACATCGACACAGGCAGTTGAATACTTATAATTTACATAAACTCCATGGTCATCCAGGCAGGACTCCGGCAGAACTACCCGGCTGCCAGGTCAGCTACGAAAGGAAAGGGGAAAGATTTTGTAAACGCTGTTCCTCTAAAGGAAAATCAAATAAGAAAAAAGCTCTACTGAGACAGTGAAAAATAATGCTTTGAAAAGTTAATGCTAGAAAGCAGAAACAAGGCAGCCTGGTGGAGGGTCGACAGATCATAGTTAGAATTCTACCACGAATCAGCTTAAGCAAGTTGTAACCTAACTCTGGGTTTCTTTCTCCACAAAATGGCAACAGTCCCAACCAGGGGCTCACTGCAGTTTCTACGGGCCCCAGGCACTTTGACCTTCATGAGTCCCCTCCTCCCTCGATATCAAAATATCAACAAATATCCATACATTTTCATCAAATGAGTACAAAGGAGACAATAAAAATCACACATAGGGCTTCCCTGGTGGCGCAGTGATTGAGAGTCCGCCGGCCGATGCAGGGGACACGGGTTCGTGCCCCAGTCCGGGAAGATCCCACATGCCGTGGAGTGCCTGGGCCCGTGAGCCATGGCCGCTGAGCCTGCGCGTCCGGAGCCTGTGCTCCGCAACGGGAGAGGCCACAGCAGTGAGAGGCCCGCGTACCACAAAAAAAAAAAAAAACTTTATTGCTAAAAAATGCTAACCATCATCTGAGCCTTCGGTGAGTTGTAATCTTTCTGCAACAGTAACTTCAAAGACCACTGATCATAGATCAGCATAACAAATGTAACGAAAAAGCTTGAAGCATTGCAAGAATTACCAAAATGTGACACAGAGACGGGAAGTGAGCAAATGTTGATGAAAAATGGCGTCAATAGACTTGCTTAACACAGGGTTGCCCCCAACCTTCAATTTGTAGACTACACAGTATATGTGAAACGTAATAAAATGAGGGCTGCCTGTAATAGTCTATCTTACAAATGCACCCATACTTATTTCTATGATCTACTCTCATCACACATCCCCATCTGTTTTGTTTTTTTTTTTTTTTTTTTTTACTATTATTTATTTATTTATTTTGGGCTGTGTTGGGTCTTCGTTTCTGTGCGAGGGCTTTCTCTAGTTGGGGCGAGCGGGGGCCGCTCTTCATCGCGGTGCGCGGGCCTCTCACTGTCGCGGCCTCTCTTGTTGCTGAGCACAAGCTCCAGACGCGCAGGCTCAGTAGTTGTGGCTCACGGGCCTAGCTGCTCCGTGGCATGTGGGATCTTCCCAGACCAGGGCTCGAACCCGTGTCCCCTGCATTGGCAGGCAGGTTCTCAACCACTGCGCCACCTGGGAAGCCCCCCATCTGTTTTTTAATTTACTTTATAGATGATGTGATGAACAGCCTTGTGGCTACTTCTTTGCACATGAGTCCATGATGTCTTTTTTATTTTTAAAATGAAACTCCTGTGGGCTTAACACTATGTGGAGTGTGGCCTCCCTGGGTAAAAAAAATCTTACTGCACAGTTTGGAGGAGACTCACAAAAGTCAAGAGCACAATTAATAGCCAAGCTGCTCTTTAGCAAACTTGATCCCCAGGGCAGAAAATTCCTCTTGGCCTTTGGGATCAAGCTGGTTCAAAACATACAACAAGGCTCTTCATTCTTTTCTTACCTGAATTTAAAACCTGATGGTTCTGAAATTCAGTTAATAATCAACACCTTGTTAGTTACTGGCTATCACTAATTTAGAAAAAAAACTGATTTATATACGGAGCATCAACTCACAATCTTAAGGCTCTTCCTGAATTTACTGAAGTTATGAAATCTGAGTCCAATTCTACTGCATCTTAGCTGTACAATGTTCTACAGCATCTTAGAACCAAAGTCCCCTCTCTGTGAAAATGGAAAGATAATCCCTACAGCTCACAAGATTGAAAGGATGGAGTCAGTTAAGAATGTCATGTAGCTAGCACAGTGCTTGGTACATGCTAGGTGCAAAAAAGAATCACCCCCTGTCCCCATTGCTCAGGAGAAGAATCATTTGTGACGACTTCTGCCATCAACCTGAATATAAATTAGGTGATTTGTTGAAAAGCTTTTGCCGCTCTTCAGCCAAAAGAGAAGCCAAAAGACTGGGTGATGACTTATATTTATCCTATACTTTGCAATTTTATTTTACTGAGTTAATTCATCTTTTTGTTTTCTCTCTGAACTTGAAAAGATATTTGGCCTTTTGAGAAAAAGGTAAAGAGGAGCATTGGAAGAGAAGCTGCATTAAGACTGAGGTTCAATTAGTAATAGATATTATTTTTGAGCATTTACTAAATCCCAGGAGACTAAACATCCTTAGGAAGAAGTTGCAGAGCGAATGTCATTCTTTTAGCAGAGAAAAAGATGGAGGCTAGGAAAGGTTAAATAACTTACTTTGTGTCACACGGCCAGTAAATGCCAGAAGCAGAATTAAAAGCCTTACTGAGGGGGGCTTCCCTGGTGGAGCAGTGGTTAAGAATCCACCTGCCAATGCAGGGGACACGGGTTCAATCCCTGGTCCGGGAAGATCCCATGTCCCACAGAGCAACTAAGCCCGAGTGCCACAACTACTGAGCTTGCGCTCTAGAGCCCGCGAGCCACAACTACTGAGCCCATGTGCCACAACTACTGAGCCCATGTGCCACAACTAATGAAGCCCTTGCCTAGAGCCCATACTCCGCAACGAGAAGCCACCGTAATGAGAAGCCTGCGCACCGCAATGAAGAGTAGCTCCCGCTCGCCACAACTAGAGAAAGCCTGCGCGCAGCAACAAAGACCCAGTGCAGCCAAAAATAAATTAAAAAAAAAATCCTTACTGAGTTCTTCCCATGTTAGTGAGCATTGCTCTCAGTTGCCTTCCTACTTCTACATACTTCTATATACTTCTAGATATTTCTAGGTACTTCCTTCTAGCCCTGTACTGTCCAATACGGTAGCCACTAGTCACGTGGCTACTAACTACTTAAAATGTAGCCAGTATCATAGAGAAACTGAATTTTCTATTTCATTTAATTTTATAATTAAGTTAAATGCGAATTCCTAATTCAGTTATTGGCGAAACTTTACGTATGTCTGAACAACTCGGGTAGGTGAATCTCCTTTTTCAACTGATATTAAATATTATGAAATCTAAATACAGATCAAATGTTTCTGATACAACTTTAACATTCAGAGAGAGAATGTTCTAAGTGTAAAATACATACCGGATCTCAAAGACTTAGAATGAAAAAAAAAGGAAAATGCCTGGCTCATAATTTTATATGGATTACATGGTGAAATGATAGTATTGGGGGTACATAGAGTTAAAATATATTATTTAATGAATTCCATCCGTTTCTTTTCACCTTGTGTAACGTGACTACTAAAACCTTTAAAATTACACATGGATATTTGTTGTTTGACATGGCCCCACCTCCATCACCTCCTACTTTTGGGATCTTACGAATACTGTTCCCCAGGACCCACCCTCAGTCCTTATGTGACCGACTTTCAGAATAGAGCATGGGGCTCAGTCTTGAGCAATCAGACCACCAAATTCCCCTAGCCAGCGTAAGTGATTTGAGGCTGTGCCCACAAAGCCAGCCTAGTAAACAGATGCTGTGCCATCCTCAAGGCCACAGGGAGGGGTTCACAGAAGGACACGTGACCTAGGCTAATCTAGACAAAACAAACCCATAGATTTGGATGGGCTCAGGCAAAAAATGCTTCTTCTCTCTCCAGAGTCTGCTAGCAGGAAGGACGGTGCCTGAAGCTGCCAGAACCAACACTTAGAGACTAGACCGAAGTCCTAAGATGAAACTGACACAAAAAAACAGGCATTACTAAGAGATGTAGGAAAACAATCCTGGTGATATCACTTGTGCTCCTGGATCAAACCACACCTGAAGCCAACCCTACACTTGGACTGCTGATTTGCATGAGCCACTGAAGTACCGTTTTCTGCCCAAGCCAAATGAGTTGTATTTCTGTCATTGGTACTGAAAGTCCAGAGTGATTTTCCCACTCTTTCCAATTTGTTGTGAGGAACACACAGGAAAATGGTAGGAAACCCCTAGGAAACTATATCGTGCTACACATTTCAGTGATCATTCCGATTTTAGGAGAGAAAAAAGAAACACAAAGAACAGGCCACTTGAATGAATCCCACAATCAGTGATCCTAGAAGCAAATCAAAACCTGTGTCTGGAAAGAGTCTTGTTCAGATTACTGAGCTCCACCCTCGGGTTATCTCATCCGGCTGTCACTGGGGGCACTTCGATTGTTCACCTGCCGTGTCCTGGGCGGCCCCAAACATTTGCTGCTACTTCAGCTGGGCTGGGGCAGCACCATTAACTGACCACGTCTACCTGGTTCTCTGAGCAGATGACTCTGTATCTGGTTATTCATTCTTTTCATTTGTTAGCTTATTTATTTGGAGCGGGTGATGTCAGCTCAGTGATTTGGGGCTGTGTCCGGGGAGCTGCCATGCCACGGCAGCTGGACACCACCCTTTGGGCAGGCCATCTCCTTCTTAGGCCACACACTCAGAATGTTCCTTCCCCCCACCTTGAGGGCCCTGCCTCAAGGCCCCCTTAAACTTCTTTCTCTCCATTTTTTTCCCCTCCACCTGCTACTTTTCTGCCTCTCCTGTCTGGATCCACTGGCCTGAGAAGCCTTTCCTACAGCTCCTGGCTGGTCTCTGTGATCCCCTCCGAATTCTCCATCCCAGCCCCTATGACCCTTGGGTGCAACTTCTCTGCTTATTTGTCTAGTAAGCTTTCTCTCAGACCACGACCTCCTCGTGGGCAGGACTCAGCATTTATTCAACTCTGTGCTTCTAGGGTTTGGCCCGCGGTGGCTGGAGCCTCGGGGATGATTAACAGGTATAGAAGGAACAAATGAATGGGATGTGAGTGAAGGACTAGCTGCCCTGATCTCTCACAGCTTCGAACTTGCTTCAAAGCTTCTCTGTTGTAAAGCAACTGCCAAGGGGCTCTATTGATGCTTTCGAAATCTAGCTCTGAGTGAGATAGATGAAGCAACTCAAGTACCTCTGCTTCCTCCACCTGCATCCAAAGGCTTGGGGTGGGGGAGCTCCTGGTCTCCCAACCAAGCCCTGTACATGGTATTTAATCATCTACGATGATGGACCGGTCTCAGAGATCTCACCCGTAGGGGATGGGCAGCACATGCTAATGTAGACTGGCTTGATGCAGCCATCCGTAGCTGACCAGCAGCTCGATACGCAGCTGTGTCAGGACAAATGCTGCATGGATCCTGCTGTCCCATTCCTACCTTGGAGTCCTCAAAGTGACATTTTCCCTTTAATCGTTAGCTTGGTAGAATGAGGGGGAGAGACAGAGCTGACTGCTCCCCAAAGATTCTGGAAGGGAGGGGATCAGCCCTGGGGTCATTAGAGGTCATGATGAAACAGGTGGACAGCGAGATGGAGGCCCCATGGAATGCATGAACTAGTCACTCTGGAAATAGTTTATTTCGCTAAGAACAAGGCTAAGACGTGCTGTAAACAAGGTGATGCCTCTTAGAGCTAATTAAGTCAGAAGTGGGGATGTACAGATGCCTCTCTTTGGCACATCCTTGGGAGGGTTACCTTGGGGCCTTACCCGGAACATCCCCTTCCAGATTTCAGAAACTCTCTGAGCCTCTCGCTACACTGGCCCATCTCTGGGCAAATTCAGATTATTCTGTAATGAGTCAACACAAATCTCCTGGCCGCTGACGTGATACCTGCTGGCCAAGAAAGACCAGGCTGGTGCTGCAAGGGGACCGCTGGAGGGGACAGTCTCCTCAACTATGTGTGCCCCGTGTTCCTCTCTCTGCCTGGCTTCTTCTGTCCCTTGGCAGGAGGCCTCCCCTCTGAGGAGCACAGCCCTGGGACGCCACCCGGTTAAGCAATTTGCTTTTAATTAGGGTTGCAGTCATTTGCAAAGGAAGCAGCAGAGAGGGGAGGGAAGCAGGTTGCCCTTTCACAGTTTAAGTGGAAGCGATGCACATGGTAAATTCAGACCCCGCTGTGGGCAGAGCCAGGCTGAGTGGCTTGTCCCTAGTGCCCTGGGCTCCATACTGTGGCCTGCAAGCTCCCACCCCCATGGACCAGTTAACAGAGATGTCAGAGCAGGGGTGCGGAGAGGGGAAAACTGTGATCCCGCAGTCCCCTCTGTATCCGGTGCCGAAATTATATCCAGATGGTTGAGCAGACCTGTGTACTCCTGCTTCAGCCCTCCAGCTCAGCCCCCCAAAAAGGGTGTCACCGTAAGGTGTCACTCCGGCTGAAATGGCTTGCTGGGGTGGGAAAGAGAGGAGAGGGGGAGGGACGCAGGCTGCCTGGTGTCGACCCCACCAACATCTTCCAGCCTGGAGACCAAAGTCTTCCTGCCTCTCTCGGGTCCACCACTGGCCTTTCATTCCAGAAACCAGACACAGGCCTTCCATCCCACTCCCCACTTCGGCTTTCTATTCCCTCCTCCCAGCTCCCCACACACATTTTATGAGGGGCATTGGAAAGGAAAGAAAGGTAGTGGCTTTGTTTACAATGCAATTAACATCTGAATAATTTACTACTGAAATCAGCTGGCCCTATTTTCAGCTCAGAGAGCCTGCTGCTACCTTTTTTTTTTTTTTTTTAACATCTTTACTGGAGTGTAATTGCTTTACATTGTTGTGTTAGTTTCTGTTGTAAAACAAAGTGAATCAGCTATAGGTACACATATATCCCCATATCCCCTCCCTCTTGCGTCTCCCTCCCACCCAAAGCCAGCTTGGAAGCCTCAGAGGTGGGACCACCCTGTCTGCTGCCTGCTTCTGGGCTGAGCTGGGGGCTCCGGGTCTCAGTGAGACGACCAGCCACTGGCATCAACTCTCTCCTGCTTGACAAACCCGAACTGGACACTCTGCCCCTAGAAGACAGGGCTCCCAGATGTGGACCTTCCCTCAGCAGCACTGCTCCTGCCCAGGGCTCCGGTGACCCTGGGTCCTGGCCTGTCTCCCCTTGACCTCACCTGCGGTCACTCCACTTCCAGATGCCTCCTCTGCCCCGGCGCGAAGCACATTTTTAAGGGAGTGTCTGTCGAACGGGAGAGGGAGCCGCCCAGGCCTGGTGATGGTCACAAAAGGGGCTGGCTTGCAGCTCCCACGCTTTACTTGGTTCTGCCCAACGCCCAGCTTGGAGGATCCTAAGGTTGGGATGAGTTGGCGCAAAGAAAGCAACTATCAAAGCGGGCCCTGCAGGGCTGAGGGTGCTGTCTGCATGAAGAGCACCCAGCTTACCGCTCCAGCTGGTTCTGATTTGCGCTTCTGCCTGAATAAATAAGCACCAGCCTGCTTCATCATGCTAAGCGTGGCCCGGGGCCGCTGACGTAATTCCAAACCCTGAGCTTTGCTTTGCCCCCTTGCCTTGGCCTTGGCACTCTGACCTCCCTCCCTCATTTTCCATCAAACCATAAGGTCTCTCATTCTCTCAGTTAAACCTTTGAAGACATCAGACATTAGGACCCCGTTCGTGGGAGATGGGGGTTGACACATAAGTTCCTTTCCACCACTCTTGAGTTCTATTTCCCCTGACACCCATCTCCCTGCCAGACCCAGAGGGGGTCACAGGAGGCCGTGGCGTCCAAAACCGGCCTTCCTCACTGCTGCCAAACATTTCAGGAGGGTAAAGGCACTTTGGATTTTCAGTGTATACGTGAGTTTGGGTTGGGCCAGTGGGAAATTCTTGCCGTGGACATTGGGACAGGAACTAGATGTCCCTCCTTTTTACTAGCCCCGGGCAAGCTGACTTAAATCCAAGTAGGTAAGTAGTTACTGTTTGTTTCGTATCTTGGTAACCCGCAGGGCTGCAACTAACCCACACACAGTACCTTTATCTGAATTAGAACAGGGTCCCTCCCGCCCCCCCACCCCCCGCCGCCCCACCAGGGCACACAGCTCTGTGATTAGTGTGCAAGGGGAATTTCCGTCCCCACTCAGCCCTTCAGCTGAGCCCCTTTGCGCAGTGCATGACCTGCTCAACCAGGGCAGCCCCAGTGTTTGGTAAGGAAGGCAGCACGGTGGTGAGCCTGCGTCCTGAATTCTAAGACACAGGCTGAGGGGAGTAGTTAAAGAGCACGGGCTGCGGAGCCAGCAGCCTAGATCGGAATGCCACCTGGGCCATATCCTAGCCCAGTAACACTAGACAAGTTATTGAACTATCTCTGCACCACGCTTGGGTTTCTTCACTTGTGTAGGGAGCACAAAATAGATCTAAGGAGGATACACACATACATATCTTCTTGTTAAACACTAGACTCTTCCTGGGTCCTTCACGCATAGGTAGCTTTGGATAAATCATTTCATCTCTTCGGATTTTTTTAATAAGTTTGTTTGTTTATATTTGGCTGCGTTAGGTCTTCGTTGCTGCGCGCGGGCTTCCTCTAGTTGCAGTGAGCGGGGCTACTCTTGGTTGCGATGCGCGGGCTTCTCCTTACGGTGGCTTCTCTTGTTGCCATAGCACGGGCTCTAGGCGTGCGGGCTTCAGTAGCTGTGGCTCAGTAGGAAATGCCAGTATCAGTAGCTCTAGGGCGCAGGCTCAATAGTTGTGGCGCACGGGCTTAGCTGCTCCGCGGCACGTGGGATCTTCCCCGACTAGGGCTTGAACCCGTGTCCCCTGCATTGGCAGGTGGATTCTTGACCACTGAGCCACCAGGGAAGCCCCTGGATCTTTGTTTACATACAGAGCGATCTTATTGACACAGTCCCTCTTAAAAATTACAATTAGACACCTTCACCAAAATATGAATATGTCTATCTCTCTCCCCTGATGGACTCTAACTCGTATTTTCTGACTTGAGGGAGCTACTTTTGTAGGCTTCAACTGTGATTTTATTTGCATTGCTAGCAGTGGCAGTTGAAAAGATCAGGGCTCTTCTGCACGAAGAAACATGATTTTATGTTACTCCTCAGGACTTCCTGTGCGAAGGGTTCCTCAGAGGGAAGCACATGGTTTAGCTGATGCTAAGCAGGGCTTCGTTTCCTTACCAAGAGTTACGGGTTGAACTGTGTCCCCTTTTACCCCCAGAATTCATATGTTGAAGTGCTAGTCCCTAGTGTGTCTCAGAATGTGACCTTATTTGGGAACAAGGTTGTTACAGATGTAATTCATTAAAATGAAGTCATACTGGAGGAGAACAGGCCCCTAATCCAATAAGACTGTGTCCTGATACATAAGGGAAATTTGGACACAGACAAGCAGACAGAAAGAAGCCCATGTGAACGTAAAGGCAGAGCTTGGGGTGATGCTTCTACAAGCTAAAGGACACCAAAGATGGTGGCCAACCAGAAGCTGGGGGAGAGGCCTGGACCACATCCGTCTTTCACAGCCTTCGGAAGGCACCAACCCTGCCCCACCTTGACCTCGGACGTCTGGCCTCCAGAACCGTAAAGTGATACATTTCTGTCCCTTGAACCACCCAGCCTGAGGTCCTTTGTTACGGCAGCCCTGGCAAACTCGTACATTAGGTAAGAGAATTCCTCTTCTACGTTCCTGAAGCCCACAGCCCAGCGTGGGATTCAAATTCGAGCCTCAGCAAAGCTATACGTCCCTACGTCTCATGACCCTTCTGTATTGATTCAAGGACGGTCAGGGCTGTGAATCTTCAGTCTTCAGTTGCCAAAGGGTGACTGAAGTTATTTATACTTCTTTTTTCCACAAAGGATTTGAAGCAGCTTAAGGGAAATACATCAAGTAAGACAGTGCAACCAATAAAACGTAACAGTATGACCAGAAAAAATACAACTAGACTTAGAAAGTTAGTTGAAGGATGGGGTTGGCACAGTTTCATCTTCCTGAGCAAAGACAACTATGTACCTGTGTTTTTCTTCCTGCTCTGGCCACCAGGAAGCTCAGAACCATGTTTGTGGCCTGTTTCCGTTGTTCAGAATGTAGCTCTGAGATTCTTGGGGACCAGTTATCTGCCAGCCACATAGTGGAAGCAAGGCTTTTCCAGCGCATCATTCTCAAGTAATGGGGATGAGAGAAATCAAAGTCCCTTAAAGAACTTAGAGTGGAGAGATACAGAGCTTCAAACTATAACAGGAAAGGTCCTACTCTGTGCAGCTCACAGGGACTGCTTCAACTTAGACTCACAGGGTTTGGAAACTCAGAAAAGTTTAAATTTTTTAAAAAATCCCGATTTTTTTCTTCCTTCTTAATAAATCAGAAACATCCAACATCACTGGTCCCCTGCATTTCCACAGAGCAGTGAAGGACTAGAGCTGCTCCTTTAGATAGGACATATGTCCCCAGTGTGCCACAGTCCCTTCCACTCCCTGTTCTCCCAGCCGCCCCCCGTAGGTGTTAAGCGTGTGTGTCCTGATCTATTAGCATCCTCAGAGTGAGGCTATGCAGTAGTGACAGTTCCCCCCATTGTAGAGGTGAGAGAACTAAGACCCGGGGGTGAATAGGATCTGATGTGAAGAGTGCTCCTTGAATTGTGCAGTCAACAACCTGGGCAACTGCCCACCAGGCCCAGCAAGATGGAGTGACTTGCACAAGATCACGTAAGTAGGAAATGCCAGTATCAGAAGACCACAGAAGTAGAATAGTAAAATAACATAGGTGTGGTGACTAACAGAAGGCTCAACAAAGCTTACACACACACACACACACATTACATGCACACACACATACAGTGGTATGCTTATAAGTATTTAACAAGAAGCTCACTGGCTTATTGATAGAGGGAAACCCTAATTTGCAATGTTTGCCGATTTCTGTGGTGTAAATGTTCCCACCGTGGCTAATTTCAAATTACCAATGTGAAGTGAACTGGCTTGCAAAATACCGGAAAATTTAACAACTGGCTCTTTAAGGCCTGGTGACAAGGAAGCTCCATCCAGCTCACGACTACACTGGCTTGTACTGGCTTACAAGAGCCAAGTGTTAAAATGTATATATTATGTTTTAAAGAATCTGTTCTACTTTGTTCTGTTATATATTATACTTATAAAAGTATATACTTTCAATACATCGGATATATTTAATATATAATTTAAATAGGTAAGCTATTTTAATTAATGATGTTTTAATAGGTAACATAATTCATAAATATTTCATTTCCTATTAAATATTACATAATAAAATATAAATGTTACATTTTAACAGATTATAAAGAAAGAAGTAGAACACCCACAAAGGTAAGCTTCTTCCTTTCCTGTCCTCCTCTCCTGAGACCAGCTTTTGTGGATTAAAATCTAAAGAGAAGTCTAGATCCAGGCACGGGATGCTTCAGTAGCGCGACGGAATGGATTCCCGCGGGGCAATGAGTCGTTAATGGTCTGTAACAGCTGATGGGATCCGACCTCTCTGGGGCCCAGATCCGGCTGCTTATCTGATGGGGGCCATCAGTGCTGGGCCCCAGCAGAGTGTGGAGCAGGGAACAGAGCTGACGAAGGCTCCACCTGTCCCAGACAGGCGTGCCTTAACATGCGAGGCCTGTCTTGCCAAGGCTCCACTTACACACACACACACACACACATTTTTTCTTTAGCAACCTCCTCTAAATTATAACGATGGATTGAAAGCCTCAATGTTTCCCAAATTCAAAGGCAACGCCTCCAACTTAAGAAAACGAGCACCTCCTGTGATCAAATAGATGCAATCAACAGAGAAGCCTTTTTAAGGCTACTGGTCCTTGAGCTCTTACTATGTACCCGTAACGTCATGCACATCCACTCATTTACTCCTACAGCTGCACCGTGACGTGGGTGCTATGTTTCATCCCCATTTTCCCAAGAGGAAACAGAGGCCCAGGTGGCAGGAACAGTCTCCTTAGGGTCCACAGCCAGCCAGCGGCAGCTCTTCTGCCTAGTCTACCTCTAGGGGCATTTCTCTTTTGTCCCCAAATTCATCCTTCAAGCTCCCATGCCAGGAGTACACCGGCTTCAGAATTTTCACCAGAAGCCAGACTCCCCAAAATTACTGGCCGAAACGTCTCTCTGTCAACCAGTGTCCGTATGTCTTTTGCACATCCGGGGTGATCTTTCAGCGTAACCAACACGTTCGGCACCCTGGGGCTCAAACGTCTGAAAACGGACAAAGGCGTGTTATGCAGCGACTCTAAGAGTAGTCCTACCCGGCCGGCGAGGAGAGTGCAGTCTTAGATTCAAAGGGAAGGGGACCTTCCCTTGGGAAAATTGATGACACAGGAAGGAGGCAGGAAGCAAATCCGAAGCCCCCTGATTTCAGGTATTTGGGTGGGGAACTGAGGTGTGTGAAGCCGTGATTCATTTTGTAAAAGAGCAAAGCCTATTTTAAAATGAGATTATTTCTAACATGGGTCCGCTTACACATCTCCAAAGCACCTACTGCGTGTCAGGCACGTGTGTGACACTCTTCCAAAACCACTGTGAGCCACTGGCATCCGCTACGCTTCTGCTTCTGCGGCTCTGTTTTCACTCCTCATATATTTACTTTTTCACCACAAAGGGTTATTTCCCACCTTACTGACTAGACTTGATTGTAACTCGCTTTTCTGGGCTTCCCCAAACTAAGTTCACTCCCAGAGGATTTGCCAGTTGTCAGGATATTGCAAAGGGCAAGCCCAGGGCTAACCTCTATCTTGCTACATGCCGCACTGTCTCTGTGTTGGTTTAACTGGCCACGTGCCCCCAGGAGGACGCTGCGCCCCCTTGGAAACACGAGCTGGGTTGTCACCTTGGCGTCCCCAGGACTCTGCCATGGCATGCAGGGCCCGGTGCCCGGTGAGAGTCTCAACACACCTGCTCAGTGACAGAGCTAAAAAGGTGACACTTACGAGGTAGGTCTTAAGCAAAGCAGCGTTATTCCGCGGGGACCATGTAATTGCCCAAGGTGACTCTTCAAGGGCCGCTACTCATTTGAAAGTGAGAGATCTATTTGTTCAGAAATCTTGCACTTTAGAGGGACGAGTCGGGCTGCTTTCAGAAGCTGTTTAAACGGGCGTGAGATGGTCGTTTGGGTCCCTGTATTCTTAATAACCTCAGCAACGGTCCCGGCCACCCAGAACGCGCGTGACGAGGACTAAGTACAGCAGAACGCTGTGCCTGTGTGCGTGTGCGTGTGCGTGGCTGTGTGTGGGTGCTCATATGTGCGTGGTTGTGTGTGCACACGCGCCTCTGTGGACGTGTGCATGTTTTACATACGGCAGCAAGGACCAGAGCATGCTGCAAGGAAAGAAAAGCAATGGGGCTTTGCTGTCCTAGTGGCCTGCACTGGAACCCTGGCTCTGTCCCTTGCTAGCAGAGGGACCTGGGGCAGATTACACGTCAGCTAAGAGTGGAGGATTTCTCCTCTCAAAGGAGAATGTTAAGACAGACATCACAGGGCTTCCCTGGTGGCGCAGTGGTTGGGAGTCCGCCTGCCGATGCAGGGGACACGGGTTCGTGCCCCGGTCCGGGAAGATCCCACATGCCGCGGAGCGGCTGCGCCCGTAAGCCATGGCCGCTGAGCCTGCGCGTCCGGAGCCTGTGCTCCGCAACGGGAAAGGCCACAACAGTGAGGGGCCCGCGTACCGCAAAAAAAAAAAAAAAAAAAAAAAAAGACAGACATCACAGGAACAAGAGGACCCCAGGGTGGAAATCCACCATGTGGCCTGTTTGGGATTATCCGGGGGTGCTGGACAAAGCCATGTGCCCCATTCAAAATGCTTCAGGAAAGTCTCTGACTCCATTTAAAGAGGGACTGATGTGACCTTGGGTCACACTTTACAGAGAGGGAGACAGACGTGACGGAGGATGTACCCAGAGGGGGGGCCCTGCACACCCACCGTCCCAGCCACCCGAACCCCTGCCTTCTGAAAACCCCTTATGGCTCTCCTGAAGATTCCAGAGCCCAGACCCTCCCCCAAACCCCACACCAGCTGCAGCATCTGCCCAGAGAAATCGCAGGCAGGCTGCGGGCATCGCTCAATCACAAGACTTCCTTTCCCCCCTTAGAATAGAAACTTCTGCCTTGGCTGCAAAGAGGGCCCCGGGGGCAGGGACGGGGAGCCTCCCCTTCTGCTTCCCCTGGACAAAGGATGCAGGCCAGGCAGGGGTTCCCGCCCCAGTGGGGGCTGCTGGCCCGGGCTCCTAGGAGGCCTGGGTGTGGAGACCGGAGTCGGCCTGGGGCACCGGGAAGCCAGAGCTTCTGCTGCGTGTGTTTCTGGGGCTGGAATGCCATCCCCTGGAAGCCTTGTCTCTTGGAGACGCCGGGTGTGAATGGGCTTTAGAGCACAGCAGAGGCCTGTGGCATCGGGGGACCGGGGGGTTCCCACATGCCAAGCGCCCAGGCCCTTTGTGAGGCGGGAGGTTCCCTCCGGCATTTCTAAGTACACGAGTTATTGCTGCCCTGCAGCTTACGGGGTTCTTGCACAGAGCGTAAGGAATGAATCGAGTGGTTATTAACTCAGCAAGTGTCAGTCCGGGGTCCAGAGGCCCCCGTTTGGAAGCAGAGCAGTTAATACACGGGCGGATTAGGTGGCTCTCAGGCTTCGCCACAATTAGAAACTCTGGACGACTGAAATATTAACTGGGGCATGTGGGTAAGAGGCAGGGCCTGGCGGCACTGCCAGGGAGATAACAGCGCTGAGGAGGCCGAGGAAAATTATGTAAGGATCTGGCCGTGGCAAGTGGCATTTACTGAACCCCGGCTCTGCGTCAGTGGTTCTTGTGGACAGTCCTCGCTTGATCTCCCCGAGAATCCCGCAGGCGGGACTGTGTCTCCCATTTTACGGAAGAGCCAATGGGAAGGAGACCAGAGAAGGCAAATCAGGTCCCTAAGGCTGCACAGCAAGGAGGCAGGGATGGGAATCTGAACACAAGTCAGCCTTCTCCCTGCATCCCCCCTCGCTGCAGCCTGGGTAATATGTGCCCTCCAGGGAGGCACTGAGATGCTAATAAAAATAAGAGGTGCTAAGAAAAAATAATATTAGCCATATTGATCCTAGTAGCTGGTGTTAATTGAGCATGTGCTACACACCCGCACTGTGTTACGATCCACATACACTCACTCTTCATCTTCGGGACGATCGCAGAAAGCAGGTACTATTATTGTCCCCATCGTGTAGTTGAGGAATCCCAAGATGGGTAAATAAATGAAAAGAGGCAGGATGAGGTTTGACCTCAGGCCTCCACACCCCACCCTGTTTCAGAGATGCTGCTGGCAGAGTGGGTGGAGTCTGTGCTTCCCACACTCTCATCTAGGACTCTTCACTTGCTGCCCGGCCCGGCCTTCGTTCATCCATTCATCCATGTACCGCGAAGAGGCATTTATCAACCACCCCCATGGCCTGCGCACTGAGCTGGAGCTTAACATGTACCCGCTTATTTAACTGACGCTTCCGCCCTGTGGGATAGGTATTGTTTACTACTCTCGTCATTGTCTGGATAAGAAAACTGAGTTTCAGGGAGTGGTATCCTGCTAAAAAAATCTAGCCTGCCCTCTTCCAGTTGGTCCAGAGATGCAAAACCATGGAGTGTCACAGACAGAGAGGACAGGAGATGGCAAAGCAAACAGGGCGAGCGCCAGCACGGACCCCGGCATGGGAATGGAAAGCACAGAGCTGGGGGGACCCAGAGAGATGGATGCTGAAGTGTTAATTACGGGCAATAAAATGAACCAAACCCCGTGCCCTACACACTGCATGTTCTGTTTGTTTGCTTTGCTTTCTTCTCTCTCCCCCTTTGGAGACCAGGCACTTCACCGAGGTCTCTGTTTACAGTCTGGGGAACAGAAAGGCACAGTCAAAACCAGATTCCTTGGGCTCAGTTCTACTTTCCACTTCCCCAGTTACAACATTCCTTCCCTTTGGACATGATTCAAGTTCTCCTTTCCCTCGAGTTGTATGGTACCACCTGGATGGAGGAAGGAAGCAATAGGTGGCATGTTTCTAAGAATAATAAGGAAGGAACAACGGCCAAGGGGGCCCTCCCTGCCCAGGTGGGCAGCCCCTTTGGGCCCCACGTGAGCTGCCTGGGAGCAGAGCGATGCGAGCCCGGGCCTCAGCCGTGCCCAGAGCTGGAAGGTGGGCAGCTTGAGTGTAAGGGCTGGGAGGACCACCTTCAAACTGCTGGGGCCGAGCACGCAGTGGGCATGCAGGAGACGTCCCACCAAGACGTGTCCGTCCCCAGTGCGAAGCAATCACGTGTCTAACGATAGCAGCTAAGACGCGGGAGCTTGAATATGGGTTGCTGTTTTCTTTCTCATGTGTTAACTGAAGCAGATTGGATGCTGTCCCCACGACACCATCACTTCTACTCACTTGCATCCTGGCCTTTCTTGTGGGAAAGACAGACACCCGCAGCAGAAAGAAAAAAGCTGCCCTACACGCCCACCCAGGCTACGTTCACGGCAGCCCTTAGTCCATGCTTGTCACTGATCTAATCGTCATCTGTAGTGATTCTGAATTGCACTCTGCTCAGCACCCTCATAATTTAGAAGGAGGGGTTAATTAAAATCTATGTCCCTACATGGGCGGGGTCAATCATCTGTACATTATGCAGAATCTCTGTCCTGGCTGTAAATACGGCACATTTACAATATCTGTGGCTGAGAGGTGTAGCACAGGTGACTAGTACCTGGTAGCTTTTTATTCTCCATCTTGAAAAAAAAATTGTAAAAAGTGAGATGCTCACACCATTGCAATATAAGATTTGTGACTTAACCACCCCAAAGTAAACAGTCCATCTGTTGCGCTTTTGACATTCCTATACAATTTCTAAACATGACGAAACACTTCCCCTGTGCCAGGCAGTTGCAAGGGGACATGTTTTTCCCTTTCTCCCAAATTCCTATCTTTTCTCAGTTAAAAATGGAGAATAAGAGGTTTAAAACTCACTGCTTTAAAGCCGGAGTCACAAGCTCTTCCTGGAAAGGACCAGGTAGTCAATATTTTTGGTTCTGTGCCTCATACACTTGCCGTGGCAACTACTCAACTCTGCCGGAGTAGCGGGAAAGCAGCCACGGACAACGGGCCAAAGAATGGGTGTGGCTGTGTTCTAATAAAACTTTATTCAGGACACCGAAATTTGGAGGTCATGTAATTTTCACGGGTCATAAAAAATTATCCTTCTTCTGATTGTTCTATCAACCATTTAATAATGGAAAAATATTCTAAACTCATGAGCCATCCGAAGCAGGGAGTGGGCCAGAGTTGGCCGAGTCCTGAAACTGAAGAGAGTTCTACCAACTATAAGTGTCCGTGGTTCAAGCCACATGCTCACTCTGGGCCTCTGGCTCTCAGCTTTAGGAAGTGGCGTTGAACCAGGCCTGTGCTGTCCAAAGTGGTAGTCACTAGTCACCTGTGGTTAATTAAATGTAAACATAAATGAATTACAATGAACAAGCCAGTCCCTCAGCGGCACTAGCCGTGTTTCAAGTGCTAATGAGCCACGTGTGCCCAGTGGCTCCCATACTGAACAGCACTGATCTAGAACATTTCCATCACTGCACGAAGTTCTACTAGACAGCTCTAGGTTAGAATGATCTGTAAGACCCCTTCTTGGTCCCAGGGGTGGTGGGATTATCAGTTATATGAAAGTACAGCACGGAAAGGGAGGAGAGGAAAGACAACAGTTGGCTCCCTTTCGTAGCAAGAAGGAAGATGTAGGGAATTGTAAACGAGTTTGCGAGTATCTCCCCCAAATTCTTGCTGAGAGCTTCAGAATGTAACCATACTTGGAAGTAGGGTCTTTGCACGTGTAATTAGTTATGGATCTTGGGATGAAAGCATCCAGGATTTAAGGTGGGTCCTACATGCAGCGGCTGGTGTCTTTATGAGAGAAAGGAGGAGACAGCAACACAGAGGGACCCAGAGAAGAAAGCAGTATGAAGAGGAGACTGAGATTGGAGGGCAGCCGCAAGACAAGAGAAGCCAAGGATACCAGCGGCCACCAGAGACTAGGAGAGAGGCATGAAATAAAGTCTCCCCGAGAGCCTTCAGAGGGACCGTGGCCCTGCCCACACATTCCTTTCAGACTTTTAGTCCCCAGAATTGCGAGATAATACATTTCTGTTGTTTTCAGCCACCAGATTTGTGCTGTCGTCTGTGACAGCAGCCCCAGGAAACTAGTAACAGGAGTCGAAGGAGTTTTGAAGAGAAAGCAGACGACCAAGTTATTAGCAATTACATAATCCTTGAAATCGTTTGGGAAGCGACCAAAAAATCCAAGCAAGATTTCAAAAGAGCTTCATAAAGAGCGGGGCCCAGAGAATACTATTTTATGCAAGAAACTCCATCTCCCAATAGCCAGTGTGGCTGAAGAGAGGCCTTGGAAACACAAAAAGCAGTACGAAACGCCAAAGGGGCTGAGAGGGGAAAGCCTGCTTCCCCAAAGGGAAAACCTCACCTGAGAGACCTGGGGGAATCCAGTCCTGGCCACAGTGGGAGATCAGAGAGTGGGAGACTTAATCCATGTCAATTTGCATAAGGCATCTGGCCCCCAGCCTGCAGCGTGTGTGGACAGAAGACTAGCGGGGGTGTCACAGAAATCCTTGTCTTTGGGGAATGCCGATCGGGGGATTAAGGACAGAGTCTCACGGGACAGGAGGGGGGTGACAAGTGCAAGACCATTGTGCTGAGCTCACTCTCTGAGTAAAGACGACCGTGATCCAAGGCAGTCGGGCTAAGAAGCAAAACTGAGAGATGCTCTCCGGCCTCTCTCCTTGGTGTCTAAGTCGACAGGGAGGGAGTCACTTTGCTTCCTGCTGGGAAAATCCTTAAACTGAGACACTCGCTGCAACTTCAGGGATGGCAGATTTCTTTGGGGAGGAACCTTAAAAGAGTCATCCCCGCCTTACCCCAATCCCGCCAAACACACATGCTTCACACGTCCATCACTTTCCCTGCCACCTACCACTGTGCGAACCCAGGTGGCTGGCTGGGCCATATCCCAGTCCCATGGTCCAGGGGATTTTTGAGTTGGGGGGCAGCCAGATGGGGTGGTTTGAGCCTGGGCATCCCAGGGGGCAGCGAAACGGCTGAGAAATGAGGCACTTTGCACGTGTCTGGAGGAAGGGGATGTTTCATGGAGGTCAATTCAGTCACTGATACCAAAAACTGGAGAGCAAGGCCTGTTCCAGGCTCATATGAGAAACAAACACGGCTCTGATGGGAAGCTGTGCAGCAGGGGATACAGACTTGACCTTCAGCAAGTCTTGCATCTGACTCTCCCTCTGTCACAAGTTTTCTGCGTCTGTCTGGATGATGTATTTCACCTCTTTAAGCCTCTGCTTTTTCGTCAGTAAAATGGTACTACTAACACCTATCTCATGCGGTTACTATGAGGATTAAATGATGCAGGTAACAGGGTACATACACATGGAAGACACTCAACAACAGATAGAAAACCACCTGCTGCTATCAGGTTTTTTTTTTTAAACAGAGATGTTCATCTAAGTGCTACTTATGATTTAAAAATACGAGAAGCAAGCAAAATTTCTGAAGATAGAAAGGAATAATTAACTGTGATATATATGTATATACACACAAGTGTGTGTGAAGAAATGTTATACAGCTTGTTAAGCCATTGTTTTTTAAAGATTATTTAATAATGGTTAATGTGGAAAAATTCAAAGGAGAATATTCAATGAGAAGAACAAAATCAAATTTTACCGCGATACGCAGTAAAATCCCTCTTTAGTATCATTACTGCATGTACATACACACACACACACACACACACACACACAGAGCCCCAGAGGAAAAAAACAGGAGAAGATTTATAGCAAAATGAAAATACTGATTAAGACTAGAAGTCTGGATAATTTTTACTTCCTTCTTTATACTTTTGCTCGGCTTTCAACATTTTTTTTTACGACGTACATATATTACTTTGATAATGAAAATTAAAATATGAAGGAAAAATAACATGGATTTTCACTGTCAGGCTGATTCAGTTTCAAAGGATGGCTTTCTACTTAGCAAGTGGATAACCTCGGGCAAGTTCTTCAACTGAGCCTCAGTTTCCTTATAATGAAAACAAGGGGAGAGGAGGGATCACTGAATGCGTCTTAAAGGGCTGTACTGAGAATTACGTAAGGCAGTGTAAGGGCAAAGCATCTGACAAAGAGGAGGAGCCCGGGTCCTCTTTACCCAGGGTCAGAAGATTTTTGTGGGAAGATTTGGGCCAATTGGGGGAGGATATCAGCATGCTTAGTGGACCGCTGGAAATTCTGAGACAGAAGCCCTATCCCGCAGACACCAAAGCCAGAGCGCTGCTTCTTGGACGCAGGCTCCGCTGAGAAGGCATGGAACACTGCTTTGAAGGACTTTGGCAGATTACTGCCCAGCTCATGTGATCTTCGCTTATCAGAGCAACTCGTTTCAGAGTCCATTGGAAATCCCAGATTGATTTCATTGATGAATCACACCTGCCACTTGCAGAGCCCAGGCCAAGAGAATTGACACTTGGGGGAATCTTTGAAAGAACAGCCCCAGATAGAAACACCATGGCTGGTGTCTGTATGTGGGAGGGTAGTTCAGTTTCCGGCAAAAATGCATAATGGTGATAAAAACAGCATGTCCAAACTACATATGGATCTGGGTTTTTTAATGTATAGTTCCTGTGGGAAGCACTATTTGTTTTTCCTTCTCTTTTTCCAGCTTTATTGACATATAACTGACATGTAACATTGTGTTAGGTTAGGGTGTGCAACATGTTAATTTGATACACGTAGATACAGTATTAGCTAACACCTCCACACCTCGTAAAACAGTTAACAATATTGTATTATATACGTGAAAGTTGTTAAGAGGGTAAATCTTAAATGTTCTCACCCAGAAAAAAAGAAATGGTAATTACATTTATTTTTCCTCTCACTTTTCACAGCGACTCTTTTTACGGACAAGGAGACCAAAGGCTTAGGGAATACAGCACGTCCAGAAACACGGAGCTGGTGGCTCAGCTGGGATTCAGAACCCTTAGAAGGCTAAATCCAGAACCCGAGCTCTAACCCAAGACGCACACGCACCCCTCCTGGACCCTTCACCACCACATGCCACTGCCAGGGGCACCTGCAGACCCTGAGGCAGAATATCCTTCCACTGAGTCAGGGAAGAAGACGGAAAGGTGTACAGAACGGTCTCTGTGGACTGATGGGTGGCAAAGGACGAGGGTCCGTCAGACTCTCCCTCATCCCTGCCGGATACAAGAGGTGGTTTTGAAATAGTCCAATTCCCTTAGCCCCTTTTATTATAATTGCTCCTTAAATGTTTTGATTGTGGTATATTGGGGATGTTATTTCAGATCAGCTTTTAGCCTTATAAGACACTAAGGCAAGTACATAAGACCATTCTCCCGAGCAGATCATCCTTAATAAAAACAATACATCAGGCACTGACTTTTATTAAAGGGGCATTTAATCCCCGATAGTACACCTCTCTTTAGACAACGCCTTTTCCACGAAATACCAGGAACCTGGCTTGGAGGTCCAAAAGAAATAGAAAAAAGAGAGAAAGAAAGAAAAAAGGAGGGAGGGAGGGAAGGAGAGAGAAAGAAAGGAAGAAAAGGAAGAGAGAAAGGAAAGAAAGAAAGGAGGAGACCGAGAGAGATATTATTTTATGTTATGTGTTTGATAAACACCAGGGTGTGTCTAAGGATATTTACAAAGCTGTGCAGATCCGGCAGAGTGGCACCGGGGTACGGTTTATAAAACACTAGATTAGGAGCCCGAAGTCCTGGGTCCTCAGATCAGCGTTGCCACTTACTAGCTGTGTCTTTGAACACTTACCCTCTGTGTTTCTTCATCAGTAACCTGAAATGGCTCCGGTCTTGCCTAGCCGGGGTGACCACGTCTCAGTTTGGCCAGGACAGCCCCAGGTCACACCTGTTGCCCTGGCATGCTTATTAATAGCACCCTTTCACCTCCAGAAGTGATCCTGTTTGGGTGACAAATTACATTCCCCCCATACTAAACTTACAGTGTTATGATGGTGAAAGAGAGAAAGGTTTGGAAATGCTTTGTCATAGTAAACGCCCTATTATAGATTCAAGGGATTGAAGGCACTGTCCGTGGCTCTAAATGCTACCTTCAAGAAACGAAGATGGGCTTAGGAAGCGTTTACAGCAACGTGGGGGAAAAGCTCAATATTATATAGTGGGTGCATTCAAAATGATGTCTGCAGGGTGCTCGCTACTCACATACACAAAAACAGGTAATGGAAACACCCAGCGACGACCATGGTTGTCTTTGGCGAGGCTGTGGGTAAGATTATGCCAGATTTTAAGGAGTGGGTTAGCTTTTATTTTGAGAAAAACCAGCCTCAAAAAGACAGAAGAAATAAATGACAGTTGGTGACAGTTGGTGACCTGCTCTAGAGGGGAACACGGTGAGAGGCAGGGCTAAGAGAAGTGCCCTTTGCACCTGCCTTGCAAGACGCAGGCAGGAGGAACTGCCCGAGAGAAGAGAAGCTTCCAAGGTAAGGATTTCACTCTCATTGAACGACAATCTGGTTGCAACAGTGTCGTGGCCAGTGAACTGCGAAGAGGACCGGGGGTGTGTGGGGGGGGGTGTTACGAGCAGTGGGACCGAGTTGGCTGCTTGGACATCTAGAACCTTCCATAACATCTAGAAGCCCCATAACCATAACCCGGGGCTTCTCAAATCCAGCCGAACGTTATACATAATCCAATCAGAAAATTCTCAAGAGTCAAACAAGTTGATCTAAACAAAATATCATAAAACTTTCTGCTTTTCTGTTCCTTAAAAAAAGCACGAATAGTTCATTCAGGACCAGAATTTTCAACAAAGCCAACAAATCATCTCTCTCTAAAATGAAGTGAATTCACTGAAACAGACATTCGTTGAGCCCCCTATATGATCACACAGCCCTCAAAGTGAGGCTCTGAGGTCGGGGTTACTTCATATTTAGAGCGAGAGGTACAGCGAGGCTTTGGGAGGACATGTAACGTGCTGAGAGTCGCAGGACAAGACAAGACATGGAGCTGGCAAGGGGCCCAGGGAGGTTTTGAATTCCCACCTGCCTCCCCAACCTTCAGCTGCTGCAAACTGTGCCTGGGAAGCCCCAATGGCAGCCTGAGCTCCCAGTGTGAATCTCAAGCACATCTGGGAGCCTCCTGGCCAAGCAGCCGCCCTCCCCAAGACATCATCGCTGAGGGCAGTCCGCCCCCAGCCCTGGCTGAGATACCGTGACTCCTTGTCATTGTCCCAGCTAGAGTGCCACCTGCTCAAAAATGCTGCCTGGTCCTGCAAAGTCATTCCACCCAACTTTCTGAGTTCTACTTCCTACCTTCAACTCATTCTAGAGGAGTTAAAAAGAGCACGTCTTCGCAGGAGCGTGCAACAAACGTTTATTAAGCAATGACCACGTGCAATGCAGAATGCTACAGCCCAGGGCGAAACCAGCCCAGGACAGATGCAGTCGGAGGCGGACCTGGACCACCCCCTTCCACTGAGTGGCCTCTGAGAATTTACTGTTTTTCCTGGGACTCGGTTTCTCCATCTGTAAAAGAGAGGTAGCTGGACAAGATGAATTCTAAGCTCCCTTCCGGCACTAATGAGCTATAATTTACCCCAAGACATCTTTAGATCTCCAAGATTAGATCTCAACCCCTTTTCTTCTCCTTCCCCCAGAGAAGTCTCAGCAGTGGCCATGCATGCTTATGGGCTTTCAACGTTTTAAGATTTTAACTTTCTCTCTTAAGGTGGGCTGCTACCTCTTTTCAGAAGAGCTCAGGATTCATAACCGTATTTAAACGACTGCTCTTCTCTTCAACAACACCGAAAACCTTGGGGGAAACACATGTTCCTGTTTCCACACGATTCCCTTATTATTACGCAGTCAATGCCAAGAGTGTTACTTTCCATTAATATCAGCTCTCCCTGAAAATCAACGTGTCACCTCAGCGGGTTAAACCCGGAGCAGACCAGGAAAGTGTTGTTTCAAAACAAATATGCCCACTTGCGTTCCCATCACCATCATTTTAGCACAATTCCTAAAACTGTGATTTTTAGGCCATTTGCAGTGTTCCCTTATTAGACAGAAAGTGTCTTCTAACGGCTTTACTTTTTAATAGATGCTAACTTGTGTGAAACGGGCTGCCGCAAAATGTACCTGCATTAAAGAAGTGTCCATCTATCAACGTAGACTCTGGTAAAGGATTCGAAGTGTTTGATGAATTGTTTCCATTAAGCTGAAAATACCCCTTCGGGTGTGAGCTTGTAATTCATGAGTGGCTGTAAACTGATTCAAATAATGACGAGGGTTTTTTTCTTTTCTTTAACCCTGTTCTGATAATAATCTAGTGGAGAACAAGCACGCTGAATGCCTAAAGAAGATATTCTCTAATGATTTCTACAACTGTCCTAAAGTCCAAACAAAGCTGTTGTGTTATAATGTGGTTTTTGTAAGGCTATCGTTTTGGCCGGCTTTTATATTCCTATTTTAACAAAGAAAGTGTGATATCTGACTGACATCTGGGTAGATGGATAGTAATCAGAACTGTACTCCGTGGAGAAATTAAGAGAGAAACCAGGAGCTGATAAAAACTGAAATCGGGGGGAAAAAAAAATGCAGACGCGTTTAAAGTTTTACATTTTCTCTATTTTGGAAAAGCACCAGGCAGCACCTAATAAATGAGAAGGAATCTTGATGAAAAAGCCTGTTTATCACCAGAGCAGACAATAGACACTGATATCTCCTTTTCTTCGTGATAATGTTCACGGGATGCTGTCTCGGGTTCATTTAGGTTAATCATGTCACCTGACACAAGCTAATCTTACCTATCACAGCAAGAGTCCTAAAGTCTCGTGAAATGTGTCTCTTTATTGTAACTCTAGTAGGGAACGCGGCATCCCCAGAACTCAGACAGGAATAAGGCAACCTGGCCTGTAAATAAAATGCTATCCACTACCTTCAGTTTGCTGCATCCTTCCAATTAAATCCAGTACGTAGTCATTTAACGAGTGTGTAATACATGCCAGCGACCGGGCTACTCACTGGGAACGAGGGTTAGGTAATGCATGTAGTAAAGCACTGATAAGTGTCTACTGGGTACCAGCACAGGGACCCTGTCTGTCCACACGAAGCTGATGAGATCGCTCCAGGACCTGAGCAGGGTGACAGCAGAGGGACCAGAGGAAATCCTCAAAGACCACTCTTCTTCCCCTTTATCAGTGTCTCGGTCAGCTAAACTGTCAAAAGAGGAAGCGGAGACCTTGCCTTCCTCGAAGCCTTTCGGGCTCTGTCTAAACTCTTTCAGTGGTATTCTGTGGTTCAGGCTCCAATTCTGAAACATAACTGCAGCTGGTTATTGAAAAATGAAAATCGGTCACATGTTCGGCATGAAAATGCACCATTCTTTTCTGAGTCAGCAAAAAGTTGGAAATACATACATTTAAAGTAACCTTTTTCTTTTTATTACAATAGGAAAATATGCTCATTGAAAAACAAAATCCAAACGACTGGGGAGGAAGTAAAGACATAAGTAAGAATATCCCCTCTCCCCAAGGCTTCTATGCTTATAAACATCTTTCACTGCTTAAGGTCTATGCTTCTAGACTTCTGCTATCCCTCTCTAAACCCACTGAGTCCACTGCGTTTTCAATGACTTGAAGTCACAGAACTGTGTTCATTTCAAGCTAAGCAGAGCAGACTACGGTTTACCGAGCGCTGCATGTGCGCAGGCCTCTCGGTGCTCTGTATACGTACTCTACATCCATGCTACGCTACTGGGCTTGGCGCACTGGCCCTCAGGCAAACCAAGTCCCCCTCCTATTTTTGTGAATAAAGTTTTACTGGAACACAGCCACATTTATTTGCGTACATGTGTTCCATGGCTGCTTCTGTGCAGTGAGCCTGCAAAGCCTAAAATATTTTCTATCTGGCCTTTTTCAGAAAAAGTTTACTGACCCTTGAGACAGTAGAAAACTTTACATGGAGGAAAAGGAGTAGATGGAAATAAAACAAGCTATTATCACAGGTTAAACAATGAGCGAACTCTCCATTTCTTTCTTATCCATTGCTGTATTGTCTACAGGTTCAATAAGGGTGCACACATTCTACCTGTGGCTTAATTATATATGCAGTTCAAAGAGAATTCTATATGAATATGAATAAAACTGATAAACTATAGCACCATGGAACATCCCACAAATTAAAACAATTTCCACTGTTTGCATGCAAACAACAAGAGTCTAAAAGGGATTTCTTTACGAAACTGAGTTATTTGTAGTAAGGTGGATGGACCTAGAGACTGTCATACAGAGTGAAGTAAGTCAGAAAGAGAAAAACAAATACTGTATGCTAACACATATATATGGAATCTAAAGAAAAAAAAAGGTTCTGAAGAACCTAGGGGCAGGACAGGAATAAAGACGCAGACGTAGAGAATGGTCTTGAGGACATGGGGAGGGAGAAGGGTAAGCTGGGACAAAGTGAGAGAGTGGCATGGACATATATACACTGCCAAACGTAAAATAGATAGCTAGTGGGAAGCAGCCGCATAGCACAGGGAGATCAGCTCCGCGCTTTGTGACCACCTAGAGGGGTGGGATCGGAAGGGTGGGAGGGAGATGCAAGAGGGAGGAGACATGGGGATATATGTATACGTACAGCTGATTCACTTTGTTATACAGCAGAAACTAACACAACATTGTAAAGCAATTATACTCTAATGTGCTAAATAAAAGGGATTTCTTTAAAAAAAAAAAGAGTTTGCAAACACTTCATGATATTTTTGCAACAATATTTACCCTATTATTTTCTAAGAATATATGTTTTTGGAGATTCAAGAAATGTGGCAGACACTGCTAGCTGATGATCGTATCTGCCGTTTCTTTGACCAGGGCAGTTAGACTTCATTTCTCAGCTTCCTTTGGAGGGAGCACAGTCATACAACTGAGCTCTGGACACATGGATGTGAGCAGAGCTGAAATTCTCCACTTCCAGACCTGGTCCATAAAATCCTCCCTGCTAGTGCCTCCTCTGATTGGCTGACACAGAGAGAACCTCCTTAGTACCACATAATAAAGATGGCAGAGCCACAACATGGAAAGAACCTGGGCCCCTAAATCAATACTTGGAGGAGAGCCACCCAAAAGAGGTATCTGTTATATGAGCAAGACAAAAAATGTGCATCAAGTCTATGAGATGTGGGGGATTATTTATTATTTTTCTTAATGAGCGTTCACTGTATTTATGGAGCTCACTGTTGACAGATGGCTTCGGGATGGAGGAAGGACATAGAAATCCCTTCTCTGGAGAGGGTCGTTCAATAGCTTCTCCTTGAAATCAAAGTACGAGAGACTCCTTTCAGACCTCTGTCTCACTGGCACTCAATCTCAATGAGTAAATGGTAACTACACCTCTCACCCAAGCCCTTGTCTGTCTTTATTCCGAGTTCTCTACTCTAGCAATAACTGTGCCCTTAGGGACCACCTCAATCTCTCTCCTGCCAGCATCATATTCACCACGTTTCCTGTTCAAACCTTTTCCTCTCTGCCACATGGTATTGGGTTCCATGTAACTTAAGATGGCAGCCGGTAACAATTTTTAAGTTTATCAACTAGAATACTTTCTCACCTACTGACTCCTATGTCTTGAGAGAAGATTAAAGCACCATTCTGCCATCAGCAAGGAAGCAATGTAGATAAATTCCATGCCATTTATAATTCATTCCACCTTCATTAAGTATTCATACACTACTTATTGGCACATCACCTAAGTATTCTATGTAAGAGAAAACAGAATAGCTAGAAAAGAAACTGGGAGAGGCTGGTTTATTAGGAGACCGGGAGAGAGGCAAATAATTTGCTGTATCCCTTACCCCAGCCTTCTTCTTGCAGGAAAGTTTTCTCACCAAGTCACGCACAAATGAATTAGGCAGCTATCCTGAGGGTAAATTCAGCAGTACCAATAGGAAGGGGACCACTATCTTCTCGTTCATTATTTTAACCCATATTTATTGGAGACTGGCTTTGGCAGGCCCTGAGAATACAACAGTCATTCCCTTCTTAAAGGGTGCACTTCTTAAGCAAATACATATATGGATTAAACACAAGGAATCCATACTGGCAATGTGAAACACCTCCCTATGAAAGGTTAATTTCTCTGATTACCATCAACAGTAATAATCGCAACATTAAGTCATAATAATTCATAAGTTAGGAGAGCCTAAAGGTATTGAGACTGTACAAGATGCCAACTACTAGACTGAGAAAAGTTTAACTTTCCTAAGAACGTGGAGATTTAACTTCTAATATTTGTGCCCGTTTTACAGATGAAGACACTGAGGTTCTGAAAGATTATATAATTGCTCAAGATAAGACAGTAAGTCATCAGCCAAAGAGAGGCTTGTGTCTATTTGAATCCAGAGCTCATGACTGTAAGCCATCATTGCTACTGCTCCCTAAGACAGGATGGTGTCTCAACTGAGAAGATGTAGAGACAGTGGGACATCAAAGTGAAAGAACAGGCAAGCAGGAGGCCCCTGCAGAGTCAGGGGAAGCATGTAGTAAAAGAATGCTACCAGACATTGAAGACTAGTTGTGCCCACCTCTTGGGGTTGCCAACATTGGTCTTGATTACTTGTCACAAATGACACCCAAACCAACCCAATTTGGGAACACTGAGAACACATGAAATTTGAAAAGGAAAAGGAAGAACCCCCAATGTATGCATTAAGTTTCAGTGATGTCAAAGAGCTATTCCTGCTGTAAGAGGTTAGGAGTAGCTCTCAGTCATGTCTGGCCGAGGCAAGGGTGGAAAGGGTCTGGGGAAGGGGGGGACGCCAAGCGTCATCGTAAAGTTCTCCGTGAGAACATCCAGGGCATCACCAAACCTGCTATCCACCGCGTCGCCCGGTGTGGTGGTGTGAAGCGTATTTCTGGTCTTATCTATGAGGAGACCCGCGGGGTGCTGATGGTGTTCTTGGAGAATGTGATCCGCGACGCTGTCAGCTACACCGAGCACGCCAAGCGCAAGACTGTCACCGCCATGGACATGGTTTACGCACTCAAACGCCAGGGACGCGCTCTGTACGGTTTCGGCGGCTAAGTTTCATTGTGGTCTTCAGCTGTGAAGCTCTTGTTTACTCACAAAAGGCCCTTCATACTGATAAAAGAATGATTCAGCGCCCTTCTCCTAAAGGAAAATACTCTTGAATTCAAAAGTCGCAGGGATAAATCTAGGATTGGCCAGATCCCTACACGCTTGTTTTTTCAAACTTCTGCCTATCCGTGACTTGATCCTTTGAGTGTGGTCCATTCAGCATGGCTGGCCAGCCTTCAGGTCCATCTCATCCATGAAAAACAGCTCAGGAAACATGGACCCACTCTTTCCCCATAGCACCCAGCTGGTAGAATTTCCACCATTCTTTGTCAGTTTCCTGTAACCACTATTTTTCTTAAAAGGCAACTCACCAACTTTGTTTAGATGACCGTGCCAGGCAGGGGCACCCTCTAAGCAGAACCATGGTGTACTCCAAGCTAATTTCAGAGCAAAGCTGCTGGGCTGCACCACACAAACCTACAAGGCCTATGCTTGCCCAGCCTCAAGACCATAGAAAGAGCCCAGAGTCCGCGACAGAGACAAGGGGTATACAGACAGCAAGACAACAGCCATCTTGGGTGGCTTGACCATACACTGCAGCCCTACATACCCTGCACAACCCTTACATTCTTGGTCCGCATCTCTTCCTCAATACCCCTGGGGTCAGGCATGTAGAGGGGCACTGCAACCAGACACCACAAATACAATACAGACACCAGAAGCTAAAAAAGCAACAAGAGTAAGATACCTCGTATGCTAAGAACAGTCATTCACCAGGACGTGGGCAAATCCTGGAACCACGCACTTACCGGGTCAATGGAGAGGGCATCTATGGCCACAGCATCCTGTCCAGTTACAAGGAAGGCAAGGCCACCCCCATGGGGGAGGGGAAGGCCCGGGCTCTACGAGAAACATTCTGGTGGCCTAGCCAGGGGTCAGCAGTCACAGTACAGGTCTGCTACCCCACGCTATGTACCATTAGGGGTGGGCCCATCAGGTCTTTCCAAAGAAAACACAGTTAATCCTAATAGTTGGACTTGTGTGTCCAGAAGCCAGCCTATTCCAGTCCACACAGCCTAGCCCAGGGAGACTCATGGGCAGTTAGCTGTACAGTAACGTTTACCCACGGGGGTCCTTCTGATATGGAGACAGGAGGACGGGCAGAGTCCTTCCCCGCCACTGTCGGTTGTGCCCACCTAGTCACTCCTAGTGGAGTTTTCACAGAAGCCCAGAAGACGACGACAATAGCATCTCGCTGTAGACCCAGCAGTTTGACTCATTCCACACTGAAGCCACTGTTGCCCAGCCCAGAGCCCTTCTTATTATAACAAGCACCAGCCAGCCCACAGCTGCGGCCGCCGCCCGACAGTCTAACTTCTATTTTCCCGTTGTAATGACGGCCAATATCTCCGCAACAGCCTTAGGGGTGTCTATGAGTTCTCCGTACCCTCTTGGCGGCCCCCCTTTATCAAGGAAGCCACCCCAGGGGGCCCCCGTACTAGTGGACGGCCACCCCAGGATTTCCCCTGCAACTTTCAGGACCGCCCCTGGAAGTTTTGGGCCCCCATGTTAGTGGACGGCCGCCCCAGAAATACCCCTGCAATCTGCAGGATTACACCCCCAACTTGGGGGCCCCCCATGCTAGTCGACGGCCAAGCAACATTCCATTCCCCCTCACCCACTTCCTGAATTCGCGACATCTCAGCGCTCACAGGAGTTTCCTCGGTCTCCAGGCTGGCTCTGCCCACCGTCGTCGGGCTGCACCCCGCCAGCCCGCAAGGCCTGTGCTTGCCCAGCTTCAAGACGGAAGAAAGAGCCCGGAATCAGCGACAAAGACACCGGGGGAGCTTACCTGTCTGAAGCAAGGTCCTGGAGCGTGTGCTGCACAGGGCGGGGAAGACATGGCGGCCGGCTTTGCTACCCGGGAGCAGGCGAGGTTAAGGGTTATAAGGGGAATTGACATCGGGTGGGCTGATCAGTTACCATGGAAACTAGCAGAGGGACACGAGGCCCCGCCCTGCCCTTTTGATAAGCTAATAGGTGGAGATGTTCTGATCTAAGGATTAGAACAATCACTAGCTCGGGTGGGGCAAGTGTGTAGAAAGGTCAGTCATGTGAGTAGAGTGTAGGTGAAGCAGGGGAGGTACAGAGAAAAAGACAGCAGCCATCTGCGAGGCTTGATCGTACAAAAGCCTACTATACATAAAAGGCTCAAGGGAGCTTCTCTCTGGGGTTAAAAAAAATGGCACTTACTTTAAAAGCCCTGTTCTTTGCCTTATTATCTGCCGTGAACTGTTAGGTGCTCTGGAGAGAACAGGAACTAAAACATGGCCTTGCCCTGAGGGAACTCCACATCCAGTAGAGTAGTATACACATATAGAAACTTCTACATTATTTTAGAAGGTCGACAAACGCACAAATGGGAGGCATGAGATACCTTTAACCCCTCTTGTACTCCAGCTAACACACCTCAAGGAGACGTCGTTCAAATTGACCAGAAACACCTGTTTTTCCTGTCTTAATGGGGTGTTTCTTATTCCCACCTGTCATCAACAAGATGCATCTGATATATTTACATTTAAAAATGGAATTCAAATCACGTAAGCGAAGACGGCTCCTTACATACAAATATGTAAGTACCGTATTTGTAGCGATAAAAACAAATTAATATGGGTGTTCCTTCGGCAAAGGAGACAAATTCTACAGGGAAAACACGGAGTTAAGTTCTCTCCACGTCTCAATCATCTGTGATTTACTTACCTATCATCCCTCACGGGACACAGCTGTGTCCACACCACATACAGCTGTGTGCTAACATACAGCCCTGGAAATCGTCCTGTGTGAATGACTTCACGGCAGGATTTATGGAGAACGATCTAATTATTCAACTCCGTTCCATTCACTCCCATTATGGCTCCTATTTAAAGCCTCTATGGAAAACGCCATTTATCTCCAGGGACAAATTGTCAGAGCAGTGTTTCACTGATAGAAATACACCCATTCAGTTTTGACAGCAACCCAGCAAGAGATAAACATGTCTCCTTCTCAACAGGTCCGAGGAATTAGGGCCTGAGCGGTCTACACATTCCAGAAGAATCCCCTTACATTCGAGAGGCTCACTGGAGGACTCTGGTGGATTGATAAATAAACACTGATGATTCCAGAACTCTCCATGTTAAACTGGGCTCAAGGCTCGGGAGAAGGTGATTCGCTACAAAGTCAACTCAATTGGAGAAAGCTGTTCTTTACAACTTCAAGCTGACTGACAGATGACAGAGGTCCCCTTTGCTGGTCACCTTCTCCAACGTGACCTGAACATGTGCCTACCCAGTTTGTCACACCCTGGCAGCCAGCGCCTCAGAAACAGCTCTTCATGAAGAAATTACTCAAATTCTACTTCTCCATGAGGTGGCCTATTCCTGGAGTCTTCTTTCTGGGACATTTTGCTAAAAATTAAACTTTGAATATGGAATGACTCTATTTATATGCAAACGAACGTCGGTGCTTTGTAGCACAGAAGAATAAATACATTTTGTTTATGTCTTCTTGCAAAGCCTTGTTTGTGGAATATGTATATATAAACTTGGAGCTTCTGTATTTGCCTTGGTGATTCTGTGAGGGCTTATAGGAAATTGGGGTCAAATGTAAGTTTGCAAGGACTGTTCAAGGACTGACGGATGTGGTGGTCAAGGTTGTCGGAAAGGAGAGAGCAGGATTATTCTGCTTAGAATCATGAGGACACTTTGTTAATTAGGATGAGGTTGAAAAGGGTCCTTCTCTTCAAGAAAAGATCTCTCCCAGAAAGAAGTTCCAAATTAGCTCTGCAGGAATTTTCTGGGCAACAAGTGTCACGAGCAATTTGCGCCATGGTTTGACACCTCTTCCCTCGAAGCTCCATGGGCGGTATAAAGGACAGCACCCAAAAGCCAGGCCCCTCTTCAGAATCAAACAGCAGTTGGATTTTTTTTGGAGCACGATCCCATTTGGACAATGACACTACATGGAATGAAGCCACTAATAATAATACTAAAAATGTCAAGTGCAATATTGAAACATGTCAGTATTTTTTCATTCAACCATGTCAGCAGCAAATCCAATCTGAAATATGCTGACAATAGTGGAGCTATGAAAAACCAATATACTTGATGAGCCAGCCGCCCAATAAATTATATATGTGTACATATACATTTGTATGTACTTCCCCCAGAAGGTGGAAGCCTTGGACGACGGGACTTTGGGAGGGCAGACATATTATGGAATCGGTTAGGTGATACCAGACATTCTGTCCTCCTCAGATGAGGATTAAGCTTAATATGTAGTGACGGGACAGGCACCCCTGAGTGATCAAGGCACCCCCAAGAAGCTCACGGTATCTTTCATCAGGGCCTGAAATGCCACCACAACTGGAAATCAGGGCAAGCGTTATCCACAGCTACCTCCCACCATATGTAAAGAGGGTGGCTCCACTGTACCAGGAAAGCCGTATTATTTGGTTATGCTGAAATGCTGGCTGTGATATATTCTTATCATTTTAAAGAAATCCACAATCAGATAAACAACAAGGTCCTACTATAGAGCACAGAAAACTATATCCAATACCCTGTGAGAAAGCATAATGGAACAGAATATTAAAAAAAGAAGGAAAAAAATAAAATAAATTAAAAAAGAAGGAATGTGTGTATATATATATATATATATATATATATAACTGAATCACTTTGCTATACAGCAGTAATTAAACGCAACGTTGTAAATCAACTATACTTCAGTAAAATAAAGAAATAAAATAAAGAAATCCACATTCTTATTTGTGCTCTGCTCATTAGGGAAAAATTTTTAAAATATGAATGATCCAAAAGAAGAAAACAAAAATTGCTTGTTATCCCATTATCCCGAGAATATCATGAAGGTTGTGGTATCTATAATCGTGTGTGTGTGTGTGTGTGTGTGTGTGTCCTTAATGTGTGATCACAATCTGGGGTAAACAGCAGAAAAAGAGCTCATAACTCACATCTCTCTTCTCTCCCTAAACACCTCTCAATTAGCTATAAGATTAGATGGAATGGGAAACATGAACACCGCTTTTCCTTTCCCTCCTAGTCATGAGAACGCACCTGTCTCTCTGGGCGTCTTTGGGGAGAACAACGCAAGGGAACTCTCCCGTCACACACTGTCACCGACAGAAGACTGCTTTGCCAACGACAGAAACCACTTTGCCCTCAGAGCGAGTTCCTTTATTTTATGACCGAGTGTGTTCTTATATGTTGTAGCTATTTATCGACGTAGGAAAATATTTACAACTTATAACGATGTGAAAAACAAGCTTACACAATGGGTGCCCATTTGACTTGACGACATTAACCAGGGTACCCATCACGGCCAGCTGGAGAAGGTGGAAGAGGTGAAATTCCACTCTTCTTGGAGCCTTTCTGAGTTTTCCAAAAATTCAACAATAAGCATGAATTGCCTTTTTAATTAAAAAAAAGTGGTATTAATGATAAAAATGATAGGTATGTTTATGTTCTTAGATTATTTGTCATTATGTTATTCTTTGTGCCTTGGTTAAAAAATACCATGTAGGATCATGTGTGACCCTTGGCATTAGCCAATGGTCAAAGGGGAGAGTTTAGTCCTCTTCTCACTTGGGGACTGTCTTGGGTTAGGCTCATTGAGAAGTGTTTCTCCCCGGGGAAGTCTCACTGTCTGGAGAATTTGCGGAGATGCTAAACAAGGCAAAGGAAAATGCAGGAAAAGATTTCTCTTGTTTGTTTTTTACACAAACATATATGTTCATTCGTTTTTCTTTCCCAGCGTTACAGGGAAGAAAATGAGCTGTGGAATGTTTTAAACACCAGTTAACATTTACTGAGTTTTGTAAGTGCTTTATGTGCATAAGCTTAATTATGCATTTATAAGTGCCTTATATGTCTAATCTTAGTTCTCCCCATTACCCAGTAAGGTAGGTACCATTCTTTTTTCAAGTGTTCAAGGATAGGAGACTGTGCTCAGCCAATTAGAGGCAGAGCCGGAGCTCAGATACCCTTTTGTCTGACATAAGAGTTTATTCTCTGAACCACGATGGCATACGTACATGATTAGAAGAAAAAAAACAAAAAATGCAAGATCTCTCCGTACCATTTTAGCAGGTATTCTTCCAGTGCTTCTTTCTACCTACTATGTGCCAGGCATTGTCCTACTTCTCAGAGTCACCTCAGTCAACAGAACATTATCTGCATTGTTCTCATGGTGCCTACATTCCCAGGGATAGTTTCATCAAATATTATTTCTGGATTGTCTTGTGTTCACTTGTCTCCTCCTCCATCCATAACATGCTGTTTTCCTATCTTAAGCTTCAAAATATATTTTAATAACTGGAAGGATAAGTCACTTTTCCACTACTCTTCATTTTAATAAATTCTTGCTTATTTCTACTCTACTAACCAATACTGCAAAGAACGTCCTTTTACAAGTATCTTTGAGCACCAGATGGATTATATCCTTAAGATCAAGAAAGCATATATGCCAGGGAAAAGGGTATGTGCATTTTATTTTATTTTATTGCCATGTTAGCCTCCAAAAAGGCTCATTTATATGCTTTTTGTCCATTTGGATATGGATCTTTATCTTTTTATTATTGCTTAATAATAGATCTTCTTATATGATGGATATTAACACTTTATCCAAAGTGTTGCTAACATTTTCTCAGTTTATCATTAATATTTTAAACTTTGTATGTCTTTTACAATGCAAGCTTTGCAGTGCTGGGTAACTCACCTTATCAATCTACTTCTCTTTTTCCAGCATTAGGCATTAAGCTTTGAAAGATCTTCCGCCAAGACTGAAACCATCTTAAGTATTTTTTTCTACAAAAGCTATGTGGGAAACTAAGAAAAAATGGATAACTATTTGTCCTAATGTTATGTATTAAATAATGTCTTTTTCCCTTAATTTCAAATGCTACCTTCATGGTATAGTAAACTCTTGCATGTAACTTGTCCAATCCAGAACTCTATTCTCGGTTTCACTAACACTGTTTGTCCATTCGTGCAACATCACCATATGTTAAGGAAAGTATTCTCATATCCAATACAGTAGGCCAATAATCCTTTCCCTCTCCCTATCAATTAGGTTTTTTTTTTTTTAACCTGTTAGCTCTTCTGCATATTGCTTCTTCCCTATGATGTATGGATTCAACTTGTCATTTAAAAAAATCATTTAGGATCTTGATTGAAGTTCCCCTGAATGTGCAGTAGAATCTGGGGTAGTGTTGATGTCTTTCGAATCTCCCCATTCAGGGTCTTGAAGTGTTTCTCCAAGGCTAATTTTTAAACTTTTAAAAACTGTACTAAATTTTCCTTTATATTTATTGCTAACTTTATCCCAAAGTCTTCCAAAGTTTTCATTTTTATTGCGAATGTCCCTCTCCTCACGTTTTCCATTTCTCTACTGCCAATACTTAGATGACTGATGTTAAAATATATAAAAATATTTTTTTCTTCCCTTTACGTTCTTTCTCTTTTCTTCAGCTCTACAAATTTCCTTTGTCTCCCTAGATTCTTACTACTTAGCACATTTAGAGGCACAGAGGAAAGAATGTGGAATTTGGTGCCACAAACATTGGCTCTGACATATATGTGTGCACTTTAGGAGCCTCTGATTCTTTGTCTGCAAAGTAGGCATAATACTAATGATATTAGCAGGCTTTATAAAGATTAGAGTTAATGTATATCATTTATCTATTTCAGATGTCACTCACCCGTTCTTAGAATGTAGCTGGCTAAAGAATATATGTCATTGAGTGCTCACATGATACTTTCTAAAGGGTGGTATATTTAGTTAGGATGTGTTAGCTGGTATGACAAGCAGCCCCCAAATTTTGTGGCTTAACACAACAAAGTTTATTTCTTGCTCACAGGACAGTTCAAGGTGGGTGTTTCTGGTCTCCCTGTGTCTCTGGGGCAGTGCTCCTCTAAGGGCGGCTCGGGGACCCAGGCTCCTTCCGTCTTGTGGCTCCACACTCCTCCAGGTCCTTGGACCACCTCAATTCAGCCAGCAGATGGGACAAAAGGGTCATGAAGGAAATCACAGGCGGTCTTCATGTGCTGGGTCAGAAAGGGTCTTTACCACGCCCCCTTTCTTCCACTGTCCTGAACATCGTTACATGGTACATTTAACTGCAAAGGGTGCTGGGAAATGTAGTCTACTACGTGCCCAGGAGGAACAGGACTAGGATTTGTTGAGTGCATGGCAGTCTCTGCCATAGGCACTATTTGGGGAAAGAGGAGAGGGCAGTTGTGTCCATGTGGTTACTATCTGGGGAAAGGAGAGGGAACTCGTGTGTCCATGTGGTCAGTCTGGAAAGAGTCCAGGAAAATGGAGACGATCCCTAGGTAAGCAAGTCCCTCCCCACTTTGTCCAGTGTTATACCTTCTTTCACCCCATGGACTGGGTGACCTGATTTCTTTTTAGCAAAACCAGCCTGACTATGCTTTTTTGGGTTGTTTTTCTAGCTGTCTAATAAGAGGTTGAACGACTTAAAGAGCAGAGTCCAATTTGTAGCTCTGGTATATGAGAAGGCACCTGTCACCCCTTACAGGGGACCTCAGGCTCCCCCCTGCCCCCTGAGCTGCACTCAAAATAGAGGCTTTAATTTCTGTGCAACAGACAGCACCTGTCCATCGACAGATGAATGGATAAAGGAGATGTGGTACTGATATACAATGGAATACTACTCAGCCATAAAAAAGAATGAAATAATGCTATTTGCAGCAACGTGGATGGACCTAGATTATCATACTAAGTGAAGTAAGTCAGACAGAGAAAGACAAATACCATATGATACCACCTATATGTGGAATCTAAAATATGACACAAATGAACCTATCTATGAAACAGAAACAGAATCATAGAGAACACACTTGTGGTTGCCAAGGTGGAGGGAGGGTGGGGAAGGGATGGAGTGGGAGTCTGGGGTTAGCAGATGCAAACCACTATATATAGAATGGATAAACAACAAGGTCCTACTGTAGAGCACAGGGAACTATATTCAATATCCTGTGATAAACCACAAGGGAAAAGAATCTAAAAAAATGTAACTGAATCACTTTGCTGTACAGCAGAAATTAATACAACATTGTAAATCGACTATACTTCAATTAAAAAAAAGAGAGAGAGCTAACACCTGGCTCCCTCCACTTCCCCTATCTGCACCCCGCCAATCCAAATCTATCAGCAACTCCTCCCCAAACAAATTCTCTGGTTCATCTCAGTCTTGGGAAGATAATCATGACAATAGCAAGAAAGGCTAACGCTGATTGATCCCTTACTCTGCATCAGGCACCGTACAAAAATACTCGGCAAATGTTTCATTTCTTCCTAACGATTCTATGAGGGAGGCAACTTTATGATTCCCATTTTCAGGTGAGGAAACTGAGACTGAATTTAACAGGGTGAGTAACTTACTCAAGGTCACAAAGTGGTAAGTAAGACGGGAGGACCAGCAGCCATCGGACTGCAGAGCCCTCAATATGAACAACTATATTATGAGCTTAGAAATCCTCCCCATTTCTCTGAGTTTAAAGTCTAAACTTCTTACCCCAGCTAACAATTCCCTCCTGGTGTGGCCTCTGATTTCCTCTCCAGGCTCACATCTTGTTAAGAGTGCATGCAGGGACTTCCCTGGTGGTTCAGTGGTAAAGAATCCGCTTTACAATGCAGGGGATGAGGGTTCGACCCCTGGTCAGGGAACTAAGGTCCCACATGCCACGGGGCAACTAAGCCTGTGCGCCACAACTACTGAGCTCACGCGCCTCCCATGCTGCAACTACTGAGCTCACGTGCCTCAACGAGAGAGGCCACGTGCTGCAAACTACAGAGCCCACGTGCCCTGAAGCCTGTGCACCACAGCTAGAGAGAAGCCCGTGCGCCGCAAAGAAAGATCCCGCATGCCTCAACGAACACACCGCATGCCGCAACGAAGACCCACTGCAGCCAAAAAATTGAAAAAAAGAATGCACGCGCACGCAAAAACAGTCGACTGATCTTTGAAGAGGGTGCTAAGGACAAGAACACACAATGGGGAAAGGACAATCTCTTTAATAGATGGCGCGAGGAAAACTGGATAGCCACACGCAGAGGAATGAAATTGGACCCTTACCTTCCGCCGTACACAACAACTGACTTAAAATGGAGTAAAGACTTAAACATAAGACCTGAAACCATAAAACCACTAGAAGAAAACATAGGGACACTGGCAGTGTCTCTTCTTGACACTGATCTGGGCAATGATTTTTTACATATGATACCAAAAGCACAGGCAATAAAAGCAAAAATAGGCAGGTGGGATTGCAACAAAGTAAAAAGCTTCTGCACAGCAAAGGAAACAATCTACAGAGAGAAAAGGCAACTTATGGAATGGGAGAAAATATTTGAAAACCATGTATTTGATAAGTGGTTGGTATCTAAAGTATATATGAAACTCAGCTCCATAGCAAAAAAAATTAAACTAAAATTAAAAATGGTCAAGAGACCTGAATAAACATTTCTCCAAAGAAGATATACAAATGGCCACATGAAAAGGTGCTCGACATCACTAATCATCAGGGAAATGCAAATCAAAACCACAGTGAGATAGCACCTCACCCTGTTAGGATGGCTATCATCAAAATGACAAAAGATAACAAGTATCGGTGAAGATATGGAGAAAAAAGAGCCCTTGTACACTGGTGGTGAAAATGTAAATCAGGATATCCATCGTGGAAGACAGTACGGAGGTTCCTCAAAGAATGAAAAATAGAACTGCCATGTGATCCAGCAATTCCGCTCCTGGGAATATACCCCAAGAAAATGAAATCGGTATCTTGAAGAGGGATCTGCACTCCTTTATTCACTGCAGCATTATTCACAGTACCCAGGACATGGAAACAATCTAAGCATCCATCGATGGATGAACGGATAAAGAAAACGTGGTGTATGCGTACAATGGAATATTATTCAGCCTTAAAAAAGAAGGAAATCCTGACATTGCAAGAACATGGATGAACCTGGAAGACATTATCTAAGTGAAATAAATGAAGACGAATACTGCACGATCTCGCTTATGGGTGGAATCTAAAATACTTGAACTCACAAAATCCAAGAGTAGAACAGTGGTTGTCAGGGGTTGGGTGGCGGGGGAAATGGGGAGATGTTGGTTAAAGGGTACAAAGTTTCAGTTACACAGGATGAATAAGTTCTGGAGACCTACTGGACAGCGGAATGATTATAGCGCCAATACTGAATTGTATACTAAAATTTTGCTAAGAGGATAGATTATGTGTTCTTACCACACACACAAGAAAGGTAACTGTGAGGTGATGCATGTGTTAACTCTCTTAATTGTGGAGAACATTTCACAATGCGAAAGTTATATCAAATCATCAAAGAATCAAGTGGTACACTTTAAATATACACAATTTCTATTTGTCAGTTATATCCCAAAAAGCTGAAAGAGTGCACATACACACATACGTACACATACACACATAAAGCATGGCCACATACACACAGACACATACACACACACACACACAACCCAGCACAAAGCAGATTTTGTGTACTGTAGACATAATAATAATTCATTTCCTCTAGACATCCACGCTTACTTGCCTTTGGACCTATGACACATGTTTACTGAGCACCTACTAAGTGCCAGGCACTATTTTAGGTGCTACAGATAGAGAAGCAAACAAGACAGACCAATACATTGCCTCTATTAGGTTTCTGTTCTTATGGGAGAGGTCTATAATAAGCAATATAATAAGTAAAATAGAAATATGTATTTTAGGGTCTTGCTTTAGTGTTATGAGGACACATACATCAGGGCAAGGGATTAGAGAGTGGCAGGAGGCAGGGCTGTGTTAATCAGGGTGCTCAGAGAAGGCTCACTCCAGGGAGAGAATATTTTAGTCATTGGGGTCTTCAGTGCAATGAGAATGGCAGCCCCACAAGGATAGGCAAGAAAGCCATCCCAGGAAGAGGGGACAGCTAATGCAAAGACTTGTAAGGCGGGGAGGGAGCTTGGCTTGTCTAGAGGACACAGAGAAGGGCCCTTGGGATAGAAAGAAAAGATCAGGCAGCAGTGGCCAGAGAGGGGCTTGGAGAAGCAGCCAGAGCTGGCTCACACAGGGCCGTGGGCCGTGGTAAGGAGTTCGGCTCTCATCTACAGGCAGTGGAAGGTACTGGATAGTTTTAAGGAAAGTAATGCTCTGATCTGAATTTACATTTTAATAAGATCACTCTTGCTGCTCTTGTTAAATGCCAAGTTAGCCTGACGCCCTGAAAGCCCTCCTTCCAGCCCTGTTTGAAGACAGCAGGTGCAGATATCATTAACATCCAATGACAATTTGATTGGAAAATTCCATGTCTTCTATGAATTATGGCAGACCTGCACGGCAGGCAACGTCAACCTTCTCTGGCTACCACACCAAATATACTCACTGGGCCCCATGCATTATGGAAACTGGAACTGCACCTGTTTAAGGCTCCAATTAAGACTAAGTTTGACATACAGTCAAATCCTTGGTCAAGTCAAACCCTTCCTGGACCTTCCACAAGTCAGGATAGGACACCTAAACTGGCACTGGATGTGTAAAAACATGAATTTCTCAAACACCTTAGGCCTCGATTTTGAACATTTCTTAACATTTGTTCATTAAGATTTTTTTTTCTAAACTGCATTCACCTTTTTTTTTTTTTTGACGTGATAGATCCCACCGTGAACTTGGAAATGTGGTTCTATTTCTAATTTAGTTGTTTTGCAGATGTGTCGTTCTATGACGCACCATCCTACCCTAAAACAAATGTGTACTGACACTGCATCCCTAAGAAGCGTGTGAGGAGACAACACCCTAGAAAGAGCTGAGGCTTGCAAGAAATTGCTAAGGACGAGAAAAAGGGCTTCTTGAGCTATGTTTGGAGCAAGAAGGAAAAGGAACGGATCGGGAACAGATGATGCAATTCGAACAGATGACAGCAAGAAAGCAGAAGTTCTCTCCTCGTACTTCGCTTGCACCTTCTCCCCTAAGGAATGAGATCTGAAGCTGGAAAGGATCAAGCCTGCGTTGTGAAGAATGAATTAAGCATTAATTTTGGAAGAATACAGGGTGAATGCATACCCCTGGGGGGGATGACTCAGACAGCTACTGGGACCAGGCAGGTAAATTATAAAGCGGGTGTAGATGTGGCCTCGTGATACTAAGTAAGAGGACCAGTGAGCTGGGGACCACCGCTGATACAGAACAGGGCTGTCCCATCTTCACATTCTTCCAGGTAAACCAGACCCTGAGTGAAATGCCCAGATTTTTAAATGCTGGCATAGAATTCAGATGCTTTTCAAAATGGCACGCAGACCCAAAGAATACTCACCTGCAGAGTAGGCTCAGCCCAAGGCTGACATTTTGGAAATTCTGTTCTAAAATAAGTGTAGCTCCGCAGGGCACATGGTAGATAGCATCACTGAATACTGCCAATAGCAGGCAGTTAAAAACCAGGTACGTGACAGGTCACAGGAAAATGTCCTAGGTTTCTAAAAGGGTCAAGATGGATTCCCAGAAGTAGGCTAGCCCTTGACCCTGATTTCCAACAAATTCAGGAACAGGTTACCGAAGAGAGTAAGTACTCCAAGAAAGGACCCAGTTGTCACTACGGCTTGGGTTAAGGATAAGGACCTTTTTTTTTTTTGCGGTACGCGGGCCTCTTGCTGCCGTGGCCTCTCCCGTTGCGGAGCACAGGCTCCGGACGTGCAGGCCCGGCGGCCATGGCTCACGAGCCCAGCCTCTCCGCGGCATGTGGGATCCTCCCGGACCGGGGCACGAACCCGTGTCCCCTGCATCGGCAGGCAGACTCTCAACCACTGCGCCACCAGGGAAACCCAAGGACAAGGACTTTTATAAAGGACCAATAGACTGGGAGTTCAAGGAAATTGTGTAGAAATGGCTTAAAAGGCATGGGACAAAATCTTAGCAAGGAGAAATGTGGCCCAGTTTATAGTAATTTTAGGTGAATTTGTAGCTGGATAACCAACCATTCAAATCCCACAGATGCTGACTGAATGATCCACAGTCACCAGGGAGAAAGCCCTTAGAATCATTCCACAGGGGCCGAACGTTTTATGTGTTTTCAGTAACTAACTGGATGAAGAATTGATCGCAGAACAGGTCTTAAAAACATACTTGAAAACATGTATTCTTATTTTTTCATCAGACGGACGTGTGTTTACGTTTCAGTGCCACTGTCACTAGCTGTGTAGCCTTGGCCAACTGACTTAATCTCTCTGATCTTCAATTTCCTCTCTAGCAAAGTGGAAGCTATAATAGGTTCGGTGTCCAATAGGTGATGTGAGAAAAAAATGGGGTGATACAGGTAAAGGGCTTCATATTGGTACCTCCCATGGGGAAAACACTCAGTATATGCTAACAATTATTAATATTTATTCTGATCAATACATTTGTAGATATCAATCTTTTTGCAGATCTCCTGGACCTGGCAAAGATGTCCCCTGCTGCGGTTCCTTGATTGTTGAGTAAAAGGATGAATGAATGAGTGCATGAATGGGTCTGAAACCCAAAATGAGAATTCAAAGGCTGGGAGATACCTTAAAGGGATGAATGAATCGTTGAATAAATGAATGGGTCTGATACCCAAAATGAGAATTCTGAGGCTGGGAGATATCTTAAAAGAGGTGAAGGGCTTCCCTGGTGGCGCAGTGGTTGAGAGTCTGCCTGCCGATGCAGGGGACACGGGTTTGTGCCCCGGTCCGGGAAGATCCCACATGCCACGGAGCGGCTGGGCCCATGAGCCATGGCCGCTGAGCCTGCGCGTCCGGAGCCTGTGCTCCGCAACGGGAGAGGCCACAACAGTGAGAGGCCTGCGTACCGCAAAAAAAAAAAGAGGTGAAGAGTTTTTCTGGTTTTTAGGTCTCTCCAGGCAAGTCCAGCCCTCCTAATTCAGGCCTCTATGATCCCTGATGAGACACAGGATCATGAATCCTGGAGCAATGGGGGTTGGGATTCCTCTGTACCTCACTCCCTTTGGACTCCCCATCTCCTACCTCCTTTGGCACAGGTAACTGAGGGCAGACAGTGATGTGCTCTCAAATCCGTATGAATAAAAAATGATTCACAAGGCTTCCCTGGTGGCGCGGTGGTTAAGAATCCACCTGCCAATGCAGGGGACACGGGTTCGAGCCCTGGTCGGGGAAGATCCCACATGCAGCAGAGCAACTAAGCCCGTGCACCACAACTACTGAGCCTGCACTCTAGAGCCCGCAAGCCACAACTACTGAGCCCACGTGCCACAACTACTGAAGCCTGTGTGCCTAGAGCCCATGCTCTGCAACAAGAGAAGCCACCGCAGTAAGAAGTCTGCGCACCACAATGAAGAGTAGCCCCCGCTCGCCGCAACTAGAGAAAAGCCCGCGCGCAGCAACGAAGACCCAACGCAGCCAAAAACAAACAAACAAATAAATAAAAAAATTTTTAAAAAGTATACATTTAGAAAAAATTACTCATAGGTTTAAATTATGCCCATTAATGTCATCCTGAACTTGAAGCCATCTCTCGCTCAGTAATTCTCTTCAGGCTACATCACTTGAGACTGATCTGAGCTCTGTTTTGAATGCAACAATGAAAAATATTCATGCACCTTCGATAGGGATTCTGGGATTTCAAAAAAGTAATAATAAACTAAACTAAAATCCTGAATTACAGCTGGTCTCCCACACTAACCCAGAGACTTTAAAGGTCAGTCTTCTTCAGTGTGGCACCTCCAACCTCCTGATCTGGTCCACCCAACTGGCTGTCGGCAAAGATTTTTTTTTTTTTTTTTGCGCTAAGCGGGCCTCTCACTGTTGTGGCCTCTCCCGTTGCAGAGCACAGGCTCCAGACGCGCAGGCTCAGTGGCCATGGCTCACGGGCCCAGCCACTCCACGGCATGTGGGATCTTCCCGGACCGGGGCATGAACCCGTGTCCCCTGCGACGGCAGGCGGACTCTCAACCATAGCGCCACCAGGGAAGCCCGGCAAAGATTTTTTGAATGTATGTGCTTGTTGGCAATTGTTCTGCAGATAAATGATGTGTGTCATTTTAGTAAAATCCTTAAGAAAAGACAATACGTGTTCTAGGTCTTCAGAGTCTCAGATGACCATTCAACATGGCACCTTCCACACCATACAGGTTAATTATCACATAGACTGGGACAGGGTCTTTCAAATCCATCTCGCACCCACCAATATGGGAGACGGACCACTGGGGAGTCAGATCTCCAGAGAGAAACAGAATCTCAGAGCTCAAGGCCTCGCTAATTCAGTCTATCCTACTGGGATATCCATTCTCACCACCATGCAAGCCATTCGCCTAGAGGGCAGCTGGAAAGATCTTTTCAATGTTCATATACGGTTTTGTTGCCTCCTCTGTGTAAAATACTCCACTGTCTCCCCATTGGGCTAAGGATACTGGTCAAACCCACTGAAATGGCCTCCAAGGACGCCAGCCTCCCAGACTCCTCTTTTCATTGTTAGCTCCTTACCCCTCCCTCCCTTCAAATTTCAGCTCCATTTCACCAGGAGGTCCTCTCTGGCCTCCCTGATTAGGTTAAATACCCCTATCAGAGCCTCTCATTGCCTTGATCATAATATTTGTGCACCCTTCCAGGTGGGAAGCTCCAGGCAGGCAGTACCATAGCTGCTTTCCTCTCCAGGACAAAAAGAGGTGACAATGACCAAGTGCTTGTTGAATGCCAGGAACCATGCCGGGTGTTTTCTAGGCACTGCAGAATCTCACTTACCGCTTGCAGCAATCCTATGAATTAGGTTCCATTATTATTCCCCATTTTATGGATGAGGAAACTGAGGCACAGACAAATCAATTTACTTGCCTGAAGCCATACAGCCTGTAAGTGGGATATGAACCCAGGTGATTCCAGAGTTTGAGTCCTTAACTTCCAAGCCAGTGGTCCTCATAGTGGGTCTCTGGACCAGCATCAGCTGTACTTGGGCTCTGACAGAAATGCAGATTCCTGGCCTCCATCCCAGACTATCAGATCAGAAACTCTGGGGGATGGGGCCCAGGGATCGCTTTCCTAACAAATCCTCGAGGGGACTCTCAGGTTTGCATACCAGTGCTCTAAGCCGTACTTCCATCTTGTCCAACCTCCACATCCTAGGCACTTAATAACTGTTTAACTATGGAAGGGAGAAGGGGAAAAAACAAGGCAAACAGGCAGGGAGATCTCCTCCAAAAGAACATTCTAAAGTAAGTGGATGGTGCTGGGGGTGGGGGGCTTTGCCATGGCTTGACCATACTTTAATCTCCAAATTGCAAAAACATTAACATTATTGATTGATCAGACATCAATCCAACAGAAATTTAATTAAATTAGAATGTGTCACCGAGCAGACCTGGCTGTGTCACGCATAAATCGCAGGTAATAAGTTGACAAAGAGACAGCCTCCACGGATGCCCAGCCCTGGCTCAAGCCATCCGCCACCATTTTCTCTTCCCCAGGCCGGGAAGGCCCCTGCATATTCACGTGGAAGGTACGGGTAAAATGGGGTAAGCTCCTGATTTATGACACCCACGGAGTCCCCACCAGCTATGCCATCCAAGAAGGGCCTTCTGCTGTGTGATTTACTGCTGCCCTGGGCTGGCCAGACAGCTCTGGGGGGATGCCCCTGCGTGAGGCCAGCCCTCAGCTAAAATGCTGACCCACGCTTAGATCTCCTGGGTGAAAGGATTAACACTGGGGTGTCCTCACGGCAAATGTGTCCTCTGGAGAAAGCCATGTCCTGGGAGGGCGGGAGACCTTCTCTTGTTTGGCCCATCTGCCCTTGCCTTAAGAATGTATTTTGGTGTCAGTGATCGGCTGCACCTGCTGTCCCAGAAACAGGTCTGGAGCAGACCCAGGGGGCACCAGCCTCAAGACACACGTATCCTTAATTTGCACCACCCCAGCTCACCCCGCCCAGGGGTGCTGGCACAGAGGGGTGGACAGAGTACTGGTGGGAGGCGCAGACAGTGGTAACGTGGCCTCCGTGCCTGGAGAGGTCCAAATTCTTCGGGATCTGGGGAAAGGGGGTGGCTGAGGACAAGATAATCCAGGGGACAGAAAAGAAACCAGAGAAGCAAATCCTCCGGGGAGCATTATAAATCAGCTGGGCTATTCTTGTCCTCGGTCAGGAAGGCTACACTGAGGAGACCCTTCTAATGGAGATCTCTTGTACTTAATCCTCCTGCTTTCTTTGATCGCCTTCAATCAATCGCAGGCTCACCCTTCCTTTTAAGAGCCATCTTCCATATGAAGACTTATGCTGGGGTGACAAGCAAGTGTTCTGGAGAGGCTACAGCTGCCCTCATGCCAGCAGGCGTTTAGGCCTTAACCCCCTTCATGGTGTTTTCCAGGTGCCCAGGCCTGGCTCTAAAGCAGAGCTGGGCAAACTACAGCCCCGTGGGCCCAACTCGGCCCCATGCCTGATTTTGTAAATAAAGTTTTATTGGAACACAGCCATGTCTGCTAGTTTCCATATTGTCTATGGCTGCTTTCATGCTACAAAGGCAGAGTTGAATGGTGGCAACATCTGAACCACAAAGCTGAAAAGAGTTAATGTCTGTCCCTTTACAGAAAAAGTTTGCTGACCCTTGTGGTAAAGATATGGTGATTGGTTAAGAACAGAGCACAGGACTTCCCTGGTGGCACAGTGGTTGAGAATCCACCTGCCAATGCAGGGGACACGGGTTCGATCCCTAGTCTCGGAAGATTCCACATGCTGTGGAGCAACTAAGCCCATGTGCCACAACTACTGAGCCTGCTCTCTAGAGCCCGCGAGCCACAACTACTGAAGCCCGCGTTCCACAACTACTGAAGTCCGCGCACCACAACTACTGAAGCCCACGTGCTGCAACTTCTGAGCCCGTGCTCTGCAACCAGAGAAGCCACCACAATAAGAAGCCCGCGCACCGCAACGAAGAGGAGCCCCTGCTCTCTGCAACTAGAGAAAGCCCGCATGCAGCAGCGAAGACCCAATGCAACCAAAAATAAATTAAAATACATATATATATAAAAAGAACAGAGCACAAAGAACACAGAACAAAGCCTGGGATTCAGACAGACCTAGGCTCAAAGATGGGTTCTCCCACTTATTAGCTGTGTGGTCTTAGGGGAGTAAAGTTACCTCTCTGAGCTTCCATTTCCTCCCTGTAAATGGGGATAATAACATTGTCACTTTGCTGAGCGATACGAAGATGAAATAACTTACAAGGTGGAAAAAAATGGTTATTTTTGTGCAGAACCAGGCACTTTTATGTACAAGGTTTCATTTGAACTCATAAATCCCCTCATAATAGGGATTCACAGCACTCCCATTGTACAGATACAAGTTATCTTCGATTTCAAAAAGTGATTAATAATACAAATATACCATCTCAACCCTGCTCAGAAACGTGAAATCTGCTCCTTTCTTCCCCATCCCCCATTCCCTCAGACAATGCCAGTAAATTTGTAAAGAACACATTTCATCACATGACCACCACTGGCATTTTTCCGGGACATGCTTACATTTCGAACGTGAAGGATGTCCCAATAGATCATGTGAGCGAGGGAGATAGGAACAGTGGTTCTGAGGAAGTAGGAACTTCCTTGCAGTGTCCCTTTCCTTTGTCCTCTGAACCCCAACACTCGGCCTGGTTGGATCTTTGCCAACAGGGGTGCCTGTCCGCCCTTTCCTGACAGAGCTGGTCAGTGGGTGCAGGGCAAGCCACGGTGCTGGGACCCTAGGAGGTCAGAGGCACTAGGGAAGAGGGCTGCATCTGGGGGCATGGCAACAAGGGCATCCCACTACCCGGGGCTAGAGAAAGTGTTAGGGAAACAGAGAACTATAGGGTGACACCAACCGCCTGTGTCAACTCCCAGAGAACTGGTCCATGTCCTCTCCCACTCAATACAAACATTATTACTGATAACAGCAACGGCCAACATTTGTCAATTCACTCTTGCCAGGCACTGTGCTAAGTACAATTTATTTAACTCTCACAACAACCCAATGGTATCATTATTATTCTCCCCATTTTTCAACCGAGAAAACTGAGGCTGGATGATTAAAGAGCGTAGATGATGTGTTTAGTCATCAGGAAGGAGAGCCAGGATCCCACTGTCCAGTACAGTGCCTGGCCCATAGAAGGCACTCGATATGTACATTCTTTGAAGGGAGGGATGGATAGACAGGTGAGTGAGTGACACGAGTCTCTCTGACTGCAGAATGTGTGCTCTTTACTACTACATACCCCCGACTCTTATTCAACACAGTGAGACGCACTCAGATTTTTTAGTTTACGGGAAAGGACAAGAGACTGGAATCACAGGGACCAGGGTTTCCCACAGGTCTGCCATTAGCTGGGAAAGATACACCATTTGTAATATGGAGATGATATATACCTCCCAGGGTTGCTCTGAGGGATAGAGAAGATTGGATGGATGGATGGATGGATAGATAGGAGCCAGACAGGTGGTGGGTGGACGGATGGATGGATGGATGGGTGGATGGATGGAGAGGTAAAATGCGTTCCCTAATGCCTGGAAGATAGTAGGTATCCACTAAATGGAAGCCACTACCATCACCATGTTCATTAACATCACATCACCTCCACCATAATCATCACCATTACTCTTGCAGGTGTTTGCTGGACAGGTTGCAAGAGAAGTGCCATTTTACAGCTCCATACTGGTTGGACTTTCTTACTGGCCCGCCTCACTGCTGACCATTCTCATGCCTGTAGAGGCCTGAGTCAAGGGTAGGGTGGTGAGGTGGAAGGGACATCTTTCTATGCTTTACAACAGAGTTTGTCTGACCAACAACCTGCAAACGTTTTCTTCCTTCTTTTCCTACAGATTTTAAAAGATTCAGGGACTTCATGAGGAGCTTGGTCTTTTCAACTCCAAATTTTCAGCACACCTGGCTTAGGAGAAGAGGGTTAATTAAGAATGCTGAGACTTAAATAAAGACTTTCAGACATTTTGACCCAGGTTGACCTCACTGCAGACTCCTGGGGTCACCAGGACATTTATTATTTTCCCCACTTTACAAATATAAAAACCCGAAGCTCAGAGATGTCATCTGTTAAGTGGCCATGTCAGGAATGTAGTATTACATTTTCTTTCTTATTGTTCTGTATTATCAAGTTTTCCATCAGGGGTGTCATATATGTTTATTGTTAAACGAAAAACCTTTTAAAAGGTGACAGGAACAAAACTATTGACAACTTGGGAGAAAGTGTCCTTGTTGAGTACAGACACACTTTCTTCCTCATACATAAGACAAAGCTCAGCTTCCTCGTAAGAAAAGAACCCACAGCAATTTCCCTTGCTTCTCCCCTAACTCAGGAGGTCTTGGGCTCAGCTCGGCTTCTTTCACTTCCCCTGGTTCTAGTATCATTTATAAGGTGCTACCATATGTAAGAATCTGAATTAAGTCTTAGAGGAATACTTAGATAACTAAGACTCCCAGCCAGCCCTCAAGCAGCTCAAAGACTCATAATGGAAAGAAGAAATCTATGACACGAATAAAGTGACAAACTGCCATTAGAGACCCAGCAATTCCACTCCTAGGAATCTGCCCACGAGAAATGAAAACACGTGTCCACAAAAAGACTCACTTGTGACTGTTCACAGAAACATCATTCACAATAGTCAAAAAAGTGGAAATAACCCAAACATCCATCAACTGGTGAAGGGACAAACAAAATGTGTTCTAGCCACACAATGGAATACTATCTGGCAATAAAAAGGAACAAAATCCTGATACACGCCACATCATGGAGGAACCTCAAAAATATTATATGCTAAATGAAGGAAGCCAGTCACAAAGAGCACATGTTACATGATTCCATTTATTTGAAATGCCCAGAAAAGGCAAATAAATCTACAGGGACAGAAAGTTGGTAAGTGGTTGCCAGGGCTTGGAGGCCGGGGGGCGATGGGGGTTGACTACTAGTGGGTGCAGAGCCTCCTTTTGGGGTGATGAAAATGTTCTAAAGTTAGAGTACAGTGATGGTCGCACAGCTTTATAAGTATGCTAAAACCCATTAAATTTTACTCTTTAAATGGGTGAATTTTATGGTCTGTATGTAAATTATACCTCAGTAAAACTGTTAGAGAGGAAACAAGTGGTTAAGGTGTGACATTCCAGTTCTGGAAAGATTCAGCCAATCAGTGATTAGCAGGTGTGTACCGAGGACCGGCATGAACAAATCAGGATCCCTGTCCTTACAGAGTTTACACTCTGGTGGGAAGGACAGACAATAAGTGAAGAAACACACACACACACACTACAGGTGGTGATAAGGGGTGTGAAGACAAATAAACTAAGTGGAGTAAGGGACTAAAGAGCTGGGATGCTATCTGTCATAGCGTCGAGAAAGGAAAGCTTTTCGGATAAAGTAACTTTTTGCGGTACGCGGGCCTCTCACTGTTGTGGCCTCTCCCGTTGCGGTACACGGGCCTCTCACTGTTGTGGCCTCTCCCGTTGCGGAGCACAGGCTCAGCGGCCATGGCTCACGGGCCCAGCTGCTCCGGGGCATGTGGGATCCTCCCAGACCGGGGCACGAACCCGATTCCCCTGCATCGGCAGGCGGACTCTCAACCACTGCGCCACCAGGGAAGCCCCAGGATAAAGTAATTTTTGAGTAGTGACCTGGATGGAGCCATGGAGTGAGCCGCGAGGGTATCCAGGGGTGACACCTTCCAGGCAGAGGGAACAGAAAGTGCAGAGGCCCTGAGGCTAAAACGTGCTTGTTGAGAAGCAGCTATATTTCACAGAAGGGGTGACATTAGAGCTGGGTTTTGAAGGGTGAATAGGTGGTCCCCTAGCCAAACAATGGGGAGAAAGTCATTCTCCCCAGGCTGTTCCCAGAGGACATCAATCCCAATGTCCTGGTGGCTGCGAGCACAGTGCCTGTTAGTTCACACAGCATGGAGTAAAAACACGAAGAGTGAATAAATGAGTGGATGAGAGTCCATGTTGTCACAGGACTGGGGAAGTAACAAGGGGTCTTGTTGCTTTCCACACCAAACCTGTAGTCCATTTCCCTGGGACACAGCTCCTGTCCCCCTTCCCTAAAGGGCTTTGATGGTATAATCCACTGACACAGCTCCTGTGCCCCCTCCCTAAAGGGCTTTGATGGTATAATCCACTGACACAGCTCCTGTGCCCCCTCCCTAAAGGGCTTTGATGGTATAATCCACTATTGACTCTGGACATGCACGGTGTTTAGAGTGCGCTAAGCCTAGGTCAACGGAAAACAGTGATTCAAACACATTCTTCCTTGGATTGCAACTGGGTCCTTCTGGTTTCTTTTCCTTCATCTGAACTCAAATGAGAACTGAAGGCTTGCACTCACTGATCAAGGCAGGTATGCACACCTGCACTCCCATCTCATCACCCACACCCCTCACTCAGAGTGTGTACCCCACTGTCACATCGTGGGAGAAAAACATCTACGACCCATCATTTCCTCCCTGGAGCTTTCCTCTCCGGAGGGAGGGAGAAAGAATCCTTGTTTCTCTTGACAAGCCCTGGATCTCTATGTGCCAACAAGATGAGTGAATGGAGGAGTGGTCCCCTGGCACCGCCATCCAAGGGGGCAACCAGGACACTGAACATGACAATTCCTGTTCCCTGAACTTGCCACCATCCAGGGTAAGTGCTGGAGAGGTGGAGACACCCCAGGCCTCTCACAACAGGAAGGACACCATCACATCCTCTCACTGGCGCCCTTGCCCAGGTGCAAATGTCCAGCAGATGTTTCCCTCTGCAACAAGCTGGGGGAACCGTGAAAAAAACGTGTAGCTTATACCAAACAACATCAGACAAGATAAGGAGAGAGCACATCCACGGGCCTGGTACACCCTGGACCATTCAGGGCACACAGACCTCAGCCCTGGGCTCAGGCTTGGGGAAGGGGCATGGGGTGAGCACGTCTTTATGACACAATTGATCAGTCCTGCACCTGCAGTTAAAAACCATGCCCAGACAGACAATAAAAATAAGTACTTAACCATATCGAAGGCTTTGCCGACTGCAATGGATTTTACACTTAAAGATACAGCTGATCTGGGCGCGGGTTTTAATGGCGTTTTTGAGTTTTAAATTAAAAAAAAAATCAAATCTTTGAAAAAATTAAATGAGAAATCACCAGTGTCGCTCTTTGTGGGGTTCTTATAACATCCACAGGCCCGAGGGATTAGGGGTTATGGTTCATAAGCGTCAGGTGGGGAGAAATCATGGCAGGGAGTGTATTTATTAGAAAGGAGGGTTCCCATGTCTATAAGGATCAGGGAGAACACAAGAGGAAGGGAACAGGAGAGAGGAGGTGGGTAGAGAACCTCCTTGAAGGGGAGAGGCAGGAGAGAGGGGAAACAAGGAGGAAACAGGAGAAGGAACAAAGGCCTAGAAGGATGGCCTAGAATTCTTTACAGTCTTTAAAGATCAGAGGGTCCCCCTTTATCCAAATCTTTCCAGATGGTGCAGAAAAAAATAATCCCACCAGGAATCCTTAATGCATTTTGTTATTTACCTCTTTGGGGGAAATTACCCCTGCCTGGTTCATACTATTGGTATTTATAAAAATACCCATCTCCCCGGCTAAGGGCACAAAATACATCTGATGAGACCCCACGTTTCCATCCCTCATGTATATTAACTGGGAGAGCTGGTTGTCTGAGGAATCCATGTTTCCATCCCTCATGTAGATTAGGTGTGAGAGTGGCTGAGATGGTGGCTGGCTGGACAGACAGACAAATGAGCAAAGGGGAGCGCTTAATTCTGGAGCTTTCTGCCGGGAACCGTCGTGTCTGCATTTGACCCACAGAAGCCCAATGAGGTTGGGCTAGGAGACATGGAGAGAGAGGCTCCAATGTTACAGTAACTTGGCCCAAATCACAGAGTATCTGTCTGTCTGATTCCACAATCCCTTTTTTTCTCCAGATGCCATGCTCTTCCTGTCTTTTGCTTTTTTTTTTTGCGGTACGCGGGCCTCTCACTGCTGTGGCCTCTCCCATTGCGGAGCACAGGCTCCGGACGCGCAGGCTCAGCGGCCATGGCTCACGGGCCCAGCCGCTCCGCGGCACGTGGGATCCTCCCGGACCGGGGCACGAACCCGCGTCCCCTGCATCGGCAGGCGGACTCTCAACCACTGAGCCCCTGTTTTATTTTTTGTTTTGTTTTGTTTTTGTTGGGAAGGGAGGAAGGTCCTGAGCATGGCCTTGACCCAGACCTGCCTTTTGGGGGCAAGAAGAGCCCACTCAATGTCAGGAAATCAGTGGTGAGATTCCTCCCCACCTCTAGCCCCAGATGTGTTCAGAGCAAACAGCTGTATTGAGAGAGATCTGGAAGCACAGGAGTATGGTCAGACCTCGCAATTAGGAACGTCTGGACTCACACAATGCGGATCAGAGCACTGCGCTCCCAAGATAAAGCACTGCATACAAATGGCTCCTCCAGGCATCCTGACCAAAGAATTTCCGGAAGTCTCCTCTCCATGGCCGCGTGCAGCTCAGCTGCGTCCCTCCCCTTGGCCTTCATGGCATCTCGTAAAGAACTTGGATTTGAAGTTAGAAAAACTGAAAGGAAGCTAACATTTATCATTGCCTATATTCTGCTGGAGAGCACATTAGGTATTTCTTGTGAGGGGTAGCTTTCTTAAAGTGAAAGGATAGATGTAAGTGTGTCTGACTAGGAAGGAATTTTCTGGGGAGGTGGAAATATTCTAAACTGTCGTAAGGGTGTGGGGGTTATGGGGGTGCATCCATTTGTCAGAATTGTCCAGCTAAGATTTCTGCATTTCAAAGTGTGTGAGTTTTACCTAAAAAAACGTAAAAATGAATAATGATTAAGCAGGGGTGGGAAACAAAACAGGAAAGGCAGGATGTTCATCATTATCAAAACTACGTGATGAGTCCACGCGGTTATACTTGCAAGCAGAATTCTAAGAGGAGCCCAGTGACGCACACCTTCGTATAATCCCCTCCCCCTTGAGTAGGGGTGAAACCTGCGAATATGATGGGCTGTCATCCTGTGATATCTTATATTATGTGGCAAAGGTAAAGGGATTTTGCAGATGTAATTAAGGTCCCTACCCAGTTTGACTTTGAGTTAATCAAGTGAGAGATTATCCTAGGTGGGTCAGACATAATCAGGTGAGCCCCTGGAAGAGGATTTAGGTCTTCCCTGAGCTCAGAGACTTCAAAGCAGCAGCAGAGATTCCCTCTTGCTAGCCTTGAAGAAACAAATCCTACAGCTGGAAGGAATTCTACCAACAGCACGTGAGCTTGGAAAAAAGACCTCTGACGGCCGATGAGTCCCCCTTGACTGCAGCCTTGCAAGAAAGACCCTGAGTAGGGGACCCAGGTAAGTGAGATAACAAACAGGAATTGTTTTGAGCTGCTAAACCTGTGGAGACTTGTTTGTTACACAGCAGCAGACAACTAATATGACACTATTCTGCTTACTTTGCCTATGTGTGAAATTTTGTGTAATAAAAAGGTAAGACAATCAAGTGTGCATGGCCATTAGAGACCGTAAAGAGCAGTGTTTAAGAGGATGGACATCAGTCTGCATCTCAACTCTACTCCTGCCCTGAATCGTGGTCTTGGCAAATTCACATGTCCTCTCTGACCCTCGGTTTCTTCATCTTCAAAAGGAGAAGGACATGGGCTTCCCTGGTGGCGCAGTGGTTGAGAGTCCGCCTGCCGATGCAGGGGACACGGGTTCGTGCCCCGGTCCGGGAAGATCCCACATGCCGCGGAGCGGCTGGGCCCGTGAGCCAGGGCCGCTGAGCCTGCGCGTCCGGAGCCTGTGCTCCGCAACGGGAGAGGCCACAACAGTGAGAGGCCCACGTACCGCAAAGAAACAAACAAAAAAAAAATGGAGAAGGACAGGAGGATCCTCTCCTAGAAGTCGTGAGGGTAAAAGAGGAGGATTTGGGTATCCAAAGTGCGTGACAGTGTTAGGTGAGAGGACGGGTGTCACTGTGGGGAGGAGGGTGACAAGATGCCAGTGAGTGAGTGACTCTGGAGTCACGTGACAGAGGTCTCCTGTCACCAATTTCCTGTCTCACCTTAGGCAACGAAGCCTGTCATCTCTATGCCTTGGTGTCTCCATCACTGAAATTTTTTGAAATTATGATTTCCTGTAAGTGCTCATGTGTGCAGGCTCAGGGAGAGGTGCCGTAGAAATTCGTGTTACTGTCCATGGCCATCTTGAAGGCCTTTTCTGGGCTTCTTGCTCCAAAAGGTCAAGTGCAACCCACACCTGTCACAGGTTATGATCCCCACCTCAAGGACATCAAGCATTTCTGACAAGGCCAACAGAAGTCCCCAGAGCACTGCAGGGCATAAGGGAACAAGGACAGGAGCAACAGTTGAAAGGATCCAGAGATGGAACTGCTGTAATTACTTTAATTTGAACTTGGCACTGGCTGGAGCTGTCAGTGACACTCCTCTTCTTGGAGAAGAGGTGCCACGGGATCATTTTAATGACCACGAGGGCCTCTGTTGTGCATTGCAGCTGAAAGATGCCCCTTCAAGAGCTGCAGGACCCAGGGTCCTGGGCTTGGGGGTGGACGCGGATGGAACTCCGGCTCGCCTCCCAGTGGCTGTGATTTGCTGGACGTGGATCTCCAAGGGGTTATTCTGTCACCGAGCAGGTCAGCACCAGCCTGATCAGGTTTGCACAGCCCGAGAGTCTGTGAGGCTGGCTCCCTCGGGAGAAAAAATGCCGTTTGCCTCCTATTCTCTTCCAGCCTAAGAAAACTACCTCAAAAACCTGTGTTCATCCAAGGAGGGGAACCAAACATTTACTGAGTTGCTACCATGAGCCTAGCGTGGTCGGTGCATGTGGCTCTGTGCATGTGGCTCCCTTATATTTCTATGACTTAATATGCCTACATAAATATCCTATGAGCTTCCTTATCCTGATTTTCCCTTCACCCTGAACTCTATTTGCATCTCATTTGTGGTGAGTTTTTGCAACCTGCCCGAAATTCATTGTGGAATGAAGCTACTGATTCAAAAAAAATAAGCAAATACTCAGAGTTAGGCATTGTTACCCCTGTTTTATATAGATAAGAAGACTGAAGCTGAGAGAATAACTCTCCCAATGCCTCAAAGTTACTGAGTGGTAAAGCTCCAATTTCCAACTTGGTCCATTAAGCCTCCCAGGCCCTCACTGCCACGCCCCTGCAGGAGAGTTTGTAACAGCCCATGGTAATACAGCTAACATTGAGTGACGACTCACTATGTGCGTTTGTACTTTACAACAAGCCCATGAAGAAGGTTTATCTACCCGATGAGCTGAAGGCTAGGAGGCTCAGGAACCCGTCCCAGGTCACACGGCCAAGAGTGGAGGGGCCGGAACTTGAGGCCAGGCTGCTTATTTCTAAAGCCTGTACTGTACACAGCTACGGGTTCCATCAGAAAAGAGCAAACCAGCATTGTCAGCCACATACAAGCAGCGGGGTGAGTCTCAGATGCGGCAATAGTGGGGCCCTTTCCAGAGGCCATTTAGCCTCTTTATTTATAGCATCTTGGGGTGTACCATCCCTGTGAACTGTCCCAGGGTCCCCACGGGCTGTCTGTGTACCATCTCCACGTACCATCCGTGTATACTTCCCAACATGCGTGTGTAACATCCCAGTGTACCGTCCCAACACACCTGCATACCACCCCTATACACCACCCTAGCGGTCCATCCCAGTGCACCTGTGTATCGTCCCTGTGTACATGGCTAGCAGCCAGTATACCAGTGGACCATCCCAGTGTGTCCATGTATCATCCCTGTGTACTATCTCCATGTACCATCTCTGTTCACCTCCCAGCTTGCCTGTGTACCTGGGTAACATCCCAGTGTAAAAACATCCCAGCACACGTGTGTACCATTATTATATACCATCCTAGGGTACCTGTGTACCATCTCTGGGTACCATCCCAGCACACCTATGTACCATCCCCATGTACCAATGTCCCATCTCAACGTACCATCTGACTGCACAATCCCAGTGTAGCTATGCTCCTAGTATACCAGCGTACGGTCTCAGTGTTGCATCCCATTATATCTAGGTACCATCCTAGCATACTATCACAGCATACCTGTGTTGTAGCTCCACACGCCAGTCTACCATCCCTGTGAGGGCTCCAGAAAAATCAAGAACCATAACTGTTTTCACTGGATATGTGTCGCAGTGAATGGCTTATTTCCAATGTCTGAAGAAGCGTCAGTTGCAAGACCTGCCTTGGCACTCCATTTCCTTACTGTGGTTCCATGCTTGCATGGAATTTGCCAGGGAGGGGCTATCACTACAGGCTTCAACAGCTGCACTTTGTAAGGGATCAACTCCCTGCTGACAGGGGGACTCCACCACCTCCTTCCACAGAGTAGAGCCAGCTTGCCTTCCTCGGACAGGGCGGCAGGCCAGTCGTGCCAGCCACAGTCCGGAGTGTCTGGAAGTTCATTCTACCCTGTGCCCTTGGCAGGATTCGGTACTTCCTTCACAGGAAAGAAAGGAAGGAAAGAGACTGCTCTGTGCTAAGGTCCGTGCTGGTACTTCTTATCAATGATTTGATCCTGTTGGCATGGTTGACCCAGGTTTAGAGATGAGAAACTTGATGGTCCGAGAAATTGTTGCTTGGCTCAAATCACAGGGCTAATTAGTGATGAGGCTGGAATCTGCACTAGGTCTTTATGGCTCAAATGCCCACAGTCCTACACTACTTCCTGCAATGGGCAAAGCAATAAGGAGACAGGCCACTGGTGACAAAGGACACAGACATCCCGACAATGGGAGGACATCATGGAAACCCAGACTAACTCTCCCCCTTGAGTCAAGCTCCAGGGCACAGGATGAAGAGACACCTTGACCTGTCCCCAAATACACCTTGCCTACATGGCTTGGTCTATCTGAGACGCCACCACCTCTCAGAACCTCAACTGCCAATACAGTAAACTTGTGAATATCCACGCGCTGGAATGAGTTATGTTGAAACCCACGCCAAACAGAAGGGACTGCTCAAACTCTCCAATTAGTAACATGTTGTCGCTTTCAATTCTTTTCCAGGTGGAATTCTCAGCTGAGGTGAAAGACATTTTCTTTTCACTCTTTTGCAAAATACGTTTTTAATTGGTTTGGATTTAAAAAAAAAAATGCCAAGCACAAACCGTATGACCCAGATTGGGATAAGCAGGGGAGAAAGGAGAAAGGAAAGGAGAGAAGGGTCCTCCTCCAGGTCATCGGTCAAGGGTGTGTACCTCATTATACAGAAGAAAAAAGTGTCCAAGGCCAGGTGATGTGCTCTATTTTGGACCTGGCATCCAGATAGGAGTCCTGTCAGAATTCACTATGGGCATGTGACAGGAGGACTGGGCAGGGACGGCAGTGGTTCTATACAGGATGGAATCTCAGGGGCTAGGGCTGGAATCAGACAAGGCTGGCTTGGAGGTGACAGCTCAGTGTACCATGAACCAAAGGCTGTGTCTCAGCCAAGAGTGAACATGGAAGGTGGGTTTCCCTTCCTTTCTGGGAAGACAGCTAGACTACATTCCCCAGCATCCCTTGCAGGTAAGATAAGGTCATGTGACTCCGTCCCAGCCAATAGAATGTGGGTAGGGTAAATGATGCCATTTCCAGCCTGGTCCATAAATGTTTCCCAGTTGATTCTTTTCCTTCTCTCTCGCCATCTGCTATCTGAGCAGAGAGAAGAGTGATCTAGGAAATGGTAGAGTCACACTCTGGCGTCCCTGAACCACTACTTGAAGGAGATGCACCTAACCAGGAACACCCGCATTGAATTTGTCTTGTAAAATGTTGAATACTGTCTGCATAAAAGCTATGTTTTGGGCTTCCCTGGTGGCGCAGTGCTTGCGAGTCCGCCTGCCAATGTAGGAGACACGGGTTCATGCCCCAGGCAGGGAAGATCCCACATGACGCGGGGCGGCTGGGCCCGTGAGCCATGGCCGGTGAGCCTGCGCGTCAGGAGCCTGTGCTCCGCAACGGGAGAGGCCACAGCGGTGAGAGGCCCGCGTACCGCAAAAACAACAACAACAAAAAAACCTGTATGTTTTTTTGCACTGATTTTTAAAACCAGCTATGAACCTACCCTGAGCAATAAACAAGATGCCTAATGTCAAATGCAAGGTACCGTAGTGAGAGCAAGAACTGTCCTGGGGAGATTTAGGGTCCTTAACAAGATAAGGCAACAGGAAGTGGGAGGGTTGTGGACAAACCACATAAAGCTCCGAAGGCAAGCACAAAAGAAAGAACACTTTCAGGGAGCCTGGGCATAGTTACAGAGGCTCTGAGGACCTGTAAGGACACCAAAGCAATGTAGAGCCCGCACACAGGCTCCTCTCCGTCATGACCTATTCCACCTCCTCCCCTCTTCATCAGTATCTTAAACACCACTCTCAGCTTCTGAGCATCTCCTACTTGCCGGGTCTGGTACAAAGCACATCCCACGATTTATTGCATTCACTCCTCACAGCTACCCTCTGAAGGAGGCACTGCTACCAATGCCATTTTGCAGATGAGAAAGGCTGGCCTTAGGTCACTCAAAACAATTTGCCCAAAGTCATCAGGACACAAACCCTGCCAGTCTGATTCTAGAGTCTGGTGTTGACCACTGTGTACCACGTCAGTATATCCACTGTTAATACTTCTGCCCCATTTCAGCACATCCCCCAGGCCTGTTTACCTCTCCCTGCCCCTAACAATCCCATTCATTTGTTCATCTGTCATTCTGTCCATCCATCCATATATCCATTCATCCATCCATCCATCCATCCATCCATCCATCTATTCACCCACCTATCCATCCATATATCCATTCATCCATCCATCTATCCCTCCATAAATCCATTTATTCATAAACATGTTCTGAGTTCCTTCTGCATCCCAGACTCAGTGCCAGTCGTGGCACTAGAACGGCGAGCATCAGAAGGCATGCGCCGTGAGAAACACCCATCTGGGCAGGAGGGACAGTCACAGGAAGGTGCCACCATTGGAAGAGGGTATGACCTGCTCAGACTTTGGGAAAACTATTCTGACCCAAAACTGGAGGTCAGCCTGGAGCCAGCAGAGACTTAAGATAGAGGACGGACAATGCAAGCAGAAAGAGCTGGGTCCTGGGAGCAGGTCTAGGGGGGCCATGAGGAGAAGAGGAGATGTGAAGTGTCTGTCACTGCAGAGGGCTGGGCGGATGGACAAGATTTGCCTTAAAGGGACTCGACTGACTTGAGTTTTGAGCTAAACTCGTCCTGGTTGCTAACAGCCCCTCCTCTCCAAAAGGGGGAGACCACAGTCATATGACAGTTTCATTTCCCTCAGAACTTTCTTGGCACTTTCCTTCTTCTCTTTTCTCCCTTCTATCTGGGGTTCGTTTCCTTCTGCAGGGGAAGTGCACCATGCAAAGCCCTGGCCCCTCTCCAATGTTCCAGGAGAAGCCTGGCAGCCGCTTTCTGCCCCCAAACTGAAATCTCTGCGAGGATGGAGAGATGTGAAAACCAGCCACCTGGTCTTTTACAAAACCTGAGCTGCCTGCTGGGTGCCAAGTGATGCTATCAATTGATTAAAACACAGCCTGCCAGCTCTTCCTTCTTGATAAGGGGAGGGGAGCCTGACGGGAAATCTCCAGCCCATCACCTAGGTCGCCACCTGCTCCTTCCCACGCGCCATCAGAAGTTCTGCGCACACGTCCACGCACAATGAAGCACTGAGCATGCGCACAAGGAGGGGCGGGGTGGCGGCTGCAGGAGGTGATCACGAGGCAGCCAGCACCCCACAGGGTGAAGACGCTGTGACTGGACCGAGCCCTGGTACAAGGGACAGGCTGCCGATTTCTCACAGTGCATGCCAGGCCCCAGGGGGCACGCACCATTCCTTCTTCCTTCCTTCCATAAATGTAAATCAGGACCGCCGTGTACAGACATTGCGGGAGGCCATGGGGATACCATGGGGCAGAAGGAAAAGGGGAAGGGAAGTGATTAAATTAACGAGAGGAGGAGGTGCATGGTATCGTGAGGCAGGAGTGACCAGGTCAGGAGGCTTCTCCGAGGAAGTGACAACTGAGAATGAAAATACACGTTTTCTCTCTTCTAGCAGAGGTAACAGCAGATGCAAAGATCCTGCCGGAAGAGGGAAGTTATGGGTTCACTGAACTCAAAGGTCAGCTCGGTGGGGGTAGAGAGGGCGGCAAAGGCTGGCATGATTTGGAGCAAACAGGCAGGAAGGTCCTGGGGCCCCCGAGGAAGGAGCTGATCTCCATCCTAGGTGACGTGACTGCCCTTGCCTTTCGTGCTCTCTCTTGACCGGTCCCCAGGTGGCAAGGCAAGAATCTGAGTTGGCCCTCATGCAACAGTGGCCTTCTTGACAAGTGTCAGCAGCCCTAGGGGTGGGAGAGCGCATGAGATTGCGGGGGGCTGGGGTAGAGACGGCGAGAAGACCCCTAAGGAAAGGGAGAGCAGCCTGCAGCCTCCAGCACCCTCCTGGGCAGTTTCCATTTACTGTCTCATTTCATCACCCAGCATCCTTTGACGGGGTCTGTTACTAAACCCCATTGTTCTACCCAAAGGACAAGGAGGCCAGGAGAGGAGTGAGGGTCTGGCCCACTGTCACGTAACAAGCAAGCAGCAGAACCAGGGCAGGACTCCAGGTCCCCTGAGAGCCAAGCGAATTCCCTCCTCACTCAGCAACTGACAGTGGGGCTGGGGTGCGGGAGATGCTCATAGCTCCTCCAGGCGCGTTCTCTGCCAGATCAGCCCTCGTTTCTCCCCGGGCTGAGCCAGAGCACTCAAGTGACCCGGGTCCACAGTGGCCGAGGAGGGAGCCAAGCAGGCTATCTGCAGATGACCTCAGAGGTGACTCAGCCCTTCTGGCCACACGAACGTCTACTGGGCATTCCCTGAGCTGAGTCCTTACCCAGGGTCAGCCAGGCTCACTTCTGCAGCTCAGGGTCCCTGCACTGGTGAGAAGTAGAGGGGCCAGCCCTTATCTTCAGAAAGGGGTGCAGGAGATAGCCTCCCTTAAATAATTTTTCAGGGCACATTCCCAGGAGCAGCCCGGGCCAGGTGTCTGCCATGAAGGCGGGGATAACGTTCCCTGGTCGCTCCAGCTCTGGGTTAAGTTCCGACAGAGGGGCCAGGTGAGGCCACTCCCAGTGGGCCGCTTTGTGACAGCACTCCACGGCTGGAGTAAATCGAGCCACTGGGGGCTAGGGAAGAGGGGTCTGTGAGTGTGTGTGTGTGTGTGTGTGTGTGAATGTATTTTTATAAAAAGCTAGTTAGCTACAGAAAGAAGCTATAGGTCTGGCTTAACATACACGGTGCAGTTGAACGGAATTTAGAATCACGCAGACCTGGATTTGAACATTGGAGCTGCCATTTAGATGCTCCACGACTCTGGGCAAGCTACTCAACATCCCTGAGTCTCAGTTCATTATCTATAAAAGTGGATATAATACGTCTTTGCCTTAAAAGCTTTTTTGAAAATTAAACCAAACAGTATGTGAAATAATTTATCATGAGAGCTGGTATACAGTATATACTCAATAAAAGTCAGTTTCCTCTTGAAAGCCTATAACAGCCCTACCTCGCCACTGACTAGCTGTGTGACCCTGGGCAAGTGTCTTGACCTCTCTGTGCCTCAGTTTCCTCACGTTTAAACAGAAATAATAATAATATATACCTCATAGGGTTGAGGAATAAAAGAGTTAATACATTTATAGCACTAAGGACAGTGATAGGTCGCATTAAGCGCGGTCCTTTCCATCTATACCACCCATCTATTATTATTTTATGACTAGTTTTTTTTTTCTTTTTAAACTAGATGGCCTGAATCTCCAAACAGGCTGTGTACTCCTTGAGAAGCAGGGCTAAGACTTCTCTTTTGAGAATCCCTCTCCAAATCCAGCACAGGATAAAAGTGCTAAAATTGTGTGTCGATTATATATTGAATTTAGTCGAATTTAGTCCATGAGCACAGACTGACAATCTGAGACAGTAAAACGTTACATGAAGAAGGCTTTCTTGTTTTCAATCTCTCGTGCTAATGTTTAGATCAGACGATGCAAAAGTATCACGAAACTTGCAATGTGTCTTCTTTGAACAATAAAATCTGTCAGGTCCCCCGTGAACCTTCCCTCTCTCCGAAGGACTTAATACAATTAAAAGCAGCAAGCAGACTTCCTGTCTGGCCAAACAAAAGTAAACTGAAAATGGTCCATGGATGCCCAGAGGCTGGCAGAGAGCATATGAGTAAATTAGAAAGTTAGCAGAAACAACTTCTGCTAAAAAACTAATAAGATGTCCCTCTGATAATGAGATAGATTCTTAACTGATGAAACTCTATGGGATACCCGCAGACAGGAAATCTGGACCTCTGTGGAGAACGGGGAAGAATTTTGGAAGCATTTATTGATTGCTCCAAAACACATCACAGAGAAAAGAAAATGTTAAAAGAGATAATAAATCCTGATTATAGGCTGTCTTGCATGATTCTCTAACCATCGCTTCCCTGCTCACCCATGACCTTCCCTTGCCAGCTCAGGGGCCTTCAGTTCCATTTGGGGTTCATCTCTCTTGATTTTTTTGAGGCAGCAGTAGAGTTATGGGAGAGAGAAGCCTTTCTGGTGCTCCTGTGATTCAAAATAATTAGCTTCAGAATAAGAAAAATGAAGTTTACATAAAACCAATAAAATAAACTTTCCCTAAATGGGTATTTCCACTCATATTTTGAAAAAGTTTTGAAGGTGATATTATCTTCACTTTGATCATTTAAGTATTTTTTTAAATCTCAGGAAAATCTGAGAAAATACAGATGCAGCCCCTGTGTTTATCAGAACTAAAACGTAAATGTAAAAATCTTCTACCCAAAGACTGATTTACTTACTGCTGGATTTTAGTACCTAGATTATAGGAAAATGAGCTCTCTGAGATAGAAAAAGAATCTCCATTTGAAGAGAGTTCTGTGGTAAAGATGTTTAGTTGATGCTCATTCAACCAAATTAAATAGCTATCTTTGCAGCAGGACTTATCAGTGCCTTTAATATGCTAATTGATAATGAGCATTATAAATCTCCAAGATGGAAATAGAGCATGAAATACTTCTCAAATTCATTTGACCACCCGCTGTCCTCTACTACATCATTTAGAAGAATCATTAACTATCCTAAAATAAATAAATCCATATTGCTACTCACCCTGGGTGGGCCACAGTGAGAAATAAACTTTACCACACACCAGTGCTTGCAGCTTCTCTTGCATCATCTGGCTAAAGCCTTTGAGGGGCTCCTCCACCTCCTCCAAAGTGGATTTTGAGTAGAGCAGTTAAAATATTTCAAGCAATCCATTCTCAACAGGCTACCCAGATGTGGTGCAGATTAATCCCATGGTTTTCGCTTACAGGGGCTAGGGTAGATAAAAAGCCTTTAAGTTCCTCTCCTTTTTGCGAAGAACATCAGTTGTTTCACATACTTTCACAAAGACCTTTTAACCAGGGACCATTTGGTTATATATGGTTACATATTTGGTTAGAGAACACCCAGCTTTCAATGCGAAGTATCTGTCAAATGAGGATGCAGCACAAAAAAATACGTCCTGTGTGACTCCACTTTCATGAAGTTCCAATCAGACAAAACTAATCCATAATGATGGAAGCCAGAACAGTGGTTACTTGAAAGGCTATCAACTGGAAAGGGACATGAGGGTGTCCCCCTTTTGGGTACTGGGAATATTCTATATTTCGATCTGGGTGGTGGACACATGGGTGCACGTATAGTAAAAATTCATCAAGCTGTTATGCGCTTAAGAATTGCATACTTTACTGCATTGTACAGTTCAGTAAAAAAAATAAATGAAAAAAACTAGAATGACTGGAAGGAGGCATTTTCCCCATTTGGGGCAACTCTGAACTTATTTTAAAATGAAAAAGAATAAGAAGTCCTTTATCTACCTGGATCTCTTCAAAAGATATGATAATTCTCAAGGCACCCCTTGGGGGAAAATTCTATTTTATTAGCCAAGATGTAAGAGATTAATGTGAAGGTAAAAAAGAAAAAAAATGCTCACTGTCTACGCTGACCTAATGTTTCTTAGATTCAGAAGACGTAATCATTGGAGGGGACTCTGGGAGGTCTCAGAGCACCCCCAGGTCACCGGTAGTCTCTGCTGGCTCACAAAGCCCCTCTCCCTCATTCCTGATGGTTGATAGCTTGGCCCTTGTCTTTGCATATGGATGAGCCTCTCCAGCCTGCATTGTAAATGAGAAACTTCCAGTGCGGAGGATCAGGCCCTTGCTCACAGCGCTCGCTCGTGTCGAGAAGGCACAAGGAAATTAGACAGCCTGTCAATCCACTTATTTGAGAGGGACGTGGTTACAAATCAGTGGGAGAGGCGTTTGCATTGAGAATCGAGAAGTAGAGGGCTCGGGACTTAAAAAGTCTGTCCCTGGAGACCCGGAGCGGCGTGTTGGCACGCCTGGCACTGCCACCCCGGAACCCTCCCCCTGCTCGTGCCCACGTGGAAGAGCGGGCAGAGAACGAGCTGGGCTCCCACTCGGCTTGGCCACTTCCCAGCCAGTTGGAATCCTTTTGAACCAGCTTCTTTTCCAGTTAGTGAAGAAAATGAAACTTTGGGTCCTCAACCCTTCCCGCTTTGGGTGCAGCTGGAGGGCAGGCTTGGGGGTCAGACTGCTTAGGACTGGAGTCTGGTCCTGCCACTTACTACCTGGGCGAGTTTCATAGCCCCTAGAACCCTCCCTGTAAATGGAAGGCCATATGCTACGTGGTACTAAGTGCTAGGGTTACCCTGAGGATGACACTGCCAGTGATGGAAACAGGCTGCCTATGGTGTATGGAACAAAGATTGTGCTCCTTATACTGTAGACTGCTCTCGTTATTTAATGATTAATATTATCAATATTGTTAGGTACAGAGACCAAAGGAGTCTGCCATTAAGGGAAAACCCACCTTGTTGGCCACTGGTTAGTTAACCTGTACTTTGTTTCTGGCCCAGGTACCTTGGAAGCCTGCACTGCAGCCAGCAACACCCCCTCCCTCACCTTTTATTTATGAGCCTTCTCGCAGCATATTGAGAGAGCCAGTCTTCCCTCAGACTTCGCAGGAGAGGCTCCTAGTGTGCTGCCCGAGACAAGGTGAAGGGAGAATCATTTCTCCTTCCAGACTTTGCTACCTCCCTGCTGACCTTCTAGGGCAGAGGACATTGTGCCATGAACGAGAGGGAAGGATCTGAGCTACCTCAATTTACCCAGCTCCATTCCACTGATGCCTAAAACCAGAGTGGCACTGGCAGGTATTCAGACTCTCCCATCCTTCCTTCCATCCATCCATCCATCCATCCATCTACTTATCCATCCATCCATCCACCTACTTATCCATCCATCTATCCTTCCTTCCTTCCATCCATCCACTTATCCATCCATCCATCCTTCACCCTTCCATCCATCCATCCATCCATCCATCCTTCACCCTTCCATCCTTCCTTCCATCTACTTGTCCATCCATCCATCCTTCATCCTTCCATCCTTCCTTCCATCTACTTGTCCATCCATCCATCCTTCACCCTTCCATCCATTCATCTAGTTATCCATCCATCCATCCTTCACCCTCCATCCTTCCTTCCATCTACTTGTCCATCCTTCACCCTTCCATCCTTCCTTCCATCTACTTGTCCATCCATCCATCCTTCACCCTTCCATCTTTCCTTCCATCCATCCACTTATCTATCCATCCACCCATCCATCCATCCATCCATCATCATCCATCTATCCTTCCATCCATCCATCCGTCCATCCCGTGCACACCGAATGTGTGTCATGCATCAGTTCCTGTGATGAGAGCTGAGCATATAAAGCCGAGTAAGGCAGGGTCTTCCCCTTGGAGAATTCACAAAGAGAGCGCATGAGGATGATTTCACTGCATGAGGTAAGGTCAGTGGTAGAGGCAGGGGCTGTCTTATTGGAAAACAGAAGTATCTAATCTAGTCGAGGTGATCAGGGGAGCCTCCTCACAGGAAGAAATATCTTCTCAGACTTAAAGAAAGAGGTGGGGAGGGTGATCCAAAGAGAAGATTCAGCGTAGCCAAGGAGATGGCAGTCAAATACCTGTGCAGAGCAACAGATGAGGGTCAAAAGGAAGGCAGCGCGTCAGAATATGGAAGGTGTTCTGTACTTGGGCTTTACTCTGCAGGAGGCGGGGAGCCAGAGGGAAGGGGTCTGTAAGGGATGTGGTCAGATGAGCTTTTTCTGAAAGGGACTCCGCATGGGTTGGAGAAAGACAAGTGTGGTCAGGGGCTCTGCAATGGCCAGAATAAGAGAAGTGATGATAGGCCTGGAGTGGATGGCCGGCATCAACAAGGATGAAAGTCAGTATCTCGTGAGGGTCCAACTAGGTGGAACTTCTGGAGGAGAAGAGGGCGCTTGAAGGAAAGATGGGTCAGCTGTGACCACGGTCAAAGTGTCTACACCTGTAGGCAGAGATGCACAGGAGGCAGTTATATATCAAACCCAGAAAAAATGATCTGAGAGTCAAAGAAGTGGATGAGGTTATATAGCCTGAAAAGATAAAAGGGCCAAGGATGAACCATTGGGGAACTCTAACGTCTATGTGGCCGTGATTCTGCAGGTTATCTACCTGAACTGCTGTACACCTTTAAAATATCCTGGACACAGAAACAGCTGGAAGTCTCTCTTAGTCGTGACTTAACAGCCCGCCATTGAAACGAGGCAGAAATAAAGACACCACCCCAGAGACCTAGATTCATCAAAACTGTCTGTACCCAAGGAAACCCAAGACCTGTGTGGTCAGGGCTAGCATCCCACAGAGATGGTAGAGAGGGAATTCCTCTGTCTGAAAGCACAAGCTGTGTGGTAAGATTCTCCGGGTTTATTGGATAAATAAACTATGGTACATTCATACAGTACAACTCACTGCAGCCGTTAAACAAATGAGACGGACCTCTATGCACTGCCATTCAAGGATATCTCAGGCGTACGGCTAAGCGAAGCACATGCACACATACATAAATATATTACAAGATTTGGGTGAACGTATGCCAAACTGCTGGAAAGGTTGGGAAGGATCAAAGGGTGCTTTCATTTTCTAAATTATATGCATTAAGATATTCAGATATTTATTTGTTTTGTAATGAACAGAATGGTGACTATAAAGATGTGAAGGTGACACGATCTGATATTTCTAACTGTCCAGGTCCCACTCTTGGGCTGTCCCGTCTCCCAGCAGTACTTGGCGCTCAGGGCTCTCTGAGGAGGGGAAGGAAGAAGAGGGAGCAGGTACTGCAGTTTATCGAGGATGTCTGATTGCATTATCGGTAGATGAAGAGTCCAAATTGTGATAACAAGGGGAACCACAGACGCAAGTTGGAGAAATCATGTTAAGAATCAGAAAAAAATGGGAATGAGGGTCTATAAACGGGAACGTGTCACACACAGTCCGAATTCAGAGAAGACGAGAATGGAAAGTGGAGGTGAGGTGGGAGGGCAAGTGGTTAGACTTAAGTCAGGACTATCTGGGAGCCCACCAGCTTGATATGACGTGGAGCTGACTATGTACTCTGCGATACTGACAGCTTAAAGCGGCCATGAGGACCAGACAGGGAGGCATAGCCAGTATCACAGATGGGTGGTGGAGCGGACTGATTGCAGTAGCTGCCTCATGAAATTAACCAGAGCAAGGTATGAGGCTAGAACCCCTGGAGAGTCAAACAAACAAGCGAACAAAAATCTTTCTCTGTGGGATGACTGCACTGTTAGCGCAGATTCTTCTTCTGGGGACACGAAACAGGCGAAGAGGCAGCTTTGCAGCCCTGGGTCCCAATCAATCCTGAAGTCATTCTTCCCCTGCCCCGTGTCCCCGTAGTGACATCAATCACCATCTCAATTAGAACCTCAGTTTCCAGCCCCACGTCTCCCCTGCCTCCCAGCCGTAAATGAGCCTGGATTTGCACACGCTACCGCGATGCCCAGAATACCCGACCACCGGCGCGTAACAAAATAAAAAACGTTCTGCTCCGGGTGAGTAAATTAGGCTGGCTGATGAACCGTTTTTCTTAAGAGGATCGGCTTACCTAAACCCAATAAACCCAGCCCTGGAAAGTCTCATCCTATCAGGCTGATACCTGCTCCAGTAAGCCTTGGGATAGAGCTGGCTAAAGAGATAGGAAATGGGTGATGGAGAATCTCTTTGTGTTAAAGAAACAGGAAAGGGGCATTTTAGTGAGGAGCATTGGGACCTGATCTGGCGGCTGTGAGAGTAGCCCCTCTGCATCCCCTCCACCCAGCCAGACCTTCCTAAACAGCACCCTTCCTGTACTCCCCACCCCTGCTCCCCACTTTTTTTTAACATAGCCTCGAAACCGAGAATGGGGGCCTGAGAAGCCAACCTAGTCGCCCCAACCCGATTAATTAATTAATTAAAGGTTGAACTTGAAATAGTCCAAGCCCTCCCTGCCCACGCCTCCCGCCCCCCACCCCCCCAGGCCAACAAATCTCAAACCAGATTGCAAAGGTTTTTGTGAGTAAAAAAGTCTATTTGAATATAAAACAAAAGGCCCCCATAAGGTCCTGCGGGCACAGGCATGAGCTTTGAGGGCCGGGTGTTTCACGCACTGGTTTAAGCCGGGACAGCCTCAATGGATCTTTTGGGACCAGACACCAAGCATGTAGACAGCAAGCATCTACCACATTTCTGAGATCTGCTCAGGACTGGAACTGTGGTGAGGTGAGTGAGGCCTTCACCCTGGGTGAAAAATTTAACGGAGTACCCAAAATCAAAATAACAATTAATATAATCAAAATTAATGCACAACAGTCCATGATGACCAAATATTGGAATGTTAAATAAAGACAGGATCTGACCCTGGATTTGCATAACTCATGTTTCTCAACTCACGTCGTCCACGTATCTAGCAGAACAGAAAAGGATGCTTTTAACCCAGGAATCCCCCATCCCAGGTATAGACCCGATAGAAATGCTTTCACCAAAAGACACGGATGAGAACTTCGTGGCGGGACCATTCACAACAGCCCCAAAGCAGAACAACCAACATGGCCATCAATGGGAAAAGTCTAAGTAAATTGTGGTCTATCCATCCAACTGCCACTCAGCAACAAGAATAAACCAATTACTGCTTCGTGCAACATGCAATGAATCTCACAGGAGTGTTTCTACTTCATGAGAATCCACTGATTGGTGCTTTTCTCCGTATATCTGTTATACTTCAACACACAGTTTACTTAAAGAAATGCAAAAGAGCAAAACTAATGGCAGCCCACTCCTCTTTCATTAGCAGGTATTTCTCGTGGGCAGTGTTCTCCTTATGTTGACCTAGAAGGACGGTACCCATACTTCCTGAGACAACAAATTCCAGGGGAGGACTTCCCTCTCCCCAAAATCTTATCATGAACAAAGATCTGATCCTGAGTCTCTAATCCTTTCTGGATGGTATTAATAAAAATGGAATTTTCTTTCCTGAGGTCCACAATCCCTGGTTCTATCAGGGTTTCCTTGAAAATTGGGCTCTTCCAAAAGACCTAGGATTTATGGTCCTTGGGTTATTTCCACGGTGACAGCAATTGCTGAACACCTTCATTGTTATTTCCAAAGCCTCTATCATGCTTAGCTTAGCCAGGCACCCAGAGCTGTTGAACACAGTTTTATCTGTTTTATTTTGCTGCCATAACAAATGGCCACAGACTTAGTGGATGAAAACAACACAAATTTACTGTATTACAGGTCTGGAGGTCAGAAGTCCAGGATGGGTCCCAGTGAACTAAAATTGAGGTGTTAGCAAGCTGTGCTGCTTTCTGAGGGTTCTAAGGGCGAGTTAGTTTTGCGCATTTAGGATGTGGCAGAATGAAGTTCCAGGTGGTTGTAGGACTGAGGCCCCTGTTTCCTTGTTGGTTGTTAGCAGGGGTGGTTCTCAGCTTCTAGAAGGCTCTCTCCAGGTCTCAGCTTCTAAAAGGCTCTCTGGGGTCCTTGCACTTATCTCCCTATATCTCAGAACTAGCCCCAGGTATCAAGTCCCTCACAAGCTTCCAGCCCTGGGACCTTCTTCTGTCATCAGCTCTCTCTCTGAGCACACCCAGGAAAGCCTCTCCTTTTTTAAGAACTCATGGGATCAGATTGGACCCACCCAGAAAATCCAAAATAATCCCCTCACTCAAGGTCTATAACTTCAATCACAGCTGCAAAGTTCCTTTTTGCCCAGTGAGGTAACATCTTCACAGTTTCCAGAGATCAGGGCATGAGCATCTTTGGAGAGGCATTATTCTGCCTACATAACTGTTAAAATAAATGTTTTCTTCTAAATAGTTTTTATACTATCTCAGCTTTTTGACACTCAAAAAATCTCCAGGTTCATTTACAAGAAGAAAGAAAATAAATAAGACACACATTGGACTTCTCTAGGGGACCAAAAAGCTGTCTCTACGTTGACTCATTCATTCAACAAATATTTGAGTTCTTTCATTCAACAAATATCTGGCAGCATGGATATAGTGAGGAACAAACCAGGGAGACCTTTGCCCTTATGTAGTTTTTATTTCAGTGGGATAAAGATGACATACAGATAAATAATTAAAATATGTAGTTTGATATGCAGCTTATAAAATGACTCTCACCAATTCCCAAACTGGATCCTTCCCTATTTGAGTTTTGAGATAACCACAGTCCTACACTTTGATTGCAGCCTCGTAAGATACCATGAGCTGGAGGATCTAGCTAAGCCACACTCAGGTTTCTGATCCACAAAAATTATGTGATAATAGGGGTGTTGTTTTAAAGCGACTAAGTGCCGGTATATTTGTTATGAAGTATTAGCTAACTGATACATGTGTCATGTCAGATGGTGACAAGTCTTAGTAGAAAAAAATAGAGCAAAGGAGGAGAATAGGGAATTCCAGACGGGAGTTGGGTTGCATTTTGGAAAAGGGTCATCTGGGAAGGTTCCACATGATATCATAACAAACAAGGGACTCAAGAAAGCCTTCTGGCCCGCTACAATTTCTGGGTAGGGTGGGGTTTTTTGGCATTGACTAGTGCAACCAGCAGGCTGAGAACTGTCATACAGAGTGAGGTTCAAAGACACAACCTGAATTCTTTCACTGTACTTTATTACTCTCCCTGCGTGACACTCTCTAGGCTCTGTTATCACAGCTGCTAGTAGAAATGCCCTGAGTTTTATTAACAGAGCAGTTTCTTACTGTGGTATTATATAACATACCATGTATATCTGCCTTCATCTATATAGGTTGAGAATTCCATATGGATTTAGTTTTCAAAGGAGGGGGTTCCCATAAGGAAGGTGTTCTCTTCAAATTGCAGACGACATAGCTCCCTGGTTGGTCTAGTGGCTAGGATTCGGCACTTTCAAAATGCAGATGACAGGGTCTAGAGATGCCTTAAATTCAAGGATGCTTAATAAACCATGGGGATGTGAAAATAAACACACCAGTGGAGAGAGAAGCAGATCTTACCCATGACCATCCAGTGTTGTTTTAATGTACAAGCCTGCCACACATGCAAATTCATCTCCGTAGCAAAGTGTGTTTTGCTTTTCTAGAATCTGATTTTCCAATCATGATAAATCCCTCCTATTATTTCTTTTACTTGCAAGTTCCAATTTAAGGTTCTATATGGTAGCAGTGGGCCTGAGAATATTGGTAGGCGTAATACTTGGTCTTGGTTGAGGCAGAAACTTGAGTGACTGTAACAATTTATATGATCAAATAAAAGCTTCTGAATAATAATAAAAAAAAATCTTTCCTGCATCTCCCCACTCTCTTAAGTCATTTAGCACCTCTGCCAAAATGCAATGCCAGTGACTGTACTGAAAAAGGGCTAAATGGTGGCATATAAATTCTCTCTCTCTTTTACAAAGGAAGTTTAAGAAATAGGCAAAGGATTAATTGGACTCTCTATGCCTTAGAATCTCCATATTTATAAGAAACAGTAACAACAAAACCAAAAATGCTTACTGTATGGCTATTTTCACTGCTATAAGTACCGACCTCCCCTGAGATGCCTCTTTTGGCTCAACCAGGGCTGGGTCAGATGTTGCCTTGTATGCCCTTCAATTCCACCCCCTGCCCCCCCGCCCATCCTCCGTGTCTGCCCTGTCCCTGTTAGCTATTAGTACCTTCCAGGAGACGCAGCGCCAGGTACAGTTGTGTTCGTTGTACACTGCACAAGGTCTCTGGCCTAGGAAGGGATGGACTGATATGCAAGTCCTTGTTACATGTGCTAAGCCATGAACTCTGCCCAGAGGAATGGGGTATCTTTATCTAATTCAACCCAAGGCCCCACGTGGGCCTGCACTGGCCCTGAGACCAGGAGTTTGGTGAGGTCTAGACCAGAGGTCCAGTCTGTTCACTGTTTGAGCCCCAGCACCAGGCACGATCCTTGGCATGTGATGAGGACTCAATAAATACGTGTTCATGAATTACTGAATGGATTAGTTAATGAATTGGAAGCAGAAAAGAGCAGCTGCTATTGGGGTGGCACTCACTTCATGGCAAAGTGGCAGGAGGGCAAGTGGGGAGAGCAGAAATGCATGAACTCTTAAAGACAATTCTACCCACTGCCGTGCGTGGAAGCTACTGCCTTCTCCACACCAGGCAGGAGACTATGAACCTGACCAGTCTCCTTTGAGAGGCTGGGTGGTTCCAGGCGGAGCAGACACCCAAGTATCTCTTTGTTCAACCTCTCCTGTGCTCAGAGCACGCTCTCTGGGAAGGAAGCCATTCGGGGCTCGTCTTCTGGTCCATGTGTCAGCATCACTTGGGTTTCTCACTATCAAAGTAGAACGAGCATCAGCAGGGATGCAGATTGGTTTCCTGCTGGAAGCTTCAGGGTTCAATGAAGCTTCTGCTCCTCAGTCACTGGAGGGGACGAGTGGCCAGAACTTTTCAGAAGGTGTCTGGGGGCTTCCCTGGTGGTGCAGCGGTTGAGAGTCTGCCTGCCGATGCAGGGGACATGGGTTCGTGCCCCGGTCTGGGAGGATCCCACATGCCACGGAGCGGCTGGGCCCGTGAGCCATGGCCACTGAGCCTGCGTGTCCGGAGCCTGTGCTCCGCAATGGGAGAGGCCACCACAGTGAGAGGCCCGCGTACCGCAAAAAAAAAAAAAAAAAAGAAGGTGTCTGGAAGAATCTCAACTGCTGACTCAAAATCCTGTGAACCCAGTCGCTCTGTTAGGGAAAGTCACCTCCCAGATTCCTTGATATTCCCACATCATCATAAGCGGGCTCTTGTTTCTAGAAGCAGAAGCGGTCTTACACAGGACTGATGTATTGGTCTCCTAGGGATGCCACAAAGGGTGCATTTAATGGGCGGCTTAAGACAATAGAAATTCTGCTGTGGAGGCCAGGAGTCTGCAATTAAGGTGCCATAGGGTCATACTCCCTCTGACACCGCTCTAAGGAAGGATTTTCCCTGCCGCTTCCAGCATCTGGTGGCTCCTGGCAATCCTTGGCGTGCCCTGACTTACCTCTGCATTACCCCAACATCCATCTCCATCATCACATCCTTCTCCTCCGTGCGTGTGTCTCTGTGTATTCTCTCCTCTTCTTAGAAAGACACCAGTCATTGGCTTTAGAATCCACCCTCATCCGGGATGACTTCAATTTAACTAATTATATCCACAAAGACCAATTTCCAAATATCGCCACATTATGAGGTTCTGGGTGGACATGCATTTGGGGGGGATGCTATTCACCCCACTAACAAATGGAAACAGGTCTTTGTGCATAAGGCCACACTGCATTCAAAGTCTAATTTAGATTTTCCCAATTGGTAAATTCTCACTAGAAAAGTCTCACGGAGACACCCTGATCTCCTAACTTCAGTGGTGATGCTGAAATTATGCTGAATGTCAAAATTACATCAAACAACTGCACTTATTTCCACCAGAAAAATTTGATTATTTCACTTTGATTTACATGGCATTTTTCCCCCCCCTCTCCTATAAATGCTGACTTTGAAATCCCCTTCAGCACTGGGCAATGAGAAGCAGACTGTGTTTTCGATGGGAAACAGCTTTCATTATATTTGATATTATATTTTTCTCTCCTTGATTTGAATGTTATAATTGGATTGGTGAGATATTTATTAGGAACTCTGTGTTTTTTCTTTCCCCCCAACTGCTTGAAGGGCGTGCCTTAATTTGCTTCTCTCTTTGGACTTCTGAGAAGTGGCTGTGAGGTATTATTCCCAACAAAACTCATTTCTTTCAAACATTTATTTAAGGGTATCATTTTCTTAATCGTTCTGAGGATAATTCAGAATAATAGGCACCACCAAGTTGCAATTTTTAACTTCAGTGAAATGTATGTCACCTACTCTCCCCGCCGGTTCCTATCCCAAGAGCCCCTCGGTCCTAACTGCGAGAACTGCTGAGACAAGACACACAGGAGAAACTGCACTGGCCCCTGAGACCACCATGGGTCCACGAGTTCATGGCCAACCAGTCTACGACAAGCCTGCTGGACTCAGTTTCCCTATCACTAGAATAAGGGGGGTTATGCTTCATGAGTAGCTTCAAAACTTTTATGATCTGTTCCATCTTCAGAGCAATATGATTCTATTCATCATCAAAGAAAGAAACAATTTAAAAAAGAACGTATATATGTGGATAACTGAATCACTTCGCCGGACAGCAGAAATTAACACATCGGAAATCAACTATACTTCATTAAAAAATTTTTTTTAATTAAAAAAATAAAGAACAGCATGAGAAACAAATTAGAAACCCATCAGCTTAATCACTGGTTGCCTGAGGAAAGCGGGGGGTGATTCAGGGTGAAGGGAATTCTCTGGGGTGTTGGAAATGTTCTATATCTTCTTTGAGGTGGTGGTTACGTGGGGTGGTCCACTCACCAAAATTCACCAGGCTCTTCACTTCAACTGTGCACGTCTTATCATATATAATTATGCTACAATAATGTTGCTTAAAAAGCCATGTGCTTTTTATCAGAGGAACGGGGTTGAACTACATGAAAAACAATCAACTAATATTCTCCAGTTCAAGCACTGTAGGAATGTCTGAGCATTAAATTCAAGGCGTAAAGTTGCTGGGAGAGGTGGCTTGATGTAGTGACAGGACACTAAATTCAGAAATCGATGATTTCTGAACTTGAAGAATTTCCAATATTCTACTGAATTCATCCTCTGTTTCTTTTTGCTCAACAGTCACCTTGTTTATATTCTATTCCTTCACTCAACAAATTTTTATTGAGTGTCTACGACTCTCCAGAAACTATGCTAAGTGACTAAAACTCCTCGTTAAATATCCCGATACATCAGCACAACCACAAAGCTACCAGAATTCAGATAAGCTACAAATTTTGTTTGAAAAAGCCTACATTTTCCAAGACCATTTTTTATTTGATAGTAAAAAAAATGTTAACTGCAAAATTAAAGTAAATCAAATTCTCAGACTGAGAATGTAAGCCACTGGGAATCAGTTTAAAATCCCTTCTCTTTCGTATGAGACACATTTCCATACTGGACTGGAATCCGTGGCCATTTGTGGGTATCATTGAACCTACCCACTAGAGTGTGAACTTCTCTTCTTCTTTACCCCTAGAAGAACTGCTTTGTTTTCTCGTTTTGGACAAGAAAAATTCCATGACTGCTTCTGTTTCCCTTTTCACGTTGTTCACCAGGAAGCTCAAAACCAAACGTGTGGACCAATCAGTGCAGCTGTGTAGAATCGCTGGGTCTGCACTTTGTCCTGTGGTCACTCCCTGGTCTTGACTTCCTTTTATAACATGCTATTTCTATCATTTTTCTTTTTACTTTCTGGTTATCTCCTAATCATTGCTTTGTTTATATATCCCATAAACCACTTATGGAATTAGGCCAAGTATTCAAAGGTAAATGAAATTATTAATCTACAATCTCTATCTCTAACATACACAGCATGTTAGAGATACATGTTAGCAATGTGGGTTGCGTATGTTATACACATACATAGTACATGGCAGGGTATATAGCCAGGGGTCGGTCAGTATTTCCCACTCTTCACAGTTTTCATGAAAGGATGAGCACTTCCACTCATACTATTTTAAATACTACCTATCAAAGAGTATCTTAGAATTAGACATTTAGATGAGACTTTTCATCTTCTGTTTGAGCCATCTCGACTCGGCTATCTTGATGTAACCCAAATGTAAAGATACTTAAGCCAAGCCATTTGAAACTCTTCTCAGAAGGAGGCAGAACTGAACCCATATGCCTGTGATGAGCTGTCCCTTCCTTTTCCCCTCTTAACCTTTCCGGCTGACGGCACACCCCCGACACCTCCTCTCTCTTCTCACACACCCCACGCCACCCCGGGAAAGCAGGACACAAAACAAGGGGCTCAGGCTTTGGAGTCAGACAATGAGAGACCCAATTCCCATTCAGCCTCTTGCAGCTGCATAGCTTGCACAAGTTACTAACTCTGTTGAGCCTTTGCTTTCTTATCTAGTAGGAAATAAAAAGCACCTTTCCTTACGGGGTTCTTGTGAGGATTCCATGAGAATCCCATGTAACTGCCACAGCACAAAATCTGGCACAGAACAATTGCCCAAGAGTTTTTAGATGAGTGGGTGGAGGGAGGGAGGGATGGAAGATGGACGGATGGATGAATACGGAAAAGACTATGCCCCTGGACAGGGCAACGCCATACATCAGGTGAGGGGTCTGTTCTTTGTATTTTCTTGCCCAAGTTTGGAGGGGACAACACACTCTCGGCTATACCTCCCTCCCCATAGCTCAAGGCTGTGGCTACGTTTGTGCACACACACACACACACACACACACACTCACCCCACTCACAGTGTGGAGCTACACTCTGTCTCCCCGGCGCTGTCCGACTCTGTTTCAGGGTTGCCATATTTGTCCTCTGGAGGTACCAGGAGGGGCAAATGTACACATCGTGTGTGCATCTCAGGAAAGCGGAGCCCAAAGGGAAGCTGAGAATGCCTCCCTCTACCTTTTCAAACCCACGTCTGACCCAAAAGGCAAGTTATTTTATTCACTCATTTTTACACTACAAATTCCAAGTAGGAGGAAAACAGGGGAACGATCTCAACACTTAACCAAAATTCTTACAGCATTACCATTCTTCTTTTCTGAGCAATAACAACAAAACACAGTTCAGCATGTCATCTGAGATTCAGATGATGGATTTTTCTGCCCCCATGTTCTCTACGGAGTGAGGCAGCGCTGAGGTAGCGAGGGTTTTTCCGCTGAGCAGGTGACATTTTAAAAGGTTTGACGGATTTTGTGGGGCTGCTTCGCCCTTGTCCCTTGGTCACGGGAGAGGGGGGAAGTTTGACAAAGGAGGAAGATTAACATTTATAAAAAGGCCACAGAAGAGGGACCTGTTGTTCCTCGGGGAAGAGTCTTCCGATCGCCAGTTGGTCTGCAAGGCCTTGCTTCCCGTCTAAAACCACAGTGCTGGGACCAGGGGCCACTCCCAGGGCGCTCAGACCGGAGGTGAAGCAGCCACACCGCATGGGGGAGCCAGGGCCTGATACACGTTGCCAAGTGGTCTGCAAAATCCATAACCCGAGACCCCTGGGGTCTGTGCCTTGCATCCCCAGGGCCAAGCTCTCCCTGGAGGGCGAGAAGGCCTGAGGATTGCCCTTGGGGACAAGGAACCAGAGGACAAAGGCGCTCGGGATAAATGGGAGAGATTCATTCAGCCAGTGGACAAAGGTACTTCCTGAGACACAGGACAGCTCAGGCCATGCAGATGAAATCTGCACGCCCAGGCTTCCCTGGTGGCGCAGTGGTTAAGAATCCGCCTGCCAATGCAGGGGACATGGGTTCAAGCCCTGGTCCGGGAAGATCCCACATGCCTCAGAGCAACTAAGCCCGTGAGCCACAATTGCTGAGCCTGCGCTCTAGAGCCACAACTACTGAAGCCCGTGCGCCTAGAGCCCGTGCTCTGCAACAAGAGAAGCCACCGCAGTGAGAAGCCCCCACAATGAGAAGCCCGTGCACCGCAACTAGAGAAATCCTGCGCGCAGCAACGAAGACCCAACGCAGCCAAAAATAAATACATTAAAAAAAAAAAAATCTGCATGCCCAACACGAAGGGCAATCGATGGGAGGCAGAGAAGGAGGAGGAAAGAAAGAAGAGAAAGGAAAAGGTGAAAAGGAGGAGAGAGAGGAGGAACAGAAGGAGAAGTGGGAGGGAAAGGAAGTTGGAAGAACCATCGTTTTTTCCTAGGCAACAGGGAAGGAGCCATCTCCCCCGTGGCAGTGGAATTCAATCCCCCGAAGTGAAAAATGCAGAGACACAGCTTGGAGTTGGACTAATGCTAGCACAACACAGTCAAAGGAGGTAAAATCCAGTGAGCAGTTGTCCTGTGACAGGTACTACCCTGTGCCCTTTCTCTGCGCGTCCTTTCCAACATCCCCTGAAACAGACACCTTCTTTAGCCCCATTTCAGTGCTAGGGAAGCTGCATTTCAGAGAAGTCAAGGTCCTTGGATTGCTCTGCCCATGCCTTTCACTTCCTGGGGGAAGGATTCAGGGTTCAAATGAGAGCAGCCCAACCTCAGAGTCTGCACACATGACTGGAATCTCCGTGTCTTTGACAAGAAAGGCAGCAGGTGAAAACCCCCAGCCCAACACCCATCGGGGTGAGGGTACTCTGGTCAGGACGCTGGAGTGATGTGACAGCAGGAGGGGCTGTGGGAAGGTCTGACACTGGCAAGTGCCTGTAAAAGGAAAGGAAGATGGTGGAGCACGAGACCAAGAAGGGGGGCCCAGAAGGAGGCCAGGACGAGGACCCAGAGGAAGCTTCCCGGTGCAGGGCAGCAGGCCCTTCAAAGAAAGGGCTGGATGGAGCTTAGCCAAGCCGACACTCAGGCTGTGTACACAGGACGCACGTAGAGGAATGTGGGCCTGAGAGAGCCATGGGGGGCTTGTTGGCTGAGGGACAGCAAGGTGACCAAGCAGACTGAAGGTGAGGGAGTGAAAAGAGAGGTGGATGACGCTCAAGATGCAGCCCTGTAAGCCCTGATAAGTTATTTGGATTTGATTCTTTGTGAGATAGGAAGCAACTGGGAATTTGAGAGCCTAAAAGTGCCAAATTGGACTTGGTGGGGGGTGGTACATGCGAACTCTGTGTACTTGGTACTCTTCCTGTAGTCCCAAAACTGCTCTAATAAAGAAAGTGTATAAAACATCTCTCTCTCCATCCTTCTTTTCATCCATTCATCCATCCATTTAATCTATGTTGATTTATATTTTAAAATAATCAGCATATTTTACTAACTTCTCTGCGTCTTGCCTTTTTTTTTTTTTTTTTTTTTTGTGGCTGCACCGAGTGGCTTGTGGGATCTCAGTTACCCAACCAGGGATCAAACCCGTGCCCTCAGCAGTGAAAATGCAGTCTAAACCACTGGACCACCAGGGAAGTCCCACTGCCATTCTACCTAACAACATATTTTGGAAATCTCTGTAAGTCAACTGATAAATATATAAATCATTGCACTAAGAGCTGCCAATACCCCATTTTATTTAGTATTCATAACCATTTTCTCTTTTTAAGGTTTTGTGTGTTTGCATCATGAATACATAAAGTGTCTAATTATCATTACCTAAAAGAAATTGGAATTGGGTTTCATCAAATCTCCTTCTTTTTAAACCATTCTTTTTAAATGCGGGAAAGGGTCTGTTTCTAAACTAAACTAACATTCACGATCGCCGCTGGCTTAACCGTCATATTCACGTCCTTACGTTCCCTCCCCGGACGCACTCATGGGCCACATCACTGAAATACTCTGGCTTTTCTGCCTCTTGGGGAAACCGGCTCCGAGGTGCGGAAGTGAGGAGAGCAAACCCCAGTATTCTAAGCAGAAACCGAATAAAAATAGGACCCGTCTTTGCAAAGGGGAAACGGAGCCGTGAACCACATGGGTCTCTAAGAAAGCCCCCAGGCCTGTGGTTCTGACGGGTGACGAGGAGGTACCGAGGCAGGAAGGCCACACGAAGAAGGGCACACACGGCCACATCCAGCCCCGGGTGAGAAGCCTCTGTCTCTCCCGTCTGTCACCGGCTCTGCCAGAAGCCCTCGAATGTTTACTCAGCTTGGCTGGCAAGCGTCTGGGCAGCAGAGCCCTTGCTGGGTGGGACGCCAGGCCCTGCTGGGGCTCTGAGACCAGCTCCGATGAGGCCTTCTCCTGTCTTCCCACCCAGCCTCCCCTTCCTGGCTGGGTACGGCCGGGTCTAGGCCAGCGCAGGGCAGGAAAGACCTGGGGATATTGGCCGAGGCCTCTGTTACCTTGGCCCAAGCATGCAATTCATTCGCAGTGGGGGCCTGGGGCCTGGCATGGTGGACGCCCGGCCCTCCATTTCCCTGGGGATGCGTGCTTTTTCAGGCCTCGCTTCTGAGATCACTCCATTCTCTTCCACAAAAGGACCTAAACCTATCTTGTTTCTTACGTTCTGTTGATTCTCTCTCTTTTTTTCTCCGCCCCCCCCCCCCAAATACCTCTTCTTGTGTCTACCGGTGAGAATTCAGTTGGCAGAAAGATCCACCTCCAGCTGTCATGGAGTGGCAAGACAGAGAGGAGATAGCAGACCGCGCCAGAGGAGACGGGCAGCTGACGGGAAGTGTACACAGAGCTGGGAGTAGGAACAGGGGACCCTGCCCTGAACTGCTCTGGAAACAGCAGAGCGCTAACAAGGGCTCCAGAATCAGTTCAGAAGGCAGCTCCACCAATGGCCGGCTGTGTGGCCCTGGGGAAGCTATTGAACTTGAAGGAGTCTCAGTTGCTTCTTCTCTAAAATGGGTCTATCAGCTGTGCTGACTTCCTGTGCCGGTTGTGAGTTAAATGCACGCAACGTGCTCAGGGATGCAATAAAGGTGAAGCGTGACTAGGAACACCTCTCCCCTCCCTCCTGCCCTCGGTGTCTACATTTGGAAAGCAAGGCTGTTAGAAGAGATGATTTCCAGGGACTCCTGAAATTGTAAAGGTGTACGATTCTGGGATTTTAATAAGGTCTGCCAGTTGATCCCTGGAGGTGGGGCATCTCGCAACACTCTGTGGACTGTCACTGAGCCCTGTTCAGAGCAGCCTTCAGAACCTATGGGATGTGGCTACACTTTACTCATCTGACTTACTGGGATGCAGGATGGAAGGTTCTGGTGACTGTCACTCACCTGCCAGGTAGCCAATGATCAAAGACACCATGTAAAGCCACCCGGGCTCTATTTACTGCCATACCCACATGGCTTGTGACTTCTAAAGGCAGCAGCTGGGGATGGCTTCCCAGGCAGTCACACAAGGCCCCTTGCTTCTAAGTTCTCTGTGCATTTATTGCTCTGCTGTTGCTGCACTGAGCCTGTAATATTTTTGAGAAAGGGTTCCCACGTTTTCATTTTGCAGTGGGGCCTGCATATCATGTAGTGAGTCACTCCTGCAGGTAGGTGCACTTCCAAGGTACACTCTGTGCGTGTGTGTGCGCGCGCGCGTGTGTGTGTGGTGTGTGTGTGTATGGGGAGGGGTTGCGGATGGGAGAGATCTTTTGGAATTTTAAGTTGCAGCACTAAAGAGATGCCTCTATTAGCGCCCCTTGCAGAAAAGCAGCCTAGCTAATGACAAGAGGTCTCCAAACCAGGCCAGGACCCGCTGAGAGGATGAAGCCAACGCCGTGGCAGCAGTCCTGGGCACCCAGAAAGCAGCAAGCGAGCTGACTCATGAAAATCTCCCAGCTCACGTGGCGGGATGGTGATTTTTCTCTGCCGAACTCCTGTGTCTCTCCCGGATGATGTATGAATTGCCTTATTTACCTTTTCCCTCCAAACCTTCTCCTTTATTATTTTTATTAATGTCATGCCAACACCGAAAAGGTGTCTCCTTTGCAAAAAAAAAAAAAGGGGGGGGGGGAGGAAAGAAAATAACCCCCAACACCTCACCTCATTCACATAGCACAGGGAACATATATTTAAAAATAGGAATATGTGTGTGTGTGTGTGTGAGAGAGAGAGACTTAAAATGGGTTAGTTATATGAGAGTCCAAAGTCTGACTGTCAATAATAATGAATTCAGGTCTTTATTTTTAAAGGCCAGACTGCCCAGGAAAGAGTTACTATCTTTACTGACAATAAAAGCATTGCTGCATTTAGTACCTTTAATTTCAGAACTAAGGGGAGACACGAATGCCTTTGGAGCAGGAGAGCCATGCCAGGGCAGCATCACAAAATCCACAAGTTACTGGGTCCTGGTACCCACTGCTCTGTGCATGGTCATTTGCCACTAAGCATCTGGCATTTCTTAGGCCATTAAATCTGCACCACTCCCTAAGACATAGGTGTGTTCCGGTTTCTGGAGGATAAAGCTGAGGCTTAGAGACGTTCAATAAACTTCCACAAGGTCACACAGCTCATGTCAGAGCCAACACTGGAACCCCAGATCCATCTAGCCCAGAGCTCACGTGCATGAGTTCTCAATAACCTCCTTAGCCTGGGTTTCTAAACATGAGCCGCTTTGATCAGCTGTGGCAAAAATAACAGTCACAGATCCAGGCTCGACAAGACTGCCGACTGGTTACAAATGCAACATCTCAGGGGAGAGAGACTTGAGAAGCCATCTTTCTAACATGTCCCCCAACGCCTGGACGTCTGCTCCAACACCCCCTACTAGAGATTCCTTCTTGATTACTCCCCAGGATAGAAAGCTCACTACCTACTGAGGCAGACTCTTCCGTGATCCCACAGCTCTTTGAGTGAGAACGTCTGTCTTTACCTTGAAAGACAGATCTTTTCTCTTTCACCCTTTTTAAAAATTTATTTATTTTATTATTATTATTTTAAAAATTTTTGGCTGCGTTGGGTCTTCGTTGCTGCGTGTGGGCTTTCTCTAGTTGCGGCGAGCGGGGGCTACTCTTCATTGCGGTGCGTGGGCTTCTCATTGCGGCGGCTTCTCTTGTTGCAGAGCACGGGCTCTAGGCGCGTGGGCTTCAGTTGTTGTGGCATGTGGGCTCAGTAGTTGTGGCTCACGGGCTCTAGAGCACAGGCTCAGTAGTTGTGGCTCACAGGCTTAGTTGCTCCGCGACATGTGGGATCTTCCCGGACCAGGGCTCGAACACGTGTTCCCTGCACTGGCAGGTGGATTCTTAACCACTGCGCCACCAGGGAAGCCCCTCCTTCCTTCCTGAATCCAAGCTGGAGGCACAAAGATCAAGCAAACCCTCATGCTCAGGAAAGGCTCCCCCAGCCTCTTGGACTCTTCCCGTCTCAACCTAGAGCCCCCTAGATTCTCTCTATTGTTTCTCCCCCAAACCACTTTCCAGGCAATTTTCAAACCAGTTCATAGTACTGATCTCTGTCTGAAAAAAAAAAACAACAGGTTTCCAGCTCTGCATATCTGCACATGACCTTTGGGGTTTGTAGGCACATTCTTGGGCCAGCAAGGGCAGTGGGCTCTGCATTCCATGGAGGGGACGCGATCCAGGGCTCCCGAGGTGGAAGACTGCTTGGCTTCTGAATCCAGAGCCACCCCAGGGGTCCAGGGGGGAGCAACGTGGGCCTAGCTAGGTTCTCAAGTCACCATCCAAGCTGCACGGTCCTGAGAAGCCACCCCTCTCTACCCAGCAGTGCGGAAACCCTTCGAGGACCCTGGGAAGGCGAGGGTGTGCTGTTTACGGAAACAACTGCTGAGCAGACGCCAGATCATCCATATTTGAAGTGAGGAAAATAATGGTAGAAACATCAGAAAGAAACAGATGCGCCCGAGTTCAGGTTTTGTGGCAGGAACAACTGTGGGTTTGCTGGTATTGATGCCATTCTTCCAACGGATGAAGATGAATGGCTCTGTGTTCCTGGGATGGGTCCTGTGGAGGGCTCTCCAGGCGCACACCACCCACCTACGCACACGCACCAGACCTGGGTCGGGTGGGCGGGGGGGCTGGGGAGGCTGCTGGCTTTGTGCAGTCAGGGTGAGGGGCGAGGGGCCGATGTCCCATACAAAGGGGGTTACTGTTGCCCACAGGGGTGCCTTTTTACCTTTCCCTAATGTGCATAAGGGTGCCTGTAAGGACCAGCAGTGGCACTGCAGGGACTCCACTGCCTTCCAGACGCTGGTTGGGCTTGGCCGACGGCTGGCAGCTGGATGAGAGCGTGCTGGGATGCGTATTCTCCCAGCTCCCTCTGCGATGGATCACACGTTTCCAGGAGCTATTTTCCTTGATGTCAGCCCTCTCCTTCTCTGGGACTGTCTCTGGGTTCCGACCTGATGGTCCCTTCGTTAACTTGCCACTGTCACTCTGCTCCAGTGAGCGTGGAGGATGCCTCATACTGGCTGGGTGACACCCTCTCAGGGACTTCACCTCTCCAAGCCTCAGCTCCCCTTGCAGTGGGCGACGGGAAGAGCGCCCACCTCACCAAGGCATGAGGATTAAATGAGATTGTGCGAGGCAGGCCTGGCACAGACTCCCTGCTCAATAAAGAGCAGCCGTGACTTGTCATCATCTTTGTCATCATCCACTTAGATTTCCAGACCGCTGACCTTTAACCTTAGTCGTTCCTGATGATGTCTGTGAAGGTGATTGGTGCCATTCATCAGAATGGTTCCTGCTCTCCTCCTCCCAGGCACAAGGCAGGACTGCACCTCCTGCCCCCACCCCCCGCCCCGGCCCCCTTGCGCATGGACATGTGACCCGCTTTGGCCAATGAGATCTGAGTGTCAGTTACATATGTCACTCCTAGGAAGAAGCTTTAAGAGCCAGTGTGGTGCTCACCCCGTTCTCCCCTCCCCCCAGCACAGGGACACGGGGTTCAGAGGGAGCCTCCGTCACCTGGGGTCCCTGAGTGACAACAATGAGTAGAGGCCCCCCACATAGACACAGTACTTGGACAAAAACTGAACTATTTTTGTTGTCCCTCAGCTGAGGTAAGTGATGAACAGAGAGGCGAAAGTCCTGGCTCAAGGTCACACAGCTGGACGGTGGTGCAAGAAGCCATCTCTAGAGAAGGTCTCCCTTACTTTGAGCTTACTTGACTCTGAGCTGGGAGCCCCCTTAGAGGCTTGCAGAAAGAAGACCATTGCACAGGGGCAAGCTGTGCTTACCTAACACACGGGGAGAGGCATCCACAGAGGGCCCGGTATCGGGATTATAGCCATTTTCCAGATAGGTGGGAAGAGGCTTTAGATTATTACTGAATGAATTTCTCTAAGAATGAAATCTCAAGATGTACTCTGGGACGCGCAGAAGGAACATCAACTTTGGCCCCATTTCTGAGCTCCCATGACAAAGGGGGAAAGGACTAGATGCTATGCTAAGTGATTTACAAATCTTTTCTGTTTAAAAGTTTCTGACAACAACAAGACAAGTATTACAAGTATTATGATCCCTGCCTACAGTTAGAGCAAGAGGCTCAGAAAGGTTAAGTAAATCTGCAAAGGTCATAAAGCTAGTGATAATAAACACAGTCATGATTATTAATATAATACATAATTATTTTGCTGGCATTTATCGAGTGCTTACTCTGTACCAGGCACTGCTAAGCCCTCCCCATTGTTTAGTTCATCTATGATGTACTTATGAAATGTGTTTATGAAGATGCCAATTTTATTATCACCATTTGACAAATGAGAAAACCGATTCAAGCCCTGCTCTCATTTTCTAAGCTCTTTGCCACTAGGCAGCGGTTCCCAGACTGTGTTCCATGGAGCTCTAGGGGGTCCATGGAATCCTCTCAGGAGCAAGGGAGAAGAGACCTATGGTCTCATGGCCAAGTTCCTGTCCCGTCTTATACTAAAGCAGCTAAGCTTTCATCTGCTTTATTTGTTGTTGTTGGTGGCGTTTTTTTTCACAAGACTTTCTTTAAACAAAGGTTTCCATAGCCAGAAAAGGTATGAGGACCTCTGAGCTAGAGGCTGTGTAAGGCACCACCTACATTAAATCTTCTAGGATTCTGTAAATGGGAGTCTCCAGTTTTCTTTCTCTAGGGCCAAGAAACACTGCTTTCTGGTGCGTTTGTTTCAGCCATGTGGCACCAGCTGGTACCACCCAGGTATCTGTCCTTTAGTCTACAGAACCCATGTAGGTTCTACAGCCACTAAGGTCTGAGTCTGGTCTTGGCTCTGTGGCTCTGAGCTTACCTGTGCCCAATTTCCTCTGCAAGATAAAAATCACAAAGACCAACCAATCCCACCAGGCTTTGGTCTAGAATCACCAAACAGTACTGCTTGGGAAACACCTGGAGACGAAGAATTGCCTGATAATGAGGCAGCCGTACGTGCTGGAGGACTGCTTACTGCTCACATACTTTGCTCCTGCGTTGTTTCAGAGAATTACATATTTTCATAACCTGGGCCATTGAGCCAGAGGCCCCAGGCAGCAGACATATTTTAAACAATTTAAACAAGCAAATAATGTTCAAGTAAGTGACCGTTCTAGCCTTCTAGGTCTAATCTATCTCCAAGACTTGGGGTCCTTTTCCTACTGTGGGTGTTTGGGTAGACGGTTGCTTTAGTCTTTAACAAAAAAGCCAGGGTCCTGACTCACAGCTTTTTCGCCAGGACACAGAACTCAGCTTCTATCGGCTGGCAACTCAATAGTGGCTTCTTGTCTCAAAGTGTCAAAAAAGTCCCCGCCTGTGTTCCCCTCCTTGTGCTACCGGTTAATCATATATATGGAGATGTACATGTGTCATATATCAATATATGGATGGCACTTACTTCGTGCCTTCGAGATATTATTTTATTACATCCTCTTCACAAGAGCTTACATCTCCCATTTTACTAATGAAGAAACAGAAACTTAGAAAGGATAAGTCAGTTGCCCAATGTCACACTGCTGGGAAGCAAGGGACCTGAGATGTCACCAGAAGCACGTGACTCCAGAGGCTGGACCCGTAACTACTGCACGAGATGGCCGAGGACATCTGGACTGCCCCTTGGGAAACCGATGTGGCGCTCACCATGGAGTTCAGTTATCCTTCTCTGGGCTTCTCACTGGTGAGCTCCCAAGGCTGCATGGGGAAGTGGTTAGTGCCCCAAGCTTTGAACGCAGACAGATACATCTTGTATAATTCTCACGGGGAATCCTGAAAACCACCAACGAGTCTCTTACTCAACAGACCATGTGGGCTAGGGGTTCCACAGCCAGCTGACCCGAATGTGATCCTGGTCTCGATTCTCAGCAGCTACTGAACTTCGGGAAAGTTACTTGGTCTCTCTGCGCCTCGGCTTCCTCGTCTGGGAAATGGTGATGAGACTTGCTCCCAGAGTAAGTTTATTGTGAGGATCAGATTAGTTAATACACACAAAATACTGAGGACAGTACCCGGCACATAGTAGGTGCTTTATAAGTCTTACCTAGTATTATTAACTCTGTTATATACCTGAGGATTATAAACTCCTAGAGGTGGAAGACCCACGTGTCACACATCTGGGTTCCGTGGCACCTAGCATATAGTAGATGTTCAATCAGCATCAGTAAGTCTGTTGATATTAATTTATTACTTCTACCATTCCTAAGACTAATAATATAGTTATATTCTACTTTCCAAAATCCTCCATGCTTTTCTTCTTGGTTCATCCTTATAACCCCCCTGTGGCAGGGCCACTGTGATCATCACCTTTGTAACACATAAGGCTATACAGGATCTGAGAGGTAGAAGAAAGGACTACAGAACAGATCAGAGAGGTTCAGTGACTTGCCCAAGGCCAAACAGCACAGACCAGCAAACCTGAAGCTATTACCCTGAACTCATGGAACCTAGAAACAGTAATGTGACCTCCTCAGGGACATCCAAGGAGGGAGGAACCCCCAGGAGATGGGGTACAAAACATCCTAGGCTCTGAAGGCTTGGCGTGCTATTATAACTTGCTGAGGGGGTGAGCTCTGCCCCTGATAGATTGCATCTGAGGTCTGTGACCTGCTTTGTCTAAACAGCACATTACGGGGAGTCTCTACCCCAAAGTTGCCAAGAGAGCAGTTCCCAAGAGCCCTCAGTGCCCACCTTCAAGGCTGCATGTGCCCGGCGCTATCTCTGGCACCCCTGGAGCACTGTCACCTCTGAAGCAGTGAGCTTTGGCTCCCTGGTCTCTCTTTCTCTTTCTCCGTCCTTACTGGCTGCAATACAAAATCCGGTTCCTTATCGCTTGCCATTGCTAACTACACCTGGACCTGGGGGACCAGGAGAGCCTATGACCCGGGTGGCCTGGCAGCAGGCCAAGCCCGGCGATGCGCTACCCCATACCCCCAAGTTTCCTACCTGTGGTTTGCGTCACTGTAACCATGCTGGTTTGCATTTCCTGTCCTAACTCACAGGCTGGTGTGACGCTCTGGGTTCCTCCAGGACGCTCTGGGTTCACCGCGCAGGTAGCCAGCCTTATGCTATGACCTGAAAAGAAACTAGAGCCCGGGACCCTTGTGACCGTTCACCCATGTGGACTTGGCCCTCCGGGCCCACCGTATGTCCCCATCCCGAGAATGTGTCCCTCCCAGGGCACTCTCCTCTCCTGCTGAAACAGCTCCCTGTCTGAGCAGGTGACATGGGGGTCTCTGGGGAGACAAACCTGCATGCGACAGATACCCCGGGTGTGAGTATCCATCCTTGGAGCCAAAAGGATTGCGTACATAACAGAGAGATCCGGGTCTCTTCTGGGTATGGGACATACACTGGGAACCCCATGGGCAACTGGGTGCTAACTGTTCTGACCTCTCCTCTTGCCAACCACTCGCACCTTCCAAATCTGCCTCCATCTAGTAGCCGGGGTGCTCTTATAGATCAGATCAGTCACACCCGTTTTGGGTCCTTCAATGGCCTTCAATCCTTTCGAGAAGGGAAACTAGAGTTCTCACCCTGGCCTAAGAGACCCTTCACTGTCCGGCACCTGCTTCCTGGCCGTGGGCGTTTCTCGCCTCCCCTGAGGCCATGCCTAGCTCCTTGCCACCTCCGGGAGCCAGCCCAGGGCCCGTGAAGGGCTCGGGCAGCCCCGAACGTCTTCCCGCACGCCATCCTAGTGCAAGCTCTCACCCACAAGCTTCTGAAATCCGGATAAATACACAGCAACGCCTTCTCTTATTTACTGTCTAATTGGTGCCTCCCAAACAGTGGCCCATTTGACAGGAAAACAGTGATCCTGGATTAACAGAGTAGAAAAGAGCACTGGCTTTGGAGTCCATCAGACCTGGTTTCAGTCCCAACTTTGACACTTGGGTGGTCTTGGGCCATGTGCACTGTACCTGCTGGAGCTCATTAGTGCCCAGACCCGGTCCCACCCAACAGCCTGTAGCCTGTAGGTACCAGTGCTGGGACAGCTCAGGCCAAACCACTAAGTGGGAGGGACCCAGCCCCAGCCACGAGCAGACAGGCTGCCAAAAGACTAAAGAGCCCACAGCTGCCTCTGGACACAGCCCTGCCCACCTGAGGGCCAAGACCTAGCTCCCCCCACCAGTGGGCAGGCACTGGCCCTTCCCTCCAGGAAGCCTGCACAAGCCTCTAGGCCAGCCTCCCCCACGAGGGGGCTGACACCAGAAAAAAGAAAGCCGTGATCCTGCGACGCAGGCCAGACCACGCCCTGGGACCAGCTGGCCCCTGGCCCTGCCCACCAGCAGGTGAACATAACCTTCCAGACACCGTGGACCCCATCCATACCCAAGTCTGTCAGGGACTGGCCCCCACCCCACCCCGTAAGGATCTGAAACGAGCTCTGGGACCCCTGAGCCCTGCAGCCGGACTCCAGGAACCAGCTCCGCCTGCCAGGAGTCTGGCACTAACCCCAGGGTCTGGCTCCACCTGCTAGCGGGTGGGCAACAGCTCCAGAGTCTTCAGGGCCCTGACTGCACCCACCAGTGAGCCAGCACTAGCCTCGGGCCCCCTAGGACTCCGCAGCCCTCCACCTTGTGACCAGGCCCTGCTGAACAGCAGCCGGCAGCATCTGTACAAAGCAGGACCCGGCAACCGACCAGATGAGGAACCAACCAAGCCTGCCAGACAGCCCACATAGTCTGTCACAACAGAAGGACCCATGCAGCCCTCTTACAGGGAACCCCTACAGCCTACAGCCCAGGTGACGGGAGGGGAGTGCACTGCTGGGACGCATAGGACACCTCCTCCAGAGGGCCACTTCTCCAAGGTCTAGAAATGTAACTAACGTACCACATACGTAAAAATACTAATAGCAACTTAGACAAAATGAGATGGCAGAGGAATATGTTCTAGACGAAGGAACAAGATAAAATCCCAGAAGAAGAACTAAGTGAGGTGGAGATGGGCCATCTACCCGAGGAAGAGTTCAGAGTAATGATCGCCCAGATGCTCAAAGAACTTGGGAGGAGAACGGATGCACAGAGCGAGAAGTTAGAAGTTTTTTAACAAAGAGCTAGAAAATATAAAGAACAACCACACAGAGATGAATTATAGGGGTCCCAGAAGGAGAAGACAGAGAGAAAGGGCCCAAGAAAATGTTTGAAGAGATAATAGCTGAAAACCTCCCTAACCTGGGAAAGGAAACAGTCACCCAAGTCCAGGAAGCACAGAGAGTCCCATACAGGATGAACCCAAAGAGGAACACACCAAGACACACTGTCATCAAAATAACAAAAATTAAAGATAAAGAGAGATACTAAAAGCAAACGGGAAAAGCAACAAATAACATACAAGGGAACTCCCATAAGGCTATCAGCTGATTTTTCAGCAGAAACTCCAGAAGCCAGGAGGGAGTGGCATGACATAGTTCAAGTGATGAAAGGGAAAAACCGACCAACAAGAATCCCCTACCCAGCAAGGCTCTCATTCAGATTTGATGCAGAAATCAGGTGCTTTACGGACAAGCAAAAGCTAAAAGAATTCAGCACCACCAAACCAGCTCTACAACAAATGTTAAAGGAACTTCTCTAGATGAAAAAGAAAAGGCCGCGACTAGAAACAACAAAATTACGGAAGGAAAAAGCTCACTGGTAAAGGCAAACACACAGTGAAGGTAGAAAATCACCCACACACAAAGCTAGTACAGAGGTTAAAAGACAAAAGTAAAATCGTCTGTATCCACAATAAGTAGTTAAAGGATACACAAAACAATTAGATGTAAAATACTGTATCAAAACCAGTCATCATAAGGGGAGGAGAGTACACATGCAGGCTATCTAAAATGCATTTGAAATTAAGAGATGAGCAACTTAAAACAATCATATATATATGGTGGGGGGGAGACACTGCTGTACAAAAACTCCATGGTAACCGCAAAGCAAAGATCTGTATTTGATGTACACACAAAAAAGGAAAAGGAGAATGCTTAGGCATCATTCAGGGGGACAAGAGGCACAGCTGGTTACAGCGAACCCCTTGTGCTCCGGAGACAGGGAGTTCCAAACCTGAGCTCCACAGTACACAGCGTCCCTATTTGCTTTTAGTTAATAAAATCACAAAATCTCATCGGATCTAAACGGGACCCCGAGGGGGTTAATTACATGGTGGGGAATTGTCTGCGAGCTCAACCACTGTTGGTTTAATAGATGTACCTTCAGAAAAAAGAAATATAGCACATTGATCTTTAAAAAGGGAGAGTAAAGATCTCCCAAATGCAGATGAGGAAGAGAGGAAAAAGTCCTCGCTCAGCATTTAAACCCACCATTAATCCTCAGGACACGTTTCCTGCAGGATCTCCGGGTTCTTCCTGTTGTGGACTCCGGAATTCGAGGGCTCAAGGCTTCCAAACGGAACTGTTTCCCAATCACTCTGAACAAGGGCTGCCTCCCTCTTCTTAGTCTAAGTCTCTTGGGAGAAAAAAAAAAAAGCAACCCTCCCACCAGCACAAGCAGTGTCTTTCTATTATAAGAACTTCTGACAGCCTCGTGTGTCTGAGACTCAGTTACTTCCTCTGTAAAATGGGGATAATACCATCAATTTCAGTACAACTGCTCATTTCAGATAGTTACTGAATAAACTCTTACAAGAGCCAGTAACTTTCATATGCTTTCCATGTGGAAGAGACCCCATACTAAGCAAGTGAATAAATATAGCTCTATCTTATCATCCTATGTGACAGGTATTAGTATTATCATCTCCATTTGCCAGGGAAATAAGGATGAATAAAATGTAGTCACTGCCTCCAAAGTGCTCAGCTTCTAGGTGGGCAAAGAGGAACATTGAGTCCTGTCAAGAGAGAGGTGTGTTACCTCAGGGTTCAGCCAGAGCACAGGCAGAGAATCTCAGATGTGGAGGTGGCCCAAGATGGTGTCCTGGGCATATGAGACTCAGAGAGGTTAAGTATCTTGATCAAGGACACAGGGCTACTTGGAGGTAAAGCCTGGATTGAAATCCAGGTGGTCTCAGCCCTGAAACCATGGACCCTCCACTGCTCCAGGGTCATTTGATTGCCTCAATTCCACTCTCAGCTTCTCCGGGGTAGAAATCACAGCTCTCCGTTTTTGCAGGAGTCTTTCTGGGTAGGCAGGACAGTGCCCCAGTGATTCCATTACACGCAAGAACAATAAGCTTGCAAACAGAAGCCCATTTCCCCTACACGGAGCCGCTAAAGAAGCTGAGCTTGTAGTTTCACCTCCAGTTGCCTGCACCAGAGGAAGGAATTGCTACCAAAAAAATAAATAAATGACCTACACGATTCCACAGACATATATGACTATCCACGTGCCTGGTACAGGGTGGGTATGTCAAGGCCATTTGCCCCTGCCCTTTGGGAGTTCACAGTCAAGCTAGGGAGACAAATGCATGCAAAAGTGCATATATCTGAAGGCGAAGCAATGCTGTGAGCAAGGTCTCAGCAAAGCGCTCAGGGAGTCGAGACAAGCCTGTGATTAAATCAACGAGGCTTCTTGCATTGGGATCAATCCAATGATGGCTTTGCTTGCTGGGACTTTGGGCAAAAGGCATTTAATATCGCCCAATGTTGTAAGGCTGAATCTGATTAAGATCCTAAAGGCTTGGAGCTCCTTGGAGAAAGTTGCTTCATAAATACCATGCAGTTGGAGAGCTCAGAGTAGCACACCTCCTGGGAGAATCGTGTTTAGATTTCCAAATTCCAAAGAGCAGACACTGTGTCTTCTTCCTCAAAATCTTATCCAGCACAGGGAGAGAGACAGAATGATGGAAAAAGAATTTTGAGGGTTTCCTAATGATTATAGCATTGCAGTCACTGTAAAAATGTTACTCTCAAGATTTCTCTCCTAGCATCTAATTGTTTTTGTTTGGTAGGTTTTTGTTTTTTTGTGTTTTGTGTGTGTGGTTTTTTTTTTGGCTGTACGGCGCGGCATGTGGGATCTTAGTTCCTCGACCAGGGATTGAACCCATGCCCCCTGCAGTGGAAGTGCAGAGCCCTAACCACTGGACTGCCAGGGAATTCCCTAATTTTTTTTTTTTTTTCTTTTTCCTTGTGCTTTTCCTCATCCATTGGTCAATATTGCTTGATAGTAGATATCGGCATGTTATTAGAGCACAGGGCTTTCTATGTGGCAAAACCAAAGTAAGATCTATTTGATTCAATTAACTGTTCATCTTCCAGCAATCGTTGTTCTAAGAAGAATTTTCCACCATAGCTAAGGAGAGAGCATCCTTCTGCAAGCCATTCCCAAGGCAGGAAGGGGGAATTCTCCCGCTGCAGACAAGGAAGACTAGACCAAACTCCGGCACAGAAGATGAGGTTATGCTGAATCTCTAAAAATCTGAAAAGAACTTTGACCTGTGTTGCTTATTTCCACCCTCACAATACTCTTTAAGCATTCATGCATTCACTCTTCCATTCATTCTACAAATGTTTACTACTGAATACCCACCGTGGCCAGGCACGCTGCTAAATGATGAGACTGGTGAACAAGAGACACTAACTCCCCGGACTGCTTGCTGAGGTTTACAGAGAAGTAAACAGAGAATTTCAAGGTAAGCAAAGCCAATTCCTGAGACAGCGGTGACGGACGCGGAGAGCAATGGGCTCGACGAATATTAGAAGCCCCGCTGTACAGAAGGGGAAACTGAGGCACAGAGAAGTAACTCATCCATGTCACATACTGTTCAAGCAACACACCCTTGAACCATGCGTATCCTCATTCCCTATGAGCGATTCAGTCCCGTGGAAATGAATTCATGAGGCCAGTAACAGCCTAAACGAGATGACTGATTTTTTCAACTTTGAGGAGACTTGCCGAGTTTCCTATAGTTTATTTCTTCTTTTGTTCCCCACCCTGGAAATAACATGGTTGTGATGACCCTCTGATCATCAGCATGAAATGACCTCTAGCCAAGTAGTATAAATACACACACACACCTATCCCGGAGATACTTGGATTTCCCCAGATATCCTCATGCCAACTCAGGCCCTGAGGGATTTGGGGAGCTTTTGAAGGGATGCCCTGGCATCCAACTGTGCCCATCAGAATCCCCAGTTGCTTTTCCTCCTTGATAAACCCTCTGATCCCTGTTCAGGTCAGTTTCAATGGGGAAATGGGAAGCCTGGAAAGAGATCTAAAGGATTTAACCCTTCCTCGGGGAGAGTTAATTTGCTGCCTTAGCTGGAGGCCATGCAATACCTTCTTGCTCCATTTCCCCCTCCGCTCTGACCCATCTCTCATAAGGATTATGCCTTCCTCTGTGACTGGACTTTGAGGCTGGTTTTTCAGATGGGGATTTATTTGAGACGGACAAATAAAACATATCTGGCCATTAGTCCGCTGCAACGATTTCTGTCTGGTCAGCCAAATGAGAGCTCAGCTGGAGATCCCAAAGGTGAAAGTTGGCGATCCAACATTCAGCCAGGATTTTGGAATTTCCAGGTACAGCAGTAGGACAGGAATGGTTTATTTGCCGTTCATTCCCCGCTAATTGCACGTGGTCGTATTGCAATTTTTAGTTCGGTGATGGGATTTTCTTTTTGAATGCTGATTTCCTCGACAGCTCGATGTTGACAGATACTTCTTGGGAGAAACGTTTTTCCATTGACCAAATATAGAAATCACTGAGTTATCAGCCAGCAAAAAATATGTCATTACTTTCTTTCTCCTGAATTCTTTATCCCATTGGATATGGGAATTAGATAAGATTAAGTTCTTACGCTACATCAACTTAGGGAGCAGACAGATTCTGTGCCGTTCGACTGTGTCAGGACAACATTTATATCTACTTAGATAGAAGACAACGTGACCAACGTACACACAGAGAGGACTGCGGGAGGTTTGCTTTAAATAGAGCAGCATTAGGTTACTTTAAGGTGACAATTTCTAAATGCGAGAAAAACTGTGTAATAAGATTTTAAAAATTGGACCCATTCTTAGTTTACCAACTCCCCAGCCAGTGACAAAATATGCCATTAGTGGCCACAGCACGATTCTGCAAATATACCTTCCTTACGATTTAACGCTTTTTTTTTTCCCGCGAGCTAAAAATTACAAAGCCCCGGATTTCATCGCTCTTGCAATCTATTCTTTTCCCCTGACTTCCTGTTTTCATGAAATTTTAATCAGGCACTTAAAATAAACAGCTATGCGGAGCTTCTCTGCCTCCTGCGACAGCCAGGATGGATGTTTTGGGGAAAGTGATAGTCCAGAGACATTGAGAACAGTGAATCCCATTCTGACTTGGCAAGACGACAGAAATTAAAACGTAGCTCTGTCCACAGCCATGCACCGGGAGGGGACGGCCTGGTCTTGGGGGAGCAAACAAAGACACAGTATGTCGGATCTTTTTTAAAAAAAATTCTGCTTCCGAAGAGTGACAGGGATGTGATCGATTTCAAAAAAAGGCAAGCAAGATGAAGCAGAACGAGATTATTCCAGGAGAGAGGAGAAAGGAAGAAAACATAGTAAACTTTTGAATCCCTTTAAAGTTGAAAAATTAACTGTTCAATTTAGGCTGCTACTTTGCATTGTTAATGGTTTTTGATGCTGTATATTTGAGTTCCCTTCATTTCAACAAAAAAAGATGCCTGGTTTTAAACCTGCTAAGGTTTTGGTGTTTTTTTTTTTTCATATAATGATGATATCTATAAATGATATTATAGAAAAGATTAATACATTTGTCACAAAACCAGTATAATCAGGAGTCAATGTCTTTTCTCTCAGTAACTACGGGTTTCACGGAGAGTGCTCTGTACCAAGAAAGAGGTAAGGACGCTGCAGACAGAATATGGTTACTAACCTTCGTACCCTTTAAGTCAAACTCCCTAGATCCCTCCCTGGAAAGAAGATTCTTGGAGACACGCAAGGAAATCAACTTCCTTGCCTTAAAATGCCAAGTGTCTGTACGATAGTAGCCAAACAGCACGAGAGGCTCTTCACTGATTAGTGAAAATAAAATGAAATACTGTGAGAGCTAACATCATTCGACCTCATGAACAATAATCTTCTTGCCTCTTTTGACTCAGACGTGAATAGATTTATCCTAACTGAAGACTCTGACAAATGGCCACAGACAATTTTGCTCAGGCACGGGCACCTACCTCCTTGACTCTGGGCGTCCAGCTCCTGGTTTTAAATATTGGGAGATGGGTCCTGTAGGTTAGTGGTATATACTGGTAAATGTTTTACAACTGGCTCTCCCAGACAAAAAAGGGAGGGGGGGCTGACTTGTAACATCTGCTCACTTCTATGATGGAAATATTCCCACTATGGCCAATTTTAAGCCACCGAGTGTGAAGTTGGGAAGGGATGTGCAGTAGGACCCCACTATACAGCACAGCAAGAAGCAGATCCCAACAAAAGCACAGATAATAGCATAAGACAATTAGGAAGGCAGGGCTTGTGAGTACTTAGTACATTTTAAAAAATAGAATTGATTTGATTGTAAGTTTACATGATTTAGTTTTTAATCATGGCTGTGTATAACAGCCGACTCACAAAATTTCTGAAAATTTAACAATGGGCCCTTGTGAGCCAGTATAAGCCAACTTCAACACATCAGTGCTGTAGGGGAACCTGGCTCCATTCAGTTGGAAATGGCTGTGTGTCATTTGTGGTTTAGTAAACTTGCCTGTTTCCAGGGACAGACCGTATTTTTGGATCTGTACTAGAGAGATTCAGTTTGGTTCTGGTCCTCCCAAAGCTCTCCCCCCTCCAATACAATTGCCCACAAAATCTCAGAGCTGCCTGGCTTCTCTGATATAAGGTTTCATTCGCTTCATTGTCTCCAAATAGAGCTCTAAGCTGGCTTTTTTACCTTGCTTAAGTGGAATCTAAATAACCTCAAGAAGAGAGGCATCAACTCCTCAGACAAAAGAAGTCATTCAGCTTTATGGCATCTCACGTTGGAAGATCCTGTAAATATTTCCCTTTCTCCAGACCCAGAGGATAGAGTTCCACTAGGAAAAAGAAAGGAGACTAAACGTTCACCAAATTCCCTTGCTAAGGCCAATATTCGGTGACCTCATTAAACAGGAGATGTGCGGTGCTTCCACCCTGACCAAGTCCCAGGAGACTTGTGTGCTTCCACCCTGATGGGGTCCCAGGAGATGTGAGCGTTCCCACCCTAATGGCGGTCCCAGCATTTCATCTCACGCTCATTAAGACCACTTCTCAGGGATGACGGTTGGGGGGCATCTGTAAGAGTTCTCACGGCTGTTTGAAAAAGAAAAGCTATCGGGTGATCTGGGAGAGCCTCCTGAGAAAGGTTTCTTGGTAAGATGGCGCCAGCAATGTGCTGGTTCATGACCAACAGGAAAGAAGGCAATGGTTTCAAAAAGTGAATTTGAGGATTCAGTTCAAGTTGTCAGGGGTCTCATATTCCAAGAGTTTTTCTCTGCCCCCTTCGGTTCCTTGGCCACGTCGAATTCTAAGGTGCCAGCAGCCCTTTGCTCCGTCTCATGGCAGTCCCAGGAGCAATGGTATGATTTTCTGGAATCCCGTTCGCAGAGAAGACAGCCAAGCTCATGCGGTTGGATGCATCTAGCTTCTGTGAACCACCCACGCTATCAACAGACACTGTCCCAGTGGCCGGAAAATCATCCTGCTTTTGGCAAAAAAAAAACCCTGCCACTTGGGTAGGAGCTTAGCAAAATCATCCAAGCCAAGCAAAATGGAGCAGAGCAGGGCTCTCTGCACTGAAATCCAGATTCAGCATGAAGGATCTTGGCAGAACTACAGCTGGGCTCGGCCCTGGTTAATGTCACAACCATATCTCAAATAACCCATTCTCTTAATAAAACACAGTTTGACTTAAGGCTTTGAGATATCAATTTGAAGGCAGAAAAGAGGCGAGAGGGAAGGCAGGGGAGAGCTTCCCACTGTATTAGTGCTATTATTGAATACATATGCTTATATGCATTTCTGACGGTATAATCCAAAACTCTGAGAATGAAATTGGCTGTCTTCGGCTCCTTTATTTGCAATCACTAACTACTCGGGGATTCTCAGAAATGCAGAGATTTCTCGGAGCTGGTTGCCTGCAATAACCTGCCTTCCCTTCAGCCCCGTCGAGCCGGTTGATGACCGGGTGCAGGGTTGCCCTGTGTTTGTATATTTATAGGGTCTCCTCCAGCTCCAGTGAACAGAGCCTGATGCCAAGAGAAGGAAATCAAGCTGTCAGGAGTTTCTATTTTCGTTCCCACCTATGGCCTTCACGAGCCAGCCCCAGTTCTTCCCCTGCTGAGCAGAACGAAACCGCCGTAGTTGCATCAGTGGCGTCCTGAGGCAGCTTGGGAAGTGGGATGAGGCTGATTGGACCCCCTGGTTCCAGATTAAGAGATTTCAGCTCCACCTGGGCTCTCGTTAATCACGGACGGGCTTCCAAAAGTGGGAAGGGGATTTGTTTGAATTAGGATTCAAACGGACCCGAGTGAGATCCAAGTCTCCACCCTCCTCTAGCTGGGTGGAAACACAGCAACGAAAACATGAAGACATAAAGCAAACCATACAGATGAAAATAACAATCACTCAGTTGAACTCTTTTTAACTAGAAAATTAACATTTTGGTCTTTTTGTTTGTATCTATTTCTGAGGCATACAAAAATACATGTGTCCATTCATATGTGCGTGAGTGCCTAGAAATACACTTTATAAAATTAACAATGTCCTTGAATACTTTATCCTGAATTTTTCATTTAAGAAAGCTGCTTAGGTATCCTGAGTGTCAGTTTCCTTGTGTTTTAAAAAAAGGAAAAAAAGAAGGAGGAAGGAAGGAAGGAAGGGGAAAGAAAGGAGGAAGGGAAAAAGAAAGAAAGGAAGGAAGGAAGGTTGGTTGATTGACTCACTATTAGGGAGACTTTGGTGAGGGTATTCAAAACCATGCACTATTTTAAGCAACCCTCTGTGAGCCTATAATTACTTAAAAATAGTTTTTTAAAGTAGCATTAATGATTACAGTAACAATAATACTCAGAAGGTGTCTTTGGAAGGGTCAAGTGGCATCATGTCTGTACAAGCGCCTAGCACAGTACCTAGCAGGGGGTGACACGTAATAAACACATGTAATAAATGTTGGCTGAATGCACAGATGGGTGTATGGATACGCAGCACTCAGTAAACGTTATTTTAACATCATTTCTAACAGGGGGTGATGCATATCACATTCATCAAGTGTCAGGAGAGCTATTTCCTCTCAAATTCCTAGAATAATATTTGGGCCCATAAGTGGGCCCCAAACAAGCAGGTTAATAATACTGTATATTTATGGAGTGCCCAAACTCAAAGACATCCCAAATGTTTTCTGTTAATGTCCTGTTAATCTGGACATTTCACCTATCTTCAGAAGGACACAGGACACATTCCCATTTCTCATTTGGGGACACTGTGACACAAACAGTGGGCTGGCTTTCTGAGGTCTCAAGAGCAGTTCAAAAGGGCCAGGGAGTGGACACTCATCTCCAACCATCCAAAGCCTTTTCTACTTGGCTGTCGCATCACATCAGGGCCCTAAAGGGTTTATTTAAAATTCAGAGCCCCCGAGGGCATTAAAGGCAACAGATGCAAATGTCAGGAAACATTTCAACCCCATTTTCTCAAAGAACATTTAAATGCCCTTGGAAAATGTGTATGGAGTTTGCTAAATGAAAAATCTGGATAAAATATTTAAAGACATTTTAAATTTTATAAAGTGTGTTCCTAGGCATTTACACAAATATGTATGGACACACATATTCACATGTGTCTCAAAAAGCAGATACAAACAAAAAGACCAAAATGTTCTCTCATTACTGAGAGTATGATTAAGTGATCATTATTTTCATCTTTGTGTCTTTCTGAATTTCATAAACTTCCTCTAATGTAAATAAATTAAATAATAACATTAAATTTTAAAAACCAATAAAAGAAATTAATGATTAACTGTGGTTCACTGTCTCCTTTCAGAAATAGTTATGGCTACCTCCTTGCATAATTACTATTGTGGAAACAGTAAAATGGTGGGATTAGGGAAGGAAGAAATGACAATTGATTACTTTGAGCCATTTCCCTGTGGCCAGAAAGGATGCAAGACCCAGCCAAGCGTTGTGTCTGTAAGGAGGCAGCACTAGGTGTGAAAAGGCCCAGTGAAAGGAGGTTTGCCCAAGACCTACCCCGCCGGTAGTCAGCTGTAAGGCTTTGGGTGAAGTCACAACTCCCCAAGGTCTATTTTCCTAAAATTCCTGCCTCCCTCAGAGTTTTGAGGAACAAGGGAGTTAAAGCACATACTCTGAACACTCTAGATGAAAGACAGCAACCATCACGAGACATTGTAATTCTCTGGCTGTAGAGCTGTTTAATCACATACCGCTCTGCCTGAGCATTTGGGATAATATCCAGGTCTCCCCAACTGCAAAAAATTAAAGGAGGGCAGTGGAGTTGGGGTGAAACAGCCCCCACGTCCTGCTTCTCTTTCCTCTGAAAGGGCCCTGGGAGTCATTTCCTACGCCAGGGAAACTTTAGGGCCTCGAAAGGACAAGAAAATCAGCACCAGTGGGATCTAAGAGGTGTGATGTCCTATCCTATTTCCTAAGAGCCCTGATGAGGGGCTTGGATGGGCTGGAGCCCATGCAAACGCCCCAAAGGCAGGCCCCAGCGCAGGGCACAGCGGGTAAAGTACAGGAGGCCCAGTTCGATTTGAATTTCGGACAACGAACACTTATTAGTATGAGTAGGTCTCTATATTGCGTGGAACCTACTTATACTAAAAACATTTGTCATTTATCTGAAATTCAAATTGAACTGGGCACGTTGTGATTTTAGTGGCTAAATCTGGCAAACCTACCACAGCAGCATAGAGAGAAGCACTTGGGCAGCCTGGGCTCCTTCTCCAGCGAAGGATGGCTCTGATTATTCAGGTGGTGCATGGGGTAGAAATGGGCCTGCCTCCAGTTTTGAGAGAAGGGAGGGTGACCGTAGACGCGTGGATGTGTCACCACCATGTTCCACAGAGTCGTCTGTGGCAGCACCGGCCTGAGCCACCTGGAGACTATTTGGGCAAACAAGAGAGGTGAGCCGTGAGAAGCAGCTCGGATCAGGGCTTCACTGAAGAAAGTAAAGAAATGTGAAGCAAATGTGCAGGGGAGAGAAGCCTGTACATTTCTGGTGCAGTTCACTGCAGCTCAGGTCGCTCAATCTGATAGATTTTCGACTGCTCAGTGGCCAAATTGAGTGTACCCTGCTCCGGGGAGAAGCTGCAAATCGTCTGGCCTCCATAAACTCAGACGAGGTTTAACTAGTGAGAAACGATGGAAATAAAGTACCCTAATCAGATCATTAGGAGAAATGGGGAGGTCTCTTCTCCTGCTCTTTCAGACTTTTAATAAAAGTTGAATTGTAATTGGGTGAGATTTGGGGCCATCCTTTCCTCTCCTGAAACAGGCCTCTGGCGGGTGTTATAATAGAGAATGTGCATAACAAACTCGTGCGTTTGTGTGTGTGTGTTACCCAGGCCTAGAAGATGGACAAAAATAACACAAAAGAATCACTCAGGGCCTCGGATGTCTTTGAAGAAGCACATGGGTCTTGTCTCACAGCCCCAAGTGGCCACCATATCCATGTGGTCAGTACCAGCTTTGCACAGTTAAAATAAAGAAAACAAATATCTAAATATCCAATATCATCGCTGGGAGCTAGCCTCTGGGTCTTTGCCGACATCTGAACTGCTTCACATAACCTCCTGGCCTCTAAAAATAGATATTCTGTGGTACATATAATTTTTATAAGATGACTAATACAGGAATGCCCTTTGGGATAACTTAGTGTCTTAGTTTCTTTCTTTTCTCTCTATATTTATCTTCTCTTCACTGGTCTCTTTGTGTAAAAGTTAGACTGTAGCCACGCACCAAGAACATCAGCTAAGAAATTATTTCTCTAATCCTCAAAGGGTTATCATTTTTATCAACAGAAGAGAAGCTTATACTTTTAAAAGGCGGTCGCGTGATGGCCGTAGACCTCTATTTTGTTTCTCTGTCTCTGAAGATCACTTTTCCATACGAAGGGTCCGTCAGAAGGGGTTTCCAGCTATCTTGCTGCTTCTCTATTTTCTATGCAGCTGAATCAAAAATGAAAGGTAGATGTACGGACTCTAGAAAATTCCTTATATTAAAGGTTGTTGCTCTAAACCCCAGTCGTTAGGGATATGGTCACTCACAAGCACTGAAGTCTTAGTCTGAATGTTACTCATCCTCTGAATCGAGAAAAAGAGAGAAAAAGGAGGAAACATGGGAGAAGAGTTGGACATCTGTTCAGATCTCCTTCGGGGCCTGTGGAGCGCATAACCTGATATTTTGTCCGGAGGTGAGGATTCCAGAAATGGAATGAGAAGATCTGCTGGGGGGGAAAAGTAACAGGGATCCAGCCCTCACTTCCTGTCACCTTTATTTCAACACAGGGCCTGCAGCTCCAGCGACCTCTGCACGACCTTCTGAGTGATTAACTCCGCTTCTGAGCACTCGGAGAAATGAATTTTCTTATCCAGTGGTGTCCTCCCTTTAGAAATAGCATTCTCCCTCCTCCCTTGCCATCAACAATAAGTGCTAAACGCGGTGCACTAGGCCAGGCCGGGCTGAGGGCCCCCATCACCCTCCCTGGATGAGAGCACAGGAGGGAGGGGGGAGTGTGGGCAAGGACAGGCCGGGCCGTGGGAAACTCGTGCCCCCAGCTTTCCACACCCCGCCCCACCCCACCCCCAGCTCACCTGGAGTCCTCGCTGCCACCATCCTTACAGGCTACTCTTAGGAGCTCTCTTGGCCTTCAGTTCTATTTTAAACTACCACCCCCTGAGGAAAGAGACCAGAATCAGCTCGGGTAGGTGACCGGTTAAAACTTGGCTATGAGAAGTACAACTTGAGAACAGAGAGGCAAGATTTCATTCCTAAGCTTTGAAGTTGCATGCCGGTGTATTTTATGTCTTCCAGTGAAAAGAGAATCCAAGTGTAATTTATTATTATTTTTCTTTTAGTAAAAAAAAAAAAAAAAAAAAAATGTTAGGTGCCATGCAGCAGATTGTCAGATTCAGGCAGCAGCAGGCATCTGCAGGGGCAAGTGTGTGCGTGTGTGTGTGTGTGTGTGCGTGTGTGTGTGTGTGTGCACCCAGAGGCTCACCATGTCTGCATAACCTTAAGATCCTGGGAAGACCGTGATCTCAACTTGCTCAGTCAGCACATTTTCCTACATGATAAAGTGGGTCATTTGGTGAATCTATTCTCAGCTCAAGTCTGCTCTCAGCTAGCACAGAGTCACACTCAGACATGCTGTTGCAACTCTGGAGCCACCCGGTTTTCCTCTGTGAGGCTGCGCTGACAGGTACATCTAAATACACAACGATACCCTGTCATGACGTGGACAGCAGGGGCCTCGAATAGTCGCTGAGTATTTACTGCACCAGGCACTTTGATGCGTGCTGTCTATTGAAAGTCATGTTTACTCCTCACAGGAATCCTAGAAGGAAGGCGTTGTTGCAACGCCCATTTCACAGCTGAGGATACCAGCACTGAGAAAGGTTAAGTAGTACGTCCAAGGTCACACAGCTGGACGTCGGTGCAGCTGGTCAATGAACTCAGCCAGTCTGCCTCCAAAGCCAGACTCATCGCTCCTATGTTCCCAACCAAACCTGACCGTAGAAGGACATCGCCCTGGACTGTGCTCTGTGTGCTCTCTGAACCCCATCGGTCTTTTAAACCAGGAGCAGGTTGTTCTCTGTGGCACATGGACTTGAGAACACATGGCTCCTAGAAATTCTTCAGGTGCCATGAGATCTTCCACCTTGAAATGTCAAAGCAGCAAAATTCAAACCCAGGGGCCCTGGGTGCCAGGGAGACAGCTGGCATCTTGTTACCCTAACAGATGAGGTCAGAGATGGAATGTGAAACCTCTGAACCTGAGAATGACAGTCGCCATTGATTGAGCACCTTCTATATTCCAGGCCCTGAACTCCAGGCTTGATGGAGGTGCTCAAGGTACCCACATGACACGGACACCATCTTACCCCACTGCACAGGTGAGTACACTGAGTCTCAGGGAAATAAAACAACTTCAGCCTATGGTTAGTGATCCAAAAAGTTAGAATTTGAGTCCCTTTCTGGCTGCAAAGTGGGAATTCTATTGTATATCTTGCACTGAGAGAAAAAAATTTTGAAGGCATTACTTTTTAATTTCCAAGACAATTTTGAAAATACACAGTGTGAAGGATGATCACTCTAGAATATATTAAAATTTATCATAAAGATAATAAAAGAATTATGTCCCATTACAAGAATCAACAAATCAATCAGGGAAGTGAAACACCCTTGATACAGATGTGCGTGTGTGTGTGTGTGTGTGTAAAATTAAAGCACAATAAAAGATGCAAAAAAACCAATGGAGAAAGGAAGACTTTTTCGACAAATGCTATTAAAAATTGGTTATTTATGAAAAAAATCAAGTCAGCCTCTCCTATCAAATGTCAAAATAAATTCCAGATGGATTGAAGATTTTAAAGTCAGAATCAAAATCATAAAAATGAAAGCATGGGTGAAGAGTTAACTGGAGAGGATGGGAACATCTTTCTAAACATAAAAGCAAAGAAAGAATATTTAAGCTTGAATACAAGGCAAATATTGTACATGTAAAAATATAAATATACTTCAGATGCAAGAGAGAAACATGGAAAAAACTTTGCCATAATATGAAAAATGGATTAATATGCAATATATAAAGAGCTATGAGAAATTAACAAGGAAAACACCAACAGTCATGTCAAATGAAAAAAAATGGAGGAGGGAAGAAAATAGACAGTTCATAGAAGGGGGAATAAAAATGGCTATAAATAAAAATAAGGAAAAATATTTGAGTAAATAAAAACACATGAGATTATATATTATATATAAAAACACTACATTGTATATTATAGGTAATATAAAGATATTAACACAATAAGATATTATACTTCACTCCCAAAGGAAGTTCCATAAAATGATCTGATACGGTAGTTACAGTGAAGTCTCCTTAGAGTGCTGTGATAGTATAAACTGGTTCAATCTTTCCAGAAAGCAATTTTATTTTGTGTATTGAATTTTAAAATCACGGTTTAACAAATAGCTCCACTCGTTAGCATTTATACTAAAGAAATAACCAGAGATTCCACCACAGATTCAGGAATAAAGACTTTCAGTACAGTGTTACCTGTAACAGGAAAAAATGGAGGCAACCTAAATAGCCAATGTAAGTCTGACGATTAAATTGCTTTCTTCAAAAAGTTAAATATTCATCAGACTTCCAAAAATAATTTTTGGACAAAGTTAATTACACAGAGCCTAGCACTAAGTAGAAAAATACAGGATGCATACCCATATAAACACCTATAGCCAGGTATGCACACAGGATGCACACCTGTGATCATGATACTGTGGGATAACAATGATAGAAAAATTCTAAAATCGTCTGTAACAACAAACATTCTCCAAAGTAATAACAGTAGTTTTTCCTCTAACGGGATTATGAGTGATTATTGGTTTCTTTTGCGTCCATTTTTCTAAATATCAGAATATATTATTTCTATAATAAAAAAACATTTTAAGCCAACACCACCAGCTCAGTCTCTCCTGGGGCCACTGCTGGGAGATGCTGCAACTGTAAGACTGTTGCTGCCAAAGGCAGGAACTGAGACTGAATCCCTAGAGCCGCCGAAAGGAGCCCGAGAGGTCCCTTATGGCCACCAGGCACGTGGAGGTTGTTCAGGAACGGGGAGGGCGGGGGGCGGTTATCAGACAGATGGGGAAAAAAAAGATATACAGAGGAAATACTGGTCACCTGGACAGAGCACAGCATCTCCTTGTCACCCACTGAGAGGCCGTCTCCAGACAGGTCTAGGGGACTGCTCAGGCATCAGTGCTCAGGAGATCTGCTTCCCCAGACCCTAAGCTCTGGCCTCCCGGGTTACCAGCAGAGTCACGAGAAGCAAACACTCTGGGAAGCAACCCACCAAGCGCTCAACGTCACGGTGAAATCAGGTGCCCTGAGCCCAAGGGCGTGTACGCGCCAAAGGACCTGCTGGCCGCCTAGAGGAGACTAGCTGGGGGACTGGGGCTGCCCCTAGCGAGGTCCCTTCTGCCACCACCCCGCTCATCTTCCACAGGTGCCTGGCGCCCGTGGTGACCTCCCTGGGAGCTGCCGTGGGAAGGTGGGCCACCTTGCTGGGGAGATGGCAGCACGAGCTGGCCAAGTTCCAACGAGGTAGCTGCCGTTGAGGTACTTTTTCACAGCCCAGGCTGGAAATAAACAAATCTGCCTCTAGCCGTGGGCATCAGGACTGATCGTTTTCTGTTGCACGTGGAGAAGAGCGGCCACCTTAGGACTGCTGGGAGAAGTAAAGGATTTGGTCCATGCAAGAGTGGAGAATAACCACGGTTAGCGGCTACTGCTAACTATTACCACTACAATTGCTACTAGTACTACTAGCACCACTATTACTATAGCACTGCAGCTATTAACTACTAACGTTACTACTGTTACTACACTGCTGGTTTAGTACTACATTACCACTAACACTAATGCCACTGCTACTGTAACTGCTACTATTATTGCCATGACTACCGCGGTGGATGTTCACCACCACCACGATTGCTACCACTTTTACTGCTACCACTGTTACTCCAAGAAGCCCACGTGCACTTACAGCCACTGCACATTCCCAAACTGGGGGAGAGAATCCTGGTTCGAATGACTCTGCCTCACCTCCAAAAGCTCTCTCACAACTGTCTCACGATGCACCTTCTGGTGCACAAAACATTTGCGCCCATACTCCGGATCCTTGCCGAGTGAGGCAGTGATGCCGAGGCGTGGATGCAAGTCGCGCCGGGTCCCGGCGGGCACGCTACGTGCACCGTTACCGCACTGCCACGCCCATCGCTGCCACACGGGAACGACTCTCCTTTTAAGGGTGAGGCAGCCGAGGGTCCCTGTGATGAGGTCACCGGCCCACGGCTGCACAGCGGGTGAACGATGGGGCCCGAGTTCGAACAAAGCTCCGCCCGGGCTCCTGCTGTTACTAAGCTGCTAGGGCTCTATGTGATTGCGAAAGAGCATCAGGCGCTGGCAGGAGCCGGCGTCCTGGTGGCCTGAGATCGGCTTCGGAATAAGAAGCCGAGCTGGGTCCTCCCAGGTCTCCCGATGCCGAGCACGGCTGTCTCCTGGTGACAACTTCCCCTGCCCGCTTAGAAGAGTTCACGCAGCGAGTTGCCCGTCCGCCCCTGGTGGGCGCTGGGCCCCTGGAGGGACGCCCGTGCGGGAACAGTAAACGGGCCCTCAGTGTGCTGGCAAGGCGCCGAGGTGCTGAGGGCCAGGAAGGCAAACAGGAAGGCGGGTCCCTGGGCCTGCAGGGCCCTCCTGCTAGCTGGGCCTGGTGTCCCCAAGGCCCCCGGTGCGTGTTATTTTTGGACCGGGCCACGTGGTGAGTAAGTGCCTGCTGGATTAGATGGAGTCAAGGCCGGCTTCCAGACTGGTGTCGCCCAAGCGACTCGGATCAGTGGCTCCAGGGTCGAGGCCTGTGGCGAGGTTCCAAGTCACACCGCCCCCACTCCCCCTAGAGCCCTCCAAGGCCCGTGGATGACACAGGGAAGCAGTGAGGGAAAGGGGGAACTGCTCCCCTACCCCGCCAACCCGGCACTCCGCGCTGTGCGCACGGGGCCGGATCTCATGACTGTGACCAAGCCGCTCAGGGCCTGGGGGATCTTGCAAGCTTGGACTTTTGGGGGTCTGTGCTCTGATGCGTCAACGGGGTTTCCTGGGTTGGGAGAGATTAGCTTCTTTCCCCTGTGGGACTCACACCTCGGCCCTGCAGCAATCCGCAGCCCTGCCCCTGGCCTTGGTTAATCTGCAGTGACCATGGCAAGCAGATCGTGAGAGCCATCGAGATGCTCGGTTTCTAAGTGATTTAGACTCTGAGTGGCCTTTATATCATAAGTTGGCAGAACCTTCGCTATAAAAGAGACTATATCCCATTGTATGACATTTTAACGTTTTGTGTGTGTCTCTGTGTTATGTGCCTGCACTTGCCTTTTTCTCTCTCTGTCTCTCTCACAACCATGTGAGCCATACAAATCAGTAAAACTTTATGATTTTTTCGAAAAGCACAACCATGTCACTGTGAATTCTGCATTCCACTGGACAAAGTTATTTAGGTGATAACATCATGAACACTGACAACAGTAATACAAGTAGATTCTTCCCATGCTTTTAAAAGAGGACAAGAGACAAAGATAGTCCCACCCATACTACCTGTGTCTGTGAGTATTATTCCTCCATGTCTGGCAGACAGGCCAGAGTGGAGACAGAATGGGTTTTGGAGGCGGAGATAAGTGGGGTGCAGTGCTGTCACTGCAGTGTGCAAGCAATATCACCTGGGTGCTTTCCTCATGTGTAAGATGGGAATGGTACCTACACCAAAGGCTTGATGCTAAGATGACAAGGCTGTGTGTGCAAAGTGTTTATATCTGATACATAGAGGATGTTCAGCCGATGGGTGAGTGTTCTCGGGAAGGCAGCCCCTCCCACATTCCCATTACTTCCTTCTCTCCCATTTCCATAGCCCCCTGCGGCCAAGAGAGAAAAGCACAGCCACTAAGCAGTACTCCTTTGCCTCAGTGTCCCATCTTCTGAGATGCCAGGATACGGTACTCCTCAAATTGGGCCGAATTTCAGTGCTAAGTGTGTAGCCAGGAGATTTCTAGCCCTCTCTTTCTGTGCCAACACATGGGCCGTACACCAAGACCCTCCATCATTTAATCCTGGGCTAAGAGATGGGGAAAGGTTTGCAAACATACGTTTATAAGAGGCACACAGCAGATAGAAAGATGGGGCCAACTATGGAAAAATATAAGCTTGGATATGGAATAAAAAAGCACATACAAAAATAAGAGGAATAACTCTTCAGTGCTATTCAGTACGGTAAGCACTAGCTACGTATGGCTATTCAAAAATGTTAAGTTGAAGCCAGAAGACCTAAATAGACACTCCTCCAAAGAAGACATACAGATGGCCAACAGGCACGTGAAAAGATGCTCAACATGGCTAAGCATCAGAGAAACGCAAATCAAAACTGCAATGAGGTATCACCTCACTCCGGTCAGAACTGCCATCATTAAGAAGTCCACAAACAACAAATGCTGGAGAGGATGTGGAGAAAAGGGAACCCTCCTGCACTGTTGGTGGGAATGTAAATTGATGCAGCCACTACGGAGAACAGTACGGAGGGTCTTTAAAAAACTAAGAATAGAGTTGCCATATGATCCAGCAATCCCACTCCTGGGCATGTATCCAGAGAAAACTCTAATTCAAAAAGATACGGGCACTCCAACGTTCATAGCAGCACTATTTACAATAGCCAAGACACGGAAGCAACCTAAACGTCCATTGATAGAGGGATGGATAAGGCAGATATGGTACACATATACAATGGAATACTACTCAGTCATAAAAGAGAATGAAATCATGCCATTTGCAGCAACATGGATGCAACTAGAGATTATTATACTAAGTGATGTCAGACAGAGAAAGACAAATGTCATATGATATCACATACATATGGAATCTAAAAAAATGATACAAATGAACTTATTTACAAAACAGAAACAGGCTCACAGACATAGAAAACAGATTTATGGTTACCAAAGGGGAAAGGGAGGGGGTAGGAGGGATAAATTAGGAGTTTGAGAATAACAGATACACACGACTATACATAAAATCAAAAATAAGAGGAATGACCCGGTAGCGCTGTTCAATACAGTAAGTGTTAGCTACACAGTTATTTAAATTTAAGTTAGCTAAAATTAGCTGAAGTGAAAGGTTCAGCTCCCCTGTCACACTAGCCTTATTTCCAGTACTTAATAGTTGCACAGGGCTGGCGGCTACCACACGGGCAGCTCAGAAGTGCAGCGTTTCCATCACCAGAGAAAGTTCTATTGGACAGTGCTGATTTAGAGATGAAGAAGTTCTGAGTGATTTCAAAGTGTAATTTTCCTAAATGATATGCTATTGTCATTTTTTTTCCTACAAAAAACTTAAGTATCAACAGGCAAAGGAAAATACTAAAACACTGTTTTAGTTTATGTATTCATCCATACTGTACATCCCTGATATCGTATCTGTAAATTGATCAATACTATTATATCACCATTACCTAAAAATGGCAAACCTGACATGACGAAAGGAGGAGCTAAGCTGATAATACCAAATAAGGTGAGACCGATACACGAGTATTCTTCACATCTGGCCAGAGCTGAGTCCCATAAAGGCCCAAAGCTGTCCTGTATGAGCTCGAACAATCTGGGGCTAGGGACCTCGGGCTCCCTCTGAGCAGGACGGTACCTTTCATCACTTCCCAAGGGGCCATTTGGCATGCACTGCTGTTGTTTGTCTGTTTTCCTGGTTAACTCCAAACATTAAATAGATGGTCTTTGAGTCTTTCCCTCCAAGGTTTTAAATTCTACCCTTAAATAGTGTGGGTGGAAGAAAGTAAGCCTGGGAGAAGAAAGGACCACAGAACAGACATCACGAAATATACCGGAGAATTTGGAGCGGTGTTGGACCTCAAACACTAGCAAATCAAACCTGGAGAAGATACATATTTGGTTAAAGGTGGGGAGTGCAGTACCAGACCGGCTGCATACATTTTGAGGCCTACCACAAAATGACAATTCAGGACCCTTTGCTCAAAAATTATCAAGAATTTCAAGAAGTGTTTCAGGGCATTAAAGCAAGTGTGGGCCCTTCTGAGCAGGGAGCCCTGGATGACTACACACATCACAGGCCCATGAAGCTGGCCCTGACGGCAACACTTTAATTCTCCACAAAGCACCAGGGGAAAATGTGATTCCAGTAAGTAAACGGCAGATGCTCCAAAATCTACTGGTAATTTATAGATATGTACATATAAGTATCTACCAGTATCATCAAAGGATTAAGGAGACTGAATAGCCCTAACTTTTCATTTCATTGGATAAAAAAGCCAAAAAGAAAAGTCCACTAACTGTGAGCACAGGGTTATCACCACCTTATTGTAAGATAATCCGATACATCTTACTCTAAACTTATCCTTCAGTGACACAGATGAAACTCAAAGTCAACCAGAAAATTATTGTTTTCTTCTCTATAACGCAGATGAAAATCAAAATCGACCAGAGAATTAATTATTTTTTCTTCTCAGCGTGGGATCTTACAGACTTAACCCTGAAACCACACTCGCAGAATAAGCTTTTCAATCACATACCGTAATTTACATCAGTTTCTATATGGATTGGGGTGACTTGGGATGGCGGAAGGGCTAGAATCTGTTGGCAAGTTTGAAAAATGCAGGAAATGATAAGATCATTTTTAAGGTTCCCAGGAGGGGAGTATATCTTTATGGAAACTTCTAAAACTTAAAACTATTCCATTTCACCTAAGACCATGATGGTGTTAAGAGAAGCAACCTGCTTTACACAAGGACATATTACCTAATTTTTACAAGCACTGGAGGAAGTTGTCTATCAACTCTATCTCTTAGATTTTATTGCTGGTCTCAGGCAGCAACATCATGTGGTCAAGAGAAAGATGGGGATTCGGGATCTGGCCCTAAAGGCCCTAAACACCAACGTGACTGTATGTTTATGAAACAGAGTAATACTGTTGAACATGGGAAGGGGGATAAGATCTTGGCTAGGAGCACACACTGCTTGAAATCCTGCCTCTACTGTTCACCAGCTGTAGGAACTTGGGTAAGTTACTTTCTCTTTCTGCCTCAGTTTCCTCCTCTGTAAAATGGGTAGAATGAGTACCTGCCTCATGTGGACATGTGTGGACTAAAGGGATAAGGCACATAATACAGTATATTAAATATAGACCATAATATTATACTATAATTATGTAATGTAATAAATATTGTTACAATGATAACCATATTACAATATATAAATGTACCAAAGCAATACGTGGTACACCTTAAATTTACACAATGTTGCATGTCAAATTTATCTAATAAAAAAGAAGACTTAACCTGTCAACTGACCAACTATTATCATTGGAAGTTACCATGGGGAGCATTTATGTGACATATTTCTGAGCTGGAAACTAAGGAGGCATCTAAACACAGGGAACATAATTTTCTAAGCCCAGATATTGGGACATATGATTGACAACTGCAAGTCCCCTCATGGGGACAAGGAAGCAGAAAATTTAAATTCCTGTCTATGTTGGGAAATGCAGGACATGTGGCTGGATAGGACATCAGCACCAGTCTAAAGTTTTTTTTCTTTGAAAAGTTCCTTTCTGAAATAAGGTATATAGTCCTGTGAGTGAAGGCAATGAGACAGAGAAATGAAGAGAGACCTGGTCACTCAGAAGCATTCTTCACACACACACACACACACACACACACACACGACTTGATCTCAAAAATACACTTAGAAATATTTTTGTGGAAAACTCTTAAAATGAAATTAATTCTAAAAGAAGTGAAATACCATATTCTATATACCATTGTACAGATGCAAAAACACTGCTACTTCTGGCATCGGTATAACCTAATTCACTGTGAAAGAGTATTTAAGATTCATCAGATATGCCTTGGATCCCCAAGGAATTCAGTTGCTGATGTCCTAAAGGCTAGTGTTATGTGGATGCCTTATATACAAATAAATCCTAGAAACCACATAAAAGCGACGCTGGTGTTGGGTGTTTGTCTACAATTGATCCCTTCTCTCCTCTATCTCACTCCAGATGCCCTATTTCGGTTTACAAATTATATTCGTGTGTGTTACACGCACACACACGTATACAATAGCATAAGTATCTTGTATATGTGTGTGTAAGTATACACACATATAGTGTAAGTATCTTGTATCTTAAATACGTTCCTAAAGCATGGGCTCACGAAAGACACAGGTTTCCAAAACACCGAGATCAGTTGCTTTAATAAACATATCATGCACTTGATATAGTGGTTGTTTTCTTTTTTAGACTTGATTTATCTGTCACTTTCTTTCCAAATTTGATTTATTGGTCAATTTCTTTTCGAGATTTGATTTATTGGCCAATTTCTCTTCAAGGTTTGATTAAAACGCATTACATAAGTCTTTTCAGATCTACTTCTAAATATCATATATATTTCTAAATATGGATGTTTAAAGTCTTTATCCATAAATGTTCTTGACTGATGCCTGCTTTTTCATTCGTTTTTTTTTTTTTTAAACGCCAGGTAGTCATTTATTCCGTAATCGGAATCAGCATAAACAAACCATAAAGTCCAATTGTGTAATGAATTACGCACATCCCAGATTCACTGAAGAAAGAGGCTTAACCTATAACAAGAATAGCTTGTGTGTGTGTGTGTGGGGGGGTGCACTTGGTTGGTTGGTCTTCAATCTCTGGCTTTATAAATGCATTATAAAACACTTCCACAAGAAAAGCTTCCAGGATGACATCTCCAGTGACCATCAATTAGTCTGTGGCTACATGGATGGCCTTGAAAATGGAGACTCTTGGACCATTCTGGTAAAACATTTTATTTTAATGGACTCACGGTGTTCTGTTTCTTCTCTACTCTTTGGCGCTTCTTTACAGACTTCCAGAGGAGCCAGTGCCTTGATACCCTGCCCACTAGACTCGTGGACTCGTGACAAGATAGCACAGCAGGACCCTGGGATGCTGGCTGACCCAGGGAGGGTGGTCCACACCCCAGAAATCAGGCAGCCATGTGGCAGAGCTGTGTTTGAGAGCCCAAAGCCTCACACCTGCCTCCTGTCCATGGCCCTTAAACTTCTCTGGATAAGAAGATGCTAAGTAACTAGTTACCAGTGTGCACCTCTGGGACTGTGGGATTGGGGCTGATCTGATTCATCTACACCAGCAAATATTATTCTTCAGAAAAGAAAGATCCGCTCCATCTTCCCCACCCACAGTCAAAGAGTCTTAGCCTAGTCTCTTCATCTGTAAAATAAGAAGCATCTTACTTACGGTCGACGGTGCTTATAAGGATTACCTGAGCAAATATATACAAAGTGCTGAGCCCAGGGTTCGCCGATGGTAGCTGCTGTGATCTATTTCAAAGGAAGAGGATGGCTAACAACACAGACCACGGAGAGGGTTCTGGGTGGCATTTCGGAGCAGTTCCGGTATGCCTGAACCACGCTGTGAGGTCGTACTATACACAACACCCCACTGACAGCTGGGTAAACTGAGGCAAGGTCCATTAGCACCAGCGGAGCCAGACTCCACTCCAAGCTGGGGCCCAACCACTTTTTAGGGCAGCCTTCTCTATGACAAGAAAGCCACAAGACAGCATCTGTGAAAGCATGCTGGAGCTCTATGTTACTGAACTATTTTGGGTCATCAGTGTCAAATTTAAGGTGAGGAACTTGTGTCCTTTCAGCAAGGACTGAACTCAATTGATTCTCTACCTGGCCCTTGGCGTGGCCGGCAAATCCCAGCTTCCATTACGCTGGCCACGTCCCCAGTGTGGAAAGCTCCTTTCAGGTTGACACTCCTCTGAAAACAACCCCCTTTGGTTCCATTTTGTCCATCTGAAGCCTGACACCGATGTGGGTCATCTTGCAGCACCTGAAAAAGTGCCACGGCCAAAACCTTGGCAGAAAAGGCAAGAAGGAGTCACCTCCTCTTAGCAGCCCTGAGTTCCACTAACCCAGAAGGTTAAAGACCATCACCCCTCTCTCCCCTGATTCTACAGATGAAATGCCATTTCCACGACGCCACCTTAGAGAGTGATGATTCTGTAAATTAAGGAGGATCCGTAAAAACAACTAGAAGGGAAGCACCCTCCTAGATGGTTCCACTTCAAGAGCATGAGCTCCAAGTAGCTGAGTTCCTAGACACGGGCAATCTGGCCAGCACTGGTGGTGAACGAAGCGAGAGAAGTTCTTTCTACCACTGATGTTCCAGCCCCCTCTCTCCACTCCAGCCACAGTGGCTTTTCCTCCTGCATGTGCTGTTCCCGCAAACCCCGCAACTCCCTGAGGATGGCTGCCGCCCACCACTGTGTCTGCAGAGCCTAGAACCTGCCTGGTGTCTGATACACACGCTGGCTTGACGTATAGGGACCATTAACCAAAATGAACTTGAACGTTATGACCAAAGAGAGGGCATGTAGAGAAAAAGGAAGGAAAAGTGAAGTGACCGTGAAGATCTGCTGGGGGTTACGTAGGAGGACAGAAGGGGGTAACATATTTATTCCCCTGCACAGAGATTAGGGGAAAGGGGAAGGAGGGAGGGAGGGAAGGAAGAGGAGGAGAGGGGGAGGTGGGGAGAGAGAGAAGGGGAAACTCTCCGCTCACGACGCTTTCCAGTTGGGCGCCTGCTCTGCTTTCATCGCTGGGCCAGCTGATTAACTCTTATTTCCAGCTCTCTGACTCTTCCCATCACAAAACCCTGCGAGATCTCACCCTGTGACAGCTCTCCACGTGGCCCTCGAGGATGGACACTCTCTGGGCTACATCAGCAGCTAGCTGAGCCTTATCACAGCCAAAAGTAGACAGCTTAAGTCAGGGGCCACACCCGGCAAATGAGATTACCCTCCTTGCAATGAGGTCGAGCCTGAAACAAAAGCCGCTCTCCCTTCTTTTCCTCACTGTCCTTACCAGGCTCACTGGCTGTGCTCACTGGGTGGAAATCACCCAGGTCAGGGATGGTAGGATTCCGTGCCCTCTAAGCTCTGGCTGGGGGAGGAGTCTCCTTCCGTTATTCTGCTGAAGTTTCAGGCACATGTAAGATTTCTTCGGTATGTAGGTTCCCAGCCAAATTATAAAGGGAGGCATAAGCCAGAGGACCCGGGGGAGTGGCAGTTATGGCTCAAGAAATAACCTCTCGGGACTCCCTGGCGGTCCCGTGGTTAAGAGTCCGTGCTTCTACTGCAGGGGACACAGGTTCAATCCCTGTTCGGGGAACGGCAGGCCACATGGCATAGCACCCCCCCCCAAAAAAAGGAAAAAAAGAAAGAAAGAACCTCTCTAGACTGAAGGTCACCCCCAGAACCACGGCACTGGGGGCACCATGGGCTGTTTCCGCCGTGGCAGGTGCCATGGCACATCAAGAAGACCCCTGCGGCCCCGCAGACAGCAAGGCTGAGCACGCAAACACCTTTGTGCACAGGCGCACTCCAGAACCACACAGCAGGGAGCTATAGAGCGCTTCCAAGGACCTAACCCAGTCCCCTCTCCTGAGGGATCACACCCCCGCTGTTCCAGATGGGTCACCCAAGGAAGGATCCTCAGCCAGGATTCGCTCCCTCCCTCCCCCCTCCCCCCTGCCCTCTGACTACGTGCAGCATCCATGGTCCTCGACTGGGTTTCTCCTCCTCTCCATCGGAAGGCCAGGCAGCAAAGGGCAGCCACTGCATCATTTCTAGTTTTGAAACAGGTTCACGTATGGCCATTCTCTCATTCATGGCTTCTCACCCGCTGCCCTTCTTGCACTGTTTTCATCACAGAAGTGCATGCCCTGTGCTCACTTAGAGAAGCCATGAGGGCACAATCAAGCTTGGGTCCTCCGCCTTTTCATGAGATTCCCAAATTGGCCCTGACAGTTCATTGCAAGTGAGAAGAACATGTACTCTGCTGTCTCTAGGATCTTTTGAAACTGAGGTCACGTCCCTCACTTCCCTGCTTGCGGCTGCATCCCTGTGTTGTAACCCTCTTTCACGGACCACCTAGTGGCCCATAGCGGGAGGCCGCAAACCATGGTCCTGGGACCAGGTCCTCACTGCCTGTTTTTGTTCAGTCAAAGAGCTAAGGATGGTTTTCACATTTTAAATCTGTTTTTAAAAATCCAAAGAATAGTATTTTGTGACACATGAAAATTACGTGAAGGTCAAACTTCAGTGTCTGCAAATGAAATGTATCTATACCATACCCATTCATTTACACATCATCCAGGGATGCTTTCTCACTCCAGAGGCGGAGCTGAGTAGCTGTGACAGAGCCAGCTGAAGATATTAGCTATCTGGCTGTTTGCAGAAAAATTCTGCCAACTCCCGGTCAGGATTGGCCCTTGCTCTACCTAGTTCTGCTTCCTGCTTCAACCCAGCTTTGCTGTTGTCTTTTCTATACACTGGAATTCTAAGGAAGATACATCTTCAAAATGTCTGTAGGATAAAACACACCTTCCTTAGCTTGGTATAAAGACCTGAGACCTTCCTCCTCTGAGATCTACCTGCTCTAAGACCTACCTGGCCTGTCCACATGGCCATACTGCTGTAACCTACTCTCAGGGCAAAGGGGAACGCTGGCTGTCCCGCAAAATGTCCTGCTCCCTTGTGCTCTGAGCCGTTGCACCTGCTGTTCTCTCATCTGAAACGCCCCCCGCCCAACCGCCTGGGGAATTCTTATCCTCCCGTAAGACTATTTCAAGTCTTACCTCTTTCGTAACACGGTGTCAGCTCCCCGGTAGTGTGACGCTCCCTCCGCCTCTCTGGCCCCTCCCTATTCCCTGCTCTGGACGCGATCTCAGCCCTTATCATTTGGCTTCTTAAACCATGGGCTGCACTGCCAAGGAGCCGGCCCTGCCTTCCGCCCTCTTGGAGCCCCGGTCGCTGGACTGTAATTTCCGCGAGGGCATTTTTCTTTTTCCTTGTGGTCATGCTCCACAGTACTTAGCTCCAGGGCTGGGGCGTGCTGGTGCTGGGTAAGCGCTAACTGATGAGAGGGCAGAACCGTGGTTCCAATGCCCTCCAGCCCATATCCACCAGATTCCGTTGTCACGCCAGTTAGATTTGTGGGCAACAGCAGGGAGATGTGAGGGTCCCACACTTCCACAAGGCAGAGCTGAAGGAGCAGGGAGGTCAGGGATGTGGGCAACCTGTGGTCTGAGTTTCCAACCTATCTGCCCTTTGAGCCTCAATTTCTCCACCTGCGAAATGGGTTATTAACATCCCCAACCTGGCAGATCTGGGAGGATTAAATGAAGCAGGAAGACAAAGTGCCTGGCACATAGCAGGTATGCCAGCTGTCACCCTGAACCTCTGCCTTGGCAACAGCTGTGGGTCTCTTTTGAGGGAGGCACCCATTCCCCTCAAGGCACGGTGTCTCAAACTTTCTATAAAGTAAGAAAAACCCACTTTGCCCAGAATGGGCGGATAGCCTCCAAAAGACCCCAGTCCCTCTGAGCCGCTGGCCCAGAGCTAGAGACCACTGAGAGGAGAGGCTGGTATGAGCACACCTGGGGGCTTCTGGAACCTTATGCCACCCCGGTTACGGAAGCCTCCTTCGGGGGGAAGCCCTGGCAGACAGCCTGGAGTCAGCTTGTGCTTAGGAAGCACCTCTGTCAAGGAGATGCCTCTGCACGCCGTCTCTGCAACAGAGGCTGACATTCTGCAGGAGCCCGGGGACCGGCGGGGCTGAAGTGAGCGGGGGGGCCAGCCCTGCACCAGCAACACCGGCGCCTCACAGGAAGCCCAAAGAAGGGCACAGCCCTTAGCGCTCTTTCCCCTGCCTTCTTGAAGGCCTCCCTAACCTGGCACCCAGGACAACTCCACGGTTCCATGGCTGTTTCCCTCGGGGAATAGATCTTTGTTTCTTAGCTCTCACCAATGCTTCATAACAACTAGCAAAACAACAGCAGTAGCTAAAGCACTGTTCAGTGCCCACACGCCGAAACTGTGCAAACGGCAGCACCTGGATTTCCTAAGGTGAAGAGCCCCCTGAGATAGGGACCAGGGTCTCCGGTTTACAGATGAGGAAACTGAGGACCTGAAACAGGTAAAGAGACCAAGTAAAGTATCCCACATCTGTGTACGCTGCTCCCCGAGCCCCCCTTCTCAGCCACTCTGGTCCTCACTCCTTAGGACGATGGAAGCGTTCGCCACTCCGAAGATGCTGAGACACAGGGAAGGGCCGTCTCAAGGGAATTTGAGGGCCGTTGGGAGCTGACAAGGGGCGGCGATCTGATCAGAACTGTAGAGGTCTCAGTAGCATTTCAGTGAGAAAATGTGACAAGATGGAGGGCAGGAAGGCAAGGGTGGATGAGGACGTTTACGAAAGAGCAAGGTCCCGTTCATCTCTCTCAGGGCTGCTCCGGGAGACCCCTGGCATCAGGCTCTCCCACGATGCTCCCTAGAAGGGCAACTTCTGAGCCCAGCCCCAGTTCTAAAGGTTTGTAATTCTCAAGCTAAGTTGCAGAAAACTGACCTCGGGACAAGCTACCGCAAGTGAGACTCTCGTACCCTGAAGCTTACAAAGTGTAAAGGACACATCTTGCGTGCTCCCTGGGCCTCACCTCTCCACCAGTCCATCGCTTTGTATTGCCCCATCCACAACTCTGTTACTGCCCTGTGCCCTTACCTGTGACGCCCCGGGATTGCATTTTCTAGTAAAAAAAAAAAAAAAAATCATGCTTAATGCTTGCCTCAGGCTTTGGTTTTTCAGGAATCTGAGCTAAGTCAAGAACCAATACTCTATAGATTACAGTCTGAGGTCTCTGAAACACATTCGGTGTCTTTCGGTATCTGGGCCCTTCTTATCTCTTGGGTACCCTTACCTCTGGTGGTGAGCTGGTCATTGTCTAACAACCAGCTCTCCAGGGAGGGGGAAAGCCCTGTGTTTGCTGATTTCTGTGGTGTAAATGCTCTCACTGTAGCTGATTTTAAACCACCGATGGGACATCACTAACTGCAGAGCTGGGAGGAGATGTACCTTATCACACCAATATACAGTATTTCTACCCAACAGATACAACAGATAGAAATAACCTCAAGGGCATAAATAGTAAAACACACTACAGTAATCAGGAAGTGATGTTTTTGTTTACTTACTACCTTATTGTAATATAATTACCTAATATAATATGATTTAGTTGTAATATTATATGTAATTTAATTTTAAATAATAGCTCCCAATAAATTGGGTCCCAAAATGTTTGAAAATTTGACAATCAGCTTGTGTAAGGTAGTGCAAGCTTATCATATCAGGTGGTCAGTAACATCCAATGCAGTTTACTACCTCACACGGGCAGTCATGCTACTCCATCTCTGGGGGATATACTCATCTCCCTTTGGGTAGCCAGTAAATTCCTGTACAGCCTTTACCACTTAGCTCAAGCCACTGATCACAGCATATCCTGAGTGCCCACCAGCTTTGCCATGATTTGGTCCAGCATATTGATTTTATGCTTTTTTTTTTTTTTTTTTTGGCTGCGTCAGGTCTTAGCTGTGGCATGAAGGATCTTCAGCTGCGGCGCACGGGCTCTTTGCTGTGGTGCGCGGACTTCTCTCTAGCTGCGGTGTGTGGGTTTTCTCTCTCTAGTTGTTGTGCACAGGCTCCAGACTGCATGGGTTTTGTAGTTTGCTCACACGGGCTCTCTAGTTGAGGCGCGTGGGCTTAGTTGTCCCGCAGCATGTGGGATCTTAGTTCCCCGACCAGGGATCGAACTGGTGTCCCCTGCCTTGCAAGGCATATTCTTTACCACCAGGGAAGTCCCAGCATATCTATTTTAGATAGACAGTTATGTTGGGTTCTGCTTTCTCTGGTCCCTGGCCATTACTGCCTGAACCCACAAGAATAGACCTTCAGAAGGAGATTTTTAAGCTGCAGGATCTCATATGAGGGAATCACAGCCTTAAAGAAGTCGAAGCCTTGGAATATGTTGGTGATGTTTTGTGACCAACTTGACAATAAAATAACAGAAATGATGGGTGAGGGTTGAGCTGGGAGAACAGACACTTAAGCAGCATTGGAAAATTTGTTTCGGTATTCTTCATCCCAAGCACAACTGCCACCTTCACATATGAGCTATGTGATCAAGGCCATTAGATCATCTCTCTGTGCCTCAGTTTACTCATCCAAAAAATGGGGATAATTCATCATACCCACACTAATAGGGTTGCTCTAAGGACTTAATATATGTGAAGAGCTTAGAACGGTGCTTGACAAGCGTCAGCCACATTGGTGATTCTCCATTATGGGTTCTCTGCCGTCTTTGTACACATACAAGCTCTTTTCAGCCAACACCCTAACTGACTTCAGCTAGTGAGATTTTTTTTTTTTTTTAATTCAATTCCATTGCTAGTGCCAGCTATATCGATGCTTGGGCTGCTGGGGAAGAGCTAGGAAAGACTTTTCTGCCAAGGTGATTTCCCAAAGTTTCTGCTTTTGGAGGAGAAAATGAGACAATGGCCAAGATCAGCAGTTTGAGGGTGGAGGAGGAGAAAGCTGGAGCTTCTCTTTGCCAGCGATCTTGTCACAGCATTTTCCAGGCCTCCAAGTGCAGAGGGGTGTGAAAACACCCCTGGCTGTAAGCAAGAAGAAAGCGACCCACCACTACAGTCAGCCCAAATGCAGAGCACAAATGGACTAACAGTATTTTGGCCCCTGGAGCTGGCTGTAGCCTACAATTTGTACCCTGGCAACTGTTTACTAGTTATGTGGCCTTGGGCATGTCAGAGTCTCTGTGACTCAGTTTTCTCATCTGTAAAACAGGGATCATAACAGTGGCCAGTGGAACAGAACAGAGAGCCCAGAAATAAACCCACACACCTATGGTCAATTAATCTTCAACAACAGAGGCAAGGATATGTTGAACACAACAGAGAAAAGACAGTCTCTTCAGCAAGTGGGGTTGGAAAGCTGGACAGCGCATGTAAATCAATGAAGTTAGAACACTCCCTCACACGATACACAGAAACAAACTCGAAATGGTTTAAAGACTTAAATATAAGGCAGGACACCTAGAAAAGAACATAGACAAAACGTTCTCTGATATAAATCATACCAATGTTTTCTTAGGTCAGTCTCCTAAGGCAACAAATAAAAGCAAATATAAACAAATAGAACCTGATCAAACTTGCAAGCTTTTACTCAGCAAAGGAAACGATAAACAAAATGAAAATACAACCTATGGACTGGGGGAAAATATTTGCAAATGATGCAACTAGCAAGGGTTTAATTTACCCTTAATATACAAACCCAAAATACAGAAACAACTCACACAACTCGATAACAAAAAAAACAAACAACCCAATCAAGAAATGGGAGAAAGACCTAAACAGACATTTCTCCAAAGATGACATAGTAATGGCCAATAGGCACACAAAAAGATGCTCAACATTGTTAATTACCAGAGAAATGCAAATCAAAACTACAATGAGGTATCACCTCACACTGGTCAGAACGGTCATCATTAAAAAGTCTGTAAATGACAAATGCTAGAGAGGGTGTGGAGAAAAGGGAACCCTCTTGCACTGTTGGTGGGAACGTAAACTGGTGCAGCCACTATGGAGAACAGTATGGAGGTTCCTTAAAAAACTAAAGGTAGAGTTACTGTATGATCCAGCAATCCCACTGCTGGGCATATATCTGGAGAAAACCATGGTTCTAAAGGATACATGCACCCCAATGTTCATAGCAGCACTGTTTACAATAGCCAAGACATGGAAGCAACCTAAATGTCCATCAACAGACAAATGGATAGAAAAGACGTGATACAAATATACAATGGAATGTTACTCAGCCATAGAAAAGAGTGAAATAATGCCATTTGCAGCAATATGATGGACTTAGGGATTATCGTAATCAGTGAAGTCAGTCAGACAAAGAAAGACAAATACATGATATCGCTTACATATGGAATCTAAAATACGATACAAATGAACTTACTTACACAACAGAAACAGACTTACAGTCATCTAAGACAAACTTACGGTTACCAAAGGGTAAAGGGGGCAGGAGGGATAAATTGGGAATTGGGGATTGACAGATACACACTACTATATATAAAATAAACAACAAGGTCCTACTGCATAGCTCAGGGAACTATATTCAGTATCCTGTAATAAACTATAACGGAAAAGAAAAAATAACAGTGGCCAACTTTCAGAGTGTTGTAAAGATTAAGTGTGATGATCACTGTTATGCCTGAACAGGGTCATCCTTCAGCAATGCTAGTTATTCTCACAAAAACAGGGGTCATTTGTAATTTCTTCTTTCTTCAACTAATGCATATGAAGTGCCTGGCGTATGCGGAGTACTCTGTGACGGGTGAGGATACAGGAGAAACACGGATTCATCCCAGCCAGCTGAGCTGCACATCGGAAGGAGACTGCAGGTGGGCAGGGGCCATAAATCTAAAACTCGAAACCTTAGGCAATCAGAGAAGGCTTCCTGGGGGGAGTGACCTTTAAGCCAAGGTGCTTCAGGGTAGTGAACGTTCCAGGTTGATGGGAGCAGCTCAGGTGAAGCTCAATGGCTTCTCTCGGCCACTTGCACAGATGGGAATGTGAAATTCTGTCCTAGAACCTGACCACTGCATGGGGCAGACCAGACACAGACCATCCAAGGCAACATACCTTACAGTCGGAACCCTTTGGTCTCCGCTTGTTTGGGTTTGCGGGAGCCCTTACAGTAGCACAACAGTGTCGTAAAAAGCCGGAAAGCAAAGTGGTAAAGGGAAGGTGTCCATTTATGCTTGAGTTAGATGGTGAAGGAAGGAAGGAAGGAAGGAAAGAAGGAAGGAAGGGAGGGAGGGAGGGAGGGAGGGAGGGAGGGAGGGCGGGGCGGAGGTTGGTTGGTTGAAGCAGCCCATCGCAAGGAAATGCCATGGTTTAAAGTCATGTACCCTTCTCTCTGGTGAACCACTTTGATCAGCTTTGTCATTTCAAACGGTTCAGTGCTTTCTATCTCGTTAACATTAAAAGGCATTATTGGAGCTGACTTTATATCATCATTTATTTTCTCACTTAAGAGCAAAGGGAAGGCTGGGGTCAAACTTTTGGGGATCAGCTCCATTATATTGTACAAAAAAAGCAGAGCACGGGGGTAGCTGAGCCCCCTGAAGAAGCACAGAATGGGGGAGTTTTCACTGAAAGTTGGAAAACAGTTCCAGGCTTGGAATTTAACTGCTTGGATGCACCATCGAGCCAAACCGATATCCCTTGTCTTCCTGAATCTTACTATCTAACTGCGGTTCCATTCACGAGTCCAGTGGCTTTCCCCGGGGAGAGCAAAACAAACCACCCATCTCCCCTTTTAACCTGGTTCTCATGTTTGTAATGGGGGCTTCCAATCCTTAGGAAGCTTTTAAACTCTAAGAGATGATGACAGGGTAACCTTCATGCTTCCTTTCTCTGAAGTCAGGAAATCATTCAGAGAATTTGTTGATTCTTGGCTGGACACATGCACTTCTCTGCTGAACCAACAGAAACACCACAAAAACCCCTACCCAGGGTGTGTCTTAGTGATCTCTCCTGGTCGCTGTGTGCTTGTTTGGGGGTTGTCGACTTTGATCTGATTGCCGTTTCTGAAACCACAGTACAACTCGTCAAACACAAGCATCGTGCCTGAGGACACTGGCCGTGGTTTGAGCGGGCTTAGCTATTAACCAAGCTTGCACCGCCAAGAAGAGAGCCCGAGGAGGCGCCTTGCTTCCGGCTACTGATGGTTTGTGCACGAACGTAGCACTCTCATTAGAATGACCCACTGTTAAAAGCAGATGGGAGTTTGGTTTACCACTTGAATCGCCCCGACCATCTACAGAGCAACACCCAAAGGTTCCAGTCATCCTTTCTCTTCAACAATGTGCATCTCTATGCAAATTCTAAACCCTTGACAGCTGGCAAAAATCAGACAGTGTCTTTCATGGGGGAAGCCTGCCAGTGGCCGATTCAAAAGCCACAGCCTTCACCCTGAGCTGGACATACCCCTTACCTGTTGCCCTCCCTGGCTTCCATTCAACAGTAAAAACGAGAAACAACTACCAGGTGATTGAAAGAGCTTGAGACTTCCACTGTTTTATTGACTTGTCACTGCAGATAAATTGACTATAATTTACTTCGAGAGTAAATTACTAGATGTTCATAAAAAAGAAAACTGTTGTACATTACCGTCCCTAATTAAGATGTTAAACATGATTCCATTTTTAAATTGGAGGAGCCAGCGGAAATGAAAAATGCTGATGAGCTGTATTTCACTCTGTTGTTTTCCTTCCTCTCGATCACATCAGTTCATGGTTTGGATATCTGATGGGCACATGTGGTAAGGAAAGCAGAACATGGGTCTTTGAAAGTTCTAACTAACATATGATTGTTTTGGTTTGGCTTATTTTGTTTCGTTTTATTTTCTGTTTCTCCCTTCTGTCTCTGTCACTAACACTATTCTTCAAAGGAATTCTGTAAGTCACATATTGCTTTGGAGATCCAGTTGGTTAAATCAGAGAAATCAAAAGAATTGGAGATGAGGGCTAGAGCAGGGAAACCTATGCAATCCTCCATCTGGGCGTTGCAAATTAAGTGGAACCAACCTATTGTTGAAAATTTAAAAAAAAACAAAACAAAAACATACGCTGTGTAGCTAAGCATAAAAAGTATCCTGAACTATGGTGTCTGTTTTTCTCCAAACCTATGGGATTGTGGGAGATGTCTTGGGAAGAGGGACAGAAAATGTTCTCCAAAGCCAAAGCGAGTTACAACAATTATCCACACCATTCAGAACGGAACCGGATGGACTGAGAAAAGAGGAAGAGATGTGTCCGGTGCTTGACAAGAGTGGCCCCCAAAGCTAGGAATCCCGGGGATAACTACCTGCCTTCATTAATTCAGTGTATTTGTTGAGAGCCTGCGTTGTGCTGGGCAGCACGCGAGGTACATAGGAGCCAAGAATGGACACAACACGACAGGCACCATTGGTCCCAAGCTCACAACCACTCGCTGGTCAACTTTCAGCGCCTCCTTGTCCTCAGCCTTCCATGTTCCCACTTCTCCCTGCAAAACACGTCCCCTTTCCGTTTTTACCCCCCTCACTTCTCGAGGCATACATAATCCTTCTCATCCTCAAATCCTCAAGGTCAATCTCACGTCTCCTAATATCCAGACCAGGTCTCATCACAGCACTCTTTTCTCAGACTTTAAGACACTGAGCACAATGACGGTGAATTACTTCCATAAAGCCAAGCGATGCCCAGCACTGTTCACAAGAGCCAAGACATGGAAACAACCTAAATGTCCACTGACAGATGAACGGATAAAGAAGATGCGGTACATATACACAGTGGAATACTACTCAGCCATAAAAAGAACCAAATAATGCCATTTGCAGCAACGTGGATGGACCTAGAGATAAACATACTAAGTGAAAAAGAGAAAGACAAATACCATATTCTATCACTTATATGTGGAAGCTAAAATATGCCACAGATGATCCTATATATGAAACATAAACCGAATCACAGACATAGAGGACAGGCTGGTGGTTGCCAAGGCGGGGAGGGTGTTGGGGGAGGGATGGAGTGAGGGGTTGGGGTGAGCAGATGTGAGCTTTTATATACAGAATGGATGAACAACAAGGTCCTCCTCCACAGCACAGGGAGCTACACTCAGTATCCTATGATAAAACGTAAGGGAAAAGAAAGTGAAAAAAGTGTATATACGTGTGTAACTGAGTCACTTTGCTGGACAGCAGAGATTCGCACAACATTGTAAATCAGCTATGTGTCAATTTAAAAATACTGATAAATAGCAAATAAATCAATAGACACTGATTTCTGGCTTCACAAGAAAAAAATAAAGCCAAGGTATGCCAAGGGATTGGGAAGCTGAAGATGGGCAGGGACAAGGTTTGCTTTGTGCCCACCTATGATGTTCCAGCACCCCACTACCTCACACAATAGTTTCTTAATAGGTGATGTGTCAGGTGAATGAATAAATGAATGGAAAGAATGACTAAGTGAATGGATTTCCTCATCACGTTCCAGGATCTAGTAGTCAGAGACACAGTTCTTAGCCCTTAGAAAAATCCATTTTCAAAGCATAAAGGTCCATTGTCTAACCAAAGCACACATCATTCATGTATATTATCTACACCCTGGGAGCCAACTAACAGTACAGGACACTTCTCAGCCTCGTCCCTAAGCACAGACCTAAAAACGCAGATTTCCCAACATGTGCAGAGTTTCAAGGTCTCTCCAACCCCCATTTGTAAGCCTCTCTGCTTGGGAGAAGGTCCCACACTACCTAGCTGCTATCTGGAGTTCTAACCCAGGACTTACTCCTTAAAAGAACAAGTTCAAGAGGGAAAGAAAACATCATCCCACTGAGGACTGGCTCTGGCTCGGAGACCTCCCCATCCTTGTCCTTCTGGATCCAGCCCCTCTCCTGGTCCAGGAAACAGAGTAGATGCCTCCCTCCATTTTCAGAACACCCCACCCCAAAACAAAACAAACAAAAAACCCAAACCAAAAAACTCTTCAGGGTCCTCTTTTAAATTCACACGTATCTACCTGTCAAGAAGTTCTTCATTTGTCCCTTCTCCTGTCCATTCATCCATTCAGCAAATATTTATTAAGTACGTATTACACGCAGGTGCCATGCTAGGTGTCTATACTACACAAGCACCTGGAGCTTACACTCTGGTGGATCTAACACACAGGGTGAAGGCCATGTCTGTAAGGGCACCGGACTTTCCAGGTACCAGACAAAGCTAAATCTCACACTGGCAGCTGGTGGTTTTTCAACCCAGTAACTGAGATAACTCCCAAACTCTAGAGCTCGGGATACCATCCAATGATGTAGCCACTGGCTCTGTGTCGCTACTGAGCACTTGAAAAGTGGCTGGTGTGGCTGACGAACTGAATTTTTAGTTGTCTCTGCTTTTAACCGCTTTACTTTTAAATTTATCAACTAAAGCAATGTACATTTTCTTTTCCCCGTGAAGCACACCTTGATTGTTTGGGTCACTCTGTTTCACAGTAAACACTGAACATTTGGCAACCACACTGAGATACACATCAAATTTCAGAGACTTTGCACACACGAAATGATTGTAGAATACCTCATCAATACATTTTTATATTGATCATGTGTTGCCATCATGCTATTTTGAGGGACTGGGTTTTAACTAATATTAGAATTCACTTCACTGTTTCTTTTTATTTTCTGAAATGTGGTTGCTAGAAAAGTGAAAATCTTAAATGTGGCTTGTTTTATTTCTATGGGACAGCAGTGGTCTGGGTGTCTTAATTAAAAAAAAAAAAAAGCTAGCAGAACAAACACAACACGTAAAATGGGTTTGACAGCCTGGATGATCTCAGGGGCTGTCATATCTGATTTCATATCTCATCCTGATTCAGGGGGTCACCTCTGGCACTTCTGGTTGGGAAAGAGGAAACTTTTTGCTCCCTGTAAAGTTTTTCACTTTCAAAACTTGTCATGCAGGGCTTCCCTGGTGGCGCAGTGGTTGAGAGTCCGCCTGCCAATGCAGGGGACGTGGGTTCGTGCCCCGGTCTGGGAGGATCCCACATGCCGCGGAGCGGCTGTGCCTGTGAGCCATGGCCGCTGAGCCTGCGTGTCCGGAGCCTGTGCTCCGCAAAGGGAGAGGCCACAGCAGTGAGAGGCCCGCGTACCGCAAAAAAAAAACAAAACAAAAACAAACTTGTTATGCAGACTCCCCAGAGCACAATCACTTGTGATTGTTTTGGGATGCTGGGAAAGGCAGCTTCAAACTGTTAGCTTGGGTTTGAAGCGTCTTCTTAATCTAGTTCACAATTCCATGTATTTCGAAGTCAGAACGGTGAACCTTCCAGCGGGATGCATCTCAAGTGTAGCAAGCCCTGCTTTCAGCAGGTCCCCATCCCCATGGCCACGGCCACCTCCTCTGGCCTCCTGGGACTTCCCACTAAGAGGCTGTCACTGCATAATTACACGTACAGTCCTGCTGGGCAGCCTCTCTCTTCTCCACCTTTGCAATTTTTTAATTTTGTTGGAGAGAAAGTGGAAGGAGTCTTCCTCAGTCCTCGGAAGCATGCCAACCTTGCTGGAACACCTTCTTGCATCTGTTACCTGGAAATTTCGTATTCTGGTCGCAGTGGGGGAGGCAGGAGGAATTTGGGGGAGGAAAGTGAGGAATCAGTCCACAGCTGAATAAGGGCCATGGTGTCACAGTGGAGCCCTACGAACCCGTCATGCTGGCGCATTTGAAAATAATACATCTGTGAGTCTGATAACTTCTCTGCTGGAGTGAGATTTCAACTGGTCAGCGTTCTAAGGAACTGGGGGGACTGGGCGGGGCCTGGAGGGCCTAGGCTGGTCAGGAAAGATGTACAGATGAGAAGTCGGGCGCCACGCTGCTGCCCGGCCCAGCAAGTGGAATCTCCTTTGATGAGGGGCTGATGGCTTCAGGGGGAAGACATCGTGGAAACTTCTCGCCAACCAGACACGTGTGGAGGGCTGATGCTAGCCTGGCACCTTGCTGCGTCCCAGCCACCTAAGTCTCTGACCATGCCACAGCCTGCATCCCCTCATCCCTATTTTCCATGGGAGGGGACCAAGGTCAAAGTGTGACGTGCACGGTGTCCCCCTGTAGAGTTAAGGGCGCTGAGAAACTACCCATTCCTGACTTATCCCCACAAGTCCTGGGCCTGGGAATCTCACGAGGAGAGAGAAGGCCTTCGGTACCTGTGGTTTGATTTTCAGACTCTCTTTGGCTATCGGTCCCTTTGAGGCTCTGATGAATGCAGGGACTCTCTTTCCAGAAAAAGGGACTTGGATGGAATTTTGAATCCCGGGTCTAGGGGACTTTATAAGGTCCTTGAAGGTACGTCTTGGGCTGTCTGGGGATGGATAAACTGCATATAAAGAAAGGCTACCTACTATCAAAATGCAAATATTATCTAGAAAGGGGGGACTCATTTGATCTGATTTTTTTTTTTTTTTTTTGCGGTACGTGGGCCTCTCACTGCTGCGGCCTCTCCCGCTGCAGAGCACAGGCCGCGGACGCGCAGGCTCAGCGGCCATGACTCACGGGCCCAGCCGCTCCGCGGCATGTGGGATCCTTCCGGACCGGGGCACGAACCCACGTCCCCTGCATCGGCAGGCGGACTCTCAACCACTGCACCACCAGGGAAGCCCTAATCTGATTTTTGATTACTACTTTATTATGTAAAGTAATATATGTAATATATATTGAAATATATATTACATATATGTGTAATATATATATAAATATATATTACAAATACATATACACATATATTGTATATATGTAAAACATATAATGAAAAAAATATGTATGAATATAAATATACAATGAAATAACTATATGTATATATTTTTTTCATTATCTATGTATTTTACATATATACATTTCATAATACAGCAATAATCTTATATAAAAATATATATAACATATATATTCTGTTTGATCAGTGGCAGCTGAGAAATGAACCTATATAAATCACTGGCTTTTCATTTTGTTTGTTTTTTCTTTTTAAAATAAATGAATAAATAAATAAAAGGCAATGGCCAATGACATCACCAACCTGGTTTCGTTTGTTTCTTTCCTGTCCTGGCACAGGTCAAACTGGCTGGGGGTTACGTGAGGTCAGATCCTCAGAAGGCAAAGCATGGCTTCACTCCCTGCAGGTGCTATGGGCCAACCAACCTCCCAAGAGCCCTCAGCGATGGGGTGGTGGTGAAGTGCCCCCATTGGATGGATGAGGAACCAGATTTGCTAGGGGTCACTCAGCTACTTAGGGACAAGGCAGAGCCGGAGGAGGGCCTGTCTGTCTGCATCGGCAGCGCTCTCAGCCGCCGTGCTCTCCTGCCCTCCAGGAGATCTCCCTGGGAACCAGCAACCTCACTCCCACGTGCTCAGTCAGATGACGCTCAGAACGTGGCCACCCAGCCGGAGATGAGAGAAATTCAGAGAGAGCACCGTTTTACATTGATGATAAAATCTCGTGGGTCTGGGACGGGGTCTTCGTGGGTGTCACGTCCCTCCTTACCGCTACCTCCAAGAAGAGACTGATACTCAGCACTTCCAATAAAGAAATCCCCTCTACAGGCTAACAGGCCTTCCCATGTCCAGGTAGGTGTCAGCAAAGTGCCTTCCCATCCACAGAAATGGGATCTTCTAGCTGGCGGCCAGTATCTCTTTGAGCCTCCCACTTATTTCTCTAAGGCTCTAAAAGCTGAATTTTCTCCTGCGTCGGAGAGCTGGAAGTTCAGCTTAATGTACAAACCTTTATTTTCCAAAGAGGCAGGTTGGCCGTCCTGTATCGACAGACTCTGGAGCTTAGACTTATTACAGAATGGTAATCAGGCAAAAGAATAAATACGCTGCATCTTTAATTCATTAATCACCTCGGAAAGCAAAATGAGCTACAGTAAAGAAGACAATATGTTTTTCAATGCTGGGGGTGGGGCGATGAGGGAGTCAGTTTCTCAATAAAATCCAGCTACTAAAATCCATTTTGCGTGAAGATTAGAGAAAGGACAGTTTAGCTCTGAGGCTGGGGGCAGGAGGCCCTCTGCAAAGGAGGCTTGGCAGGCCCAGGTGTCTGTGGATGGCCCCTGGTGGACCCTGGTGTCTTCTGGGTTCCTGTTGTAACTTACATCGTGAGCCAAAGGCTGGTCAAGAAACCAGGCGTGGGAGTCAAGCAGACCTCGGTTCAAATTCATACTCCATCTGGAAGATGGGGAGGGGGGGAGGGGCACCCTAAATCACTTACTGCCTTGAGAGACTGGTCTACCTATGGGATGTGGGTCCCGGAGGTGTTTTGTTTTCCAAACATTTCACGTCACCAAATTCTCATTAAAGGAGATCTGTACCAAGGCTGGGAAACAGTTTCTGGAACCAAAATGAAACATCAGTTTTTCTGATCAGCCGCACAGAGCTGGGCACTTTGGAAGCGCCATCTGGCTTGAGAGTCTTCGGTCTGGCCTGGGATGTTAGGAGGTTGCCCTGTTCCCGCTGTTGCTCCTGAGTCCTGACAACCTGGAAACTAGCTGACTTCTCACCTATCTAACAGGACCTACAAAGTGAGAAGGAGTCAGTCAGCATCTTAGACTCTTCAAGGGAGAGAATCATGGTCCGGGTCAAGATATAACGGGAAGTCATAATAATGGATCATGTTTATTGACTGCTTCTAGGGACTTTGCATAGAGTATCTCTAATCTTCACGTCTACCCTTCAGGGGTTTGGACCTATTACTGTGCCCATTTTACAGATGAGAAAACAGGTCCATGGAGGTCAGGTCCTTCCACCAAGTGTACATCACCAAGTGACTCAGCTGGGAGGATAACAACCACCACCACGTACAACTGCCTACTGTGCTTTACCTGTAGGACGTCATTTATTCTCACCAACAACCTAGAATAACAAGCATGACCATTCCTGTTTCATTTATGAAGTCCAAAGAAGCTCAGAGATTTTAAACCAGGGTTTTCCTGTGTCAGAACGAATGACATTTGGACCTGAATAAGGCTTTATTGTGGGAGCTGTCCTGTGCTCTGCAAGGTGCTTTGCAGCATCCCTGCCCTCCACCCACCAGATGCCGGTAGCATCCAGTCCCCTAAGTGGTGACAACCAAAAATGTTGCCAAATGTCCCCTGTGGAGCAAAATCATCCCTGCTTTAAACAAACAATGAGGTCATGCAGGTGGGACTGCAGAGGTGGAAATGGCACCCCAGTCTACCTGAATCCCCCATTAATCGTTTTCCAAATGCTGTTTCAGTTACCTTACGGCAGAGGTTCTCAAATGTGGCCCCATTACAGCATCATCTGGGAACTTGTTAGAAATGGACACTCTGAGGCCCCGTCCCCAGAATGCCTGAATCAGAAATTCGAGGGATGGGGTCTACTAGCGATCAGAGTTTTAACAAGTCCTTCAGGTAATCTGGTGCTCGCTGAAGTTTGAGACCCAGTACCTTACAGCAGTGTGTCTTAGCCTTGGCTGTGCGCTACAATCACCTGGGGCTCTTTGCAAACAACACTGATGCCCGGGTACCACCTCAGGATTCCGATTTAACTGATCTGAGTTGGGAAGTATTCCAGACGATTCTCATGGGGAGCTGAGGTTGAGAACCACCAACCTCGAGGGAGCTGCCCCTGGTTCTCAGGGAGGCATGGGTCGAAGTCCAAGCACTAAAATTAAAAACAGTTGAGGTTGGTCCCCTGACCCATCCGCCCGAATCTTGGACGGAAGTGGCAAGAACCGGGTAGCGATTCCCCACTCTCAGCCTCAAGCCACAGCCCCACACGGCCCAGCTCCTGTCACTGACCCTCTTTTTGGATCCCTCTTTCATCGATTTACCTAAATCTCAAAACGTTTTGGAAGGCATTTAGTTGGACTCCGCACCAGCTCAAGAGGTGAAGGAGGCCACGAAAATTGGCAGGTGAATGCTTTGCATTAAGTCAGGCATATCTACAAGGTAACAGAATCACTGCTGCAGGAGGGAATGGAATTCAACTTCTCCTTTAACAGTACCTAAGCATCCTCCAAGGTCCCAATCCCTTCCTCCAGCCATTGCCTTTAGTTCTACTATTCACCTACCCCTCCTCCGCCCTGGGCAAGCCCATCTCCTCACCATCCTTTGCAAAGTCCAAAGTCACTCCCTTATTAACCTGGCCGTGTCCTCTCCCATCCTGTTCCCCAGAGCCTGGAACATCTGACCACTTTTTCCTAGATGCCCATAACTCTCCATCCTTTAAGATCTTTCTTTGATGCCTCCAGTCTACAATAATCACCCCTTCTCTGCTTCTTTTGTGCTACCATCAGAGCAGCAATGTCCGTGATGCATTTGATAGAGTCCATCCTGCTCTGTTCCATTTCCATTTTTTTTTTTTTTTCCATCTGGGCATCTCATGCAGCGGTGTGCTGCTAAATGTTTAACAACTGGTTCTTTGGCAGAGGATGGAGGCCAGAGAAAGGGGCTCGATTTTATTAGCACTTGCATTCCGTGCTGCAAATATTCCCACCACAGCCGATTTCATGCTACCGCGACGTGAAATCACTGAACGTGGAATTGAAAGAGACGCATACAGCTGGCTCTCGGGAGCCCGCAGGAGTGGGCGCTGCTAGCTCACCAACGACAGTCAATCTAGCAAACATCTACTGGAAGTATGCTCTGTTCGATCCCCTGTGCTAAATGCTGAGTGAAAGGAATGAAAGACATGGGTCCTGGATCAGAGTCCAGAGCGGTATAAGGGAAAAAAGGGTCTTGCAGAGGGACCCATCACAGGCAGAGAAAGTGGTAAAAGGAAAATAAAAAGGAGGAAGCAGTCAACTTTGACCAACTAGACTCTGAGGTTGCTTTGAATCCTGGGGAGAAGGATCCTGAACATTTCTGAGGCAAAGGAGACACAGTTATCACTGGTCACTTCTGCTGCCGCCTGAGTGGGGACCACAGCCTGCTGGCATCCCACTTAGCAGACGCTGCCCTGACTGGTTCATTTAACCCGTGGGAAAATTCCAGGAGGCTGGTTCTATCATGCCCACCTAGAAGGGAAGAGACTTTCCCAAAGTCACAAAGCTGGAAAGGTCTGGCACTGAGGTCTGTAACACCCTGAGCAATCTCTCAGGGTCTCCAGTGAGGGAAAGCGGTCCTTTGTTACATCAAAGCCTGCTGAGCTGGCATTCCCTTAGAGAAGGACTCCCCAAAGGTATTCAAAGTGGGCTGCAGACATCCTGGAGCCCTAGGGGGTAGAGAGAGAAGGGCCCAGAACTTGGAGGGTCATCTCTACCCCCATAAGCGTCTCATTTCTCTTTTACCCAGTGATCTCACATAACCTGTCATTTTACAAATAAATGCTTCCTCTGCTGAAACGAAACAAAATGAGTCTGAAAAACGTCTGGTTTGTGCCAAATCCTGAAATGTATGTAGGTGGTGGCTGAAGCCTGGGGTCCTTCTAGTGGGCATCCCCACACCCCATATTTTTTTCTAATTTATTACAGTGCTAGCATACTACAGGAATAAAATAACTTTGGAGAAATTTTCAGAAAATGCACCCAAGGCCAAGTACCTTCCCTGCAAAAGGAGCACTCTAAAGGCAAAATTTTAAGCACACCAGTAACCCCTGCCCCTAGACCGGTGGGTTGAAATCTCCCTATTCTGTCCTTTCCTGGGTTCCTGCAGGACGCGTCTGCAGGATTTCCTGGCTCAGCATAGGAAACCTGCCTTGACATCCAGTCAAATCCAGGTTCACCTTGGAAACGCTTGCCCCCTTGTTGGAAACGCTTTTCAACCACATTAGACAAAATCTGTTTTACACAATTTCTCTGCAGGCATCTTGGCCCCTGCGACAAGTTCAAAGAACGAGGGCTGCAAAATCTACCCCTTTACTCACCACCTGGTACCCAACTCACTCTTCATTTTTCTCTTCCTAAGAGAAGACTGCAACGGCATTGCTGTATTTTAACATATAACTCCCAAATTAAAAACTGAAAGAAGAAACACATTTTTCTGTCAGTGGCTTAAGGGGATTGCACCTCTAAGCTGCTGCTAAAACTCCCTTCCACTTTTTCACATTTGTAGCATTTTGGAGCAATTTGCTGGAGTCAAAGAAAGCAGTGAAATGTCCACAACCGACTTCAAAGGCTCCAAATCCTGTATCAGTGGAGGGGAGCCTGGGAGCCACACCAGAGGGGACCTTTTTCAAAGAGGCGTGTGTAGGAACTTACCAGGCATTTCTGCCCTGCATCTGCGATTGATGTTAATGACGGACACGTGACCAAATCCCCACATAGTTCTTTGAAAAATGCCCCTCCCTCTCTTCTTGCTCACACTTTTGGCTGGGACAATGCAGATGACACAGAAAAGGGTTAGAATAGAGGGACCGCTGCCAGGGCTCCGGGAACAGGGCTCCGCGGACTCATTACTACACAGGTGTCTTTTATCTGGTGGGGAGCGTGGAGTAAGATGGATTACTCAAGAGAAAGGGTCACACCTGAATGGTTTTACATTTGTCAAAATGAGTGCTGGGCACAAGTGGCTCCAGAGAAAGGAAACATGCCAACCCTCAGGGCACCAGCCACACTACTTCATTCCTCTCTCTCCTTTTGTCTTCCGTTTCCATACCCTCTTTGGCCTGGCCTTGCAATTTCTTCTCCATCGGAACCCTGTTTACCCGTCTCGGTCCATGCCCAGGACAATCCTTCCTCCCCAGCTCACATACAGAAACACACAGTTTATTCCAGCTATGCCCGCACTGCTGTGTTGAATTAAGATCCCCAAGCACAAAATGTGTAGAAGAGGGTATTTGGTCTGTGAATGTTCTGTGCTATTAGATATTACAAAAATTAGCCCCCTAAGATGTTGTCCAATGTACAGGCTCACAATAGTGTATGAGACTGCCCATGGCCCCAGATTCCAGCCCAAAGGGATTATTATTATTATTTGGTTAGGAGTGAGATGAACATAGTTTCAGAAGATTATTGGTCATCTGTATTTATTTTTTTCTAAAAGCGGCCCATTTTCCTATCAGGTTGTTTACTTTCTTTCTTATGAATTTAAAGGAACTCTTCATATTAAGGAAATTGGGTCTTTGACCATCTTGCGGGTTGCGATTTTCCCGACTTGGTTGTTTGTCTTTTGATTTTGTTCATGGCATTTTTCCTATGCGTAGGTTTTAAATGCTTATGTAGTCAGATTTATCAATCCGTTGCTGTACAGCATCTGGGTTTTGCGTCAGGCCAAGGAAGATCTTCCCTATCCTAAGTTTAAAAAAAATAAAACTAGTTTCTTTTTGCTACTTTCGTAGCTTTTGCCTTCACATAGGAAGTTCACAAAACAGCCACCCTCCTCCTTTTCACAAACCCCACAGCTTTGGGGAAGCGTTTATCAAATAGGACCAGCATGTACTGTTTGCAATTGTCTGTCTGCATCAATAATAAATCTCTAGAGCAAGAACTGTGCCCTATTTGTTCCTGAATCCTTCAGCACCAAATCCATATTCTAGTGTATAGCAGGTGCAAAACAAGTGTTCGTTGAATTAAATCTTAAAATAAAGCATAACAACTTTGAGGCCCAACCAGCCACCGCAAAAGCGTCTATTTTCCAATAGCTCTCCAAAAGAGGACGTTAAGAAATAGGTCTGGTGTAGACCATATTTAACAAGCTGTCCAGGAAAGGAAGCTCAGCCCACAAAAGTGTCAAGGAAATGTCGGGACGTGGGTTTGTGGAAAAGCTGCGCGAGGTTTAAGAGAGCACCCTCTCATTGTGACAGACCGCAAAGATGTCATCTTCATCATTTAAGGAATTCTTACCAGGCTCTTGTTCCCTGTTTGTTTGTTTGAGCACCTGATTCAGGTACACTCTGCCACTTTCCCAGGAGGATCTGAGACAAAGATGCCCCGTGCTGCTCCCTGGGAGAGGGCTGTGCTGGGTACAAAAATAAATGAGGCACGTACTCCAGGCTCACAGAGTTTAGAGCCTAAGAGAAGACGAGAAACTTAAGAGGTAATTGTCTTACAAGGTAAAGAGTGCCTCCAGAGCGGGCCCATTTCTGTGTGGTTTAACGTTATGCTTGAGTGGAGAATCAGTGTGCCGGACAGTGCGTGATCACACATCTTGGTTAACTCTAACCAGAGGCATTTTCCTTGGTCCCGTTTCTACCACCACCCCGATCACCCATTGACTAAGTGCCTGCTGGTTATGATGACCAGTAATACAAATATCTCACTGGTAACTGCAAAAGTATGTGCAAACAGCTTGCACGATGTCTCTCTTTGTAACTTGACGACCAAATACGTTCTTTTCTTTTCCACGCAGAGTTTTTTAAAACACCATCCCATGTTTAAAATCAGCCATTCTGCCGGCTCAAAATGCTTAGCATCTCTCTTGGTTCACGTGCTGAATCCCTGACAAACTGGTCCCTTAGCTGATTGTGTAGACTCATAGAAGGCCTCTGATTCGAGCTCAACTGATCCATTTCCCAAAACACAAGAATCAAGCCCAGCAGGGTAATCCAGGGAATGTGGCCTGCCCAGGTCACAAGGCTGTCTAGTGGTCAAGGCAGGTGTAAAAAATGGGGCTTCTGGGCATCAACTCAGATTCTCTTTCCCTGTGTGCCTTATCTGAATGCCTGAGCCCTCCTTATAAAAAACAGAGTTGATGTTAATAGAGCACTAGGAAGGCCTGAGGAAGCAGGAAAAACACAAAGCAATTGTTCATCCCTTTTAATTTTAAACTGGACCTGAAAAATGCTGACTTGTAAGACAATACAATAAAATATGGGAAATTCACCAGCAGCTTCTTCACTTTCTGGGTTTCCACAGCTGTGTCTCTGGACACTTCTACTAGGAGTTCTCAATCATGGTTGTGCATTAGAATCACTGGGAATTAATTAAAAAAAAAATACTGATGCCTGAGCCCCACCAGCCTGTGGAGGTTCTGCTTTAATTGGTCTGGTGCAAGGCATCAACATTTTTAAAAGCCCCATGGGTGCATCCAAGGTTGATGATCCAGTCTCTGGGTTCAGAGACCTGTTCATGGCCTAATTCTATTCATTCCTATCTTCTTAAGTGGTGTACGTGACTCTTGGGTACCAGTTTCCCTCCCCCACGTTGGGAAACGCTCATCTCCCCCATGTCCCAGTCCCTGCAGAACTCCATTCTCAGAAAATGTGATTAGGCAGCAGCTGGCCATAAAGACCCACCCCTAGCCAGTGCTGACTGGACAAAAGATATACCTCACCAAGGTGAACCTATCAGCTATCTCCTCCGAACAGGACAGCAGAGCTGCTAACCAACCTCTGCTGGGGATGTGTAGGGGTGAGGGTGGGAATCAGGGGTACTTCAAAGCAAGAAGGCCTGCCTGCTTCCTGTAGGGAGAATGAAGCAGATGTGCAGACAGAGAAAAGGGAGGGAAGAGGGACAGAGAGAATGAGCCCCCATCGCCAACACTGCCCACCTTCCATCTTGCATTTCATGCCTTTAATATACACCTGTATCCTTACAATAAAGGAACAGAAACCTGAAGGCAGTTTTTATGTCCAAGATTCTAAGAAATTGACAGGCTCCTGCCAAGACCTCAGAGTCCCTTGGAAGGCTCATCCAATCACAAACAGCAGTTCGAATTTGACAGTGATCCTGGGTTTTTTAATCAGAGCAGAGGATCCCAAACCGGCATCCTAAAAGCCCACAGGGAGCCTGTGAAGGCAGTAACGGCACCCATGAACCACTGCTATCATCGTAAAGACCTACAGGATAACCCCCATGATCAGGCTTTCTTTGCTTTTGATTGAATATACATCAATGGAATTATACCACTTCTCTTGCTGATCAGAAGCCCTAGAGCTTTGTTTTTGTTTTTGTTTTTTGCCGTACGCGGGCCTCTCACTGTTGTGGCCTCTCCCGTTGTGGAGCACAGGCTCCGGACGTGCAGGCTCAGCGGCCACGGCTCACGGGCCCAGCCGCTCCGCAGCATGTGGGATCTTCCCGGATCGGGGCACGAACCCGTGTCCCCTGCATCGGCAGGTGGACTCTCAACCACTGCGCCACCAGGGAAGCCCAGCCCTAGAGCTTTTATGGAGGGGGCTCTGATTAATAAAACAAACACACAGAATTACAAATGAATCCTTGAGAACATGGGCTTCACAGGAGGAAATTAGTAAAGGGGTCCTTTGGTACTAAATAGAATAATTAAGTCAGAACTTCTTTACCTAGTCAACCATTTTTCAAAACTGCCCTACTGTTATTTCCACAAGATGGCTGATTAGAAAACAGGTTCCATGTTCAAATAAGTTGGGAAGATGTTGTGTGCCACCCACGTTGGTCCTTCCCTATGGAGGGTCACAATACATATTAGCATATAAAGGCTCCGAGATGGAGGATAGCAAAATTAAATGTTTAACTTGGTCTAATCCATGATTTCCCTAAATTATTTGACCGCAGAATTTCCCAAGTACACCTTTAAAAATTTTTTTTAGGGGTGATGGTAGTTTTTGAGGGGAAGGCAGATAATAAACTACTGTTCTAGGTACTTCCCCATTTTCCAATTGTGACAACGCTTATTTTAAAGCAGAGGGAAGACGTCCAATATCATAACCACGAAGTTATTCTAAAACAAATCAGAGCTTGCACAGTGTCAAGGTCAAAGTTTTATTCCACATAATACCGATCAGGGCCAAGTATGGCAGGATGTTTACTCTGTGCCAGGCGCTTTCCACACATTACCGTATTTAATCCTTTGCAGACGCCTTTGAGGGACTACCCCTATTTTACAGATGCAGAAAGTGTGTGTTCTTTTTCATGGGACTACAGGTTTTGCTGACAACTTTTTATTAAATGGGCCTTTCAATGGAGTGCTTTAACGCTAATTTATCTTCACTATCCAGCAATTTCCTGAGTGTCAGTTGTGCACCTGACACTTTACACATTACAGGGTATTAAGGAAATGTACCATCTATTATTTTTTAAATGCTCTTGAAATGACAATCTTTATCTCTGAATAAAGGCTGCTCCATTACCTACCACAACCCAAACCACAGAATCCTTTGCTTTTAGAGCCAGAGGGGTCCTTAGGGTCAAGCTCATGAGAAGTACTCGCCCCGATCTTCTAGATCCTTCTGAGATTATAATGCATTTTCTTCTAGGCGTCACTCAACCCCACTCAGAAAAAGAACACCGGGGAGGGGAGGGCAGCTGAGGCCACACAACATGTGCTGAGGTTAAACACTGAGTTCTTTAACTGGGAAGGAGGGAATGAGCTGGCTGAGGCAGGGGTGGCATGGTGTCTAGCTAGAAAATCTGCATGACTGTGGTGTAAGGTCAAATCCTACCTGAACTGCTTTGTGCCTGAGTTTCTGCATCTCTATAAAGGGGATTAAAGTATCTGCCCCCTCTACTTGTGAGGATCAAAGGTGGCATAGGTCCTGGCTACCAGGAGATGCTCAATCAATGGTAGCTGTCGTCAGCGTCGCCCGTGAGGCTTTGGATGACCTCCAAAGGGCAGGGCTGGGTGGAATATCATGGTCTTCAACTCCATGGAAGTTTTCTCTAACTCCTGACTAACGTGTACCACCCCAAAGTGACCGGAAGAAATGGTGACTATCAACTCTGCGTTAAATATTTTAAAAATCTGATTCTCATAGTCTCTACAATTGCAGAGTTAGAGGGGAAAAACAAGTCATCCGCTTGAAGCCTAGCTCATTTCTGAAATCCCTGAGAAGTGGGAGAGGAAAATAAACTGTGTACACGTTTGATAAGATACATACACGTTTTAATAATCAATATGTATGTCTACTGCCCCTTCTTCTACATTTTCCTCTTCCTTTTGCTGATCTTCGCAGAAGTTGAACTCCAGAAAACCTGTGACTCAGTCCCCTCAACATCCTGGTTATGTGAGCTGGCATTCTAGCTTCAAATGTATGTCTCTGGTACCTTTGTAAAAATATGTTCCAGTTTCAGAAAATAAGACCCCGCTAATGAGCAAACCGCAAGTAGAAGATCTGCTTTGAAAAAATCATATTTCAATTTATGCGATAATCTGGCAATGATTTAAAATGATCACTTGTTTTTGCCAGCATAAATATCCTTCTTTCGTTAAACATATTATTGTACCCCTACTATGTGTTGTGTTCACTGTGCTTGTAATTTGTGGAATATGTTCATTTATTTTATTATTGTATTTTATTTTACTGGAATGTTTTCGGGTGTGTTTGTTTAGGTTTGTGCCAGGGAACCTCCCATTTTGCCCCAATGACTGACACACACCAATCTCTCCTCAGTAATGAACCCCAAGTCTCAAGGCCTGGGAGTCAGGGGGATGCTGACAGCTATATTGATACCTATGATCAATTTCATCTCCATTTTCACACAAATATATCATTTTTCAAATGTAAAGAATTTGTGTAGTGTCTTGTTTCTAGGCAGAATTCTATACCCCTCTTGATTTCTCATATTAACAGCTTAATATGTACAGCTAGAAAGGCAGAGAAGGAAATCTATAATTAGAAAACTTCAGGACTCCCCAAATGAATAACTCTTGTCTTCAATGTGACAAATATGAAACAGGGTTTGACACGCAAAGCCTTCCAAAAAAAAACTACACTTCCAGGTTCAAACCCAATGGTCCTGAGAAATAAAGGGCTAATTTTTGTTTGCTGTTAATCACAAATTATTTTTCCCTTTAAAAAATTAATTAAAAACATGAGATGGAATAAATATTTCAGGCGACCAGCAGCAAAATGGGAAAATACCATGTGTTTGGAGTTTTAGTGCCCTCTGAGTACAGAAATTTATTTGCAGCAAGCAGAAAACAGACAGCAAGCATAAAAATACAGCAGAGTCCCCCTAGTAAAATTATTTATCAAGCTAACAAGGGAGGGACCCTTCCAGTAACAACAAGCCAACAAGCCAGTGAGGAAAAGACATGGCTTTATATTTTACCTTTGGGTTAGCAACCCAGTAAAAATGCCAACTGACAAGCACTTCACATAAACATTTCTTTCTAAATGAGCATCCTTGTTAGAAGAAAAGGAAAAAATAAGTCTTTCTAGCTAAGGCACGCTATAGCCTATAGACAGAGAATTCGAGCGTGTATATGCTGACTCCTTAGTGCCGAAATAATACACCTTAAAAAATAACGTGAATGACGAAGGGAGTTTACAAAACAAATTCAAAGTTCATTAAAGAAAATGTGCTTATATTCTTATCAGGGAATCCTCCTACTTGGATGTTGACAGTCACAGTTTTCTAAGATGCTTTTTCAGGGCTAGCTTAAGAGCCTCCAGCAAAAAAATACATACACATATATTCAGATACACAGATATACATGTACTGACGTTGCCTCTACTGTACAAGCCTCATTGCTATATTTTTTCAATTATTTATTTTATGAGCAAAACGCCAAAGTCAGATTTTACAGTTTAACGACACCAAACTGTGATTATAAATTACAGGTCACTTAACTGCAGCTTGCAATAGCCAAAAAGAAAAAGAAAAAAAAGAAAGAAAAAGAAGAAGAAAGAAAGAAAAAAGGGGGCGGGGGAACCGTCCAGTTGAAACCAGGCAGTGGCCTGATCTTAATTAAATTTTAAAGAAATAGTAAAAAGATGCCTTCTCAGAATAACTGCGTCCTCAATAGCTTGGCAAGTGACACCTGACGAATTTCCAATGAAATCACACACTTGGATCCCATCTTTCCTAAAGTGAAACATCTGATAAGTTAACCGTGGCAAACATGGGAAAGGGCCTTCTTTTTATTGTATTAGGAAAGGATGCTGGAGAGGATGCAGAATCTGAAGAACACTGTAAGGCTCTGAGTAAAGACAGACAGAAACATCTTGCTGGATCTAATACCTCACCCCCCATCCCTCGCCATCACATCCCCACCAATGCCTTAAAAAACACAAATTTCTCAGCAACAGGGATGGAAAAGTTTTCATTACTAATATCAGCGGGCTCGAAAAGAATAAAACGAAATCCTTCCTTACTTTTTTTTTTTTTTCCCTCTCCGGAGCCGAGCGACTGTCTCCGCGCTGCTATGAATGCTCCAAGCTCTGACGGACAAGGGAACCCTCTGCTCCGGGGCAGGAACCAGACTGCAAGGCCCAAACACACTCCAACTCAAGTCCTCCCAGCTGAGTTTGGGAGCTGGGCCTATTATCCGCCCACAAACGTGTAGGGAGGGCTTAGCGCACGAGCCACGTGCTATTTTGTTCCACTGACCTTCGGGCGTTTTACACAAGGGCTTGTCAGGACGCTACAAAGTGAGCAAAGATCAGAGCCAACAGAGGTAACATTCTAATTAACCAGGTTCCCCGTGGAGACTAGAGTGTTTTGAACGCATCCCATTTTTACCAACAGTTTTATCACCAAGAACTAAGCTGGGGAACACTCTGAAAGCAGCGAGTTCTGGTTCCAGAGGCTCCACTAGATCAGGAGAGCGCCGAGCACGGGGGAAAGCCAGGCTTCCTGGGAAAGGTGCCTCGCATGCGCATGCGTGCTGAGTCTCCAGAGGCTGCCGGAGCCGAGAGGACCGCGGCTGAGGGCCCTCCGCCCTGGGCCGCGGGGCAGCCCCGAGGTCTACAGAAGTCCTGTCCTCATACCAAACTGTGGCTCCTTCCCTGCACGGGGGAACTGCGGCTCACATCTCCAAACACGCCTGTTAAAGCACGTGCACCTTCCTTCTACTATGCAGTGGTGAGGAACTGCTTCCGGGCTTTAAAAGGAGAAAAAGAGAAGAAGAAAAAGAAAAGAAAAGAAAATGGCTGGGAAAACTGGATATCACATAAACAAAACAGCCTTGGAGCATCAGGACAGAACTACCAGGAGGCACTAACCACTGGAGCAAAGAATGAGACAGGGGTTCTCAGCTGAGGTCCAAAAGGTCAAAATGAGTGAAGGAATTTCTGATCTCTCTTGGCGACCCTCGCCGCTGGGAGGTGAGAGAGGCCAGGCCTCCTGTCCAGCAGGCTCGCCTGGCCATCTGAAAAGCAAGGCAGGATTTCCAACACTGTCAAAGGTATCGTGTGCACCCTAAGATTTATTGAAAGGCCTTTAATGGCTCCATCAGAAAGAGGCGGGGTGGGGGGGGGCGGTTAAATAAGGAAGAGAAATTTAAAAGGAAACAGAAAATTCTATTCTCCATTCAAAACTTTCAGCCCAGTAAGAGATGCTTCCTCCGCCATTTCTTGTACATCAGGAATGAACCTCATTCTAAAATATAAACAAACCGGAGGCACGCCTTCGCGGTAGACTCAAGCCCTTTAATTAAGCACCACCTGTAACAAAAGGTCTCCATCCTGAGTAACTTTGCGTTGGGGGTTCAACCCTGGGGTCAGAATCCCTTTAAATAATTGCACCTCAACCCCACCCCACTCAAGACTCAGCTTGGCTGCTGGCAGGAGCCCAGGAAGAAGAAAAGAAACTTTGTCTGAAGAACCCAATTTAAAGGAGGCGTGACCGCAGGGTCAATTTCAGATCAATTCAATTCTCACCTCTACTGCCTACCTGCCAGCAAATGAAGTTACTGTGCTTTTCTATAGACTCAAAGGACTAAAAAGAAATCGTCACTTGCTGCATGTGGATGACCCGTCATTAGAGGATGATTGCTTGCTGAGGGAATGGCAAAAAACAAACTCCCTTCCTCTCTTTTTTGTCATTTTCACCTCACCAGTGATGAAGGTGTAGGATGCGCCCCTGGATTGTTAATTAGGTGGTAATATCTTCCAGCAGTTTATACTGGAGGTCAGGGCTGTGTTGTTTCCCACTCAACACCTGAAACTTCCTCCCCCCTCCCCCCTTCAGTATTAGTTCCCATCTGAAATTATATAAATGCTAATAGCTTTATTTCCTGTAGACGCTGGAAAGGGAGGCACTCCGAATATTCCCACCGGCTTACCCTTGTCCCAGCATTTTCCAAATACTGCCAAAAAAAAAGACCAAAAAATAAATAAATAAATAAAAGCAAACCCAACCCTTCTGTATAGCTCATTTATTGCTGATAATTTCATTAGGTGCCAGGAAAAGCAAAAAAAAAAAGGCAGACACTAAACAACTTTACAGTAATTTTTGGATCGAGGAAATGAAAGACTCAGCAAGCGGCAGGCGAGGAGAGTTTCAACATTGGCATCTGTGAACGGCAGCAATAAATCTGAGATTTTGGCAGGTGACTGAATGTGTGCTTTTAGAACGAAAGCTCTTTACAGAAGCATCATTTTGTTTTAAATAACGAGTGCTATACTAGTGCAAAAATTCCTTCTTCCTTCCCCCCACCCCCAAATGCTCCCAAACGCATAATGTTCCTTTCTTTACAGCAGCCCCTTTGATAGCATTCTAACGTTGACTGGAAATAATGTGAGTTCATTGAGCTGCTTGCCCTGTACCTGCTCTGCCATAATTAATTGATTAAATCTGCTCACTAGTGGGCCAGTGTCCACAGAAAGGAAGACATTAGGCAGCCTTGTATGGAAAGGGGGATGGGGGGGCTTAGGCAGGAGCATAATCTGATTAAACAAACAACAACAACAAACAATTAGGTAAGTTAGTCCCAGTAATAAAACGCTTTAAACAGAATTATTTTCCCTTATTTTCTCAGTGCCAACAAATACAGTGATGTAATGTGCCTAAGACATACTCATGGCATCTGTGACGGATTGGTCTGCTCTCCAGATCTGCGTGCCAGACAGCATCCTGCCCCTTGCTGTCTTCCAGGACGGGGCAGTTACTCTAAAAACTGAGTACCAAGAGGCCCTGAGGGGTCTGCAGTGAAGCCACAGTCAAGACCAGCCACGGTTCTCACTTGGGTTTTTCAAACCGAGGCACCAGGAGACGAAAACTTACTGTCTGTGTTTTCCCATGGCCTCTGCCTGAGAACACCTCATTCACCATTTCTGTTAAAATATTTTGATGGACTCTGCAAAGGAAATATGCTTATGACATCTTTAATTTTATGTTGGAATTAAATAGCTGTGCTCAGGTACCCACATTGACACTGGACGTTGGGAAACCATGCTTGCGTTTTATTTCTGGGTGATTCCTGGCAACGTGGGAGGACACGTTATACAAAGTAGAAACAAGATTTCGGAGTCCTTTTACTGTGTTTTTTGTTTATATCCCAGTTCATAACAGAGTAAAGCCTTCCTTACATTGGTTTGAATTCACGTCAGCATAGGTACAGTCAGGATAAAACATATCCACTCAGCTAATTGTTAAGACTAGGAAAAAAAAAAAAGTGACGGGTACTTAGAACCCGGGAAGAGCTGTTTTTACAAGTTCCATCAGGAAACTCCCACGGGTGACAGGAAAGCTACCAACAGGCCTCTCCCCTATGTTATATGTGTCCGACCTGCCCTGCCCCAAGGCAGCTCTGTTAAGGCTCGGTTGCATCCGGATGGGTCTTAGCCAATGTCAGGAACATCTGTAATGGGTAGAGCATACACATCAGCAGGCTAAGGTCCACCAGTATCTCCTGAAATCAGTGTTTCAACACACAAGATGAAAGAGCATGTATTAAAGGCCTGCTTTCAGTTTTGGTGCCAACCACGAGTAGTTGTGTTACCTCCTTTTGACAATTCACGCTAAGAGACAGCCTCTAAGGTGAATTCCAAAGCCACTCTTTGTCTTAGGGTCAAGCAACACCATCACTTCTTTCCATGGTGACGATGCTAACATCACACCTGACCCAGGGATGCTACCATGGAGAAACTGACATCAAACAGCAGTGTGGGATTGTTGTCTCTCTTGATCGTCATGTTAGAAGACTTTGCTTAGAAGGCACAACCTTGATAAATCATGCACTTGGGTAGATTTGCGTATGTTAAGCTGGAACGTGCACTAATGGAAAATGTTAGGATCAAGGGATGCTATGAAAATGGAGAATTTGATCTTTTTGTGATACCACTTAGGATGACTATTCTGTAATATGCCCAAGAGCCAGAATATAATCTAGACTGTGTTTCTGAGAATAAATAAAATAATCAAATGCCTCCCCAAATGGCTTGTGATTTAATTCTCACACTCTAGCCTAGAAAATTGCCAAAAATAAGCCACAAAGTTGTACATAGTGGAAATCAGCAAGACAGCAGAAAGCTAGTGATTCCCCATTTTTGGCTTCCAGGACTGAAATCTCTTAACCAAAGTGACTTTCTGAAAATAAACTAAGTAACTCTCCCAGGAGTATCAAGTATTGAACTTTTCATATATCAGCTTATAATATCTAATACCACAGAGTAACTTGGAGGAATTGTCCTCCTCTCCAAATTCCCCATCTAGCCAAATGCCTTTCTCTTCCTCACTCTCGCCTGTCAATCGTGTTCACAGCTGAAATTTGATTTCTCTCCCGCCAGTAACCTTATATGAAATATTACGGGGGGGGGGGCGGTCAAGACCCGGGTGAACCTTGCCTTAAAAGTTCATTAACTCTTTGCTCAAAATGGATGGTTTCGGTGTAACAAAACCTGCCCGGTGTGTCTGGATCATTATATTTAATAGATGGCTTTCAAACTGCAATTATAAGGACAGGGATAAAAGAAAGGAATAGAAAGAGAAAGAAATAAAGTATTGGTATGGCATGCATACAAAGGATACACAAATTAATCCCAAAGGTGTACACTTAGTTAAAATCTATGTATGAGAGCTATTAAAGAAAATGTTAATTTTGTTTAAGGCTAGGAAAGAAATCATGTTAAATATTCACAGTCCAGTTATTCAAAGCCTGTCCTTATAACAACGTGTAAAAGTAAGTAATCAGATACCATATCAGAAGAGCAGGAAAAAATCCGGGTCTGTTTCCTGACACCCTCAATTCACTGGATTCTTAAAGTGTCTCCTTCTTAAACAGTAGCAATTTGACGGTGGGACTTAAACCCAAAGCTGTATTTCATGCAAATTTCTCAGCAAGCAAATTTAATAAAAAAAAAAAAAAAAAAAAGTCAAACTTCATTCCATTAGCCAATAAGACGTAACAGGAATACATAAAACGATAACACTAAGTAATTATTGGTGTAAGAGTGTTGGTCTAGCTCTCTAAACGAAGAGGATTCATAATTAAATTCACCCCGGGATCCCTGTAATTGAAAACCCATTTAAATAGCTTAATTTCATTTTTTTTCATAGGTGAAAATCACATTTCTGCCTCCCTCTGCCTACGTTTGAAGGGAGGAGTGGCTCCAAACTCACATTTGGACACAGGAGGGGGACAACGCAAATTGTCTGACATTCAAATATAAAGATGAGTCAACAGACTCACGCTAGTTAAGGCTAAAGATCTGAGATCTACTCGGACTGGATTAGTACTCTGTACACCACGCCTACGTCATGAAATCAATATAAAAATGCATGCATGCTCATCTCAACACACAATGCATCCTTCACTTCAGCATCTGGTATCACCATTTACGTACACGTGAAACCCCAATGCTAAAACCACTGAAGCAGGAGACCTTGGCACCTCGAAAACGATCAGCATTCCTCACTTGCTTTGCTTGCTTGCTGTCTCCCTCATGGAAAATGCACTAAAACAAGCACATGCAAATCAGAAATCAAGATGTACCTCTTTGACTTCAGGCAACAGGATTTTTCACATCACTGATGTAGAGGATTCCCTTGGGTACCTGATTTAGTAAATATATTAAAATAAACAAAGGGTCATTAATAACCATGAAGAGGGCTTTAGAAGGACAGTATGTTCAAGGCAGCCTAACTACCTATGAAAAGGGCAGAATGAGACCAAAAGAAGAGTGATTTAGGTCCATTTGCCTTGGCATCCTGGTCTCAGCCCTGCCAGAGGAAGGGTTCACATGGAAGAGAATGGCGTGGGATGCTTTATCAACGACCCCTCTTCACTCTTGCTCTGGTCCTGGGGGGCTGAGACAGTGATGCCCACTGGCCTGGCAGCCTGGATCAGCTTTAGAGCTGCCCTCAGTTCAGAGAACCAAGCGATCCTGGGTTCACAGTGGAGGAGGATATGAATGGTCTCTGATGGGTGTCTCTCAAGTGTTCAAAGGCTGCCCATCCCCAGGGAACCAAAACCAAACCCCGGCTCTTTACTAGGGCCTGTTTCTCTTCCATCTTCCCCCCTCCTCTTCCATGGCCCTGGTCTATTCCGCTGGCACTGATGACCTTAATTGCAGATGCTCTCTAACAAACAGAACCATTTAGAGACCACCCTTTTATTTATTAACTTCCTCTCTGTTTAAATTAGTAGTAGAGAATGCTTAGAACGACAATATGAAAATGAGATTGTTTTAGAAAAAAAAAAAAAAAGGTCTTTTTGCTTCACAGTGAATAACAAAGCACAGTAATTCAAAGCAGTTAGCTTTCTATGGTTCAAAAACCCCTTATCGCTATTAGCTATACTAATGTAAGTGGCAAAATAATTATCATTTACTGTACGGAGTCCAATATTTTCCAGACAGCAGTTTAATAACAAAGCAGACCTGTCATTTCTCCCCCTAGTTAGCCATACTCTACAAGTTCAGACTGTCAAAATATATTTAAAATCTAATTTAAAAAATTCAACATGCTTACAGTCAATCTGGGTACAATAACTGTGATAAACCAGTGAGTCAATCTAATTTTTTTTTCCAACGTGGAGATTCAGTTATTCTTCTTTAATCTGCCCCACTTTTATTTGAATTACTTTACAATTGGTGTGAAAAAATACACACAACGCATACACCTGCTGAAATCTGTAGGCTGCTGTAACTGACAGAATCTTTTACTTAAATTTTCATTTAGCGTAACTCTATAATTTTCCCAGTTCCCTTTATCTAAATAGTCTGACTATGCATTAAAATACTCATATAAACAAATTTGTATTCATATCTGTCAGAGCTGTCCCAAATACATCATGGGCTTTCATCCACATTTCACGTTAGAAATGCTTTTAAAACATTACGGCACAAAATACTCTTTCATGTCAGAGTATACACTAAGCTTTTGCCAAATAAATTATTTCTATGCCAAAAAAAAAAAAAAAGAAACAAGAAACATACTGAAGTTATAAAACCTGGAAGTGTTATCTGTGATATCAATTATTCTCCATTTCAACTTCAAATGGCTAATCTCAAACAAACAAACAAAACAAAACAAGAAAACTTCCCATATAAGGTCACTTAAAAAAAAAGTCTTTAGGAACAACAGATTCTTTTAGAAATGCTAGTGAATAGAGTTTAAAAGCTTAAGAGATTGTGGAGGGAATATTTTTGTAATTCCTTTGGGGCAGTGCAAACGTATGTTAAGCTCCTGCAAGGAATATTTACAGGAGATCATAGACTCGTGAGGCATTTTTCAATTTTAGAACAATATTACAAAGCAATAATTGAACGGAGACTTTGCAAAATGCCCCTTTGCCTTCCTGACCAGCTCACTCATAGCCTCTGTTATTTCTGGAGAAAAAGAATCGGACCTCATTAAATGCGTATTTGGAATCTTGCCTGAAATCTCATAAAGTAGATGTCCTTTTTAGATCATTGGTGTCCCTTTCCTCAAGATGACCTCTATTCTCTGGCCACCTGGGGAGCCCATCCTGTTATCAAGGCATTCGCTTTCAAAAGCTGGGGAGAGAGAGATTCTGTTTGCACACCTGAATGGGGTCCAAAAGCCATTGCCATTTTCTGTTCTCATCGCCTTCACCTAGGCTAGTCACTGGGGAAGGGCGGTGGAGGGCGAAGGGGTCTCACAGCGGAGCAGGAGAGGAGATTTTCCATGCTGACCACAGCGGTGTAGTGGAAGCCAGATGTCTGCTAGCACAGAGCCTTGAAAAGTGGGACCTATTTACCTAACCATTAAATAGTACTTTTAAAATAGCATAGGAATGTACAGTGATATTCCAAGGAAGATTTTAAAGGTCTCACTACCGGTACAGTGCAGGGAATTAACACGGACAGTGCACCCTGAGAACATACAGATGCTCTTGAGTCTCTGACCCCTGCGATGCTCTGAGTCATGCCAAGTCCAGCGAAGGTTTTATGGGAAGATCATTATTCTAAGACAGACCATTCAGGCTAGGTTTGGCTCCCGCCTACCAACACATAGAGTAGGCCAAAAAGAACTCTGTCGTGTGATCATGTCTGTGTCCTAATGTGGAAATGGTAGATTTATCTTTTAATAGCCTACCCCCTACAATGTGTTACAGTTCCAAAAATAGATTAGATAGATAGATAAATGGCAGATGAAAGAATATGTTGGATCCATTGCCTGAAAACAGACTCAACTATCATCTTTGAATAGATTTCATCTGAGAATGATGACTGCAGGTTTCCCCCATTCTAAGAAAAAAGATGTCAGTAGAATCTGACAGTGTAAAAGTGCGCCAGATGCTGAGATCATTGCTTTCGTTTCAACATATTTATCTGCACATTTATGAATCCTTCCTTAAGCAAAGAAAAAGGAAAAAAGCGGGGGGGATTTATTTAAGAAGGTGCAATGATGCTTAACTGCTTCACACTCAAGGATACAAAAAACTGAAGGTCCCTGTAAGAAAAAAATCCTACATGGAAGGTCTCCCTTCTGAAATTAGTTGTTTTAAAGTTTCTCCTCTTTAGACAGTTTCTGAGTGCCTGAGATTTGACAGCAACTGTGTTAAATCTGGGAATGCAAGCAAGCCCCTCTTGCTGGAGCTGTGGGTGAAATCCTAATAAAGTTTTCCTGAGTAGCTTTCCTCTACAATAAACGTCAAACTCTATCAAGGAAAACCCCAACTGTATGGAGATTTCTAGAAAGATTTTAAAACACTCTATCTAGATTTCCTTCTTTTTCTTTTGCCTCTTCACTGTCTCTAACCAGAGCAGGAAAAAAAAAAAAATCTAGATCTGGAAATGGGCCGGAAAATTAATAGAGTAAAAATCAAATGATCTGGAGCTGATGCTCTTATTTGCAGAAGGTTCCTGGGGCAGCTGGAAGGTGGGATGGGGGGTGTCCCAAGGTGAAAGGCGGAGCCTTTTAGGGCTGAACCCCACTCCCTCCTTCCATGCGCCCACCCCAGAGAGCAGCAGAGCAGGTATTTTCAATGTCCCCAAGGGATCCACTGTGGCCAGGGCAGTCCTCTTGGAAACCTTAAACCAAATCCTAATACAAATCCAAGTACCCAGCTGGGTCGCGGGCACCGGGTGGGTGTGGGGCCCTGGGGCTTGCTGGGAGTGGCCGCCGGTGGTGCCCCAGCACGGCCGCGGGCATCTCGGAGGGGAGCTGCTTTGCTAGCGTCCTGAGCCTGCTGGTCCCCCGGGGCGCAGCCCAGGGCCTGAGGCACGCGAGGACTCCTCTTGGCCTCAGGCAGCCGCCGGACCCGACCGCACGGGCCCTGCTTCCTGTCCTTCTGCGCTTGATGCAGTGGCCAGGGGACCCTGAGGATGCGGAGTGCACCTGGCCAGGGCAGTGATGCCCAGAGTGAATGGGCCCCGCAGAAAAACGTAGACCGGGAGGGGGTCGGGCGGGGTGGAGGGTGCAGGGCATGCGTGGGGAGAGGGGATGCATGGAAACTGGGAGACGGGACCTCAGCATCCTCCCCGCCTTCATCTTCTTCATTCCAGGCTTCAAAGTCCTTGGCGTGGGAAGCTCCTGCTGGCCTTAGACATGCCAGAGCCACTTCCCAGCTCTTCTCTGCATCCCTGCCTTTGTCTGCACTGGACCTGCCCCAGAAGTGACTTAATGGGTCCAAAGGCTCAGCTTAGGTGACTGCCTTCTGGTACAAGGCAGTGATTTCTGAGTCTCTCTGATGGCCCTGGTGACTAGGCATGGGGGGTAGAGGTGCCAGAAATTATAGAGAGGACACTGGGATGGGACAGGGACCAGGTGGTAAGGGGCCAAAGCCCTGGAGCTAAGGACATCTCTATTGCTTTTAGGGATCACGGGGATTTCAGGGTCTGCCAGAGGCCTGTCAGTCACCCTGCAAACACATCTAGCCTGGTGGGAAGCTAGGGCCCTAGGAATGACCTAGAGTTGACCTCTGGCAACTGGGGGTCATAAGCCAAGGTCCGTCTCTTGTTAGTAATACTCCCCCCAGCCCCTGCACACCAGCCGCTACCTGCCCTCTGCTCCTCTGGGCCTAGTTTGGGATTGCCTATTTTTCTGGGACCCTCAGGCCTGCTTTCCTTCTGGAAAATCCCCCAAAGGAGACCAGAAACCCACTTCCACAGCCTTCCAGAAGTGGATGAAGTCATGCAGAACCAGGACAGATTTTGGTTGCAAAAGGGAACTCGGCACTGCTGACCGGAGTTTTCAGCCCAGGATTCCCTTCACAACCATCCTTTTTGGGGATTCTCTCAGGAGAGCGGTTACCACGCCTCCTCTCCCAGTTCTATAAGGTTTCATGGCCTCTCCTATTTCCTAACCGAAAGAACCAACCACAAGGAAAAACCATTCTTTGGCATCTTAGCTTGGAAACACTCAAGGTTGGTGATCAGAATATTTAGAATAAATTCAGAATCCAAATCCCCAGCGTGTAACTCACACCCAGGCCTGGGCTGGGTGGAGGCCAAGGGGGCGTGGGGAGGTGAGCACAGAACTATTTCTACTTCCTCTCCTCCTCTCCCAAAGCTCCACAGACACCCCTCCCTCATCCTCCCTTCTTGAATTAATGCCCCTTTCTAATCCTAACTAAAGATCCAAGAATCTGTGGAGAAGGGAGGAATGTGATTTTGCAATCCGGAGTTCTAATTATAGAAAAAATTGTTACTTGACAAAAAGAAAGGAAAAGAAAATGAATTGTGTTCAACAGGGAAGAGGTGCTTAGCAGATGACTGCGATCTGGGTAGAGAACTGTGCATTCCAATCATAGCCTCTCTGTGGAAAATGCATTTTGTGAATTTCTTAAAACTGTCCAACTCTGATGCACATTCATAGAAAGGTCTGATTTCTGCGTGCCGTTGATGTGTTCTTTCTATATTGGCCTTGTTATATTGGGCAAACTTAGGGAAAACACACAAAGGGCTTTCAAATTTAAGCAATAAAAACAGTCACGATGCCATCAAACCTACTGCGGTGACCACAGAAATACGGGCATAACACATCCAATGTCTCAAATGTCCCCACTGCAAAATCACAGATTGAAATATTTATAAATGCCCCCAAATTAAGACATTTGCAATTTCCTCGGGGCTCTTAATTGGGGTTCGATCTCTAAAATTTTCAAAACAGAAACACACGTGAACATACAGGAAAGAAACGGACAGCTGAACCTGGTTTGCACCTGTGTGCAAATGTGTACACTGGGTGACTCTTGCCTTCGAAGTCTGCGTCACCATTCTCTCTGGCTTGCCTCATTTCTCACCTCCCACAGATGCTACAAGGAATGGAGAGCCTGGGGTTTTGCTACGCCTTCGTGCCAAGCAATTTGATTTGCTTTGTTTTTTGTTTTGTCCCTCTCTAAAGGGTAAAGATGTTCCCACATTGTTGCAGGACTGTACTTCTTTATGCCCCGGCAATCATGAGACAGCCTGGGAGACTGAAATTCTCTCACCCTGTCCCCTACCCCCGCTGGAGAAAAAAAAAAATGCCAGACAGAGCTGGGCTTGTTCAAGAGCCGTGGTGGAGCCAGGCTTGGAGAGAATTTCCCTTTTCTGGGGCTGTGTGATGTCTAGATTTTGAAGATTTATATAAAAAGTGAGAAAAGCAGTGTTATCAGAAGGTGGGTGAAGGCTCCTGCTCTGTTTTTAAACAAATACAAAAACAAACGAACTCATCCTGATTCAGTGGGCTGGAGGGCTGGACCACCTCCCTTATGGCTACTGTCTGCCCAGCCTTGGACTTGGGACATCTTTTAAATTTAGGATGGGCCCAGAGTGAGAACAAACTAGGTTTCTCTTATTTTACTCTGGACAACAAGGAAGGCACCGACCCCAAATTATTCATCTAGCCTCCTGAGTAATAATCAGAAGTGGTAAAAAGGATAACCTCTCACGGTAGTTAACTCTTCCCTAAGAATGAAGACATTTCTTCAAGAAAAGGGACAAAATTTAAAAATAAATCAAACGAAAGTAAATCGCAGTGGGGAGCCTCGCGGGCGAGCAGTGTAAAGCGGGTGAACCTGGCTTCCTAGCCTCTCTGATCCCATGTTTATATGAGAAGTAAGCCCCACAGCTTTGGCTGTGTGTTTTACTGGCACGGAAATCAGACGGCTAAAGGTTGTCACTCGTGGACCTCAGTCTTCCAACCTATCTCTGTTAGTCTTTAACTACCGACAGGCAAAAAATTGAGATACCTGTGTGGCCAGCAGACTTTTAAATACATTGATTGGCCTAGAACACCGGGGGAGTACATTTGATCAAGCCAAGGGTGAATACGGAAGTAGGTTGGTCTGAACCAAAAACAAAGACAACAGCAAAAACCTTCCAACTACTGTACTCGGGAACCTCTGAATGTGTCACAAGCCACTTCAGTCATTTCAGACAAGGACACGCTGGGAGTGTGGCTACTGAGACGGCTGCGCCCCATGTTTGCAAGTGTGGTTACCATTTGCCCCCTGTACGCTGTGTTTAACCTTAAAGCTGGTGGTTTGGCAAGGGGAGGTCCTATTTAAGAGCAGAAGTATCTCGAATCAACGTTATTGAATAAAAACTACCGGGGTAAGGGTATAAGGGGGAAAAGCTCAGAGCCTTAGAATCCCGCATTCAGTAATAAATAGACCCTCTCGCATTGGAATGGCCTCTGTTGAGAGCCCAGGTGGTTATGGCATGAAGGCAGATAAATATGATTATCTACACATCATTTCCTCACTGAGATCAGGAAGTAGAATCTCTGCCTATTTGATGTCAATCTATTAATGTGTCGGATACATTGTAAAAAATTGTTACACGGTTCTGGAAAAAAAAGAAAACATGGGAGGTGACTTTGTGGATGCCTGAGAGCAGAGAAGGGGGAGGAAAAAAAAAGCACACGGAGGGGGTGTACTTAACTAACATTAGTTTCACTTACGGCTCTGTCTGATGAATGACCACGTTTGGCATCACTGATAAATACAATACTATCCAGGGCCCGAGAGAAAATCAGGGTGCTCGGCTCTGTTAAAGCTTCTGCCCGTGGCATCTGCTTGGGGAGGGGGGGGGGGTCAATTATTTATTTATTTTTCTTCTTAGTAAAATTATCTGCCAGAGAAACAACGAAGCGTGAAAAAGTACTCTTTAGAGTGTGCACGTCTACATAGGCTTTAAAAATGCTAGCTGTTAACCTTCTGTGACACTTCCCTTCATAGCAACGCATACACCTTGTAAATTTCAGTGGATTTTTTTTAAAAACCAATATTACAGGTTGAAAACAATCGCATCTATTCATTCTGGCGCATCGTAAAGTAAGAAACACCAGCGTGCTTTTCTGTGGGTCTGTATGATCCTCAGACAGGAGGCACAGTTAATTAGCATGGAGCTTATACATTTAATAGCTTTCATCTCTTAACACATTTATTTTTTTTAAAAAGGAAACTAAACAGAAGTCAGGGGTAGGCTGTTTTCCATGGCTGCAGATAGTAAAAAATATAATAAAAATACAGTTCTCACGTAAATTTCATTGTGTGAACACAGGGGTAAGCACATGACGCTGTGGGGCTTCCAAAATGTGGTGTATCCCACCGATGGCTCCAACTTGTGAGTGGGCTCAGTTCTGTATTTGGAATGAAAGGAATTTTAACACTATTTAGACAAAGACTCAAATGCAGTGTAAAGGGAAAGCTAGATTTCCTTACATGATTAAAAAAAAAATGTAGAGACTTATTTGTAGTAAGGGCACTCAGGCAGGATTTCTTTGTTAAAAAAAAAAAAAAAGCATGTATTTGTGTTCACCACTCTCATTACATTTCAAAGTTTTTAGTAATGGTTATTTCTGAAAGTGCCTTTCATTAGGAGTTAGGCTTCTCTTAAAGGCAGCCACCAAAACCTCACTTTTTTGCCAGCACCTCTGTATTTGGCTTTTTCATATTTGGGGCAAAAACCTGCTTATTATATTAAATGGCCTTGTAGGGGCCTACCAAAATGCTTAATTGTTGGACCACTGTATTTTTTCGCAAGTGGCATTTCTCATGAGGTAACTGCAGTAACTCCATCCAGGTCACTGTTATTTTGAAAATGTTTGCCTAAAATTTTGTGTCAGATGCTGGGCTTCCTGTATAAGCGATATTTCTGCTTCTACAGGGGGAGACTGCAAATCTCCTCGTTGGGATCGGACCAAAAAAACAAAACAAAACAAAACAAGAACTCTGAGACAGAGAAGAACAGCTAACTTCAAGCACATGGAGGTAGGTTTACTATCAAGACCTGTGTTAAAGCAAAAAAAAGTGTGGATTCAGGGGCCCTATCCACTGTCTTCATGTTCTGTGAAAAAGGGTAGGAAGGCTGACACACCGGCCAGAGCTCATCAGCGCCAAGCACAACCTGTTTTCCTCAAAATCAGGCCTTCGTTCAGAGTTGCAATATTATTGTTATTATTATTTTTTGAAGAACAGAAAACAAAATAAAACAAAAGTCACCGTGTTTGGCTATATTTTCAAAACAGTGTTGGCTTTGTCTAACATTCTATTAGCCATCTAGGGGAAGTTGCTGAAGAATGCAAACTGCATGAATTTGTAACATTAGTTGCATGAATTTGTGTCATTTTAAAATAGGTCAATGCTGTTAGTGAAAGTAGCTCCAGACTTTCCAAGGGATCTTTTAAGTGAGCCCGCACACGTAGCCTGTGTTGGGGTAAATACCGATAAATCAAAGCACAGCCTTTATTCCAACCAGGCATTATTTTCTGCTTGTATTCCAGGAGCTAAGGTGCTCTGAAATCATTACCAGCTCATCTACGTGGAGAAGCCCTCAGCTAAATATTCACAGGGAAATATGATTTAATAACAGTTTAAACCCAGATACGTACTTGGACTTCTGTGAGAGGTGGATTTTTCTTTTTCCTATTTAAGACAAATGACCTTCAAAGTTAAGAAACAAACAAACAACTGTAATTTGTCCAAAGTGTTGATGTGAAATCCTGTCAGGCCTTGCTAACAAGAAAATCATGGCATGTAAGGGAAGAAGGAAAAATAATCAATTTGAGCCAAAAGGCAAGAATTGTTTATCTTTACCATTGAATGCGTATGTGCCCAAGCCACCTCTGCCAATGCCTTCTCTGCCGGACTCGGTTCCCTCTAGATGGGTGTGTGGTGGGATGAGAAGCTCAGGGCGAGGCTGAGAAGGCCCTGCTCTCTGGTTGGGATTTTTGTTTGTTTGTTTCCACCAGGGCAATGATGTCTCTACTTATTTGAAAACTGAAAACTCTGGGGGAGGGGGATTTTGAGAGATTGTAATTTACATTTATATTAAATATTACTAATTATTGGAAGGGACTGGCCTTCCACCTCACAAAACAGCCTATGTTTCACTCTGAATTATTGCCTCATTACTTGTCCATTAATCCTTCCTCTGGAGAAAAGGATGCCTTTTACACTTCTAACGCAGTGTTGGGCCCAGTTAAACTGTACACTAAGAAACTGAGTACAGAATCAAAAAAAAAAATGCAGTTTATTATTGTAGATTATTCTTTCTCTTGATATAACCAGAATTGAAAATGAAAGAAAAGCACATAGGAACATCACGCGTGGTTAGTTAGTAACTCAAGATATAAAACAATTTTGCACAGCAAAATATGTAAAAGAAAAGTAACTGACAAGATTTTTTTATATTTATTGTGGTAAGATTTACTTTTCATTTTGTTTTTAAAGACAGGATGTCAGTCCCTGAAAATAACATTTACTGATTATTGCCTTTAAAACTGTGGATTTTTTTTTAAGTTACAGAAAATCCAGTTCTGCACCACAATACAACTGTAAAAAAATCTGCATCATCTTAAAACTGTGCAGTAATGCCATTTTTTATAACTGCATCAATTTATTAGCGTTCTAAACAGTTTTGCAAATTTTTTTTGTATTATATGCTTGCAGGTTATATTTTAGTGCAATTCAGTCCCAGATACTTTAATTTTGAAAAAAAAAAACATACATTTTGAATGTAAAATACCCCTACAGATATAAACAGGGGTGTTTCCCCTTTTAATACTTTGGTTTTCAATACAGTCAGTGGTATAGCAAAGACTACACATACCCAACTTATATTTAAGTTGCAAGCACATGCTGTATAAGCTACTTTTTTTTAAACAGTCCCCTTGCAAACTCTACCCCCCTTAACATCACAACAGTAAACAATTTAGTGCATCAATCTTTTAAAAAATCTACAGCTAAACAGACCTAACTCTTTCAAATTTATCTATAACATTCCTTTATCTGTAGCATACATTTTAACTGGGCTAACAGATTATAAAAACTAGAATTAAATTATATACTAGAAACCCATAGCATTCCACATTTGACAATGACCAAAAGCCAAAAAAAAAAAAAAAAAAAAAAGGAAAAAGAAAACAAACCAAAAAAATAACGGGGCAGATTTCTTTTTTTAAAAAATAAATTTTAGACTGCTTTCGGCAACAGCACAATTTTAGTCTCCCCAGTGGGGCAGTCATTCTTATTAAAAAGAAAGCATTAAGAGTTCTTTACTGTTGGCCGTGTTAAATTTTTTAACCCATTCTGGCATCTTTAACAAGGAATCCCTTCAGTGCATTTACAATGGGAGGCTGAAGTTCTGAGTAACTCAAAGCAGTTTTGGAGCAGATGCAAACTTTCATGGGAAGAAGGCTCTACGGTTGCACTTTTTTTGTTCTGAACTCAAAAAACTCATGAGGCAATAAAACAAAAGTATGAATGCCAATGCCATAAGTCTTCGAACGTCCATTTCCAAGCCAAAAGGAAAAAAAAAAGAAAAAAATAATTATACCATACATGTCCAGCATGCAGGCTTTTTTTTTTATTAATATAATGTCTCTTTTCCATAAAGTCTTTGAAACAGTTATAGTTCATTGTTGCTAAGACAAAGTAGCAAGCATCATAATGCATGAGATGAGAATGAGTTTTTTAAATGGCAGACTAAACTCTCAGATTTGGCATCATAAGGACCAAAACTCACGAGTCACACCCAGAAGGTTGATGCAGGCTTGATTGTGGCAGGTTCATGAGGATTTTTCCCCTCTATTTTAGCATAACAATGCTCAAAAAAACCCGATGGAACTCAGCACGCTGCAAGTGTATAACATTTCACATTTTTTTTTTCCTTTGCAAGCTCAATCTCATACGAAGAACTCAGGAGGAGAAAAAAAAAACTTAGCTTTTTTTTTTCTTTTTTTTCTTTTATCTCAGAGGAGATGGGTGGAGAGGGAGTGAGGGTGGAGTGTGGGGAGGAAAAAAAAGGAGGTAACACAGCAAGCTCCAAAAACTCTAATTAAAAAAAAAAAATCCAAACAATACAAACACACACACACAGAAAATGAACACCAGCTCATGAACTGAAGAAGAAAAAAATATGTGAATGATGCAGGCTTCAAAGGTGAGCATGAGGAACTCTGCCGAGATCGCTGAACATTGAGCACGTTGGGGGGGGAGTGTTAAAAAAAAAAAAACAAAACAAGCTAGCGAGTTATGGAGAATTTCAGATTGGCAATGCATGAGCCAGACAACCTGCCCCTCCCCGACTTCAAAACAGCCGTCGCCACCACCACCAACTCGGAGCACGGTGTGTGTTGTGTGTGTGTGTGTGTGTGTGTGTGCGTGTGCGTGCGCGCAGGGGGCAACTGGGGGGGGGCAAGCTCGGGAGGGGAGGGGGCGAGGCGGTGGCGAGTAAGGCTCTGGAAGTGGCAAGCCCACACCCGAGTCGGACCCCCACGGAGCACTTATCAAGGTGGCTAGCTGGGATCGCGTGTCAGACTCACATGAAAAACTCGGGAGAGGACGGGTTGTCGCTGCTCGAGCCGTTTTCTCGGAAGCCGCTGCTCACCAGCTTCTCGTATTTCTCCTTGTACGCGTCCCTCTCGCGCACCAGCCTGGAGATCTCCTGCTTGAGGTGGTCGACCTGCTGCAGCAGCTGGTTCTTCTCGGACTCCAGGACGTGCCTCTGCTGCACCCTCTTGAAGCGGCAGGACTGGGCATAGCCGCGGTTTTTCAGGGTCCGCCTCTTCTGCTTCAGCCGGATCACCTCCTCCTTGCTGACCCCGCGCAGCTGCCGGTTCAGCTCGCGCACCGACATGGTCACCAGCTGCTCGTCGGAGAAGCGGTCGTCGAAGTGCAGGCCGCCGGCGGCGTGGTGCGGGTGCAGGGCGCCCCCCGCCCCCGCCGCGCCCCCGCCGCCGCCGCCGCCGCCTCCGCCGCCGCCGCCGCCGCCCCCGGCGCTGGCCGGGCCGCCGCCGCCCGAGCCGCCCGCGCCACCGGCCGAGGCGGACGCGCTGCCCGCGGCGCCGGGCGCGCCGGCCGTCGGGTGATGGTGGTGGCCGGCGGCGTGGTGGTGGTGGTGGTGGTGGTAGTGCGGGCCCGCGCCGCTCTGCGCGGCGGCCGCGGCGATCACGGCGGACACCACGGCGGCGGCAGGGCCCATCTCCTCGCCGCTGCCGCCCAGGGAGGCGCCGGCGCCGGCGCCGGCCGCCGAGGCCAGCTGCTGCGCCCCGCGCGCGTAGCCATCGAAGCCGCCCTGGAGCTGGTGGCTGTTGCTGATGAGCGCCTCGACCGCGTCCTCGGGGCTGAAGCCCAGCGCCTCGGGGTTCAGCTGCTGCGGGTAGCCGGTCATCCAATAGTAGTCTTCCAGGTGCGCCTTCTGCTCGCTGCCCGAGCCCGGGCTGGGCGCCGAGAAGCTGGGGGAAGGGGGCACCGAGCTGCACGGCGTGCTCATGGGGGTGGAGGACAGCGAGCCCCCGGCGATGAGACGGCCACACTGGCTGATGATGCGGTCGGTCTCCACCGGTTCCTTTTTCACTTCAAACTTCATCAGATCGAAGTCATTAACATATTCCATGGCCAGGGGACTGGTGGGCAGGTCGGAGTTGCTCATTGCCAGTTCTGATGCCATTCTCCTGCCGCCGCCGCCGCCGCCGCCGCCGCTCCGCCAGATGGGCTGCAGGAGAGGGGCCAGCGGGCTGTGCTGGGTGGCCAGCGGGTGAGCCAGCTTGCCGGGCTGGGGCGCTTCTAGCTCGCGCGGCGGTGGCTGGCCCGAAACCTCCGAGCGCGCCCACACCCCCCCCCCGCCCTGCCCGCGCCCCCCGCGCCCGCCCTCCCTCCCCCCTGCTCACGCCAATGTGCTTGCTCGCTCGCCCCGGCCCCTCCTCGCTTGCTCGCCTCCTAGCGCGCCGAGCCGGCGGCTTCAGGCTCGGGAAGGTCCTCTGCGGGCTGCGGTGGCGGCGGCGGCGGCGAAGCCAGAAGAGCCCGGCTGGGTGCGCGGCGTCCTCCGCTCGCCGCTCCGCTGCGCGTTTTGCATAAGGAGTGCTCGCCTCGCCGGCCCGGGCTGCAGGCGGGGCGCGCGCGGCGGCCGCTCGGGGCTGGAGGCGCGGCGGGCCGCTGTCCGGGCGGCGCGGGCCTTGGCACAGGGGAGTTAACACTTCATGCTTCTCGCCTCCTCTTCTGCCTGGCTTTTTTTTTTTTCCTTTCCTCTCTCTCTCTCTCTCTCTCTCTCTCTCTCAACCTCGCGGTCTTCCTCCCTCCGTGCCAAGTGCAAGACAGAGGTGCAGCCGGGCTGGAGGAAAGGGAGGGGGGAGCGGAGTTCTTTCTTGCCTTTTTTTTTTTTAAAGCGAAATAGCGAAGTCCTGGGGAAAGGCGAGGCGGAGAGCACAAGGGGAGAGGCCGAGCCGACGAGCAGCCCGAGCTACAGCTCGAAGATGAAAAAAAGATTTTAAAGCCTCTGATCCAGCAAGAAGAGTTTAAAGCAATTGCTGAGTTTTATAGCACTTGTGACGTCAGGCCCAAAAGGGAAATTGACTGGTACTCCGGACCAATGGGAGGCGGCGAGAGCGGCCGCGATTAGCATAATATAGAAACAAGGAAACTTTTCCGAGCTGTCAATCAGAGCCCAATCAGCTGACTGTCAGCTGGGACTGGCAGTCTTAACCCTTCCTGTGCCGCAGCCTCCTCGGGAGGTTGCAAAGCCCGGCGCAAAGTTTGGTGCAAGAGGGGAAGGAGCTTTCCAGGGGGACTGCGGAAACCCGGGTGGACCGGCAGGACGGTTGGCTTTACTTCGGAGCGAGAAAGGCCTGCCTTCCGGAGCCCCAGCTCGCCCGCCACTCGCTCGGCCGGAATTGGCCGCCGCCCCCTCCCCCCCCCCCCCCCCCCCCCCGCCGACCACCATCCCCAGGGTCGTGAATTCACCGGGTAGCTTTTTCTCCTTGCTCCACCTTCGGCACCCAGGTGTCCGCCCGGGGGACCTTCCTTCCCCCGAGCCTGGCAGTGCCCGGAGCTCAAACTTGGCCCAAACTCTTTGTCCCTCTTCCCGGTGGCCGCGCGCGGGTGTGCAGGGGTCCAGACGGCGCGGAGGACGTCGCCCCGCCGCGCGCCTGCCGGGGCGGTCTGGAGTCGGCGGAAAGAGAAAGCGCGCTTTATCACCCTCTTTTAAAGGAGGTGAACTAAGTTGTTCGGGAGCCATTCCGCGCGGGGGCTGGATGCCCGCTGGCGTCGCATGCCCTTGCGGGGGGAGCGAACTCCTCCGCGAATTAACTCCGGGAAAGCTCGGAGTCAGGTCAGTCCGGCTCACCCTCCGGCTTCCGACTCCGGCCCGAGTTTGGCCTTTGAGATTCATTTCTCTCCCCCCGCTCACTCACTCACTCACACACACACACACACACACACACACACCCTTATGAAATCTGACTCCTGTTTATCAGGGTCCCGCGCGCCCTTTGCACTTTTACGTTTCACTTAATTATTTCAGACTTGATCGTGGCGTGGAACAAGGGGTACAAAAAAAACAAACACCCAGCCTTCGCCAGCTCCCCTCGAAGGGTTAAATTTTAAACGGCGGTTTCTCGGACGGGCCCGGAAACCTAGAGTGGGGGTGGGGTGGAGTGGAGTGGGGGGCCGCATCTCCCCCTCGGGGTCGCGGATGCTACTGACTATTCAGTTTTCTAGACCGATCCTTCTAAAGCTTATGCAAAAAAGAAAAAGGAAGGAAAGAGAAAGAAAAGAAAAAAGAACCAACAACTCTGTTTCTAAGATTTTAAAGCGATAGACCAGATGGAAAAGCCGAGACTGACTTGGGGGGAAGCAAGAGTGCGTGAAGCCGACCCAGCGTTTGAAAGACCAGCCCGCCCTCTTGGATGTTGGACTGTTGATTCCTCCAATTAATGAAATGCATTTGGTGTTAATCATATTTATCTTATTTTATGGGACGGGGGGGGGACGCTAGGACGGTGCATTAAAAAAAAAAAATTCTGAAAAGCCTGCAAAACGATCGAAGAGTGAAAACTATTGTTGGACCGACTTGGTTTTTACCTCAACAGCGCCACCTTTCGGCAAAGGTCAGTTGAAATTGATCCGTGTCCAGTTTTGTTGATGAAATGAAAAGAAGCTGGTTTCCCTAGGTGGGAGGAGAAAAGAGGCACAGAAAGTTAGTTTGACTGCAGTGGGAGAACCCGACTTTGTTAGGAAAGGGGCTGAAGGCAGTGCTGGCAGGTGCGAGAATCACTTTTCCCTACCACCCCCCTTGACTGTGAATACAGAGGCCAGGGGACCCAGGAGCCTTCCAAGTGTAACTATGGCTGAGAGGCTTATGCAAGAGGATCCCATGTAACAAACAGGGCCCCAAACCCTTTAAAAGTGCCAGGATGGATTTTCGACGGGCTTTATGGCAATATCAATAGAATTAAAGTTACTTGTAATTCAGTGATAAATGAGATGTCTCTAGTAAGTAAGATTAAGTGCAGTGCTATAAAGTTGTTTATCTGAAAAGTAATTCTCAGAAAACCTGACTTCTGACACTTAGTCATATATTAAGCCAGCTTCTTGAACACTGCACTTCAGAATGCTCTCACCCACCGGACAGCATACTTTACTATTTATAACGAGACCTTAGGTGTCACTCATTGGCTTCATACACCAGATTAGACTTGTGTTAATTTCTCTCATGCTGGCAGCCTTGGGTTTCAGCAAACCCTGGAATCCCTAACGAGAGATTCCCCAAAACGTTTGTAGGCGCATCGTTACCCTAAAAGGACAGCACTGTTGCTGTTTTCTAGAAAAGCACTTTTTCTTTTCATCATCACTGCAGAGAAGCTGTTTATATGGGTAGTTTTGGTTTTATGGGAGTACTTTGTCGGGATGGAATGAGGTATGTCTATTACCAGTTTGGGGAAGAAAGAGTGAAGATTATGTCAATATTTATGCAACCTAACAGAATTCCTTTGCTTTCCTCCTCTCAAACAGTATTTCACCTAGTAATGAAGTTAAGGGATTACAGCTTATGTATTCAGAGGAAAATTTACTGCTTAAATTACATAAACATATCGTGTCATTAGCATTGTCTATAGCAATACTTTTCTAAGCCTTTTTAAAATCACTAGCCACAAATGTCTGAAGTTTATATTTTGCATGTAAAGTATGAATTTCAGCATGCTTAGGAAGAAGTAATTCAGTTTTTACGAGAATTTTTTTCTTTAATCCTTTTGCATCACAGTTTTGGTAAAAGCTGTGAGATACGATCCCTGCCTTTCATGAAAGTATTTTTGGTCAGGAACACTGAAACTGCTACACTTATAAATAAACAACATTTATAAACAAAGTTCACCAATGAGGAAGACCATGAGATATAGATTCATGGCCATGCACCTAATTGTTGCAATTATGTGTCATTTCTAGATATTAAATACCCATGTTTGGTCAGATAAATGTATTATTATCTGCACATTTTTATGGTTTACTTTTGTACACTGCTGTCAAACCAGACAGGGTATCTTTTTTTTTCTCTCATTGCAGAATCATTTATAGTCTCTCATTTTCTCTTGAAAAAAAAAAAAAAGGAAGATCCGAATTATTTTTTAGACGTGGAGCAGCGGTGCCCTCAAGCTTATAACTTAATTCTCATTTTTGTCCTTTTTCCTTTATTATTTGGTGATTCACAGGGGTGTCTAAACATTTACAGTCTTCTGTTAGTGGCGTTTCTCTTGTAACAATTGAGCTCTCTCATTTTAATTAGTACTATTCAGGTTTTTGAGTCTCTACAATTATAGCAGGCCACATTTCTTTAGATTTCTTTGCTAACATTGTTTGTTTCACTTTGCTCCAAGCCAATCTAATCCAAATACAATATGAACTGTGCCTTCTTACTGCTTAATACTCCCTTGCTATACATACTCTAGTAATCTCTGTAGAACAATACAGAGTAATTTAGAAACCATGCGTTTGTCATTATTGACCAGTTCAAACCAGTAGCATTCAGGTTCCTGAAAGCAGTGAATCTTTATAGAAGAATTTGCGGGAGGGAGGAGGGCATGGGTCGGATCACGTAGGAGATTGTGAAACCGTAACATCAAAAACACAATTTTGGTTTCATGTCAGTACATACATAATAACTTTTTGCAAAAAAAACTATTTTAAATCCTGTTTACGTCCAAATTATAATGATTAAAAGTGAAAGATAATATAGTTTTCCTGATTCTGAGTTACAGCAACTCAGGTATATCATGTTGGAATCAGACATATATAATCTAAAAAGAACAAGATGCATCAAGGGTAGTGTCTGAACTCTTTTTATCCAGGAGCTGATTTTACGGTGCAGAACTAACCAGTGTCCACTGAGTTTCACTCTGAAACCAACTAAATCGATTTGAGAAAAGAGTTGTTCAGAGGAACTGAATGATAAGGCATGGAGTGTTGTTCCTAGCTGTAGTGTTAGAGAAAAATCCTTTCAGCAGTCTTTAGTGAGCAGGGCAAGTAAGTCAGAAATCACTGTTAGCAGATTCATGGACGAAAATTAATCGAATCAGACGAGATAATCTGATAAGGGTAAAATTGCTGAGGAAACAGTCTTGCCTCATATTGGAGAATGTGAGACAACAGTCTGATTACTGGGAGTCGTTATGAATAGGTGAATTATGTGCTAAATAATCATCAGAGTAAATCAGCATTTATTAATTCTTTTCTCTTTAAGCAATTCACAGTTGTAAGTTAAAGCCGCTCTCTCTTTGAAGACACATCTTCTATAATTTTTATTAGAGGTAATTTATTATTTGCATTACCTGTATTTACTTCATAATTGAACATTTTACATTCAAATTTATGTAATGCATTATGCCTGAGAATATATTTCTGCCTGATTAGCATAAATAGTCACTTACCTCATGAATTACTAACAAAGTTTATCTTAAAATATAGGTTTTTTTTTATTAAGTGGAACACAAACATATGTACAGTAAATTCTGATTTTCCAGTGCAGTTAGAGAACGGCTCACGTTTGGTTTCGGGGAAGGCAGGCCATCAGAGGAGGGGAGTAATCGTGAGGAGAGAGCGAAAAGTAGACAAATGGCATCTGGAGGTTTCTTTGGGGGGGGGGTTATCATTTCGATGGGGGTATAGGCCTGGTGCGGGTGGGCAGCGGGACGAGGGCAGAAGAAGGGTCTGGGGTCTTCATACACTGTTTACATTGTTTACTGGAAAGTGGATTCTGAAAAAAAAACCCACAACTCGTCACCTGTGCCTTTGTGAAGGACCCTGGTAGCAAGTGCTCGAGTCTGGGGTCTTGTTTGTTTTGTCTGCTTGTTTGTGTCAGAGAGTTCTACCTTAGAACACAATACACATCATTTAATAAAATTCTTGTTTGTTTTGCACTAGAGATGTGGAAAAGCCAGATGTTTTCTCAAGTGAGAATTCCCGGGACAGCCTCCCAGATTTCCTCCAGCTTTCCTCCCTCCCTCACCCGACAGACACCCAGTGTGGCCTGGCAGACAGGACGTGATTGATAATAGCTCTGTGCACACACCGGCATTTGAACGAAAGGACTTCTTCGGGGTTTAGGCACCAGATGGAGATCCAAAATGATGGGGCCTCTTTCCTACTCTCGCCATTCCAAATCAACAGATTTCCACGCTTGTTGGTTTTTTTCCCCTTCTTTCCTTTTTTCAGGCCATGGACATCTCCCTAGCTTTTTCTTTTCCTTCAATTAGGAACCACTTGCAATTCACCATTCCATTGTTACCCTTTTTGATCCTACTCATGGCTGTACCACGCAGGGAACTTGTCTCGAAAGCATTCAACCCTTCAAAGATTTACTGTGCTGAAATCAGAACTGATTTTTTTTTAAAAAGGCAGGAATAAAGAAACGAACCTGATACTGGGACAGTGTCTGTTCAGGATGTGTCTTCTGTGCAGGGGAACCCAGGGGACGGGCTGGTGGTCGTGCTGCCTCTGTAGAGTTTTGGTCACTCTCCTTCCTCCCCCTGGGTCTGGGGTGACTCTTAGGTCCTGTTCCAGAGGCATTTAGCAGCCACTCGGCCTGGGAGCTGGAACCTGGAGCTCTAGAAGACACAAACCAAACTTAAATACGTGTGTGCTGACTGCGAGAGTGCGCTGATGCAGGCGATTTCTCAATCTGTGTGTTTCTCAGTTTGTTTGGCTGGACCTGAGAGAAGAGATCCCTTGTGGCCTGTGTTGTATCTTTGTTCTTGGTTGCATCATGGGTTTTGCTGAACCTTCTCGCGTGTTGTTCTGTGCACTGAAAACACCAAACTCGCCCAGTGACACCCTCACGGCATTATCCATCATGGCAGTGTTGCTGGTTGAACAGAGAACTGAGTGAAACATCCCCGCCCCTAACCCCCAATAAAAATGAAAGTCCAACTTATAGACCTTTTGCCAGTATTCTTATTTTGTCATTTTATAAACAGCGATCCATGCTCTTGGTTAAATATAAACATTTGAACAAGACGGAAATGGGAGGACATCAAACAAAAGAACCACAATTCCTCATCTCCACTCTGGTCCCCTAATCGTGGTCTCAGGTGTGACCATCTATGACAGTTGGGGTCCGGGTGGACACTCTTTACAGAATGGAATCGTAGCAGGCACGCCATGCTTCACGCCATGCTCCTGGCAACACACGCACCCTAACCATCTCAAAAAGCAGCTTGGGGCACTCCTCTGTTCTTTGGCAGAATTCACTTCGGAGAGGGGCCCAGGAAAACATTTTCATTTCTTCTAAAATCAGAGTTAAAGAAATGAAAATCATCTAGCATGGATTCTGTCAGTATATAAACAAAGCCATAAAATTTAATTAAGTTTTCTTGTGGAAGGAGTGCATGGAAACCAAAGCACGTAGCACCCACACAAGTCCGTGTGTGGTCCTGACAGCATGTACTTGATTACCTCCAGTGATTGGGTGCTCACTACCTCCCTATTTTACCTTCTATCTTCCCACAGTCCTGAGACTGTCAGGAGAGCTGTTTGTTTGTTTGTCTGTTTGTCTACTATCAAGTCATATCCCTTCTTCTCTACATGAGTCTTGATTTTATACACTCAAAATCCTTTGGGGATTATACACTTACATCCTTTGGGGGCTCTGAGGAGTAGAAGACAACCACTATGACACCCTCTCCGTGCCTTTCCTTTTCATTTCTAGACATAGTCAGTGCCTTTAGCATTTCCACATATGCCTGCATTTCAAGCGCCCCTGCCTTGAGGTCGCTGCCCCCACCTGAGGGTTCAGGTTCCAGAGCTGAACTCGGATCCCCAGGCTGTAGCCCCACCCTCTGCCTCCTTGAGCTGCAGCCTGTCTGCTCCCCATGCTAGACCACAATTTCCCGACCTCTCCGGCAGACACATAACACCAGGGACTCATCGAGCACGGCCCCAGGCCTTTTCTCCTCGTATTTCCCCTATCCTCTGTTTGTGGGCTAACATTTTTGAGCCCAAGCACGGAAACATACAACGATCCCCCTAGGGTCCATCTCATTCGATCAAGACTGTTCCCTGCTGCCTAAATCTCTTTGAATCTAGGATGTGCCATCGACTAGTTTTAATTCGCTTCCCACCTTTGCACCAGCTGCAAATGAAACTGATGCGCTTAACCTCTCAGAAGCAGGCCCCTCACCTGCAAAATGGGAGGTGGGCAGGATCAGAGACTGTGCCTGTGAAGTGGCTTTCACCACATGAGGCCACAGGGCAGCTGTATAAATGGCTGGGGACCTCTGCACTTCTGACCCTCCCCCTGACCTGCTGATGACAGCATTGCAAGGGACCGAGCCCCTCAGCAACCCAGTAGAGACGGCCCCTCCCAGTCCCCCCATTATACAAAATGACCCACTGGATTATTCGAGTCCCCTAGTGGACATTTAAAATTAAATGGGCCTAGAACATCACCAAATCAACAGGGAAATGCAAGTCAAAGCCACAATGAGATAGCACCTCACACCTGTTAGGATGGCTATTATTGAAAAGACAAAAGATAACAAGGGTTGGTGGAGATGTGGCAAAAAAAAGGGAACCCTTGTGCACTGTTAGCAAGAATGTCAGTTGGTGCAGCCACTGTGGAAAACAGTATGGAGGTTTCTCAAAAAAATTAAAAATAGGACTACCATATGGTCCAGCAATTCCACTTATGGGTATATGTCCAAGGGAGATGAAATCAGTATCTCAAAGAGATAGCTGGACTCCCATATTTATCACAGCATTATTTATAATAGTCAGGATATGGAAACCGCCTAAGTGTCCATCCACAGGTGACTGGATAAAGATAATCTGGTATACATATACAATGGAATATTATTCGGCCTTAGAAAAGAAAGAGACCCTGACATTTGTGACAACATGGATGAATCTGGAGGACATTATACTAAGTGAAATAAGCCAGACACAGAAAGACAAATACTGTGTGATCTCACTTATATGTAGAAACTTAAAAGGTCACACTCACAAAATCAGAGATTAGGATGGTGGTTATGAGGGATTAAAGGGTGGAGGAAAATGGGGAGAAGCTGATCAAAGGGTACAAAGTGTCAGTTATGCAGGATGAATAAATTCTGGAGATCTATTCTACAGCATGTTGGCTGTAGTGACCAATACTGTGTTGTATATTGAGTACCGTAATTTGCTAAGAGGGTAGATCTTAAGTGCTCTTAACACACAGACACACACACACAGACACACACACAAAGAAGATAGTAACTATGTGACGTAATGGATATTTTAACTAGCTTGATTGTGGTAATTATTTCACAATGTATACGTATACCAAAACATTACATTGTGCGCCTGAAATATATACAATTTATATTTGTCAATTATATCTCAATAAAGCTGAAAAAAAAAAGGAATTGGCCTATTTGGTAATTGGAATAATTTTAAACTAACTTACCCCATCTGGATGTCCTATACCCACCCTTCTAATCAATTCTAAAATTACATTCTTTTTGGTATAGACAGAGCTCCCCGTCGCAGATGGCAGATGACTTAGACAACTGTTTGAAGTTTCACCTGCCCTGATCTTTGTAAACCTTCGCCCTGTCAAAATATAGTAGTTGTCCAAAGCTGGGACCTCAGAGACTAATAAAAAATAGATGTAACCTAGAAAAACTAAGCAGAAGAACTCTGTGTGTGTATAAAAGCCTCTTAGCGATCCATTCCTTCCCCCCTGGTTTTTTTTGTTTCGATCACCGCCTTTCCTGCCATTTCCCAATGCCAGTTTTGAAGCCGGGAGGCTCCAAGGCATTTTCTTTTTTTTTTTTTTTAAAACATCTTTATTGGAGTATAATTGCTTTACAATGGCAAGGCGTTTTCTTGAACAGAAGAGTTCAGAGTTGCCAGTGTCCACCTTTGAGCTGCAACTGGTTCCCCCAGGTCTCTCTTGAAAGGATCTCAATGTGCAGGCTTTCGCAGAATCTGCCCTTCTTGGTGCCCATCTCACCGCCTTGCAGAGGAAGCTGGGCATGAAAGCAGGAAGGAGCCGGTGGGTATTTATGACCTGCTCTCTGGGGTCTCTGTCCTGCCTGAGAACGTGGTGCTGGCTGCCGCAGGAGACTCGGCCGGGGATCGTCACCGGGGCTCCGGGGGAGTGATGGGGACTCTCCAGGCGAGCGTCACCGACTGTGGCCTCCAGGCTCTGTGAGGAGCTGCTAATCGGGGCTGAGTGATGTGGGCGCTGGCCGGTTGGGAAAGGTGGGTCGGCATGGAGACAGGCTGCTGATTCACCCTCTGACCTCAGCAAAGCTTCCCTGTCTTCTCCAGCTCATTTTTCAAGCTGAAAATGGGCTGGACTGCACGAAGACGTTAAAAAACAAATCTGAATTGCACGGAGGGAATGTTCTCGGCCCTTTGAGGCTGAATACGGGCTAGGTAAGCATGGCCCAGATACCCATATGCACAGACAGAGCTGACATGCTGTGATGCTGTAAAGCACTGGTGGGTCTCAATGACAAGGTCACAATATCGTTGAGGTCAAAATGACAGAGCCAGTGAGGTGGGGCAGAATGGGAGGGCCAAAGCCTCCTGCATCTCCAGGCCAAACGATGCTGGGCTTTTAGGTCAACGATGTTCAGAGCCTTTAGTGGCCGAGCAGTGAGAAGGTAAAGCATGGATTTCTGAGGGTTGCTGAGCCAGGAGATGCTGCCCTTTGGCAGCAGGCCGACATGGGGTCTGAATCCTGCTTCATCCCAGGTGTGAGACCTGGGCAAGTTGTTTGACCCAGGCTCTGGGCCTCACTCTCCCCCTGGGTCAAAGGTGGAGAGAGTTTTTGTCACCACGATGAGCATGGGTACCCAGTGCCTGGCATATGTCAGCCAGTCCCCTGGTGAGTGCTCAAAAGAACTCATCTCTTAGTATGTGCCAAAGGCCGTGCTGACGTCCTACGTATACCGCTTCCATCTATGGCGCCTCGTGCATTCGAGGGTCTCAGGAAACGTTTCCCCTTCTGTCTTTTCTGCTCCTGCCTTCAAGCTGTAGTCACCCCCAAACCTGGCAGAGTTCCTCTTTCTTTCCCTTTCTCCTGAGATTTTGTATAATTTCACCCACCTGGAACTCCACGCCACCCCCCACCCCCCCCCCCCCGCCATCTTCCCTCTGTCCTATCTCCTGGCTAATTCTGATCCTTCTTCAGGTCTTGGGTTTCCTCTTAAAAGCCTTACCTGAGTCCTTGTGCCAGTCCACTAGCCCCAAGGTGGGCTAGGTGTCCGGTCCCTGTGCTCACTGCCTCTGAGCCCTCATGGTGCCACGTGAATTCCCCACCTGCCCTGTGAGTGTCCTGAAGCCAGGATGACAGCTCTCATGTCTCCAGCTTCTTTGCCTACTGCAGTGCTCTGCACACAGTAGGTGCTCAATACATATTTATTCAATGAAAGTGACTACACGAACATTCCGGTTCCTCGCCTTGCTTTCTGAAGTGCTAAGGCACACAAAATGTCCTGCCAAGTGTCCCAGAAAACGCGCCTCTAAGAGGCGCCAGGTGGCTGCTATGTTGCAACAAGGCAGTCCCCACACTCACCTCTCACTCGTCCAGTGGCGCATCCCTCAGTTACCAGGATGCTTATCTTGTTCCCTAATCGGCCTACGTCTTCCCGAGCTGGAAGTGGGTGGAAACATGGTGGAGATGTGCGGGCCCTGGAACTGAGGTGGAAATCAGCAAGTCTTGCTGGCATGGAATTCGGGATGAACGGAGGGAAGTGATTAAATACGCCGGTGTACCAAGGTGTGCCACCCGTATTCCAGCACTGGCTGCCACCACCGAAGCAGGCCCCATTCCAGCCTGGAGTCACAGCTGCCTCCCCAGGGCTTCGAGGGACACGGACACTCTTTCGTCATCTTCAAATACGAAAGCCCGCCTGCCCCCATTTCCACATGCCCAAATCGTGCTCATCCCCCAGGCGCAGCTCTGGCGCAAGGCTCCATGGAGCTCTGACCGCGGGGACTGGCTTCTGATAAGCATTTAGTAAAGGTCGGTCGTTAATGCAATTGCCGCTGCTTCCAGAAGCCGTCTCCGACTCCCGCCTTTTCTTTGTGGATCCCCGCAGGTGCATCTTGACCTCCCTTCTGGAGCCTTCTGGAGCTCTGGGAGCTCATGGTGCAGTGGTTGGGCAGAACCGGGTTCAAGGCGGGCTTTTGCTACTTCCTCGCCGTGTGAGCTCTGAGTCCTTTACGTGCTCCTCCAGTCCTGGTCTTCAGCACATGCTGGGGCGCCAACTATTGGCCCTCTTGGTGTTGCAGGTGAAAACACTGTGACCTAAACTGAATTAAGGAGAAAGGGACCTTATGGGCCCACGTGCCCAAAAGGTGCAGGAACAGAGCTGGTTGCAGGCAGGAGCCACACGATGTCCTTGGCACTGGCTTCCTCACGCCTCTTGTGCCTGGACTCCAGGCCAGGGCTCCCTGTGGGAGCAGCTCCAGCTCCAGCTCCAGCAGGTCCAATGGGAGCCGGTCTGAGTCCCCAGTTGGGCACATGAAAGTCATGGCTGGGGTCGAAGTGGTCTGGCTCATGTGACTGGTTATCCGCCCACCCCGATCCAACCCCTGTGGCAAAGGGATGAAATATGCTGACTGACTCAGACTTAGACTCAGAAATGGGGTGGGCAGGGACGCGGGAAGTGAGTCTGAGTCTGAGTCAGTGAGCATACTTCATCCCTTTGCCACAGGGGTTGGACGGGCAGGGACACGGGAAATCACGGCGTGTGACGGAGGAGGTGTCCTCCACAGCATGGGGCCCCTCACCAAACGACAACATGACCGGCAGCCAGAACGAACGCGGTACTCACCCGGGCCCTGCCCTTGGCTTTAGCTCACTCGCTCTTCACAACGGCCCTCAGGGATACGTGCTGCTATTTCCGTGTAGCTGAGAAGGAAGCTAAGGTACAGAAACGTGGCGGAGGTTTTCCAAGGTCTCTCAGCTGGTGAGGGGTACAAGGTATGAATCCAGCATGGCGGCAAAGTTCATGCTCCAACCATCTTATTATCTATTGTGAGAGGGAGATATACCAGAAACACATAGACAAATAACAGATACTGTGAGATACTATATAATGTAATGTGGTATAGCATAGTATCATATAAGTTAGTATAGCATTATATAATATAATATAGCGTTGTATGTAAAATCATATCATATATTATATCAGGAAAGGCATTGGGAAGTGGTCCATTTTTTTTTTTTTGGTTGTGCTTCTCGGCTTGTGGGATCTTAGTTCCCCAACCGGGGATTGAACCTGGGCCCTCGGCAATGAAAGCTCAGAATCCTAACCACTGGACCGCCAGGGAATTCCCAAGAAAGTGGCCCATTTTTGTATCCGTCCCGAGAACACCCATCACCAGCACGGAGCATCACGGGTACTGGATAAGGGTTGACCAGCTGACCAAATGAGTCATTCTATGAGTACAGTGAGAATCCTTTGATCTGAGAACCCTGTTTCTGCCATGGCAACATCATTATTATTACATTCCTATGTTTGTTTCGGTCACCCAAGAAGAACAGATAATCAAAAGAAGAAAGTTTGAGGAAAGATCAGGTGAGCTGAAATCTCTAGGCCTATAGCCCTCTGGCTTCCACTGGTAGTGGGTGTTTAGAGATGTCAGGCTGACCCTGTGTGTCCCTAAGACTGTCTTATTGGACCCTTCAGGTGGAAAAGACCCCAGGAAGTCTGTTTTACAGGCAGGTGGAAAAGGAGTTAAGGGTCAAAGGCAAATGGTACAGGGCTTTTGTACTTAATCTTTTCCCCTCCTTTTATAAAAGTGCCTTTGACACTTTTGAAGTCTCTGTTACTATCCCTGAATTGGTGTCTGCTACACACGATTATGCACTGGTCTGTTTGTGGGTTGTTTTTGAGCGCTAAAGTGCACAGGTTGAGCTGAGAAGTGAAGATTTTGTGTTTTAAAGATGAGGTATATCCCCTCTCCCGGCCGTCTCAGAGCATAGGTTTTAAGGCAAATAAATAACCTTGGATTTCCTCACTTCACCCCCTGCCTCCCAGCTTGTAGGCCAGCAGTATGTGACGCATTTAATCGAAGCATAAGAACGATTATGAAAATGCCCGTGAAATTATGTTCGCATCTGCGGTCCAAATTGCGAATATCTCACCTCCCTCCACCGTCCTGGTGTCACCTGATCTCAGTTCCCTTGAGGTGACTAAGAGCCTAGTCATTAATATAACACCCACCAGCTTTATTGGAACTTACCGTCAGAAAGGTCTGTTTCCAGAAACTCCCTGCTCTGAATGCAGCTGCAGGGCCGGCCTTTCTTGGCCATTGCACAAGTCCGTGCATTGTCTTTGTACGGGAATCAGTCCCCAAGCTTGAGCACCAACATGAGATCGTGGTCCGTGTTCTACGTCGTGGGGAAGAAAGGCTTCGTTTAAAGTTACACGATAGGGGCATTAGACTTCTAGAAGTAGCACTCGACTGCCTACGTTCTCACCCTTCCAACAATGCTGGGATGATTTGGTACAATGTGGTGATGGTGACGATGGTGATGGTGATGATAAATTACCACTATCAGGAGATAACAGCGGAGAGAGAAATGATCCAGACCCCATGAAGAAGTAACCATTCAAATCCAGAATATGGGCAATTCTGTAAGACAAAGGCTCCAGGTTCTTTGACAAGTGAATGACCTGTGAAAGAGAGGGGGAGAAAGGGAGACTGCTACAGATTAAAGCAGACATTCTTTTAGGTCTAAAAGAGAGGCAGCAGTAGACTGGCGGGAGCGCCGGCTTGCGGGGGAGGCACGGGCCAGTGTCTACATTGCATGGCCTTTCCCACGTCCTCACATTTACCTGTGATGAGGTCCTTCTCTGGTTGCTTCTCCTAATCACAGTGAGACGGTACGTTTCCACTCTATGCTCCAACGCCAGCACGGCCTTTGGGACTGTGCATTGCAATTATCCATATATATTTGACTTCTTGAAAATCTGAGGCAATTGTAGACCCACATGCAGCTGAAAGGAATAAAATGCAATTTTATTACATGCGTAGATTTGTATGATCGCCACCAACATGGTCAGGAGGCACACCATTTCCATCACAATGGTCTCTCCTGCTAGACTTTTGTGATTGCCTGTTTACTCTCTATTCTCCTCACGATGCTGAGAGCATCTTGATCCAAGGGTCTTATGTTTCACCTCTGCGCCCTGGTTCAAGCTAACTCATACCAGCACCTAACTTCTAGGCGCTCCTACGTGAAAGCTTGCAGAATAGACTCAAATTCTACCACAGTAAGAGAGGAGGAGACTCAGAATACTGTCTAGAAAGGGTTTGGCCAAGAGGGACAGAAAACATCTCCAGGCACGAAGCACTAACAACGTACGACCTTAAGGGAACTTTTCCTCTAGAGAGGACTGTGGAGATCTCAGTGGTAACTCTGGCATCATACGGCCTTAAAATACCATCCCCTCGGGTGATTCAAACAGAAACCTGCATTAAGGGAAGGGTAGATTTCGCTGCAGAATGAAACATGTACACCTGACTTTTATTTTTTGGTCCTAATTTTATTCCTTTTGCATCATCTTTCCATGAATATGGGGGCTCTGAGGTTAATGCACTTGAAAATGGACTCGTGGTGATTCAGGCCATGGGGACATCTCCCCTGATGGGGACAGTGCCTTGAGCAAGGAACTGGAGGTCGTCAGCAAGAGTGTTGGGATTTTTCTTTAGACTTTCTCATGACAGACTTGGAAGAAGGCAAGTTTTCTTTAATTGGTCGCTAGCCCACTCTTGCTTTTCATCCTACTACTGTTAGGATTTTTGGAAACTGTCTTGGAGGAGCAGGGATCCTCAAGGACCTACTCACGTGCATCACTGATGCATGAAGACACCTAGGTTTTGATGAATGAACAAATATCAACGTATGTAAGATGACTCTGAGTTTTCCCCCAGCCCAAGTCTTGAAAGGGAGTGACCAGTTGACCGTCATTGAAATCCTTAAGCGTCAGGTCTTTACTCACTGAAAGCTTGTCCTGTGTCAGATTTTGTGTTAGTTGGGTAGACAGAGGGATAACAAACCCTGTTACTCATCCATATCCATATATCATTTCATCTGCCTGTCCATTTATCCATCCACCCATCCGTCTGTCCATCCACCCATTTTTATGTACAGAGTGCAAATTTCTTTTAGTAGCTCCAGGGGACATGGGAAAGGCCATGGAAGCAGTAGCTTTTTTTTTTTTTTTGCGGTACACGGGCCTCTCACTGTTGTGGCCTCTCCTGTTGCGGAGCACAGGCTCCAGACGTGCAGGCGGACTCTCAGCCACTGCGTCACCAGGGAAGCCCAAAGCAGTAGCTTTTTGAACTTCTTTGAGGCAATTTCCAGGCACAAACGCATCTTTGGCTCTTAGACATAACATCAGCCCCTTAGAATACACGTAGGACAGCTTATTGGTGACAAAAGGAACCAGTGTTATTACGCTCCTGCTCTAAGTAAGAAAACTGGAAAATCCGACAGAAAGGTAAACCCTTGCTGTGGATAGGCCCCTCGTGCCCCCGGCACTTAGTATATTTCGTGTTTTGGTTTTCCAGAAATGAAAATCTCAGGGAAATGAAAAAAATATATTACTTTTCCCCTCATTGGTATCTATCTGTTCATCTCTCTAGGGGAATCTACTTCATATGGAATTCCCTGTGATTATTCCCTTTCACCTGGGGAAGTAGAAAATTTCTCCTGAACAACTTTGCTGAGGCTTCCTGAAGCTTCATCGTGACAGGACACATCTCACAGACAGGAGGGCACCTTGACTGGGTCATTCTCACTGGTTTCCTGTGGTTCTGTGAGAACCAATGGATTTGGATGGAACGGAATATTCCCTTGAAGGCTTAAAGGCGTGTCTCGTTGAACCCAGTTTAGAGCTCACTGGTGCCCGTGAATGAACACTCCCATCATTCTGCACTGTGATGATCTTTCCCAGCTATTAGAAACAAAATCCAACTGGCTGGTCACCTAATTTTTCCAAATACAGTGACAGAGTCTCACTGCAAGCGCCCCTATTGCCAAATCCTTGTCTACAGAGGTTTGGCACAAATTCTGATGTTACGCAACAGAAGTTGGGAAGAGAAAACACATACTAAACAAATGGAAAGAGAGAAGATACAAGAAAAAATAAAGCCTGGGCTTAAAACTGTGCTTATGTTGTCTTCAGGCACAGCCGAGTCGGGGCACCGTGCTGTGGTTTGAAGTCGTCAAGGCCACATACCCCTGCACAACTTACGGGGTTGGGGAATAATTACTGACGACACACTCAGAGGCAGGGCTTTTCTCATTGCTCTAGGGAGTCAGTACTTATACCTTGTGTTAACTAACCTGTCTGGGTAAGATGTTTAGGGGAGTCTCTTCTCCGTAAAATGTCAGAGCTACATCAGAGGAGCACAGAAGTATGTCTTAGAAGTCTACGCGTCTATATGTGCACCCACGTTTTTCAAAGCTGTTTCTATGTCAAAGCGTGTGGCAGTAACCCCACACGGTGCCTGGCACGCAGCAGCCGGAAACTGGTTTCCTTCTGATTTCCAACTTGGGATGCACTGGGAGGTGTCAGTATATCTGCTGGGGGTACCACTCGCATTGTACAGACACTTCATTTCAATCAAATCACCAGCGTGTGCCTTCTCGTTGCAGTTAATAACTCTTTGGTACAGTGCTTTGGAATGTCCATTGGCAGACGAGTCTTGCCCAAGCCACGTTGGGTCGGCTGGGGCCGGGGCACGACCTTGACCCTCCGGACTTCCGGCCGGTGCTCTGCAAGAGACGACCTTGCTTCTCTTCACTGTCCTTGCTGAGATGTTGTTGACTTAGCTATGAAAGGAGCTGCCCACATCTCTGGGAGGCTCCCTTACAGGCGAGATCTGTGAAGAGTCTGGCACCTGTGCTCAATCAATAGACACGGCTACTGCTATTATTACTAATCATTGGCTTTCTGAGAGAATTCATAGAAATGTGTGACTTGGCTTCTTCGCTTCTGAGAACCAGAGGTAAGTGCCTGCTCCTTGGAGGAAGTTCTGTGCCTTAGAGAGAAAGAAAATCGTATACCAAAGTGACCTTTCCCCCACAAATGCTGTTCAGTGCCCAGAACTAATTAGCCAGGCTCTAATTGGCTTGGAGCCTGAGAGGACCGGGCAAAGCCACTCCGTGGAGATGACACAGTCCGCAGGGTTCCCTGGTTACTCTCCTGGTGACTTCCGCATTACAGTTGTTCCGTTTGCTGGTAGCAAGCTGGTTTTTCAGATGGGATGGCTCGCCAGCTTCTTCTGCGCCTGTGAGCCCAGCAACCAGGAAGCTGGGAGGGGCCCTGGGGATGCAGAGGGAGACCACAGCCCGGCTTCTCCCCCCGATGGCTCCACCCTGTCTGTGCCCGGGGAAGGAAGGAAGAAAGTCATAGACCCGCTGTCGGTCAGCCATGATGGGCCACCAGCCAAGGAGGGGAGGGCAGCAGGGCCTGGGAAAGGAGGACGTGTGGTGTGTGAGGGCAGCGGCCTGGGCAGCGGAGCCTCCGCGGGTGCCGAGTCCCCAGGGGGCTGCAGGGGAGCCTTGCGGGGCAAGGAGCCAGGGCTCAGAGCAGTGTGTGGTGAACAGCCTTCCACACAAGCAGCCAGGATGACCGTGCCGGCGGGTAGGCGCGGGAGGGAGGGCGCACGGCGTGTGGGGAGGGGTGGGAGCCTGGGAATCGAGACCCGCCTCCTGTCTGTCTCCCCTGATGGGAAGCCAGGGCCGCCGGAGGGGCGGGGGCTGCCTGGTTGAGGGAATGGAGCCACCAAACCACTTGGCCTTTGAAAGATGGGACTGGAGGTCTAACCTAAGCCTTGAGAAACCCCAGGAGAGCAACCCAGGTCCTTTGATTCTAGTGCAGACCTTAAATGACGTTTGAACGTAAGACAAGAAAATAATGACCCAAGTCCCTTATTTCTCTTCCCAGTACCCCCAGTGCATGGTTTATCGGGGCCCCTATAAAAGGCCAGTTGCATCTTGACGATGCACTCACCTTGGTAATCCACATCGTGTACCCACCTCCTAATCAATGGATGCTCCTCATATTACCCTTTGAATACTACTTCTACAGTTTATCATTGACTGTCTTTATCTCCATATACCTGTGAGCTCTTTGAGGGCAGGGATGGAATCTTACCTTCATCCCTTTCTTAACTCCAAAGGCATATGCTTTATTGCATGAATGAAAAGTCAGTAACGTTGGAAATTAGCTACTGCTCTGAACATAAGCGACTGTCTTTCTTGGGGGGCCTCTGGGGCCAGAGGGCATCTCCTTGTCTCAGGGTCCGATGAGGAAAGTCGCCTCCTGCCCCAGCCTTGAACACTCCTGTGAGGACAGAAGTGTGTTTGTTATCTGTCAGCATAATTAAAACCAGATTGAAACTCACCCTTCCTCCCAAAATGACATGAGAACTTGATGCCTAATGTCCATGAGTTTTGTGTTCCTGAGTCGTGCTTTTCTTTTTTTTTTTATCTTCATTTCTCATCAGCACAAAAGAATGTTCTTTCTCTTTTTGACTTTACCAGAAATGACACTTATTTGTGTAGGAAAGGCTAAGATAAGTTTCAAAGTAAAGGAAGCACCACCATTCTCTCTCTGTACATTGACTAATACCTGGGGAAAGCCATCTGCACTAAAATGTACCACATCTTGTCCATGAAAAACGCACTGCATTTGTAATGCTCTATTGTCCGGAGCCTGTTCCCCCAGCATCCCTGCGGTCAGAGGTCAAACTCTTCTGGCAATGAAGGGTGGAAAGGTCACCAAGAAGAAAGTTTTCTGATTCCTCTGAAAAAGCAAATTGCCTTCCTCAAAGCACTTCCTCCCCCGCAGCTTACACTCCAATAAGAAGAAAGAGGTAGATGTGGGGAAAACTGTCATGTAGTTATTGAATGTGACCCCGTAAGGAAGAGATCAGAGCAGCGGCCGCAGCTGCAACAGAGAAAGCAGGCAGCCAGCCTCCGTTGCTGGTTTTCCCTCCCCGCAAATACCATTAGTATCCAAGTTTGTGCAATTCCACCCCCATCTAATTCCAGAGCATTTTCATCACACCCCCCCCCAAACCTGTACCTATTATCACTTTCCATTCCCCCTTCTCCCCAGCGACCACCCATCTCCTTTCTGTCTCTATAGATTTGCCACTTCTGGACATTTCATATAGACAGAATCATACAAAATGTGGTCCTGTGTGTCTGACTTCTTTTACTTAGCTTAATGTTTTCAAAGTTCATCTACGTTGTAGCGTATGTGGGTGCTTCATTCCTTTTTATGGCTGAGTACTATTCCGTTGTATGGATACACCACATTTTGTTGCTTCATCCATCAGCTGACGGATATTTGGGTTGTTTCCACCCTTTGGCCACTGCGAATAACACTGCTATGAGCAGTTGTGTACAAGGTGTTGGGTGGACATATGGCGTCCTTTCTCCTGGGTCCATACCTAGGAGTGGAATTGCTAGGTCACATGGTGGCACAACGTTAACTGTGTGAGGAACTGCCCCGCTGTCTTCTTTTTTGTGGGACCACACAGTGGCCTGCTGAGTGGTCTCTCTGCCCCCAGTGTTGTCCCCTCCCTCCGGCCAGGTCTCCTCACCACAGCAGCAGGGAGCAGAGTCTCTCACCCAGCAGACACTTTTAGAGCCTGTATGGGGAACCAGGGAACCAGAGAGACAAGGTCCTGTCCAGTCAGCTGATACTAAAGCATCAGCTGGCTCGCGACACCCAGAATAAAAGCACAGCTCGGGGCCGGAAGGTCCACAAGCACCTCCCCTGCTTTTCCCTTCCTCCTGCTGATGACTGTCCAGTCGCTCTGGCCTTCCTCGGACACTGGCTTTCTCCCGCCTTGAGCCTTTGCACATACCATTTATTTTGTTTCCTCTGCTTAGATTAGAACGTGCCATTCTTCACAAAGCTGCCCAAAGGAATGAGTAAATAAATCGAATTCAGTATATTCAATGTATTAACTTGCTCAAGGCCACACAGCTGGTTGATGGCAGACTCCCCGCTGGATTCTCGTAACAAAGGCTTTTTGTTTGTGTGTTTGTTTTAAATCTTTCCTTCTAGATGACCATCTAATATATCAGCCTGTATTACAAACCTTTTTTTTAGCCTCTGTATCAGGGCTTCTCGACCTCAGCACTATTGATATTTGGGGATGGATAATTCTTTGTGGAGGAGGTTATCCTGCGTGTTGTAGGACGTTTCTGCATCCCTAGCTTCCATGCACTGGATGCCAGTAGCAACTCCTGCCCCCCAAACCTCCCCAGCTGTAACAACCAAAAATATCTCCAGCCATTGCCAAGGTCCCTTGGGGGAAAAAATCATCCAGCCGAGAACCACTACTCTATGGCTATTGTCTTGTTCAATGAATACTGGAGCTGAGACCAGCCAAGGGTATTTCCAACCCCTCCTTACCAAAGAGTTTTAGCCAATTCCCCTTTAATAAGGCAGGACATGAGGCCTATATGAATTTAGAAGAAATCTGAACAACAAGGTTGGAAATCAAAAGAGTTTGTGATTGATCTGCAGTAAATGAGAATATTTGATATGCCAGATTCCTCACTCTTCCAAAATTCTGGTCAATAAATACCAACTTAGTGGGATCCTGACCCAGGATAGTATGATCTTGTACACTGAGCCATTTCCTCAAAGTATTTTTCCGGGTAGTTTGGATCATCCTTTTCAGAGATCAGAACTTTGGAGTAATGGGAAGGGGGAAGACATGAACACAGAAGGAGACCCTATGACAAAGGGGTCCATTTTAAGTGCTTCGTGTTAATTTCAACAGCTTGCATCTCCCTACATCCTTAGTATTAGGTCTGAGTCTGAGAAGCTGAAATGAACACAATTGCTCTGAGCCGGTGACTTTGCAGACCAGGATGTTCCCCAGCTCCCGCAGTGCTGTTCAAACTTGGATGCAGCCAGGGGCTCCATTAGTAACCCCCGGGAAAATATGAGTGTTCTTAGCTGGAGATGTCCAAATAACAAGATTCATCTTTTTTCCCCCTGGCAGAATCAATAAATTTGCATGATGCATATTAAATGTTTAATTAAAACCCAGTGCTAAAGCATTTTCAGGAAGCTATAAAAGCCCTTTGGAGGAGGTCTGGAAGCCAGGGGTGCTTGTAAGTTTACCAAGTGCACTGCTGCCCATCAGACACCAGGTTTCATCTTTGTTCCGTTTCTCTTTGGTACCTGAGGTGTTTCACAGGTGTTGGAGGTGCTCGATGTAATGATTCATTGATGCTCCGATGACCGCTAAAATGACAAGGATTTGAGACTTTAAGGGTAGAATCACCAGACTCCCTCTGGCCAGATCCAGAATCCACGTCCTTGCCCCTCCTGCGGTAGGAAGCGAGTTGGGCGCCTAGCGCAGAGCCCGTGTGGGAGAAACATAACGATCCCAAGAGCAATTTGAAGCTGAAGGGGGGGAAGTGCCTAGAGACAGAATTTTGCTCCTTTGGCTGTAATTGCCAGTAAGACTTCCTGGGGCCTCGGAGCGGGGTGCTTTCCAAGCAGAGAAGCCGGGCTCAGATGACGCACCCCAGGTACTCTCACGCTGCAGGACGAAACCTTATTTAGTAGCTGTATTAATTGAATCCTCACTTTGGGTGGATTGATGGAATTCATATCAGAAGGTCCCCTCGCTGTTGGAGATGTCCCTCGCTGACTGCCTCCGCCCTCCAAAATAGGAACTCAACTTCACAGCTGATTTTTTTTTTTTTTCCCATTTGCTCATTCATTCCTGCATCCATTCATGCACTCATTTATTCCATAAAAGCCAATTCAGAACCTTCTAGGTATCCTGGGCTGTATTTGTCCTGAAGTCAACCTTGATCTACTAAATGCCAGGCACCGTTCTAAGCGATTTACACGCACCATTGTCTCCAATCTCCACGAGTCTTTTGAAAGCAGAGGGTTTTCTCCAGCTGGAAGCAGAAGGGGAAGTCGGAGAGGTTCAAAGCCCAAGGAGCACTGGGCCGGCTGTCGCTGGCTTGAAGCTTTCAGGTCGGGGGGGGAGCATGTGACAAGGAAGGTGGGTGCTCCCCAGCAACAGAGAGTGGCTCCCAGCTGACAAAAGCCATGGGGACCTCAGCCCCACAGCTACAGAGAAATTAATTCTGCCAACAATCTGGATGAGCTTGAAAGGAGATTCTCCCCCAAGGCCTCCAATTAAGAGCTCAGCATAGCCGGCATCTTGACTGCGGCCTTGTATGAGCCTCTCCGCAGAGAACCTGCCTCAGCCCACTCAGACTTCGGACCAACAGAACCGCGATATCATACGTGGGCGTTGTTTCAAGTCGCGAAGCTTGCGGTCTTTGTTGTGCAGCTCTCGTGATTACTGAGGCTAATAGACTCACGTCATTCTCACGATTAGGCGGCAGGCTGCTTACAGGTGAAGAAACTAAAATTCAGAGACGTGAAGATACCTTTTCAAGCCCACACATCTTGGCAGGGCAAGAGAGAGAGATTCAAACCACACGGTCTCCTGACTACAATTCTGATGTTTTTGTGGGTCTCACAAATCTCTGTGGTGGGTGGAATCGTGGTCACTCTCTCTCTGTGACCCTCTGGCATTGTCAGTGAGGGACACGAGATGTTGGTGTGAGTGGAAGCAGACCGGTGGGTTGGGAGCCGGCTGGACGACACAGGTGGGGGCCATAGAGAAAGGGGGAGGGACGTGGAAATGGAGGTGCCATCAAAGGAGAGAAAACACAGCCGGTCAGGAGGTTAGGATGCGGGGAGCTTCTAGTTTTCATCCTCTTTGCACGGTCAAGGACGCACCCCCAAAGGTCCAGAGCGACGGCAGGCACTGTAATGTCACACCCCTGAGTCCTGGGGAGACTAACCAACCCTCCACGCTGTCCTCTGATGGCTGCCTTCCACACTGTTCTGTCCTGGGGGGCGGAGGCCACACATCAAAGCGCGGTGTCCTGACCCCCGTGGCCCTGCAGCTCACCTGACCCTCACCTTCCGGGGGCAGATCCGGCTGTATTCTGAAGAGAAATGAAGCCGAAGCAAAAGGAGCAGGAATCGAACATTTGACTTCTTCAGCATCTTTAGGAATCACAGCTATCGTTTCCTTCTTTGATTATGACAGTGTTTTCTACTCCTTATGGAAACTCTGGAAAGTACAAAAAGGAGCAAGAATAAAGGGAAGAGAATCACTTAGAAACAGTGGTTGTTAATAGTGTTTCCCCTAAGTTATTCTTTGGGTAATGAGTATACAAAAATATATACACAGATATGCAATTGTATGATGAAAGGGTATGTTTAAGAGAATTGGAATCAGATGGACTCTTTATTAACCAACTTTTCACTTCATAATCTACCATCAGCGCTTTCCTTGATCACTGAGTACTCTTGGCAAGAGTGTCTTTACTGCCCACATAGCACTTAATCACATGATCATAAAAGAATTTACTTCACTTATTGCGGGACTTTCAAATACTTTCCAATTTTTCAGTAAGATACATACTGCTTTGATCTCTACCCTTGTACATTTCTGAATATCTGATCATCTCTGTAAGACAGAGAGAACAAACTGGGGTTACCAGGCTGTGATGGTTAATTTCACGTGTCACTTGGCTGACCGTGGGGTGCCCAGATGAAACACTATTTCTGGGTGTGAGGATATTTCTGGAGGAGCTCAGCATTTGAACCTGTGGACTCAGTAAAGTGGACGCCCTCCCCAGTGTGGGCGGGCATCGGTGACTCCGTTGAGGGCCTTAGTGGAACAAAAGACAGAGGAAGGAGGGATTCACCTCCCTCACCCCTGCTCCTCCAGCCCCTTTTTTTTTTCCTGTCTCACTGCCCGAGCCCGCGCACTGCAATGAAGACCTAATGCAGCCAAAAATAAATAAATAAAATAAATAATGTTTTTAAAAAATTAAAAAAAAAAAAAAAGGGATCCCAGATCCCTGCAGACTGGGATCTACACAGTCGGCTCCCTGGGTTCTCAGGCCTCTGGACTCAGACTCAATGACACCAGTAGTTTTACTGGGTTTCCAGCTTACAGGTTATCTGACTGATTGATTGATTGCTACACAGATAGCTATCCAACAGGAAATATATACATATCCTATCGGGTCTGTTTCTCTGAAGAACCCTGACTAATATGCAGGCTAAAAGGTATACGTATTTTAGGGTGCTGATATGACAAAGTATTTTCTAGAAAAGTTGTACCTGTCTTTCCACACAGAAATGTAACATGTTGCTAATGTAATGTGTTCCATAATTTTTAAAGCTCAACCTCCATTTGAACGGCAATCTCTCTCCTTTAATGCACTCCAACAGACTGCCCTGGAGTTTTTCCTTTGACAACTTTTCCACATTCTGTTCCACACAGACCCCTGCACCCCAACCAGTAGCATCCTTTAAATGTCTCCAAGTAGCCAAAAAAATAAAAGGGAATAGGCACCACTTCCTCTATGCATCTACATTGTTTATCTCTAAAGATATCCAAGTTCATCTAGTTACACAGGACATAATTCAAAAGAAGATCAAATGTCAAATAACGTTTACTTCAAAATAAAGGGCAATTTTTGAGAGCTATGTTTAAATCTCTTTCTACCTCTCTCTCTATATTTTAAATTAATTAATTTTATTTTTGGCTGCGTTGGCTCTTTGCTGCTGCGCGCAGGCTTTCTCTAGTTGTGGCGAGCGGGGGCTACTCTCCGTTCCGGTGCGTGGGCTTCTCATTGTGGTGGCTTCTCTTGTTGCAGAGCATGGGCTCTAGGTGCGCAGTCTTCAGTAGTTGTGGCACGAGGGCTCAGTAGTTGTGGCTCGCGGGCTCTAGAGCGCAGGCTCAGTAGTCGTGGCACACGGGCTTAGTTGCTCCGTGGCATGTGGGACCTTCCAGGGTCAGGGCTCGAACCCGTGTCCCCTGCACTGGAAGGCGGACTCTTAACCACTGTGCCACCAGAGAAGTCCCATATCTATACATTTTTTAAATTAACTGTTTGTCCATAAGCTCCTAAGCCTGGTTCTCAGCCAAGAGCAGCAGTATCACTTAGCTGAATCTCTTTGGTGAAGAGAAGGAGAGAAAGCAAAGCTGACTGAAGATGTGCCACGTGCTAGACCCTGCACCAGCTTCCACTGTGTACATGATTTCTTTTTAAGCCACACGAGGTATTCTTTTCTACATTTCTGTGCATAGGGAAATCAAGGCCTACAACCAGGACTGTGGCAAGCAGAAGGAGACCTGAACACAGGAGACCTGAACATGGAGTCCCATGCTCCATCGCCTCTGTGTTCTGTCACCAGTTACTCTAGAAACAGATCCTAAAGCAGGGCAGCGCCCACGGCAGCACCCAGATAGCACACTGGTAAGGCTCTCCCTTCACGCTGGCTTAGAATTCCCTTCCCTTCTGCTTCCTCAGATCAGCTCTCAGATAGACTACCTGAACCCACGTGCCTACTGCAGCCTCTGCTGTTAGGGGTCTCCAAACCGAGACATTTGCTTAGAAGACCTGAGCCCCGGAATGACCCTGCAGAGCAGGGCGTGGCTCAGGTGCCGGCTCCCACCTTTCCTTCTCCAGTCTTCAGGTCCCCAGAGGCGACTGCAGCGTGCCCTGCTGTGCAAAATGTCTCCAGGGAGCGACACCTGTCCCAGAGGTCTCGCTTTCGTCCCAGCTGGGCCTACGCGTGACCACGAGTGAGTCACAAGTGAAAGATGGAGACGTTTCCCCCGGCTACGGGGCTCTGGGCCCCCAAACCACATCTCTGCTTTCATATGTGTTGGGATGATTCAGCGGAAACTTCTGGTCAAACGGATCACCATAGCAACTTTCAGTAGACATCCAGCATGCAAATGAGAGAGTGGAAAGGGCCACTTTCTCAATAGCCCAAAGCCATCATCCTCTGAACCCTCCGGGGATCGAATTCTAGACTCTTTGAAGGTTTAATGCAGAGCCTGCTTCAATGCAGGTCGGCACCTGGCTGGGTGTGTTGGTATCTTCAGATGCTAAAACGAGAAAAAGTCCCCGGGGGTGGTTTCTACAGTCTGAATTGTTTGTCTCACAGGGAAGATGTCTATAGGGGAGCTGGGAGACTGGGGCTTCACGTTTTCTCTGTGTCATTTATGAGCTTCAGGATCTTGGCCAAATTACGAAAACTCTCTGAGCGTCAGGATTTTCATCTGTAAAATGAGGGTAAAAATACTTGCTCAATAGAGATACGATGTGTCTGAAATGAGAATTGGAAAATGCTTTGCATGTATTAGTCCTTCAATAAATGGTAGTTACTGTACTATCCTCCGTGGACCTTCTGAAGCCCATCTTTAATCGAATGCCAGTTATACGGAAACTGTGGTGTTGATCGTTAGGGATGTAAATGTCAATGTGGCATCTGCTCTCAAGGGGCTACAGGAGCTGCTGAAAAGAGGGTGAAAGGGGGTTAAACGGATTAACCCTCTAACTTAAAAAATCTACACTACACAGATTTCAATGTAAAAAGCCAATGGGGTGTTGGAGAAGGAGAAGTGATTTTATTTTATTGACACATTATTTACTATATCAGACAGGAATGCCTTTGGCTGCAAACAACAGAAAAATTAATTAAGAGGGGGCTTAAACAAAGAAGGATTAATGTTCTCTCTCTCTCTCTCTCTCTCTCTCTCACACACACACACACACACACACACACCACACAGGTGTGGAGGTAGCTGATTGCTAGCATTAGTTCAGTGGGTTGCTAATATTAAGGTCACCATCTCACCATCTCTGCAATTCTCATCTTTCCCCTCTTGCTATCACCTCATCTTCCCAAGGTAGCTGCTGAAGTGCTAGCCATCGTGTTTGCATTGCAAGGTGGTAAAAACAAAAGGGAAATTGATGGTACCATTGGAATGTTTATATTTTATGTATGAGAAATGAGTCACATGGCCTTTCTCAGCTACAAGATTATTCATGGCTTGACTTGATGAAATGTCACATCATCCCCAAGGAGGAGGCATGTGTATAACCCAAAGTCACAGGGCAGGAAAAGAGCAGAGGCCCTCTGACTTTGGTCCGTGCTCTGCCCTTTCGCATAGCTCAGCTCTGATTCAGGGGTCCAGAGTTTGTGGGGTGGGCTGGGGAAGGCAGTAAGGGCCTGTTGAGGTACACAGGACCCCAGCTTGGTCTCTCCTGGGAAAAGGGTGAAGGTCATTCACGTTCTTCTGTAGAGAACCCTGACTGCATCCGGGGGAGAGGAGGAGAGAGACAAAGGAGGCTCTACTCCGGGTGGACCTTGGGGCACCTGGGAGAAGCACACCCATGTGATTCTATCTGATCCACAGCTTTGTGTCTCTTGGGTCCTAGCGAGAAGGAGTGGGCCTGGGGAACCAAGAGTAGTTTTAATAAAGGGAATGTTTACAGAGCACAGGAACACAGGATATAGAAAAGCCTTAAGGCAAAGTATCATTTCCTGGGGTTTCCACCTTCAGGGAGCCAGGACCACCTCTTGCTGCCTGAAAGGGTAAGGAAAGGGTGCATGGTTCCAAGACTCAGGGAAGAGGGGAGGAGAGAGAGAGAGAGATGGAGAGAAAGGGAGAAAGAGACAGATAGGGAGAGAGAGAGAGAGAGAGAGAGGTGGGTGACTAGACAGGGCAGCCTGACTCCGACTCTATAGCTGTAACCTTCAGTCAAGGGCACGAGTGATCCTGCAGGTTGGGAGGCAGGAGCTCACCCCACCGCCCTGCAGTGTTACTCAGAGGCCTGACCCAGCTGGAAGCCAGAGGGCTTGGCGAGCCCACTCACACTGATCTGTCTCCCAGAGCCCAGAGCTGAGTGGGGAGAAGTAGAGAATGGACCTGGCGGGGGTGGGGCTGGGTGGAGACAGAGCCCAACAGGGACACAAAGTTGAATGAGGGCAAAGAGGCTGTTAACACCCTTCCCCCAGTCCTTTGTGCTGTTACAATTACCCCCACCAGTGAATGTTCCAGAGGCTTCCATGGAGCACATGAAGATGGGGTTCACACGTCGGCCCCTTTGCCATGGCGTTCTCTACCTTTATACTCAGCGCCTCACTGCTCACCCATCCTCACTACTCAGCCCATGCTCTAAATTTCGTGACAGAAGGTTAGAAATAGCCTCCCTGGTGTTTCCTCTTAAAAATCCCCCAGAGGGCTTCCCTGGTGGCGCAGTGGTTGAGAGTCCGCCTGCCGATGCAGGGGACGTGGGTTCGTGCCCCGGTCTGGGAAGATCCCACGTGCCGCGGAGCGGCTGGGCCCGTGAGCCATGGCCGCTGAGCCTGCGCGTCCGGAGCCTGTGCTCCGCAACGGGAGAGGCCACAGCAGTGAGAGGCCCGCGTACCGCAAAAACAAAACAAAAACAAAAACAAACAAAAAAGATCCCCCAGAGAGTTACACTCTGGGGACGAAAACGCAGTGCCAGTTTTGTCACTGTATCCTTTTCATCAATAAATTATGTGATCGAAACTGTAGGAATATACATCCCCTTAAGGGATGTGGGTGCAATCAATGGTGTGTCAGAGGGAGATACTTATATATTTTTCTTTAAATCAGTCCACGTCTCAAATAATAGTGCGAGGAGGAACCATGTGATTGGCAGTCAGTAGATATTTAAAACAAATGGCGGACTTCCCTGGCGGCGCAGAGGTTAAGAATCTGCCTGCCAATGCAGGGGACACAGGTTCGAGCCCTGGTCCGGGAAGATCCCACATGCCGCGGAGCAACTAAGCCCGTGTGCCACAACTACTGAGCCTGCGCTCTAGAGCCCGCGAGCCACAAGTACTGAAGCCCGCGTGCCTAGAGCCCGTGCTCCACAACAAGAGAAGCCACTGCAATGAGAAACCTGCACACCGCAACAAAGAGCAGCCCCCACTCACCACAACTAGAGGGAGCCCGCTGCAGCAACGAAGACCCAACAAAGCCAAAAATAAATAAATAAATAAACCAACCAACCAATAAATAAATTAAAAACGAATGGCTAGTGACAAAAGAAAGGGGAAAGCATACATACACATCAATTATACATGAATACATTATGTGTCTATTCATTTAATGACGTGTTTGCACCAGTGGACCCATCAACTCAGTCAAAATAGAGGCTACAGTAGCCACATCTGCGGGTTAATTTGTTTCTTTCAGGACAACAATGAAAAGTGATGCTGGAAGATTCTGGGCCATTCTGCCGAGCTGATCCTACCCTGAGGACAAGGTGTAGTTTTCTGGTGCTTGGGAAATGTGCTTTTGGGAGTGGTCAGGTGTGTTCTGGTGCCACTTCTGACTCTCAGAGGATCACCAACGATCCCAACATCAAGTTTCAGGTTTGGCAAGAGGCACATAAAAAGGTCCTCAAGGCACAGTGTCCACGAAGAAAAACCCTCAGCAACCCAGGCTTCAAGGAAGATCAGCTCTACCTCTCCCAATGTGCCTTTGCAGACACAGGAAGGGTGGAACGTGGCCTGGGATTCTTTGGGAGCAGGCGTTGTCTCTGGCATGAGATGAGGGCCGCCAGAGAGCATCGCCCGGAACATTAACATGGCGGCAGAGAACTTGTCGGGGTGTTCATGTGAGGCCCAACAGAAAGATGGAAACAGATCGAATAATTCTTACAAATCAGGTTTCAATGCTCCCTCCCTCCCTCCTTGTCAGCATCATCCTGAGAGAGAGAGAGAGAGAGAGAGAGAGACAGAGACAGAGACAGAGACAGAGAAAGAGAGAAACAAAGACAAAGAGAGACAGAGAGAAACGGAGACAGAGTCAGAGAGACACACAGAGAGAGGGAGACAGAGAGACACAGAGCAAGACCCCAGAACAGTCGTTTGCCGGTTGGGACACACCAGCGGGTTGAGAGGACACTGCAGGTGAACACGTTCATTCATTCTGCAGACATTCCTTGACCCTCTTCATCTCAACACCAGCGCCTGTCCTCCCGGAGGTTTCCAGGCAGTGGACAGACAGACAAGCAAGCCTGAGCTTAGGACGGGAGTAACACGTCCTGTGATAAGGCAGCTGGGATGCCCCAGGACCGGCGCCAAGTCGAATCACAGGCAGGGCACGGGCTCCGGGTATCAGCAAAGCAGCTCTGCCCACCCCTCGACCCCGAGGTTGTTTCTATTGACAGCAACTGAAAACACAAATTAGTCGTTATTGTGGAAAAAGCTGAACTTTGTTGGACTTCATTTGTTCACTTCCAGTCTGATAGAGTTGCCATTTGTAATTACATATAGGGTTACCATCATCTTTCATCTTCCAGCTCTCCGAGTCTCTAGAAGGTTGCACGCGGCCATATTTGGGAGCACAGTTCCCCCCAAACCTGGGGGTTTGGGGGATATTTCTAAGAGAGGGTGATGTCTGAAATGAGCTACTTGTGTTTTACCTCAAAACAGAGAAGGGGCAGGCTGAGTGGAAGAAACAGCAAACACCTCTTCCCATTCTGCATCCAAGTTCCCACTGGGATGGGAGATGACAGCTGATGGCTGGGCGGCCTGTTGTGTGTCAAAACCAGATGGCACCATACAGCACACAGCACAAAGTCTGGCCTGGACCGAGGGCTCCAGAAATGTTACAATTGTTGTTGCTGTTCATTTACTGTTAGAGATACTTATCTCTTGGAACGTAGTCCATCAGTATTCCTGCTCCACATTCTAAGAGGAGACAGCATGGCGCTGCCGAGATTGACGAACTCACACCAATTCACTTACCCGGCGTTCATGAAGCACCTACTTTGTGCAAGGTGCTAGGTCCCAAAGCAGAGCCACGCGGGGGCCTCACCTGACGCTGGGCCTCTTGCCTCCAGAGCAACCCTCTCAGGCAGAACAGTCCGGAGTTCCTTCTGACACAGACGGGTAAGACCTCGGAGAATGAACGTGCGCAGGGAAATTGTACTGGAGACCCAGAGCTCACAAAGAGAATGACTCCCAAGCTGTCCAGCTATCCCCAAACGAACGCGCCCTCTGCGACACTCTCCCGAATGAATCTCACGCTGAAACCAGCGCATCATTTTTTGCTCTTTGCTAAAGTTGCCATTAGGAGCCTTAACGCTGTTGCTGACGGCGTGCTAGGAAATACTGAGGCGACAGGGCCGGAAAGGAACATTTACTGAGTGTCTACTGTGTGCCCAGTCCTGGGATTTTAGATGCATGATCAACTCTTGTCTTTTTAACTCTGGGTAGTTGGTAGAATTACCTCCCCACATTACGGATGAAAAAACTGATGCCTTACAGAGGTTAATTTTCTTCCTGGACATCCCAGAGCAGATCAGAGCCTTGTGAGCACTTAGCTCTGCTCGGCTTTATCCAGACCTTGTCTTCTCCTTCTACTTAAAGCAAAATTGGACCAGGAAAATTACCCTGGACTTCAGCCAAAGGACCTATGAAACCACAGAAGGGAATGGGACCCATGCTGCCTGCACACGCTAGCTCCTTTCCGTGGAGTTTCAGTGGAATCTGTGTTGTCCTGGGGAGAATCCCAAGTATACTTGAGACCAGGTAGGTCTCAGCCTTCAACCTAGGAGGTCTGGAGCTCATAGCAAGAAGCAAGGTTGGCTGGGATGAGGGGAGGTGATTAAAACAGCGGGGTGGGTGAGGCCAGAACAGAGCAGAGCAAGTAAATATTTGCTAGGGCAAATGGTATCTGACGACTCCTTAGAAGGTTCCAGTGGTCTTGGAGCCATGGGATATATGTCCTTTACAACATTACCTATTTCTGGACATCACAGACCCAGCCAGATAGCCTGAGAAGGAAACCAGCCTGTGTTCGGAGTAAATAGTTAACACTTCTGGGCTGGAAGAGATGATTATTCAAAAGTTGGTCCCCACATACAAATGCAAATGACATCCAGAGACACATGAATGCTAATTTCTCCAACGAAGTCTGTAGACAAATGCTAGTCATTAGAAACATTTCCGCGCATTTATATTAGGCTGTCCTCTAAAAGACTTTTCAGACAAATATGTCATCAAGATATTCAAAACCATGTAATCTTATCCAAAGTTTCAGCTATCAACAGTACAGTTTTCATCTCTTGCAGCTGTGTGTCAGAACGCTCAGGGAGATTACTCAGCTGATACGGCCGAGCCGGGAGGGGCCAGAGAAGTCCTGGGGGTCCATAAAGCTCCCAACAGGAGAATCTGGGTTCTCAGAGTGGGTTAGGCCTTTTAGCCACAGGTGAGCGATCCGAGGCAGGTGAGGGGTGACCTCTAATAGGTTAGAGAAGAAGCATTCAGAGACGTCCTCTTCTGTGTCTCTCTCCACCTGCTTGCCTTCACACACACAAGCGCTACCAAGCTGACAGATCAACTTAAAAGCAGGGCGACGGGGAGCTCAAGATCCTGTCTGCACCACCTTCTTCTGCAAGAGAAAACCTCGGACCCGTAGACTGTTCCCGGGGAGGCTCGGGGTAAGGGCAGAGGCTTAGGGTGAAGTGACAGGAGGGCTCGGCTTTAAGTTGTTCCTCTGAGCATGTGCGCATGTGTGCACTTTTACCATCCTGTCCCTTCCTTCATCTCTCCCCCCCTCCCCTCCCCCCTTCCCTGCCCCTTTCTTCATGGGAAGGGTATCTGGTGAAAAGAGTGCCCAGAGGGGGAACCTCCACGCCATCCCTAGGCCTGCAGAAGTTACTGTTATTTGATTGTTTCCTGAGGGACCATTTGTGTTTGGGTCACTTTATTTAGTGTGTGACTGGTGGTGGCTTTTGGCACTCACTTCTCTTTAACTAAACATGTATTAAGTGAATCTATTAAATAACTCATTTATCTGTTAATCCACTGTTCATCAACAGGAATATTCATCTACCCGTCCATCCATCCATCCACCCACCCATCCGCTACTCACTGATAACAAAGTCTGAAGAACCCCTAAATATGGCACTACTATTATCCCGGTTCTGTGGCTGAAGAAACAGAAGTAGAGAGGTTACAAAATTAAACCAAGATCCCCCAGCTAATAAGGGACAATGCTGAGACAGATTCATCTATTTTCTGGTTCACTCCACTAAGTCCATGGACGGCCATTTCTTGACTGCCTGCCTTGTAACAGGTTCCAAGTCCAGGTATAACAGGAGGGTAAAGATGTTTCGGACTGGCCCCTGCCCTCAAGGAGGTTGCATTTTTGTATCAATGCCAAATGCCATGAGGCTGGTGTGAGTTGTGTGCCCCGAAATGGTAAACTGTAAGCTGGTGCAAAACCCCATCAGCCAAGGTGCCTGGGGACACTGTTGGGGGTAACTCAGGGTCATGGGTCTCACCATCCAGCTTCCATGGGTACACTCTCTGAAGGATACCTTTGTTTATGGATGTATAGGCTGTAAACCCCATCCTAACAGCTGCTGCTTTGAAGGAGACTCAGGAAAGGACAGGCCAGGGTAAGGCCCAGCCCCTCTGGGGATGGGCTTGTTATGGCCACACTGGCTCCTCCAGACAACGCTTCTTAGAGCTGAGGGTGTCATCTGTGATGGCTGGCTCCTGCCAAGCAAGGGTGTGGAGGTCTCTGTAAAGAATCACTACATCGTGCAGGATATTCTTAGTGGGAGAAACAGTTTGTGCAAGGACACATGGGCATGAATGATGATGGGGTGGTAGAGCAGGGTGGTTGCTGAAGCACAGGTAGTGTGTGACGGGATGACTCATCGAGGGGCAAGGGAGGTCTCTGAACAGTTAGAATAAGAACTCATGGTAAAGGGTCTCATATGCCAGCTGCAGGGTCTGGACCTTAGGGGAGCCACAAAGGTACTGGGCAAGGGAAATATATATCCAGATTCATGCTTCAGAAAGAACAGTTGGCAGTGAACTGGCAGATCTGGAGGCAGGAACACTGGTTAGCTGGTTCTTGCAATAGTGTAAACGGAGGTCTATCCTACACTCAAGGAGTGAGAATGTGATAGCTCACAGGAAACCTTCACGACTTTTGAAAAGCAGAATGGAAAAGATGCACGATTGATTAGAGTACTGGATGAAGGAGAGAGAAGAGCTCAGCTCAGCTCTCAGGTTTCCAGCTTGAAATCTGGGTGAATATTTTTTAAACCTCATTGGGGACCATGAGAGAAGAGGCCAGATTTGGGGAATCTGAGATGTCAACAGGATATCCCAGTGGGATAGCTCAGTGGCAGTTGAAAATCTGGCTTTGGAGTTCAGAAGATAAAGTATTCGTTGGCAATGGAAACTGAACATGCAAATAGGTAGCATGTGTGCCACAAACTGCCCCTTCTGCACCCAGAACAGGCATCACTAATCAATTGCGGATTTTTTTTTTTTTTTTTCCCCCATTGAGCCTGGCTGCTTAAGCACCATGATTCAGGCAGCCATTACCAATGGACTGGAGCTGGTATGGAAATGGAAATATTCTTGATGGCTGTCACAGAGATGATGACTGAAGCCATGGAGGGGTTGGGAGCGCCCTCGGTAGAAAGGGCATATCTAGTAAAATACACAGCTGTAGTTTTAAAGAGTGTTGGCTTTGATGGAAGATGACCTGGATTCAAATCCCCTTGTCACCACTTACCGGCTGTGTTAACTTGGGAGATTTACCTAAACTCCCTAGGTCGTAATTATTTATTTGTAAAACATGGATAACAATAGTACCTCATTGCATTCTGGATAACATTACTGTCACATAAAGTGTTTAGAACAAGCTGACACTTAAATAATGCTCAATACATGCTATTGGGGGGAATGCAAAGAGCAAAGGAACCTGTACAAATAAAGAGGGGTTCCCTCAGAGCCTGTGCCAGTCCAGGGGACACCTTAATACTCCTGGTCACAGGAGATCTGCTGGCATTTGGGAAGGATTCTAAACTCATTTCTCAGACTCATGCTCTGTATTCCATGAATATCCTGGTTCTTAACTCAGATACAGTTTGGGGTTTGACTCTATGCATTTATAAGACTGCTTCCTAATTTGTAACAGTCCTTCTGCACAGATTTTGGAAAAGGAGGTGGATGCTTTGATACAGCACAGCGGCCACTGGATCTAAACTTCCTCTGTTTCACCCAGAACGGCAGATGGACAGATGTTCAGCCACAGCCCAGGAGGAGAGGGAAGGGGAGCTCAGTTCTTTCCTATCAAGAGGTCCCTTTTTAGTTTAGGTTGCCAGGTGTGTGTTACCTGAGACAGGCCTTGTGGCCTGTCTGGCAAAGCATGTTAAAAATAAATAAGTACATATAATTTATTTATTTGCCTGGTTTGCTCTTTCCCAATCACTGTCCTTAATCGAAAGGCAGTTATGGCCTTTTGGGTGCAGTACAGCATATCAAGTGTTTAACAAAGTGCCTTCATATTCATGTAGCCAGTATCATATTTATCTGGGTAAATAAAAGATTATGTTTTCTGAACTGCCTCTCTGCCGGCCCTGCCAGCCTTTGGTAGTCTTTGCCAAGAGACTGGAACCGCTTTATATGGGCTTCATAACCACAGAGCTGGGGTGTGTGTGTGTGTGTGTGTGTGATTTATTGATTTATTTATTTTGGTGGCAGGGGTGGGGGGGCGGCCTTTTCACGTTATTTTTCACCATAAGTGTGACGGTAAAGTGTGTTACTCCGAGCGCAAAGGGTCACACAGTTTCTTGACCTGAACACAGAACTTCTGGTGACCTCGTGGTGAGAGCATCAAGCCCTCCAGTTGTGACAGATCGACAACTGCCAAGAGGCTCACAGGCCAGCTGATTTCCAGTATAATCTGCTGTTGGATCTGGGCTGGTTGATTTTCTCAGAACACTGAGTCAAGGATGTGTTCTGGTCTTTCCTTCTAACTTCCTGCTGGTGTGTTGGTGGGTATGTGCGTCTGTTTGTGGGAGGATGAGTGTATCTGCTTTTGACCTTGAGCACGTGTGCACGTGTATGTTTTGGTACCGAGGGGGAGAAAAAAGGCCAGAAGACAAAGCGGGGAGGAATAAGAGAGGGTCAGAAAGAGAGGAGGAGAAGTCACCGAAGTCTCACAAGCAGATTATCTGGATTTCTTCATTCTGTCGTTTGCCCTCTGGCATTTGTGTCTGGCACGGTTCTAGGTTCTGGGGATCGTACACTTACCTAGCGGGACAAAGTCCCTGGTCTCACAGATGTTACTGTTTAATGGGGGACACTGACGATAAACCAGTGGTTCAATACAGCAAATTGCAGAGAAACCGGCTGGTCCGATTACTGACGGAAATGCTGCCGTCCTTCTCAGCAGGGCTGGCTCTGTCACAGCCCCGGGGTAGCTCTCATCTCTGAATATTCCTTCGCAAGAGAGGTCATCTCTGGAATACATTTGTTTCTCTCTGGACAGACAGATTTCTACTTTAACTCAGATCGCTCCACCTCACTTTAAGGTTGTTTTCTTAAATTCCCTCTATGTCAGTGGTTTTCAGCAGGGGACGATCTTGCCCTCCCCCTTCCCCGGGCGACAAGTGACAACGTCTGGAGCAATTTCTGGTCGTCCCGACAGGGGATGCTACTAGAATCTAGTAGAGGCCAACGATGATGCTGAACATCGTACACATGCTTATTTTCTGTCTCCTCCACAATGAGAAGGCATGTCTTGCTCTTTCGTGTATCTATAATATTGACATCTTATAGATGTTCAATAAATATTTGCTGGCCGGCAGTGCCTGTAATAAAGCTCACTACACGATAGGTGGTATAAAATGTTTGCTGAGTGAATACCTGATCAACTCTGTGACTTAACAGCCATCTGACTTTGATGAGCCGTCTGACCTTTCTGAGCTTCAACAACTCCCCCGACAAAGAATGATCTGACCCAGGTGCCAACAGTGTTGAGGCTGAGAAACCCTGACTTAAGTGAAGCTGGAGGCTGAGCCAGCACCCGCGGGGCCAGGGCTTGTGAGTGTGTGCGTACGCGGGGCATGGCGGTGGGGTCTGCCAGGAAGCCCGGCACTGCCCCCTGGGGAAAAGCCCTCCCCACAGCCACATGACGCTTTCCCTAGGAAACTTCTCCCCACCCCAGACAGTGAGTTGGGAACCGGCATAGCCTCCGATGGGGGCTGCCAGGATGGGCTTTCTGTAGAACGGCTCCCAAGAACCAAGGGGCTGGGGAGACCTCATGGTGCCGAAATCCTTAAAATCTTGGGGCTCATCCTGGGGATGTGTGTCCCCAGAAAACCTTAGCCACCCAATCCCTTCCCGCTCAAGAGCATTTGTTGACAACAGATTTCCCAACAGCGTACAGGATCAGCCTGAGATATACTCTGCCTGTAAATTCTGCCCCGAAAACACTTCGCAGTGGGAAGCGACTCGTGAATCCCCGGCAAACAGGAGAGAGGCTCGTACCTGAATGAGCTGATTCCCACTGCTGTCTGAGGCAAGGGTTTGGGGGAAGGAAAAGAGAAATGAAATATCTGGGAAATCTGAGACATTGTTTTAAAACAACGGGTTTTTAGGGTGTTTGATTTACTATTCAACTATACGCAGCTGCTGTTCGGAAAACAGGCCGCGTGCCAAGTGGAGCCAGCTGATGGAGAGGGTCGGGGAGGGGGGCGCGGCGGGAACAAAAGAATCCACGGTGGTGTTTGCACACTTCACGTGTCGACTGACTTTAAAAAAAAAAATCCGAGCTGCCGACCCTTCCTGAGAAGCCAATGGCTGGCGTCTCTCGCGTCGTCGTTTATCTTTTGAACTGCTGTTTCCCACATACGTAGCTCTTGCCTTCCTTGTCTCCATTAAAGAGATTTAGGAGACTGCTCTGCCCTCAAAGTGCACACTTTTAATCAGTGCTTCAGCAATCACACCCTCCTTTCTCTTCTGTTTTCTCCAGTCCTGCATCAAGACACCCACACATTGGGAGAGGGAGATTTTTTATTTTTTATTTTTTTTATTGAGGTAAAATTGATATAACCTAAAAGTAACCATTTCTCAAGGTACCATTTGGTGGCATTTTGAACATTCACGAGGTTGTGTGGCCGTCAACTCTATCTAGTTCCAGAACATTTCCGTCCGCCGGAAGAAACCCTGCGCCCATGAAGCAGCCACTCCTCATCTGACTCTCTCCTAAGCCCCTGCAAAGCAATGATGCGCTTGCTGACTTTATGGATTCACTCATTCTAAAGATTTCATATAAATGGAATCCTACAATATGTGACCTTTTGTGTCTGGCCTCTTTCACTTAAGTGAAAAGTTTTCGAGGTGCACCCATGCTATAGCCTGTGTCAGCACTTCATTCCTTTTCATGGCTGCATACTATTCCATTTTATGGATAGACCACATTTGTCACATTTTATTTATTCATCCATCGATGGACTTTGGGTTCTTTCCACCTTCTGGCTGTTGTAAATAGTGCTCTATGAATATTCATGTGCAAGTATTTATTAGAAGACCTGTTTTCAGTTCTTTGGGCTATATATCTGGAAATAGAATTGCTGGGTCATATGGTAATTCTGTGTTTAACTTTTTGAGGAATCAGAAATTCTTTAAGGCCCTCATTTCCCAACCACCCTTAGTATCCAGTCGGCTAATATGTCCTCCACCCACGAGGAGCCCAGAGTTAAACTTGAGGTCACCTCCTGGCTCTGCCCAGGGATGAGAAGGATGAAGAGAGGCAAAGACCACCCCCCTTGGAGGCCCTCTTTTCTCCATCACCACGATAGTTAACTATGCACTCGATATGGCACTGAGTGTTCGTTTACATGAAAACCCTGCGGAGAGGCATTACTTTACCGATTTTTTAAGGATCTTCTTTTTTTTTTTTTTTTTGGATATTGGGGGTAGGAGTTTATTAATTAATTAATTTATTTTTGCTGTGTTGGGTCTTCGTTTCTGTGCGAGGGCTTTCTCTAGTTGTGGCAAGGAGGGGCCACTCTTCATCACGGTGCGTGGGCCTCTCACTATCACGGCCTCTCTTGTCGCGGAGCACAGGCTCCAGACGCGTAGGCTCAGTAGTTGTGGCGCACAGGCCTAGTTGCTCTGCGGCATGCGGGATCCTCCCAGACCAGGGCTCGAACCTGTGTCCCCTGCATTGGCAGGCAGATTCTCAACCTCTGCGCCACCAGGGAAGCCCTACCGATTTTTTTTTAAATGAAGAAATAGATTCAGAGAGATGAATCCACTTACTCAAGGATACACGGTTAAGAAGTAACGAGCCTTATTACGTCTAAAGGCTATGAAAACTATTTCACCAGATTCAAAAGGCTGTTGGTTCCCTGCCTAAAAAAGCAAAACCCTTCAGAAAGAACTGCCCTCAGCTCAAGTGGAGAATCCCTTCCCTTTTGGGGGGAGTTTGATCCAAACACTGAACACAGGCAAGGGGAGGCTTCCTTCAGCCCAGGTGACGCAGGAAGCCGCGGTGAGCTTGTTCTGCAAGATCATTCAGTGACCCGTGTTACAGGCAATGCATTCTTCTCCAACAGCTGCACGTTCCTCGCCCCAGTCCAGTTTCCTGTCTAGAGTTTTCCCCTAAGGGGGAAATAGCTACCTCTATCCTTCCTTCTCATGGGCTATTCTTTTTATAGAAGAAGAAGAAGAAAAAAGAGCAGCAATAACCTTCTCTTTCTAAGCAGTCACCCTTCCGAGCACGGGCTAAGCTCTTAGGACCCATTAACAGGATTCTTCCAACGGCTCTGTGAGTTTGGTGGAGGTGTTGTTTCCATCCTGACAAGGAAGCTGACATTCAGAGAGGTTAAGACACTTGCACAGAATCTCCAACCAATAGGTGGAAGAGCCAGGATTCAAAGTGAGAGTTTTTAGAATCTGAAGTCTACGGAATGTAGGCACTCTGCCAGGCCAATCCCTGATCAATCACCTCCTATTACTGGGTGTCCCTGGCCCCTGGGCTAGAGGCTTTCACACATGGCCTCATTTAACCTTCATAAACTTCTAGCTTATAGAACAGGAACTCGAGCCTTGCCCAGGCTGACACAGCCGACGTTAGCCAAAGACACTTTTGTGCGGCCACTTGATTCCAAAGCCCTATCGAGTCTGCCCTACTGTTCTAGTTATTTGGCCAATATGGTGCTGAGTTCATCCCAGGATGAGGGACCAGGAGGAACGGCTGCCAAGGAGTCCTGCTCGGTTGCATCATAAACTTCTGACCACCTCAACTTACTCTCACTCCCGTCAACCATTTGCCGTGGAGTTAGTGGCTGGTTTCCACGTTAGGATGGAGCTCTTGGAGAGAGATGGTTTTCGGAATTGCTTGTGGTTGGTGATTTTCCTAAGACGAATTAGAAAGGAAACTATTTTGAAGGGAGGTTAGTTTGCCTCAGCAAGAACTGAGCTGTAGCATCTCTCTGTTAGGACATGTGGGCCAGCAGCTATGGAGATGGACATGTATGTCCATGCTCAGGCATGTGTGTGCAGCTGTATGGGCACAATTCATATGCACACACACGTCTGTTTGCAAACGTGGGTCTGTATGCGTACGTCAAGGTGAACTCATCTGAGTGTCTATGCAAGCGTATTTCTGAGTACACGTGTAGGGGGTGGGCGGCTCGGGGAAGACAGAGTAGAAGACTTCAGACGGAGGTTCCCCACTAGGACTGATTCCTGAAGACCTTGGGCTGGAAGAATCATCTTGGGTTCTTTGCGGGGTAAGGTGAGCCTCTGTGTGTCCACAGGGATCTTCTGGCTGGATGCAAACAACCGTTTCCTGGTGCTGATGACCTGGTTCCCTGGGAAGGGTCTCCACTGGCCTCAGTTAATCCATGCCCTGTTTATCACGTGTGACCTCCAGCCCCTCTTTGCGTGGAGTTACAATCTTCCCCACAGCTCCAGAGCAAAGATCTCCAACTTTCGGCTGGTGGGGCTTCCCCGGGAGCTCTTTGGCATGCAGAGTCCCTGTCTCCACTTCCAGATCCTGACTCAGAAGGTTTGGGTTGGGGCTCGAGAACCTGCATGTTAACAAGATCCGAAGTTGGTTCTGATGTAGATGACATGGACCACACTTGGGGACTCTCTGGTTTGGAGAGCTCTCAGGGATTGACTGACATGTGTCCATCCTAAGCATCTAACTCCAGGAAGGTGCCTCCAACAGGCTCTGTGATTTCTCTGGGGAAGCACACTGTCTCGAACCCACAGCATCCTATCTTGAGTCTGACATGTGTTCAGCGCTGAAATCAGATTCTACTTCTGCTTTTGGCTGAGCATCTCCAGATACATCCTCAAATTATCTACCCATTTTGTGATGAACCCTCACCCTCCAGTTAGCAGACAAGCAAATGATCTAACTGCATGCTTTTCTTTCAAACCAATTACGCAACAAGAGCAAGAAATCACGTGCTGCAGGTTAGACGCAACAAACCCCTCTGTCCTGAAGTCCATAGGATCTACTGAATTTAAGTACATTTTCAAAGTCAAAATTCCATCTTGCTAAACGCACGGTGCAGTCTTTTGGAGTGAGGATTTATCACAACAGTCATGGTCTTCTTACCCACTGAAAGTGACTTTCTCAACTTCCCATAAAGAATCCTACCTCAGCTGGGCGTTTTTTTTGTTCTTCTTTTCCCCCCCTTTTATCCTTTTAACCTCTCTGAATAGGTGAAGGTAGGTTGGCTTGCAAAATCTATTTGGCAACCCATCTCTTCATCCTCACCAACCAAATTCTGATTTCGCATGACACTGGAATGCAGCCTACAGACCCTAAAAAAAGGTGTGTGTGGGAGGGGGATGGGATGGGAGGCTTATTTGACAGTGTTACAAGGAGACAAGCTGGAAGCAAACATTTGACACTCCAGCCCTGGAATGCTGTAAAAATTTAATTAGGTGGATCCATTAGTCATGCCCACATGGAGGTTTCATACGGGACTTACAAAATCGCAGGCTACTGAAGGAAAGTTTCAGACCTTCCTGTAAATGCCATTTCCCTCATTATTGGGAAATGTGGTCTCAGTGGGACCATTGAGCCAGGTTTTTGTATTTATAAAATACGGTTAGGACGAGATTAACAGCATGAACTGAAGGGATTTTCAAATCCAAATAAGGGACACTTTCTAGAAGGGAGTTTGCCCAGCCACACTGCTTCTGAGTCAATTGGGCTGAGAAATGATTTTGGTGCCCACTGCCTTTCATGACTCCCTGGCTTGGATTTTTAGGTTTAAAGGTATCTGGAATGATGTTACGTGGTTGACTCTAATGGGACGAGCATGTGTCTGTTTTTAAGTTGAAAATACATAGGCAGCCTTTCTAGTTCTAAAGGAGTTGGTGGCTGAATTCCGAAATCAAACTTTGGGGTTTCAAGGCCTGGGATGCTTACAACTTGATTTGCAAGCAGGCGGTTTCAATTTACAAACACTGTTATTTTGATTTCAAGCCCCTGCTTGGTCACTGTGGTTGGAAAGAGGTCGATGAGGAACATATTTAATACAATTAATCACACGGTGATACCTGAAAGACACTGAAATTTAACTCAAGGCTCTTATCTCTTAATCAGTCTGAATCATACGATATTGCCCACGTGACCATGGGCACTGTTTCTTCAGAAACATGTGGTTCGGTCTAAGAGGGTCTAAACATTCAACTGAAAAGGAAAGGGTTTGGTAAGGTATAATATTATTGTTCTAGGGCCATGGTCCCCTAGAGACTGACTGTACATTGACTTTTCTTTCTTCATCTGTATGCCTCCGTTTTTTACCCGTGTTATTATGTCAACAAACATATTATATATTCTGGATTGAGACATAAAGTTTCATAAGACACAGTCCCTGCCCTAGAGGATGCCACTGTCTAATGGGAAAGACTGACTTATAAACAAGTAACCACAGTGCAGTAATAATAATTATAATGTTACTCTTCATTGAGTGCCTAGGCACCAAGCAATTTACATACATTAGTTCATGTTTGTTTAAAAGCAACTCAGCAAGACAAGATTTTCGGGGTTTTTTAGTAGATGAAGAAACTGAGACCCAGACAAATTTAAGAACTTTCTGGATACACGGTTAAGAAACAACAGAGCTGAGATTTGAAACCAGGACATTCTAAGTCCCTTAAGCCATATTGCCTCAGGGCCTCTGGTCAGTGCAATGACTCAGGTAAAGTGGTAGAACGAAGCAGTGCATGGAGAATTCTTCAGAGAAGAGTCCACAATGTTTTGGAGACCCTCGAAGGATGAATACGCCTACCCACAAATTGCACAAGGGAAGTTTTGGTATTTGGGGGGGACGGAAATCGCCACATTGTTACTAATACTTTCTGACCATTGCTACTTCTAAATAAACCTTAGTTTGAGATAAAGAATTCTATTTTATGTAACAAAAGATACTCTGTCTCTAAAAGTCCTTTGGCTTCATACATTTTTGAAGTTCTCTGTTGTTTCTGAAACTCGCATATGGAAAGATTTCAGGAATCAGCCATGGACCTGTCTAAATTGCTGGCTGGATTTGGGAACTACTTAGGTACACACGAGCAGAGAAAGTACATGACTTTGGGGAAACAACTCCAATGGGAGGAAATTAGTGGGTAAATGAAACAAGTAACTGGCACCAATAAAGAATGCCTGTGAGCGAGGGCTGCAGGTATTCAGCCGAAATGCACACCCTGTTTGTGATTCGGATGTCTGGGGATCTGAAGAAGTTAGACTTTGAGTTTTGTAAGATCTTCACATCTTTGACCCCAGAGATCAGTCGCCATTTGGTTGAAAAGTCACTGGGGGAGGGAAGGAGAACAGACTATAACCCAGTTGAGTCACGTTCCACTCTTCTAAATTTCCTAGCAGTGCATACATTTAGATTTATTCTTTAGACTTTCTACGCCTCATTCCAATCTTAGTCTGTCACCTAAATTCAGCCGCACGGGACGAGACTTCTTAAAGTAGACTGGTCAAAAGCAAAGCAAGGGCTTCCCTGGTGGCGCAGTGGTTGAGAGTCCGCCTGCAGATGCAGGGGACACGGGTTCGTGCCCCGGTCCGGGAGGATCCCACATGCCGCGGAGCGGCTGGGCCCGTGAGCCATGGCCGCTGAGCCTGCGCGTCTGGAGCTTGTGCTCCACAACGGCAGAGGCCACAACAGTGAGAGGCCTGCGTACCGCAAAAAAAAAAAGCAAAGCAAGACTCATGATGCCGGGCCCAAGCACTCAAGATTCGTGTCTTAAATTGAGCTCCTCACCTATGAAATTCCAAGCAGTGCCTTATAGTAAAGAGAAAGTGGACTTTCTCCAAAGGCAATTTTCACAACCCAGGACAAAGTGATCCATCGGCCTCTATCGTTAAGGCCTCCCTCATGGACATCTGATATTTGTGTTTGTCGAACCCTTCCCTTTCCTCTGGGGATCCCATCCCCGGTGCCCATTCTTGCGGTTTACATGGGGCTGATTCCCTAGGGTCCTGGCTCTGGAGGCGACAGCCCTGACCAAATCCACAATGCTGGATTCTGGGATAAGTGGTACACTTCCAATCCAAGTCAATAAGCCTCAAATCTAGGGCTTTTTAGAGCTATTTGAAAAGAGAAGCTTATTCTACAGGGAATGCTCGCTGTAAGGATGATTTAAGACTGGAATTTCTCAGGCCGTATTTCTACCTCCAGGGGATCCAGGCAAAGAATGAAGGCAACACAGAAGTAAGTGAATTTGGGGCCATAAAATCAAGTTGCTGGTGACACGATTGCTGTATCTGGATCTAGCCATGCCAGAAGCCAGTGTCACCACTGGACTTCTCAAAATGTGAGCTAAGAAATTATTTTGGTATGTTCTTAAGCTGGGTTGAATTGAGTCTCCTGTCACTTATAAGCAAGAGTCCTGATACCATCTCTATTTAGGGTGCCCCAGGCTGCTTCCAGATAACTTAAAGCATGCTATGAAATTCTCAAAACACATTTAAAAACTTTATAATGAGTTCATTTGAATTTAAAATAGGAATTTACACGTGGGATATGAATGTCATTAAAGCCAAAAGACAGTAATGGGGCAGAGCAACTGATTAAAATTAGGAATCATTCACTTGGTGGTGACGGATTCATGAGTCACTAGAGCTTGACTGTCCAGTACGGGAGCCCTAAGCCACATGTGCCACATTTCTGGCTGGATATCTGGCTGGTCCAATGCGCTTCAAGTGTAAGGCACAGCCTAGATTCAGAAAACGCACTGCGAACCAAAGGATGCAACGTATCTCATTAATAATGTTTATACTGATGACATGTCAAAGTGAAACTATTTGGGAAATAGTAGGTTAAATAAAAAGTATTATTAAAATTAATTTCACCTGTTGTTTTTTTTTTACTTGTTACATTGTGGCTGCTGGACAGTTTTAAAGTACATATATGGCTCACATTCTATTTCCACGGGATAGTGTTGCACGAGAGCTATAACTGTTCCAAGGTTCTGCTTTACGTTGAACCTGACACTCCCACCCTGGTTCTCCTTATCTTGAACTAATGTGCTTGACCCTGGGGGATACAAAATGAATCCTATCCATATTCACAGCACTGCCCCTCAGCTATTTGAAGCAGCTCCTAGATTCTTCCCATAACTTCTCTTTTCTGGGCCAAACACCCCACGTCCTTCACCCACTTTTCATATAACCTAGTTTCCTCACTTTTCTTTGGAACCTTCCAGTCCCCCTTCAGATAAGGGGCTCGGTGTTCTTTCTGGCTCACCAGCTGTAGTTTGAGCACCGAAGCGCTAACCTGCTCTTACAATGAGACGCCAGGTTTCTATTAATTTGACCCCAACGTTATTAACATCTTTGGGAACCGAGGCTCCCACCAGTAATTCTCAAAGGTTAATCCTTGGCCCAGCAGAGTCAGCACCACTTGGGAAACTAGTTTGAAATGCGAATTCTCTGGCTTCACCCAAGACCTCCTGAATCACAGACACTGGGGGTGGGACCCAGCAAGCAGTGCTTTAATAAGCCTGCCAGGATATTCTGAGGCACGAATGAGCGTGAAAACGGCTCATCCCCAAAGCCTTCTCATATCTCTGCCTTTCAGCCAGGTTTCCCCTGTTTGAATGGCTGGCATTTTTGAACCATCATGCAGGAGTTTGCCTTGTGTTCCTATTAGCGCATCCTAATTTTGGCACAAGGTTCTAGCTTGTCTAAGCCTTCTGGAATACAGTCTGTCGCTTCTCCCTGCATTGTGTCAACTGCACACGGAATCGTGCTGCTTTCGTCTTCATCCACAATTCTGATCTGATCGTTGAACAACACAGACTCCAAATCGGGACCCCACTTCCCCTCATGCCTTGGGTCATGCTGTTGCCTCTGCCTCTGAGATGTTTCCAAAGCCTGTCTCCCTTGCCCTACAATTGCTTTTCCTGGCTAGCTCCACCAGGACCTGCACCTCCGCTCACAGGTCATCTGTACCCAGAAAATCGGGTTTAGGGCTGATCACCTGAACCCCCGGGCTGATAGCTATTAGTGTTTGATGAATGACTCTGTTCCTCTGTGGAACACTGGTTCTTGAGCGGGGAGGTTAGGCTCCTGGAGAACATTTGGTGATGTCTAGACACATTTTTAGTTGCCACAGCTGGGGGTTGCTATGACATCTAGTGGGTCAACGTCAAGGATGCTGTTAAACGTCTTTCAAAGGCACAGGGTGGACTCCCCCAACAAAGAATGACTTGGTTCCAAACGTCAGCAGTGCTGAGGTCGATAAACCTGCCCCAGACTGCAAATTCATGTCTCTTTTGGTCACCAATTTTATTTCTAGCCCCAAGAGAATGCATGGCCCAAAGGAGATGCTGAATAAGTGTTTGTTGAATGAATAAGTGACATCTCCCTTACTGGGAGGAAGCATGAGAAAAACCAACCAAGATCCCCTGTAGGTTTACAACTTTCTGTTTTAGGAAAGAACTTGCCTGGGGAATAATATGGTCAGGGACCTACGGAAACCGTGCTTAACGAATAAGCTAGCTTTATAATTAGTATACCCCCTGCTAATGAATGCACGAGCTTCTAAAGCACCTACGAACCGCTAGGCCAGTTTTGGGTCTCTACGGCAGCTGAGCGCTCCCCTTTTGCATCTGATATTGCCCTACTCATTTGGTGAGTCATCTGATGTTTATGAACCGTGTGAACTTGGGCTACTTAATCTCTCCGGGCATCAGTTTCCTCAAAATGGGTATGAAGACGCCGGCACTTCCGGGAGCCCTGTGATGGATGATGGGGATGAGGTCAGATGGTGTTTGTAATGGACTCAGTCCATTGCCTTGCTTGGCCTGGAGTAATCATCCTGCCACAGGAGTTACTCTTTCCTCTTTCAGTCCTTACAACGATCATGCGGGTCCAGTAGCAAGTCTTCATTTAAGAGAGGATGGCTTCAACTGAATCTCAATCAGGCCAACTAGTTGAAACTGTATCCAGTTTTGCGCCCATGAAGAGATCTTACTAGTGTCTGTGACTGACCTTGACTGATCCAAAGGAGGAGATTTCTCTTATCAACAAAGCTTTTCTAGAAGCTCCTAACATATTGAAAAGGGTGTTTTTCAAACCATGTGGCGTGAGGATCCATGCTTTGGCACGTAAGCTCAGACATTACTTTCAGAGATTTCCAGTGGAGGGGGCTCCTGGAGGGAGATAAGACTCCTGTGTGAAGTGGTACTGTCTGAACTCCTGGACGGAGCCAGCATACCTGGACAGGGGCATCCCACGCTAGGGTGAGGCCTGAAGGCTCGTGCGTGGAACCCTCCTTTGGCGGTATTTCCACCCAAGCTAACGCCGTAGAGCCGAGGTGGACCTGGAGCCTGGTCTGCGGGGAGAAGTGCCCCGGCTGAGCGTCTCCCAGAGCGAGGCAAGGCCTGTGAGCCAGTGAGTCATTCTGTCTTGGCACAGAGTCCCCAGGGCTCTTGGGGGAAACAAACAGACTTTGTTGAAAGGAAACCCTCCTGTGTCTGAACGGCTCAGAGTCAACTCTTTGGAGGAGGACTGTAACCTGCTCCGGCCCCCTCTTCCCCCTGGGCCTGGAGAAACCACAGTGACTTGGGGGCTGGGGGTGGGGGGGTATTTGGAGTTCAGGCCTTTGTTGTCAGCCTGGAACAAAGGCCTCGACCCTGGCTGGAGAGATATTTCTTGGGGCCCCATCAGGGATGCTGGCTTCTGACTCAGATTTTAGCTGTCTCACCATTGCTTGGGGAAACGAGAGTCAGACTGGACACCCAAACTCCAGTAATCTCATTCTCTCCGGCTGGGAAGCCGACAGGCTTCTCTCTAACACTGAAAGTACCCTCACTGTGCGGGCTCACTTCTGTGACGTTTATTCACCTTTGCTGGAGGAATTTCTCTTCTGAACACACAGCTTCATTATGCAGTGCTGTGGGGATACTGTATCTCCTTGGCAGCTGTCGTGAGAATTTCTTATGGGCAGACACGCACTCTCAGGAGAGAAGAATATTTGAAAAGGTCTCTTTGGGGATAGGTGACGATGGGAACTGATCTTTCTGGGCCTGAACGCGAGCACGCGGATGGAGACGGGGCTGGACTAGTGTGTTACTCCAGAGAGGGATGGGAGAGGACGATGAGGAAGTAGGGGTGGGACGCATGCTGCCCTGAGGTCCCCCTTCCTGTGGTCACTGCCCTTCCGGTAAAGCCACTACGCTCGAAAGGCTTCCGATGAGTGCGTTTATTTGGGAAATCCCTTTAAAATGCGGGCCTCTTGTTCAGCTCCATGAGGGAGGAATCGGAAGCCACGTGCAGGTGCTTGTGAGCTCAGGAGCCGGGAGAAATATGAGGACATGACTGTCGGCGGAATTCACAGCAGATGTGAGCACAACCCTGGATTCTTGACAATCCGTGGAGCTCGGATTTGGGACTAATTCACACTAAACTTCCTAGGCGGGGGCGGGGGGGGGCACGGATAACATCTGCCTTCCATCACTGACATCCCTCCGCGAGCCTGCACTGACATCCCTCCGCGAGCCTGCACTGACGTCGCCATTGCTTTCCTTCTCTAACAAAGAGCAGAGGCTCGGGCTCCATCTGTTGAGGCCCGCTCTGACTGAGGGTGTGGAATGGTCTCCTAGGAGGAGACCGTGCACCCAAGGCGAGGCGTGACCTTGTTTATTAGCTCCTCGGAGGAGGGCAAGTGAACTGAGACAGGGTGGCAGGCACGTGGTGTGTCTTCCGCTCATTAACCCGGATGGAGGTCACAGCTCCATCTTGGCCGCCACCAGGAAATAACTTGTCAGAACATCAGGCGAAAGCACGAGGTTCCAGCTCATTGGAACCCGACTCGCAGAGGCGCGCAGGCAGAGGAGGGAGCTGGGCCTGACTGACTCCAGACAGACCCGGCAGATGTCGAGTTGGGACTCCGCTCTGCAGAGCTCGAGAGCGGGCTGGGCTCATCACCCAAACGGGGCCCCAGGGAGACGGCTGATGAGGGCATCCGCAGTGCTGGGAGCTGCTGGGCTCTGTCCCCGCTCCCTAGCCCCCTACCAGCTGAGCTTGGAGGGGAGGGCCAGGCGGTGAGTCGCACATGGGGAACTCTTGCAAAAGACCCAGCAATGCTTTTGGGCGCTGCCCTGCTGTCACAAGCTGTGGAGTGTTCAGGGGGCTGGGGCCGGTGCTGAGATGGGAGCTGGGTGCTGGGGTCCCGCGAGTGCTCGTTTTCTGCCCCGCCCGTCACTCCGGGGGAGAGAGGTGCGTATAAACCGTGTAAATCTGAAAGATGTCTTGGAGTCGCTCTGCCTGCCGGGGCTAGGAGAATAATCAGAGCCTCCCTCAGGCCAGACAAGTGCCTGCCTTGGAACCCAGACGCATTCCAGAAAGAAATGAGGGGGTCTGTGTGTGCGTGGTCAAGATGTGTGTGTGTGTGTGTGTGTTGAAACAGTGTGAGTCTACGTTCAGTATGTGTTTATTTTGAGAGTAGACATATTTAATAAGTGTGTGGGAGGCTATGCAGGGCCCGTGTTGTTCTGCGTGGACACACGGGCAGTAAGTGCGTGCTTTCTTCGTGTGCCGGTGTGTTGAGCGCCCTGGGTGTGTGTGGCCAGTGTGTACGTGCGGCTATGCACGAGTGTGTGTGCGTTGGGCCACATGGTCAGTGATGCATTTTGGGGGTTCGTGTCCTCTGTGTGTGCGTGGGCTACGAGTCTGTAGGTCCACAAGGTGTTGGCCTCGAATGTGTCTGTCATCCCAGTATGTGTATTGTGCGCGCATCCAGTGGGTGTGCGTGGCCCACATGTATGTATTTTTTGCATACCCACTTTATGTGTGTCTGATGTACGTGTCCCTTCGTGTGAATGAGTGAGAGAGAAAGCACAGGACTGTAGACAGGGAGTGTATGAGTGCCAGCCTATCCACGGCCAGCTCAAGACGTCAGAACCTAACACAGCACACAGAGCCTGCCTGCTCATAAGCTCTCCTACCCTCTGTTCCAGCCCCACTGCCTGCCGTGCTGGTGCCCTCCCCGCCCCCCATTGCTCCCCTGACTCTAATCCTGTAAAACCACCTCCAGCTCTCTGAACAGGCCAGGTTGCTCCAGGCCTCTGGACCTTTGCGCGTGCTGTGCCCTCTCCTGGAATACCTCTCCCCGCTCCCACCTTTCTGACACCTCCTCATGGGTTCTGATTCAGCTCAAGTGTTAACACGTCTGCGAAGCCTCCTTGATGTGGCCGTGGAAACTGACCATTTCCTACTCTGTCTCCCAACTAGGAGTGCGAGCATCTTTCCCCCACGGCACCTCTAACGTTGGAGGCGCTTGTTCACCTCCGTGACCGTGTTCCTGTCCGAGACGGTAACTGCTGGGGTGAGGAAGACAGCGTCGGCCTCCGCTCTTTGACAGTTTTTACAGTCCAGGCCATCTACTAAATACACTCACATCCTTGCAGCAGCCTGGTTAGACGGGGGACTGTGTCCTCACTTTAGAGATGGGGTCACTGAGGCTCCCTGAGAGAGTCACAGACTCTTTTAAGTACCTAGGCAAGAAGTGAGCCCTGTATCTGACCCCAGGGCCCAGGCGTTATTGTTACACCTTTCCTGGGTCGGGACTTACTCTTCCGACTGATTTTTTTGAAGAATTATTTGAGCGTTTCTGCTACACCAAGCGCCCTAAGCACTCAGGATACAGCCTCAGATTGTCCTCACAGAGCTTGAATTCTAGTTCTGGTCCATCCCAGGAGGCTGGGATGGATGGTGTGTGTGCATGTGTGCATGAGTGTGTTCTATCTGTGAGCAGTAAGTCCCCAAATCCAAGATGATCACACAGGATGCTACCTGCAAGGCTAGCTGTGTAACCGCCAGTTGGAGGCGATGAGATACAGACCGTCAGAACGCAAAGTGTGGTAGGTAGATAATGGCCCCCAAAGATGTCCTACTCCCCAGAATCTGTGAATATGTGAGATTACACAGCAAAGGGTAATTAAAGTTGCAGGTGGAATTAAGGCTGCTAATTAGCTGATTTTAAGATAGGGAGAGTATCCCGGATTAGAAGGGTGTTCTTAAAAGTGCAAGGGAAAGCAAAAGAGGTGATGTGATGTAAGAAGGGCTAGACTTGCCACTGCTGGCTTTGAAGACGGAGAGGTGAAGACGGAGGAAGGGGCCAGGAATCAAGCGGGTGGGCAGCTTCTAGAAGCTGGAAAGGCCAAGACATAGATTCTCCCCTAGAGCTTCCGAGGAACGCAGCCCTGCCAGCACCGTGTCTGTAGCCTAGTGAGACCCTTGCTGGAATTCTGACTTCCGGAACTGTAAGAGAATGAGCGTGTGTTGTTTTGAGCCACTGAGTTTGAGGCGATTGTTAGGGCAGTCACCGGAAATGGATAAAATGGGATCTGCCTGGGAGCTTGAGGGGCTAAAGGCACGATAAAGGGCGGGGAATGTTGAATGAGAAGAGCCAGGGAGCAAGCTCCAGCTGTATATACCCTCAAGGTGATGGTCACAGCCCACGCGCAGCAAGTTCCTGGTCGACCCTGACTTCTATGCAGTGACGGGAGCGTTTCACCAAGCTATGAACAGCTACTTAAGGGAAGCTATATCATTCCTGCTGCTAATTTTAAAATAAACGTGAGACCCACCGGTGACTAATGTAGCCACTCCCCATGACAACGTGAACGTGACCCCAAACCAAGGCTCCCAGAAGCTCTGTAGGGAAAACTCTGGTGATGCTGAGCCTCAGACCCTGTCCCGAAAGAAGGTCATTCTGATTCCAGACAGACCCACTCCGTGTGGACAGCATCCCTGCTGTCCAGAAGCCACAGCCACTCAGCGTCGGCTGCATCATATTTCCCATTTATGCTCATTGTTGGGGGCTGAGAGGAAGATCCACAAATAGGGCTGCTACCAAGGAAGCTCCTGAGGGAAAACTGGACAGAAGCTGAGCAACGGCTAGGGGTGGGTCCCATAACTGCAATTAGCACACTGCGTAAACAGCACTTAAGGGCTCTATCTGGGAGTTTGGGGTCCTCCCTCTGAAAGAGACAACTATTTTATGCAGGGAGGAACGAGGGGAACTATTTCCAAGTCACTTTAATAGTCTAGTCTGCAAACAATCCTCTTCCTCTTTGTTCACGTGCTACCCTTCTCTCCCCTTCTTGGCTCTGAGCCGGGTCCCCTCCTCGCAGCTGTGCTCACTTGAATGGTAAATCAAGCACCCTAAAAACCTGGTGGGTGGAAGTTTTTTCAGCATTGCCTGGGCTCTGTTTATCCCATGGTGGGGTTTTGCTGGATTTCTTCTTTCTCGATTACAGACAATCAGAATACTGTCTGTCCTCTCCTCCGCTACTTTGTGTGTTGCAAATACAAGGGGTGAGAGAGTCCTCTTTGCTGTAGAGGGAAGGTGTTTCTGCAAGGAGTTAAGAGGCCCCAGGAGATCCCTACTCAGACCTTCCCAATTTTTCTCACCCTTCCAAGGGGTCTGCCAGGCTCCAGCTGCTGAATATTTTTTTCTGTCTCGGGAATCCTGCCTGAGGCTACCATTTTGGCTTTCAAGTGGACTCTGGGTAAAGCCATTCTGCTTGGGGCTGGAGAAATTCCAATCACTAGGCTTTAGAAATATTTTATACCTTTTCGAGCAACCTATTCTTTTTTTTCTAGCAACCTATTCTTTTTTTGTTTTGTTTTGGCTCTCTGGAAGGAAATGGCCAAAAATGGTCATGAAGCCAAGTTAAACAGGTTAAAAAACAAAGAAAGTTGACAGTATGAATATGGCAGGGACATGGTTTCCCTGCTCTCTCCCCCCTGCTCTGTCCCCCACTTCCCTATGTAATTTGGAGTTATATCCATTTTCTTTTTAAAGATTATGAAACACTGAAAACAAATTCCTGAATTTTGACTGATGGTTAGCGACAAAGGATTTTTCTGTGGCACCGAATGCAACATAGAGGATGGTAAAGATGACACTTGTGATAATCAAGCATGTTCCAAAACATTGTCAAATGTCTCCTGGGAGGCACAGTGGCTCCTGGTTGAGAACTACTCTCTCCAATGAATGCATTTTTATAGCAATTCTACAAGTTTGAGGGTTCACCTCAGACAGGCAAAATGTCTTGTCTGAGACCACCCAGGTCTCCAGAATCCGGGTTCAACCTCAGATCTCAGGCCCTTTCCATAGCTCTGAGGCTGCCCCATGGATTGTGTCAGAAAATTCTGGGCGGCCAGAAGCGGGGGCGGCCGATCCTGCGTTCTGTCTGCTGGACGCAGCAGAGCAGAGCCTCTTTCTCAGCGTGCAGAGGGCTTCTAGATCTGGCTGCAAAAAGAACAACACAGCCTCTGTTATGAAGAAACCCGCAGCTTAGAAAAAAAAAAAGTAGGGACACATCTGATTCATCAGGATGACTCATACCTGGGATCACTTCGCCTCCACTCGGTGGGGCCTGTCCCGGCTTGTGAAGGGCCATGGCGACCTGAAGAGAGAAAACTCCCCTCTTGAAAGCTGGGGACGGATCCGCCCGTCTGGGTGCAGAGAAAGCTCAGTGCAGCCATCAAGATAACTTTATTAGGAACGTGGAATCAAATTGCAGAAAATCCAGGCGCGCGGCACTTGGAAGGTCCTTGGAAGTTTCCAAACCTGTCCTGGCCAGCTCACTGCGCCTTCCGAGAATAGCTCAGGAGCCTGGGAACAGTGGCCAGCCCCAGTGAGCAGAGGAAGGCATTTAGTAGTTGCTTAGCAAGACCAGGGCTGGAGGGGAAACGGATCTTCAGGTGAGAATGGGGGTGTGATCACCAAACACATCAAGCTGCTGACTTACATACAATCCCATCGCCGCCTTGGTTACACCAGGCCTCTGGGAAGCCCTGAGTGTGTCTATTATCAGTTGATAGATGACTTTGTAATTGCACTCATGTCATTTTCTTGAGGACAAGAGGGTGTAATCTTCTTGCTTCGAGGGTCTCACATTTCTCGGTGCGCAGTTAATCCCCCATCCCGCTTGCTGAGTGACGGGGTTGACAGAGGAGCTGGTGAATTTCCATCAGCCCTATTAGGGGTCTTTGTGCCCCTTGAGCAGACAGTTGCCCAAATTCCACCCATTAGAGAAAAGAATGGGCTAATTAAGCCTGCCAGCCTAATTTTGCGCTTTCTAATTTTGCCCTTTAAATGCATCATAATTATCAGATGCAAAATACATTTTCAAATGCAGAGCCACTGACGGGTGTATTTTTAAATGTGCAGGGCTAAGACGGGAGCGAGCAAAGAAGCAGGCAATATTTTTAACTTGCTTCGGGGCAGGAGAAGGCCACATCCTCGCTGGTTCCTGCCGTTGTATGTGCAATGGAAATAGCACTTATTCAATGTGTTACCGCCATGGTGGTTACTGTGTCCCTGCCCTCGGCAATGCCGCTGGCCGACATGTCCCTTGGGGCACCCTGGGACAAGTGGGGGCCCTCGGCAATGCTGCTGGCCGACATGTCCCTTGGGGCACCCTGGGACAAGTGGGGTATGTGGTCGCAGCCTTGGGACTCCTGGCTTCACATTCAGGCCCAGGGTACATGCCTCCTTGGAGTCAGGGTTGGTGTAGACATGAACTTGGAAGAGGTGGTTGTGATCACGTGATGCAATTCCCTTATTATTATTATCGTGTTTAAGGTTTTCAATAGCTCTCCTTTGTTATTGACAAAAGCATGTATCCATGGCCTTTGGTTAGTAGAGCTTTTGGGCAGAACTGTTTTTCCTTCTCTCCAACTGATCCTAAGAAGCATGATCCTATTCAAAGTGAATGCTGAAAACCTTCGGTCATAAACAATTACATACCATATTACGTTTAAAAGATAACAGTATTTTGTTCAGCGTATGCAATCCACATAAAGTGCACACCATAAACCAGTATAACATCGTGTATTTCAGCGGACCCAACAGAAGAAATAACCACAACAGCATGTTAGCTCGGAGCTGTTCAGTCTTCAAGCATAAGCACCCCCATTTCATGAAGAGCTTCCTTTACAGATGGGGAAACTGAGGCCCGGCGAGGGGAAGGGCATGCTCGGGTTGGCATGGCACGTGAGGGAGGAGCAGGGTTGAAACAACTGCTCCTGAATCTCCTCCTGCCACCTTCACGACAGAGGACACTGCAGCCCCCTCCAGGTGGACCTGCTGCCCCTTGAATCCTGACGTTCGTTTCCGGGGCGTGTCAGCATCTCACTGCAGGACCATGGGCTGTAAGAACAGCAACTTACCTGCAGGGTTCTGCCAACAGGGTTCTGGAAGCTACTGGGCTCTGTCTGGAAGTCCCTCCTAATTAGGCACGAGGAAACCGATGACACGAATGTCCGTGGCAGTGTCATTCATAATCGCCAAAAGGTGGACACAACCCACATGCCTATCAACTGGTGAATCGATAAACACACTTGTGTGACACCACACCACGGAATATTGTTCAGCCAAGAAAAGGAATGAAGGACTGATACAAGCTACGATGTGGTTGAACCTTGAAAACGTTATGCTGAATGAAGGAGTCACATTTTCTATGATTCCATTTATATAAAATGACCACAATAGGCAAATTCATAGAGAGAGAGAGAGAGAGAGAGCAAACAGATCTGTGTTTCAGGGGCTGGGAGTAGGGGAAGGCACAGTGCTGTTTTCAGGTACGGAGCTTCGTCTGGGGGATGACGAACATTTTCTGAAACTGGGGAGAGTTGCACAACCTTGTGAATACACTAAAAGTCGCTGAATTGTACATTTTAAAAGAGTGCATTTTATGAATTGTGCCTCTGTAAAAAGTACTGGGTTACGCTACAAAATTAAAACAAAAGATTGAGTATCTCTGCATTTTCCCTCAGAAATGGAACCAAATATTAGTTTCCATATTGATTTAGTGGCTTCTGAGGTCCTTTCTGAGCACTGTCCATGGGTTCACCATCGTGATGTCCACTTGAGGTGAGAAACGCTGAAGAGCAGAGATGACGGCCCGCTCTGAGAAAGGCAAGGGCCTTGATGGGGTCACTGATGCCAGTGTAAGAAAATCAATCAGAGCAGAAGTGCGCTGCCCCTGAAGCCAGATGGCCTGGGTTCAAATCCTGCCCATGCCACTTAGAGCTGTGTGACCCTAGGCAGATTAATTAAACCCTCTGTGCTTGAATGACCTCATCCGTAAAATGAAGATACTAACAGTACCGACTCTGAAGAATCTTTATGGAGATGAAAGGATGAACTGTTATTTGTAAAGAGTTGGAAAGGGGCCTGGCACTATATAAACACTACATATACTTCCTGTTAGATAAAATAATTTTGGAATTGTATTAAGTTCCTTTTGCCTCTATAACTGCTAACCACAGACGTAGCAACTTAAAAGAACACAAATTTATTATCCTCCAGATCTGGAGGTCAGAGGTTCAAAATGGGTCTCGGGGGCTAAAATCAAGGTGTGGGCAGGGCTGCGTTGGTTCTGGAGGCTCCTGGGGAGAATCCACTCCTCCTTTTCTCCAGTTTCTAGAGGCTGCCTGCATTTCTTGGCCTGTTGCCCTGTGTCACCGTGACCTCTGCCTCCTCTGTCACATCTCTTCTGGCTCTGACCCTCCAGGCACCCTCCCAGAAGGACCCTTGTGAATATGATGGGCCCACCTGGATAATCTCCCCATGAAGACCCTTACTGTAATCACATCTGCAAAGTCTCGTTTTCCGTGTAAGATAACACGCTCACGGGATCTGGGTTTAGAACGGGCACACCTCTGGGGGGGCCTCTGTTCTGTCTACCACAGGCATATGTTAAGTTATGGCACAGATGGTTAGAGCTACAAGCAATGGGTCGGGGGGTTAGGAAACACTGGCGACACTGAGATTTCTATTGAATTCAAATACACCAATGGGTCGGGGTCTGGCTGGCACCCTGGGGCCGAAACCTCAAACATTCTGTCTCCGGCACATCCGTGGTGGGAGCGGGGAGGCTTTGCCCCTCCTGCAGGCATCCTCTAACCAAGGGTCTAGGCGCTCTCTGTTCCCTCTGCCTGAAAACAGTTCCCTGCAGGCTTCCTTCACCTCTTGGCTCAGATGTCACCACCTCAGTGGGGCTCACCTGACCATCCTACTTAAAACTGCAACCCACCCCTCTGCCCCTGCTCTCGCCACCCGCCTCCTCTGCTGGATTTCTCTCCAGGTTACTGTCTGATGCTCTATATATGGTATGTATTTATTTGGTTTATTGTCTCTTCCTCTAGGAGGGATAAGGATTCTGAGGGTCTTGTTCACAGGCACCTAAAACTGCCTGGCACATAGGTGGCGCTTAATACCTGCTCGCGGACCGGCGGAGTGAGTGAACCTCCACTGGGGCATCTACAGGCCGCAACACGCTGTAGATGGAGGCTCCTCTTGTCTTCCTCGCAAAGCCCTGGAGGGCACGCCTGAGCCTGAGTCCTCTCTCGAGGGCTCTGAACAGCAAACACTGCTGTCTGGTGAACGACCCAAAGCGAGGTCTGAAAACAACTGGAAGGACACACAGCTACGGTGTGGGTGAGCTACGTGTCTAGCGCGGACACCTGGGGAGCTTGCAGCACAGGTGGCAGGGGCGGGCACACCAGGCTTTCCTGCCCTCTGATAGCAAAGCAGGCAGGTTCTCCTCCTCACACGATTTAGGACTTTTCACATTTCACCGTTAACGTTATTATTATTTTTGCACAAGTGATTCTGCACAAGGGAGTCTGTTCTCAGATGGTTCCTCAGTCGAGGTGACACCGAGTGCCTGTGTGTCTCGACTGGCACCTTGAGGCCAGGGGCAGCTGGGGATGTGCTGTGTCACTGGGCATGGTGTGTTGTGAAAAGGCAGATGTGACCGATCCCCCGCTGCCTGACACCAGGCTGCCTTGACGCATTCGTGGGACCATCGTGCCTGGGGAAGCATCTGCCTAGAGCACCCACCGGCACACCCTGGAGTAAACTTTACAAGCGCGTCCATAGGAAAAATGTAAAATGTCACTGCAATGACGCCCCCATCACAGCAGATGCAGACACGGAGGCTCAGAAAGCAGAGCTGACTTAACCCATATCACAGAGGGACTAGCGCTAGGGAGGGACGCAACTGGTACTCAACCATCTTGGCTTGAAAACCAATACTCTCTCATCATTCCCTGTGACGATGCAAGAAATATTCTCGCTCGCTCACCCATTCATTCATCCAACTGCACATTCAACCAATCGCCCAATCAACCCTTTTCCCACTCCTCTCCAGCTTGTCTCGCATCACACTGCCCCTTGATCCTTTTGCTCTTGATGCACTAGTCCTGTTTCAAGGCCTAGCAGACACCATGGTTTCTCCTACTGCAGGGCCTTTGCGCATGCTATTCTCGTTTCCTGGAGTACTCTCTCCTCCCTGCCTCGTTTCTTACTCTTCTGCTCTCCTCAGGGGAGCTTTCCCTAACTTGCCGGAGTCATATCCCAATATTCTACACTCTCAGTACATAATGTAATTCCCTTCCACGGCACCTGCCACAGTTTTCAACTTTCCTTTTCTTCTGTTCACTCATTTATTTTAAAAGACGATCGGATTACTGCCTGCCTCACCAATTAGACAGTGAGTTTGATGATGGCAGGGGCTGAGGTGCTCAATAAATGTTTTGAATGAATGAGCAGATGAAGACTGAACAAATGAACTTTAAAACTGACAACAAGCAGGTGGTAGGGAGGGAAAGAACTAAAATGAGAGAGAAAAGAATTCTGGAATGAACAAAGGAGACAAAGAGAGAAAACGCGTTGGGTGAACGGTTATAACTCAACTTGGGAAGTGAGACTCCAGGCTGTGAGTCTGCTGCCATGGTGGAGACTGAGGGACTGGTTTGGGAAGCTTCCCAGAGGGAGGCGGGTTTTAACCTAGACTTGTCCTAGGGGACCCCACAATCTAGCAGACAGGATGAGGCAAACACCAGATGCTGTTGAAGTGCTGTGAGGTCACAGAGTCTAGGGCTTAGTGGGCTGTTCCAGGTGATGCCCATACAGGTGTGTCCCCCAAACAGCCTTTGGGGGCCCAAGACTAAGAGAATTCCTAGGGAGCCAACAAGCCTGATAAGGATGGGACTTAAGGCACCCAAATCAGCAGGTGGGGCAATTCCCACCCCTTCACCCCATAAATGCGGACGGGCCCGAGGCTGTCCCACATTCCAAGCTCTAGCAGCTCCCTGGGGGAGGGTGATCCCCTCCAGGGCATATTCTGTCCCATGACCATTTGGATGGCAAAGAACTCGGCACAGCCCCTGCCTCCCCAAGGAGCTCTGCTATCCAGAAAACTCACGGCATTGACAAATTACTAAACGTGTTTTAAGGCAATGAAAGACAGTAGTAGGACACACTCTAACATGACGTTAAGATATCTACAACGTGGGGCTCCCCTGGTGGCGCAGTGGTTGAGAGTCCGCCTGCCGATGCAGGGGACACGGGTTCGTGCCCCGGTCCGGGAGGATCCCACATGCCGCGGAGCGGCTGGGCCCGTGAGCCATGGCCACTGAGCCTGCGCGACCAGAGCCTGTGCTCAGCAACAGGAGAGGCCACAACAGTGAGAGGCCCACGTACCGCAAAAAAAAAAAAAAAAAAAAAAAAAAGATATCTACAACGTGAAGGCATCCAGTTCACAGAAAGAGTGGAGACGCACAGCACCCTGAAGGTAGATGGCATCTCCAATTTTTCTAGCCAGTGCCAGAATTTCCCATCTAACATATTTTGTTCAACACACTCACTCCGTTTATGCTTGGAGACGCCTAATGGACCCATGGCAGAACTAACCAAGGGTGACCAGGTTCTCTGTGCATCTCCCCCGGATGCCTGCACGTCAGGCGAGGGGTGGGGGAAGGGTGCTTCAGTCTCCCATCTTCCCTCCCCACAGCCATCTAGAGTGTGTGTTTCAAAGGCTGCCCTAAACGAGGGGTCCACAGGAGGTGTGCTTTTCCCACAGGAGGGCTTCAAGAGCCCCTGGAAACAAGCCACAGAGGAACAGAGCCAATGAGGTTCTTTTCTGCCTAAATCTAGGCAAATCGGTGCTTTGTCCTCCAAACACACGTGTTTATCTCAGTTTCCTTTTGCAGCTTGAGCAATTGGAAACGAGCAGAGAAACTGTGACCCCACCTGCATTCTGCCCCTCTGAACCCGTTTGCTCCTCCAAAACCCTGGCACCACGACCCCATCGCCCTTTACCAGTGAACAAGCCCGGAGGTGTCCATCTACTCTGCTCCTCGCGTGGTCCTGAGAACGCCTTCCCACCCTCTTCCCAGACTCCTGATTGTCTTTGCACCAAAATTAACTTCCATTCAACGACTGAGGCATTCGTGGAGCTAAAAGGCAGAGGCCACTCTCCTTAGCCCTCGGGAGAACGAAGCGCAGAGCCAACAACTTTGGTCCTTCCTCACACAGTGAGGACATTAACACCTGCTAGGTCCGAATGAACACCAAGGCTGACGTTTTCACATCACAGACAAGAAACTGAGGCCAGAGTGAGGAAAGGGTCTGTGGATGGATGATGACCTAGTATGTCGCTCAAAATGTGTATCTTGAGGGCTGCAGACGCACAGCGTTGGGGCAGCCTGGTACAGAGCTCGGAAAGCTCCCTCCACCCAGCCAGGGAGAGTACAGAAGCTGCAGTGGAGTCTGGCATTCCCAGGCACTTTATATATGCTATCTCCGTCTACGTGAAAAAGTCTAAGGCCACAGTGGTTTCTTTCTTTCTTTTTTTTTTTTTTTAAAGTCACTAACCTAGTTTAAGAATCTGATGAAATCTAAAACTCTTTCCTTCATAAAAGTACATATGTATCAAACATGACATTCAATTTTAAGGGCTCCTTAAGGACTCCTGGACTCCAGGCTAAAAGCCCCTGCTCTAAGTTAAATATTATTATTTTCCCCATATAGAACATGAGCAACCTGAGGCTCAGAGAAGTTATGTGTTACGCGTAGCATAGCATAGCACATCTCATGGCAAGGCGATACCCTTAAATAACAGACTGACTGGATTCCAAACCTCAAGTTGATTCCTTCCCCCAGAATACACTGAGATGAAAAGCTATAGATTCCAGAAAGCAAATGTTCACTCATTCTTTACCCAATCAATATATGTGTATGTGTTTTCTTTTTTTTAAAGCATCTACTAAGTGCCTGGCATTGAAATAAGAGATGGCCCCTTGGAGCTTGCAAAAAAAGTTTTGCACAGCTACTAGCTAGCTTTCCTCTCTCCAAGAGACAGCCTTCAGCTGGGAACTCATGGCCGCCTTCCCATGAGTTCCCACTTCCAGTAAGAGTGGACATACGGAGGTCCTTAGGGAAGGAGGTGGAGTGGATGCCCTGCTGAGGAAGTCCCTGGCTAAACAAGGAGCAGTGGAGGAAAAGAATCAGCTAGCTGCCAAATGCCTTCCATCTAAGTTGATACACAATGTAGCCAGATTCTACAGAGAACGTCCCATCCTGAGATTTTTAAGATTCAGAATTTAGGTTTTGTCTCAGAGTTGTGCCGTGGTTTAATAAGGCCCCTTCTCTGTCTTCTGTGGAAATGATGGGGCTGGAGCCCACATAGCGCCTGGCGGACCCTCTCTACCGCCCTCATGGGTATCCAAGTGATGCCTGGTTACAGTAAAGGGTAAAGAGCCAGTGGTGGGAGTGGAGGCCACCAGGAGGGTCCTGAGTCTGGCAAGTGAGAGAGATGGTTTAGAACACAGCACAGAGCCCAGCTTGGTTTGCAGGGGCGATGTGAGGTGATGGGTGGATTTGCTTCTCACTCCCTCTTCTGCTTGACTCAGTGACCTCTCCTCAGTCTCTGTAGAAGCTTGGATTTCTCTTGAATCTGGTCCCAGGATACTTTTCCTGACTTATGGCTACTAGGGTTTCCTCCACCTGCCCTCAGAGCTGTTGAATCTCTTTTAGAGACTCTCCAACAGCCTAAGAGTGATCTCAAAACCAGAGTTCCTATATTGAGATAATGCAATTCTGGTTTCTTCTAGCTAGCCTAGCTCTGCACTGGTCTTCATGGAGATGAAGCTTGGGAAATCATCCTCCTTGGTGAAGTATCGTCAGAAAACGTTGTGAAGGGGCCTGGGGCAGAGTAGGGGTGGGTAGATGGGTACACTAGGCTGACCAAAGTTCAGTAGCCAATTAACTGATAATATTAAAGCCAGGAGAGTGCAGGGTGGACTTAATGGTCAGCATTCCCATTGCAAGTGGTCACTCAGTGGCTCCCAGCCCTCCTGCATATGAGGCCTTGAGTTCTTCTGCTGCTCCAGCCACAAAGTCTCAGTGATCATGAACATGTCACTTCTCTGGGGGATTCTCCATCTACATTCTGGGTGGCACCACATGACTTCCCCAGGTCACTTTCTACTCCCCAATTCTAGGCTTTTCTTTGTTTGAGACTTGAGAAACAATGCATCCAAAGTGATTTCCTTAAACTGAGTTTTCATTTACACACAGAGAAATGCTCTTCAGCGCCCTGGTGACTGTGTTTTGATGAATACATATACTTGTGTAACCTCACTGCCTCTAACCAGGACACACAATGTTTCCATCACCACAAAAAGCTCCCTTGTGCCATTTTCCAGTCGATTCTTCACCTCAGAAATAACCTCGGGTCTGATTTCTACCACCGTAGCTTAGTTTTGCATATTCTAGAATTTCATATAAATGGAATTGTATGTACAGTTTGTACTTCTGTGTCTGACTTCTTTCACTCAGTACATTATTTCTGAGATTCATCCATGTTGCTACATGTATGCAGTTTATCCTTCTTTTTTGCTGAATAATATTCCATTTTGACTATATCCAAGTTTCTTTACCCATTTTTTTCCTATCAATGGACATTTGGTCTTTTCCCAGTCGTTGGCTCTTATGAGTAAAGCTGTTATGAACATTCTCAGACAAGGCTTTTTGTATATTCATGCCTTCATTTCTCTTGGATGAATATCTAGGAATAGAATTTCTGGGTCGTTAGGTAGATGTGTATTTAACTTTTTTGAGAAGCTGTTAAACAGTTTTCCAAAGTGGCTTTGACAATTTTATTCTCCCTCCAAAAATGTGTGGGAGTTCAGGTTGCTCCAAATCCTCTCCATCATTTTACACTGTCATGCTCTTTCTCCTCAGCCATTCTAGTGAGTATATCAGGGTTCACAATGATTCCTACATATATTTTCATTTCTTATACTTTCCTTTACCCAAAGCAGATTATTAAGACCATTTTAAAGAATTAAAGATACTTTAAATGCTTGTTAAATATCTACATTCTTTTGCAGGTAGCTGGTATGCAGGATCACGCCCCATTTAATGAATCTATTCATTCCAGGTTGTTTTATCCCATTTCTTTTCATAAATATGTACCAACTGCCAAACATGTGTAAGTCTCTGGTGCTAGATTTCCATCAGGGAGGTGATGAAAAGACCTCATTTGTGCCCTCAAGGGCCTTACAGGGGAGGTAGAACCCAATCAAAAAAATGTTACGTTGTTGCTACGATGTAATCTGGGGGGTATATACCCCAATAGGAGAGACAAGTATTTTGAGGGTGCTGGACGGGGAAAAATAATTCCCACCATACTCATCGAGGAAAGAGACAGATGTGTTTTTGAGAATCTGTAGGTAAAGCAATATCAGAGGCACCGGGGAAGGAGGGGGAGGGAGGTTAAAACCTGATTGTGCCTGTTTACCAAAGTGGTGTGAGGTGGGCACAGAGCCATTAGTGGAGCCCAGGGAGTTTAAGGATTGCACCAATAAGTGGACAGCTGTGGGATGTGCCGGGGCTGCCCGAGATGGGCAACGGGCTCACAGGAGCTGAGTGCAGGGCATTAAGAAAGAGGAGGTGGTGGCTGGGTTTTTCCTCCAAGTCTTGATCTGGAAAGCACGCTAGGCGTCTGAGGAAGGGATGCCTGGCCTTCTGTGAGGAATACCTCCCCAATCTCCAGGCTTGGGCTGCATCTCCTCTGTGATGTCAGTGTTTTCCTAGGCTCTGGAAGAGCGATGGTTCTGGAAACACAGTGAGGAACGCACCCTGGCTAGGGAAGTGCTGGGGAAGCACCCCTCTCTGTCCTGGCTGGAGTCACCCCAGTAGAAAGATCCCAAAGAGTGGGCCTGTCAGAAGCCCATATATTCTCCCTCTGGTTTCATGCTGACTGAGCCATCTCCCATTCCTTCTTACAATATCTGACATTTATGGTGCATCTACCGTATGCAGTATACTAGGCAAACTGCCCGGGATGCACAGATGAAAGTTGTGACCCCTAAGTTTAAAGTTCAGTCATGGAAAGAGGAGGAGGAAAGCAAAGAACGAAAGGTCACACACAGAGGCCAGCAAAATTATGTGAGCTGCTACCGGGTGAGGGCGTGGGGATGAAGATGTTCCAACTAGGAGTCCAGGCCACCTATTTTGGAGATGATCCCCAAGCCAGTTCTCCTTCCTGAGAGCAAGTGGAAAGAGCCCCCTGGACTGAAAAGTTGAGGGTCCTTGGAGGCTACAAAGAGCGGGGACTTGAACCATAAAATCTCCAAAGTCCCGAGAAAATCCCATGCTAAAAAAGTCTTCTCTCCAGGCTAAGCGGGAGTCAACTCTGGCCGCTAGTGTGCTGTGGGTCGGGGAGGGTAAGAGAGCCCAAACGAAACTTGTATGCGTTGTTATGAATGACAAGGCACAGTCTCAGTACAAGCAGGTTAAAAGTAGCTGATTGCTCAGGAGCTTTCTCATAGGTACGGAAGTACAGGAAAACACATAGCATACACAGGGTTCAGTACCATCCGAGGTGTCAGGCATCACTGGGGGGTCTTGGGACATATCCCCAGAGATAAGAGAGGACTAGTGTAAATAGTCCAACTGTTGATATTATCATTATATGAAACCGCAGGACTCCCTCTTCAGATTTGCTACTGGGAGTTTGCGCTCCTGTTTTCGGCCTTGATTTTCCTGATGACGTTTCTTCATCTTGATACCACAGGGTTGCAGGAGACAGGCCAACTCATACACAGTACTCTCTCTTTTCCTCATCATCAAATAAAAAAAATGCAAGGCTCCCTGAAATCCCATCCGTGTCTGTCACCATTAGTGAGTGTGGCTGATTGCAGGAACTCTGGGGGCGTGCGTGCGAACAAGAGGGAGGCAATCGGAGCAAAAGGCTCACTCGCTCTAAAAAATACAGAATATATACATTATGACCATATGTTTTCTCTTCTGAATGTGTCAGCTGGAAGCTGAAAGTCTGGCTTGGGTCTCTGGCCTAAAGCAGCGACCAAAAAGGGGCTATGACCTCATCACCTAGTCTTGCAGCCTCAGTGAGAAACCTCACTCCTCAACTTAGTGAAATCCAAGAAGTGATTATGTCTAAGAATCTAGGGAAGGTCTCATTCTCTTCGCACTTATTACCGCATCCAAAGCAAACACAGCAATGCCTATTAACACCCAAGGTGTCAGCTTGTGTGTGGGTCCTTGGAAATGCAGAAGTTACCACTGGCGGTTTCTATCAGGGCTGACTACACTTAATCTGTCAGAAGGGCTTGAAAGATTTACCCAATTTAAATCCCTTCCATGACCTTCTGGTCTACTGCTGTGCTCTGACCTACCACAGACCAAAACAATCATTCTGTTTGTCAAATTCACGGTTGGCCATTGTGCAAGAGCCCCAAGTTACTCAGGAAAGATCTTCAGAAACGATTACGGCAAATCCCCTGTTATTGTTGGTTGCCTCTTGTTTTCGTTCAGAACCTTGCTCAACTCTCGGTCCTATCTATCTTTCCTTTTAAGTTTTCACAGTGTCTTTTTTGAAGTAAGGGTAGCTGTTCTGGATTTATAAAATGATATAGGGGCTTCATACCAATTTTTTTTTTAACAGAGAGAATAATTATGGGATTCACCTTGCTCCAGGGACTGTGCAAGAAACCAGAGTGGAGGGATTGCATGTTACCAGCATGATGACCTGAGGAAAATGTTATGTCTACGAGGAAACTGAGGTTCAGAGATGTCATTTCCCTTGCCTCAGGTCACACAAAGAGTAAACAGTGGAGACAGAGTTAAAAACCTTTCAGAGCTTTAGCCCAATTCCACACATCGCGTTACCCTGTCTTCTTTATTTTTTATTTTTTAAAAATACCTCCAGGGTTTTGTTTGCTAGCCACAGCTCTAAGCGAGTTTTTCCGTGGTGGTGAACAGTCAGGGAAAAGTCATAGTGCCATCCCAGCAGGAAGGAGAAAGAGCTCTGTGTCTCTCCAGAGGTTGAGAAGACATACTGATGGGCCAGAAATTAACTAATACCTATTCATCAGAGGGGAGAGGGTTAAGACAGAGATGTAGGAAAAGCGGCCTGCAGAGATTTCCTTCTGGTTGGAAAAGTTGGTGTTCTTTATCTTAAAACTAGAAAATCAATTCAATTATAGCACTGAAGATAACATTTCTTTCTAGGTGCACCCAGAGACGGTTGACTGCATCTCTGAAAGTGAAAAATTCTGCTAAAATCTTCAAGCCCTGGCATTCTGATAGATCCTGAGCTTCCCAAATACCCCCATTCACAACAGAGATGAGCCTCAAGTCTTCTGTTGGAAACACCAAGAGTCTGTCTTGAATCTTAAAGTTTGCTGCTGCTGAATCGGAGTCCCTCCCACCCAGAAGAGACTGTTCCCAGTTGGATGCTCTCCTGCCGACAAGAATTGCCGACAGATTTGTAAGTTCCAGAATCTGGAATAGCTACATATTAATTGCATTTAATTACACAAGACTAGAGATTATCAAACATCTTCTAGGTACTTTGTGCTACGTTTCGGGTACTGATGTAAAATGTGAAGGCTAAATAATGCCAATTTCCCTTTTGGAAAGCTTAACTAGTCCACCATTCTACCTAAGGGGGGCTATTCCTCTGCTGTTGTGAAATGAAGCTTTCCTATCTGCACTGGAGTTGTAGGTAACCAAAGAATCCTTGCCGCAGCAGACAGCATTTGGCCCTAGGCAATCTGTGAATAATTAAGCACTGAGTCCAGCTGCAGGTTCTAAAATGTTCAACATTTAATACAGGTTAAGTAACATTTCTTCCTCCCATCAGAGAAGGGGAGACCAGACAAAATAATTGTCTACATCTAGTGCCCAGACTCATCTGATTTTTCATATCAGTCATTTGATGATTACTTTGTGTGCAGACCAGTGTTTAAGAACTGTCCCCCGCCACCCCGAACGTAAGTCTCTGCAGCCACTATGGAAAACAGTATGGAGGGTCCTCAGACAACTAAAAATAGAATTACCATATGATCCAGCAATCCCATTCCTGGGCATATACCCAGACCAAACTGTAATTCAAAAAGATAACGTGCACCCCTATGTTCATAGCAGCGCTATTCACAATAGCGAAGACATGGAAACAACCTCAATGTCCATCGACAGATGAATGGATAAAGAAAATGTGGTACATAAATACAGTGGAATACTACTCAGCCATAAAAAAAGAACGAAATAATGTCATATGCAGCAACATGGATGCAACTAGAGATTCTCATACTAAATGAAGTCAGAAAGTAAGACAATACTATAGGATAACACTTATATGTGGAATCTAAAATATGGCACAAATGAACCTATCTATGAAACAGACTCACAGACTTGTGGTTGCCAAGGGGGAGGGAGTCGGGGAGGGATGGAGTGGGAGTTTGGGGTTAGCAGATGCAAACTATTATATAGAGAACTAATAAACAACAGGGTTCTACTGTATAGCACAGGGAACTATATTCAATGTCCTGGGATAAATCATAATGGAAAAGAATATTAAAAAGAATGTATATATGCTTTATAGGATTGGTTCAGTAAGCGAATTATGTATGAGAGAAAAGCTCAAAAATACCGCCCCCCCCCCCCAAAAAAAAAAGAACTTCCCCTCTTGACCAACTGAGGCCACAGGCTCAGTAAAACTTTATGATGGCAAAATCTGTCCATCTTGAAAGAGAATGATTGAGCTGAACAAGCAGTGTGGTTTGCTGGAAGATTCTAGGTTCTGTACCTCACTTGCCCAACATTTGCCGGGGGACCTTGGGTGGCTCCCAGCATAGCCGTAAGTCTCACGTTGCTCCCCTGTAACATAAGAGGATTGGCCCCTCTGATGTCTAAGACCCTTTAGAGCTAAGGTTCTATGTATTTATGGCAAAGTACAGAAGAACCTGAAATTGTTCCCAAATATAATGGGAACAGAGCAAATGAAAACCAGCGTAAGAGGTTAAAGAGTGGGGGTGGTGGGCTTTCCTGGTGGCACAGTGGCTGAGAATCCGCCTGCCAATGCAGGGGACACGGGTTCGAGCCCTGGTCCGGGAATATCCCACATGCCGCGGAGCAACTAAGCCCGTGTGCCACAACTACTGAGCCTGCGCTCTAGAGTCCGCAAGCCACAACCACTGAGCCCGCATGCCACAACTACTGAAGCCCGCGTGCCTAGAGCCCGTGCTCTGCAACAAGAGAAGCCACCGCACTGAGAAGCCTGTGCGCCGCAATGAAGAGCAGCCCCCGCTCGCCGCAACCAGAGAAAGCTCGCGCGCAGCAACCAAGACCCAATGCAGCCACAAATAAATAAATAAAATGAATAAGTGATAATAAAAAAAGAAGACGGTGGTGAAGAGCCAACATTTGCCAGCACAGACCTGGGTTCAAGTTCTGCCTCTACTGCTTACCGATTGTATAACCTCAAGGAACTCTCCCTCTCTAAACTTCCAGTTCTTTCTTTGTAGAAAATATTTAGTAATACTACATGCCTTGTAGGATGGAGGTGAGCATTAACTCTGATAAATATGAAGCACTTGATACAGTTCTGAGATAGAACAAGCTGTCAATTGCTGAATCCAAATAACAATTTAAAAAGTAACTGGAACATACCTGTAGCTCAGGTGTCTGTTCCCTCGGGCTATTTTCTTTGGTCTGTCCATCCTCCTCTTGATGGGCTCCTTAACTCCTTCTGCTAAGCCTCTCAGATTTCAGTCTTCTGTCTGAAAAGCAATGCCAGGATGTTTGTTAATTGTTCAAAGTAGGGCCATCTAAGTTTCCTCTACAGTCCACAGAATTCAGAGCAGGTCTTTCATTGGACATTAGGAGGGGTATTTGTCTATGATGTATACATGCTGGCGTCAAACTGGTCTCCCCACAGCTTGTACACATACTCCCCAGTCTGTTCTATGCAATGTACCCAGACGATCACACTCCTCTAAAGTGCCACTCTCTGTAATAGCATCCCACTGATTTTATTCGTTGATAAAGCAGAGATTCTTAACACAGCCCTGCTTATTTCAGACCTTCGCAATTTCACTAGACTCACTTTGTATCTTTACTTTCCCCAATGATAAGTTTCCTCTTGGAACCTTAAAAACAACATGCTCTTCTGTGTATCAGGACTATTGATTGACACAATGATTCAGCCACCTGAAATATCAGCCCCCTCCATGTACACTCTTGCACTTCATTCACAGCCCAGCTCAAAAGCTTCTTCCTCCAGGGAGTACTCCTTGATATATATATATATATATATATATATATTTATATTTATATATATGTATTTTTTAATTGAAGTATAGTTGATTTACAATGTTGTATTAATTTCAGATGTACAGCACAGTCATTCAGTTATATATATGTGTGTATATATGTGTGTGTGTGTTTATATATATATATGCATTCTTCTTCAGATTCTTTTCTCTTATAGGTTATTACAAAATATTGAGGTTATTCCCTGTGCTATATGATAGGTCCTTGTTGGTTATCTATTTTATATATAGTAGTGTGTATATGTTAATCCCAAACTCTTAATTTATTCTCCATCCATCCAAGACAAGATGAGGACTTCTTGGTAAATGTGTTCATGGGAGGCCTACCCTGTTTAACTCCTTGTTTTAAAAAAGCAATCATTACAAGGAAAATTTACGGTGCAATCCATAATCTGATATCTAACCTTTCCTCCTCCCCAGTTCAGGCTGGGCCTGTCCTTTCCACTTCTACGCTCACACTGCCCAATCCAGTGCCCGGCGCACAGTGGGGATTCAATGATGGTCAGCAAATGAATGACTGGCTCTTTGAACGAAGACATATACATACAAAATGAAGGAGTTTCATCCTGTACTGCAAGATGTGGAGTTGGATGCTCATACATTATTTACAAAGTTAGACGTCTGACAGGAACAAAATGATCCTGAGAGGCTCCAGGATGTACAGTTGTTGAAATGTCACCTTTAAGACGTGGGTATTGATTTACAGTTTGCATTCTTAAGTACAGAGGATTCTGTACGAGCAGGGGAAAAAAAAAACAAGTTTTGCATCTCAGTGAAGGAGAAGGCTAAGTCAGGTTTGGTATCATCTGTCGGAAGGCTGTGTGGGGAGTGTGTGTGTGTGTTATGCGCACGCACGTGCTCATTTAAGAGGTTTACACTGACTGGCTTTCTTCATGGTAATGAGAAAAAAGCTTTAAGGCTTACGTTTTTCATCAGCAGTACAATTGTATCTGCCTCTGCTCAGCACAACGTTTTGATGGTTCATCCAGGTTGTGATGTGTCAGTAGTTGGTTACTTTTTCTTGCTGTGTGGTAATCTAGTCTATGGCTATATCACAAGTCGTTAATCTGTTTCATTTTGATGAACATCTGGGCTCTCTTCATAGTTGTTTATTAATGAAATATCTATAAATATTCTTGTTAAGAGTCTTGTTGTGTATATATGCTTTCATTTCTTTTGGGTCAACATCTAAGAGTGATATTGCTGGGTCATGGGGTAGGTATAGGTTTACTTTTATGATATTGCTGGACTGATTTTCAGGGTGATTTTACCATTTTGCACTCCCAGTGGGTCCACATCAACATCTGGTTCTGCCAATCTCTTTTATTTTAGCCACCCTAGCGGGTGTATAACATTATGTCATAGTTTTAGTTTGTATTTTCCTGATGACTAATGTTGAATATTTTTTCATGTGCTTACTGACCATTTGATATTTTTCTTTGTTAAGTTCTTATTTGAGTCTTCTATTGTATTTTATTTATTTATTTATTTATTTATTTTGCGGTATGCGGGCCTCTCACCGCTGTGGCCTCTCTCGTTGTGGAGCACAGGCTCCGGACGCGCAGGCTCAGTGGCCATGGCTCACGGGCCCAGCCGCTCTGCGGCATGTGGGATCTTCCCGGACCGGGGCACGAACCTGTGTCCCCTGCATTGGCAGGCGGACTCTCAACCACTGCGCCACCAGGGAAGCTCCTTCTATTTTATTTTAAATGGTGTCATTTATCTTTTAAATATGAGTTTCATCGGTTATATATGTATGTATATATTTTGAATATGAATCTTAAGTCAGATATATGTATTGCAGTTATTTTCTCCAAGTCTGTGTCTTGCCTGTTCACTTTTTAAAGTTAGCTGTCTTTTGAAGCACAAATTGCTTAATTTAATTGAAGTCCATTTTTACCAATGTTTGTGTTCTAAGAAACCTTTGCTCACTTAAATGTTGTGAAGATATTCTCCTAGTTTCCTTATAGAAGCTTTATAGTTTTAGCTTTTATGTTTAGGTCTGTGAACCATCTCCAATTGATTTTTGTCTATGATGTAAGAGATGAATCAAAGTATTTTTTTTCCATACAAACTTCTTTCCCCACTGAATTGCATTGGTCCCTTTGTCGAAAATTAACTGACCATTCCTAATTAGTTTACATTTAGCTATGTTCTTTAGATTATTAACATCCATTGTATGTGTATGATAAAAATATTACATAATGATGTGCTACTGTACATCTCTTCCCAACTTTGTGTTCACTGAGGTCAGGTTGGTAGCTTGAAATCAGCCATGCTGGGAATATTTACACCATGGAAAGAGGCAAACACTACAAATCAAGGCTGAGTTTACCGTGGTTTTGTTTCTGCAGAATTGAGAACGTGCTGGAAACAATGTTAATAGTACAGATTAACCTTAAAATCGTGTCTGCAACTATGACAATGTGAATAGCACAAAAATTTGAGGGAATATTCTTCCAGTATTTGAAAGCTACTATTCGGGTCAACAAATTAGTCGCACATATCATTAATGAATCAGCAAAGCTCTAGTAAACATCATTCACCTTCCTCTTTCCATTAATGTAAACAGAAATATCAGCAAACATTCACACAGGAGCTATCCTCACCTTCCTGTTGCAATCGGAGGTGTGCTTCGCAGCTGAGTGCAAGAACGCCGAGAGAGGGCTTATACACTGCAGGCTGCTATGCAAACTTGAGGATTATCGTTAGATAACATTCAAGGTCTCGGCCAGTTTGCAGAAAATTAAGAAAAAACTTTCCGGGGGAGGGGCCCTGATGGTTTTGAAGGAGGAGGTAAAAGGGCCATGCATCCCAGGAGGACAGCCCAGCTGAAGGTTCAGCCTGAGCAAAAGCACACAGGTGGGGAGGCCGTCTTGGAAATGGTCCTCCCTCCAGGTCGGACAGGGCGATGGCAGGTCAGGGCTGATGGTGGGGAAAAAAGCAGGGCAAGTTGCACTGGAGTAATTCTGTGAACTCCAAACTGCAGAGTTTGTACTTGTATCAGAAGGCAGTAGGGAGCTGGTGAAGATCTTTGAGCAAAAGGAACTCACACGGCCAGAGGTGTAGTTCCTGATGGACTGTTAATCTGGCAGCTGGAAACAGGCCACAGGAGCCCAGACTGAGCCAGTGGTCATCAGAACAGAAAGGATATGAGTAATGGAAGAAATATATCCAGGGTAGAGGTAACAGGACTGGGAAAAATAGTTCTACTTTAAGTGTTTTTAAGTTTTATTTTAATCTATAATTTTTATTTTTTATGGAGGTTTGAGGATGTAGGGAGGTGTCAGTGAATCCGAAGAGTGTAAAATAAAGACATTGAGGGAAAGTACTCTGGAATTTTTACATCAAACCCCCATTTTTCTTCATTTGAAGAATCTGGGGCTATTGAGAGTGTTTCTACTCCAGTGAATACTTACGTATTTTAACTAATGTCCGTCTTAACACTTATTTACCACTTCCTTTCTAGGGACTTGTTATTTAATAAAAGGAATAATATAAAGGCTTGCTTTTTTTTTTTTTTTTAAACCAGAAATATTTAAAGAATGCTCTCTGTTTGCCTTTGAGAGCATTCTGGGCGAGGTGACTTTAGGCCATAAAGACTTGAGCGAGCCTTTGGGTCATGTCCTGTCACTGAGCTCTCTGGCTTTGTCTTGTTTACTTGGAATATACAGGAGATATTGTGGAGAGCACTTCATTCTCAGGACCATGAAACCAGTCAGGCATAATTCTCGAGAAAAAATATATTCTTTTAAAAATGATTTCTTGTTGGAAACTATAGTATATTAGAATACTTTAGAAGTTTTAGACGTTCACAGGGGAAAAAAAATCCTGAAAAGAATATTCTCATAGACCATACACAGACCATAAGCAACTGGTGAACTGTTACTGCAGCTACACTGGTCAGAAAGAAGGCATGTCTTTTTTTTTGTAAATCAGATTGCATTATTTTAAGTCATCTTCTTCCTTCTGTGATGACAAAAAATATGACTCTAGGTTGTCAAGTGATTCATACAACACACAGGTAAACAGTGGAATGCAGGGGCTCAGAGGGCTCTTTGTAGTGTCAGAATATCTGGGCCTATATCTCTGCAGCTTTATTGTTCTGTGGCCTTTGGCACACAGTGTCTTAAAACTCTGTTTCTCTACTGTAATATAGGGAAAATAACGGAAATTAACCCCTGGGGTTGGTGTGACTGTTAGGTGAGAGGATATGCGTAAAGCATTTAAGAATAGCACCTGGCTATATGAGAGTTAGTAATAATTTAGTAATCACGGTCATGATTTTTTTTTTTTTTTTTTTTTTTTGCGGTAAACGGGCCTCTCACTGCCGTGGCCTCTCCCGTCGCGGAGCACAGGCTCCGGACGCGCAGGCTCAGCGGCCATGGCTCACGGGCCCGGCCGCTCCGCGGCCTGCGGGATCTTCCCGGACCGGGGCACGAACCCGTATCCCCTGCATCGGCAGGCGGATTCTCAACCACTGCGCCACCAGGGAAGCCCTTGTGATCATGATTTTTTTTACAATAACAGTTAATTATAAAATTTTAAATAGCACCTGTCACACAATAAATGCTCAATAAACTATTATCTTTAAGGCCATAAGGTGAAAATCTTCCTGCCTCAACCTCCAGAGACAATCACAATAAACATCACCGTGAATATATAAATACATATGTATGTTTATGTTTTCATTAAAAATGGGGTCACACCATACATATTGTTCTTTGACTTGCTGTTTGACTTAAACTTTAAAAAGTACTCATCATACAAATACGTCCAACTGATTTCTATCCAAGGTGCAGAAGCAGTTTGATGGAGGAAGAAGAGCCTTTCCAACAAATGGGGCTGGAGCCACTGGACATTCAGAGGCAAAAAAAGGGAATCTTGACCTCAACTTCATAGCTTATACAAAAATTAACTTCAAATGGGTCATGGTTGTAAATGGAAAACAAAAAACTACAAAACTTCTAAAGAATATAATATGAGAAAATCAGAAGCTAGGTCTAGTCAAAGAGATCCAAAGAGACTTGATACCAAAAGTATGATCTACAAAAGGAAGAACTGGTAAACTGGACGCCATCAAAATTAAGACCTTTTTCTCTGTGAAAGATCCAATTAAGAGCATAAAAAGGAAAGCCACGGACTGAGAGAGCAGAGTCTGTCACCTATCCAACAAAGGATTAGTTTCTAGAATATATAGAAAACTCTCAAAACTCAACAATAAAAGAAAAAAGCAGTCCAATTAAAACATAGACAAAAGACATGAATAGACATACCACTGAATAGGAGCTACAGATGGCAAATAAATACATGAAAGTGTTCAACACCATTAGTCACTGAATAAGTACAGCTTAAAACCACACTGAGATTATCACCACACACCTATCAGAATGGCTAAAATAAAAGAGAGTGACATCTGGGACTTCCCTGGTGGCGCAGTGGTTAAGACTTGTGCTCCCAACGCAGGGGGCCGGGTTCGGTCCCTGGTCAGGTAACTAGATCCCATATGCATGCCGCCACCAAGAGTTTGCATGCCACAACTAAGGACCAGTGAGCCGCAACTAAGGAGCCGGTGAGCCGCAACTAAGTAGCACGCCTGCCGCAACCAAGACCCGGCACAACCAAATAAATAAATAAATAAAAATACTTAAAAAAAATAGTGACATCACCAAATGCTATTGAGGATACAGAGAAATGGACCATTCATACACTGCCGGCAAAACTGTGAAATGGCACAGCCACTCTGGAGATCAGTTTGCCAACTTCTATACAACTAAATATACAATTGTCATATGACCCAGCCATTACATTCTTGGACATTTTCCCAGACGTTCACACAAAAACCTGTAAATGAATATTCAGAGCAACTTTATTCATAACAGCTCCAACCTGGAAGCAACCCAGGTGTCCTTCAGCAGTTGACTAGTTAAACAGACTGGAACATCCACACCATGGAATATCACTCAGGGATAAAAAAGAAATGAATGAAGAATTGATTCACCCACCAACTTGGATGGATCCAGATAATTACGCTAAGCGAAAAAAGCCAACCTCCAAAGGTCACGTACAGTATGATTCTATTTTATACAGCATCCTTGAAGAGAGGAAATGGTAGAAATGGCCAGGCATGAGGCAGAGAGGCGAGATTACAAAAGGGTGGCACAAGGGATCCCTGTGGTCATGGAACTGCTCTGAATCTTGACTGTGGTGCTGGATACAGGAAACCCCTCCTCATGTGATAAAACTGCATAGAACCAATGAGTAAAAACAGGGATATTTGAGAATCAGTGGACTGTAGCAATGTCAATATCCTGGCTGTGACATTATACCATAATTTTGCAGGTGCTACCATTGAGGAAAATGGGGTAGAGTCTACATGGGCTCTTGCTGCATCATTTCTTGCAACTGCTTGTAAACCTACGGTTTTCTCAAAGTAAAACGTTTAGTTAAAATAAAGTAGTATTTTATTACTGTAAGCTGAAGAGGAGATACAGATGGCAAATAAACACATGAAAGATGTTCAACATCTTTGGCTAACATCGTAAGCTGTTAGCCAAACAAAATAAAAACTAATGGTTTCACTTAGGGTTTGACCATTTTAGCTGTTTGCACTTTCTTTTTTCTTTTAGGCACTCATTAGTCAATCATGAATTGGCCAGATTCTACCTTTTATTGAAAAGGATTCCAGCAAGTTCTGCAGGGACAATGCAGGCTGAACTCAGTAGATGCAAATGGTCTGGGGGAAAACTGGGTTAAGGATCTGGTGCCAGAGTTGTGCTCTTAATAAGTTCATTGACTGGGGACTTCTTTGCATGCCCCCTGGGAAGGGTAATGAAGCAGGGAGGCTAAGTTGAATAGTACCTTCCTCAGGAAGGCCACTCTGGATGGCCTTTACCAGGAGAGTCAAGATTTAAGCAACTCCCATCTAGTTGGGAAATTCAAGCCCATTATCTCTTACTGGGGAGGCAGTAATGACCGTCATGGAAGGAGACTTCAATTGAGGCACACAGCTGTTTTTCCTTGACAACAGGAGGGTAAAGGGGGCTCAAGTTGGCCCTTAGCGAAGCGAGCCATGGAAAGATCATTGAAACAGATTCTCTCATTGAGCACAGCCAGGAAAACGCTCAGCCTCGCTCCCTAGCCCTGCCCGGGGAAAGTACAGTCAAAGAAACCTGTTTCTCTGGGAGTCCGGCAAAGTCAAGAGACCCCATCCCTTGCTGCCCTGGTTTCCAGGCCTCTGGCCGGGCTGCCTGGCTGGGACCGGGCTCTCCTAAATTTGAGGAAGTCTATTTGGAGCCCCAGGCTGGGAAGCTGTGTGGTTTGTCCAGAGGGAGTCCCTGTGTCCTCTTCTTACCTGCTTATCTAATACCTGACTGGTGGACGCTCGGGTCAGGTCAGTTTTCCTTGGCACTGTGAAGGGGCTTAGCATTAACGTTCTTCTGATCTGCTCCTGGCCTTTGCAGGGGAGAGGGCTCGCCTGCAGCACTGGAGGGCCGTGCACAGCCCGCTCGCTGTTGACAGTCAGCTGTGATTTTCCATCAGCTGCATTTCATTATCCCGTCAGGGCTCCCTCTGCCTATCGATGGGGAACAATGTGCAATCACTTGCAACTGATTGCAAATCACCCTGCCCAGCCTGTGCAAGCCTCCGCCCATCACCACGTGCCCCAGACTGCCAAGTGGTCCTCTGGGGCCCCTCGCTGCCTTCCTAGGGGGCCCCCCGGGAGCCTGGAGCACAATGGTCATCCTTTCTTCCTGGCAGTGGAGTGGGAGAGAGGGGGCCGGTTACAGGGGGATATTTGCTAATCACAAACCCCAGGGAATGACAGGTCCAGAGTGGCTATTTCGTGGGACTCGTTTCAGCGACAGAAAGGTGGCCAAGTCCCTTCCCTTCATGGAGAACTAGATGGGTTCTAGGATTCTAGAATCAATAATTGGGTGGCATGGACCACATTTTAAAAGTAGAGACAGTAGAGCATACTTAATGTAGAACGCAGACACTGAAGGCACTCAGATCCAATTCACGTCCTGATTCTGACCGTTACTACCTGTGTGACGCTGGGCAAGTCACCTAATCTCTCTCGGTCTCAGTTTCTCAACTGTAAAATGGGAGTAACAGCAGTACCAAGCATTCAGAGATGGCTTAATGATTAAACCAGATAATAAAGACAAAATCTTTAAGATTCACGGAATGCCAATTGTTGGTATCATTAAATAATTTGAAGTTGATGAATACACTCACTTCCTAATCTTGTCCTCTTTCCACCTAAAGGAGAAAAACATCTGTGGCAGAAAAATCCCAGGTTCCAAATGTTTTCTTCTACTGAGAACTATACTCGTCCTACCAGGGTCCAACAGAAGCAGATGAATGTGGTCAACTACATGTGGAAAAGGAGTTCACAGATCTCAAAGCACATTAGCACAGGAAGGTAATGAAGTTCATCACAGCTGCATATCAGAATCACCTGAAGAACTTAACAAAATTTCTATGATCAGCCAGCCCCCCTACTTTAGACCAATTAAATCAGAATTTCTTGGGGTGAGGCTTCGGCATCTTTATTTTTAATGCCCTGCTTCTCCATCCTCCCCTATTCCGTTCCTGCCAGGTGAGACTAATGTATGGCCAGGGTCAGAGCTACAGTAGCTAAGCTCTGAGAGATACTGTGATTATAAAAATGTGTCCAGCTTTCTTTAAAAATAGCACTTTCTACACTTCTTTGATGCAGCAATGACTCTCCTTCTTCCTTTTCTCCTTCTTCTCTTCATTCTTCTGCTCTTCCTTTGAAAGCCATGGTGAGAGACCATTCTGGAAGCCTTCTCCGCTCTTCCTCAGTAGGAGGACGCTTGGGTGAAATGCTTCCTGACTTTACCCTTCTGTGGTATGAAAGATCTCCCAAGAGTCAGGACCATGAGGGGACAGTCTGTAGTCACCCTGATTCTTCTCTGCTAGAATGCCCAGAAAAGGCAGAGACACAGACACGCCCAGACCTTTCTGCAGGCATCCAGAAAGCTCGTAGGAACCCAATGGGGTCAGAGCTGGATCCTGGATATCTGGGGTAGCGGGGGCGGGGGGAGGGAGCTGTACATGTAGACCCTGCGGTTTGCAGGCCAAGGCGATGGGCTCCACGGTGTTAGGAAGTGGCCGAGCACCTTGGTCCTAAGAGCAAACAGCAAGGCTCCTTTTCCTTCACCGGAAAGTCTTTTCAACAGTCAGGTTTTCATAAATGCATGGCTCTGTTGTGAAGCTTTTTATTCAGTTCCACTGGTTTGTTTTTCTCTCCCTATAACATTGCCACGTTTGCTATTTGCTATAGATCTATAATAAACCTCCAAACCTGGTAAGTCCCTTATTTTGTTCTATTTATTCAAAATGGTCTTGACTTCTCTCCTTTCTCACCTCCCATATGAAATGCTGGTATCTGTTCTCAAGTTCCTTGCTGGGGTTTTCACTGGAACTATTTTGAATGTAAATATAGATACACTGGGAAGAATGGTCAGTTTGTAATCTGCTCACCATGACCATGATCTGTATCTTCACATACTGAGATTTTCTTCTATGACTTAAGACGACGTTTTCTATTTTTTTTATCATAGAGTTGTGTACATTTTTATTAGCGTTTTCCCCTAAATATTTATTATTTAGTTGCCATTGTAAATCACACTAATTTAATAATGCATTTGGTAATTACATACAATAAGAACACAATTGATTTGTGTGTACTGGGGTTGAATCTAGAAGCTTTGGTGAACTCCCTTACTAGTTTCAATACTTTATATCTGAAATGCTTTTAAACATATGAGTGGGTTGGGGTGGGGGTGGGAGGGGGAAGGATTGGGAGTTTGGGATCCGTAGATGCAAACTATTATATATAGGGTGGATAAACAAGGTCCTGCTGTAGAGCACAGGGAACTATGTTCAGTATCCTGTGATAAACCACAATGGAAAAGACTATGAAAAAAATATATATGTGTAACTGAATCACGTCACTGTACAGCAGAAATGAACACAACAGTGTAAACCAACTATACTTCAGTAAAATTTAAAAAATATATATGAGTGGGGTAGGGGAATGTCAAAATGTCCAGTTGGTTACATCTAGGTGGAAAGATTACGGGTGAGTTCTTTTTTGCTTCTTTATACTTTTCAATACTTTAAATTTTTGTACAATAGGTATCATCTCCTTAACAACTGAACTGAAAATTAAATTACAATAGTACTGATAACAGCCACCTTCTAATTAATACCTATACACAGCAAGCATGTGCTAAGTGCTTCATATACATAATTTAATTTCAATCTTGACAGCAACCTTGCCCAGAAGGTATTGCCTGTCACGTTTTTAAACAGGGAAACAGAGGCACAGATCACCTTGCCTAAATCGTTACCTACGCACTAAATGGTGGAGCTGGGTTTTGCGGTACTGTTATTTTCTAGACAAACTCAGAAGGATGCTTTCTTGTGGAAAATTGTGCTTCACTGAATGCAAGCTATAAAGGGTTACGTGGGCGAGTTTGTCATTGACATGGCTGTCTGCCCCTGTCTCTGGGCAGGGCCTCAGGCACTCCAGAGAAACAAGCTTTAGAAGGACTCCCTGGAGGGGCTCCAGCTCCAGGGGTCTGCAGCGGATGAGGGAAGCCAGGCCTGGAAGCCAGCTACCAGGACTCCAATACTGAAAATGAAAACAAAAGTCTGATAGGATGAACGATGCCTGGGAACCATGTCAGACTTCTCTAATTTCCTCAACCAGCAATGGCTCCTCATTCAGGAGACCAAGAGTGAGGCAAGGTGAAGATTTGACCTTTGTCTCCATAAAGGTCAATAATCACAAAGATGACTTGAGAGGTTTTAAGTGATCTACACCCAGAAGTGTGTTACAAAAGAGACTAGGAAAGGAGACATGGGATGACTGGAAGTCATTTATGGCCTTTGTAAATCTTTTTCTAGCGGGTTAATCATCACAGGAATGTTAAAATACAACTGTTAGTAATTGCGTCCAAGTCACAAGCCTTCTTTTCAGGCTCTCTAACTAGATAATGCATACGAAAGCCACCTCTGGAAGAATCTTTTACAACTGCTATCACCATGCACAAGATCTCACAACTGTACCATATGTGCCTCTAACTCTCTGTTGGCTTTGTCCTCGCCTCACCCCTCCCTGCCGCTCAGCTCCCTTCTCCTCCTTCCTAGGACTGTGTTATGGCTTTTGTAGGGAAGCCCTAGGCACTTTTGCGCTTGTGGGTCTCTTCCTTCATTAAAAAATAAAAATAAAAAAAAATTAAGTATTATATTTTATGACAGCACTGGGATAAAGATGAGTATAATCCTGGAAGGATGCAATACGACATGCTTGTTATTATATTCATTTTTTTCTTCTGGTTTTAAAAGAAATTATAATTAAAATTAAAAGAAATTAAAATTAATAACAATAAAAATTGAGAAATTAATACTAAAAGTATTGTGAATCCTAGACATTAGGTGTCCTGGGCCTGATGGAAAAGTCAGCCTTGCTCTCTCCTCCCTCTCTTCCCCCCCCCACACCCCACCTTTATTTCTCTGTCTCTTTCTCTCCCTTGCTTTCTATTACCTCTCCTTTCCTGCCTAGCCTGGCATACTAACTAAGAAAAACAAGTTTTCACTTTCTCCTGTATCTTGCTTGCAATCATTTCTGTTCTATGGAGAAACAAATAAGACATTTCCTTCATTTTCCTTTAAGAAAAGTGCGATCTGTGAATCTCAATTTTTCCTGGAATCCGACAGGCTTTTTTCCCCCCTACCCTCTCCTAAGCAGTTTACATTATCTAGGTTTTTCTTCTTTTCCGCTCTACCTAGACACTACAGAAATTTATGGCGACCCTGGAAAGATCCTTTAGCAATTATTCCTAACACTGGCTCAACTTCTGGGGGCATCCAGCCTTCTTGTATTTCTGGTATTCAGAGCCTCTGCTGGCACCACGGGTGACATGGGGATACAAGAAATGAGAAATGCGTGCCCTGTCTTGTCAGCAACAGAAGTTACCCTGAGACACCAGGCTACTTAAGGGAGCCCGTGCAGGCAGCACGGTCTCCCTCTTGCTTCTCTGAGCAGCAGCTAGAGTTGCAAAGCTCTTTTCCACTGCTCTTCGAGAAACGTACATGTATTCAGAAACGGCCCTTAGGAGTCAGGGGGCCTTCTTGTTTGCTTTTCTTAATGATAACTTTCTCGATATAGTAGTGGGCTCAACAGGAGGAATTCACAGTTACACACTCAGCCCAAGTAATGGTGGGAGGCCCGGGGTCTTTTGAATTTGCAGGAGTGAATCTTTTGAGGCTGGCAGGGAGGCCGAGGGGGGTCAAGCTTGGCTGTTCTTGGCCGTGGGCTGGTGATTCATAACCTCAGAACGTGCTCCGGGTTGAAGGGAAGGGACGCTTTAATATCGCGTCTACAAGAGGCCTCCCCCAGCCCAGGACACCTCCTGCCAGCCTCAGGATGAAGGGCCAATGGTCTCCCCATGGTGAGGCTGCTTCTGGAGCTGGGTGACAGCCCACGTGACCCTGGACACCAGGTACCTACAGAACAGGAGCTAGAAATGAACTGTGGTCAGAGATGTCAGAGCTTCCATTATTCACATAACACGGTGTCTCCCTCCGTTTCACATAACTTCACATCACGTAGGGGGGACTAGATAAGGAAATCCAAATAGTCGTTGGTTTAAGGACAGTTGGATACGACTGCTCCCTGAATAATAGGGGGGAAATCTGCACCACATTCCTTGATTCACTCTTCCGTCTTTGGTCCTTGTAATAATAGAGACTCTTTCTGGAGCGATGGCAAAGAGCCAGCCAGTGTGACAAGTCAAGGCTGTGCAGACGCTGCCCTGTAGAGACCTGTCAACAGCACTTAGAAGGAGTTATCACTGTCTTCTGTTTGCTGGAAAGAAACTGAGTCTCAGAAGAGGAATGCGCGCAAGAGAGAGAGACAGAGAGAGAGAGAAAGGGAGAGAGGGAGGGAGAGAGAGAGAGAGAGAGAGAAGGATCTAGCCGTTTTTCAGTTTTATATCTGTGAGACGGCTTGATTTCTAAATGGAACATGAAACACATTTCCACTTCCTGGAGGTACATGAGTAATCATATTCTCTCTTCCTAGGTGGGAATCTTCTTCTAGAGCACTCCTTTACCCATAGCAAAGTCCCCTGGACTTGGAGTTGGGATTTTAGGGGTGGGATCCTGCATCCGCCCCTTACTACCTGCTGGTGGCTGGAAGAACAGGAAAAGACAGAACTCAACTCTTCTTCCCAGGACAGAGCAAGGCTGTCTGGTTTTGTCCCCCAGCCACCCTGGAAGGTTGATACCAGTATTATCTATTTAACAAATAGAGATTTTCGGGGCTGAGTAACTTCCCCAAGTTCACAAAGGTCAGGAGAAAGGGGGTGGGGTTTGCAAAGAGCTGACTTTGGCCATTTCCAAAGCCTATGCACTTTCCCATCTGCCACCCTGTCTGGGACCAGGTACTTTCCGAGCCTCCCTTTCTTGATCCGTGAAGCAGGAATTGATGGTATCTTCTTTGTGCTCTTGTTGTGCTGTTGTGTGTGTTAAATATAGTGTCATAAACAATGATGCCTAATGTATCACCTGACACATGGCTGGAAAGCAATACGTGCTAATCGCTATGAAATCAAAATCTCATTTCCAAGGTGTTTTAAGATCTTTTGTCTCCAGCACAGCTTCCTGGATCAAACGGGGACTTAAAGAAAACCTGACTACATTTTGATTGGATCCTTTAAAAAGAGAGAAGGGCATGATGGAGCGCATTTTGGCCAATTTGGGCCAAATCTTGTGCTGTGTCTCCAACTGAAGTCTAACTTTGTTGGTCTAAAAGAAATGCTGTTTTCTGTAGACCATGGATTTGATTTCCTTACAGGAACACTTAAGCAATGTCTCCATTATGAAAACAGCAATGAGCTATTCTTTGCCTCTCTTCACGGAAAACTTTTGATCTGAGCTACCATAGGCTTATCTCTCTGTTCCAAACATCTGAGCAACCTCTAACCCCTGTCCTATTCAAAAATAACTTGGGAGATTTTAGGGAAAACAAGCCAACCAGCAAAAATGGTTGCCTGGCCCTAAGCCACGAACTTTGGAACTGTATTGGTTTAAATAGTTCTTGAAAACAACAATTTTTTGAGTTCTCTAGGTAATGTACAGCCAAGAGTAAGAAATGCCGTTTTGCCAAACTGAACCTTTTCAGCTTTGCAAGATTACCATTCCTCCTCAGGGCCTTTGCACATGCTGTCCCCTCTTCCTGGAACTCTGTTCCCTCTAGGCTTCACTTAACTAGGTCACACTCATCCATCGGGTCTCAATGAAATACCTCTTTCAATGAGAAACCTTCCCCTCCTGTGGAGAGCAGACCCTAGGGAGTCCCCCGTGATCCCTGCCCCTGTGTTCACACGCTGTGTGATCCCCTTTTTTTGAGTGTAGGCAGAACCTGTGACTTGTCCCTTGCCAATAAAATACATGGCAAAAGTGAAGGGATTTTGAAGATATAACAAGGTCCCAAATCCGATGATTTTGAGTTAATCAAGAAGGAATTACAGTGAGTCCCCTACATACGAATGAGTTCCGTTCCAAGAGTGCATTTATAAGTCCAATTTGTTTGCAAGTCCAACACAGTTAGCCTAGGTACCCAACTAACACAATCGGCTATACACCGCGGTGTCTACGCTTGCTTCCGGACATCCTGGGCTTGAAATAAAGACGCTGTACTACTGTATCTATACAGTCCTGTACAGTGAAGTACACAAAAGCACAACCGCTTGTAGAGGACGCACGCATGTGACAATGTACGCCACACACGTGAACTAACTTACGTTATCAGACATGCAAACGCACGTTCACATCTTTGAAAGTTCGCCACTTGAAGGTTCGTATGTAGGCGACTTACTGTATCTTGCTCTCCAGGACTTGGCTTAATCAGGTGAAAGCCCTTTAGAGAGGGACAAAGCCTTCCCTGGGAGAGACTTTTCTTGCAGGCTTGATGAAATGAGTGGCCAGAGCCATGTTGGACAGGTCCTAATGGCAGGGAACTGTGGGCCCACTCTAGGACCTTAGGGCGACCTCCAGCCAATAAAAAGTCTAGAACTCTCAATCATTCAAACACAGGGAAATCAATTCTGTCAATAACTTGGATGAGCTTGGAAGCAAATTATTGTCCATTTGAGCCTCCAGATGAGAACACGGCCCAGCTAACCCCTTGATTACTGTCTTGTAAGACCCTGAGCAGAGGACCCAGCTGAGGTGAACCTGGACTCCTGATCCATAGACAGTGTGAAATGGTAAACGTGCGTTGCTTTAAGACACTAAGTTTGTGCTAACTTGTTATGCTACGAGAGAAAATTGAACACCTTCTTCATTCTCCCTCACAAATGCTTTCTGGGACTCCTGACATTCTTTGCAGCCCTCAGCACATCTCTGAATATTGTGTCAAGTTCTGTCTCCCCAGTAGATCGCAAGCTTGGTGAGAGCAGGGCCCTTGCTTACCTTACTTACTCACTCCTCTGACCCAGCACCTCACTCGCTGCCTGACACGTACGTAGCAGGCTCTCAATAAATGCCGCGGAATGAGTAAATGACTGCATAAGCAAGCAAATCGGGCTGTGTTCCCATTTCTGTCTTTCTACTGAGTCCCATCCACATTCTCCTCCTGCCATTTTCCCTCACACAAGAGCAGAGCTTGCCAAATTCTGGCTCACAGTCCAAAATCTAGCCCGACACCTAACATCTAGAAGCTTCGTGTGGCCCATGAGTTAACGGTTGTTTTCACATTTTAGAATGGTTGGAAAAAAAAAATCTGATACGCTAGTATTTCAGGACACTTGAAGAGTCTATGGAATTCAAAGTTCAGAGTCTACATATCAAGTTTTACTGGTGCAGAGCCATGCCCATCTGCTTACCTAACGCCTATACCGGCTTTCTTGCTACAGTGGCAGAGTTGAGAAGTTGTGACAGTGACAGCATGGCCCATGGAGACTAAAATATTTACTATCTGGCCCTTTAGAGTAAAGACCCTTTAGAGTTTGTCGACCTCTGATTTAGAGCTTGAGAACTATGGATGGAGATGGTAGAGTCAGAAGCAGAAGGATGCTCACCGGGCAGTCAGGCATAGGAGCTTCAGGGCAGAAAGGAGTTTGACATCTCTGGCTTACCTGCCTGGGAAACACCTGGGGAAGGCAGCACTGGGCACAGATGTCAGTGGGGGTGGGGTGGGTGGGGGACAGAGGCAGCGGTGTTGTGGGTGAAGTCCCACTGGATAGCGATATCAACATACGGTCACATAAAGTCTGCAGAAAGATGTCTTAAGACCTCACAAAACATTCCCTGAAGGCTCTCAGAAATTAGTGGGGCCGATTCTAGAAAGATCTGAGGGCCTGTAGGATATATCACTGGAGATGAGTCAGCAAAAGTCTGTATCAATATTAACGTGACTCAGTTTGAACCAACTGTTGGTTACGGATTGGGGACAATCCCTCTGAGCTGCCTTGCTAAGACATCCTGCCCGCTGGCCACAGACCCTGAAGCTCAGAAACGTGGCCCCCATCCATAGGCCCAAGACAAATCTGAAAGAAGAGGTGATTTTCAGAAATGTGAAGTCCAGGCGAACATGCTGTCCAAACAGCCACCAAAATAAATCAGAACTAACGTCTATTCTTGTGCATTTTCTTGGTACTTTGTTTACACGCTTTCCCTGAATCTTGAAGTAATGCGTCATTATTGTGGAAAATGCAGAACGTTATAGAAAAATCTGAACGGTTATAATCTCACCACTTGGAAGCAACTTTTTTTTTTTCACTGTTGTGGCCTCTCCCGTTGTGGCGCACAGGCTCCGGACGCGCAGGCTCAGCGGCCATGGCTCATGGGCCCAGCTGCTCCGCGGCACGTGGGATCCTCCCGGACCAGGGCACGAACCCGCGTCCCCTGCATCGGCAGGCGGACTCCCAACCACTGCGCCACCAGGGAAGCCTGGAAGCAACTATTTTTAGACTTCCAGGCTATTTCTTTTCCGTCCTTTTCATTTGTTTCCTTCCCTTCCTCCCATTCTTCTCTCTTCCCCTTTTTTTCTCTCCTGCTTCTCCTTCTCCTATTGTTTTGCATAGACAAGAGCATAATCTCTGTCTAAATGCGACTTTTCTCTTTTTCTTGCCTGCAGTAGTATATGCAATTCTTAGGTGATAGAAAATGTACTGTGAACCAGTACTCCTCAATGAGGGGAGGGGGTGATTTTGTTCCCCAGAGGCCATTTGGCAATGTCTAGAGATGTTTTTGGCTGTCTGAAGTAGAAGGAGGATGGCTCTTAAACATCCCACAACGCACAGGGCAGTATCTGATTCCCAGGGTCAGTAGGACGTCAACGTTGAGAAACCTGGCTGTAGACATACTTTTTGATGGTTGCATATTGTTCTGTTGTCTACAAACCTCTTATTTATTTAAACACCAGTCCTCCTGGTTGTTGGATATTTATATTGGTTTTTTTTTTTTACCTAATACAATAATACTGAAACATGCTCATGTGTTTTGAATGAACACAAAATATAAATCATTTTCCCTCTTTTCCTATAAATACTGGACCAAATTAAAGCTGTGACTATTGTAAATGTCCAAGGATCACGGCCCATCGGTAGCGCAAGCTCCTCAAAAGCACGGCCTACAATGATTTTTTCTACCCTCAGGGCCTCGCAGACATCCTGGAGCATAACAGGTGTTCAGCGGGAACTACTGTACGATGGTTAGTAAACTTCATCAATGCTTGTTGGTGGGGAAGCACGTCCAGGTTTTGCTACACAATGTTCAGCCCCAACTTCTCCTTCAGTCTCTTCGCGTGAACTTTGTTGAGAATCTAGGCTGGTAGTGAGACAACAAGCGTTAAGTCACTCTGTTGCTTTTGTGGTGTCCTGCCAGCGTCCTGGGTATGTCAGCGTTGTTGGCATGAGCGTATGGTTTGTGTGAGATCAGCCACCACAGCGCAGAAGGGCGTCCGTGCAAACACAAGGACTGCATGCCCACTTTACAGATGGGAAGGCTGAGGCCCAGGAGGAAAGCAGCTCCACGAATTTTATACGTCTTCTGACCTATCAGCCACAAGCTAACAAGGGAGGGCCATCACCTCTGCGGCCACTGCACTAGCCCTTGGCTGAGCTGGGCAGCAACCCTGCAGAGGCCTCAGGGGCCTGTCTCTGTAACAGCGGCCAGGCTCTGGGCCTCCGAGAAGAAACTTGCCCGCCCTGCCCTGGACCCTGCAGCCCACGGGCTCGGCCCCACCTCCCCGGAGCTAGAGCTCCAGCAGAGTTTCTCAAAGTGCAGTCCTGGGCCACTGACATCCCAACCCCTATTAACCTTCAGACTCCTCCCCCCATGGGCCGAATGTATCAGTGCCCTCTCAGATGCTCAGACATGCTGAAACGGGAGCCCACATTAGGCCTGCCCAACGCTGAACGAGTGTTCTCTCTAAAGGGCCAGACGGTAAATATTCCAGGCTCTGCGGGCCACACGGTCACTGATGTAATGGCTCCCCCCGGGCACTGCAGCAAGCAGCTGTGGAGGGTGCATAAGTGGGCGGGACTGGATGTGGTCCGCTGGCCATAGTTTGCTGACCTCTGGGCCAGACGGGTCAGTCAACCCAAAGAACCTGGAGCCGGAACCCTTGTGTAAGTCGGTCTTCTTTATTCTCATTTGATGACAGGAGACTCTGCATGAGACGCCGGGTGACACACTGGGAGGTCTGGGTTGATGGCGAGCTCTGCCCTCATCAGACTGTGTGGTGTTGTCAAGTGCCTTCCTTCACCAGGACTCAGTTTCCCCATCTTGTACCAGTGGACCCCTTGGCCCTCCATCAGCCCTCACCCGTCTGCCTCTTCACTCTCTCGGCCATCTGGCGGCCCCCCTGCCGCCACCTCTGTGTAGGGAGCAGCGGGTGCAGTGGGCCCGCCCAGCCCAGGCCTCGCTTTCCAGAAGCCTCCCCGGCAGCTCCGGGCTGCTCGGCACAGGCCAGCGCTCCAAGGGCCAAGAGTGAGTCAGAGGGCGGGTGCTGGGACTTGCTCCGATCACGCCCTCTCTCCGGGCGCTGCCCTCCATGGCCGGGGCTGGAGGCCCTGGCAGCAAGGGAGGGAGGGGCAGCCCTCCCCCTGCCGCCACCCTTGCACCACCTTGATGGCCTTCGATGGGCACGATCGGCGGGGCTCCACCCGCAGTCCTGGGCCTCTTCTCCATCCTCACCTGCCCGTCCTTGTTCAGAAACGCCCAGCAGCCCTGGGCAAACGCCCATGCGACCACGGAGTTTCAGTTCTCTTCCACACAGCCCTCCCTCTGCCTGGGATACCGTGGGCCTACCTGGTCCATTCGGCAGATCCCCGCTTACCCCCATGTGCCACTGCTTCCGAGAAGCCCTCCCTGGACCCTGAGGAGGCCTCCTCCCCTCTTCGATGCCCAGCAACCCTTGCACACACCTCCTCTTGACCACCTCTCAGACGTGGACTTTTGTGGTTGCTACTGTGAGCCCACACACCTGGCAGTGACAGTTTCAAGGGCAGGGGCTGTCAGTTACTAATCTTTATACCCCCGGCCTCAGCACAAGCCTTTGTCCATACCGGGAGCTTAATCAATGCATGTCCAGCACGCGTCATAAAGGTCGATTCCATTCTGTGCTCGGAAGAAAATGAAACAGGGCTTTTTCTACCAGGCAGCAAACTGACAGAGACCATTACCCCCAGGAAGTGAAATAAGCAACACTGTGGATTGACTGTGGGGAAACTGAGGTACGTGAACGCTGAGAGCCTTCTGATGGAGTGTGGTTATTTTCACGCACTTTTGCTTTCGCCTCATTTCTCTTTCTCCCTCGCCCACCCCTGGTCTCCTCATGGTGGACACTTTCCAAATTTGGATTTTCAGTCTTCCTCTCCTTTTATTTCTCTGTCTTTAGAATTAAGGTCCTCAAACTTGAGAAAGCCTCAGAATGTCTTAGGCAGCTCGGTTAATGCTCAGATTTCACCCTGACAGGGTGGAGATTAGCAGGGCTTGGGTGGGCTCCAGGAGATGGCATCTCTAACAAGCTCCTGAGGGGCCGGCATGAGGGTGGTCCAGGGGCCACGCTAGGGCAACGCTGCTCCACGCTTTCCATCCTGGCTAACTGACCTCTTCTAAGATCTTCAACTGGCGCCTCCATACAAATCGCTACCAGCTACTCACTTATTTGACAAGGATTTTCTGAGCGCTGACTCTATGCCAGGTATTGCTCTGGGCCCTGAAAATTGGATGGAGAACCTAAGAATGCTCCTTCCCTCATGGGGGACACGTTCAGCTTTTTGCCCCAGACACTCTTCCATGACATCATTCAGACTGAGTATATCTAAAATGCCAATTCTCACCCTGTCTCCTCCTGTCAGCTGCCCCACCCACTGACCTTCCCGCCTCCATCTGGGCGCCAGCATTCTCAGTCCGGCCACCCAATTCCTGTGTGGCCTGTGCGTTACTTCCTCCATCCTTGCAGGCGTCGTGCCTTGTTGATTCTCCACCCACAACATGTATCTCTTTCCATGACCCCTGTCATCACAAACAAGGCGCTTAGAGGTTCACGCTAGAAATCTGCAGAAGACTCTTACGCTGCCTGCAATCTCTGTGCATTTTAATTCCTTTAGATTGATCTTCCAGTGCAGTGTGTCTCAAGCTACAACATGTATCAGAATGACCTGGAAATCCTGGGGAAAATGAGACCCCAGTTCAGCGGTTCTGGAGGACGGCCCTGAGATTCTGCAGTCTGACACGTTCCCAGGTGATGCTGAGGCTGCCAGTCCGTGGATGTCACTTTGAGAAGCAGGGTCCCAGAGTACATCGCTTTCTCTTTGGAACTCTCTTCTTCATTGACTGTCACCCACTAGGTTAAACCCCTACATTTATTTATTTATTTTTATTGGAGTATACTTGCTTTACAATGTTGTGTTAGTTTCTGCTGTACAACGAAGTGAATCAGCTGTGTGTAAACATATATCCCCTCCCTCTTGGACCTCCCTCCCACCTGCCCCCTCCCCGCCCGACCCGTCGAGGCCATCACAGAGCACTGAGCTGAGCTCCCTGTGCTGCACAGCAGGTTCCCACTGGCCATCCATTTTACACATTTTACACCCCCCAATTTAGACTGACGTTCAGGCCCTGAACCTGTTGGCGGTCTTCCTACTCATGTTTCATCTCCCACTGCATAAATTACTTTTTTTGCATCACAGATCTCCTTCCTGACCTAGTTCCCTACCCTTGTTTATGTATCTCCCATACCAAGAATGCCACCATCTCTCTCTCTATTCTTATAATCCTTATCCTTCAAGTCAAGTTAAGCCCAGGTCCTATCTCCTCCCCTTTTCTGGTTCACAGGCCCCTCGCCAGCCTCTGAACTCCCAAGACACCCACTTTTGATTTTTTTTTACCTTTGTCTTTATCATGTGCTTTGTCCTGGGACTTTCCAGTTCCTTCCACTATAAGAGTGGAGTGCACTTCCCTGCCCTTGACTTTCTGTTCAGCCGTGTGTCTTATTTTGCCAATAAAACGACAGGGCAACCAATTTCAAGCCTAGGACTTAAGATATCTTGTGTTTTCCTTTCTGCTCTTGTGCGTCTCTGCCATGGCCGTGAAGAGCTCATGACCAGACAAGCCCGCCGATCCCAGGAGGAGGATGAGAGACACGTGGGGTGGAGTCAAGCTGACACCGCGGCTGATCGCTGGGAGTGGGAGTGAGCCAGGCAGGGTCAGCAAGGGCGCTCTCTGCACTCGGCCCGGACGGCCCATTCTAGCGAGCCCACACTTCCTGGGAATCAAATGAATGCTTACTTTTGCAACAAGAATTGAGATTTTGTGGTCATTTATTATGCAACTATAGCTAACCCAAAGAGGCATGTATGTTTTTAAGCTACTCTTTTTTAAATTGAAGTACAGTTTGTTTATAATATGGTGTTAGTTTCAGGTGTACAGCACAGTGATTCAGTCTCTCTCTCTCCCTCTCTATACACACACACACACACATATTCCTTTCCAGATTCTTTTCTCTTACACATTATTATAAAATAGTTCCCTGTTGCTATACAGTAGGTCCTCGTCATCTATGTTATAGTAGTGTGTATATGTTAATCCCAACCTCCTAATTTATCCCTCCCCCAACCCCACTTCCCCTTCGGTAACCAGAAGTTTGTTTTCTATGTCTCTGTTAAGCTACTAATTTTTGAGCAACACTTGTGGGCACCATGCTAAGGGGTTCACATAGTGTGGGCTCATAGACTCCTCTCCTCGTTACAATGCTATGAGGTGGATCCTGACATTATTCCAATATTACAGATAAAGAAATCAAGATTCAGGGTAATAAAATGAGCGCAGCTGTCTGGGTAGGTGCTTCTCAAACAAATGCTCACTCCTGAGGCTTGTCTTTCCAATGACTATCCTGTCCTCTGAGGGATATATTTATGTGTGGACACACAGAACATATTTGGATTTGGTTAGGGCAAGAGGGAGCCTGGATACTTTAGCAGCATGCAGGAAGAATCACATCATCTTTAAAGCGAGCTCCAATGTTTAGGAACCCCAACCCGAGAAGCCGATTGTGGGCATTCTGGTGTCTTTAAAATACTGCACAAACCAGGGGGATGGGTTTGCCGTTAATGGTGCTGCCTATCTGGTTTTGAGGACTCGAACCCAGACTTTGCTGGGTTGACTCCAAAGGTCTAGGAACTTTGTGTTCCCCAACAGGGCAGGCAGCCAGAACCTGTGTGTTCTTTAACTATTTGTGCCTTTGGGTTTGCAATGGCCATGGAAAACAGGGGAAAAATAATAATGATAGGAATGCTTAAGTTGTGCTGGGATCTTCAGCCAGAATGATCTTTCAGAATGCACAGAGGATAATATCACACCTTGACTTAATCCCTTTGATGGTTTCTTTTGAACCTGTCAGTTCAAAGCACAAATCCTTCACGTGACCCAGAGTGACCCCAATCTCTATCTTGTTCTCTCTGCTTTTAGTGTCACCACACTTTCTTTGGATATCTGAATATATTATCACACCTTCTCCAGGCTCTGAGTCTTTGCATATGCTGTCCCCTTGGTGTACAAAGCTGTTTCTTTTCCCTTTACCTGTCTAATCTCTACTTACCCTCCAGGTCTATACGACAGCCTCTTCCTCAGAGAAGCCTTTTCCCAACCTCTCCGACAAATTCAAGTCCTTCCATAGTGGCCGTTCTCAGAGCTGATAGTAGACAGTGAACTTGGGCACACAACTATAACCATACCAGTTAAAATACTGAAAATATTTCTGTAGTTGTTGACGATTAACTATGGCTCTGAGCCCCCAGTGCCAAGCTCTGGTCAATCTGGCCTTCCCTGGACCACTGCCCCCTGCCTACTCCCCACTTCTACATAATTGAGCAACTCAAGGTTTCTTGCGTGGCACTGCAGAGGACTTGCAGAACTGCAATCTGGGTTTGCAGCCAGCTCTGATTAGACTCAGCCGATTCTGCTTGGTCCGTCAAGCCCAGGCTCATACTCCCCCCTATGATTATTTGTCCAATGATTATATTGTTTGACAGTGAGTATTTCCCTTCTTTGCTATGTCTGAATCTCCAGAAAGCAGGGACAAGTTTTGGAGTGTAGAAGGCCTGGCACCCAAGAGATCCAACATATGTACATGTTAACTGCATATGCCATCCATCCTCACAACAGCTCCAAGGCGTAAGAATGCTCATTACACCCATTTTATTATACCAGCAAGGCTTCAGAAGAAGAAAGGACATGCATACTGACAAGAAAGAGATGGAGGAAACGCCAGGCTCTAAGGCGCGGGGCTGTGTTATCCCAACCGTACAGTCTTGGGACACCACAGGAGCTGCCAGGGGTCTTGATGGCTCCTCTTTGGAGATGCTGCCATGAAATGGTTGGAGAGGGGGCCACAGTGGCCATACCCCAGCAGCTGTCTCCTGTAGATGTAGCCGAAGTTTCTAATGCAGTTGTACCTGGGGCTGTCCAGCTGTGTCAGGAGCTGAGACATGTGCTATCAGCCACGTTATGCTGGGGCACAGTTGAGGCTCACATCCCTACCCATTTTGGTCTCCATCTGGGTGGCTGGCAGCCCCCAACATGGTCCCCCATGGCCCCTGCCCTCTTGATATGCATGTCCTTGTGTTATCCACTCCCCAAGAGTATGGGCTGGACCTACTGGCTGACTTCTAACGAATGGGCTATGGTAGCAATGATTGGACGCCACTTCCAAGATGAGGTTGTAAAGATAATGCAGTCTCCATCTTGCTTACTCTCTCTTGCTCCCTTCTTCTCGGAGGGAAGTCAGCTGCCACTTCATGTACTGCCCTATGAACAGGCCCACGTGTCAAGAAACTGAAGGAATGCTCCCTAGCCAACAGCCAGCAAGAAACTGAGGCCCTGAGCGCAGCAGTCTGCAAAGGACTGAGTGCTGCCAATAGCCACACAACTGAACTTGGAAGAGGTCCCTTCATTTGAACCTTTAGATGAGACTATAGCCCTTCTCAACACCTGGATTGCAGCCTTAGGAGAAACTTTAAGGCAAAGGCACCCAGCTAAGCCACACTTGAGCTCCTAACCCACAGAAACTGTGAGGTAATAGATGTTTACTGTTTTAAACCGCTAGATTTGGGGGGCCATTTGTTACCCAGCAACAGATAACTAACACAGTTTGTGAAGGCAGTATTCCAACATGTTTTTTTTTAAACTGCAGGATAAAATTAACCCCTGTGCATAAACACTTGAATCTCTATTCTACGGATTTACTTTTGGCTTATATTTAGCTCTTCCTGAATCTACACATAAATATTCAAATTTGCTTAACGTTGAATGGAGACCCACCATGTGCCAGACTGTGGGCTGTGGATTCCTGGAAATGAAGACCTTGTCTCACTCATCTCTGCACCACGGGACCTAGCACAAGGCTATCCCATAATAGCTATTCAATAACTACGTGCTAAATTAAACGATCTCATCAGCAGTTAGCTATTATGACCCACATCTCACTGACAGAGTTTAAATGATTTAGAGAGGGTCATATAAGAGGAGTTAGGCCTTGCACCCACATTCTAAGGCTGCCATCTGGGAACCCCAGAACTTCTACATAGTGGGTAAACTAGCCCACTACAATCTCAAATGGCGTTGCTTCCCTTCAGCCCTAAAATACCAGCTCAAAATAAGCAGGTGGCTTAAAAAATGCTTTTATTCAAGGATTTTATCCAAAAAAGCTTTGCTATCCTTTTCTTTCCCCCTTAAGTACAGTGAAATGGCCTTTACCATATTTTAAATGGATTCCTGGGATATAGTTCCTCAAGGATAACATGTTAGAAGTAAGTAACAATTAGGTTATTTTAGTCTCAATAATAACGTTCATGGAGAAGTTGGTGTTGCTCTCTGAGTTAATAAGAAAAATGTGCAGCAAAAGCATGAGACTGCAGATAAAGCCACTGGCAAGAAATGGTCTGTTTAAATACCAGAAAACAGCCCGTATCCAAACAGGTATGTGATAAAACAGTATAAATAAACTGCTCTGTATGCAGTTCAGCCCAAGCAAAATTGTGTAAGAAACTTTCCTTCTGCTCTGAAAAAAAAAAAAAAAAAAAATATATATATATATATATATATATACACACACACGTACGTATGTGTGTGTGTGTGTGTGTGTGTGTGTGTATACACACATATATCCAAACCAGGCCTCTTGTGTCCTCCTCAGGCTACACAGCTGAAACACAGTTCTCATCCAGAGAGCCAAAAGTAAAAGTTGTTAAAAAAAATTTTTTTTTTAATGGCCAGATAAACAAAACCTTGCTAGGGAATGATTATACTTTTGCAAATGTGGCCTTGAGCTAGAATCTTGGGAAAGACTCACCTCTTTTCAACCTTTATGAAATATGTCTGCCTCTTTGAATTAGCGATGGTCACTTCGTGTTGTGTTATGATATTTCTGAAAAATGTTTTTGTTGTCGCAATTTTCTCAACCATGTGGGCACTTGACTTAGCATGTTCAGAATCTAGATGCCTGAGAAATCTGTTTGGTTTCCATTAAGACCTGCTAAGTGCACAGGAAACACGGTTCAGAGCTGAAAGAGGTTATAAAAACTGTCCTTCACTTCATGCCACTTCCTTCTGGCCAGGAACAAAGGTGGGGCAAGGAGTTGGTCCATGCCAGAAAGTCTGGAAGCACGGGGGTTAAATATTTCCCCCTGGGCTGCTTGTGGTGTTTGGGATCATTTATTCTTTGCAACCTGTGTCTAGGGGGGAAAACAGCACAAACAATGCAGATGTAGCCTGCAGCCCTGGAGATCCCTGACAACACCTGGCAGGCCTCTGTGGTGAGGAAGTACCACGGTGGAAAGTGCAGGGTCCTTTGTTTTCAGCAGTGCAAATCTCCCTCAGCTCCCCGCCGGCGGTCTACTTCAACTATTGTTACTGCCCTCCTCGAGAAGTTTCCTCTTGGAATACATTCGTCCTCTCAATGCACATATCTCTCCATCCCTCTCTCTTCCCCTTGGAAAAGCTTTTCCTATGCACCCTGTGCAGAGCGGAATTATGCCAACGGGGCTGGGACGGAAACCAGTTATGTGGAGGTCACTTGGTGTGGCATTCAAGGTTGTGAATCCCGAACTCAGGGCTGCTTCAAATTCTAGCCTGTTTTCTTTCTAGCCAGGTGATCTCTTTGAGCCTCAACATCCTCATCTGTGAAACGGGAATAACAGCAGGTACATCCTTTGCTGAGCTGCCCTCTTTAAAGGGCAGAGCGCAGATGCCGATGGGCCCCTCAAGTGCTGTTTTGTGTGTGTCTAGCGAACCACACAGATGGTGGCATCTTCAAGTAGTATCTTCCAGACAGAGGTTCTTCAACTGGATTCTGCCGTGTCTGTCATGTCTAATTCTAGTAACTGTTCCAGGTGGGTCCACAGACTGTAAATAACCGCTTCAGAGCCAGAAATCACTGGTTCGTATTTCAAACCCTCTGAACCAACATTTGACTTACGCCAAACTTAGTGTTTCAGAACCCAATTCTGGCTGTCTCTAGAGTGAGGCGGAAAGCCAGCATTTCTCTTTGGAACAGAATTTTCTCTAAGAAACAATCAGTGAATCAGGATAAAAGTTCTCCTCTCTGTTATCAATGAGGGCTGGAGATGTAGTCAGCATCCTGGCCTAAGGGGCCTGAAGTACATTTGGTATCGTTTTATGTTGTGCTCTCACTCCTGTTTTGCTTTTCCTGCCCCCCTCCCACCCACCCTTGGTGGCAAGTATTATAAATAGGCCACCTTCTTATCTGATCTTCCCCTAAATGTTTTTCATTTGAAAACCACAGTTAATTTTAGATAATTGTCTGAGATAATCTCAAATTTGTGTGTAATATAGGCCCCAGTTCTAAGAAAAACATGACATTTCTGGAGGACCTGGTTTTGGTCCCTCCAACCGACTTCCCGCCCTTTATCAGAGGCAGGTTGTATCCTGGGCCTGCAGGCTCCCTTTTCCAGAAGCAGAGAGACGGCCTTCCCCTGCAGGGCTCCTCTTTACTCAAGAGCTTCCCAGGTATGACTTTTTTAAAGCTGGAGAAGGGGCTCAGGGCGGCAAGGAGTGAGACCCCCAGCACTGCCGCCGGGATCAAGTTTGCAGTGACGGTGCATCCTCTACCCTCTGACTCTCACTGGGCCAGGCCGTCTCCCCAGCCCCCATAGATAACTGCAGTTGTAAATGTTGTGCAAAGGCTGTACAGCTCTCCTAAATCACAGGCTGTTTCTCAGAGCCTGGGCCACATTTGTCCTGGCTCGAGTTAAGAGGTAAAGAACATTCCAATTGCGAGCTTGGAAGGAAAAAATATATTTGAAGTTTTTTCAGCTAACAAGGTAGGCAGAGGACTCAAATTCCAGTAAACGAAGGCTGGTTTGCAGAATGCAGTCATCTCCCCCCGCCCCCTTCATTTTTCCATAAAGTGCCATAAAAGGCCTCTACACTAACAAACATTTTGGGAAGGGAACAGGCTCCAGGCCAAGAAGCCGGAGCTTAAATGGGGGCTGGGGGGGGGGCGGGGATCTGAGCCCTGAGGCACAGTTTCCTGAGCAGAGTCATTATTCAAGAAGGGATCAGGCATTAACAGCACTACCCAGACCAAATCTGCAGCAACCCTGGGCTCCCGGGCACGCAGGTCAAGAGACAGCCACCCTCCGCCACTGGACGCGTACTCTTCAACTTGACCCAGGAAGTGTGGTGTGAGTGCTTCTGCACTACTCAGGTTCCACACCTGAGAAACACACATGCCTCTCTTAGTTTAAAGAACCAAAAGCAAATCCAGTGCAATCCAATCGAAACTCCAGCTGCATTTATTTATTTTTTCAGAATTTATTGTTGTGAAACACAGAACTATTATGCTAAAATGGATACAGAAGAGCAAAGTTCCCCAGAGAGCTAGGTCAACCATGGAAAAGAAGAAATGGGGGAGGGCTTCAGCCCACAAAATATTGACATACTACAAAACCATAATAATAAAATCAGTATGGTACTGGCTCAAGAACAGAGCCGCATGAACAGGGCCTATTTATAAATGAGGGCTTGAAATATGATTAACACAGTTTATAAATCATCGGGAATGATTATTTAGTAGATGGTATGGAGAAACTCACCATATGGAGAACAATAAAATCTGTATCCCTATATTATACAAAGGTGGAATCCAGATGAATAAGGGATTCAATGAGAGGCAAAATTATAAGGTTAACAAAGAAAATTGAGAGGACTATTTTTATGACTTAGAGGTGGAGAAAACTTTCTAAACAAGACCCAAACTCACAAAGTCTAAGGGGAAAAAAATGGATGATTTTGATCATTTCAAAACTGAGGATTTCTTTTTAATAAAGGATAGCAAAGATGACGTTAAGAAGATACAAATTGCAACACAGTATTTGCAATGCCCCAAACGGACTAAGAACCAGTCTAGGATATGTGAAGGACGTTTGTAAATTAACGTGAAAAGGATCATAACATGCGATGGAAATGGGGTGAAGGATACGACAGGCAGCTCACAGAGGGAGAAAGAAATCCAAATGGCTAACACGATAGGAAGAGGTGTTCAACTCATGAGTCATCAGAGGAACGCAAATCAAATCTAGTGAGATATAGCTTTATACCCCTCAGACAGGCAAGAACGAGAGAGCTAGACAATGCCAAGTATAATGCCAAGTGAGATGCGCGAACTCAGAGATGTGGGAACTAGGCGAGGCCTAGTTCCTAAAGAAGAGTTTCCTGAGATTGAGTATCCATGTACATTAGAATCAACAGTTCAACTTCTGGAATATCCCAACGAATCCTCACTTGGGTCCATGCGCGAGAACATACGAGGATGTCCTCGGTACCTGCGGTTGCTGGGCAAGGCAGGCAACCATGGGGTCCCTAGTTGAGGAAATGGGGGAGGAACAATGGGGAGGCGCATTATGGAGTCCTACGTAGGCAGCAGTTAGAAGAAATTTGGTGGAACTGGCAATGGCAATTAGCAGTATGTGAAGTTCTCACAAACTCGGCACTGAGTGAAAAGTAAGGAAAGCAAACAGTCGTGATTGCTGGGAGGCTCAAACGGCAATAAAACACTCAATGCGGCTACTGGCCCTAAGGAGGTATTGGATTCTGTCAACAGGTAGGTGGGAAATCAGAGGGGTCAGCCCATCCTGACAAAAGGTTCCGGGTTGGAGGGTAGGGGGTGGTACCTGGAACTATTCCAGATGGAATCTGTGGACTGCCGGCCGCCCAGTTTTCTTTGCCGTGTCCTTTCTCTCTCACTTGGTAGCTGAAATGGGGATTCTACAGGGAGAAAAACTCTGAACGTGAAGCACTACTTGACTAGCAGTCTCCTGTCCTGATGTTATAGTCCTGAGGTTCATGTGTCGCCCTAAGCCAGGTGCTAGGTTTGCCAAAATTAATTCTTAGCACTGCATTTATGTGGGTTCGTCTTTCATCACGGCCTCCCTTGACCTTCCACATGCAGCCCGTGTCCCGCGGTCGTGGAGGGAATCTGTTGGACGTCCTTTCACTGGCGTGTGCTTCGCAGAGCATGCGGAGTCAATTTCACACAGGCTATGGGAGAACCAATTGTGATTGGATGGAAAGAGATTTTTCTCCCTCTTGCTCCTACCGTGCATATATTTTAAAGCATGGCCATCCAATGAACGTGCACTAGCGAAATGCCAGTGCCCGACAGCTCTAGGAGTGAAGGAGGGCAGTGGACGAGCTCGTCTCACACTTGCTCTGGGAAGCCTGGGAGAACAGATTCCATTCTGCAAGAAGGAAGCCAGGGAGTTCTCTCAGTGCAGGAGACAGCAGGTTATTTACAATGTATTTGCGATCAGGGGTCACGGACAGGGGCCGGGAGCTGAATTCCAAGAACGGCACAGAATCCAGCTCTCTCTGTAGGAAATTCAGGGTTTTGAAAACCCCAAGGAGCAATAATTCAACTGGGCTAACCTGATGAACTGTTTTTAAATGAGTTTGAAGAAATATAGTCAAACATTGAACAGCTTCCTAGAACTGAAGCAACCGGGCAAAGGTAACCTTTTGTTAGACCTTAGCAGTGCAGCCAAGGAACTGGTCAGAGTGTAGGGCTCAGCTCCACTGGGGAGGGGGGAGGAGACTCGGTTTTATTCTCCCCATTAGAAAGCTGTCCAGCGCAAGGCATGCGTTTTCCACTTCCTGATAATGACTTCTTCGAAGCTAAAGTATCAGGCAAATGAAGTCAACTCAGTGTATTGAACGCCTCCTCTGTGCACGGTGATCTGCTGGGGCTTTTCCCTGTCTTATCTCGTGTAAGCCTCTCACGAGCCTTCAAGGAAGAGATTATCATTCTCCATTTTTCAGAAGAGGAAAGGGAGTCTCTGGGAGGTTAAAGAGATTCTCAAGGTCAGATGGCTTTTGAAAAGAAGATGTAGATTCAAACCCAGACAGCTGATTCCACATTGGAACTTCCTTCAACCCAGACATTTGCTCTTAAGGGATGTCAGGCAGCCTGGAGGGTCCTGTGATATCGGGGAATGAAGGGATAAACTGTCCCCTCCCCATCCAGTTTCAAGCAGGGATGCTGGAGGAGAAGCTGTGCACTAAAAGGAAGCTGGGGCAGAGTTATGATCATTATAATGACTGAGCTTTTGCTGAATTTTTATGTGCCAAACACTGTGAAAAATGGTCTGCAGGAGCCACAGTCCTATGAGCTGGTTATACTACTATCTCAATTTTTCTATTTGGGAAAACTGAGTTTCAAAGTTTAATTAACTGTCCAAACTCAAATACTTAGTACTTCATGGTAGGGATGCTAAATATGTCTGACTTTCAAACCAGTGTTGTTGTTTTTTTAAAAAAACAAAACACCACTCAAAATTGCTTTCCTAGGAAATGGCAGTGTGGGGCAATGACAGCAGTAGCAGCTATGGCCGTGGTGTTACAGCAGCTGTAGCAGTGGTGATGGCAGTGGTGGTATTGCTCTTGGTGACGGTGATAGAGGCGGTGAAAGTGCTGGTGGTGGTGGTAGGGGTGTGATGATATTAATGGTGGTGGTGGTCTAGGTGAGGGTGGTGATCGAGGTGACAGCAGTGGTGGTGATGGGTGTAGAGGTGGTGGTACTGTTGGTAGTGGTGGCTACAACAGAAGTGACAGCTGTGATGGTGGTGGTGGTGATGCTGGTGATGGCGGTGATGATGGAAGTGATGGTGATCCTGTTGGTGGTGATGGAGGTGGTGGTGGTGGTAGTAGTGGTGATGGGGGTAATGGTGATGCTGGAAACGGTGGTGGAGGTGACGGTGCGAACGATGATGGTGATGACAGCACCGATGATGGAGGGGATGGTCATCTTGCCGGTGATGACGATGGCGAAGGGGGTGGTGGTCCTGATGATGGCAGTGGTTGTGATGCTGATGGTCACGGTATTAGTGACCGTGGAGGCTCTAAGTGGTGGTAGCTCCGAGGGTAATGGTGGCTGCTGTTCACAGACCCTCCTCTGGAGGCATTTCTGAGACCTCCTCTGGAGAGCTTCTGAGAACGAGAATCTTCTATTTTCTGTGTGCCTGGGAGTGTTGATTAGCTTTTTCTCCATAGGCTGCCCTTGAATTCCTCTGCCTCTATTCACTTCCATGCTGTTGACAAGGCCGGAGCTGTCCAGGACCAGCTGGGGAGAGACAGACCCCGTGACCATTTCCATGAAGGCGACCTTTGGCCACTCCGCACTGGAACACATGACCCCCTGCCTCGCCCCTGGCACATTAACCAGGTGACTGCTTGCCAGGGCCCAGCCCGGTCCAAAGGGATTTGGGATTCAGTGTCCCAAACAAGGCACTGATTAGCTGGCAATCAGGCAGTGATTAGCAGGTCGGGTCACCTGCAGTTCAGGGCCCATTGTTCCCTGCAAAGTCCTGGGATGTTTGCCACGCGGCCGGAGAGTCTGAATGTCTGAGGATCCTGATGCCTGCAGCTCTGCCGGGTCAGCTGTGATTAGGAAAAAAATCCTCTGTTCCCCTAAGCCCGTCCCCACCAAGGAGGCAGTGCCGAGAATCCCCTCTGTCTATTCACACACGAAGCCTTTGAGAATGGCTTGCTTAAGCGCCCAGCACTGACTGGGAAGGGAGGCCCCAAGGATACGCTGAAGAACCAGAAGCAAGTTAACCCACTCGTCTTCATGCCTGATGTTAAGAAAGCGAGCGGTGAAATCGGACAGACCTGGGTCCAGACTGGGATCCTGCTGTGGTCTTGACATGTGACCCGGGACAAGAAATTTAACCTCTGAGCATTGGTTACCTTGTTTTTGTTTTTGTTTTTTTAAATAAATTTTTTAATTTTATTTATTTTGGGTCTTAGTTGTGGTGCGCGGACTTCTCATTGCGGTGGCTTCCCTTGTTGCGGAGCACGGGCTCTAGGCGCAGGCTCAGTAGCTGTGGTGCTCCGGCTTAGTTGCTCTGTTGCATGTGGGATCTTCCCCGGACCAGGGCTCAAACCCGTGTCCCCTGCGTTGGCAGGCGGGTTCTTAACCACTGCGCCACCAGGGAAGCCCCGGTTACCTTGGTTTTTAAGACGATTAATAATAATACTTGTTTATTAGGATTGCTTGAGGTTTAAATTAAAAAAAAAAAAGCAGTTACTACAGTCTCTAGAACAGAGAAAGCACCCATAAGTGCTATCATCATTACCATCAGTTGTAGCAGGACTTATCACCAGTTTTTTGAAATCCTTTATTTTAAAAGTCCCCAGTAACACCCCTCCTAAGGTGAGAATAGTCCCTCTGCAACAGGATGCCACCATAAGGATGAGGTGAGATGATTCTTATAAAGCACTCAACACAGGCCCTAGCTTATAATTAGCACTCAATACGTGACAGTAATAACGGTAACTGTTATTATTATTTGCTCAAAGATGAATGCAAAGGATATTTTTGCAGCGTATTTCACTACACTGCAATATATAATCATGAAAATTTAGACAGAGCCTGATTTTGAATTAAAAGGGGATTAATGAAATGATTCATGGTACATTCATACCATTAAGTCCCTTTCAGCTCAAATCACCTGGAGGTCTTGTTAAAATGCAGATTCTGATTTGCTAAATCTGGGGTGAGGCCCAAGAGTCTGCATTTCTAATTAATTCTCAGGTGATTCCAGGGCTACGGTTCATGGACCGGATACACTTTCGTAATAAAAGAGTATGTATATATCTATTTCTATAAAAGTAAAGAAAAAATTCCTAGATTCTATTCAAGAAGAGTCATGTCTAAATGAGGGTCTGGGAGTGTTTTTATTTCCCCCCTTCCCTAAAATGTCCTGTTTTTCTCCAAAATTTAATAATGAACATGCCACGAAAACATTAAAAAAATGCGCTAAGTGTCATGGTGATAGAAAGATCTCCCCTCCCCTAAATCCTGTCTCGCAGCCCCGTCTCCAGCACACTGTGGCCAGGTCTGCGGGCCTGATGCCTGATTTTCTCCTACAGCCACTCGGGGCCTTTTCGGCGCCGTGACCACAGGGAAATCCCGTTAGTGGCCGCTTGTCCCGTCGGCGTCAGCTCTCCCAGAACAGGTGGGCCCCAGCGCAGATACAGCAGCTGGCCCGGGTTCAGGGCTCGAGGCACGCACACCAGCCAGGTGCGCAATGGACCGCTATTACCTTAGAGGAGCCCAGAGGGTTCTGAGGGCGGCTCTGGCTGCACGTGGAGAGGATGCTTCAGTGAACGCGGTGGGGCAGCCTCTAGAGCTTGAGAAAGTCCAGCCTGCCGGCCCTTCCTCTGAGGGGTGGGCGGACGGGAGGACCCCCGGGACCTAAGGGTGGGTGGGCAGAGGATCTCCTTTTCCTTCTGAGTCCCCTCAAGAGAGAACTTGGTACGTGAGCCCAGCATCTCGGCCTCATCAGACTGTTCCTGTCCCTGAGAGGTTGGTCTGAACAAGCAGAGATGGAATTGCACAGAGCTTGGGTCAAATTCCGACCCTGCCACTTAAGAGCTAAGCTGCTTAGACTTAAGCTGAGGCTCTGCGTCCCCGCACGGGAAAGGGGGCAAGCGTTGCCATGATGGTATCCTCAAGATCGGGAATCGTGCAGCTGAAGGGCCTAGCCTCCGGCCAGGCACAAAGCAGGCTTGCCAGTGCCAATACTAATAACGACCACGATTTTGGCCACAGTTCTCCTCACCTTAGCGTACCCTTGTACCTGCCTAGAAGACCCCCATCCGCCGTCAGCCACTGCGAAGTCTCTCGTCCTGGCCCCCATCACCCCTCCACGGGACAGCTGGAGACTGCAGAGGGGCAGACGCACACTAAGATTGGGAAAAGCAGGGGAGTATAATAAAGGGACTTTTCACCGAGGTGAAGGCAGGGTTTAGGAGATCAAGAAGGGGCCACATGAGGCCGCAGGGTTGGCCACGGTGGCAGGAATGGGGGATGAGAAGGTGCCTTACCGCCCCCCCCCCAGCCAAAGAGAGGGCCAAGGAGAGGATGCAGCACAAGAATGCAAGGGGGGCAGCTCTATGGAGAGAGCTACCTGAGAAGGTCTCTGGCCTTTATCACGGCAGGAGCCAACTCACCAAGAAGGCGGTGGCCAGCGAACAGAGCCAGCTTCCTCTCCTGCTCAGCTCTGATGTCCTGCTCGTACCTTCACCAAGATCTTGGCTTGCTTCTCCCCCGATTTCACCGTGACACTTTCTGACCTTGTTGGATGGCTATCTTGTGTGCACTGATACAGACTCGAGAGATGAAAGCTGTCTTTCCAAACAGGACGGCAACGGATATAACGATGCGTGACACACAACCCAGAGACTAAGCACGTTACAAGTGACAGCCGTGAAAATTATCTTAAAACTCCTCTGTAAAGGACCACTTCAGGGCCCTATATCCTGGACGTCCACTCCTACCAATGATGTAACCATGAAACTCACTCAAACACTTCCAGGAGCAGATAACTTCTAGAGGCAGAAATCTCCCAAGACTCTGTGGAACACGATGATTGGCAACTCCTTTGGCAGAAGCCAAGGTGCGGCCAGATGGCAAGAGAGGCTCTGCTGTCGTGCACAAAGGTCGCCTCCGGAGGGTCCAGAGCAGGGTGCAGAGGGAGGCCAGTGAATCCGGAGGGACAGTGGGGGCACTGCAGCAGCCCTGCTGATCCAAAGCTCACCCTTACTTCATGAAACCTTCGGGACAAGCCACCCTGATGGATCCTTCCTTACTTGAAGCTCACACATACCTTTCTTGTAGCATTTGACTCTCATCAACTCATATTAATTCTTTATACGCATGAATCATTTCCCGACTAGACTGTCACATCCTTGAGGGCAGGAAGGCGGCATAATATAATGGATGACATCCTGTGTTTTCAAATATGCTTATGAAGATTTAGAAAGATTATACATGCAACATGTATAGTGTGTTACTGGGTACACACAGAAAGTGATGGATAAATAGACGTATAATGATTAATTATTCCTCTGTTCTTCATGTCCCCCACCAGGCTGAAGATACATCCCTATGCCACACCCCCAAAAGGAAACGGCATTTCTTCTGCACCTTCTGTGGGTCATTTAATACACAGAATTTCACATCCATTATCAGAGGATTTTCCAACTTAAACGCATAGGATCCACTTAAAGTACAGGAAAAAAGTCTGACATATTCGTATAAGGAGGCTCTTATTTAAATATTTAGAAAATAAAATTCTGTTTAACCTCCTAATGCTTATTGCTCCGATGAAATGATAAAACAAATTAAAAATTTTAACACAAACAAAGGTAAAACATATTCAAAATTCATGGACACCATTTTAATTAAATGTGACAGGCAAGACGGTTCTGATGAAACTGGTTCAGAACTTGCCACGTAAAAGTGCCACTAAATGCTACAGCACAGGTACCCTTCCGCTCTAGGCACCCTCAGAACATGACGACTCTCTTACTCCACACTGTTCCCCATCTATGCTGGCACTGTGAGCTTACTTGGCATTAATTTGACCGTAATGAATGATTTTCAACTTATTTCCCCTTTGTTCTTTTCTCATTTATAGACTCAATTAAATTAGTATTACCAAGTGCCAACTTGCTTGCAATCACTGACATCAAAATGTGGCTGCAACTGTTAACTCTAAAGGGCCATCCAGGTAATCCAGAATATGCTTTATAAATTTTACTTTAGATCACGTGTGGAATGAAAACACAGCATTTGAGAATTCTAGTAGAGAGGGGGTCTCCCTGCCCCACGCCTGGGATACGGCACCTGGTACAGGCGCCTTTAATCTCAACAGCTCGGGTGCGGTAGGTGTTTCTACAGGAGGACATGAGGCTCAAGGGGGGTTCAGCCATTTACCTAGGTCCACCCACCTAGCAGGTGGCACAGTGAGACTCAGATCCTAGGCTGTGTGTCTCTACCTCCGGTCTGTTGATTAGGCTGGACTAATCTTTGAGCACTGCTGAGTGGTTAATGCTATGATACATATTACTGAGGTGGAATGGAGGGCGGGGTGTTGGGGAGACAGAAAGCGAGAAGGGAACCAAACGTGCTGGGCCAGAGATGGCCACGTAGATCCAGTCCACTGGGCTCATGTGTGGTGGCGGTTTGATCACAAGCAGTGGGGAGTCTGGAGCCATACAGAAGCCAGGGAGCCACACAGATGAAGCATCCCTCCCAGGGGCTCTCGGGCACACCTCCAGGTGGGGCCGCTCCGGGCGTCTCCACAACTGGCTTAGCAGTAGTCAATGTATGAAGGGCTGAAGGGCATGAAAAGAAAGTTCTGGGTTGCATCTCATCGTCTGACCCCCGCTCCTAGTTCCAGGCATGTGTTGCTTCCTGCTTTGAGTCTGAAGCTGGAGGTTCTTTCCCAGCCCCCTTTGTGTTAATCCTTTCGTGTCTTCAAAGAGTTATGGGAAGGGTGACCCTTAGTTCACATCCACAAAGCTGGGGCCCTCTCTGCCTCCAGGACTGGAGAGAGGCCACGGAAGGGGTGTCGTCAGCCGCTGTTCTCACCGTGGAAAAGCCGAAGGAGAGTGCTGCCCATCCCTCCAAGTCCAAGTGTTGAGAATTCAGGAAACTAAGAAACCGAGGCAAGCAGCGGGCAGATGTGATAAACACCCACTTCGATCCCACAGGCTAACAACACTCAATACAACTTTTGCACGGCTTTTGCATTTCCTGAAAATACAAATTCATCTGCTACTAAAAATCCCCTTCCTGTAGCAAAGTTAACTTTCTATTATTTTGGGACGGCAAATTGAGTCACGTGAAATTTCAGGAATATCACACACGCGCGCGCACACACATCAGGTAAAGCCATAATAAAGTTCTTCTAGCTTTCCATATATCTCGAGGACAATGAAGCCATTCAATCAGTGCCTGTATGATAATTATCTTTTTGGACACATGACCTCATACTTCTAATCTATTAAGCACATAAAATCTGAAAACGAGTGGTGTTAGTGAGTGGTACTGAAACGGATGCAAGGGAACTGAAACAAAATAAAGCCAGCTTTAGTCCTGTAATCCCCGAAGGAATAAGTGCGAAGAGGATGGTGACTTAGGACACTTAAGAAAAAGAAAAGTACCGAGAAATAACCTAGTGGAGGCATGACGCATTTTACTCGCTAGATGCCTGACCTTCACTGCGTCAGGTCACATGAATTTGGGTGCAGGTGGGGTAGCGGTTGACTCAGATGTGGGCAACAACTGTGATGATCTGCGATTCCACGTAAAATGACTGGATCTTCTGCTGCCCCTCAGTTATTTCTGGTTTTCTATTAGGGTTCTAAATAGCCACTCACTTTGGGCTACTGGAGCCAGTCCACAGAGGGGTTAGTTACAGAAACGACTGCTTCCGGTAGTTTCTCCTTCATTCTCGGGGCAATCTCAATCAGAGTTGTAGACTCTCCTTTCTCTAGAGACGTGGGTGTAAGCTGCACCAAGGTGGGGCGTGTTACAAGGTGTGTGACCGTGCGGTGCTGTTCTCACAAATTTCATTCACTAATACAGACCCACTGGTGACCCAGGAGACAGTGTAGGCACCCGGCATCTCTCCAATTTAGGTTCAGCTTCCTGCCTTCCTGGAACACTTTCTGCACAGAGAAGGGGCCGTGTCACCTGCTCTTATTACGAATCTTAATTTCTGTGTCCTGGACCCCGCTATCTGTGGTTCCAAATTTATTGCTATTATTTCTCCTGGAAGGCCTAGAAGTGGGAACCCAGGCAGATGGACACCTTGGGCGGGCCCCAGAAGTTCTCAGGTGGGAATGCTGATCCAGTGTCTCCACGGCCCATCCCTTTACCCCTCTTATGCCCCCCACTCCAGCCCCCTGGAGACCCATATGAAAAATGCTTCAGAGCAGGAAGCCTGGTTGATGGATTAATCAATCAACCGACAAGTATTTATTGAGAGTACCTAATTTTTGCTCAGCAAATGCTGACTGGAGGGGATGGTGCAGTGACAGGTAATGGAGGGCTCTTCAAAGTCAGACAGAGGACTTGAAACGGTTACTCGACTCGCCATGGATTCATTCAACAGGTAGTTACTGAATACCCAGGCATGAACTGTGCTGCATTCTGGGGAATGGGGGTAAGGAAGACAGATTAGACTCTTATTCCCATGGAGTTTATAGTCTATCAGGGTCATGATTTTTTTTAAGTACTTAAAATAAAGGTAATCTGTATCATAACTGGAAAACAGGCTGCTGGGGCAGCTTACCGTAGCTAAAGAAATGAGGACATTTAAAGTTGCTTTAGGTTTTGAGACCTGGAAGGATACAACCAAGTGGTTTTCGGGAACCTGATGTTGGTGGTGGCAGACAAGATGGACTGAGGATGTACTGGGTTGAATAACGTGCCCCCCCCCCCAAATCCATGTCTACCCAGAACCTCACGATGTGCCATTATTGTGCCATTATAGGGTCTTTGTAGCTGTAATTAGTTAAGATAAGATCACACAGTTTTAGGGTAGGCCCTAAATCCAGTGACTGGGGTCCTTATATGCAGGTCTTGTGAAGACGTAGATGCCCAGAGGGAAGAAAGCATGTAAGGATGGAGGCAGAGACCAGAGTGATGCGGCTAAAAGTCAAGAAACACCAAGGATTACTGGCCGTCACCAGAAGCTAGGAGAGAAGTATGGAACAGATTCTTCCCTAGAGCCTTCGGAGGGAGCAGGGCCCTGCTGACACATTGATTTAAGACTTCCAGCCACCAGGACGGCGAGAGAATAAATTTCTCTAGTTTTAAGCCACCCAGTATGTAGTAATCTGTTACAGTAACCACAGGAAACACGGGATGACTGTCCCGAGTCCAGGAGATCGCCAGGCTAACTGATGTTCAAGTCCTGTCTGAGGCGGTGGAGGGCTCAGGTGAGAAAGAAAGACAAGTTCAAGTCTGTGTGGTTGCAAGGTGATGGCTGAAGACCCTGGTGGAATAAACAGGATACATCTTTCCAAGCTTGTTTTATGATCAACAGACAGCCTCAAGGACCATGAATAGACAATTCTTGGGCCTCTGAAGGCATGTCTCCATTAATGGGACAGCAAGAAAAAGGAGCAGCAAGCCAGAGGTGAAGACGGAGTTACTGAAAATATTCCATTCAAGTCAACAGACATTTATTGAACCTTCACTGTTTCCTGCCCCCAAGAAACTCAGAGGGCTAGTCAGTTTCAGAACAAGAGAATTTGAAACCAAGGGGATATGGGCCATGACGCAAGTAGGCTGAAGGGATGGAAACAATGCAGAGGAGAAAAAGCTGTCCCTGGCGAGAGTGGTCAGGGTTTCTTCACAGGAAAGATGACATCTGAGCAGGGGTTGAAAGAACCAATAAGGATGGGCCAGCAGTTAAGCGCGGAGGAGAGGGGAAAGAACCAGAATCTGCTGTTGTGTCTGAAGCTCCATGAGTAGAAGCCACGCCAGTGTCTTGTGCAGCTCACGGAACCGCTGGGCCAGAGGATGAATGTGTGAACTAATGAAATGACCCAGAAGCCAGGGGAGGAGAGCGCTGGGCAAGAAAGAGAGGATGCTGCATATCGTCAAAAGCCAGAGAGAGGCCGGGGAGGACAAAGATGGATGCAAAGCAACTGAGCAGGGCAACAGAAGCTTGGAGAGATCTGAGCTTTGGAAAAGTGAGGAGGAGCTCCTAGGAGTTAGAAAGAAAAGAGTGATCCGTGAGGAATCAAGACTCTGAATAAAGGTTCAAGTCACTTGGCAGAAAAAAAAAAAAAATACTGAAGCAGGTTTCAATAAAGAGTGTTGGAGGAAAAGACAGTGCTTGAAGGTAGAGAAGAAGGAAATTTGAAGATGCTGGGGATGTACAGTGCCTTAGGAGCCAGGGGTGATAGATAAATGAATCAACCAACATTTATTGAGCAACTACTATATGGCAGGCACTGTAGCCATTTTCAAATACATCTTCTCTGCACCTGAAATCGAGACTTCACATGAAATGTTAGCTTCGGAAAGAAGAAATAGGTTTTCGTCTAATGGGGAATGGGACAGATAGCTGAATTTTTAAGGAAGTGGGGTGAAGGGGGTCTCACCTCATTCATCAAATATCCACTGGGAATTTCCTCTCTGCTAGACACTCTGCCAAGGGCCTCAGATCCATTACCCAAGGGGGACCTTACGGCAACTCTAGAACTCTGTCGTGCTGTGATCCTCATCTTGGAGACGGGGAAGCTGAAGCTCTGTGAAACCTTTGCCACATTATTTCAACACGCAGGCAGTTACCAGTGAGACCAGGACTCGAAACCGAGTGTGTCTGGACAAACAACTAAGTATTTCTCAGCTGCGGTTCCTTCATCTGTAAAACTACCTCTCAGGGTTATGGTGAGGCTGAATCATTGAGAAGGTGCTCGAGAAATGGAAGTTCTCGTTTTCACTCTTACTCTCCTTCTTTAGAGAGGGGCCGTCAGGTTCTCACTAGACCCTCACTCCTCTGCAATACTGTCCGCCACTTTTTGGAGTCGGGGGCTTCCTGGGACACCTCCCCCCACAAAAGAAGGTGACAGAAGCATTACAAACTCAAATCCGTCTGCTACCTCGGGCCCCAGATGTCTGCTCCTTGCTCCCAGAAAAGAAGCCACATCGAGGACGCAAACGAAATACGGAACCCGACCAAAGAGCAAAGGGTGTCTCCAAGCAGGATAATGCAAAGCGAGACAATAGGTTCACAGATCAATAGGAGACCTTTAAAGGCCACTGATGAGCTAGACGGCAGGGATGCTCCTGCTGTAGAAGGAAAATAAGATGGATCAATAAGAGATGAAAACCGGTATGAAATGGCCGAGATGGACTGCCCGCTCCCAGGCGCTCTTCACCAAGCTGGTTCTCCAGTCACACTGTTCTTTCCCTTCCTCCCATCTGTGATGAGACCCCCAGGCCCTGGAATAAGAAGAAAGGGGCCCCTGAAAGATGGCAGCGGAAAAGCCAACAAGTCAGACCTCTTTTACCACCCTGGTCACTGGTTACCACACTGAAGGCAATCTGCCTGAATGCACCAACCTAGGGATAAGGGAAAAGTGTGTTTTCTTAAACTCGACCCTCCACCCCCACCCTGTGATCCCCGCTGGTGTGGGTGTTTCAGCAATGTGGTACATTTTAAAGGTTCCTGGTGCCTTTAAAGGATTCATCTACCAGCTATGTGATCTTGGGCAAACTCTGTAACCTCTGTGAGTCTCAGTTTCCTTATCTATAAATATGTGAGCATTGTAGCGATGAAATAGGATAAATGATCACTGTCACCTTCCTCCTCGCCACCGCTACCACTACCGATCGCTAGCCCAACAATTAATACGCATGTGGCTGAACGCCCACACGGCTCTGTCGGGGGAGGTTTGAGGCTCAGACAGACCACTAGCTGGGCCGTCTTCAGTGAGTTGTAGATCTTCCCGGACCTTCATGTAATCCATCGTGGACCCAGGACAACATCATCTCTTCTGGTTATTGTGAGAACTGGAAGAGGCAGGTAAAGCGCTTAGCACGTGCTGGGCACGTAACGAGTGGTCAGTAAGGGTCCTTTCTCTTCCCTTGTGACTCCATTCCATCACTGGTCCCAGCAGAGAGCTTGAAGCTGAGATCTTGGAGAGCCCAGGCTGACAACTCAGAGTCCAGATCGAGAGGAAGACAGAAGGGTCCGTTTGGGGGAGTGAGAGGCGGTGGAAGGCTTCAGGGTCTCGTTGGCACAGGACTGAAAGAGGTCCAGGCAGGCTCCGGGCCCTTGGAGAGAAAGCTTCCCACCACCACGCCCTCAACTCCTTGTTTCTCTTTCTCCCGCCCTGGCACAGAGCCCAAACCTTCACTCCAAGCTGCTCGGGCACCTGTGCACTGCACAAAGGGATGCAGAGCTTCTCTTCCTGGGCCCCTGAGCATCCTTCTCCAGCCCTCAGCGATAGAGCACTTGGCGGCTTCCTGTCTCCCCGCTCGGCGCCCTCCACCCCACTTCGCTGCTAGGGTTCTGGGCTCCATTCGTGAGCCAGGACAGCAGGGTCCACAGGGATCAATACGGCCATCCTCCTGCCGTAGGTGTGGGTTCATTCAACACTACCTGGGCCCCTACTATGTACCAGGCACTGTGACAGGCCGCAGAGAATACGAGATAAACAAGACACAGTCCTCACCCCTGAGGCCATCCTGTACTGGTCAGTGATCACAGATGCCATGAGCTCTGCACCCCACCACGACCGTTTTTGCCTTAGAGAGAAATCTCCTGAGAACCTCCAATTCTCTCCCATGCTTTCTGAACAACTCTTCAACGCCTCTTGCGGCGTAACTGACGATCCATGTGTGAACATGTGTGGACCCCAGTCGGTTGGGTCTGTGTGACATTCATTATAGAAAGCGTTTACTGGATTATCTCATTCTTGAGTCCTACTAAGGGGCTTGGTGCTGGCTTCGGAATGATTGTCTTCTAAGTGATGCTGCGTTCAAAGTTGTACAGTGAAAAGGACATAAATTTGAGCAAATCTAGGGCAGGGAGAAGAGCCGGAATGCCTGAGTTCAAATCCCAGCCCTTTCTATCCGGATGACTTCAGGTGATGGGGCTACAGGAGCACCGTCCTCATAGGGTTGCTACGGTCTTTCACCTCCTGACTCTTTCCTCCTGGGGCTCAGGGCGAAGGTCTTGCTTGGCACATGGAATGTATAACTGTACACCAATGATCTCGTTCTCTGTGATGTAGCTGGACCTACCACTTGTTAGCTGTGAGACTCTTGGATAAATCTCTTGACACCACCAAACTTCACTGTTTCCTATTAATAAAACAGAGGTAATATTCCCGGTGTTGAAACTTTGCCAGGAGCCTCCAGTGAGATAAGCCATGGAAAGCTGCTAACTCAGACCATTGGTGGACGCTGGTGTTTTCTTGCTGAACACATGCCAGTTCTCTTTTCCTCTGTTTGAGACAGCTCAAAGCGCTACGTACTTAGGATCAGTGGAAGAAACCAGAAGAAGGAAACGAGGAAACACAGAAACTTTGGGGCTGGATGTGGCTGAGGATCAGCTTCATGGGGACAGCCAAGGAACCTTCTATTCTCTGTTCCCACCTAGGGGTGGTCTGGCTTGAGTAATCCACTGGAGTCCACCCCACCCCTTGCCCAGATGGTCTCCCAAACTGCGTGATGAGTGGCCCTGCAGACATGGCTTCTTGAAGGGTGACAGTGGTGATGTGAAAGATGATTCATGTCTGCGTTGGGCTCTTTCTGAGTCGCTCTGACGGGCACAAAACACCACTGATCAATACCACATTTCCAGTTGTCATTAGAGTTTTTAATAGCTCGATGCTCTTTTGGAAGGCAGCATCAGGGGTGCATGTGTTTTTGGAGACAAAGAGATATGTGAAGAGGCCACCCTTTGAGTTTGGACTTGAGGATACCTTGGGTCCTCTGAGGGATTTATCTCCTTCCAGAAGCTGCATGTAGTTGCCTTGACACGAGATGGTTCCCCCGTCCTGCCGGGAGGTTGTGTCCCCCTGTTCTTCTGTGCAGTCGGGCCTTCCCTGGGGTATCATGAGCTTGGTCCCTGTGTCGTTCCCCAAGTTCTACTCTTCTCCCCCTCATAATCACTGAATTCTGACAACAATGTCACTCGAATGTCGACTTGTTTCTTTATTTATCGTTAACGTCTATAGCCCAAGCCAACTCTCTGGAGAGAGACCAACTACGGTGATCACCAGGCCTCCGGACAGCCAGAGTGAGCTGTTCAAATGGGATGTGACATGCGTCCCTCCTTACCGATGCCGAAAGTGGCTTCCCAATGCCCTCTGACCTCCCCACAAGGGCATGAGGGCCCTGCACGTCTTATGAAACGCATCTCACACCTCATCCCCTCTCCTTCTTATTCTAATTCCCTAACTCTTTTTTGTTGTATACTCATGGTCGTCATCTCTGACGTTCCCACAGCCTGGTCGACTGTGGCCCGAGCCCTGCGCAAGCCGGTTTCTTCATATTGTTCACATCTGGGCTTATGTGTCTCCCTCCCAGGGGCCTTCCCTGACAAGCTCATCTAAGGCACTGCTATTCCAATTGCCATCGTGCTCTAGTATTTCCTGTTATTTCTTTCCATAATCTGAGATGATGAGTGACCTGCCTTATCTATTTGTTTTAGTGTGTCTCCTCCACATGACCGAAAGCTCCCTGGTGACCTGGATCTCGTTTACCACTCATCCCCCGTGCTGTGCCCGGCACCCAGGAGGCCTGGAGTAAATGTGTGCTGAAGGAATGAACGAGTGAGCGACGCACGCTGCCTCGCTAGGGAGGCTGGGAGGCCGCCGCCTTGTCCACGGGGTGGGGTAGGGGCCGTGAACACAGGAAGAACCTTGCCGCTCCCCGCTAAAACCCTTCAGTGGCTGCCCGCCGGCGCCGGCCACAGCCCTGACTCAGCTCTGCTTAGGAGCCTCTCCATGAACTGACTCGACGCTCTCCCTTCAGCCTCCCCTCCCACTCCGCCTCCCTGCTGCCTCCTCTGCAGACCAGGCTCTGGCTGCTCAGTGAACGCCCACTAGGCTCCACCACCCTGTGTGCTCTGAATTCCATTTCTCATCCGGGACCGCGGGGTGTGACGATGCCTCCAGAGAGCCTTTTCTGAGCCTGGATTCCATCTCTGTGGCTGTGTTGTGAGCCTCCTCTTGGAGCTTCCTGCGCTGTCGCCTAAAACCAGGGTCTCCAAAGCCGGGCAAGGCAGGGCCTTCCTTGGGGCAATTGCGCAATCAATTAGCGCATTAATTTCTAAATTCCTACCTTTGTATGTTTGACAATACGCATAAAATATTAGCATACCAGTGCACATATGTTAATTTTAGAAGAGGAAATAGAAATGTGTATGGGGGAGTATGGTCAAGAAATTTATAAGGGTTCATGGTCAAAAAAGGTTGGAGACCACGATAACATAATACTCTTCACACAGCTCTGTATGTGCTGCTTCTTGTCTGTCGCTTCCAAGACCCCTTTTAAAGGAAGTCATGAGGGAAGGAATACCAAAGGTGGTGTTACCCAAAGGTGGTATAGGAGCCGGTTTCAGATGGTACTTCAAAGAAGGACACTGATACCTCTTGAGGACTCACTGCCCTTTTCAATTCTCTTCCATTCTTTCTCTTCCACGCAGGAGAAAAATCTCAGCTGGGTGTCAGTATGTTTCTAACACCTCCGGGTAATGCTTGCTAGCTTCCCTTTTTAACAGAGAGATCAGGCTTTAGGTTCAAGACCTTGGAGAGGGCTTCTTATCCAGTCAGAAGCCAATAAATGGGCTTTATTTTCATTTCCCCTTTCTATCTGTGACAAGTAATGTTGGTTTTTCTCTGCTAAGTTTTCAAAATTCATTAAAACAGATTTACCTAAAGAGTGAGTAAATTTTTAAAATACTAACTAAGTTAAAGTATATGAGTAATTGAATATGGCAACTCATTTACGTTGGGGAAACACTAGAGACGATAATCAATGCCACCTTTGAAATACGCAGACTTTGCTAGATTTCTAGCTCTGGCAAGGACTAAACCTGTGGTCACTGGTGAGTTATTCTCTGAATCTGACTGTAAAATGAGATTAAAAATACTTAGCTCTCAGAGGTTTTTTGAAGATTACTATTAGTGTATTTGAAGACATTTCCCAACGCCTACCTGATTGGTAATAGAGAGACGTCTGTGCAAGGAATGAAGGGTGAAGACGAATGAAATAAATCTGAACCAATGCATCAGTAAACCTGGCTCCTCCCTCATAGCCCCATCCCTCTTTGCTGGGATGAGTCAGGCTCTGCAGCGTCCCATTCCCTCTTTCACTGGGGTCGCGTTCCAGACCCAGCTGACATTTACCCAGGAGACTTGGGAAAACTAATGACCCCTGCCTAGCCCCTTAACTCTCTCCTTTGGGGTGATGAGTGAGAGAGGAGAATGGAACGTGAGATCTGGACTTGTTTGTGGCTGCGCTGGAATCTTGTTAGAACTCTGCAGAACATGAGAGTCTCTAAATATAACTCCTGCCTGGGCAGTGGATGAGTTCCCCATACAAAGCAGTGCCTGAGACCAAAGGAGGTGACCACCATCTGGCCCAGGTCCTGTCTTATCTTTTCTCTAAGAAACATCACGTTCGTCATCCTGAAAACAAAGAGACACTTTGAAGGCATCGTGAACCAGGTCCTGAATGAGTGTTTCTGGAATCCACGTGTAGTCTCTGCAGATCTGATTTTAAAGGCCAACGTTCAGCCATACCCCTGTCCAACACTCACAAACACAGCTGCTCCACTTACATTTCAAAACGAGAGCTATGTTTTTTAGAAGTCAAATCACCTAAAATTTTTTCAACGACAAATAAACACATGAACCTTCCCTCTCCACACCTTTTCTCATTTTTCAGTAGTTTAGCCCAATCTTCTTTCCATGACGCTTGGGTCAGGAAAGGGTAGAAGTGGAAGCTTCCAGACTTCTTAAGGCAGAGTTTCACTTCTGCTGGATTCTGTTAGTCAACACAAGTCAGAAGGACAGCTGACATTCAAGGGAAGAGGACTCCTCCTCTTGACAGAAGAAGTGGCATGTGTGCACAGGAACGGGAGGAATTGTTGGTACCTGTGCATGTAGACAGTCTAATGCGTGTGTGTGCGTGCGCACACACACACACACAATCCAAGTCATGAAATGTAGGACTCACTTCTGCTAACACACGCTCAAGATGAGCATCGGTCATCGCTAATTTCTGCCACGGGATGCCCATGGAGTCTCCACCCAGCGGGGAAGCCCTCAGGTCTCTCCACTTTGTTTTCATCTTCATTTCCACTGGAGGGAAACGCGAGACAAAAGGGCTAGAGGTCCAAAAGACTACTGTGCTTTTGTGGGACCACTCTGGCGGGAGCTGACGGCTGTTTCAGACTATAAGGCAACGTTGTGAGGTGTCCTGTGATGACCCGCTCTCAGTCCATCTTTTCCGGCCACTCAACCTTTGCCCAGACCATTCCTCATGCATGACTGACCTGCCTTGGGCACAAGACCATGTCTTCTCTCTTCTCTAACTAGCAGATCAAGGTCCACGTACTTCATGCCCCCTCAACATGATTCTCCTGATGAAAACAAGTCAGTCTTGATTCTTCTTTATTCTGAGAGATGTTAGAGGATGGACTGGAGTTGGCTAGATGGTAGGGCAGACCGTGAAAGGAGAGGAGGCAGACTATAAGTCAGCTCTAGAAAAGAGAATGGCTGCATGGTTGTCTGGCCTCACCTCAGAGAGAGACTTCCGTGGGGTTACGGGGTGAGATGCGATGGGCCTCATAAGGAAAAAGGATATGCATACATATCCTATCTGCAGAGGATAAACGTTGAACAAGCATTTGAGAATAAGGTCACAACATAAAGGAAATGTTTACATATGGAGATTTATATTTGATTGGACTTGTTTCTGGCAAAGAAGATAAATACTAAAATGACTGTAACAAATTTCAGTGTCCTCAGTGATGGTTTTCCCTTATTACCATCCCAAGGCTGCTGCACCTGTCAGAAGGTAGCCAACTCTATTTAACCGAAGGGAGAGAATTTTCTGTTTAGGTCAATATACACATAACTTCATTCACCAAATTTAAACAGAACCATTATTTTAAAAACACTGTACCTCAGAGAGTGCAGTACATCTACACTTGCAGAAACCAGTATAAACTCCCAACACTGGATGCAGTTGTCATGAAGTGAAAAACCTCTCTTCAAAAATTAACTCTGATCAATGAAATCAAAAGTTGTTTCTTTGAAAAGATCAACAAAATTTACGTACCTTTAGCTAGACTAACCAAGAACAAAAGAGAGAAGTCTCAAATTACTAAAATCAAAAACAACAGCACTGCCAACTTTACAGAAATAAAAGGGATTATAAGAGAATACTATGAACAGTCACATGCCAATAAATAAAATAACCTAGATGAAAAGAACACATTCCTGGAAACACACAAACTACCAAGACTCAAGAAGAAAAAGAAAGATACTGAGTCAGTAATTAAACAAAATAAACTTCCAAGGAAGAAAACCCAGGACAAAGTGGCTTCATTAGTGAATTCTTCCAAATATTTAAAGAAGAATTAACACCAATCCTTCTCAAACTCTTCCAAAAAATAGAAAAAGAGGGAACACTTTCTAACGCCAAATGAAATCACATGGAAAAAAATAAAGCTATATACCAGTATTACCTGCAAATACAGATGCAAAAATTCTCAACAAAATACTAGCAAACTGAGTCCAGCAGCGTCATTAAAGGATTGTACATCAATACCAAGTGGTAGTTATCCAAGGAATGCAAGGTTGGTCAAAATAAATCAATGTAATATACTGTATTGATAGAACAAAGGGGAGAGAGCCACAAGATCATATTAATAAGTGTGGAAAGAGAATTTGACAAACTCCAACATCTTTCATGATAAAAACACACAACAAACGAGGAATAGAAATGAAGTTCCTCAACCTGATAAACAGCATATAGGAAGCTAGTTACTCTAAGCATTTTTAAATAAAATGAAAAAAAAAATCAGACATCCTGACTTTCTTAAGTTAATTGTATTTGAAATAACTACTTAATTGATGATAATAAATTTCTATAGATATATGGAGTTAAAAATTAACCATTTTGTAATTCCTAATGAAATTTTAAAAAAAAAGAGCATATATGAAAAACTCACAGCTAACAATATACGCAATGGTGAAAGACTGGACACTTTCTAAGATTAAGAACAAGATAAAAGTGTCTATTCTCACCCCTTCTACTCAACATTGTACTGGAAGTTCTAGCCGGGGCAATCATAAGAATGAATGAATGAATAAATAAATAAACAAATGGCATCCAAACTGAAACAAAGGAGTAAAACTATCTCTATTCACAGATGACATAATCTTATATACAGAAAAGCCTGAAGAATCCACAAAAATGCTATTAAAGTGAACAAACAAGTTCAGCAAAGTTGTAGATACAAGATCAGTATACAAAAGGCAGTTCCTTTCCTATACGTTAGCAACGACAAATCAAAAATGAAATTAAAAACCGACTCCATTTACCAGAGGATGAAAAAGAATACTTAGTAACAGATTTAACCAAGAAAGGGTAAGATTTGTACACTGAAAACTATAAAACTTTGCTAAGAGAAATTAAAGAAAACCTAAGTAAATGAAAAGACATGCTGCGATCATAGATAAAAAGCCCTAAATTGTTAAGATGGTAACAGTCCCAAATTAACCTACAGGTTCAGTACAACCCTATCAAAATTACAACAGCCTCTTTTTTTATTTATTTATTTTTTTTACAGAAATGGACAAGCTGATGCTAAAATTCATAAGGAAATGCAAAGGAACATGAATCAAAATCTTGGAAAAGAAAAAACAAAATCAGAAGACATACTTCTGATATCAAAACTTATTGAAAAATGATCAAAATCGAACTGTGTGATAGTGGCATAACGACAGACATATAGATCAATGGATTACAACTGAGAGTACAAAAATAAACCTATACATCTGTGGTCAATTGATTTTCAACAAGCTTACCAACACCATTCAGTGGGAAGGAATAGTCTTTTCCACTAATAGTGCTGGGGCAAGTGGATATCCAAGTGCAAAAGAATTAAGCTGGACCCCCTACCTTATACCATATACAGAAAGTTATCTCAAAGTGGATCAAAAATCTAAATGTAAGAGCTAAAACTATAAGAAGGAAATATAGGAGTAAATCTCTATGACTTGGATTAGGCTATGGTTTCTTAAATATGAAACCACAAGCACAAGCAACAAAAGAAAAAACTAGATAAACTGCATTTCATCAAAATTTTAAAATCTGTGCATCAGAGGATACCATTAAGAAAGTGAAAAAGGTAAGTGTTATGTACTGAATGTTCGTGTCTTCCCAAAATTCATATGTTGAAACCCTACCCCCTAAAAGCTTAGGTATTTGCAGGTGGGGGCTTTGGGTAGTAATTAGGATTAGATGAGGTCATAAGGGTGGAGCCCTCATGAATGGGATTCGTGCCCTTTGAGGGTCGTAAGAGACCTTGCTTCCTCTGCTCTGTTCTCCGTCATGGGAAGACACAATGAGAAGGTGGCAGTCTGCAGTCTAGAAGAGCATTCGCACCAGAACCCAAACATGCTGGCACCCTGATCTCAGAACTTCCAGCCTCTAGAGCTACACAATATAAATTTCTGTTGCTTTTAAACCACCCAGTTTGTGGTACTTTATTACCACAGCCTAAAACCAACTAAGACAACAACCTGGAGAACGATAGTAAATATCTGAAAATCACATATCTGACAAATGTCTAGAATTCAGAATCTATGAAGAAATCTTACAAGGCAATAAAATGACAAACCAGCCAATTAAAATATATGCAAAAAAATTGAGCAGACATTTCTCTAACGAAAATAAACCAATGCCCAACAAACACATGAAAAGATGCTCAACATCACTACTCATTAGGAATACGTAGACCAAACCCATAATTTGATATCACTTCACACCTACTAGGATGGCTAAAATTTAAAAATTAGAAATACCAATGTTGGTGTAGGTACGGAGAAACTGGAAACCTCATTCATTGCTGATGGGAACATAACATGGTGTAAACACTGCAAAAAAACATTTTGGCAGTTCCTTAAAAACTTAAACATAGAATTACCATATGACCCGGCAATTTTACTCCTAGGTATATACCCAAAAGAAACAGAAACGTATATCCACAGAAAAGCTTGCAGAAAAATGTCCAAAGCAGCATTATTCATAACACCCAACGAGTAGAAACAATCCAAGTGTCCATCAACTAAGGAACTGATAAATAAAAGGTGGTATATACCAACAGTGGAGTATTATTCAGTCATGAAAGGGAATGGAATACTGATATATGCTACAGCACAGAAGAATCTTGAAAGCATTATGCTAGGTGAAAGAAGCCAAACACAAAAGGCCACAGAGCATATGGATCTATTTATAGTAAATGCCCAGAACAGGCAAATCCATGGAGACATGAAGTAGTATAGTAGTTGCCAGTGGATGGGGGAGGGGGATGGGGAAAATTGGGAGGTAAGGGATTTCTTCTTGGGGTGATGGAAACGTTCTAGAATTAGCGGTGATGGTTGCACAACACTGTAAATATACTGCAAACCACTGGACTGTATACTTTAAGATGGCTAAAATGTTTTATTATATAAATTATTTAGAAAGCAATAGTAAAAGAGAAACACAAATATCGTATGATATCGCTTATATGTGGAATCTAAAAAAATGGTACAAATGAACTTATTTACAAAACAGAAATAGAGTCACAGTTGTAGAAAACAAACTTATGGTTACCAAGGGGGAAAGGTGCAGGGGGAGGGATAAATTGGGAGATTGGGATTAACATACATACACTACTATATATAAAATAGACTCTAAGATAATAAGCCAATAGGTAATAAGGACCTACTGGAGAGCACAGGGAACTCTACTCAATACTTTGTAATGACCTATATGGGAAAAGAATATAAAACGGAGTGGATACATGTATAACTGATTCACTTTGCTGTACAGCAGAAACTAACACAACACTGTAAATCAACTATACTCCAATAAAAACTAATCAAAGAAAAGAAAGAAAACCATAGTAGACTTTGATTTGGGAAGATGAACTGTCCCCTTTGCCACTCTGCTCTAGGTTATTCCTTTGCCTTAGAATCAGCTGCTCTACAACATCATTCTTGGCCAAGCCAGTTATTGAGACCCGCAGAAGGGCAGGTACACGGGTTTATATATGGTAGGTGCCCAGCCCAGGTCTAGTTCTTTCCTGGGTCATACCCTGCCTCATGAGTGACCTCTTTCCTCTTCCTAACACTTGTCCATCCCTCCATCAGCCAGGCCAGAGCTCTCTGCCTGAGCTAGCCCGGCTTGTGAGAAAGCCAGTTTGCAGGGGTACCAGTTCTCTATTGCCTTGGGCTGCTACTCTCCATCGCTCTCTGTATTTTTGCCTGTCTCTCGCTGTTCAACTGGAAGATGATACTCCAAAGAACACCTCCAACTAGCCCTTCTTAGAAATCATCACTTCCTGCCTCTTCTCACCAAAGCTTTCCTTCCAATGTCACGTTCCACTTCTGTTTCTTACTCTCCCATTATTCCCAAACCCCAGACTTTGCACTGACACGTGGCTCTCTTTCCAATCCGAAGCGAATGTTCCACTGACCCACGTTTACATACAACATGCCATGAGCACAGTAAGTCCCCTACATACAAACATTTATGTTGCAAACTTTTAAAGATTTGAACGTCTGTTTGCATGCCCAATCACATAAGTTAGTTCACATGTCTGGCGTACGTCGTCACGTGCGTGCATCCTCTACAAGTGGTTGTGCTTTGGTGTACTTTACTGTACAGTACTGTATAGAGTACAGCATCTTTATTTCAAGCCCAGGATGTCTGGAAGCAAGCGTAAAAGCAGTGGTGATATAGCTGGTACTATACTGTACTTTTCAAGGTATTGTACTGTAAGATTAAAAATGTTCTCTTTATTTTTTATGCTTGTTTTTTATGGATTATTCCTGTGAACAGTTTGTTGGACTTAAGAACAAACTGGGGGACTTCCCTGGTGGCACAGTGGTTAAGAATCCGCCTGCCAAAGCAGGGAACACGGGTTTGAGCCCTGGTCCAGGAAGATCCCACATGCCGTGGAGCAACTGAGCCCGTGCGCCACAACTACTGGGCCCGCGTGCCTAGAGCCTGCGAGTCACAACTACTGAGCCCGTGTGCTGCAACTACAGAAGCCCGTGCACCTAGAGCCCATGCTCCACAACAAGAGAAGCCACCACAGTAAGAAGTCTGCGCACCGCAAAGGGTAGCCCCCGCTCACCGCAACTAGAGAAAGCTCGCGTGCAGCAACAAAGACCCAACACAGCCAAAAATAAATAAATTAAATTAAAACAAACAAACAAAAAAACAAATTGGACTTACGAACGCGCTCTTGGAATGGAACTCGTTCGTATGTGGGGGACTTACTGTACAGTATGTAAACATGTGAGCGCTGACTCTGTGTCAGGCACTCTTTGCTTCACAAGAGTGCTTCCTCGAATCTTCAGGAAAACAACACAGGTGGATACCGCTGCCTCCACTTTCTAGCTAAGAACACGGAGGTCAGGGAAGAAAGCAACTTGCCCGTGGATATGGGGCTGGAAAGAGGCTCAGTAATCAACACTGGGGGTGCCTGACTCAGGAGCCGATGGTGTTTCCTCTACACTGATATCTCGTGTTTTAAACACTGAGACCATCATTAAGCACCCTCCTATAACGCCATTTCAGAACCCATTCCTTGGGGAATGGCTGTCAATAGGCAAGGGATTTCGTTTGGGGTGACGAGAATGTACTGGAATTAGTGGCAATGATTACAGAATTCTGTGAATACACTAAAATCCAGTGAATCACACATTTTAAACAGTGCATTTTATGGTATGTGAATTACACCTTTTTAGTTTTTTGTTTTTAAAGAACCCGTTGGTATTGTTATCTCTAGCAGCTCAGCCCAGCCAGAGAGAAAACGTGAATAATTTATCACCTCTGATGGTTTCCCATCACACTCAGAAAACATCCGAATGACTTTCAGATGTTCGCAGAGGCTGTGGGGCTCCACCCCGACTGCCCACCACTCACTCTCCCGGAGCACATCTGCACGGGGCACCCTACCGCAGACATCTACACCTTCTCACCTCCCCCCACCAACTTCTCCAGAAGAACCGGATAGTGATGTCCCTGGAAGTGGCCATGAGGAACCACGGATGGGAGGAATAAGCAGTCCACGTCCAGAGGAAGCATGATGAGATGGGCTCGGTGTGGCCCGGAGAAGGCAGGTGACTGACCCCACCTGCCCACTGGCAGTCAGGTCAAAGACACTGCCTTCCCTTCCCTTCTCATTCCCCCACTCCCCTTCCCTGGCCTTGTGGAATCACCCCTTAAACAGTTGTCTGCACTCACACCCTCGTGTCAGAGTTTTCTCCTGGAGAAACCAGCCTCAGACAAGGCTTTCACTGAGGTAGTCACCGCCCGTCTCTCTGACGCCACCTCCCACCACTTGCCTCTCACCCGCCTCTCTCGCTCCCACACTGAACTCTTTTCCCAGCACACGAGGTTGATCCCCCTGCAGGTCCTGTGCACTGGCACTCGGGTCTTCCTGCCGGGAAGCATCTGCTCCTTGCCCAGGCATCCATAGCTTCTTTTTCTTTTGTGGTCACAGCTCAAATGTCCCCCCTAAGAGAGATCTTCCTTGAACTGTAAAATCGACCCCAATGCCCCATCCCATGGCCGGTCACACCCCCCGTCTTTCACTCCAAAGCATCTGTACACAGAAGGAGGTGCTGGAAGCTGTGATTGCCCCTCTGGGTCCAGTCCACCTGCCCCACCCTCTTCTGTGTGCAGGGAGGCTGATCTTTATGGACAACAGTGGGCTCCAGGGACCTCAGGCTACAAATCGGTTTTGGCCACCAGATGTTCTCGCAGGCAGTCGAGGGGCGGGGGGAAGGGTGTGGGTAGAGTATTGATTCCCGCCATGTGCTCCCTGTCAGGGTCCTTGGTTCACCCTGAACCTGCCCACACCTACATAAATAGTACTTTATGAAATTCTCCTGAATTATTCACTTTGTGCCATCTGTTTTGTGATGTCTGTGTGTGTGTGTGTGTGTGTGTGTATGTGTGTGTGTGTGTGTCCTGTTATACATTCTCTAAAATCATTTTAATCTAGCTCTCCCTATAGGAAAGTAAACCTCATGAGAGGAGACATCCTGCCTGCCTTTTCCATGACTGTATCTGACTGTGTCCTCAGCGCCTAAAACCGCGCTCAGCATAAAACAGGTGCCGGTAAACATTTTTTGAACGTCTACATTCCATTTATTTGCAAGTATTTTACCAAGGGAAGCCTACGTATTGCTGATGGATCAGGTCACCTACATTTCTTTAAGTAACTTGTTTCGGGTCCCAGGCAACAAGGTTCTCTGAGTTCATGCTTATTTTCCTTAACCCCTTTGGCTGGGGAAGCTGCAACACAGGGTTACAAACGAGTTATTCTCTGGAATGGATTTAGCTGTCCCCTTCTGTTACAGGTTAATAAAATCTAGGAAATCACTTCTGAACAGCCAGAAGTACATTGTGGGAAAACGAGGAGACAGTTAAGAAACAAGGATTTGAGTTTTCCACATTTATGTTTGCTTTCACTCCTAATAAATATTTAAGTAAAACTGAATTTAACTTAACTTGATGACGATTTAAGTTTAATAGTCATCTGTTTATAGCGGTACTTTCCGCAAATTTTCAATTAAGAAAATTTCAATTAAGAAAACAAACACCTTTCTCCTTCTACTATAAATTTATAACTCCACATTCACTTATGTAATTGTTGTATGAAATCAATTTCAGTTGTATTTCCTTTGTAGAAAAACAGATGGGAAAGGACTCATTTGCATTTGGAATTGACTTGATGAGGTTTACAGAAAAAATGACAAATTGCGATAGGCAGAATAACGCCCCCCACCCCCAAAATGTCCATGTCCTAATGCCTAGAACACATGACTCTATTACTTTACATAGGAGATGGGAATTAAGGTTGCAGATGATCAGCCAACTCTAGAACAGAGAGATTATCTTGGATTCTCTGGCTGGGCTCAGCATAATCACAAAGGACTTGCAAAGTGCAAGAAGGAAGCAGAATTAGAGGGATACTATGTAAGAAGGACGACTCTACCCACTGTTGCTGGCTTTGAAGATGGAGGAAGGGTCACAAGCCAAAGAATGCAGGCGGCCGCTAGAAGCTAGAAAAGGCAAAGAGATAGATGCTCCCCTAGAACTTCCAAAGGAACACAACCATGCCCACACTCAGATTTTAGCCTAGTGAGACCCATGTCAAACTTCTGACATGCAGAACTGTAAGACAGCTAACTGGTGTTGTCTCAAGCCAAGTCAGTGGTAATGTGTTACTGCAACAACAGAAAACTAATGTAGAAACACAATCACGTTCTCCCCTTTAGAGGGGCAGCCATAGCATCTCTCTTCTACATGAGGTATTTTAATTTTTGTGGGAAATTTCAAATCTGAAAACATAACTACAGAGTCATTTGGGTAGACTTTTGGCATTTTTTTTTTTTTACAAGTCTATAATACATTCCAAGTATTCCCATCAAAATGGGAGGCTCCCTTAAATTAAACCGGGTTACTCTTTCAATTCCCAGCTCTTTTGCAATAAGCAAAGGAGAAAAACAATATCCAAGTGCCCAGCAGTGTGCCGAGTATTACAATAATGTAGATGTGCCGCTCTTGCTTTTCCCACCCAGCACAGTTGGCGCGCCGCAGGACAAGGGGTCAATACCCGTGAAGAAGATCAGCCCTGGATTGTGAGAGAATTAGCAGCTCCCTAGAGCAGTGCGTTATTTTGAAAGTACATCTTCCTGCTTCTTGCTTTCCTCTTCCATGGTGTGAAGGGAACCTGGGTTTCCTGACACGTTCCAGCTAGTTCAGACGCTCCGAGAGAGCCAAATGACTCAGTCCCTGGACCACTACCAATGTTTTCGGGATTGAATCCCGCTCTTATTTTCTAAGGAACAATGTTTAACTGGCCTCTGTGGCACTGTGTCAACTGACATCACCCTTTAATTGCAGATATGTCACGTCAGACTACCACCAATATTGAGGGAAGCATCCCAAGACGAGTTAAGCAACACGACGGAGGCTGTAAGTGTGTTTTCCGTATTCCTGGTCAAGGGGAAGGTATGGGCCACGAGGATGTGTACAGTTCAAGCCCTCTCAATCTGACCGCAAAAATGCTCCAACAGGTCAAATCACATCTACCTATCAAGTACAGAGCAAGCCAGTGTGACAGTCTCTCTGAAGGGTACATTATTCTGCCCTCATGTATTTTAAGTAACTCCCATGAATCAGGTAGTACGTGAAACACACCAAGCTAAGTTCACACCAGAAGCATTTTTATTTCCCCCTGTGATGACCATTGTATATGCAGTGAATTATGGGACTCAAAATAAGCTATTGCTTAGGGATTTTGAAAGTTAATATGTGCATGGAAGGTGATGAAATCATGAGCCCAGTGGCCTCTGAATTAGTAAGATCCTGTGAAGGAGATCCTACCCAAACTTGTTTTCAATACCAGATCAGGAGCGGATACAAAGAGAACTGACCTGTGTATGGGTCCTTTATACAACTGTTCATCCACATGTGATCTCACACATAATCACTGGTTGGCTTCTAATAAGACACTCAACTTCTCCTTGACATAAAAAACAAGAGCTGCCTTTACAGACTTGAGAAGGTAAAAGTCAGTGATCTCTTTCATACCTGTGAGAACTGAGACTGAGGACTCGCTGGAGGACCCTCATGAAGGCTCTTTAGTATTCCTGGGGAATGAAGCTGATCCACTGCGGCAGACTTGATGAAGGTCTAGAGAAGAAAAGCACAATGAAAAAAATTTTCACAATGTTATGCAGGTCTTTGGGTTTTCCTGAAAAGACAATATAGTTCTCTGGGTGATGGCTGCAGGTTTCCCCTTTTGATGGGTACATATGTAGAAGAATACGGGGCAGCAGCCAGCTCTAAGCAGAAACCTAAGATGGGGAAACCAAGAAACCAGAGTTTACAAAAAGGATGACATGTAACTCGGGCTATGATTAGAATCAGACAGCAAGATGGCAGGCCAGGAATTATCTAGTTAAGAGGGTTCTTCAAGATGTGTACACTATGTGCTGAACTATCAATAATTTCATACAGACTCTTTGCTATGGGATGTCTTTTCTCAGTCCTATTCTGATGCCCATGTGTGAGCCATGTGAATTTTAAAGGTGCTATGGATTGAATGTCTATGCCCCCTTCCCTCTGCCCCCAAATATTCATACGTTGAAAGCTTATCCCTAATGTGATAGTATCTGGTGGTGAGGCCTCTAGGAGGTGATTGGGTCATGAGGGTGGGGACCTCATGAAAGGGATTAGTGCCCTTTTAAAGAAGACCCCAGAGAGCTCCTTTGCCCCTTTCTGGTGAAAGCCAAGTAAGCAGGCTCTCATCAGACACCAAATCTGCTGCCTCCTTGATCTTGGACTTCTCACCTCCAGAACTGTGAGAAATAACTGTTGTTTAGGCCACCCTACCCATGGTACTTTTGTTATAGCAGCCCCAGTGTACTAAGGCAAAGGGCATCGTCTTCTGTCCCTGGAATTTGACTGGAGAGCTCTCTCTGATTGCCTGGATGGCCTGCTCCAGTCAGGCTCTGCTCTGTTAATGAAAGACGAAGGGGGCCAGAAATAGATTAGGCATGGAGGGGGCAGGGACAACTGCCTGAATACAGTTGCAGAAGGAATAAGAGAACAGCAGGGATCACATAAAGCATTCGCAACGGCAGCTTTAAAACAGACAAAGTTGGCTGTGTCAACGTCATTCTGTTTTCTGCTCACCACCTGGAGTAGGTACTTTCCTCATAGGTGAGACACTGACTAGGTACCCTGGACATCACATGTCAGGGAGCTTGCCATTCTCTGTCTCCAACAGATAAATCACGGTCCTTTCATTATAATAACACTCAGTTCCTGGCAAAGTACTAGGCACTTTCCATGTATTATTTCATGACGACTTCTCTGTCATGTTCTTTAAAAGAAGTCCCCAAAAAGTCCGAGGAATTTGGCCAACAATGTCTTGGATGTCCTGACGTTGTCTCTGTCTGCAAACGTACTGGAGTAAGGCTAACGTGTATATTGTTTAAGCTAAGGGTGGATTTGAAAAAGGGCTGGATATTCTAATGCCTGCGTTCAATACTTTGCCACTTAAGCTGACTGCAGATTCTCAGGCCAAAAGTAGATATCAAGGCTGACAGAACGCTCTCCACACAGTTCAAGTGAACTGGTGAAAAGAGAAATAATCATAATCCTTCCCAATTCAGTTGCGATTAGTTTCATATAATCTTACTATCTCCCTTAGGCACGTTGCAGAGTTTTCAAAGTGTGGTCCTTGTGGAACTTACCAGGTCAAGGCCTTTGTGAGGTGAGGCTTCACGAATCTAAACTGCTAGCAACACCCCCAGGAACACCCACTCGCAGGACAGTTTTAAAACCACTGTCTTAAACTTGGGCATCCAGGGTCGCTCCCTCCCCACTCCCTCCCTTTGTTTCTCCTTCTCTCTCTCCTGTTCTCTTCCTCTCCCATGATTGTCGATTCTTTCGTGCTTTCATCTCTTCTTCTTTTCTCCCATATTTTTCTGCCAAAGTTTACTTTTGTCCACGTGCCAGTGAGAATGGAGATACGGACCATTAAATCAAATGTAGGTAGGTAAGTAGGTAGGTTTAATTAAACGAAGAAAAAAGAAAGAATTCTTCAGACTTTTTCTCACGAAGAATAAGACATTTCTTTAGAAAACTTCCTTGGCAAGTAGGGGGGATACAAGCTGAGGACCTCAGGGACCTGATTTGAACAGCAACTGCTCTGCAGGGGGCAGAGAGAGGAATGTGTTTATTGCTTCTCAGCAGAGAAGGGGAGATAAGGGAGGATGAGGGGCAGGGAGGAGGAAGAGAACCAGTAAGATGGGGGAAGGGAGCTCACAAACCACAATGTGGCCACTCCCAGCACTTGCCCCAAGTGTAAATAAAATATACCCAAATGCTCACGGAATCCATGTTAGTGGAGTTTTTCAGTCAACAATGAAAGCTGAATTCTGTACCTAGGTTGATCCCTGAGAGAACCAGAGAATCTAGGAAACCACAGAGGAGCACAAGGCGATGCACCCCAGGAACTCAGATACTTCTGGAAATCTTCGGGAGGGCTTGAGATTGCCGGGCACAAGCCATGAAGTTGGAGTCTGAACTGAGTTTAAAGGTCTCTTAGGAAGACAGTAACCGTGTGAGTTATCAGATCAGGTCACTTTTGAGAGTTAAAGGGAGCATCTGAAAGATGTAGGGACACGAGGCATATACCAGGGAAATGATCACCCCACCTAAAGAGGATTCAGATATCTTGAATTCATGGGAAAGAGAGGACACATTGTGGAGCTCGCTCAGAAGGTTTCCCCTAAACTACACTCAGGCTGTTAGGGGGCAGAGGAGAGGGGAAAGAAATGTGACAGCAGCTGGAGGAGAAGCTCAGGAAATGAATTACAGACGCCTTTATGTCTGTGAGAAGATCAATTCCGGTGACCTTAGGTAACAGATGATGGTAGATTCAGTTGTAGAGTAGATTCAGATAAATAACCAACACTGGTAAAAGAAATTTAAAAAAGAAATAAAGGAAAGAAGGCAGGCAGGAAAAAAGATGGAAGGGAGGAAGGGAGAGCAGGAGGGAGGGAGAGAGGGAGGGAGGAAAGGGGAGAGGGAGGGAGGGAGGGAGGAAGTTAGTTTGAAGCTGTCTGTTCCACTAAGCTGCCTTTCTTAACGACTGATGGTAGAATTCAAAACACTGCCTTGAGCGATGCTTCACCGAACCTAGGGGTGGTTGACAAACAACGCCTGACTGCATGGCAGGCAACGTGGTGCCATGGAAAGCCTGGGCCCTGAAATCAGAGAGACCTGCCCTGCAATCCCAGGGAAGCAAGATGAGGGCAAAACAGACTTGGCTGCACGGAAAAAGAGTCTCTCAGGGAGAGCTACGGTTTCCAATAATACCCTCTCCCTTTGTTTTCTATGACACATCCATTAAAAAATCCAAAAAACCAAAACCAACTGTCTATTTACACTGTTACTGCATCTTGTAAAGATAACTGACAATATCAAAAATGTCCAAGACGTCCTTGGGATGGCTTGCCTTCCACTGTAAGTGATATGGCACGTATAGATCTCAGTGTGCGGGCTGCAGTAGTTCCCGAGAAGTAGACAGTTATCCCCAAAGTAGCTGAAACTGAATCATGGCTTGTCCTTGTTGGTATCAGTGTGTTTCTGGTAAAGGGTATGAAACAGAAGACGACGGCTTAGTGCGTGTTCATCTTGTCACAGGGAGTCCCTGTGAAAACAGAACGTGGGCGAAGGCCACCCTAGACCATTATGCTGATAACCTATGAAAACACCTCTTGACTACTCAATGGCTCAGGCTTGGGGAATTGTCTGGTTGTCGGACAACTGCATCCTGATCACCTGTCTGGGGTTATGTGCATGGGGGGTGGAAGGATGGGGATGAAGATGTGTACTCTTGAAGAGAATGGAGATCCCTATCGTCCACCATCCTGGGATGCGGTCAACACTAGGACAGAGTTGGAAGGCTGGTCTTAAGCCTGGGTACATGGCAGGCACTTTCTTTCCTCTGGGTCGTTCCCTGGAGGGAGGAGCTGCCCTCCCGGCAGACAGAGGTGTGGGTGCATAAGGCCAGGCAGCACTGCGGAGGCCCCTGGAGGAAGGGGCTGGGCCTGGGGCTCTAAGTAGTGTCACATCCAATTGCAATTAATCATTTCATTTTTGGTTCCTTTACAGCCAAAACCACAGTCAAATCTTCCCCAAAACAAAACAAAGCGAGAGCAAGCAACAGCGACGATGGTAACGGAGGTCTCACTATGCGGAGAGGGGAGGGGGGCAGGACCCCTGAACTTGACCCCAGAGGTCAGCCTAGTGTGTCTTATCAGCATCTACCTGAGGAGGGTGAGCTGAGCCCTGGGGAAGCAGAAGAGAAAGAAGCCTTAGGCGTGGTCAAGGCAGATGCTGGAGGCTTGGGTACCACCCCCTCCTGATACGCTGAAGAAGAGAGGGACCTGGCCTGGGGGCCGGGGGAGGGGTGCAGCCAGCAGGGGAGGTCCATTCGTGTCCACCCAGTGGCTCAGTGACCTCCTCCAGACCTCTTAGTTAGTGAAGCTAAGGCAACAGACACATCACAACAACGACGATGCTATCAAACAAATGATACCATACCAGTAAGACCGTGACTGCTCTCTTAAAACACCCCTGAAAGTCGAGCTGGTCCTCAAATCTTGAAAGACTATAAAATGCTTCTCCCCCTCCCCTCTGTCATCCTTCTGAGTTGACTGTTCCCTACGAATGAGTCATGCCAGTAGAAATGTTAATGTATTTGACATGTGTCAACATCACCCTGAGAAAAGCCGCTGGATGGTTTTACTGGCACACGTGACACGAAGCACTGAAGATGTGTGTGTCTGCCTTGGCCTGACACTAACGCAGCATGTTCAAAGCTCATCACTCGTGGGATCCTGACGTCAGTCCAGTGAAGGAGGCTTGCTCACCATCCACGTTCCTGTCTCTCTTCCTTTTAGCAAAAAGTGTGCTCTTGATCGAGTTGGCCTTCTTTCTTTCTTAAACCAGAAATTTGTATGGAGACTGTACTACACGTAGATACTGGCAGTATGAAAATAAAGCATCTGGAATAACATGCAAAATTGGTAGTACAGAGATGACACACAATAATATATGTGAGGGGCTTCCCTGGTGGCGCAGTGGTTGAGAGTCCGCCTGCCGATAATCGTGGCTTTCTGATTTTTCAGTTTGCCCTTATGTAACAAGTACAAAAATGACATATAATGGCTTCGGTCATATGTGGGTACTGCTCATATATTACTTTCCGTGAGACCCATTCTCTGGGGATGCTGACCCCTGAAAACCGTATTTCCCAGATTCCCCTGGGAACTGGCTTCTGGTTACTTTCGGTCACAAGAGGCACTGGTTGGAGTCTGGAAGCAGGAGATGAAGGGTAGCCAGGGTATTTCCTGCCCTCCCTCTGTGTCACCCTCAGCGTCTCCAGCTAAGCTTGTCTCTCCTTCATGGTTCCAGCCCCACCCAGGAAGCCTCCACCATCCAAGCTGTTGTCACCCAGCTCTGGCTTTTGAGTTTGGATAAGACCACTTCCTTCTTTTGTCTCTCTAGCCCCAAGGGCAGTAGGAGACCCCAGCCATTGCCCATCTCCGGTTGTCTCCGCAGACCCTGCTGGCCTTTTGGCAACACCTTCATACCCTGTAATACAAGGTCCCATATTGAATTTTTGCCATTGAGCTCCTAGCGCTGACTCTTCTTTCTGACTGGAGTGTGACTGATCCAGAACATTCTGAAGGGTAACGTAAAAGTGGGATTGGAATTTCAGCCTGCTGTTATCTGACCTGTGCCTTTTCAGTTCGTTTCCTGTCGGTCCAAAGAACATTCTGAAAATCATAGATGTTGTTCCGTTCAAACTTTCAGGGTATGCAGTTTTTAATAGTATTGTTGGCATATGATTCTCCCTATGAACAAAAACCAAATAAGACCCTGAGGGATTTACGGTCTGGAGGCTGTGGGTAGTTGAGGAGAAGTTTCCAAGACGATTCTGGACTTGGGTGGGGAGAAGTTTGTCCAAATCAAAGCAGATGGCGCATCTTGGTGGAACAATCAGCTTCTCCCGATGGCCATGTGCGCTCCATCCAGCTGAGCTATTTTGTGCCTCCTTTCACAAGACCAGCTCTGTTTCACTCCCGATTCACACGGGAGCTTGGCAAGATGCTTGTGTTACGGGTTCCCTTCTTCCTGAGACTTGTTACTATTGAGAGAGAAGTTGGTCCCAGTCTGGAGGACTTCGCTAAGGGGAAGGTGAGGCCTGGCTTTTCTGGAACTTCAAGACAAGTTGTACCAAGGGGGAAACGGCTCCCAGGTCCAGGTGTGATCACACCGTGAGCACTGACGCACACAGGTGGTCTGCAGCTCTCGGAGGTGTGGTGAAGTCAAACCAAACCAAGGCTCCACGGTGGAGACCTGAGTTTCCCAGGTGCTAACAGGAGCATATCCACAATGAGGCCACCTAAAACTTGGCCAAGAAAATTAGTGATGGGCGTACCTCATAAAACATTTAAGTTCGGGCTCATTTCAATTAAGCCTCTCAGCGCCTCAGGTGTTTGTCCAAAGCTTACCTGAGCCTGAACTCTTGGAACCAAGGGTGTTTGTTGAGACCTGCATGAACATGCTTGCCCACGAAAAGTCTGGTAACAAGAAGCCCTCACCCCCGTCTCCACCCCAGTCCAAAAAGATCCCAGCCGACGACTACGAGAAGTAGCTTCCCAACACTTCTAAACTCTGAAAAGTTTGGATTTCACTTTAACCAGAGATGCCAAGTATCTGCTTTTTATTCGGGGGTGGGGTAGGGGGTGAGATCTTAAAAATTATCTTTCTGCCCCAGATGATGTTGTCACATAACATGGAATCAGAATGTCTCCATTAGACAAATAATCAGTGAAGGGCACCGCGCAAAATGTGGTTCTTTCTTTTCTAATCTGGGTTGAAAACTGTGGACTGGATTGAGTTAGATTTGAGGGTCAGTTCAGGCCAAATGGAGGTGGCTTCCTCTCACTTCCTATAGTCGTTAAAAGTCTTTATCTGATATATTTAATGACAACAATAACTGACATTAATGGAACTCGTACTCTACACCGGCCTTGTGCTGAGCATTTTATAAGGGATTATCTCATTTCATCCTCAAGGCTACTCTGTGGGCTGGGTGCTGATTGTCTACACTGCATAGACGAGAGAGAGAAGCTGTGGGAAGTTACATTACTTGTCTGAATTCACCAGTATTAAGTGGCAGGAATTGAACTCGTGTCTCTCCAGGCATAGAGCCCAAGCTCCTAAGCATTTTGCTGGATAGATCTCGACTGAGATGGTTTTCATAAGCAAGAACAAAGCTAACATCTGAATAAATGAAGTTGGTTCTGTTCATAAGAAAATGGGCATGAAACTGCGTTGAGAGTGGCAAAGCCTCACAGAGAGGTTAAGGTTTAATTATTACAAAGAAAGAAATTCTATGGTGTGGGAGGAACAGCAGAAAAGAGAGAGTAGGGAAGATACTGATGATGCAATAAAAAGAACCGTATCTTGGAAATGTATCAGTGTAATGATTCTGAATTTGTAAAACTTAAGTATTCAAGGAGGGGAGGGGAGAAATATGGAGAAATGGGGGAAAAGATTAATTTGTGGGGAGGTGTGAAAACAGGGACAGATCTTTTCTTTCTTTAATTTAGATTTCCATTAGATCATTTGTGCATATTAAAAAGACCCTATGAGTTCACAACGGGAACTGGGCATTCAGGACTATTGTGTGGTTAGCCACAGCCCTGCAGACACAGTCTTGGCATGTCAAGGTTCTGTCACTGAACAGTATTTGGAGGGAGCTCAGATTCTACATGGCAAATGTCAGTATTCTTTCGTAAGGCCACACTCTGAGATGTCGCCCTTTACGAGAAGGAAAACCCTAGACTGGAAGAGGAGGAAGGAAGCAAACTTTGTGCCGTGACTTTAAAAAGGCTACAGGCTCCTCTGCGTGTTCTTAGAAATACGAGTTGCGATGGATCTCACATCTGAATGTGGGTAAGAGTCGCCTGGTGACCCTCTAAGACTGCAGGTTCTTCAGATTCAGTCCTAGACACTGTGACTTAGAAGTGAGGCCAGGGAATCTGTAACCCGTACCCCATTTTAACAAACCCTTCAGGTGGTAGGGATGTCAGCGGCCGGCAGACCACAACGGGACAGAGGAATTCACAGCTCAAAGGAGAGGACTTTATGCCCTGATTTTCACGGATGGGGAAACTGGTATTTGTTGTACGTCAGTATTACTGAGTTCATTCTTAGAAAACCAGATTTTCATGTTGGTGCACGATGTGAATTTGGGGAAAGCCATATGCTTAGCTCTATGTGAGGCCCTTTCTATATAGTCTCATTTCATACACAGAATAACCTTGTAAGATCAGGATTATTTTTCAGGTTAGGCAACTACAGATTAAGAAGGTTTAAGTATCTTGAGTGAGGTCATACAGCTAAGAAGTGTGGAGTCAGGATTCTAAATCAATATGTATTTGAGACCTTCTCTGTATACCATGTACCTTCTAAACCTGTCTTCAGGTGAAACTTATGATGCATCTACTGTGATTGGACAACAGTTATTCAGGGGAAAAGGTGGACATTATAAATGGAATGACCAAATTCACAGAGCCAATGCCAGGCTTTAGTGCACACTGGCCTTACCCAGGGAATTTCAGTCCTGAGGGCTGAGTCTTTTCTTAATGGAGTCCCATGGTTCATAGCATCTGCTCTAGGGTCATCAAAGGAACCTTTCTACTGATGGAACGCCTCTTACTACCCTTCCCCATTTGGGACTCAGTCAATGGCTACCACTGATCAGCTGCCATGACAGAGGATAAGCTCAATACATCCTGTAACCTGGTTTGATTTTGTCATGGTCATGAAAACGGCGGGGGCGGGGGCGAGCATAACCTTCTCTGCAATTCCAACTTTTCTCCTTTATATGTTAATAATATTCCATTGTTATGATTATCAAAAGAGCATATCAACTTTTTCAGTGAATAGTTATTGAATTCTGTCTAAGGCTGTGTGCCAGGGAGGGAAGGGGATTTAGATTCCTGAACAAGTCAAAGCCCTGCCCTTGGGAAGCTTATATGCTAGAGGACACTGCACCAGTGACACACAGAAAATAAACAACTGAATACATAGGATGTCAGTGAACATCGGTGTGGAGAAGAATAACGCAGAGTAAGAAAGATAAGGAAGGGAGAGTGGTCTATATTGTACATATTAACACGTACGAAAGTAGGTACTTTGGAAAACTTTGAACACTAGGAAAACAATATAAAATATCATCCAGAATCCTCCTCCTGATACATAGATATAACCACTGCTAACAGTTTGGTCTGTTTTCTTTCGGACCTTTTTCTCTATTGAGTTGTGATCATATCCTATCGGCTTTCTTGGTGTAACCTGCATTTTTTTACTTAACAGGCCGTCATCATTCTCCCATGTCATTAACACGACTTCATAGTTAAAGGTGCGCTAAGTGCCACTGCAGGAATGCGCTACCATCGATTTAGTTATTTCCTCTGTTGTTGGTCATGTAGATTATTTCCCATTTTTCCCCATTACAAACATCACACTGAGGCTCTTCCTTAGATAAATCGTTGTGTGGATATCTAAGTATTTTTTCAGAATGAATTTGTGTGTCTTTGAGTCAGTTTTCTGAGGCTCTTGATGGATGTTGCCAAACTGCCCCCCAGAAGCAGGGGGGACTCGGCCATCTTATCACAGTGTGTAGCAAAGCCTTTCCTAGGCTCTCTCAAGAGTTCTGTTCTGGGCTTGCATTTAATCTGCCCCAGTCTTGATTGAGGGTCTAGTCCTCCCAGGTCTGAGGATACAATACTCCTTCCTGTACCACTCCCCAGTGTGACACTCGAAAGGACCCTTCCCATCTGCACGGTGGAGAAGAACGCCTCTGACCACATGGGCACCTTCGCCAGGATCTGAAGAGGTGACCTTCCTCCCTTCCCCCAGTCTTTGCTCGAGTGAGTCTAAATCTATTCCTGGCCTCTCAGGGCCCCCCCTCCAGGATGCGGTAATCACAGCACTAACCTGTGTTCACATTTCCCATTATCGAGCAGAAATCCCCCTGTGCATCGACATAGCCTGGCTGCTTCCTAATGGCCCCAGCTCCCAACTTCTAATGGTCCCATCCTCATTTCTCACAGGAGCCAGCTCTTTTTGTTAGTGCTTTAAGATTCCTGGTCCAGATGAAATTTCCCCCATGATGTCCATCTGGCCAAATTGAAGGTGATGCAGGCAGTGAGACAGAGAGACGGGTGTGTCTGCGTCAATAGGACAGAGGAACGTCCAGGGCTATCCATCTTCCATCTCCTCCAGTGACATCCCACCGCCCTCTCCTTGTCTGCAATGTGGGGATGAGAGACGACATCCCTAATAGTTAGCGCCATGCCACAGAGACAGGGTGGATGCAGGTACTCTGCTCAGAGCCCTCCCTTCCAGCCCTGACAGCACGAGAAGATGTTGCTTCTTTCTTTGTGGGTCAAACCCCTTCAGAGTGTGGCCCTTCCCCCTTTGCAGTTCACCACATGGGAGATGTAATCTTTGGAGGAGATGTTACCAAGGGCAACAGGGACTCTATGCACGTTGATCCTTCCTGGGGTCTGAGCTGTTTGCGCTATGCCTTAAGAAAGAAGCCCTTACCCGCGCTTGACCTCAACTGCGGCTTTTCCTCAAAGTAAATAAAATGCTTTGCTGACGCAGAAATCATGCTCAGCAGCGATTACAAAGCACAAAAATAATGACTTTTTTAAAAAAGGAAAATACTATGAGCACTGGACGATACCAGCACCGCCATTTTTGTTTTTTTTTGCCACCTGGGGATCAGGTTTTCCATGTCTCCCTTCCTTGATTAAGGTGTGAGATTGCTCACGGGCTTCCCCGGCCGGCTGCTAAGTACACGGGTTTTAGGCTAGGCACCCATTTCTGGGAAGAGAGGTGGGCGAGTAAAAGAAAAAAAAAAGTTCTTCAGCTGCAAATTCAAGAAGTTATCTCTGAACTGGGATTTAATTGGTAACCAGTAATGAAGTTATGAAAACAAAGAAGTCTTCTTTCCAAATCCCCAAAGGATTCCTGGGGAGCAGGCTGCAGCCTCTCTGTGTGACAACAGCGCATGCCACAAGCAGGACATTCCCCATAGGTACAGGTGCATGCAACTGCCTCCTGGAGCTGCCGTTCACCTTCTCCCAGGTGCCTCTAGCGTTCCCACCTCGCTCAGGTTTGAGGTAAAAGTCACTCATTAGCTCAGCAAATATGACGGGGCTCCCCCTTGGTTCCAGGGATTCTGCTGGCACCGGGGGTTCAGAAGTGAGCCAACTACAGAAAGTTCCTCCCTTCACAGAGCTTTCATTCTAGTGGAGTGAAGGCAGATCAGCCACTGGGAAGGAAGGAAACAAACGCAGTAACTTCAGGGCACGTGTGGTGCCTGCAGGGAATTTTAAAAAGCAGGTGATTGAATGCTAGCGGTGTGAGCAGCTAATGGAGAGTGGTTCCCGCTGCTCCATCCCCTATTTCATTCTCAGGAGCCAGAGGAATTGTCTGAAGAGGAAACCTGATCCTGCGTAATCATGGGAATTTGACATTTCATTCCTCGTCCTTTCAACATTGTCTTTTTCCATCTACTAGACTGTAAGTGTCCTGAAAGCAAGGATAGGACTGCTTTGCTAACTTCATCCCCGCAGTGTCACATATAGTAGAAGCGCAGTAAATATGTGTGGAACGGATGGATGGATGAAGCAAGGAAGGCTCTATTTGAGGAGGCTTCTGTGATTGATACTTAGGAGAGGCTCAAGCTACTTCATATCCATCAGGGAAGCACCCAACTGGAGGGGCAACAAGAAGCACAGTATGGGATCCTGTGGGCTTGGGAAGCTGACTCCAGGTGTCTGAAAATGGCACCTCCGTGGCCCTTCACCACCAACCCAAGCACAAAGCCTGGAAAGGTGACCTCAGAGACTCACTTTGGTGGTATTAGGTCTAGAAGGGTTTCCATAGGGAGACCACTGAGAAGTATGGTTGACTCAATTCCTTAACATCATAATTCAAACTCCTAAGAAGGTAGGAGAGATTGTGGGGAGCGATGGGAGTGTAGCCCCTCAAGGGCTCTGAGACACGTAGATTAGGATCTTTATGAAGGTATCCTGGGTTCTTCCTTTATTGGCAGGGCTTCTATCATCTCCAGTACACCTGATTGCTATTTATGCCCACCAGCTTGGTTCAAACCTTTAATGAATGTCTTTGCTCAGAGGTCTTGAGGCTGAAGGTTTTTTTTTTTTTTTTGAATCATCAAAGACCTGAAAGTCAACCTGGCTTCATCAAAAAGGCAGTGAATTCCCTATTAAAGGAAAGACTGAGGTCGAGTCTGGACATGTCAGGGGTGTTAACACAGGTTTCCCCCGCTAAGAAGCAATTACCTTTCTCCCTAACTGCGAAAATCCTCTTCACATTTCTTCCAGTTAGCGAAACCGGGAACCAACGCAGGTCATCACAAAGAGAACTTGCAAAATGTGCAGGGTATCTGCAAATCAAACACCGGATAAGAACTGAAAAACAAATTGCTCTGAACTACTGTCCAAACCTGACCTTTTGTGAGCCTGTGACATAAAACACTCATTCGATGAACCGTCAAAGAGGACTTTATCCTATTCCGTATTCATGTCACACACTGGAAGTCAGGACCCAAGGGTTTTCTGGGCCTTGTTTTTCTCATCTGCAAAAAGGGGTTGAACATTTCTATCTCCCAGTGTGGTTGGAAGGGTTCCCAGGTGTCACACTTAGGAAGCACCAGGCTCCCACTCAGCACTTCATAAACCATGGAGGCATTTGAGGGTGAACTCTCTCAGTTCTGGGGCACTGAAAGTTTAACACTTCTTAATAATACTAATTACACTGGGCCAAGGCAGAAATCGAACACTCCAGTGTTCCTGCTCCCCGATCATGGAAGCAGTAAAAAAGAAAAAAGTGTCAATTTTATCCCTTTGGTGACCTGTACACCCACCTAGCAAGACCAGGCCTAAACATGTGGTCCCGATTTCTTGTCTTAGGTGAAAGACTCATGTTCTTAGAGAAGCTGATTTTTACCAGTCTCAATAAAAAAGTAATTTCCCATCCATAGAGAATGGATTGGACTGCAAGAAGCCCTGCTAAATGTTCTGAGCAGATACGTGGATATCACACCCAACAGAGGACATATGCCTGTGCTGGTTCTTCTTCCTATCCACCCTCACCCCAGCCTCTACACTATGTCCATCCATGAAACCTCAGCTCAAATATCACCTCCTCCATGAAGCCTGTCTTGATTGCTATAAATGACTTTTAAGTTCCTTTATACTCTGTGATGGTGTCATGTATGTATGTCTCTCTTGTAACATGGAGAGCAGTTTAAGTTTGGGCTTGTGATGGGGTTTGGGTAATAGATTTTTCTCACTTGACTGCAAGCATTGGGGTGGGAGTCCCCAGTGCCCACCACAGAGGCAGAGTACCCTATAATGAAATGCTTGTGGAAGGAGAAAGGACATCTGTGTGGCTCTTGGCTATAAAGAACACTGAAAACAGGAGACACAGCATTGTGTGGGTAGGTGTCTCACTGCCCTGTAAGGCTTGGGAAGGAGCAGAGGTTGCAACCAGAGGGATTTAGGTTAGTGTTCAGGAAGAAAGCAGCTTTGCAAACATTCTTTCAAATTCCAGGCTGCCTAAAGAGTTAAGAGTGGGATACCAGGGAAAACAGTCAGCAACTATATCAGCCTCTACAAACACGACAATCTGCTTTACCCCAATCCTGATTTTTATTTTCCGTAGGTTTTAGAAGATAAACTTTATGGTGAAAGATTATGAGCAGGGTTTCGGCTAGGCTTCTTAAGCTAGGGGGATTTAAGGAAGGAGACAGTACTATCTTTCTGGGACCCAGGGAATCTCTGGGGACGCGTGGAGCTGGAAAGGCTCTCAGCAGCTGGGTAACCCTGGGTACGGAAGTTCAGACACATCTCCTTTAAGTCATCAGAAGAGAAACACCCCTTGGCTTCTGCTGTGTGAGGGAAAGAGGGGAGCACGACCAGATCCTCTCCCCCTGGAAAGGGCAGAGGGAAGGCTAGTCCGGGCCTTTCTGCTCAGCCTATTAGGCAACAGCAGACTGAGTACAGACATGCTTCGCTGCAGTGCCAGGCTCAAAACAAGGGCTAGGGTGGTAGGTAGCCTTCTGCCAGGTAGAAACCAGCCTTTTGCCAGCAGACACTCCTCCACCAGACAGTCCTGCTCCCAGCTATGCGGCCACTTCCCAGGCAGTTTCCAAACAAAAAACAGGACTGAGTTCATTTCTCACTGACTTTTTTTTTTCTCTCCTGCATTCCTGATCCCTACCTTTTGCTGTTGTTTTAAATTCCTAATTTATAGGCCATGGAGTTCTTGGCGAACAGAGACGCTAGCTAGGGAGCACACAGAGGAGGAGAAGTCTCCACTCCAGCCCTGGGTCCGCCACTGTGTTACTGTGTGACCTTGGCCAAAGGCACTGCATCTCTGGGCTCACCGTGCTCACCTGTGAGTTGGGGTAATTCTGCCTGCCGTATTGACCACGCCAGCCAACGGTGAAGCCGTAACAAGGAGAACTGGAAGGAAGCCCCTTGAAAACACAGAAAAAAAGAAACTTTGTAGGACAGAGAAACACATTTTGTTACCTATGCTGAACTGGGGGGTTCTCCACAAAATTGGGAAATAGTGACTCCCAGCACGCAGGTGGGTTTATGTTAAGTGCAGCCGTGTGTTAGAGCAACGCTTTTACAGGCTGGTTCTACCTGGCGGGGGGCGGGGCATGGACTCAACTGAGACGCATGCCTAGATGGGGGACCCGGGATCCCCCATACCTCAGGGGCTATCTTAGAGTTCTGCAACAACACAGAAAGTGGGTAGTACCAAGGGTTCTGGAGCCAGAGACACACTCGGCTTCCAGTCGTGCTTTTGCCTGGCCACCTGGAGCAAAGTGCCTCAGTGCTCGGTGCCTCAGTTTACCCATCTATCACAAGATCTAAATGGGATGAAGCATGGCAAATTGCTTCAGAGCAAAAGCACAGCGTCTAATACAGAGTAATAAATACAGTTGCTCAGTGTCTGGTACAGCAAGTGATACTTATTATTTTACTACTGATGTTATTATTAATCCAAAGTACCGAGTGCGGCGTACGCCTCAACTCTCCTTCCCTCTTACCCAGGAAATCTCCCTCCTGAAAAACTTCGAAACTGAGGCCCTGCTTTGCAGCAAGAAAACTGTGCTCCTCAAGGCCAAATGCTCCAAAACCAGTGTCTGTGTGGGGACCGGGGTGCGGGGGGGGGGGGTGGAATTTACCTTTTGGAAGTGACCCAGAGGCCTGTTAGAGACAGGGGGGAAAAGGAGGGAGGCGAGAGAAGCTGCCGGTGCTCTCGCGCAAGTTCACTGAGTTGATGAAGTTATTAAAACATAAAACACGCACAGGCTCCAGGAGGGAAAAATAAATAAATACAATAAAACAGCCGGCGCGTCCAACCCTGTTCCCCCAGGCGGTGTAAAGGCTGGAGGGCGAGGGAGCCCGAGGAACGAGTCGGTCAGGTGAACCAACCTCCCGGGGCGCGGCGCAGGGAGGCGTCCGCCCCGCCCAGGCTCGCCCACAACTCAGTGCCGGCCCCTCCTTTAAAATAAAAAAAAAATAAAAAAAAAAAGAAAGAAAGAAAGAAAGAAAGAAAAAAATGCCCCGGCGAGAGGCCCGCTCCTGCCGAGTCCCCGGGGCTCCCGCGGCCATCCCGGGAAAGAGCGGAGCGAGAACGCCCCTCGCGCGCCATTGGTCCACCCCCGTAGCAACAGCTGCGCGCCGGCCAATGGGAGCCGCGGAGCCGCCGGCCGCGGTCCAAGAACCTGGCTGCCAGAAAGTTCCCCGTCCCAGCCAAGAAAATAAACCCAGGCACTCTTCAGATTCCAGCGCTAACTTTTCTTTCTTTCTCTTCCTCCCCTCCCCCTTTCCCCGTACAACTTGTCTTCACTCTTAGTTGATGCCTGCCTGAGCCCCCAAACTCCGACGCCTTTTCGAAGGTCATCCCTTCCCACCCCCAAGGGAGAAACCTCATTAGAGGTAAAAGAAAGGACAGATTGAAAACGGTGTGTCAGGCTTTCAAATCCCACTCGGTCCTCATCACCAGCGACCCCTGGCAAACCTCAATTACAATAGCTTCATTTTTAATAGTGTGGTTTTTGTTTGGACAGATCTGCAAGTTCTGTGCCCAAAAGAAGGGCCCTTTGAACACCTACTGTGTGCCAGGCTTTGTCCTCGCAGTTTTATACGTCTTGCTGCATTTAATCCTCCTTGTAATTCTGGGAAATGACTCGCCCTGTCTCCATTTAATAGATGGGATGTTGACGTTCAAAACGAGGAACGGAAGTGTCCAAGGAGACACCGTTGGTATGTGGTCTAGCAGGATTCAAACCCAGGCCAGCCTCCTTCCAAAGACCACTCCGTTTCTGTGATGCCACACACCTCCACGAGCCCATTTCAGTGTAAGATATCCCAAAGAAATGGTGCAGGGTATGAGAATCTGATCCAGACCCACTGGTTTGTTAATAAGCCAGAGTGTGACTTGCACAATCGCATGGGGTCTTGACAGTGAGAAGGTCTCATCTCACACTTGGTTTCAGGCTCTGCTGGTGCTGTTTTGAAATTCTTAAGTTTTGAAGACTGGGCCTGCGAATTAGGTAGCCAGCCCTGCATCCAGGGATAAGAAGCTTCCAGGACGGTTCAGTGAAGACAGCTTATTTCAGTGTCCCAGAGGGATCTCTCAAGTAATGGAGGAGGAGGCTTGTAAGTCTCTCTCTCTCTCTCTCTCTCTCTCTCTCTCACACACACACACACACACACACACACTTACACTTCTGCACACACACCACATATTAGTCAGTTTTATTACACTGTAACTGTAATTTGAATCCCCAGTCTATTCAATGGGAGTGGATATATTTATGGCTGTGTTTAGGTGTGTGTGTGCGTGCGCCCGCGTGTGCTAGCTGGGAGAGGGAATAGGGGATTGGGGAATTTACGACACACAGACACAGCCCTGATTATTGCCTCTATTCTTTCCCTTTGGAGACATTACAAGGGATTTGAACCAGGCCCTGCTTTTATGAAATACATACTTGGGAGGTTTTGGAAAGGCCATAAACGCTGGTCTGTGTGGGGCTGAGGTTGGGGTGGTGCCAGCTCTTCTGGGAGGAGACAGGCCTTGAATACACTATCCACTGGGCCTGGCAGAAAACCCACGTAGTCCTGCATCTGTTTTACCCCCAAATCCAAGTCTTCTTTCCTGGCAAAGAGAGGCCTGGTTTTTATTCTCCCGATTGTGCTGGTTTTACTCTCTGAGTTAGGAGATTATCAGTGAATCACTGATGGTGTGAAAGTCTGGATGTATCCCTGACACTTATTGTGCCAACCAATATGTAAATTGTGTGCGGTCCGGGTTGCAAGGGACTGCGAGATGGCGGATAACTTTGGAGCCCTTTGTTTTGTGGTTAAGGGAACTGAGGCCCAGGGAAGGAAGCCCAGTTGTGCAGCCTAAACAGCTGGGTTATAGAGGTCTTTGGGTTAGAGTCCACTTCTCCTGACTTCCATTCCAGGCCTCTTTCTTGCTTTCATTTCTGCATGAGCAGAAAAATGCCATAAAGCATTACGTAATCAGTTCATGTGGGGAAAGGTTAATTTAATGAATAGCAATATGGGGTCAAAGGGGAGGGTCACTAACATTTATTAGTGCTTGGAACTTGCCCCTGCTTTGCCTACATGGTCTCACCTAATTGAATCTTCAGGACAACACTGAGAGAACATAGGTAATATTATTTTTATTTAACAGATGGGAAAAGTGAGGCACAGACTCATGGCATAACTTGTGTAGGGTCCCATACCTTATAAATGGATTAGCTGAGATATGAACTCAGTCCTTCTTCATCCCTGAATAGCAGAATTAAATTATTCAGATAATTATGGCTCCATGGTGCTTCATTTTAATGACCATATAAACCAGAGAAATGAGTCTATACCTGCCAAACATAAGTTGTCTGTGGTGGTCAACATAAACTAACTTTGGGTTGTTAATTACTCTTAATTCAGTTTCATCTTAATTTTGGGTGGGCTTTCTGGTGATGCTGTGCCCCATTCACTTTGAAACTACAGACGCACTAAAAATCCCAGTCCAGCCAAAGTATGTCTAATGATTTTCTTGGTGGGTGTTTCAGGAAAAAAAAAAAAAAAATATATATATATATATATACATACACACACATATATATTAGCAAATGGCTTCACTGATTAAATCATTTGGTTCTAGGTGAAACTGACAAATATTGGCAGCCATCTTAATGACCAAGGCTTCCCCCCAGCTTCTGCTCACCAAGTAACAGTGACTCAGTGGATACAAAACTTACAACTATGAACACAACACATGGGACTGGGTAAACATAAATCAATAGAACTACAGTAGGGCCCCACAAAAGCTATATCTGATCCCTAACCCCCAGAATCTGTGAAGGTGACTTTATTTGGAAAAAAGGTCTTTGCAGATATAAATAAGTTAAGGACCTCAAGATGAGATGGTCCTGGATTTAGGGTGGACCCTAAATCCAACGTTAGGTGTCCTTATAAGAGAGGAGGATTTATAGAGTGAAGATGGCGATGTGAAGATGGAGGCACAACCTAAGTGTCCATCGACAGGTGAATGGATGAAGAAGATGTGGTCCATATACACAGTGGAATAGTACTCAGCCATAACGAAGGAGGAAATAATGCCATTTGCAGCCACATGGGTGGACCTAGAGATTATCACACTAAGTGAAGTAAGTCAGACAGAGGAAGACAAGTACCATATATCGCTAGTATGTGGAATCTAAAAAAGTGATACAAATGTACTTATTTACAAAACAGAAGGAGACTCACAGAGGTATAAAACAAACTTGTGGTTACCAAAGGGGAAAGCGGGGAGGGAAAAATTGGGAATTCGGGATTAATAGATGTACACGACTATATATAAAACAGATAAACCACAAGGACCTACTGTATAGCACAGGGAACTACATTCAATATCTTGTCATAACCTATAATGGAAGAGAATCTGAAAAAGAATATATATACATATGTATATGTATGTATAACCGAATCACTTTGCAGTACACCTGAAACATTGTAAATCAACTATACTTCAATTAAAAAAAAGAAAAAAAAGATGGAGGCAAAGATTGGGGTAATGCATCCCCAAACCAAGGAACACCAGGGACTGCTGGCAGCCACCAGAGGCTAGGAGAAAAGCATGGAACACGGATCCTCCAAAAGCAGCCTACCCTGCCCACACCTCAATTTCAGACTGCTGGTCTGCAGAACTGTGAAAGAGTAAATTTCTGTTGTTTTAGGCAAAACTAGTTTGTGGCAATCTGTTATCAAAGACGTAAGAAACTAATACAAGTACTAAATTATTTTACCATATTTTAAAAAGGAAAGAAACACAGCATTAAAATAGCATTAAAAGAATTCCAAGCTAAAACCGTCTACCTAGAAATGTATTGGAAGAAATGATAAAAATGAGATTTGTGTATCTGTATATCAGTAAATAGTTCATGAGGTTCAATCAATCAATACTTAGGTATATAATTCAGAGAGATTGTCTTGATTGGATTAGCTGTTCAATGATGAACTGAACATTGAAGTGACTTGCTGATCTGGTCTATATCCTATATGTGTCTAAGAGAGAAGCGGGTGTTTTCTGGAAGTTTAACGTCTTTGTGTAAAGACGGGGTCCCACTTCCGCCTTGGGTATAGAAAACTCTTCACCCACCCTAACAACAAGAAAAATCCAGGTGAACTATTCTTTCTTTCTTTTTTTTTTTTTAAGTGATTTCGATGTGTTTAGTAAATCCTAGGATCCTTGGATCTGAGGCAAAGTTGCGCATGGCAAAGTATTAAATTAAGGAATTTCTTTTTTTTTTTTAACATCTTTATTGGAGTATAATTGCTTTACAATGGTGTGTTAGTTTCTGCTTTATAACAAAGTGAATCAGTTATACATATACATATGTTCCTATATCTCCTCCCTCTTGCGTCTCCCTCCCACCCTCCCTATCCCACCCCTCTAGGCGGTCACAAATCCCGGAGCTGATCTCCCTGTGCTATGCAGCTGCTTCCCACTAGCCATCTATTTTACGTTTGGTAGTGTATGTATCTCCATGCCACTCTCTCACTTTGTCACAGCTTACCCTTCCCCCTCCCCATATCCTCAAGTCCATTCTCTAGTAGGTCTGCATCTTTATTCCCGTCTTGCCCCTAGGTTCTTCTGACCATTTTCTTCTCTTTTTTTTTTTAGATTCCATATATATGTGTTAGCATATGGTATTTGTTTTTCTCTTTCTGACTTACTTCACTCTGTATGACAGACTCTAGGTCCATCCACCTCACTACAAATAACTCAATTTTGTTTCTTTTAATGGCTGAGTAATATTCCATTGTATATACGTGCCACATCTTCTTTATCCATTCATCTGATGTTGGACACTTAGGTTGCTTCCATCTCCTGGCTATTGTAAACAGAGCTTCAGTGAACACTGTGGTACATGACTCTTTTTGAATTATGGTTTTCTCAGGGTATATGCCCAGTAGTGGGATTGCTGGGTCATATGGTAGTTCTATTTGTAGTTTTTTAAGGAACCTCCATACTGTTCTCCATAGTGGCTGTATCAATTTACTGTTCTTGAACCTGTGAAAGAGCTGAAGTTACAGGGCCACAAAGTAGCCCAATTTCCAAGTAAAGACAGGCCTCTCCAAGGGGGCTGGGAGCACAGTTTTCCACACGGCAGGCTGTGGGAAGAAGCAACACCAGAAGGTACCTTAAAATTTTAAATAAATTGCCAAAGACTGAGCCTAGGCCAGCATGAGAATATGGGACCAGTAGGAGCCACAGACACACTGGGAGCTCTCACTCACTGGCAGGATTTCCAAATTGGTCCACCAGATGCTCACAAGAAAGGCTGGGGACCAGCAGTAGACCAGAGTGAGCCTGCTTAGGTGATGCAGGCCTGGGGGAGAGAAATCACAGCCACCGTGGGGAGGCAGGAAGCCCCATCTGAATGAACCTTTTCCCCCTACTGAACAAAATCCTTAAGCTACCTGGAGAGGCAGAGCAAACCCTGTAACATCCAGGGCACAGGTAAAGACTCATTGAGGCTCAGAGAAGGATAAAATATAAAATCCCTCTGTATCCGGGGAGGGCGATGAAAGAGTTCATAACCAACAGAGACCTGCTGTTGGGAGAAGTGCAGTAAACAGCTGTTCCACAAGACCCATCACAGATGCAACGCAGAGGTTGGCTGCCATGGAGAAGAGGCACAGAAACAGGCAGAAAACCCACCTTTGAGGCCCAGGTATGCAGGCCTAGCTTAGAGGAGAACTGGAAGTTTACTGTTGTAAGATTCTTTCATTATACAGGCAGGGTTAAAATGGTATTTGTAGGTTGACTGCAATAATTTAAAAATATATGCAGTAAACCCTAAAGCAGCTACTAAAAGTAGCTAAAGAAACAGGTATAAATAACAAGTCAGAACTGAAGACAGTCTTTTCAACAAATGGTAATTGGACACTATATGCAAAATAAATGAACACTGGTTTATAACTTGTACCATATACAAATATTAAGTCTAAATGGATCATAGACCTAAATGTAAAACACTGGAAGAAAGGATAGGAGAAAACCTTGGGATCGGAGGAAATCTTGACTTGGGCAAAGATTTCTTTGATACAACACAACAGATACAATCCTTTCTTTTTAAATTGGTAAGTTGGACCTCATCAAAATTAAAATTTTCTATCCTTCAGGAGACACAGTTAAAATGAATAAACTAGCCGAAAGCTGTGAGAAAATATTTGCAAAATAAATGCCTGATGAAGGATTACTATCGAAGAACACTCAAAACTCCATAATAAGAAAGCAACCTAACAAAAACATGGGCAAAATATCTTGAGACACTTCACCAAGGAAGATAGAGATGATAAATAAATACATGCAACAATGCTTAACATTATCCGTCATTAGAAAAGGGAATCCAACCTAAAACCACAATGAGACACCATTACCTATTAGAATGGCTAAAATAATTTTAAAAATCAAAGTGGCAATAGCTAGTGCCGACAAGAGTAAGAACAATTGGAATTCTCATACGCTGCTCACGGAAGGGCAAAACGGTACAGCAATTCTACAAAGTAGTTTGACACGTTCTAATAAATTTAAACATACACTTACATATTAGTCAGTAATTCCATCCCTGGACATTTACCCAAGAAGAATGAAAATATATTTTCACACAAAAAGCTGAAGACAAATGTTTACAATGGATTTATTCACAATCACCAAAACCCAGAAAAAACAGACTACTCAAATGTCATTCAACTGGTGGATGGATGAACAAATGATGGTATAGCCATATAGTGAAATACAACTGGGCAAAACAAAACACTTCTGATACGTGCAACAATGTGGATTAGTCCAAAATGCACTGTTAAAAAAAAAAAAAAAGCACTGTTAAGTGAAGGAGGCCAGACTCAAAAGTAAACCAACCGTATGATTCCAATCATGTGACATTACGGAAAGGAAAAAAACAAAACCCAAAACTATAGGTACAGACACGATATTAGTGAATGCCAGAAGCTGAAGGTACAAAGTGGGCAGAGGGAAGTTTTGGGGGTGATAGAAATAGTCTATATTGTGAATATAAAGGTGGCTACACCACTGTCACATTTGTCAAAGTTCACATAATGGAACACAAAAGGTTAGTTTTGTTGTTGATAAGTTATAGTGCCACAAACCTGACTGTAAAAGAAAAAAGAAACTTTGTGATTAGGAAATGTGGATCCCGGGGCAGACACCATTGTTCGTTGGGCTCTGGGAAGAATGGTGAATATGTCCCATCACAATTATATCCGAATTGGTAAGAAAGAAAAACCTACTTAATCTAGAAAATAATAAAGAAATATATAGAAACACATAGAAGGTGTAAAGAATTAAGGAATAACGAACGAACCTATGGGTAGAACAGATACCTCGGCCTCATGAGAATGAGGAATCAGGAGCAGAAAGAAAGCTTTCAGGATCTAAGGATATCTTTCTCCTTCTCTCTCTCTCTTTTTTATGACTACTTCTTTCTCTCAGTGGGTCTGTTGCCTCCTTCCCCCAGCTTCACATGTAATGGAATAGACATGACAATCCCATCTCAAATTTACTTTATATTGTCTTACAAAGGACACCACCTGCAACCCACTGATTCCCTTTCCAATATCCCAGGTGAGAGGATGTGATTGGTCCAACTTAATTAGGTGTTTGCCACTGGACCATTCAACTGTACACAGGGGACTGACCCGCCGTACGAGAAATTGATGCACGTTTCAGAAACTGTGCTTGATCTGGTCCCCAGACTGTAGCCCGATATTTCCAAAAATCTCTCCACCATGATAAGAATCACCTGGGGCACTTCCACATGGTCCCTAAAGTCCCAGAGCAGACCTGCTGAATCACAATCTTGACAGTGGTACTCAAACTTGGCCGCACGCAGGACCACTCAGGGAGCTTTAAAGCCACTGATGACTGGGATCCTACACCCCGAGCTTGGTCTGGGAGACAGCTTGGTCATCAGCAGTTTTAAAAGCTCCCCTGTTGAATCTAATATGCAGCTGAGGTTGAGATCCACAGGAAGGACTTGGGAAGCTGTGTGTTCAGTGTGCATTCCAGGTGATTCTTACAATCAGAGGAGCTTGAAAACACTCCTACAAGTTAGGGATAAGGGAGCAAGCTCTCGGATGGGTTCTTTAAGAAGAGGATGTGGGAGGAGAAGCCAGTGCTAGCCTAGAGGTCACGTAATCCAGTCTCACCTGGCGTAACGTGAGCGGTTTTTCTAGGAAATGGAATCTTGAGTGGTGGGTTGAAGAGAGAAATAGCCAGAACCTTGGAACCACTTACAGTTAATTCTGTCATTACTTGCTGCAACCGTTCCTTCATCCTCCCATTCCATAGTTACTGGTCATCTATTATAGACTGGGAACCACACGAGCAGAGGGACTTGGGCCCCAGGGGTGAATAATAAGATAGATACGTTGAGATCCTGTAATATTTAAAATGCCTTCGGCAGGCTTAAATGACCAAGGAAAGTCTTGACTGAATCAATACAAGATAAACAGGATAGTATATTTGCATCCGACCCTTTTCATACTGCTTCTTTCTGAGAGAAAGCTTGCATATAATGGCAGCAAAATCAGTTGACATCCTGATTTAGAAACACTTAGCTACCCTTGTCAACAATGAGTCCCATGCTATTTTTAGCATCTTACAAGAATTCAAACAAACAAACAAACAAGCAAAATTTCTACACAACGGGGCAATTTTCCAGAGGGAAAATTATAGCTTTCTGACCAAATTTTATGGATGGATTTCTAACTGTTAACCAATGGCTGCAGAAAGACACGAATTCCAAAGTCACCTCTGGGCAAAGAGAAGTTGCCTGGATTTGGAAGGGGGCTTTCCACTCTAGTTCCAGGAAAGAGCAGTGCTTTCCTACCTTCCTTGGACCCTACTCTCCCTCTTTCCTCAGAAGGAGGTTCAGTGTTCATCCTCCAGGCCTCCCATCACTAAGTCACGTTCAACTACAGCACGTCCTGAGCTCTGACCCTTTCGAGTGGTGCTTTTGTACTGGGAAGTCGTAAAAACTAGGGACCACTTTTCCAAATCAAGCTTCCCTTTGCCGGATCATTCCTGAGCTCCCGGTCTTACTTCAGATGCGTGCAATTTAATTTTCTCCCTCGCCATCATCCGAATCCAAACGTTAACAATTTCACAGCCTGCCAAACTGTGTTTTATCACAAGAGTGTTGCTGGATCAGGATTGTGCAGACTAGAAAGAGGACAGGGGAGGGAAGCTCCCACTTTGGGGCAACCCAAGTGCCAGGGGTCTTGCAAACTTGCATCTCTTCATCTCTAAACCTCCCACTGCCCTGTGAGCTGGTATTTTGCCCCATTTTATAGATGCAGAAATGGGATCTTATAGAGTTTTAATCTCGGGCCTTGGGAGAGCACTGGATATCAGGAGGTGGCTAACGTAGTAATTCTTTTTACTTGCATTGATAAGGGGATTATTGGGCCTCACTTTTCTGTTTGTGTGATTTGGTGCGGGGGGAGGGAGACAGGAGGAGGAGACAAAATCTAAGCATTTTATTGAGTATAAACCACACCAAAGCTCCTATCAGTCCCCTGACACCTCTGCTGTCTGGAATGGCTCGGGGTGGGGCACATAAAAGACTCTTCCCACAGCAGAGCTTTGCCTGCCTTTTGCATAAGTGTCTTATAGGAACCAATCTGCCTGCTCTATGTCTTGGAAAGATTAAGCAGGTGTGAACAAGCCTGGTGGCTCCAGGACGTACTAGGTGCTCAGACCTGAATGACATTGAATGTCTCCAACAGACTTGAGCGTTTCTGCAATGCCCTGTTCGTGAGGGCCTCTGTGCCATTCGGGGGTGTTCAATTCAGTAAGCATTGTTCCAATTCCCAAAGGCATGACCTGTATCTAGGAAGATTCAGAGGCAGAGGGTGACCACTATTTTTGTTTGGTGGAGGGAGCATTTCCAACCCGGGAGCTGTATTTTAGGGCGTGTGTGTACGGGGAGGTGTGAGGACCAAAAAGCCTCATCATATTCAACCACATCATTAGAAATTATCTCATTTCTCACTGGCCCCCTCCCCTTCCCAGAAAAACAGTTGTTCCAGCAGTGTCTTTAAAAGGAAACCGTTTTATGTTGAGAGAGGTGGGTATGGATGATATATTTTTAAATTTCCACTCCAGTGTTTTCCAAAGTTGCTGTCATGAACACTGATTTATCTGATATCAGTAATCAAGTACAATACATATATCTGCATTCACTTATATGACATTTATTAATATATATATATTTATGATGCAATGAATTTAGTCCTTTTTAAAGACTAAAGATAAATTATAATTGAGATTCAGCAAGATAAATTATAATTTGCAAAATATTTATAATAATAAATTGAACTCTGGCACCCCGTGACCTTGCAAACGTCCTCATTTCTCTCTTCCCCTCTCCTTTTCCCCCATCTCTCCCCAAAGCAGTGCCCCCCCACCCGGCCTCGACTGGAAGAACCAGTTTTCTCCCCTGCTTGCCTTTACCCTAACACCATAAACTGAAGACAAAACTCATGCCCCGGGACAGGGTGCTGTGGTCCGTTTTCCACTACTTTCTTCTGATACGGTCTTGTTGGTTTTGGATTCTGTCCCCCCAAAACACCAAGAGCACACTTTCTAGGTATGGAACAAAATAAGTGTTTTGTCTTTTTTTTTTTAATTCCTGCACTCAGCAGAATCTTGCTGAGTGTGTGGGATACACCGACTCAGTGGTGCAAGATTTGATTGGAAGCAGCTGACAAGCCCCAGCCATCTGGTAAGTGCACTCACCAAAGAGGCTGTCCCTTGTGGTTGCTTAAGAAAAACATTTGTAGTCTCTGGGTCACAACTGCTTCCCCTTTGTTCTCCCAAATGCTGAATTGAGGCTGGTTTTTCCCCAGAGGCCTGGGATGAGGCATCTAAAGAGAGGGCTGCGGGCTCACAGGAGGGACCCCAGGTCTGTGTACCAGTGACCCCACATTTGAGCACCGTCCTTCTAGACCCTTCCCCTTGGTTCTTGTGGAGATTTACATCTCCCTCCTGCCCGTCACCACTTATTCTCTTGGCTCCTCTTATAGATCACAACTTCGGTGTTACCCGGTAGCAGGGCATCTCCCTGACTTCTCCAGGGGACTAAGTTTTCTGAAGGTGGGGGCTTACTCAAAACACAGAGCCTGGCAAGAACAACCATCTAATAAATATTTGTACCATACTTCAATGCATAAGCGAGCATGGCCTCTTTCCTCAGCATCTCCGACTCAGCTCTGGAGTAGAGAGGCAGGGCCAAAAGACACAGACTGCGAGAGAGGAGGTTGACGCTTGGCGCCATGGATTCACTGAGTCCCTGACTCAGTGCAATAAGAAGGATCCATGCTTCAGAAAGGACCCAGATTTGTACTGGGGACTTCCAATATCAGAGGCACCCTAAGGCTATGGATCTTCCTACTGGCCAGATGGGTTCCAGGATAGACTAAAGACTAGGCGGTGAACATGCAGAAGACCATCGTCGTGAACACTCATGTTACTAGATTTGCCTGACTGTGGTCCCCCTGAATCTGGGTACAGAGTGGGAGCTTGCCATGGAGTCAGTAAGGCATGCCTCTGTTTGTTACGAGCACTTTAAAATGTACTGAAAACTTATTGCTATCATCATAGACTCTAAGAACAGTTTTAGATTTACAGAAAAATTGAGCAGACAGTACCGATTCCCAGATTATCCTTCCCATGCCCCCCTGCATGCAGTTTCCTTTATGATCAATGTCACACGTGAGGATAACACATTTGTTTCAATCAACGAACCAGTATGTATACATTAGTATTAATTAAAGTCCGTGATTTATTTGGATTTTGTCCTAGTCTTTACCTAATTTTTTTTATGTTCCAGGATATGCCATCTAGGATCCCACATTACATGTAATCATCGTGTCTCTTTGGGCTCCTCTTGGCTGTGATGATTTCTCAGACTTTCTTTGGTTTCGATAACCTGGACAGTTTAGAGGAGGACTGCTCAGGCACCTTACAGAATGGTCCTCAGCTGGCATCTGTCTGGTTTTCCTCATGGTCCTACTGGTTTACGGATTTTGCAGAGGACGACCACAGAGGTAAAGGGCCACTGTCGTCACATCTTACAGCACCGAAGGATCATATACTGTCACAAGGGTGACCACTGTTGATGTTGACCTGGGTGGCTTGGCTGAAGGAGTCTTTGTCAGCTTTTTCCACCAAACAGTTACTCTTGTCACCCCCTTTCCATATATACCCCTGGAAGACAGTCGCTATGGCACATGTATTTTTGTTCTCCAGTGTGAGTGTGATGATGTACTTTCTCGAGGGTGTATATTGCAGTGGTTTTATGTGATACTATGTGTATATCTCCATATACAGAGAATGGCTTCTCTGGATAACTGTGGTACCCTGTAAATTTCATAAAACACAAAGACTTATGAGCGAGATTATTTGTGTGTGTGTATGTTAAGAGGTCAGAACTCCATGCCAAAAAAACTTAATAGCTTTGTTTCTGAAATATTTTTTAAAAAGGTGTTGTCACCTTGTAAAGGCCTATTTCTTTCAGAAAAAGACAATATTTAAGCTAAGAAAAAGCTGGCTGAGTTGGCATGAGTGATGTAATAATGATAGGAACCACTGACATTTATCAGGTAATTAGTAGGACCAGTCCTGTACCAAAAATTTTACATACATCTTATTCGATTTCATATCAACATTTGAGATAGCTGTGTGGCCTTGGGTAATTTACCTAACCTCTGCATTCCTTCTTTCCCTCATCTATGACATGGAGAAATGCCTATGTCATCAACTAGAATGTGGAAAGAATGAGATCATATGTGAGTGGGCCTCAGAGAGCTTAATAACTTGCCCATGATCACTCAGGTAATAAATGGCAGAGCCATGGCTCAAATCCATGTGCAAATCATGCCAGATCCATTTTGTGACCACTACACTATATGCTGTGTGTCTTCCCAGGTAATGTATCATCTGGTTTGAATTATTCTGGAAGACGGAGGATGGGATTGCCAACCCAGACGTGCCGTTTCCCATTTTCTCTGTTGCCACCTAATTTTCAGGTCGGGTGAACTAGAGCATTAGGAGCCTCTGGTGAGTAAGTTTTTCATGAGCTTTCCTTCCTCTCTCTTCCTGGAGGAACATTCTAGAACATTTCAAGACCATTTCAAAAATGGTCTTGTTTTCTTCCCTCCTAAAAGCTCGATGAATGGAGCATTGTTAGAGGACGCTCAGTCATCTCTTTTCTTTTTCCTGCTTGATGAGCTGTTTGGTCAACCTTCAAGGGATCCACCACCCCTGCATGGAGGGTGTGCTTCTATCCGGACTTCGCTTTTAGGAACTACAACCACTGAGCGTGAACCTGAGTAGATGTACTCTGAGATGAAAATGATCAAGAAAAAAATCCAAGCTCCCACCACTCCCGCCTGCTTGTGGAGTTATCATGGTGACTTATTTTAATTCCACCAAACTCCCTAGAGCTGGGGGAGAAACTCATTCTTTCTCTTCTGCTGCTCAAAAACACGCCATAGACTTTTGGAAGCCATAGTATAAGAGAGGCATCGTGAGCGACTGGTTGAAAAAAGGAAGAATGCAAAAGTTTAAGCTTTGGGCTAAAAAGAAAGAAGAGTGGTTATTAGAGAAGAACAAAATTTCCCCCAAGAAGTGGGAATCTCTTCTCTTTTTTGGATGATCTCAAGGTGGCTTGAGTTGTAAATATGAACTGGTTTTAAATGCCCTCCTGAGTGGCCTTGGAACTCAAGACCAGAACTGGTCAAAGACTTTTATTTCCCCCAACCACAGGGAGGAAAATGAAGGCATGGTCACTAGCAGCTTAACCAGCAGGGAAGTCAAGCCTTTTATTCTTTGTATGCCGCAGCCAACAGAAAGTTACTGCTTCATTAACCCCTCTGAATGAATACCTGATCATTAATAAACCCATGAAGTATACCCTAAGGCTTTAAGTTGAAGAAGCCTCCTCTCTTCAAGTGGAAAAGAGAGAGAGAGAGAAAAACAACAACATGCTGAACTAATGGGGAAAAATTCCGGTAGAAGGCAAAGCAATTAGGATTAGTGAATTCCATTTCATTTAAAGTTCCAAGATATAGAAGCCATTTATCTAACAAATTAATAATGGGAGTGACTTGCCTAATATAGTAACAAGTCCTTCTATTTTATTAGTGGAAATCCAAACTGAATAATTTAATGATAGATAAGCCTCCATATATATAATTTAAAAAATTTTTTTATTTCCATAGATATAATTTTTTGTGATGCTTTTTTAAAAAATGTCACTGCATGCAGAGAGTTTTAGATTTATGGGTCCCTTCCAAATGGGTCCCCTCTCCAGTTTGGAATGGTACATTTACTATTACGGCTCTGTAGAAAATCAGTATTCTTTTAGGGTTTTCTTTCATTTTAAAGAGCTTTACCATCTGGCTGATTGTGCCACCATAAGAGAAGAGAAGGGTTGATGAGGTGGTTCGTGGTTCACAGGTATTAGGAAATTTGCCGTGGACTCTACAAATGCGGACAACTGTGCGTCTGCTGAACGGACTATGGGGGAGCCACGTGTAAGGGCAGAAGGGAAGGCACTAACTTAGGGCCACTAAACTATATTTGCTCTCTAAATTGAGAGAAACTAGGAGATACGTCCTCAAAGTGTTTATGATAGTAATGTCAGGACACAGAGCCGCTGTGTTCAAGTTTCTCATATGGAGCCTCTGGGATTTTGCTTGGGGCCCAACGCAGGTGACTAGGCCTTGAGAACACTATCCCTCTGACCCTCCCTCTGTCTGAGGAGGGGCTCATCACCCGTTCTATAGCTACTTACTGAGTCCCTGCTACATGCCAGGTATTTAGATAAGAGTCCTTCCAAAATTTATAAACAGCTCGTGCAGCTCAATGTCAAAAAAAAAAACCCCAATCAATCAAAAAATGGGCAGAAGACCTAAAGAGTCATTTCTCCAAAGAAGACACATGGATGGCCAAGAGGCACATAAAAAGATGCTCAACATCACTAATCATTAGAGAAATGCAAATCAACACTATAACGAGATATCACCTCACACCAGTCAGAAGGGCCATCCTCCAAAAGTCTACAAACAATAAATGCTGGAGAGGGTGTGGAGAAAAGGGAACCCTCCTACACTGTTAGTGGGAATGCAAGTTGGTGCAGCCACTATGGAGAATAGTATGGAGGTTCCTTAAAAAACTAAAAATAGAGTTACCACATGACCCAGCAATTCTACTCGTAGGCATGTATCTGGAGAAAAACATGGTTCGAAAGGATACGTGCACCCCAATGTTCATAGCACCACTGTTTACAGTAGCCAAGGCATGGAAGCAACCTAAATGTCCATCAACAGAGGAATGGATAAAGAAGATGTGGTACATATATGCAATGGAATATTACTCAGCCATAAAAAAGAAAGAAATAATGCCATTTGCAGCAACATGGATGGACCTGGAGATTATCATACTAAGTGAAGTAAGTCAGAGAAAGACAAATAGCATATGATATCGCTTATATGCAGAATCTAAAAAAAATGATACAAACGAACTTATTTACCAAACAGAAACAGGCCCACAGACTTAGAGAAGGAACTTATGGTTGCCAGGGGGGAAGTAGGGGGATAGATTAGGAGTTTGGGATTGACATGTACACACTGCTATATTTAAAATAAAATGCCCCTCCATGGAAAAGAAAAAAAAAAAAAGAGTCCTTGCCCTTTCCTCAAACCGATGGGGGAGCAACCAGAACCGTCTTAACATAATTCTTCCCCACGCCCCAGAGTTCCCTCTCTCATTCATGCCTAGAGAACAATGCACTTCAATGTGATGACGGGCAATAGCCACTAGTGAGGTGACACATTGTCTGAAAAAAATCTAAGACTTGAGAGAAGAGCACAATGGCACCCAAGTCCCACAGCCATGACCTTGTATAGGTCTGAGCCTCAGCCTCCATCACCGGCAAATCAAGAATATGAATATTTTCTACATAGGCTAGCTACTGTGTTGTAGGTAAAACTTCTGCCATATGGTAAGCATACGGTGGGGATGCTAATAACCTTTTCCATTTTCTGCTGGTATATAAAGTCTTGGAGGGATCCTAGAGCATTGTATATTAATAATGATAATAATGGTTACAGAAACACTGAGAGTACATTCCATGCCAGGCATTCTGCACAGAATTTTCTAGAGTATCCAATAATCCTAAGAGAGCAATATTATTTAGCTCAATTTAGAGACACAGGAGCTAGGTCTCTACCTTTCTGATACAATCCGTTACTAATACTATTACCACCAGTAGTGAGCATGTATTGACTATTTATGACTACATACCAGGCACTTGATATTTGAATCTTGCTTATTTCACATTTATTCATTCAACAGATATTTACTGAGTGCTATTAGGTATTCATGGTGGTCCAATCAGTACATACTGGTCAACAGGAGAGAAATCACAAAGCCAGACAGGAGAGAAAATAGAACAACTGTGAAGTAGACACTGTTGTTACCCTTAGTTTATAGGTAAGGAAAACGAGGAGCTGAGATGTGACTAGTCAATGGCACAGACTGGATTCGAATCCAGATACCTCACTTTTCACCTTGATACCTGTTGCCTCTAAGAAAACTGCCTGGGCTCAGGGGACTTGTGACATTGGGGATGGGGTGGCCGAGATGACCTGTCCTCCTCCTAGACTGAGATTCTTGGCCGTAGACGGTCAGTGTGACTACAGGTTACTCCTTAGTCTCAGTTGGATACCGCTTGTCAGTCAGGAAACCCAGGTCTATCTTGAGGGCAATCCCAGGCTCCAAGCCAGCAGCCCTGGTTCTTCTGTTTGCCACCGATCACGATAACTATGGTGAATCCCTCATTTTCATCAAGTGGAGATAACCGTATCTATCTTAGAAGGAACCCTCACTTATTCAAAATTAGACTGTAGTGAAAATGTGTTTTGAAAGAAAAAACCCACAATATCCATGTAAGATCCTATTCATTTTAGCAAATGGTAGGGGAAATGTATCATTTGGAAAGAAGCTGAGATGGATTTATTAATTTGCTCTCTCTCTTGATTTTGCCCAATGACTATTGATGACAAATATATAAAGGAAAAGTGCCAGTTGAAAGAGAAAATAGGAACATGAAACACCCTCAGCATGAAGGTTGAGACATCAGGTTGATCCCAAACATCTTCGCCTCCTTCTCTTGGCAACAACTGGCCCTCTACTGTTAAACTTCTCAGCGAAAGCATCTTAGCAGGTACACTCTATCCCTCCCTACCAAGCAAGCCTGCGTATACACAGTGCCTCTGATGTTTTCACAAAGGGATCAAATGCATTTATCTAAACATGCATATGCTCAAAGATCAATTGTATTCAATAATATAATGGGTGCATTTTTCATCTTGAAAATTCCGGCAAGAGTAGTTTTCCTTTGCGGATTGAATTAGCACAGTAGGAACAGGTGAAGTCAATTGTCAGTTGTTCAAACGCAGGTACATATTATAGAGGCAGATCATAACCTTGGGGCTGCTAATGTGGGAAGATAAATTCCCCCTCATAAAACGAGTATTAGTAGCAATCAGCACCAATGCATTTCATTTCTCATATCCTCGTAAATCTTCAGAACTTGAATGAGGTGCTTACTTCCTCTTGCCTCACTCAGATCGGAAGGTTCAGGATCATCTGAAAAATCCCTCTTTCTTTTCCCAAACTGCTTTGCTTCATTCTAAAAATCTGTAGCGTCAACATTAAACACAACTAGTTAACGGGGGTTTTAAGAAAATTAAAGGCGCAGCCAAGACTAGACATCCCAAAATAAGTGGATGGAGGGGTACATGCCTTTGGTCCAGTTATTCTGGCCACCTTCTTAATGGACAATTTGGATCGCTGCACAGTCAATCCGCTTAATTGCCTCTGTGTTGGCCATTAAAACAAATTGAATGTGCTATGGACAATTTGGGCATGTCATAAAGAAATGGCCTACAGGGCCCATGGAGAAGCAGAATTTCAGCCATTACTCGATTATATCCGATCAATGGAGACAGCCTGTATGGGAAATTCAGGAGCCAGAGGAGATCGTACAGGAGCCCCTGGCCTACACTGCCGACGATATTATTAGGATCAACTGTCAACGGCCATGACATCAGCCAGGTGGTTGACAAAGCTTCACCTTACTCTGTCCTGGGGAGAGAAACGTCAGTGCCTCATGACTTTGCCTAAAATCTCCAGTCAGCAAACCAACAGGTCATCTTTTCTACTTTGAGTCCTGAGTAATTTGAGAAGGAGAAAAAAAGAATTCAAAATCTCCACTGGCTTTGACCTCTAATGTTGGTACAAAAATAGACCTCCTGCTACATTCATTGTGATTAATGCTGGGTAAAGGTAATTTAAGTGGGGCCTAATTTTCTTATTTTTCTAGATCTCATCTCCATGTGCTGTACCTTTCCCTGTCCCTCTGCTTATTTGAGGGGTCTCAGCATCTTCATTTGGGGTCTCCATGACTGGGACTGTCATCTGAAGTCAGAATCCCTGTCAGGTTGGACAAGAGGAATGACCCTTAATAAGGATATTGCTGGATTATGCTTTGTACGTTTAAGTGAAGGAGAAATAACTGTGGGAAATATTAACTGAACATTTGTTATATGTTACGTGCCAACCTCAGCATTTTAAATATAGTGTTTCATTTCATCTTCAACTGACCCTGAGAGGTAGCTTCTAGTATCTCCATTGTTTAGATGAGGCAATTGATACTCCGAGTTTAATAACCCATCAAGGTCAAGGTCATCCAATAGTGTCAGGATCGGGATGTAACTCCTGACCTCTTTGACTTCAAGGCTTGTGCTATCAAATACTGTGCTGTCTAAGGACCATGGGCTGCTCCCTCAGCCTGTGGAGGGCAGTGTTCTCAAACAGGGTTTCCGTGTTTGCGGGGAGCTTAGCAATGCGATAGGCACCAAAAAGAGATCACTACCTGGCACCAGCAGGGAGTGTTTGTCACCACTGTAGCTGGACTAGAGACCCCATGGGAGTATAAAAAGCTGATGTGGGACCCTGGGGGTCATTCTGCAGGTGGCTGCCTGTGTGGGTTGAGTCATGGTGGATTGTGAGAAACCATGAGGGAGTAGCTGGTGTGAGGCTACCTTCTCACACCAGCTGTCTCCCAGGAGTCAGTGGCCTTGGCATGAATTGAAATGAAAAGAGCCATAGTGACTCTAAAAAGAGGAAAAGGGGAAGAAGAAAAAATAGAGGTACATGGCAGAGATAGAGGACCCCTAATAGAGTGTTTGGATTCAGTGGGGCAGGTGGAATGGCCCTGGGGTTGGAGAATTCGTTTTGGGAAGGGGAGTAAGGAGAGGGGAGATGGCAAGAGATTCTTATATCAGGTGGGCAGTCATATGGAGACATCAAGAGAAGAATGATAGAAGTTGAGTGGATCTAGAGGCTGGTGGGAAAGTAGACATTGAATCAAGGGTGGTGAATGAGAATATGTCTTAGTTCCAAGGATATCACAGTAACAGCTTGCACAACCATCACCACTATCAACACCACCATCACCACTACCACCACCATCACCACTACCACCACCATCATCACTACCACCACCATCACTGCCATCAACACCATCATCACCACGACCATCAACACCACCATCACCACTACCACCACCATCACCACTACCACCACCATCACTGCCATCAACACCATCATCACCACGACCATCAACACCACCATCACCACTACCACCACCATCACTGCCATCAACACCATCATCACCACGACCATCAACACCATCATCACCACTACCACCACCATCACCACTACCACCACCATCACTGCCATCAACACCATCATCACCACGACCATCAACACCACCATCACCACTACCACCACCATCACCACTACCACCACCATCACTGCCATCAACACCATCATCACCACGACCATCAACACCACCATCACCACTACCACCACCATCACCACTACCACCACCATCACTGCCATCAACACCACCATCACCACTACCATCAACACCACCATCACCACTACCACCACCATCACTGCCATCAACACCATCATCACGACGACCATCAACACCACCATCACCACTACCACCACCATCACCACTACCACCACCATCACCACTACCACCACCATCACTGCCATCAACACCATCATCACCACGACCATCAACACCACCATCACCACTACCACCACCATCACTGCCATCAACACCATCATCACCACAACCATCAACACCACCATCACCACTACCACCACCATCATCACTACCACCACCATCACTGCCATCAACACCATCATCACCACAACCATCAACACCACCATCACCACTACCACCACCATCATCACTACCACCACCATCACTGCCATCAACACCATCATCACCACGACCATCAACACCATCATCACCACTACCACCACCATCACTGCCATCAACACCATCATCACCACGACCATCAACACCATCACCACTACCACCACCATCACCACTACCACCACCATCACTGCCATCAACACCATCATCACCACAACCATCAACACCACCATCACCACTACCACCACCATCACCACTACCACCACCATCACTGCCATCAACACCATCATCACCACGACCATCAACACCATCACCACTACCACCACCATCACTGCCATCAACACCACCATCACCACTACCACCACCATCACTGCCATCAACACCATCATCACCACGACCATCAACACCATCATCACCACTACCACCACCATCACTGCCATCAACACCATCATCACCACGACCATCAACACCACCATCACCACTACCACCACCATCACCACTACCACCACCATCACTGCCATCAACACCATCATCACCACGACCATCAACACCATCATCACCACTACCACCACCATCACTGCCATCAACACCACCATCACCACTACCACCACCATCACTGCCATCAACACCATCATCACCACGACCATCAACACCATCATCACCACTACCACCACCATCACCACTACCACCACCATCACTGCCATCAACACCATCATCACCACAACCATCAACACCACCATCACCACTACCACCACCATCACCACTACCACCACCATCACCACTACCACCACCATCACTGCCATCAACACCACCATCACCACTACCACCACCATCACTGCCATCAACACCATCATCACCACTACCACCACCATCACTGCCATCAACACCATCATCACCACTACCACCACCATCACTGCCATCAACACCACCATCACCACTACCACCACCATCACTGCCATCAACACCATCATCACCACGACCATCAACACCACCATCACCACTACCACCACCATCACTGCCATCAACACCATCATCACCACGACCATCAACACCACCATCACCACTACCACCACCATCACCACTACCACCACCATCACTGCCATCAACACCATCATCACCACGACCATCAACACCACCATCACCACTACCACCACCATCACCACTACCACCACCATCACCACTACCACCACCATCACTGCCATCAACACCATCATCACCACGACCATCAATACCACCATCACCACTACCACCACCATCACCACTACCACCACCATCACTGCCATCAACACCATCATCACCACGACCATCAACACCACCATCACCACTACCACCACCATCATCACTACCACCACCATCACTGCCATCAACACCACCATCACCACTACCACCACCATCACTGCCATCAACACCACCATCACCACTACCACCACCATCACTGCCATCAACACCATCATCACCACGACCATCAACACCATCATCACCACTACCACCACCATCACTGCCATCAACACCATCATCACCACGACCATCAACACCATCACCACTACCACCACCATCACCACTACCACCACCATCACTGCCATCAACACCATCATCACCACGACCATCAACACCACCATCACCACTACCACCACCATCACCACTACCACCACCATCACTGCCATCAACACCATCATCACCACGACCATCAACACCATCACCACTACCACCACCATCACCACTACCACCACCATCACTGCCATCAACACCACCATCACCACTACCACCACCATCACTGCCATCAACACCATCATCACCACGACCATCAACACCATCATCACCACTACCACCACCATCACTGCCATCAACACCATCATCACCACGACCATCAACACCACCATCACCACTACCACCACCATCACCACTACCACCACCATCACTGCCATCAACACCATCATCACCACGACCATCAACACCACCATCACCACTACCACCACCATCACTGCCATCAACACCATCATCACGACGACCATCAACACCACCATCACCGCTACCACCACCATCACCACTACCACCACCATCACCACTACCACCACCATCACCACTACCACCACCATCACCACTACCACCACCATCACTGCCATCAACACCATCATCACCACGACCATCAACACCACCATCACCACTACCACCACCATCACCACTACCACCACCATCACTGCCATCAACACCATCATCACCACTACCACCACCATCACTGCCATCAACACCATCATCACCACTACCACCACCATCACTGCCATCAACACCATCATCACCACTACCACCACCATCACTGCCATCAACACCATCATCACCATGACCATCAATACCACCATCACCACTACCACCACCATCACCACTACCACCACCATCACTGCCATCAACACCATCATCACCACGACCATCAACACCACCATCACCACTACCACCACCATCATCACTACCACCACCATCACCACTACCACCACCATCACCACTACCACCACCATCACCACTACCACCACCATCACTGCCATCAACACCATCATCACCATGACCATCAACACCACCATCACCACTACCACCACCATCACCACTACCACCACCATCACTGCCATCAACACCATCATCACCACTACCACCACCATCACTGCCATCAACACCATCATCACCACGACCATCAATACCACCATCACCACTACCACCACCATCACCACTACCACCACCATCACTGCCATCAACACCATCATCACCACGACCATCAACACCACCATCACCACTACCACCACCATCATCACTACCACCACCATCACCACTACCACCACCATCACCACTACCACCACCATCACCACTACCACCACCATCACTGCCATCAACACCATCATCACCACGACCATCAACACCACCATCACCACTACCACCACCATCACCACTACCACCACCATCACCACTACCACCACCATCACTGCCATCAACACCATCATCACCACGACCATCAACACCATCACCACTACCACCACCATCACCACTACCACCACCATCACTGCCATCAACACCATCATCACCACGACCATCAATACCACCATCACCACTACCACCACCATCACCACTACCACCACCATCACTGCCATCAACACCATCATCACCACGACCATCAATACCACCATCACCACTACCACCACCATCACCACTACCACCACCATCACCACTACCACCACCATCACTGCCATCAACACCATCATCACCACAACCATCAACACCACCATCACCACTACCACCACCATCACCACTACCACCACCATCACTGCCATCAACACCATCATCACGACCATCAACACCACCATCACCACTACCACCACCATCACCACTACCACCACCATCACTGCCATCAACACCATCATCACCACGACCATCAATACCACCATCACCACTACCACCACCATCACTGCCATCAACACCATCATCACGACCATCAACACCACCATCACCACTACCACCACCATCACCACTACCACCACCATCACTGCCATCAACACCATCATCACGACCATCAACACCACCATCACCACTACCACCACCATCACCACTACCACCACCATCACTGCCATCAACACCATCATCACCACGACCATCAATACCACCATCACCACTACCACCACCATCACCACTACCACCACCATCACCACTACCACCACCATCACCACTACCACCACCATCACTGCCATCAACACCATCATCACCACGACCATCAATACCACCATCACCACTACCACCACCATCACCACTACCACCACCATCACCACTACCACCACCATCACCACTACCACCACCATCACTGCCATCAACACCATCATCACCACGACCATCAACACCACCATCACCACTACCACCACCATCACCACTACCACCACCATCACTGCCATCAACACCATCATCACCACGACCATCAACACCACCATCACCACTACCACCACCATCACCACTACCACCACCATCACTGCCATCAACACCATCATCACCACGACCATCAATACCACCATCACCACTACCACCACCATCACCACTACCACCACCATCACCACTACCACCACCATCACCACTACCACCACCATCACTGCCATCAACACCATCATCACCACGACCATGAATACCACCATCACCACTACCACCACCATCACCACTACCACCACCATCACCACTACCACCACCATCACTGCCATCAACACCACCATCACCACTACCACCACCATCACTGCCATCAACACCATCATCACCACGACCATCAATACCACCATCACCACTACCACCACCATCACCACTACCACCACCATCACTGCCATCAACACCATCATCACCACGACCATCAACACCATCATCACCACTACCACCACCATCACCACTACCACCACCATCACTGCCATCAACACCATCATCACCACAACCATCAACACCACCATCACCACTACCACCACCATCACCACTACCACCACCATCACTGTCATCAACACCATCATCACCACAACCATCAACACCACCATCACCACTACCACCACCATCACCACTACCACCACCATCACTGCCATCAACACCATCATCACCACGACCATCAACACCACCATCACTGCCATCAACACCATCATCACCATGACCATCAATACCACCATCACCACTACCACCACCATCACCACTACCACCACCATCACCACTACCACCACCATCACCACTACCACCACCATCACTGCCATCAACACCACCATCACCACTACCATCAACACCACCATCACCACTACCACCACCATCATCACTACCACCACCATCACTGCCATCAACACCATCATCACCACAACCATCAACACCACCATCACCACTACCACCACCATCATCACTACCACCACCATCACTGCCATCAACACCATCATCACCACTACCACCACCATCACCACTACCACCACCATCATCACTACCACCACCATCACCACTACCACCACCATCACTGCCATCAACACCATCATCACCACAACCATCAACACCACCATCACCACTACCACCACCATCACCACGACCACCACCATCACTGCCATCAACACCATCATCACCACGACCATCAACACCACCATCACCACTACCACCACCATCACCACTACCACCACCATCACCACTACCACCACCATCACCACTACCACCACCATCACTGCCATCAACACCATCATCACCACGACCATGAATACCACCATCACCACTACCACCACCATCACCACTACCACCACCATCACCACTACCACCACCATCACTGCCATCAACACCATCATCACCACTACCACCACCATCACTGCCATCAACACCATCATCACCACGACCATCAACACCACCATCACCACTACCACCACCATCACCACGACCACCACCATCACTGCCATCAACACCATCATCACCACGACCATCAACACCACCATCACCACTACCACCACCATCACCACTACCACCACCATCACTGCCATCAACACCATCATCACCACAACCATCAACACCACCATCACCACTACCACCACCATCACCACTACCACCACCATCACTGCCATCAACACCATCATCACCACGACCATCAACACCACCATCACCACTACCACCACCATCACCACTACCACCACCATCACTGCCATCAACACCATCATCACCACGACCATCAACACCACCATCACTGCCATCAACACCATCATCACCATGACCATCAATACCACCATCACCACTACCACCACCATCACCACTACCACCACCATCACCACTACCACCACCATCACCACTACCACCACCATCACTGCCATCAACACCATCATCACCACGACCATCAACACCACCATCACCACTACCACCACCATCACCACTACCACCACCATCACTGCCATCAACACCACCATCACCACAACCATCAACACCACCATCACCACTACCACCACCATCACCACTACCACCACCATCACTGCCATCAACACCATCATCACCACTACCACCACCATCACCACTACCACCACCATCACCACTACCACCACCATCACCACTACCACCACCATCACTGCCATCAACACCACCATCACCACAACCATCAACACCACCATCACCACTACCACCACCATCACCACGACCACCACCATCACTGCCATCAACACCATCATCACCACGACCATCAACACCACCATCACCACTACCACCACCATCATCACTACCACCACCATCACTGCCATCAACACCATCATCACCACGACCATCAACACCACCATCACCACTACCACCACCATCATCACTACCACCACCATCACCACTACCACCACCATCACCACTACCACCACCATCACTGCCATCAACACCATCATCACCACAACCACCACCATCACCACTACCACCACCATCACCACTACCACCACCATCACTGCCATCAACACCATCATCACCACGACCATCAACACCACCATCACCACTACTACAACAACAGAAACAAGGGCATTTAAGGTATTGTCTGCTTTCTGTGGACCAGGGATAGTCCTAAATGTGTATTTGCTTAATCCTCACAGCAACGTTATGCTTTCTTTAAAGATAAGAAAAGGGAGGCCTAGAGAGTTCCGGAAGTTTTGTAAAGGAAACACAGTAAAGTGTAGAGTTATGCTTTTAGCTATTAATTTTAGCTATTTCAGAGAAGACAAAGATAGAAAAACTGGGGAGAGCTAAAGAACTAAATAAAACTCAAGCTTTTGCCATTTTTGATCAGCTGTTGGATTCCCATCCAGCAATCATAACCAAATCTAACTCCTCATGAGTTTTGTCCAGTGTTTGCTTCCTGGTGGCAAGTTACTAGCATTTGCAGAGTCAGTTGTCAGTGTACCCAGCTTGTAAACCAACACCCCACTAGGCGTGGCCTGGTCTACCTCTGGAAAGCCCATTCCTCTCCTCCCAGAAGCAGCTTGCAGGCTCCATCTGGAATTAGGTTGATTGGAGCTGTAGAAAGGGTATGCTCTTTTAATTTTATTTATTTATTTATTTATGGCTGTGTTGGGTCTTCGTTTCTGTGCGCAGGCTTTCTCTAGTTGTGGCAAGCGGGGGCCACTCTTCATCGCGGTGCGCGGGCCTCTCACTATTGCGGCCTCTCTTGTTGCGGAGCACAGGCTCCGGACGCGCAGGCTCAGTAGTTGTGCCTCACGGGCCCAGTTGCTCCGCGGCATGTGGGATCTTCCCAGACCAGGGCTCGAACCTGTGTCCCCTGCAGTGGCAGGCAGATTCTCAACCACTGCGCCACCACGGAAGCCCGGGTATGCTCTTTTAAAGGCTACTCTTTCCATGGATTCCTTGTTCCTCTCAGTGAGGACTCTAGTAAGTGAATTACATCCAGCTTGGTGTACTGGTCTGTGTAAGAGACATCTTCTAAACCAGGTGGCTTTAGTAATCTGCTTCTTTTCTTTTTATTTATTTATTTTTGGCTGCGTTGGGTCTTCGTTGCTGTGCACAGGCTTTCTCTAGTTGTGGCGAGTGGGGGCTACTATTCATTGTGGTGCGTGTGCTTCTCATTGCGGTGGCTTCTCCTGTTGCGGAGCACGGGCTCTAGGCGCGCAGGCTTCAGTAGCTGTGGCTCGCGGGCTCTAGAGCTCAGGCTCAGTAGTTGTGGTGCATGGGCTTAGTTGCTCTGCGGCATGTGGGATCTTGCCGGACCAGGGTTCGAACCCGTGTCCCCTGCATTGGCAGGCGGGTTCTTAACCACTGCGCCACCAGGGAAGTACCTAATCTGCTTATTTTCATTTCTCTTTCCTGGTTAGAATTCATAATGTGTGTGTGTGTGTGTGTGTGTGTGAGAGAGAGAGAAAAGGGACTCTCTTCATCATTTCTAGCTTAATGCTAGACTTCTATATCCACCAACTCTGTCTTGGAGAGCCTGGGAGATGTAACAGCATTTGACTATGAGAAACAGAAGTCAATGAAAAGAATATTTCATCCAGTTTTTTAAAAGAAAACTGAGACCCAAAGATGTGGAATGCATATATCCAATGGGAGGTGATTTCATTTAAAGAGTTTATGTTAAACACCTAATAGAAATTTAGAAGCTTTCCATTCCCTAATGTTTTGGGATTGATACACCTTAAGTCAGAGATAATTCTGAGGAGGGGAAGGAAAAAAGAAACAACCGTTTAGCCGATGGGATTCACCACCTTCCTAAAATTATGCTTTTAAAAAAAATCACAATTTGTAAATGGACAAGAGGACTATTCACTTTATAAACCAAGACACTGTAGAACTACTTTTAAGAGAAGTTCTGCTAGTGAATTTTAAATCACATTGGATTCACCAATAATTAATTACACACAACTTTTCAGCAAAGCAATCACTACCTAGAGCGGGAGAGATGGGTAATGTCACCACCTGAAACACATTATGAGGATTTTTTTCTTAGATCAGGGGGTTAAAAGATTGGCAACCTTGATTTCATGCTGTTTCTGGGACCCTTTCCAAGGCTGAGGATGTTGCTAGGGGCTCAGTTTTGTGTGTGTGTGTGTGTGTGTGTGTGTGTGTGTGTGTGTGTTGTGTGTGTGTGTGTGTGTGTGTGTGTTGTGTGTGTGTTTGGCAATAGGAAAATTCCCAGAAGAATCTGTAAGTTAATAGGGTTCAGAGGAGCATGCTGTTTTGAGAGGAGTTTCTCCCTCTCTAAGCCAATAAATGGGCAGACCATGAGCCTGTTCTTTAATGGTCCAGAAAATAAAGGACATCACTCATCTTTGAATCTTTTGAAAAGGTAACATGGCGGGTCAAAATACAGGGTTGGAATCAAGGGACCAGTATTGGAGGCCTGTGTTCTGTCACCTTCCAGCTGGTCCACCTGAACAAGTTCCTTAACTTCTCTGAGCCTCAGTCTCCTCTTCTATAAAATAGGGATCATAACACTGGATGCTTTTAGAGTTAAATGAGATAACGTACAACTGTTCAAAATTATGTGAAAGTCTAACATAGTGCCTGGCATAAATAGACGCTCAAAAAAATGACAAAAATAGACATGGAGATTTAAGTATTCACGCTAAGTGTTGTAAAGCCTTAACCCCAGGAAGAAGTCAGAACTGCAACATGCAGTGAGGAAGAAACTTCGTTTGCTAATTTGCTAAGTGAATATTAAGACTTTGAAGCGCCCCCAGAGAATTTTTCACATGGGGACAACGGTTCTACACGCGTAAACCCACTACCCAGAGGCCCCCAGACTGGTATGGGGTTTCTCCTTGGTTTGGATTTTTCTTGGCAAATGCAACGATGGGGCACATTATCTAAGTGTCTGTGCTGAGATGATGTCATGTCCTTTGAGAGGAGGGCAAATAGATATGTCACGGCTTGGAAGCCCACGGGTTTAGATAAATGACAGTAGCTCCCCAGCCCCTGAACCGGCTTGACCGGTTGCAGAAATAAACGAACCTGAGAAAGCCAGGGTCCAAGGATGTGTCTGGACACAGCAGTTGGCTCTCAAGCTCCTCTCCTGCTAGATTAATCATTCAGAACCAGCTCGGGCATCCTGCCTGTCTGTCTGTAAAAGCTGCAGCAGGCCACCAGAGCCCCATGGAATTGATCACCTTGCCACTCCAGGCCTTCTGGGGAAGGCTCAAGCCTCCTCCTTCTTGCCCACACATGGCTTCGGCACCAGTTAGCCTTTCCCCTAGGGCCGCCCGACCTACCTAATGTGGATGTCACTGCCAGAGATCCTTACTTGGAGCTGTTCCTCAATTGCCACCCCTTCCTGTCACCAGATCTACTCCCACATAGCCGCCAAGCACGGCTTGAAGCATCCCTCTTCTAAGAAGATGTCACCAGCTCCTGCCCGCACGGGGGTTTGTCATCCAAGTTCCCATTAGCCACTTTATGGTTCTATCTCCATTCTCAGGGACCTCAGCCCTAAGAATGAGGCCGGCATAATGATGCCAGCATCACTGGATCACTGCTCTCCAAGGCAGGGACCACGGCTGACTCATCTCTGGAGCCTCGGCACCTGGTAGAAAGTGGGGCATGGAGGGAGTTCCCCAGTTCTTCAATTTCCTGTCATGTGTTTCCCATTTATCTCTGGAATTCTTTGAAATGTGTTGGAATTCCTGCACAGAGCGTGTTTCTCTTTATCACTTTAGGTAAAGGATATCCAGCCATTGTAAAGTGTGTCCAAACCGTATTAACCCTTGCATGAGCCTCCTGAGGCTGCCATACCAATTACCACAAGCTAAGTGGCTCGAAACAACAGAAATGGCTTCTCTCACAGTTCTGGAAGTCTAGAAGTCTGAAATCAAGGTGTTGGCTGGGCCTAGAAGTCTGAAATCAAGGTGTTGGCTGGGCCCTGCTCTCTCCGAAGGCTCCAGGGGAGAATCTGTTCCGTGCTTTTCTCTTAGCTTCTACTGTTGCCAGCAAGGCAATCCGTGGCTTTGCTCGAAATCTCTGCCTCCAATGTCACATGGTGCCCCCCTGTGCGTCTTTACATTGTCTCCTTTCTGTGCACATGTGTGTCTTCACATGGCATTCGTCTCTGTGTGTGTCTGTCTCTGTGTCTCTTCTCCTTTTCTTACAAGGATACCAGTCATGTTAGATGAAGGGCCCACTCTACGCCAGTATGACCTTAACTGAACTTGCACCTTAACTACATCTGCAAAGACCCTTTTCCAAACAAGGTCGCGTTCACGGGTATCGCAGGTTAGGTCTTCAGCATCTCTTTTGAGGATACAACCCGACCCATAACAACCTTGTGCAAGTTGCTCCCCCACGCTGAGCCTCAGTTCTTGCAGCTGTAAAATGGGGATAATCTCACCCACCTCACTGAGGGCCAGTGGGGATTTGCTGAGACAATGCATGTGTCTTGTACTTAGCAAGGCTTCACCCATGACTTGCCTTCCTCTTCCTTCTTAGCCCTCTTCCCAGCTGTTTGTGGTAGAATATGTGGACAACAATCCTTCCAGCAGGTAGGATTTTGTTCCGCAGAGGCCAAGTTCAAGTACAACAGTCTGTTCTCACAGAGTCTGCCTCCTCCCAACTGGAGGACGTATCTTTGTGGTCAGATCCTCTGCTTAACTTATTCTTCTCCACGTAGGATGCAGGGGCTGGACTTGGTCAACTGACTCTAACAGAAGTTTCGGGTGATTCCAGGACAGCAGACTGAGATGTGTGTCTTTGGCTGGTTACCCCTGTCATGAGTGGTTATTTTTTCATGGTCAAAACAAATAAATACATAAAAAGCGCCTAAAACCTATAGGGAATCGAGTTTCCAAACTGTGTTCTTGCGGCTGACTCCTGAATCAGAGTTTAGTAATTAAAAGAAGAAAACAGCAAGTTGCACTTGGCAACGCAACATAAATTGTACCCTTCGAAAGGTCAAATACTACTTGTGATTAACCAGATGAGTCACACGTTATCCTGGTTAAAACAATACTGAGTTTTAAGCCTATTTATAGGATTCTACACCCCTTTCCCCGACCCCCTTGCTTGCAGAAGTTCACGGTTGGAATCTGCCGTGAAGTGGGGTTTTCTTTTTTTTTTTTCTTTCAATCTGAGAGATGATTTCCATATACTGTGGTTTGGCAGTCTGCACTTGAGAGATACTATAGCATTATCAGGGTGCCGACAGCTGCTCTAGAATAAACAAGCAGTGATGCATGGAGCTGGCATGTCCATATGGTTTGGAAAAGAAAATGAAACAAAATAAAAAACATTTGTTATCATTTTTGGAGTTTTTGAACACAACCAGCTTCAGCACCACTCTAACGCCTTGCATGACTTTCTTTAAAAAAAAATAAATAATTATGAACGGGAACATTTTGTTTTGCTGGGAAGAGCGGTTTACTGTGTGGATGGGATGAGAAGCCTCGGTTTCCAGCAGCTGTTGCTCATCTCTGGTTCAGGGTCTCGTGATGGCTCTGATTTGGCTCGAGCCTGATGGCTGGATCCGGGGAGCCAATGAAATCTTCTTCTGCTTATCATTTCAGGCACTACAGACCACTAGTGCTCACCGAAAACCCCGGCTCTCCAACCCCCTTTTCCCCTCTCCCATCCCACTGTCCCAAGAGACAACACATGGAGGGATGATATGGGGGCACAACCCCTAAAAAGGCAACATAGGTTCTTTATCCTAGAAAGGAAAGTCTAGGATCGTGTTTGGTATCATAAGGTCATACGATTAATCGTAGTAGTAATATAACGCTAACATCTAATACTCATGGCAGTTAGCGCTGGCATCTGCAAAGCACTTTCCTATTTACACAGCACCCACAGTTCCATTTGGGGGTCTCTGGCATCAAGCTCCATTCTTATCCCATTTCCTAAAGGAGAAACCTTGTCTCCGCCGGTTCACCTCTTTAGATTTCTCATAGATAAAGTGGGAACTGGAATTCCCACTCCAGGGGTTCATCTGGGATACTTTTTGATAATCAGTCATATGAATGGAAATCTAACTGGCGATAAGACATCTCCTCCGCCCAATGTCATATAAAATATCTTTGCTTTTGGGGAGAGGACTTTAGTTCATTGTGACCTCGTTGCTTCTTTCAACTGATCGAAGCTCTGATGGGCAGTTTTACAGGCTTTTAAGTCATTTACAAAAATGGAAAATGAATGAAGAATTTTATAATACATGAAGATTTTTAAATGGAAGGAATGTAAACTCCCTAAGGGCAGGGGTCTTGTCTTTTTCACTCTGCATCCCCAGTGCCTGGCAGAGGACTGGCACTGACAGCTTCTGGGCAAGGGGGCTTGTTTCTCTGAACGGTTTTCACACAGATGAAATGGGGCCTGGATTTCCCACTCCCAAGTGCTGGCACACAGTAAGCGCTCAGTAAACACAGGTTACGTGAATGAATAAATAGATATGCAATCTGAGGATAGAGAATGAATAATGGTTGATATTAGGCATCGCTGTGCTGGCAAAATGATGCCCTAAGGAAAACTGAAGTCCGATTTGTAACTATTGCCAACTTTCCTGGTGTAAATACTCCCACCACAGCAGATTTCACAGTACCAATTAAGGGGTTTCAGCACGCTGAGCTGGGAAGAGATGTGCTCGGGCAGCTCCCGTAAGCTGCCGCCCACCAGATCCAGCATACCTTTGGCTGGCGGGGATTGGGGGGCAGTGGTGGTGAAATGGTTGGGAACCTGTGCTCCATTTCCTGTTTGTTTTCTGGAAGCTTCTCCCACTGGGCAGAAAGGTTTGGGGACTTCCAGATTGCTTGAGTTTTAGTGACTCTAGTTCTGCGGCCAATGTCAGGCCATTTCCCTTTATTTGGGCAGAAGAGCTGGATGGGTGTAAGTTGCCAGCTAGCGAGTGTGGATGGGAGACCCAGTGGGCCCACTGGTTGTGACCGCTGTGCAAAGAAAGCGTCCTCTGAGCCCTGACTGCTGTCACAGTCCTCAGAAATCCTCCTGCCCCCTCCCTCGCCATCTGCAGTGATTAACCTAGGCTCTTTTCAGCGGGCCATGCCAGGGGGCACCTTTGCAATTCCTGAGATTTTCTAAGCTTTACGAAGGCCCTGGATTTTTGTTTTCTTCCCAAGTTTCATTTCCCACCAGTTAGATCTACTATTTCCCATCCTCTCTTGCAAAAATTGCGAGGAGTGGTTTCCCCACATCTTTGTACAGTAGGCGAATATATTTGGAATGCTTATTTCTGAGAGCTGCTGAAGATGACTAAAAATTTTACACCACACAGAAGGACTGACAATAAATTTAAGAGTAACAAATGGAACCACTGTTCTGTTTCCCTCTTGGTAAATAGCTGCAAACCTCATACTCCAATACCAGGGCGTCAAATCCATGGCGCCTGGGGATTAGCAATGGAAACGTCTTTGTGGAAACGATACATTTAGAAGAGTCCTAAGGCATGCACCAGAAGCTGACTCCAAAGGTTTATTTTAATGGAGCACGAATCAGAGTGAACGACGTGAAAAAAGTTCTGATTCTCCAAGAAGATGCCACTTGTTTCTACTCCCGGGGAAATGCCTTCCAAGCTCTTTACCAGATCTGCAAGGTGAACGGATTCCACTGGGGCTGCGTCGCCCACCTGAAGACCTTAGGAGCCCACAGAGGGCTTGGGAGCTGGTACAAGGTCAGGACCAGAAATGCTGGTCTGGAGTGATTTGCAATAGGATGAGGTGTCCCGTGGGGTCTTGTATTTTCTTTCACATCACTGAACGCTGTCGTCTGTGTTGGGGCATATCTAGGTGGAAATTTGGAAGGAAAGCGCACAGCACTTATGTGAACTGAGAGCCCGTTTTCTAGCCCGGGGGGTGGTATCTATTTAACAACAACAGCAAAGAGATCACTATATGTTCACCACATTAGAAGAAAAACAAGAAAAATCTTAGAAGGAGATGAAGGAGAAAAGGAGAAAAAGACACAGGAGGAAGAGAGGAGAGTGAGAGACGAAGAGAACAGAAAGAGAAGAAAGCGAGGTTAGAAGGCTCTGTGCCCTTCGTACAAGTGTGTTCACGTGTGCTGTTCCCTTTTTCTAGAGTGCCATTCCTCCTTTTCCTCATTTGGCTAACTCCAGCTCAACCTCTGTCCCTCAGCTTAAGTGTTATTTACTCAGGGAAATCTTCCATCAATCCGAAGACTGGGCCAGTTCCTCTACTATGTGGTCTGACAAAGTGCTCTTCTTTTCTGGAGGCTATGTCATGATTGCAATGACTGTAATTACACCCCTGTGGGTGTGATGGTTTGTTACCTGCCTTTCTCCCCCAGAGACCAAAAGTTCAGAACTAGTGAGATTCCAAAATCCTGGGGTCCTACTTGGTTCTTCACCGGGACTTCAAGACACCCACTGAGTAGGTAAATGATAAATGGATGGGAGTTCATGATAATTCTATATGTTATTATCTGAGCTGTGCTTGTTTTACATAGTCCTGTCCACATGCAGGCCAGCCTTGTGAGATACACAGGAAAGGGGTTCAACCCCTGCCCCACCCAGCTTGACAGTACTGTTTCTCAGGTCCTAAGAGGGTCACTGACTTGCCAAAGAGCGTCACCAAGGGATCCCAGGCAAAGTCTCCCCGTATCAGGGTCCCACTTGGAATCCCCACCACCCTCTCTGTGGAAGAGGAGGGGAGGGTTGAGAGTTTGGGGAAAGGGCAGTGGAAAGGCGGAAAGAGTAATCATGACAGAAGAGATTTACTCCTGTCTCCTTCTCCTTTCTTCTTGCATTAAGGACAAGCGGTGCCTGAACACGTCAGCGCAAATGGGAACGCGATGAGGCATCACTTTTTCCGGGGCTGTGACTAACTCCGCAGGGGAGCGGGAGAAGCTGTCCCTATGAGTTAGGCCTTGAAGACGCCCGCAGAGCTCTTGCTGCAGGGGAGCCCTGCCAATCAACCCAGGGCTTCCACTGAGAGCTGTGTTCATTCATTCATTCGTTCCACGAGTATTCCTCAAGGGTCTACCACCTGCCAGGCACTGTGTTGGGAATGCTATGTGGGGACCTGAGTGAGACTTGTAGGGTGACCAGCTGTCCCGGGTTCCCTGGGATGAGGGACTTTCTGGGTAAAGACCGAGGCAGCTGGTCACCCTACTTTGGATGTGAGCTTAGGGTGCAGTGTAACTTACTGGCCAGAGTGTAGTCCCCAAGAACCACCTACATCAAGGTCACTTGGGGGTGTCTGCTAAAAATGCAAATACCCAGGCCCTCCTCCCCGAGGGGTTCGAAACCCTCAGGGGGCAGGTCTAGGGATTTGCATTTAATGAAACCCCTCCCCCATCAAGTTTTTATTATGCATATTTAAGTCTGAGAACAGCTGAGCTCCTGCTTAAGGGCATGAACTTTGAAGTCACTCAGACCCGGGTTCAAATCCCACTTCTGCCAAGGAAGCCTTACGTGAATTTTCACAAACTGCATCATCAGTATGGTTTCGTTTCCTTATTTGTAAAACGGATCTCACTACCATCTTCACGGCGTTCTCGAATGGATTAAATTTTAAAATGGATTAATGTCTTAGTTCAATACCTGAAATAGAATAGAGTTAACTTATGGTCCAAATTGAGACTGTTGCCCTGGTAGTTGAAGTCACAGGTCTCTACTCCTGGATTTGGGACGGTTCTATCATTTTTGATGCAATAGGCAAAAGCAGGACTTTATCAGCCTCGTGATAGAAATGTGTTTGCTTTACCCCTTTCCTTTCTACCATTTTTCCAAGTGCACCAAGAGCTTCGGCCCACTCCCAGAACAGGTCACGCTCTTTCACACATTTGGACCCTTATAGACGGTGTTCTTTGTGTCTGAAATGTTGTTCTCCCCCTAAATTGATGAACTATAAGTCATTCTTCAAGACCCAGCTAAAGCGTTTCCTCTTTTGGGAACCTGTCAGTTCCCTCCCCCACTTCCTGACTCCCCCTTGTCCCTGTTTATCCCACTTTGGCACACAACAAAAAAATAAGAAAATACATACAGTCTTCTCCAATTAATATGAGCTCTATGCTGCTCATCCATTTCAGGGACTGCAAATTATGGTCCATGGCCAAATCTGGTTCGTGATGAGTATTTATAAGTAAAGCTTCATTGGAAGACAGTCTCCGCCAGTTGTTCATGAACCATCTATGGCTGTTCTCCCGGGACAACGGCAGAACTGAGTAGTTACAACAGAGACCTCATGGCCTACAAAGCCTAAAACGTTTACTCTCTGAAGCTTTACAGAAAATGTGCGTAGATCCCTGACCTATATGATGGCCTCAGGGCCTAGCATATGGTATACCACACAGTAGATGCTCAATAAATATTCTGAACTAATGCATCAGGACATCAGTGGAAAGACTATGAATCAGTGACTCTGTCCCTGGCAGTACTGTCAGTTCCCTAAATGAATTCTTCTCTAGAGTAGAGGGAGTTCCAGTCACACCTGTGTAGGGCCCATTGGGCTTCAATCTACAAAATGGCCCAGAGTGTTCAGGACAAGGGCTGTTAAGAAGGCTTAGCTACTTTTATCCGCTTTCTTTCCCCCATTTCATTTTCTAAGCAAATTTCAAAAGATAACTGATATCCACGAAATCTTTCCCAGGCTAACCCACCTACCCACCCAGCTCCTGTTCTGTCAATGCGCACAGCCTGGGAAAGCGGTGAGACTGGATATAAGGACAAGTATAGTGACCGCTTTCTGACTTTCTTTACAGGCCTCTCTTTCTCCATTAGATCTTTCTACTTAGTCCAGAGCGTCCAGGACACTGTGTACACAGAGTGGACAGTCTCCCGACTCCTGATGGCCGAGGAGCATGAATGCCTCAGGAGGTGGTGAAAGGGTGGGCACACAAGTCATTTTTCAACTAAAAATAAAGCAGAAAGTCCCTTCCAGAGACAAGGCAATACGCGGCACTAGCAAGAAGAATCACTTTCCGGCCACTGGTGTGCATTTAGGCTGGCCCAGAAATGAATGTGGTGCCAGCCTCTTGCAGCAGCTCAGAGACCTGGGCCCGAGCTCTATTCCCGGGCCAGAAGCAGCAAATGCACCCCTGGCTCCTGCTTCTTGTAAGGTCTGGGGAAGGGCCAGGCAGGATAAGAGTGGGATGGGGAGGGGAGGTAGGGGATGTTTACATTGTCCTGGAATCATCTTAAATATAGAGAAGGTCAATATCCTACTAATAGAAAAGACACCACCTGAGCAAGCATGGATTTCTTTGGGTTCTGAGATTTCTGCAGGGAAGAAGAAAGCAGAGACTGAGGGAAAGAACCCAGGGCAGCAGGGCCAGACAGATTGTGGGGCTCGTTTTCAAACTTTGTTTGCCTGCTTTTTTTTTTTTTTTTTTTGGCCATAGCGCTGCTCTTACAGACATCCAAGGGCTCATCCCCAGTTAAAGAATGTTCTGGAAAATGTAAATGTTGTGCCAGGTCTAAGGGGAAGGTAGGAGGAATATTTGTTGGAGGTGGTATGGGGAAAATAAAAAAGCAGGAGGGCTTCTGAGCAGTGTAAAGAAAATGCTGTAGAGGTAAGGACAACCTTGCTTGTTTTATCCAGTTAACTGGAAGTTGACTGAATGCTGGTCTCTGCATGAGCAGCTACAGGGCCCAGAGAATCGTGGTGCATGGCTGTGACGCTGTACAAAGTTTCAGAGCACGGGTGTCGGAGGCACCTGGACCTGCACTCAAGAGCTAATGCTACCGCTAATTAGTTCCATGAATGTGGCCAAGTGCCACGGCATCCTCGAACCTTCGCTTCCCATCTGCAAAGCAGGGCTTCCAATAGCACTAACCCCACCCCACTCATCCTCATGAGGATTCCATGAGCTAATATGTGGAGACGCTTAGCTCAGGGACCACCTCATCGCCCTAGAAGCCCTAGAGGCTGGAAGAGGCAAGGGAGGGTTCTCCCCTAGAGCCCTCAGACAGAGCATGCCCTGACAACACGCTGATTTTAGCTCTTGTTTTAAGGCACCAAGTTTGGGGTCATTTGTCAAGGCAGCCCGAGGAAACTAACACACAAGTCAAGCTCTGACTTTGTCACGTCTGGTGCCGCATCCACACATGCCTGCACAGATTCTGAGCAGGTGGTAAGTACCCACTTTTTCAGGCTTGCAGACCAAGCTCCCATGTAATATACATAAAGGAGAGACCTGTGTATCCTTGAAAAACTTGTAGGCCCAGATGGTAGCAAAGTTTTATTGAAAGAAAAAAACTCTAAACTAGAATTGCAAGAGAAAAATGAAGCAACCGAAGCGCGGAGCTGTTTCTACCTTTCCCTGAAGGTATGCCCAGCATTTCATAGCATTCATCTCAGTGGCATTTTGTGGCAGTGTCTGACAAGTTTGCTTTGGCGGCAATCACGTCCTTTCCTTTCTTACGTGGCTGTTAGGCCTCAAGGCTGCTTCCGGCTTCCCTCTCCATCCAGCACAAGTCCCACCCCTTGGCCTGCTTTCCTTTCTTTTCTGGGGCTGCCACCACCAACTCTACGTCCTGGGGTCCCTCCTCCCTCACTGCCCTGGAATAAAATCGTTGTTTCATTATTTAACGTGTTTCAGCCCTCATCACTACGGGAAGACTAGAGAATAAGGAAAAGAAATAGCAAATAGCTCTAACATCCAGCATTTATCCACTGCTTCTAACAGGCCCAGTGTTTACAGCTGTAGGTCTCATTTTATCCTCGCGAGATCCACACAGGCAGATGCTACTGTCATTATTGTCCTCATTTTAAAGATCAAGATCCTGAGGCTGTAGGAAGCTAAGAAAGTTGCCTGAGGTCACACCTTTGTTATAAAGGATTTAGACTTTGTTCTAGACTCCAGAACCCAGGTCAGTAACCCAGGTCCTGCTTAGGACTTTATTAAGGTCACGGTTGGTCTCCAGCCTAGAGTTTTGATTTAGTTTCGGAGATATTAACTTGGATGATGTTATAGACTGAATGTGGATGTCCCCCTAAAACTCCTATGTGAAACCAGTCCCCATTGTGATAGTATTAGGAGGCAGGGCCTTTGGGAAGTGATTAGGTCATTTGGGTGGAGACTCCATGAATGGGATTATTGCCCTTATAAAAGAGACCCCAGAGAACCCTCCTACATTGTTGATGGGAATGTAAATTGCTGCAGCCAATGTGGAAAACAGGATGGAGGTTCCTTAAAAAACTAAAAATAGAGTTGCCATATGATCCAGCAATCCCACTCTGGGGCATATATCTGAAAACTCTTAATTCAAAAAGATACATGCACCCCAACGTTTGTAGCAGCACTATGTACAATAGCCAAGACATGGAAGCAACCTAAATGTCCATCGACAGAGGAATGGATAAAGATGTGGTACATATATACAACGGAATATTACTCAGCCAAAGAAAGAATGAAATAATGCCATTTGCAGCAACATGGGTGGACCCAGAGATTGTCATACTATGTGAAGTAAGTCAGAAAGAGAAAGACAAATACCATATGATGTCACTTACATATGGAATGTAAAATATGATACAAATGAACTTATTTACAAAACAGAAACAGACTCACAGACACAGAAAACAAACTTATGGTGGAGGAGGGATAAATTAGGAGTTTGGGATTAGCAGATACAGACTACTATATGTAAAATAGATAAACAACGAGGACCTAAAGTATAGCACAGGGAACTGTATTCAGTATCTCGAAACAACCTATATAATGGAAAAGAATCTGAACAAGAATATAGATATATAAAATATATAACTGTATCACTTGGCTGTACACCTGAAACTAACATGACATTATAAATCAACTATAGTTCAATAAAAAGAAAGAAAAGAAGGAAGGAAGAAAGGGAGGGAGGGAGGAAGGAAGGAAGGAAAGAAGGAAGGAAGAGAAAAGAGACCCTAGAGAGCTCTCTTGCCCCTTCCACCATGTGAGGACACAGTGAAAAGAGGGCCGTCTATGAACTAGCAAGCGACTTCCTCACCAGCCACTAAATCTGCTAGAGCCTTGATCTTGGACTTCCCAGCCTCCAAAACTGTGAGAAGTAACTATTTGTTGTTTAAGCCACCCAGGTGGTGGTGTTTTTGTTACAGCGTGCTACTTGGACTAAGACAAATGGCAATGACAAAATGTCCAAAACGTCTCGTATTTTTGAGGGTGATTCTACTGCAGCCTCTTAGCTCCTTTCCTGAAAATCTGACCAGTGTGAAATAATTCTTGCCAACTAGAATCTATTCAGTAGGACTGCTGCTTGGGAGACATCTCTGAGGACTTGCAAACTGAGAGGGAATGTTTTTCCTAGGCCTCTGCAACAATGGAAGCTGTTGCATTGGCCGATTGTCCCCTCGAAGTCACTGCAGGTTAATACGTGCTCCTTGAGAAAAAAACCTGCCATGAGCAAAACCTTCGGAAAATCGTGAGACCAAGGTTTCATGACTGCTGAGCTTTAGAACTTTTTGTTTGCTGATGCACTTTGGGGACCTCTAAGGTGGGGCTCTAATATGTATGCATTATTTGATAACAGACCCCTCTTTTCCTGGAAGTGATGCAGATTTCAGCTCCCAACAGAGCACGCTTTGAAAACCATGACCTCTGTTCTTTCCCTAACATTAAGCATTTTCTTCTCTGTGACTTAGGGAGGCGTGTCCACTGCATATTTCCTGGGAGTTCATTATTTTCAAAGCCTGATCTATGTAAATATCAAAGGACTTACAAGACATGGCAGGCCTTCCCAGTGATGAAATGTGCAACGACTTCATCTTTTCCAGAATCACCCAGATTAGTCCTGAAGTGTGGGCCTTTGGCTGCTGGAAAATTGGAAACAGAGTCCAGCCGGGTCCTATCTCGAATTGTTTGTGACAGCTCCCGCTCAGCTTCAGTGACAAGAAATGTGTTGAGCTAAAAATATTCTAAGCAGATGTGAATCTGGAGATGTGACTGCAACACACCCAAACTTGCCATTTATTCTGCTCCAAGTGTCTCCCGAGGTACAGTCGCCGCAACTGCAGGCAACCACAGCACCTTATACAAACAAATTGTTTGTGTAAGTGCACTTCTGACTCACCTGGAGATGGTCTGGTGGAGAACACCCCTGCATCAGCTAGGCACAGTGGCTCCTGGCAGCCCCAGATGGGCAGACAAATAAATTCCATCGCAAGAGAGGTGTGAGTTGCTCCTATGCAAATGCTTGTGCTCTGGTCTCTTTTTTCTGGTATTCTATACTATTATCCAGAGCTTGATTCTGTCCTGTGATTGGAAGACACACTACTCCCAAGATTCCATGGGCGAAGTGAGCAGCAGCTTGGTCCAAGAGAACCAGCAGCCCATGGGCAATGGTGGAAACTCCCCTTTGTGCAAAATAGTGGCATGTGCGACTCTCTTGGGGGTTTGAGTCTTGTTTAGAAGCTAAATCCTTGTAGGAAGTCTCTCAGCTCATCTCCAGGAGATGAAAGCTAATACCCTTCTTTGACAGAATGACAATAAGAACAATTACTGTAGCTCATTGAACACACCCTACGTGCTAAGCATGAGAGCCAAGAATAGCTACTTTTATTTATTGGCCTCTATCATCAATCTCCAACCAATACGGCACTTGGGATGTGTACATGAATTTTCATGGAGCCAATATGAGGTTTTCCATCTCTTCTTTTCTTCTTGAAATCTTCTAGGAATACAAGTATTTCATTTAACCTGAAAAAAGCTGAGTTATTCTGACTTCACGTTTCCTTGAGGATTGCTCTTGATGTGGTCAACTTCCTTGCAAAAACCAAGGGTTTACCTTAAACTTCCAATGCTTCTCAAATGGATGTGATATTTGGGTTGGGGATTGGTAGCTGGCAGACAGAACTGGGGGGATAACTAGCCTGATCCAGACACTGGTCCTTCGAGGAGAGCACGGTGATCATTCTTGAGGGGGTTCTGAGTATAGAGGTTGGTCATAGCCAATGCAAAGCCAGACTCTCGAACAGTCTGCCAGGTTCCATCGGGAAAGCCCAGGAAGACACGAAAGAATTTGATTTCTGGCTCTGTCAGTTACAAGCTTGACTTCATTCCTATAACCACCCATTTCATCATCCTTAAAATAAAGATGATTGTACCTAGACAGACGAAGTAGGAGTGAGGTCATAGTGACACACGACACATAAAGTGCTCGGCACGTAGTGGGTGCTACTCCAATGACAGCTTCCATCATTGTTGACAATGAAAAGACTTGCTGGGAAAAATACCAACCTATCTTTTATGTCCTGATTGAGTTCGTGGTCTTTCTTGTCTCTGAGTCTTGGAGACCTTGGCAGGAAGAGTGGCAACATCACCAACTGAATCAGCCCAAGCAGGGACTCAGCCACACTGCATTCCCTGAGCTGGGCCTGAACCCGTGAGTCACACCGCCTTCTCCATGTGGACGCCACAGCAAATCACTTTTCCCATTATGAACAACCAGACATGCTCCAGTGTGGTGACGGAAAGTAATTATGAATGTAAATGATCTAACCAGACATGGATTCCACCAAGGTTTAACCTCTGGTTTCCTTTTTTACACAGTCATCACACAACTGCCCCATGGCAGGCCACTGAGGGGATCATTATGGAGAATTCTGGGAGCCATCTGCCCACGGAACCACAGCCTGCAGTTCAGACTGGGGCACAGGACATCTGGCTTTACTTTGGGCTCGGGTGCCACCAGGAACATGGATAAATGTCATGCCCTAAGCATGGGGTGTTCCAGATCCAGAAGTAAACGTCTTGCAGGCTGGGTTCTCCTTTTTCCAAGCCGAGCTAAGAGGTTTCCATTCTGACATGATACGGCCACAGTAGTATTATTACCACTTAGGGCACTCACACACCCCTCCCTGTGATGCCTTCCACTCAACACGCAGCAAGCGAGGCTACAGCGTACCCAGGCCAGTCTGACTGTAGTTATGCCGTTAGTACCTCTGCAATTACTCTCCACGCTACTACAACCGCTACTTCTAATACAACGGTCAGTCGCACTTTACTCTGTGCCCAGCTGGCCACTTCCCCATATATCCGCTAATCCCTATGAATACAGATATTGTTTCCAATTCCTAGATAAACAGACTGAGACTCAAGAAGGTTATGATAACACGCTCAAGGTCACACAGCTAATCCACAGCCAAGCCAGAATGTGAAGCTGAGTCACATGGTTCCTGAGTTCAAGCTATCACTGCTCTAGAGTGACTGTCCTCTGACCTGAGAGGTCCATGTTACAACCATCAGAGCAACGGAACTATTAAAATAACACCTGGGAGATCTAGCCAAAGCCAGTCACTGATATCTAAAAAGAAGTAACAAGAAGAGTGTACCAATGAATAAAGAAGGTCTAGCGATGTTGGTAGTTAGAGAACCCTGACATTTGCTGCAATTAAGTTTTTAAATGAGAAACAAGATAGCTGTAGCAGAGCATGAAATCTTAAGTGTCTGATTTGACGATGCAGGTAACCTATGTGCCCACCACCGAGATCAGGAATATAAAGCGTTTCCAGCTCTCCAGGAGGCCGTCCTGTTCTCCTTCTCAGTTTAGCCTCCTTCCTCCCCATCCACTATCCACACTGCTATCATCATTGATTAATTTTGCTTGTTTTTTTTTTTTTAACTTTCTGCAAATGGATTTACACAGTAGGTACTCTTTTGTCTCTAGGTTCTTTCACTCAACAGAATATCCGTGAGTTTCTTCCAGACTAAGTGGAGATGGGCAGTACTGTTGTAGCAGTAGTTTGTTCCCTTTAATTGCTCTATCATATTCCACTGGACGGAGAATCTATCTCTCGACTAAGATGAATAAATCATCTAGAAACATTCTTGTGTGTCTTTTTTGGACATATGCACCCATTTTTTAGTGGGTGACATTCCCAGGGATAGAATTCTTGGGTGATAGGGTCAGTGTGTGCTTAATTTTAGTAGACACTGCAAACAGATTTCCAAAGTAACTTTACCATTTTATATTCTCACCATCATCAGACGAGACGAGAGGTCCTTTTCAGTCCACGCTAACATTTGGTAATGTCCCGACATTTATTCTGTGAGCCCCTTGTGCTTTCTCCCCTTTATGAAATACAACCTGGATTGTGTCTATGAAGTGAATCACGTGCCATGTTATGCTTTTTTTTTTTTTTGAAAAAAAAGTACAGAAAAGGGATGCTGGCATTGACAGGTCTGTCCCTGAGGAGGGGTGAGGTGTGGGGATAGGGAGTGAAGAAAACAGACTTTACAGAAAAGGCCCTTAAAATCAGGATGGAATGTATTTAGATGAATGGAATTATTTCGGAAAGCCTCCACTAAAGTTTTAATTCATGCCTGCATCATTCTGGGTTTATTACAGCCCCCAAATCATATTTTATGAAGAGACAAGTTTAATGACTGATCCTTTGCCATGGACTTAATGAGCTGATACATATACCCCAGTTTACCCAAGTCACCAGATGGGAAATGTTTTATTTAGCCTGAAACATCAAATATTCATTGAGCTGCTCCATGGCATACTCATTTTTTCCTTCCTTCATTCATTCACAAAACAGACATTTATTAAGCATCTAGGGTGTGCCAGGAACTGTGTTCAGCCTGGGGACACGGCACCAAGTAAAACCAGCATATAGATGCTGCCTGGAAAGACATGATATTAAATCAGCGAATGTAATGCGTCTTGCTGTGTTAAATGGTAGGAGAAGGTGGTGTTGTATTATTCCCTCATTCAAAAAGCACCTAGTGAATGATTCCGGGGCATACACATTGCTTGTGTTCTGTATGCTGAGTGTGAGAAAGAGGCAGACCATTTAGCTGCTTCTATGAGCTTGTGGTCCAGGAGGTGAGGGGAGAGAGGCCTAGATGCTACGGTCAGAGGTGACTGCAGTATCAGGTGAAGAGTTCGGTGTTGGAGACAATAGATATTGACGTTAGGTCCCTGTTCCAAGGGACCCCTCATGGGGAACAGCCGGGGGCATTATGCTGACCTGGAATCGCTCCCCACAATTTTTAAGGCTTGTCAAGACACAGGGCAGGGATCTGAATTCACGGAAAGGCTTGGCAGCACTGCCACGTGGATCACTCTGTGTGTCAGGGATGGGACTCACCTTTACATAGGTGGCCCCGTTTATTTTACACCCTACCTGATCCTAGGCATTGTAATGAATATTTTGTTAATGTAAAAACTGAGACTCAAGTCAGTTTCAACCCACAAGTGCATGCACACACACACACAAGTGCATTCGGATGTACAGAGCTCGGGCTTTGAACACCAGACATTTTTTATCACAATGTCTGGGATCTTCGCACTTTTGACATGAGCACGGGTTTTCATGGAAATGTCACTACAGTAACAGAGGGTGTCCAGCTGGTAGTATGATCACTACCAGCGTGATGGTAGTGTGATCACAGTGAGTATAACATTACTTGCTCTGCGCCAGAAACTGTACAAACCTTGACAACAGTTTGTTCTGGTCCCATTTCACAGATGAGTTAACGGAGGTTCAGAGAAGTGCTTGTACAAAGTATCTTACAGGTAACAAGTAGGAGAAGGAAAATCCAAGCTTAGACAGGCTGACACCACAGCCCCCGTTCTGAAGCCACTAGGCTATATTTCCTCCCTAAGAGACTGGAGGCTAATTTGAAGTGGACAAATCCATCGTTCACATCAAATGCCGCAGGGTGCGGAAATTATTTACTGTAGTCTCAGCGATGCGTGAAAACTCATGGGCCTCGTTCAGATTTAGGTAAAGTACAAAGGCACATTTCAACTCTGCTCTCCCTTTACCTCCCCATCCCCACATTCCAGAATAATGAGGTTGTCTCTGTTTTGTGTGATGTCAGGATTTCCCCGCTGGGCTGTGTCCACTCTGATGAGGCCCCTTTGTCCTGGGAATCAAATGACTTGGTCTCTTTAGACAAGCTGGGCAGGGAGCCCTGGCTCTCACGTGGCCAGTGGACATGACAAGTTAGAGCCAGGGGACCCCAACTCCAGCCCCATCTCTATGGTGGGTGGCGTTCTGAACTGCAGGGGTTCTCTGTGACATGGGGAATAAATACCTTTCGGAAGTATTTCAGTATGGAGTACTCACAACCTTGGTATTAAGCGTGCCCTTTCTTTCAAAGGGATTGCTGGTGCCTTTTTTTTTTTTTCCCAGTTGACTGTGTGTCTAATGTGGCATCACCCCGTAAAGAATGCCGCTAACTTCCGACTGTTTGGTACCTTCAGCAGAGAATGGTAACTTCTCTCAAATATTGAACTTTCTCTGTTTTTTTCAGAAGTGACATGAGGTTACTAAAAATAAATATCCACTTAGAAAGGCTATGAATTTCACATGTTAAAACACACCTTTTTTTTTTTTTTCTACTGTTCTTTTTTTTCCTCCTTCACTGATAATTTGAGAACCACCCCTCTGGGATTAGGAATCGACTCTTTTCAAGGCTTTCTGAGCATCTCGTGATCTAAGTTCTAAGAAGCAATGCGCCACTGGGAGACAGTGAGTCCCAGCAGTGAAAAGGACGGTCTGTGGGACTCTCAGCCCTTCCATCCCCCAACCCCCTTGCCGTGGGCCTGTGAGAAGTGGCTTCTGGTAGCTGCAACACTGAAAAACAAAATGCAAACCCAACAAATAATCCATCTCCAAGGTTTGCTTAGAGAGAGAGGGATCTATTTATGAAACATATATTGTTCAGTTTCAGGGGAAAATCATGTAATCATTGCAAGGGGAAAAGCATGGAAAGTGCTTTATTTTGCATAAAAATCTCCTTGCTCTATGATTTATGTGGCTGAGATGCTCAGGCTCGGGGAGCTTGAGTCTTAGTATCTCACTAAAGGAAGGTGGAATTTAAAATGCAGAGAGAATCTCTGGTCACAACAAAACACCAGAGTTTATTAGCCTGGGTTTGGGGTAGGGATGAGGGTGGGGTGCGGTCATGGACAAAACAGAAAGATAAAAATGCATTCTGCTATGGGGGGATCTTAGAGAATAAAGATTGACCCCAGGCTCTAGGCAGCATTAGCACTTCTAGCAGACAAATTTCCTGCAATTAACATTTGAGGACTCAGCCAGGTCCTCTCAACTTCCGTAGGGTGTATGGGCTATCAGCGCTGATTTAAGTTACCAGTTACCTGGATGCTGAAAAGGAACTAGCTTTTCCCCTCTCTGGCTGAGAATGTTTTATTACAGTCAGCTCGTGTTTATGAAATGCCCTCTGGGCATATCTACCTCTTAAAAGGTACAGTCTCCTAGGATCTTAGGGCTGGAAGGAAAATAACAAGTCTTCTAGCTCAAACATCTTCTCTGCTTGAATTTTCACCACCACAACCTAGAAAGGCAGTTGATAAGCTTCTGCTTCAACACTTTCAGAGATGGGGAGATTAAAAACCTCCCAAACAGCCCCTTCTGTTGTCAGATAACTGTGGTTGTGATCTCTTATGCTGAGCCGAAAATAAGGTCTCTTCTAAGTTTCAGTTTTACTCTTCCTTCTGCTCAAATATTACACGTTAGATTTAACTCCTCTGGGTATCAGGGTGATGAAGTGCATGTGATTCAGAGGCAGCCTCATCAGAATTCACATCACAGCTCCATCACTGACTGGATGTAGGATATTAGGGAAATTATTTCCTCATTTGAAATGGGAAGATACTAACGACGATCTGTATCAGTCAGGGTATACTTTGTCTTGCTGCAGTAACAAACAGCTCCAAAAATCTCACTAGCTTTAAATAACTAAGTTTCCATTCTTGCTCATGTTCACTGTGGCTCTGGCTAGGGGCAGGGTCTGACCTATGCTGTCTTCACTCGGTGATCCTGCTGATGGATCTTATATTGATATGTGCTTCCCCCAGAACTTATATGTATCATTTGCACCCACACGTCACTGGCCAAAGAACATAACACGGCTATGCCCAATTTTAAAGTGCAGTTCTACCATGTCCCTAGAAGGTGGAGACTCGAAAAATTTGGTGACCCTGGCAAGCCCACATCACCTCTCTGCAGACTTAAAGATTTAAGCTTAGCATGTGATGTATGTTTTGCAGAATGCCCGGAACTTGCCAAGTTTTATTCCCCCATAGTTGGCGAATCATTGAAGGTACTCTGGGTTAGACATTCTTAGCTCCTTCTGCTATTCCCCATGCTACATCATCTTAAATCTTTTTACCATCCTGGTTTGTGTCCTCTAAAAATCTCACCCAAATGTCCCTATGAAATTGTGATCCACTGGAAACAAATGCAATATTCCAGCTAAGTAAAGAGCTCAGAAGGAGAACAAAATGATCTCCTTCCTTCTTCTAGATAATGCATCCTAAAATTTTACTTTTTGGCAATCACAGTGCACTGTTAAATTTGCTCTGCACTGTTATATTTGCTCCATCTTTTTCACATATTTTTCTGGGAAGCTGTTTCTTCCTAAACCCATACTTGTGTCATTAGCTTTTGAGTCGCAAAGGAGTTTCACGTTGTTCTCCATTAAATCAAATAGCATCTGTTTGATTTACCCTATCCTTCCGAGCCAGTTATAATTACTTCAGACCAAGATCTTTCTCCTCTCATGGTCAGACAAACACTGTGGAGCGGGAGAGGTGTAAAAACACTTGTCCCAACTAGAGATGCCAACAAATGGCCAAGCCTTGGAAACAGTGGCCTCATCATTTTGGAGGACATCTTTTTACTCTATTTTAATAGCTTTATCAGGATATAATCGGTGTACAATAAACTGCATATATTTATGGTGCACAATTCGATGTTTTGACGTTTGTGTACAACTCTGAAACCTCGACCACAATCAAGACGCTATCCATCACCCCCAAAAGTTTCCCCGTGTTCCTTTCTAATCCTTCTTCTTGCCTGGGAGACATCTTTCAACCACTCATTCTAATCTATCGGTATCTGTAAAGTCTAGCATGGTGCTGAGCACAAAAGATTAGGACATATTTACTGGCGTACGGATGAGGAGTTCAGAACACCTGAGCGCTTGCTATGCCTGTACATCATCACCCAAGGTCAGTCCTTGCACAGAACTTGTCATTTGATGAATGATCCTCACCCATCGGGCCAGAGATGATTAGACAAGCAAAGAAAGGGTCCCACACCCAAAGGTGGCCTGTGGGGTAGCCTGCTGTGAGAGCTCTGGCCAGATTAGACAACACTGCCTGACTGAACCAATCCAGTCCTCTCTGGGGACAGGTGGACAGGATCAGCACACGCAGAAGTGGGGACACACGTGGTATCATGCCACACACATATTCAGGTCATTCAACAGGTATTTTCTGAGCGCTTACTATTTAGCAGGCATTATGCTAAGCATTTAGCAGTGGAAAACATCTAACGAAAAACTGGGAGAACGGTCCATTAATGTAGGTCCGGAGTCAGGTGACGCAGAGATGAAGCGAGAGGGGAGAAAAGAAAAGGTGAAAGGCAAGGGGCTTGAAAGACCTGGTCATTTGTGGGGGCGCTCCAGACGTGCCTTGCAAGGTAAACCCTCTCCACTTTACTACCCGGGTCCGCTTTCGATGTGCTTTGGCTTGCTATCTCACGTTCTCTTTTCCACTTGCACTTTTCCTGCCCATGCAGCAAGTGGAGCGCACGTTCTAGCAATGTGCCTGCAAGACAAATTCTCATCAATTACTTACTATCTGTTGTCTAGATGCAGAGGGCATAATCCTGAAATGCGGAGGCATCCCTGTTTCTTGTGCACCCAGCGAGGTAACTGAGCTCGTCTGCTGACACCGAGGAACTCACCTCTCAGAAGGACTGTGTTCTTGGTGAGAGAGCAAAGGGAAAAAGATTCGGAGAAATCCAAATTCTATCGACCCACGCTGCATAAGCCCTGCATAATTCAGCTTCAAGAACTAATGTATGATGCATGCTATCACCATCAAACTTGTGTTGCAAATAATTCATGCTTGCGACTTTTAAAAGATGTATTATTAACATTATGGCCAGCAGAATTGGACTGGGTGAATTCTTGGAGTTGGATGGAAATGATCACTCCAGCGTTCAAAATTCTCTTGAAGTGTTTGTGTCTCTGGGAGGGGAGACAAGACAATAAGGTAAAATTTTTACTCCTTAACATCAAATACGCCTCATTTCTTTCTTTCCAATTTCACTGAAAGGTGTTTTGAAAACCCTTTGAATCACAGTTTGAAATAGGCAGCAATCCTGTTTACAAATAACACTTTGACGAGGCCAGAGTGGGTATGAAATCAGAAACAAAGCAACAGCTTCTTCGCTGCCTTGTTGGGAACTTTGGGCAAATAATGTGTCGTGCCTGGTCAATTACATAAATTATCAAAGATATTTCTGCTGAGTCACCCCAGGCTTCAAAAGATCCGCTAACCCCAGAACATAGTGTTCATGGAATCCCAGAAGGAATTAACTTGATGAATGGGGTGGTGTCTTCTGAGATGACACTGCTTAATATCCTGTAGCTACTGTAAAGTTTAAGTTCATTAGAGCTTTTGGCTCAGCTCTGCCATGGAAGGTACAAGTGGCAACGATAAATCAGCTTTGTAAAGTGATCACGGTGATACTAAGCACAGTGCTATACCTACTTTTCATTTCTTGATGACCAACTAAGAAAACACCCCAATTCATTGGAGCGTTTGCAGGTGATCTTTGCTCTGGGGCTGTGGAGTCAAACTTATCCAGCAAGGGTGGAGGGGGCTCCCTTATTTCCATTGGCGTACAGCCCTCTTCTCAAAAAGAAAATCTGATTTGTTCCCACTTCATGTTTCCAGCAGACGGTTGGAGAATAAAGCCTTTGGCAAGAGCTGTCTACTCCAGATGCTTTTCTGGAAGAGAAGGTCTATAAGCTGCTCTTAAAATGTGTCCACGTGTCTTGGTGTTCCTCAAAGGTCCCTGGAAGTTCTTCTCTAGGCAAGAGACCCTGGCACCGACATTGCTAAGCTGATTATTCATTTTGAAGTAAAGTATTTACAGTATAAACGAGAGCCAAATGCAGTCGTTCTGCTGCTGCTCATAAAAAAATATTTAAAAAACAACTGTAAGATTTGCCGGTAATGGTAGCTATCCTTTTTAGAAAAAAAAAAAACCTATTCATTTTGTGTCTTACAGTGAATATTTCTAGAAGGTTGTGAAAATGTCCTGTTCCTTTCATAAACTTTTTTTTTTTTTTTTGAGCCCCTACTGTACCTCGGACACAGTGCTAGGGAAACAGAGATTAATAAAATAACACCCCCATTCTCGAGGAAGTCTCCCACAGGCCACCGGGGGAGTGAGGCTCATCAACGTTCGTGATACAGTGGTAAGTGAGCCTACCTAGGTGAGTTGGGAAAAGCATCAGCAATATGGAGTTCCACGTAGGGCTCTGCAAGCACACCAGGGTGCCCAGCAGGTGAGGAAAAATGGAAAGGGTAATGGGGCAAAGAGGACAGCAGGTTCGAAGGTACAAGAGATAGAAAGAGGGTGTCAAATCCTGCCAGCCACGTGAAGACCTATGTTATGGAAATAGAGGACTCAACAGGGAAGAAAGCTGCACTCTAACTGGTGAGCCAAGGGGAAGCCGCGGAGGATTTGTGCAGGGAAACCGCGATCCTACTTGTGACTTAAGACTATCATCAGGGCAGAGAGTAGGGAGTGTGCGCAGTAGACGAGGGGAGGTGAGGGAACCCATGGAGGCTTCCGTGGGAGGGGAGAGGACAGCAGGGAAGGTGCAAGCAGCAAGCCAATGGGATGGAGAGAAGCAGAAGGACCCGGAAGATACCACAGCAGTAGAAACCATTCATTCATTCCCGTTACCACACATCTTTTGGTTCCAGGCATCCCACCTGGCTCTAGAGACACAAGACAAATGAGACACGGTCTGTGTAGTTGTTTTTCTGTCCTCAGCCTACCCGTTACTTCTTGGGGGCCCGCCCTGATTTGCTACACGTTCTGGAGCCTCGCTAGGTGTCTCCATCACACATTGTCACCCAAGCACCTGCTGTCTCTCCTGCACTTTATCACAATCGGGTATTTCATTGACTGTCTTCCCTCCCCGCGTGTGATACTCATTAGGACAGGGACGGCTGTGTTCATCTTGTGGACCACTGTGTTCACCAAGCACACCGTAGGGGCTCAATGAACATCAGTCGAATGGATGTATGAAAGAAAGGGTGCTCCAAATAATAGAAAGCGATGGACAGTTTAAAAGTAAGGGTGGCACGTTCTCATAAGCGCACTGATGGCAGTGTAGACAGGCGTGGTGAGAGCAAGCAATCTGCTCTAGCCCTAACGGCCAACAAAGCCTTTGCGGATGAGACAGATCTGGAGTTGAGCCATGAGTCATTCCCTCAGTGAGTCCATCCCTGGCAATGGAGTCTTCCTCACCCCAGGCACGTTCCTCCCAAATCTGGAGAGAATTAGGACTCCTTCCTACATGGAAGCATCAGAGAGGCGGGCCCAACCCAGGACGTCATAGAAGCGTCCCCAGGAGGATGTTATGTGTGAGGAGTCTGGGTTGTCTCCCACCTTTGGCTGTTGAGCAAGTAGAAGGCTACCGCTTCCTGGTCAGCCATGTGCCAGAACGTGGAGGCTGCGAAGGCTGAGGTGGGAGCGGGGGAAGGAAACGAAACGGAAACACATTTGCCGGCATCCAGAAACGCCCCGATCAACCCACAGAGGCAGCCTCTGCAAAACAGCCAAGGGCACCTGGAGGGTCCAGTATTACTTTTCTCTTCCCCTCTGTCTCTGGTATGTTGTGAGGCCCCAAGAAGAAAAGACATCTTGTTTGCTCAAGCCAGAAATACCGAAATTACAAATTGTTAGAACTTAGAGGAAACTTAAACATCTTATATTAAGTTGTTGATCTTCTTAATAGAAGAATTATGCATATATTCCCCTAATAGCCTACAGACAAGGGAAGAGGTGCTCTGGGGTGAGTGGGTACGTAGGGGGTGCAACACAGGTCCGCTGTTGTTTATCCCTCTTCATCTTTCAGCTTAGATAGTCTTACCTTCTGGAAATCTTCCCTGAGTCCCCCAAAGCTGGATCAAGGACCATCCTGAGGCTCTGACACTTCTGTGCAATATACCATAATTGCCTGCTTAGTTTCCATAACCTCTACCACTGCTAACTGGAATATAATCCCCATGAAAACAACACTACGTGCCTTTAATAAACACACTGAAATTCACAAGCCATTCAGTGAGCTAGGCTCTACAAATATCATGATGGTCAAGAATGACATGATTCTGGGACTTCCCTGGTGGTGCAATGGTTAAGAATCCACCTGCCAATGCAGGGAACACGAGTTCGAGCCCTGGTCTGGGAAGATCCCACATGCCGCGGAGCAACTAAGCCCGTGCGCCACAACTACTGAGCCTGCGCTCTAGAGCCCGCGTGCCACAACTACTGAGCCCACGCGCCTAGAGACCGTCTTCCACAAGAGAAGCCACCGCAATGAGAAGCCCGCGCACCGCAACAAAGAGTAGCCCCCACTCGCCGCAACTAAAGAAAGCCCGCGTGCAGCAAGGAAGACCCAACACAGCCAAAAATAAATAAATAAAATTAAAAAAAAATAAAAAGAATGACATGATTCTTTCCCTTGGGGAGCTCATACTCTGGAAATTTGACCATGTCTGAAGTGTTATACTTAGCCAAGCACTCATAATCACAGCCCTCTACATGTCTCTTGAATGAATGAATCACACAGCAAGAAAAGGAGTTGGGGATTAATACTGTTATTTATGGTTCCACAAATACATTTTCTAAAGTTGGACCACAGCCGCATTGAGAATAGCCCATACGGATTTTCAGAGTCCAGATAAATAATTCAATCTGGCTCTGCTCAGACGATTTATCGATGGAAAAAGCAGCTTTAAAAACATTTGCTTTTAGGAGATGGGGCTAGCCCTTTAAATAGAGGCACTCGCAGACGGAGGATGCTGCTTGGTTTAACACCGGTGAAGAGGGTGCAGTCACTGCACGTTTATGGCCTCTACAGGATTGATTGAACAGAACTGTTTGCATTTATAAGGAATATCAGCTCAAAATATCACTCTGATATGGCACCTACTAATTGGGGTTTGCCCAGTACTCTCCTTCTTTGTTACCAGACCCTAGGATGTGTGGGGTAACAATGTACCCTGTCCCATGTAAGACACTGTCTATCCCAGAGCCTTTATGGGGTCACAGATCTGGCCAGCCGCATGGAAATGGCAGTCTTCTCAGGGTTCTGGGAAGGCATTTCTTTTCCTGATAAATGAAAAGACACAGCTATGGCAGCCACCTTTTCTTCTATCCCCCATCTTCCTGTGTCAAATGAGGATGCCACTCAGCAGCCACTTTGAGGCCATGAAGCAAAGGCCAAGTGAAATGCAGACAGATGGGCCTTGATAGCATTTACTACTGGGTCCAGCTTTTGCATCCTCAGCACTATTGATATTTGGAGCCAGATCACTCCGTGTTGTAGGGGGCTGTCCTGTTCATTGTGGAAAATTGAGCAGCACCTCTGGCCTTTACCCACTAGATGTGCCAGTAGCATACAGTGACCATCAAAGATGTGTCTCCCAGGAATCTAGTGTATAGCACAGGGAACTATACTCAATATTTTGTAATAACCTATAAGGGAAAAGCATCTGAAAAAGGATATATGTTTATACACGTATAAATGAATCACTTTGCCGTACACCTGAAACTAACACGACATTGTAAATCAATTTCCACTTCAATTATCAATAAATTATACTTCAATTTAAAAAAATGTCTCCCAGTTGTCACAACCCAAAATGTATCTAGACATTGCAAATGCCCCCTGGGGGGCAAAATCATCCCTGGTTGAGAACCACTGTATTAGACTAATGCCAGAAACTTCCTACCACTAGATTTTATGCAAGAGGAGAAAACTAAATCCTTATTTGTTTAAGCTTCTGGAGTCGGGTGTTCTGTTACTTGCAGGCAAAAGCCTTCCTCGTGAGATATATATGCATATGCACACATATATACATATACACATGCTTGGTATGTGTGCACTATTTTACTGTTACCATGACAACGTACTGAATAACTGTGTGCTCCACCCACTGCATATTGGGGCCACCTCCAAGTTGACCCCAGCTCCACTCTGTACCTCCTTAGAACTTCTGTGTTCTGTCTATTCTATTCTTATTTATGTAAAAACTTAGGATGGTGCCTGATTCTAAATACTGTTACCTAAGAGGCTTCAAGCAGTTAGTGGCTAAGAGTACTGAATGTGGAGTTAGATGGCTTGGGTTTAAATTCTGACTCTTAGAAGCTGAGGAAAGTATCTTAGCTTCTCTGAGCCTCATTTCTCTTATCTGTAAAATAAGGATAATTGTGGTATCCACCTTCAAGTCTGTTAAAGTGATTAACTATGTTGATCTGGGTAGTACAGATATTTTAAAAAGTGAGATGATACAAAGATGGGGAAATAGTATAGCAGGGTTCTTCATACAGCATAAATCAAGAAAGAGAAACTGGATTGAAGATTTGGAAGCAGTGAACCGTAAGACATCTCTGGGCACCCTACTTTCACGGAAGATTTCTCTATTTCCAGTGAAAGCGGCGTTGAAGTCAGTGGAATCGATACTCTCAAATTTTGTGCCGCAAACATCAAACCACAGATTTACACTCTTTATTTCCAAAATATTTTGGCTTTGTCACACAGCTACAGCCCAGAAAAACTGGGAACTGCCTCTGAAGGTCATCAACTGCATTCTTCAGCCTCCAGAGAGAATATCCTTCTGTAGCACGTGGCCATCCGTTATGTGATAAAGACACCTCCGAAGCGGAGACACTCGCCAACAATCCCCTCGCTGATTTCTGCCTTGTGCTGTGAGCAAACTCTCCCTTCCACGTAACTCACATTTCTCATGGTGCCCTGGAAGACTACGTTCTCATCAACTGTCCCCTCTGACAACAAATCGCAGCCCAAGAGTGTTGAGTGCCTCAAAATCACATGTAGGGTGTTAGATAGATTTGGGTCTTCAGGAAACAATTTTTTGTGTTTGTGGACTTTGGAGTCTACCCTCCACCCCTGTCTCCATCTTTATTAACATAGACCCAGTAAATCCTCTTTCAAAATATGATATGGCCCACAGTGAAAGATTCCTGCAGGGATAATACAAACCACTGGTCATGTCTCGAAGAAGCACCACCTCTTAAGAGAAGCAGAGTGGTTTTTCTCCTCTTTCCCTTTTGCTGGCTACAGGAATCAGGGTAGAATCTCTGATAGCTGAAGTCTGTAATAGTTACAACTTGGGTCCTGCCACGATTTCGGTATATGGTGTGTGTGTTAAAAACTGGACTTTTAATTTGAATTACTGATGCATATGTTCTCTCAGACAGCCACTCTCCCCCGCCAGGAGGCAGTAAATCTTAACTGACAAGGACTCATATTTTGAAAAATATTAACCAACTCTGGAGCTTCCAAGATAGTCATGGGCTTTTTCTCTCAAGCTGTGAGCTGTCTTCTTAAGACATTCCTCATGGAGTATAGGTAAAGCCCAGCATTTTAACAGACCAGCACGGTAATGGATGATGTCTGAGGCAGCAGACCTTTCTCAGGTGGTCTTCACAGTGCTTCACAAATGTAATGTGCACATAAGTCACTTAGGGATCTTGTTAAACTACAGGTTTAGATTCAGCAGGTCTGGAGTGGGGCCTGAGATTCTGCATTTCTAGCAGCCCTCAGGTGATACTGATGCTGCTGGGCCATGGTGGATATTTTGAGGAAGGTTCTAGAACATATGGTGTTGTAGAGAGACTAATGCAGACCTGACTCTGCCAGTGTGCTTATTATTTCCTTCTAAATCCTACAGACTCCCCATTCCCTAAGTGGCAAATCAGGACAACTGCATCCCATGCTCGACTGTCCTCAAGCAGTGTGATCCAGTGAGAAGGTTATCTCAGGGGAAACTAGCAGTGACAGTTGCATACACCTGGCTGACTGTTCCAAGAGATTAACCCAACCATGACCTCTATGAAGTGACACCAAAGCAGGCTCCAGGAACAAATGATAAAATAACAGAAGCAGATGAGAAATGATATGGCCAAACTCAGGAAAGTTGCGAAAAAGAAACACAAAACCATCATAGAAACCAAGATCTTTGAAAGCCACTCAAGGTGGAATTGCTGACAAATAATTAGGGACAACAAGGCAGACTTGAGACAAATGATTAAAATTAAACTTAACAAAGGGCAAGAGTTAAAAGGGGTTGAAGAGAAAATAATAGCAATGGAATACAGAAAAAAAAAAGCAGAGTTGACGTAACTGGTGTATGTTGGATATAAATGATACACCTACACTAGACTAAAGCAATGAGAAAAAAATTTTAAGAGAAAGAAGACATATTCAATGATATAGTTCAAGAATGTTTTCCTGAAATAAAATAGTATGTGATTTTACAGTTTTAAAGAGTTAGAAGGGGTTAAAGATAAAAATAAATAGCCCTGGAAAACAAAAGAGATTCAACATAACACAATTGTTATGCCTGAAGCAAAGACCCAATATTTGAGTATATAAATGTTTGAGGAAAGAACATTTGAGGATTTAATTTAAGAGAGCATAATGCTCCCCAGGAAAAACTGATAGAAATTAATGTATACTGAGATATGTCCTTACATAGTTCTCAAGTTACAAAAAGAAAGTGGGAATCTTACGGCAACCCAGTTAAATTGTGTGTAAGGGGAAAAACATTACACTGATTTTAGACCTCACGTCTGTGATAATTTAATACTAGAAGACTGGGGGTAATGCATAAAACACCCTCAGGGAAAGAAACCGTGACACTTAGCCAATCAAACTATCATTCAAATATAAGGGCAATGGACAGATTTTTTTCTGTCATGCAAGAATTGAAGAAATGTTCTTCTCCATTGGATTTGAAAGTGTTTTTTCATTTGGACATTGGGGCAGATATAATGTGGCTGTTTCATATCATTTTTAACCTATACATGACTATGCCTACCACCCAAAGATGGAAGTTTTGACAAGGATGGCCATCTCAGCCAACATGGGCAAGGAATCCAAGCACATGAACACAGCTGCAGTTGTGGTCAGAGATGTCCTGTGCGAGCCACACGCCCTGGGTGTTGCTGCCTCCCTTTCTTGGAGTTGGTTTAGTTTAGTGGGTCAGTTAATTGCTACTCACTGAGTCTCTACCTCCTGTTGCTGAGACTGGCAGCTGGTCATAGCCAGCTGTGGAGTAAAAGCCTATGTTTCAACCCTCAATGCCCTTCTTCTTTTTACTCATCCTCATGAAAACCCACTTCACCCCACCCCACACATTCAGGCTGAACATCCTGAATCCTCCCCCATATTCATTCAACAAATATTTATTTGTGCTGATCGTGGGCCAGGTATTGTGCTCAGCACGGATAAGGAGATGATCATAAAAAAGAGAGGCCCCACCTCTGACATCATGGAGCTTCAGTTTAGAGAGGGAGTGAGAGATGTGAAGCAAGTCACTGCATACTTATTGAATTAATTAATAAAACGACGATAAGTGAGGTGAATGTAAAAAGTCACGGGACACACAGAAGGATGTCAGCCAGGCATTCGGGAGGACCAGGGAAATTTCCCAGGAGGAAGGTGGGCTGATGTGGAGGCTGGAAGGTTGTGTAAGATGGATCAGAGTCGGTCCTCTGAAGAACACCGAGAGGATTTTCCAGTAACCAAAGTAGCACATGTGACGCTCTTGAGTTGGGAAAGAGTGGAGCCAGTGTGAATGACTGAAAGGTCAGTGGTCTAAAGTGTCAAGAGCAAGGGTGGGCCGAAGGCATTAGAGGATGCTGAAGACGGAGGTCAGAACTTTATGTCTTGGGCAGGAGCTGATAACAATGACTTGGGCAAATACACGCATGTCTTCACGTTGGGATAACAAGCCAAGTCTTTCTGGGACTCCTCAGGAAAGTTATTGCAACAGCCTTCTGGCTGCCCTCCCCACCTCCATCCTTTCCCAATATTCCAGCCCAACAAATAATTCTTAACAAATTATGCTGCTGCTGTGAACGGGTCAGGTGCTCCATGTTGCCAAGAGCATAGAGTCTAGACCTCATCCTCTGATAGCTGAGATCTCCCATGACCCCATCAACCTGTCCTACCCTGCTTTACTTTTCTCCCCGACACTCACACTCCACTCCAGCCAGATAGAGGTATTTACCAAGCATGCTTCTGGTTCGTTCGTAATCGCCTTTGCTGAGTTGCCAGAAGTTTTCCCTTTCCTCCAAGTTTCAAAAACTCTGGCATGTGTCAAGGCAATAGCATCCAGTAGAAAGATCATGGGCTTTGGTATTGCATGAAAAGGGATCCAAATTCTGTCTTGCTACTTACTAGCTGTGTAACCTTTGGCAACACCCTTAATCTCATCATGCTGCCATTTCCCCATTATTAAAAGGGGGAAAATAATAGTAGTTGTAACTATGTATCATAGACCTATTTGTATAAATTGAAGTATACAGTTGATTTACAATGCTTCAGTGAGTGATGCAGTTCCACACACACACATACATACATATATATTCTTTTTCAGGTTTTTTCCCATTATACTCAACAATGAAATAATTGAATATAATAATGGAATAATTATAATAATGGAATAATATTGTATTCAATATTACAAGATATTGAACATAGTTCCCTGTGCTATACAGTAGTTCCTTGTTGTTTATCTGTTTTATATATACTAGTGTACATCTATTAATCCCAAATTCCCAATTTATCCCTTCCCCTCTTTCCCATTTGGTAACCGTAAGTTTGTTTTCTGTGCCTGTGAGTCTATTTCTGTTTTGTAAATAAGTTCATTTGTATCATTTTTTTAGATTCCACACGTAAGTGATATCATATGACATTTGTCTTTCTCTGTCTGACTTACTTCACTGAGTATGGTAATCTCTAAATCCATTCATGTTGCTGCAACTGGCATTATTTCATTCTTTTTTATGGCTGAGTAATATTGCATGTATATATGTACTGCATCTTCTTTATCCATTCATCTGTGGATGGACATTTAGGTTGCTTCTATATCATAGATTTTATGACAATTAAATAAGATCTCTCTTTCTCTCCCTTCCTGTCTCTCTAGACACACACACACACACACACACACACACACACACACGTATGGCATATATCTAATATCTCAGGCCTGCTACTTACTGGAGGCTTAAATAATAGTAGTTACTATTTGTTTCACTATTACTGCTGATGGGGTTGCAGCTGTTACTACTACTACTTCTTTTACTTATTACAACTGCTACTAGTGGCATTTTTTAAGTTCTACTATCTCTGTTAAATCTCCTTGGGTCATTAAATTTAACAAGAAATTTCCTCCATCTAAAGGCGTTATTGTTTAAACTCCTCATTTATTATATACTATCATATACTGCTACATATTATCGTATATTGCTAGTTCCATGTCCTGTATGAAGTAAGTCAGAAAGAGAAAAACAAATAGCGTATAGTAACGGTATACGTGGAATCTAGAAAAATGGTACGCATGAACCTATTTGTGGGGCAGGAATGGAGACACCGACGTAGAGAACAGAAGCGCGGACACGGTGCGGGGGAAGATGAGGGTGGGATGAATTGGAAGACTAGGATAGATATATATACACTACCGTGTGTAAAACAGATAGCCAGTGGGAACCTGCTGTATGGCACAGGGAGCTCAGCTCGGTGCTCTGTGATGACCTAGATGGGTGGGATGGGGGCTGGGGTAGGAGGCAGGTCCAAGAGGGAGGGGATATGGGGATATATTTATACATATAGCTGATTCACTTTGTTGTACAGCAGAAACTAAGATAACATTGTAAAGCAATTATACTCCAAAAAAAAAAAAAGTCAGCAACTCTTGTTTTTAGCTGGGTGTTGTGAATGCGATAACAACATTCTAACCAATCGGCCGATGTTAAACATCAAATGGTAGGTAGGCTCAATTACTCCTCAGTCCCTGGAAGCTTTTTACTTAATTATTAGTAAGGCAAGAATTTCAAACCAGGCCTTTTCACCTAATTTCCTAGGTGTGTCTTGATTTTGAGCAAGTTGCTGAACCACGACGAGTTTCCATATCTTCCTCTCCTATCTATGTAGTAACTAATGAATGGCCTCTCACTCATCCCCTTCCTCTCACTTGGGTTCTTGATTGGATGAGGGTTGGTGCCAACATCTCAGAAGACCTTCCATTTACTGTCACATTGTCCTGGGGCCATGACTACTCGTTTCCTTCTTTCTTTCCCCAACTTATTCATTGTTTATTATCGTGATAAGGACTGTGTAGGCTCATACTGTACTTCTTTTGAACATCTATGACCTCCATTCATACTTTCATCCATTCACTCACACTTACTGACTGAGTTCCTTTTATATGCCAGGTCCTGTGCTTTGTACCAAAGATGTTGCAGAAATAAATGAATCCAATACCACCTTTGCTCTTATGGAGCTTACAGTGTGGTGGAAGACACGTCCACAACCTTCATTGATCCGTGATTTCATGGGCTTCCTTTTTCCTGTTGAAAAGATCAATAGCACCTTCCAGGGTGTATCTTCTTAGTGACTGAATGACTGGTGTCCTGGGCTGGCCTTTGGGTTCCCACCACTTGTACTCTCCCGTCCTTGCACTTTTCCAATGTAACTAAGTGCTTCAAGCTCGTTTCCCCCAGACCACATTCAGAGGTCAGGGAGCTAGTGCGACTTGCTCACCACTGTATGCCCACCACCTTGAACAGCACCAGGCGTATAGTAGGTGCACAATAAACAGCTGTTCAATGATTATGTAACTCTGCCAGCATAGCTGTCCCCTTCCTCCAAAAGGACAGCCCTTGAGCCCTTGACAAGGGCTCAATCCCTAAACCCTCAAGTGCTTAGGGATCACCCTGGACCCAGACCGAAGGTTGAATCCCACTTTCACCACTTGTGACATAAATGACCTCGGGAAAGTCACTTAACTTTTCTGAGGCTCTGATCATACCCAAATGGGGATAACAACAGTACTGAGCTCGTGGAGTCACTATGAGGATTTAAAGAAATAATAAGTCAAGACTCTGCCCAGCAAGCACTTGGCACGGTAACTGTCTCACGGCTAACAACATGTGTTGTCTTATCACTACTGACCCTTTTCTCCAGCACGCGTGAGAGGGTATCTGGGCAGGGCTGGGGTTGTGCAGCCTCATTTAGGAAGTGATGGCTACCTGTCTCGTCCTTTTTCTCCTCCTCCTGACACCCTGGTGATGATTGAGGGAGATGCTCACGTCTGCCTTGTGGGCCACTGAGGTCTGTTTCTCCCCAGACATTTTTGGAGCATTTCTTCCTCAAAGGAGAGAAACTGTCATGCATGTTGTTCTGTTCCATGTATGTCTTTCTTGGTGAGCCACTCATTCCACAGAGATGAGTCATGGATGACTTCAAGTAGCTCAGAATATCTCTCGCGTGTAACATATAGCTGTGAGGGACCTCATGTCAGGGAAAACATACAAAGCAGGCACAGATGGAAAACACAGACTGATGCGTTGCCTGGAACTGTGGCAGAGATCCAGATGGCTTGCAAGAACTTTCCATGATATGGGCTCCTTTCAGACTCCACAGCAGTGGCTCTTAACTTCATTTTGGAGGCTGGGATCTGTTATGAACCTTTCTGAAAATCTGATATAAAATCTGAGATACTGACCGTCTTCATAACTAACCAATGAGATCTAACTAATCAGAATGGACACACGCTATAAACAGCTGGTACAAAGATATTAGCTCATGCCAACTGAATACCAATCCTGCATTTTGCAAACAGTTTTATGGGATTCATGGACCCTTACTCCCTAAATGTTAATTTCAACGACACAGTTGTTTCTTAAGAAGATACACTCTGTCAGGCCCCGGGAATGCCCGGGGTTACAGCAGTGAATACTCTCCACTTGGTCCCCTCCAGCTTACACTGTGGTTGAGAAGACAGACATGACACCAGTAATCACATCAATTCCTACATAATTAGAATTGCGGTAAGTGCTATGGCGAGCAGGAGAAGTGGCTGTAGCACAAATCACAGAGGGGCCTCACCCAGTGTAGAGACTAGGGTAGGAAGGAGCACTTTACAAAAATCTCACTTAAAGGAGCTCCTTTGAAGCTCATCCCAAGAGGACGAAGAGGAGTCAGGCTGGTGAATACGGGAGAAAAATATCCCTAAACGACCGTAGGCAGAGAGACCTTGAAGATGCAGGGAAGCAAAGACAATGCTGGTGAGTCTGAGACAGCCAGGGGTGAGAAGCGACCTGGAGAAGTAGGCAGAGCAGATCTGCCATAGATGCACAGGCTATATTGAGGAGTGTATAGAATTCACCAAAGATAAAGTCCCATGAGCACCTAGGAAACTTCTGGACTCATAATTGACTCATTGTCACTGTTGATTTTATGGGTCACACTCAGCTGCTGAATCTCCCAACTAACCTACCAAAAATGTGCTAGGAGCTGAGGTCAGAGACCTACCTTTCCAGTCCCAGATGATTCATCCATCCATCCATCCATCTATCCATCCAACCATCCATTCATTCATCCACCAAGTATTTATTCAGCTCTCCAGGAACAGCAGTGTGCTGGTTGCTGAGATAACATGGTGGATAGGACCCCACCCCTGTCCTGCAGAAGCTTACAGTCAAATAAGAAAGACAATTACATAGGAAAGGGTAACACGAGGAACACGAGGAACACGAGGCTGGGATAGGGATAAGTATTAAGTATTAAAAGAGCACAAGGAGTGGGGCACACCATGGAGAAGGCTTTCGAGAAGTGGTCCAAGCTGAAACAGGAGGATTGAAGAGAGTGTGGGACAAAAATGTGACAGGAAGCGCAAAGGTCAGAAGGTGAAGGAGATGGAGATATTTGAGAAGAAGTGACTCATTTCAGGGTGGCCGGATGGAAGGATGGGATGGGGTGAAATGATAAGAAGTGGGACTGGAGAGGTAAGTTAGGGGTCAGGTCATGGACTTTCTACAAAGGTCAATGGATAGCATTAAAGATTTTGCTCTGATATTTTTGTTTATTATCTTTGCTTGTATTTGTGTTGTCGGTTGGATGGATGGTTAGTCGGTGGGTTGGTTTTTAGCAGAGACGATGTGTGAGGGTTACAGTCTGATAAATTCTGCACTTGGGTGGAGGATATTTGATAAATGTATAAAAACATGTTTTCAGCATCCATATAGATGATGGAATAAAAGAAATAAACACTGATTGCTTCCTGTTTCCTGTGTGCAAGGCACTTACCCTAAATTGGCTCCTTTTAATTTCATGCCCCCTCTGAGCAGAGAAGGTGTTGCTGAGGATTCAACTGGGAGACTGGGGCCCTGGGGAAGAGGCTCTTACTGAGGCCACACAGCTCGGGAGATGCAGGGCCCGGGTGTAGACCTGTCTGTCTGGTTATGCCGCCCTTCTGTTACACCATGCTACCCCTTCACTTCTCCCCAAACCGATCATTTCCAATTGTGCGGACTAGTCATTTCTAAGACTGATTTGAAGACACCCTAAATTATCTAATTATCCCAGGGGAGGTTGTATAATGGCCAAACTTTCTCTCAAAGCAAGTTCATCTTAAATAGTTCAAATTGGAAAAAGGGCTTCTGTGTAAAATATCTAAAATGTATTAAGTGTTTATTATGGACCGAGCGGTGCGCTGAAGGCTTTGTCTTCCTCATTAGGTGGGTTCCATTATGGTCTCCATTTTATGGAGGGAGAAACAGAGCCTTAGGTAAAGTATCTTGCCCTGTGTGCTAGGCAAGTGGTGGGGCTGGGATGTAAACTCGGGTAGTCTGAGTTCCACTTTTAATCACGTGACTGCACCGCACCCACACATACCCGCATCCACACATCATACAAGGCCTGCTTCCACCCAAAGGAGCTCTTAGAAGCAAAGCAGAGGTTGCTTGTAAAATTGATTTGTCCACATAGAACCTCACAAGGGCTAAGAACCAGTTAAGTACATGCATGCTCAGTGTATCCCAGAAAACAGCCGTGACAAACAATCTTGAACCCCAGCAGTGCCAGTGGTTGACCTTCAGGCTTTAGCTGCAGCTTTTTCGCTTGTCTTTATGGAGGGAAGAACTTTCCTTCCTGTTAAAACGATTTTCCTTTCATCTTTTCTGCAGAAGAAAACCCAGAATGGGCTTTTGGCGTTCACTTCAATGTGATGTGAGTTTTCGGGAAGCATGAGGGGCTCCGGTGTCATGCCAAGTGACAGATCTGCTGCCTTCTTTTCTTCCTCTTTCTTCCTTTCTTCCTCCCTCCCTTCCTTCCTACCTTCCTTACTCTCTTTCTCTCTTTTTCTTTTTTATCCCCCTGTGTGCAGCTTATGTGGAACATCTGGTTTTAAAAGTGTCGCAATTTTTAAACATATTATAATGCTCATGGGATCAGAATATCAACAGCTGTCCACTGTGGTGAACCACACGTCTGGAAAATATTCCTTGAAACTGAGTTCTTAAATAAACATAAAGCATCTATAACACATGATGCCGAACGACATCCATTTGTGAACTGACTGTTTAGACCAGATGAGGTGCAAACAATGGTTGGCTTGGTCTGACTGTGAAAGTGGGAAGGGGAGCTTAATTGTTTTTTAGCCCTGAGTTTCTCTGGAGATCCTGAGCCTCTGAGCCAAGACATCTGGGGGTGTTCACTAAAATACCTACCTGTGTCTCTTCCTCTCTCATTGCTGCTGGGGTCTGCTGGTTTTCACATTACTCCCTAACCATTATCTCTGGCCTATAGTTCATGGAAGTACTTTTTTCCCCTATTTTTTTTTCTTATATCAAGGTCTCTAGAAAAGTAAATGATACTTGACTTTACAGGTACTCCTTTGTCTCTCTTCTCTCTGGCTTCTGAAGTCTCTAGGAGAGAACTCTACATACACACACACACACACACACACACAGAGATATACACACGTGTGTGTGTGTGTGTGTGAGACTTCCCAACATTTATTGAGCCGTATTTGTACCAGGCACCATTCTAAGTCCTTTCCATGTATTAAACAAATGAATCTTCGAAACAACTCATGGTACAAATACTACCATTATTCTCAGTTTACAGATGAACAAAATGGGGCACAGAGAGGTTAGGTAACTTGATCAAGATCACACACCTTGTACATGGTGCTGGATTAAGTATCATACATAATTAAAGCTAGGAACCATTTCCCCAGAGTATGATCAGGGTTCTATTTAAGGTATTAGGAGCGGTAGAGTACCATGTTTTTAGTAAACTAAATCAAGATATTGGGTTGGTCAAGAAGTTCATCCGAGTTTTCTGTACCATCCTGAATGAACTTTTTTGGCCAACCCAATATATAATTTTACAAGTACAGGTGTCCTTATGGGCTCCATGGGACAGGATAATTTGAAGAGCTCTTGACAAAGTTTTATACTTTTTCCATGGAATAATGTGGATGATACAAAAGGCTCCAGGTCAAAGTTGGTTAGGAGTAAGACTGTCTCATAACAGCTAAGAAAAAAAAAACCTGAATAAGTTATCTAGATGTGAGTATGGGTATTTAATTTTGCCCCCTCTTTAAATGACCTATCAATAAAATGGGGTAGGAGAGAGAGGGCAAAATCATGATTATTTTTTATTTAAATTTTTAAAATGAACTTCTTAGCTATCTATCATAGTTCAGCTAAAATGTAAAAAGTATATATGGGACGGAGTATGATTCAAAGTGCATTATGGTTTACATGTGATAAAGTGTTATTTACAGTGCATATATTATTCCATTTCTTCATGGTACACTTGGTTCCTGAACTATGAAAAGAGATGTGAACAGTTCTTAAATATGCTCTTTCAATCACATTTATCATTAATTCCAAAGGGTTATGGGTACTGACTGTATCAGTCTCTGTGCTACCTGAGCATTTGATTTCCTTGACCTAAAGTTTGGTGTTGTGGCCTCAATAAGTATATAGATCTGACTTGGGCAATGTTTTCCCCCGCGGGGTACAAGGCAACTTGTAAATAAATGGCTCAGCATATCTGAACTGGACTCACACAGCCCTACTTAGGGAAACATGGCATCTTTCTCAAGCTCATATTTTCACCTTGATGTTAATTCTGCTGCAGAAAGGCTCTCACCTCCTCCCCAGTGTAAAGTCAAAATCTACATTTAAATGGAGACATTGCAGGCAGTACAGTCCAGGGAAAGCTAGTAAACACAAACCCTGCTGCAATTTAACTGGAAATAAGCTCTGATAAGAAAGAAGGAAGGAAGGAAGGAAGGGAGGGAGGGAGGGAGGGAGGGAGGGAGGGAGGGAGGGAGGGAGGGAGGGAGGGAGGGAGGGAGGGAGAGAGAGAGAGAGAGAGAGAGAAAGAAAGAAAGAAAGAAAGGAAGGAAGGAGGAAGGAAGGAAGGAAGGAAGGAAGGAAGGAAGGAAGGAAGGAAGGAAGGAAGGAAGGAAGAAAGGAAGAAAGGAAGAAAGGAAGGAAGACAGGAAGACAGGAAGAAAGGAAGGAAGGAAGAAAGAAAGAAAGAGGAAGGAAGGAAGGAAAAGAAATGGCATGTGAAGTGGTCTGTGAACTTCTGTTGGGAAAAGTGGAAAACCAAGCGAAACAAAAACAAAAGGACAGTGATATGGAAAAATTCCAATGAACAGAATGTTTTCTACTATCCGGGTGTTTAACTGTAATAAAGCCATATTCTAGGTACAAATATGATGAGCTTATCTTTGAATTAAAACAACAACAGAAAGAAAACAAGGGCAGATATGAGGGTGGTTTTTTATACTCATATTTCTAAACCTCATAAAATATTAGTAGCTGAATCAGCTATAAAAATTAATAGCTCCAGATTCTATTGTGTTACTCTCTTCAATTTCATTTTATCACCATTCTTTTTTTTCCTTCCTCTCTTTCAGTCTTTGCCTTTCTATCTTCCTAAGGTGTTTGGGGTACCAGTGTTTATGAGCTTTATAAGTTTGATAAGATATGTAGGGTAGAATTTCTAACAAATAGGACAGAACAAAAGCCCGTCTGAATCCTTACATTCGATTTTCTGTGGTACAGTTAGATTGTGATAACAGATCAAGAAAACATTGTCAAAAAGGAAAGAAAAAACATTCTGGCCTTCATTACCGAGTTCGTTGCAAACTCACTTTTTCTTTCTTTCATCCTTTTTTTTTTTCTTTTTTAATAGCAAGACTGAAACTTCCAATTTCCTCAGGCCCCACCTGGCCTTTTAAAATGTTTTCAGGCCACTGTGAACACCAAACTCAATTCTGAATTTGCATTTACATAATATAATTTTTACCATTAATTAATCGATCGATTGCATTTAAATTCCTAAAAGTACCAATGAGTAACAACTACCCCCAGGTGCTGTAAAAAGTTAATTTCCAAACACAAAGGCCACTTTGACTTTCAAAAAGCCGAACTGAGTTTCCCATTTGAGTCAACACCCACACCCCACCCCCCTGGCCAAATTTTTCGGAGAGTTATTTCCTTCAAACAATGAAGGAAAACACCAGGGTTCTGAGGCCAGGAAGGTGAATTGAGTGACCTGTAGCGACCTGTCTCTGGAAGAGTCTACGTGTCCCACCTGGGTTCATCATGAATGCTACTGTGGCAGGGGATGCCTTTCTTGGATACAGAATGGCCATCCACGTACAGTCATAAAATGACTGGCCAGGTGACCCAGATGACCCAGCACCTGGATATTGGAATTAGGCTGGACACTCAAACAGTGAATCCAAGGCCAAATGTACGACAGGTGTTCAATAAATAAACAGAGCATCAGGATGAACCAGGCACGACAGTTTTTGGAATGAGAAGACCTGGGTTAGAGACCCTGTTCTACGATGAACATGCTGGTCGGCCCCGGGCAAGTAAGCCACCTAACTTCTTTCTAGACGATATTGCCTATCTTCCAGACATTGTTGCCACGAGGTAGTGACGGACGTGGAAGCGCTTTGTGAAGCCGGGGGTGGATGGAGCAGTGGTTGTTGCTGCTACAGATACAGGTGTGTTAGGGAAATGTTTTCTGTCCTCTATTTGCTGGGTTGGTTTGGATGTGAATGAATCAAGTAGACAAATGCTCCCGCATCAGTTCGTCCTGAATTTAGCCTTTTAGGCATCCAATTGATTGTTTCAACCTTAGCTGTAGATAAATAGTAAATAATAGCTCAGTTATGGACTCTCAGGAGATACAACCCGGTTATTTATAATAACCAAAGTAACCAAGCTATTAGAAAATGAATTAATTTAGGATCTGTAATAAGTGTCGGCTTGGGCCATGCCTGTTTCCTGCACTACTGTCATTCACATGTCTGTCTCCCTGACAAAACTGAACTCCTGGAAGACAGAGACCAGGACTCATCCATCCTGGGATAGCCTCCTTCGGTTCCCCCCACCCAAGCACCTAGCACTGGTCCTGGCTATAGTTGGTGCTCAATAAATGTTTGGTGAGTGAATGGACAAATGATGGGAGAAACATAAAACCAATGAGGTGGAATCTAATTCCACAGCCTGCAAATCAAAATCAGACTGCAAATGGAGGTCATTTTCACAGGGATATATCCCAGCGTCATGTGCAGTTAATCAGAACACAGCGATTTTTTTTCATAAGCATAAGACAGATTACATATTTTTTTCACATGGCCCTTAAATAGCATTCTCTTCAACTAATTTCAAAACCAAATGGGATGCTTGAAACACCAGGTCGAATGCTGATGTGGGTTGGCGTGTGCATAATTCACAAAGGCTGCATCTTCAGAGCCATGACACAGTCAGGCGTGGCCAAAGAGTTAGTGGAATTGATGGTGTCCTCGTGGCTGTAAAATTGTCCCAAATTTTCCAGCAAATTGCTCTAGCCAGGGTGCCTTGAACTGGACAGCCCCAAACACAATTCTTCTCCACATGGACCCAACTTGAGACTATTGCTTAGGTGGCAGAATGCACAGCAGAATGCGCATTAAAAGTTAGTCTATTTACCAGTTTCGCAACCCAATCAATTGACTCTGAGGGGAGTCTAATGTAGACCTGTGTATAACTCTGGCTTCCCTGTAATTCTTTGGTCCTGATTCAAATACAGGAATAATATTCTCCATGCAGTTGTAGTTTATTGAGTCAACACAGCCCCTAAGATTGTCCCATTTGGAGGGCTTTGGATATCCACAGTCCAGTGGATGTGTTCAGAGCACGCCTCTGGCCCCAGGCTGCCTGGGTGAAAATCTGAGCTCTACTACCTCCCAGCTGTGTGACCTCGGGCAAGTGACTTAGCCTCTCAGTGTCAGTATTGCTATCTATAAAATGGAGATGACATTATTAAAAGCACCTATCTCCAAGGATTGCTGTAAGGATTATATGAGCTGATGTGGAAGAAGTACATAGATAGAACATTCCCTAACACAGAGTGAACACTGCATAAGTGTTTGCTCTTAGAATCAGACTACATTGAAAGCCACATTTGTATAAAACTATTGAACCTATATCTGCTTTTGGAAAACAAACCATAAAAACACTCTTCCACTCAATTGCTCTTAAATCTAAAATTGAGACCTTAATGCTGTTGAATACCTGCTGCAAAGCTGCTTCCCCAAATGACAAAAGCTGCTATTTCCCAGGGGATATGTGAGGGCGTTTCACAGGACACGCAAAGCCACATGCAGGACATGTGTGTTTTTTCAAAGGCAGGAACGAACAAAATCTTACTGTGCATCTTGCAGCTAAAATTTTACTTGACAACTTGGAAAATGAATGACAAACAGCAACCACTTTTTATATATTAATATAAAATACATCCACAAAAGTGGATCTATTGTGGAATGACGTGAAAAATGCCATGAATTTTCAGATTACAGGAGCTCTTGAAGAAAGAGCTTTTCAGTCTGGATTTCTGCTTTGAGTTTTTCCATGCATGGACCCTACACCTCAGCCCAACAGATGTCTTGGGAGTGCGGCCCCGAGATGCCAGGAGAGGAACCTGGCAAAGACTGCCTGGGTCAATGCTTCTCAAACTCAATGTGAATAACAGTTTTAAAAAAATTTTATATTTATTTCAGACTAATAATTATATAAACTACAACAAAAATGAATTATCTAAAAAAGAAATGAAGGAACGAAACATATACATTACAAGCCCCATTTTAAAAACTATTAGGTCAAGCAGACAAAATTACTGTCAAATTGCTATAAAATTTCCTAAATGTGGACTTTCTAACACTACACTTACCTGGTTGTGAACTGGTAAGAACTGTCTGAATTCCAGGCCATACTTAAATAGCTGCCCCAAGGGATTTGAGCCTTGCTGAGTGAGCAATGGAGCTCTGTATGGCCACGGAGTTCAGCCTTCTCACTAATTAATTTCATCCTTGTGCAAAATACCGAATCATGTTAAAGCAGCAATGAGCTTCCCTGACTCCCCGTTGGTGGCTCAGGCAGGGTGGGACCTGGACCACCCCCTCAGCAGGATGTACTAGGGTTCTCAGCATCCCCAAGATCCTTGCCTCAGTTTCATCAATTACTGGACCTGAGAGATACAACTTGCTAACAGCTCTCTTTGAAGGTCAGAAGCCATCCGGAAATGAACAAGTACCAGGTGGTTAATTTTATGATTTGGGGAGTTCATTCCAGTACAGTGGATCTCGACCTTTCTGAGAATTCATTAGAAGCTGAAGCCTTTCCCACTAAAAAGAAACCCAGAGGCCCAGGCCCACACTCCTGTATGTAAGTAAAGGGGTTCAGTGATGGTCTGAGACCCACCCAGATGTCCCAGTGTACAAACCCCAACTTTAGGGTTAGTGTAGACTATTTAACTAAAATGGACAATGATAAACAGTCCTGCCAGGAGGTATTTCCACCTTCTCTGGATGCTTTTATCGCCATATTCACTGCTACACTTTCTCACTTCTCACCCCCTCTGGCCAGCCTGACTCTATTCCTGTCCTTGCAGCTCCACAGTGCGAGGGTCTCGGTCTCGCAGGCCTGGAAGGGGCATGATGTGATTAGCCCTGTCTGCTTTCTCATTGATTCTGGAAGCAAACCAGGCCTGCTCAGGACAACTTCTCCATGGTGGTGTAGCCCCTGAGACTGGCAGACAGGTGGGTCCCAGCCTTCCCTCATGAGGTAGCGTCTTCCCCAGCTGACAACTCCGCCCAAGCTCAGAAGTTGTTTAATGATGGGCTTCAGGTGGGGGTTAGGTAAGAGATGGTATTACTAAGAGGAGGGCTCAGAGCTACAATTTCCAAATGCTTGGGAGGTACTTTGAAAGCCAAGAACCATTTCAGAAACAGTGATTTTTAAACCTTACCCACCTAGCCAGGATGTTTCAACTCAGGAGGCTGAGCTAAACACAGTCAAGTAGTTAGAACATCGACTTGGGCTGAGAGGTAGTATCCTAGACATTGATAGCTGCCTACCTAATATCTGATGCCCCATTTGTCTGTCCTAACTGTACCCCGATTTTGCTCAGATACAACACAATATGATAAAAACTTGTACTTGTCAGGCACCAAGACTGTCAAAGAGCCTGGCATTTATTGATCTGTTCAGTCCTCACAACCACCCAATGAAGTGGGCATATTATTATCTCTATCACACAGATCAGGAAACTGAGGCACAGAGAAATCAATAATATGCCCAAAGACATACAGCTAGTAAGTGGCACAGGCACGATTTGAATCCCAGCATTCTGACTCTGGAGTCCAAGCATGCTGTATTACCTTCATCCCATTCCCAGCTCTAGTGGTGGGTCTTGTCTAGTTTAAGCCAATCAGAGCATGGCATTTTCATGTTGATTGCTATTGGTCTGGTCGGACACGTGACCTGAGATGGACCAATCAGATGGAAGGAAGGACTGTAGCCTGCAACTGGGAACAAGGAAGTATGGTGCTCCCTACTGTTACATCCCTCAGGTAACTCATGCCAACGCTGGTGATAGCAGAGCAGAAAAATGATCCAAGGCCTTTTTGACATCACTGACCACCGAATCAACTAGTTCCGGAATCTGCCCTACTTCTGGACAATATGTGATATACAAAATAATGCATTTTCCTATTGCTTAATTCTAAAAACATTCAAAATGATATAGATGAGTTTTAGAAATCCATCAGAGTGGGCCTTGACTGAAGGCCAGGATGAAAACTTCTGGGAGTTACAGAATACCAGATTAGGTTGAGGATGCCCTATTAGAGACTAACTCCCAAGTCTTTAGGGAGAGGTTATCTGTATGGCAGTTCTCAAGCTCATGGTTGCTCCTTTCACTTATCATTACCTGGTATGTGTCTATGCATACGTATATGTATGTATGTGTGTGTGTGTGTGTGTGTGTGTGTGTTTAGATATGCACATGTGCATACATCTGATCACGCTCCTTAAAAGGCATGGTGGCAAAGATGGGAGTTGGGGAAATTACCTCTTGGATTCATTGGGCTTCTATTAGCAGTTCTAGTGAAGGTTGAATAACTTATCAAGAATCCTACAACTAGTAAATGTCAGAGCCATTTACACATGCAGGTATGTGTTTTCAAAGACCACAATTAGCCACTATACTTCCTTCTTAGATCAAGTTCCCCTGAAGCAGAGCCTGAGACAGGGTTAAGGCACATGATTTGTTGAAGGAGGGAGGGAACGAGGGAACAAGACAGGGCAAGAGAAAAAGCTAAGCAAGGATGTGGCTGCAGCTGGAGTCTAGTTCTAGCTTAATCCCAGTAGAAGCTCTGGAATAAGAATTGCACCAAAGAATTGGTCCAGCTGGGGGTGGACCCTTACCCAGAGGTACCCCTGTGTCAATCAGTAGGTCAATGGGCTGCCCCCTGGGCAGGGAGGAGTGCAGGGAAGATGGTGCAACCTTGGCAAGGGGGCTCCAGTTGGCTGAGAAGGGAACAGCTTTCAGCCCTTAGCAGTCAGCATAGCAGCTGGGGGACAGATGCAATGGCCTGGTAAGAGGATCTGGAAGGAGAACCGTCAAAATCTATAGGGAACTATATTCTATATCCTGTGATAAACCATAATGGAAAATAATATGGCAAAGAACGTATTTATATGTATGACTAAGTCACTTTGCTGTACAGCAGTAATTAATACAACATTGTAAATCAACTATACTTCAATAAAAAATAAATAAAAATTAAAAAAATCTACTATGGCTTCTATCCGTACATGCTAGTCTCTCGGTCTGGAAGGCCCTTTCCCAACTTTTCCACGCACACGCAAAGGCACACACATCTCCTCCATGACTCTTTATCTCCTCCTGTCCCTCAAGGAAATGGCCTGTATCTTATTTCTCTCAAATCAACATCCCAGAACTGCACACAACCGCCATGTCCCTCCAGCACTCAGCAGATGCCTGGCACAGAGTAGAGGCTTCAATAAATGTTTGTGGGATGCATGAATGGAGAAATGAATGGATTTCATGAACCCACATGCTGCTAATTTGGAATTTGTGATACTTTGGAGACAGAATATTTATTGAGTAAAAGTTTGGAAAAAATACTCTAACTCGGGCTTTTACTGCTTATGTAGTTGATTACTGAGGAATGCAAGTTTCTAGACCTCCTTCCCCACCCCATTACTTTCCACGTTTTATAATATGCAGAATAATTATAACTTGAGAAACTGCGTTTCTTTTAAAGAAACAGCCAACCTCTGCTCTAATTAGACCTCTTGGTTAATTTGGAAGAATTTTCTTCACTCCTGGACCTCCCTCCCATCCCCTACTCCTTAAATCCAAACTAAGTTTCACAACACTTGGTGAATGAGAATTTCACTTTTAGTTCAGCTTCTATAGAATACCTGAGGATGGGGACTTCCCTGGTGGCGCAGTGGTTAAGAATCCGCCTGCTTATGCTGGGGACACGGGTTCAATCCCTGGTCCGGGAAGATCCCACATGCCACGGAGCAACTAAGCCCGTGCGCCACAACTACTGAGCCTGCATGCCATAACTACTGAAGCCCACCTACCTACAGCCCATGCACCGCAAAGAAGAGTAGCCCCCACTCACCACAGCTAGAGAAAGCCTGCGTGCACCAACGAAGAACCAACACAGCCAAAAAAAAAAAAAAAGGATCATTAAAAAAAAAAATACCTGAGGATGAATGGTAGGACACAGATGATTTCAAAGCAAGTTGGTTCCCTCAGCAAAATGCAAGAACAAAAAATGATGCTAAAACTTGGTTATTGATTTAGCTTGTCTTCCATTTGATATCCAGACATTTAGGAAAGGGAGAGATGATGCAGCCGTTCTGATGCTGCTTAAGTTTGAGAACCACTGGCCCGGTTGTTAGGGGTCGGGCAGACCTTGTCTGTATCCTCACCTGCAACTCGGCAGCCTATGAATCATCTCCCTAGCACTCACTCTCTCTGTTTGTAAAGTGTGGATACACTGGTGTTGCTGTGTGAGTTCATGAGTCTAATATATGTCCAGCTCTCAATACAGCTCTGGGTACAGACTGCCTTCTCCGTCATTCTTACATTACGGGCGGAAGAAAGAAAAACATGGAGACCAGAGTAAGTCCTAACATTTTCTCTGTGCTTGGCTCGGGAGGCCAGAATAAGGGAGTGAAAGGGGCAGTTCGGGATAACAGGGAAAGGTGAGGGCCTACGATCCAGGATACAGGGAGAAGGGAGAGATTCCTGGGAAGTTCTGAGGACCCAAGAAGTGTGTACTGAGCTAATGCTGGGTCCTTCACAGCGCTGGGGGCTTGAGATCAGAGGTGAACAAGATGGACATAGGTCCCCAGCTCTCCTCGGCGGGACTTTAGCAGGTGGGGTGGCAATTGTGTTTGCTAAAGCCAGCATCCCATACAGGATTACCATGGCAGGGGGCACCCAAGCCATTTCTTTGAAGAGAATAGATCTATAGGTTCCAATGAACAAACATCGAACAGAAGATTTCTGTGGGTGGAAGGGCGGGGCCGTGGGGTGGTCAGGCGCCCCTCACCTTAGCTTGCTGGGGGGTCAGAGTGACTTGTTAGGATAATGTTTCTCCTCCTTTCCTAGTAGTACCATGTGTGCTCCTCAACCTGAGTCCCCAGTTCTTCATACCCAGCCTTTCCCCAAGCGCCTGACTCAGAGAATTCATTCCAAAATATGGAGGATATGTTGAAATTCGGGACATCAGAGAAGGAACAATGAACAAAGAATAATGGTGATGATGACAATCGTAGTGGCTTCCGCCTGTCAAATGCCACTTCCTGTGTGCCGGGCTGTGCTTTTACATGCTGCATATTATTTCATTCTCATCACAACTCCAGGAGGTAAGCGGTATTGGTTTTTGTGTTTTTTTCCCCCATTTTACAGTTAAGAAAACAGAGACTTCAAGAGATTAAACAGCCTGCCCACAGAGCTGGTGAGTGACCCTTCCACACAAGCCCAAATTTACACCCGGGGAAACTGAGTCCAGGAAACCCAGGGCAGGGGTTTTTCTCAAGGCTTCACAGCTGCCAAGGACCAGCGTGAGGACTGAAGCCCTTAACATATGTACTTTCGTTTACAGCAAACCACAATGCAATAACAGTTTTGTGGCAGATGGTTAAAGCCCCTTCAAAAAAAAAAAAAAAGAAAGATAGAAAGAAAAGAAAAAGAAAAAGCTACTGGTAACATCGACTGAAAAGTCCTGGAATTTAAAATTTGTTTTAGACGATTTGCACAATCACCACAGCCGGGTTTATATAGAAAACGTATGGCACATGCTTTGATTGCCACAACTAATAAATCCACACAGCCCTCCCTCTTCCTCTGCAACAAAAATCCTTTTCTTCCTTGGCTGTTTAATATGCAAGGCAGATTGGAACATTAGCAGTGCAAAAGGGTAAATAATCTGGTAATTGATCTGGGATTTGTGGATTTTTACCTCAAATTTCTGTTTATGGTGGAAGGTCGTAAGCTATACAAACCTCTATTGATCAGAGTCCTTTGTTTAAACAGAACCTACTGTATTTATTTGTGCTGCTCCTCCAAAATCAAACAAAAGGGCACCGATGGCGCTAAACCTCGGCATGGCACCACGGCCATGTGGCCCGTTCACTTGGCGTACAGCTGTTTTCAATCTGCACAGTTTGTCTTTCATATCCATGTGAGATGGAGCAGCCTTCACTTAGCCTGGGAGACAGGCCAACCAGAGAAGATACATGCTTAACCCTTCCCAGACAATTTCCCGCTCTCTTCCTACACTGAGAAGCGATTCTTAAGAAGCAGGAAGTTTCCCTAGAGATGCAAGCAGGGCACAGGGTGTCCTGCCTGCAATCACCAATGCATCTGGAGAAAAAGGACCCCTTTCCCTCTGCTCCCATTGCCGCCCCCTCGCCTCGACTCTCCTACCCTTGCCAGCTCTTCACAGCTGCCTGCCCCTTGAGAGAGACTTGAGACGGAGCACGGCGTTCTCTGCCGGCTCTGGATGCTTCGGACTATCCTGCCTGGGGGCCGTCACACGAGTTACTAAGGGCAGGGTGGCCGGAGCCTGGCCTGGCAGAATGCAGGCAGGTGGCTATTAAGAGGGTCCCTTTCCTACAGTGGACTTAACTCTCTCCCACTTCTGTTTCCTTAAGGCCAAACTTAGCCCGAGTTTTCTTTTTTTTTTTTTTTTTTGCGGTACGCAGGCCTCTCACTGTTGTGGCCTCTCCCGTTGCGGAGCACAGGCTCCGGACGCGCAGGCTCAGCAGCCATGGCTCACGGGCCCAGCCGCTCCGCAGCATGTGGGATCTTCCCGGACCGGGGCACGAACCCGTGTCCCCTACATCGGCAGGCGGACTCTCAACCACTGCGCCACCAGGGAAGCCCCAGCCCGAGTTTTCTTAACCTTGGCACCATTGACATTTGGGGTGGAAAAATTCTTTGTTGGGGGAGGGGGCTGTCATATGCTTTGTGGAATGTTTAGCAGCACCCCTGCCCCAGGCTCTCCCCACCAGATGCCACTAGCAGCCTCCATCCCCAGTAATGACAACCAAAAATGTCCCCAGGTATTGCTTAGTGTCCTGGGCTGGAGGGTACAGGCTCCCCTGGTTGCAAAGTCCTGCCCTGGAGAGATTGTGTGCTAGGTTGTCAATGGCAGGGGCTCTGGAATAGGCAGTAGTTCTTAAACTCTTCTTGATCAACCATCTTCTCCTCTCCGGTCCTGCTTTCCTCATTAGCGAGGTACCCACGAAAGGCCCTAACTTTCAGAGCTGTGCGGTGGACCCAGTGCCATGCGCTGTGGTCAACACCTCACCTTGGAGGGAAGGGTGCTTGAGGGAGGGGACCTGACAGCTGCCCAGAGAACGCGGAAGCCCAGGCAGCAGATGAGAAATCCACTCCAGTCAAACGCCGTTGGGTTTTGAACGTTCTTTGCCAAGAGTGACAACTCTTGATTTTTGGAGGGAGCCTGTGGCTTGGCAAACAGGATCAGAGTGGATTGGCTTTTTTCTTCCACCCCTGGCTTCCCTGAGATACAGACATTGGCCTCCCCCTTCAGGGCTGGAGCTGGAGGCAGGCGGCTCGCCAATGCTTGGTAATTAATTGCTCTGAGTAGGTGAGTGTGTTAAATAAATTGAAGCCCTTCATGAAATAGGGTTATTCTCAGCTTGGCTATTACAGTTTCTTGCCTGTTAAATCTTTGGAAAATAATGTATCAGAACCTGGCTATAACATGAGTGGTTTCATCGCCAGACTGACTCAAGTTCAAATCTCAGCACAGACTCTTCCTAATTGTAGAATATTCTTGGGCAAAGTTGCTGTACTTTTCAGTGCCTGCCCCCAACCCTCATCGGTCAATGGATGACGGTACTGACCTCAAAATCTTGCTCTGAAATAAACAGGGTGCCGGACGTGAGGCTATCAGTGTGTGTGCGGTATATCCTCGACATAACCCCAAAACAGCTGCCAGTATTACTGTTATTATTTTACTATTATTATCAGTAAGGTTCTTTCCTGGGTGTCTACCTCTTACACAAATTCAAAACAGCATTAAGTCCCTGGGGGAGGGGAGATAAATCATCATGCACACACTACTATATATAAGATAGGTAACCAACAAGGACCTACTGTATGGCACAGGGAACTCTGCTCAGTATTCTGTAATATCCTCTATGAGAAAAGAATCTAAAAAAGAATGAATATATGTATACGTATAACTGAATCACTTTGCTGTACACCTGAAACTAACACAACATTGTAAATCAACTATACTCCAATAAAATTTTTTAAAAAAACGTTAAGTCTATAACTCAAACATAAGTGTTTGGAGATGCTGAATGACAGGTCTTTGTGATATCCAGATAATTTTCTTCTCACTTTTCATTAGGATATTTTGTGTTACAGTTTCAGTTGTAATATTTAGGGAGGGGGGAGGAAAAAAAACTACTTCTCCGTCTTTGTCTGACTTCCCAAGCTGAGAAGGTGTTCCTAAATATGGCAAGGGCCATCTGTGTGAAACAGAGAGTAGGGTAGCAAACTGAGGCCAGGAACTTGATAGGCAGAACAAGCAAGCCCACATCCTGGGTGCAGCACGTCTCAGAGACCTTGATATAAGCACAGCGCTTTGCACCTTACAATGCAATCTCATCTATATTTTATTCATGTGTCCCCACCATTGGGAGGCCCGGAGACCTCTACCAAGGCACGCTTTTAGCGTGAAAGTGAGCCCTGGGGTTTTGACTCTGAGTTTGGTTCCCTCTCTAGCCTGTGTATCTGCCACCGTGAAAGTGGGCAAGCCTTACATCCCGGGAAGGGCATCCCTTGTCTATGGGGCCTTAAAACTATCCTAGAGGGTGTGAGAACAGGGCATAGTCAGCAACCGAGAGGATCTTATGGAGAAACGAGAAATAAAACCAGGAACCACAGACATTTATTCTCCCAGCTTTTGCTTCCAGCCTTTTTCTCCACTCTCCTCTTTTCCTGAGTTCCTTCTGGGGCCCCATTCCCTCCACCCACACACCACATTCCTTGTATTTTTCTTGAACTTCATGTTTATCTACTGTCACTGAATGAAACTGTTTGCCTTTGGGCTATTTGTGCTAGGAAGCTGTCTCCCGAAATACGCATTTGGGGGACATACAAAATTATCTATGTACGTCATCTATATGTCAGTCATGACACTGAATGTAAAATACCTGTAAAACAATGTCTTAAGAACTATAAAATAATATCAATGAATCTTCCTTCCCAAGGCCCCTCTATTTTCTTTATCAAGTATGCCTATCCTAAGTTTTCTTTATCATTCTCTGGCTTTCCTTTAAAGTTATACTTACGTAGGTAACCCTCAACCGTGTGTGGGTATGTGGGCAAGGGGTTGTTTTTCAGCTTTGTAAAAATGCCACTATGTTCTATATCATCTTTCTTGGTTTTTCCTCTCAGCATTATGTTTCTGTGATTCATCCGGGTTGTTGCATGTACCTATATGTAGTTCATTTATCTTCCCTACTGTCTAGTGTTCTATTCCATTTATCTATTCGCCTGTTGAAGGATAATGGGGTAATTTTCAGTTGTCTGGTTTTGGTGCAGGTGTTTTGCTTTTAGAAATACGATTACATGACATTCTTATATGTGTTTTCTGATGCATACGAATAAGAGTTTTTGAATTGAAAAGGGGCTAAGAGTCGGTAGATGTGATCCCGCTATAAGCCTTCTGATTATTAAACGATTCTCATTATTCTGCTCCAAAAAGCCACCTTGTTTTCCTGGCAGAATTTATTTTCCAAAGGTGAGTTTTCACTTCATGACTTCCTGAAAAATGACTGTTCAGCCAAGGTTCATCTCTCTCTCATTCTGACACAGTGGGATAGTTTGAGAAGAAGAAAGCCCTTGGTTTGAGACGTGGTTCTTCCATTTACTCATAATGACCTTGGATAAATCTTGTTTACCTCACAGCTTGCATTGAAAATCCAGGAAGTGTCATTACAAGAGAAATTTTCAGGATTGGGGCATCCAAAGACACGGAACTAGAAGCATATGCTACAGTCATTAGTATGCGACGAAAGGGCAAGAACATAGGCAGATCGAAAGGAATCTCTAAGTCTAAACAAAGTATCCACTAAGCATCTTACAATGACCCAGGCTGCTGTCATTTCTTCATCTCAGATTGTCCTGGACTCAAATACACAGTCAGGGGAGTCAATGGAAAGGGAGGAAGAGAAGAAACTCTCACTGAGGGGATCTTATGAACTCCTCCAAGAGAAGGTAAAAAAGTTCATCTTCTTCATAATTTTTCCTTTTTTTTAGAGATGGGAGAAAGTTTCTCACCGCTCTCTTCCCAAATCTCAATCTACCTCTCCCAGCATACACACACACACACACACACACACACACACACACACCGTGTTCTATTTTATATATATATAGATATAGATAGATAGATATAATTTTCTATATATTATGATGCTTTGATATCTTAATAAAAACCCTTCTGCCTGGGAAGAGACTGTCCCTCCCTGGACCAGACAATTCTTAGAGGTAGGAAAGTTTCCAGTACGTCTTTGATATGCAAACTAACCAATCCTCCATCTGGTCCATATACCCCCGGAGACAATATCCCTCTGCCTTAACCAGCCCAGGACCAGGTACCAGGCAACTAGGGACCATCCCCACAGCCCAAAGTTCACTGAATTGTTCAACTAGCCAGTCCTAGGCTGTTCACTCTGCACTTTCCTGCCTTGCCCTCAGAAACCCCAATAAAGGCCTCAGTCTCAGATTTCACCCCGCTCCTGTCTTCTGTCTCCTGTCCACCCTGGTGTCTTTCCCATGTGCCCTGAGCCACTCGCCTCCTGTCTCCAGCACCTGTGGATAGAATAACCTTTGTTTTTCTGAGACTCTCTGTGTCTCCTCTTGTGGTTGCACCTATCTTGGAAAAGAATGCAAGACTGTTGTGATTTAGAATTTATCATGACTCTTGCCCAGGTGTTGCCAATAAGCAGACTGGGGTTGGTGTGCTAGAGGAGTATCTTGAATCTTAACCCCCCCCCTTTGCCTTTATTTACACCTGTTTTATTTATTTATTATTATTTTTTGCGGTATGCGGGCCTCTCACTGTTGTGGCCTGGCCTCTCCCGTTGTGGAGCACAGGCTCCAGACGCGCAGGCTCAGCGGCCATGGCTCACGGGCCCAGCCACTCCGCGGCATGTGGGATCTTCCCGGACAGGGGCACAAACCCGTGTCCCCTGCATCGGCAGGCGGACTCTCAACCACTGTGCCACCAGGGAAGCCCCTACACCTGTTTTAAAATGCCATGGAAAGTGACCACTCTCCTCCATCCAGAAAGAAACGTGAGCCATTCCCAAAGGCAAGAGGAGACAGACTCATATGCCTGTGGCAGTTCTTTGTTTCATGGCCCGCTATGCTTCCTGGGAGGCTCCCCAAGAATGGAGGGCCTTGGCTAGTTTACGTCTTGGGTCTCCACGTTTCACATCTCCCTCTGACCCCAAGCCTCAGCACCTTCACCTGTCAAAGGGATCTTATAGTAGATAACTATTAAAAATCATGACAATCATTATGACTAATTACAACTTTTATAGCTGCTTTGGAGATCCGAGATGAAAGATGCTTCATGAAGGCACATACGGTGACAGGTGAGCCGTGCAGTTAATTAAACCATCTCGTGCATAATCACACACAGAGTGTTCAGTTGCCAGTAAGCTGGGTTGTGGCAGCTCCCAGGCCCCTCCCAGATGCTGAGGTTCAAGAACATCTTTCAAGGCTCTTCAGTCAACTCATCACACCTGAGGCTCCCGGAGCTTGCCCCTCCTCTGTAAAAGTACCAGTACACAGCTCACGGGCCTTTTGTCCACACAAAAGCATGGTGAGTTAACTAGCAGGGCTTGTGGTAAGTGTTCTAAAGGCCTTGCTTTGAATCCTGGCTCTTATTAGCTCTTAGTTCTGAGCAAATGGCTTCATCTCTCCAAGTCTCACGCGCCTCATCTATAAAATGGGATAATAATTGTACCTAACCTTTGTTGGAGGTATTGGTGATTAAATAAGATAGTGTGTGGTCAGTTTTCATTACATGAAACCTATCGTTGGTATATTGCAAGCAACTGGCACTTTCTTGGAACACGGTTAAGCAATCTGTCCATGGTTGTCTAAGGCAGCCTTTCCTTCAGGCTGGAGACAGTGACAATATTTATCTCTGTGAACAAAACAAGCTTCTTTTCTGTGCAGATGAAACTGGGTAGATGGATGTTCACCAAACTTGGAGGGTGTCTTTAGATCTGGCTTAAAATAAAAGCTAAGCGGTGGATAGGCTTCTACCTGGGCTGTACCTAGAAAAATAGGCAAGCACCTTCCAGAGTAGCTGAAACAGATAATAGCCTCTGGCCCACGTGGCTCACTGATCAGGAAAGCAGTTCAAGATATATGAAGACGGGGCCGGTGGGTTCGTGGGTGGAGGGAAAGAGAGAGAATATAAAAGTAAAGATAGATGTCTCCAGGGGAGGTATGGTCTTTGAAGACGCTGTTTCTTACTAGGGCAACTTGGTATGGCGGGGGAAGCAGCCATAGGATTTATTTATTTCATCATGATAACAGCTAGTTTAAAATAAACCCACGGGGAGGATTCCAAGTAGCCAGATTCCTTAGTTTGGTTCCTGGGTTACTTACGCTAAGAACTCAGGGAGAATAGTCTCCAGTGGCGTTGACCCAGTGACAATCCCACCCTCCCCCGTAGCAAGTGGAAGAAAATCAGGACGCACGGAAAAACAGCAGGAGGGAGTAGGTCAATGAGTAACGTCCCCACTCTTACCCGGGGAACATTCCCCGTGTTCTAGAGCATGGCGGATACCGGAAACTCCCATCTGGAAGCCCACCCAGCCGACAAAGCCTTTGCACTTTCACGTGCCCCTTGGTTCTTAGCAGGAAGTGCTAATGCTGATTTATTCCCCACTTGACCACCATAGCAACTGAAGCTCGAGGAGGCTGAGGGCCTTCCCTGAGTCACACAAAGCGGCCTGCAATGGGCCTAGTGGCCTCAGAGGATGTGTCATTTCAAGAGTTGGGCAGTTGGGTCTGATGGGAACAAAGGAACAGCATGGGGACCTGGGAATAGGGGTTTGGGGGCAGGTGAGTGAGGCAAGGAGCGGGCGGGGACTGAAGCCCTCTGTTCTTTGGCGAGAGGTAGGTGGATGAAATGACCTGTTGCCTCCCTTGATCTTACGAGCAGCTCAGCTCTCGGACCCCGGTGGTTCTGCCTTTTTAGTGGCAGCTAACCGTGCTGCAAGGTAGCAGGGAACGCTCTTGGGTGTGCGGTTTGGGGTGTGGGTCTCCAAGGCCAGGGCCCCAGCACCTGGGCTCCGGCGTGCACCTTGCAGACCCCGGAGTTGGGAGCGGCGGCGTCAGCGGGACCTCCGATCTTACCTGCTGTCGATGGGTGGCCAGGCTGGCGGCCCCAACAGGAAGCAGGCGGCTGGATCGTAGACAGCAGCCCTCTCTGTGGTCTCGCTTTGTATCAGCGCCGATGGGCTCTGCTGCTCATCGGTTTGTACACGCATTTCGTTTCTTCAGCAGCTGTCAAATCAAATTGATTTTCAGTCATTTTAACCTGCGTAGGACCAGCAACCCACTTCCCGCAGGTGAAAAGCTAGTTTATCAAAGGAGTCATTTATCCAGTTCTCTGCAATAGGGACAGGATTTTTGAGTGGCTTTTGGAAAACAACCCATTCCAAAGGGGGTTAGTAACAATAGTCGTAATTACCGTTTATGAAGCATCTACTACACGTCTTTACTTTAGATCCCTTTTATTCTTCTCCAGCCATCATTTCAGGGAGATAATAGCTCAGTTGATGGGTGCTTACTTCTCATGCCTTCTCTGATTAAATCCTAACTACCCAGTGCTGTGTGTATTATTATCCCAATTATTTAGCAAATGAAACTGAAGCTCAAACAATCTCATGTAACTTGTGCAGTCATGCAGGCAATGCAAGAGCTGGGATTCTGACTCAGGGCTGGGTGTCACCAACCCACACTTTTTCCACCTGAGCCTCTTGGACTAAGGTTTTCTCCCTTATCACCTACCGTGTTTGCCTTCGGATTCTGACTCACCTGGAGTAGCAGGCCCATCGGGCACTCATTTTGGAAACAGGGACATTGCAAGGGTATTGAGAGAGAGAAGATCAGAAGTAAAATGCCCCGGCGAAGTCGATGTCAGCTGTGGACAAGTTCAGCCCAGCAGCCTGTGGCCAGGGCCCTGGGCTGGATCTCAGGCAGGCTCAGCATCCACAATGGTGCAGAGGGAATCTGCCCGGAGAGAAACAGAAATGCAAATCCTGCTCCTTAGATGGTCATCAGCCTTAAATGAAACGACGCAGGTGAATGGCTACTGCAGACCCTAGGATAGATACACTCGGCCCTCGGTGAATGCCTGATCTAGCATCAAGTTAACCAAGAGACCAGTTTTCCCCTTTTTTTCCCTTTCTCGCCAAGGATAAAATCACCCAGCCGTTTGGCAGGATGGTCAAGCTCCAGCTCTCCCAAGCTGGTGACCTTCCTGGGATACGTGTGATGGGGGCAGGAGTTTGAAATAGCTACTGAAGTCAGGTCAGAGCTGCCTGTCAGGGGTGGCCAGATTTAGCCAATAAAAATACAAAAAGCCCAGTTAAATCTGAATTTCAGATAAACAACATGCACTTTTTTGACTTAAGTGTGTCCCGACGCCTTTCCTCTCCTCTGTGTTCTGGGCATGCATCCCCACGGTTAGCCGTTCTCGGCAGAGGGGAAGCCCTGCAAGGGGCTTGGACCCTGGACGTATCTGGCACTATCCCTTTTGGATACTTGGAACCGGCCAAGGAGACACAAGTGGCCCTGAGGGGACACAGTGCCGGCCCCTCCCTGCATGGGGACAGATGGGGGATTTGGGGGCTGCAAACGTTGGCACTGATGATGAAAACCTGGTGTTTCCTGGGGAAAGGCTTTATGCCATGGAAAGTGCTGCCACCCTGGGCCTTTCTGGAAGGATCTGCTCCTAAGTGGGTCTTTCCCACAATCTGCCCCGTGGGGCCCATTCAGAGGGAGGTCCCTGGATTGAAGAGGCCATGACACTGGCTCCCAAGACCACACTTGCACAGTGGCCGTTTCCTTTTCTCTCTCTCCTCTTCCTTCCTCTCTTCCCACATCTCTTGGTCTCTCTCGTTTTTCTCCTATGCCCTCCTTTCTCCTCTGTACTGTAAGGCAGTGTGCGTGGTTCTCAATCGGGCCAAGTGTACCCCCAGCTCCTGTGGCTGGAGCCTGCGCTGAGAGGAGGCTGAGAGCCTGCGCACGGAGCCCCTTAGTGGCTGTGATGCGTCTTCTACTGTCCTGGCTGTGAGGCTCAGGCACCCGGTCCAGCCCCACCCTTCCGGGACATTCCCCCGGCCCTGCGCTGGCACGGCTGTTGGGATCGGCAGGCCCTCACCCCAGGGCCTTGCCTGGATCCCAGCACACCTCGCCTCCATTGCCCAAGGACTGGCAGCGTATCAAAGAGCTCTGGTTAGAACAACATTTGGCAGCTAGAGGTGGCTCAGCAAAATGGTCCTGGCCTGGGTGCAGCGGGAGCTGGGCCTCCTGGAGTGTGGGGTGTGCAGCCTCGTCGGCTTCTGTCTGCAGCAGAGCCCGGGTAACAGCATCCCCACTTCCCACCCCACTCCCCATCCCCATCCCCATTTCCCACCCTCGGTCTCCCCCGCAATCATATCCCTGGATACTGGTGCTGCAGGAGACTCCATGGATCTCAGGCACTGGGAGTGTGCAGCCCGGCCTGAAGCAAAATGTCAACAACCACAGCTGCCATTTCAACGCAGCGCTTGGGTGTCGAGCTCAGAGCTGCATGCTTCACACACGCTATCTCAACTTTGCTCATCGCAACCCTCTACGGTGGATCTTATTATGATTCCCATTTTATAGTCATCTTAATAACTCGGTTTCAGGCAGCCCTTTAAGCTCCTGACATTCCCTGACTTTCAGTTATAGCTTGTTTAATCCTCACAGCACCACTATGAGGTGGGTACTAGTCTGATTCCCATTTTGTAGCTGGGAAAACTGAGGCACAAAGAGGTGAGTAACTCGTGGACCTGGGAGTCAGACCCAGATAATCTGGTTCCAGAGATGAAGCCCTTAGAACCATTCTGCATAAGGTCCCCCCAGATAAGCAAAAGCGAGTTCAGAAAGGTTAATTAACTTGCTTAAGGTCACAAAGCTAAGATGTGTCAGAGCAAATGGTGGGACTCAGGTCTGTCTACTCAGAGCTCCGTTCTCATTCATTATGCCACAGTGCTAAGTTTCATACAGATATACAAATGGAGCACCATATGTGTGTGTATACACATCTATATTCTATAGAACTAGTAAACAAATAAAACAAATAAATGAGCTATATAGCATTCATTTGTTTAATATTTAGTTTTGAGACAGAGAAGATTTAAAAAACACACCTATGTACATATCTATGACAATTCATTAATAGTAAATATATTTAAAACAAACCCATGTTAACAATCCATGACTGACATTATAACATGCAGAATATTTTGAGAAATGGGAAAATAACATGTCATTGTCCAACAGGCTCAATGAGGGAAGCTAGCCACATGAGTATATTTTTAGTTCTAATTTTAGAAATCTTCAAAGCAGGTAAGGGTTCCACTCTGAGAAAAAGAAGGAAGCTCAGAAAACAACCACCAAGGACCTGCAGCAAAGATGGGAGCTAACTGGTCCTGTCTGCTCCCAGACGCTGTTCTTTACTACTAGTCTATCCTGCCTCTTCCATGAATCCAAACTACCAGGCAGGCCTCAGGGTGTGGGTGCAAAGGGGTCTGGGAGCAGGTGGCCAAAGCTGCAGTGATGAACTGTGATGGGTACCTTTACGTCTCAGCTAGCCCAAGAGCCCTGCCCGTGTGTAGTAGGGAAGCTTTCACCTGGGGCATTTGCCAGCCGGGCTCACAGGGCTTAATTCAGTTGCAAAATACCCTAAACCCCAGCATTTTATCATTCTCCTCTGGAGTCTTTTGGCTTGGGAACAAGTGTGCTGGCCTGTGTGGAAACAGCCCGACAGCTCCGTGCTTGGAATGTGCAGAGTTGGAGGCAGGTGCAGGCCAGCCACAGGCCCAGGATCTGGAAACCTCCTTCTGGGTCCGAGGGGGGGCCGCAGCAGAGCCAGAGCTAGCCTGTGCCTTTCAGGGAGTTTGCTTCTTAAGAACCTGCTGGTCCATAATTACTGATGAGCTCGCAGGAAAGAAGCCATAAATTGGCAGTGGAGGGGGCTTGGTGGGCAGGGGCAGTTACAGCTCATTTTCCCTGCAGACCAGCTGCAAAAAAGGATTGAGGGAAGACCTCCCTCCAGCTGCCTCCTTCACCTCTGCTCTTCCCCGTGCTCCCCTGGATGAACCCAGCTCCCTTTCTCCTGCTGGCTTGGCAGGTGTCTGCCAGTCACACTGTTAAGTTGCCCCAGACCTGCCCGTGTCGGCCCCATCTTGCCACTCCTACCCGTCTGCTCCCAGGACAGCAACTGTGCAAAAAGCCCCACACGTGAACTAGCATTAGCGAGACAGCCTGAGAGCCTCTTGGCCTGGGACACTGGGGCAGGGAGCTCTGCCACGGGAGCAAGGTGACATGGGCGCGAAGCTGGGGCCCTGGGCTTACGGGAGGGCAGAAAGCACCAGGTGAGAAGAGGCCTCCATGGGAAGTGATGCTGGCTAGTAACACTAACTGCCGTGGTCAAGGCCTTCTGCGTGTCAAGAAGAGATGCTTTGGGTCTGGAACCTGAGCATCACTTTACCTGCCTGGGCAGCACATCATGCACTCTGTGGTCTCTCTGAGGCCAGTCTCACCTCTTCCCCATGTGCCAAAAGAAAATAGTAATCTGACAGCTAAAGATTTGGAAAACGTAGTTTTCTTCTGAAGCTTTCCTGGGAAAATGGAGGAGGGGGCTCCATCAAGCACCAGAGGATTCTGGGAGATCCTCTTTCACCATCGTTGCTCCAGCTTCCTGCAGCAGCTGCCCCCTCCCTTTGTGTGCCCCAAGAATCTCCCCCAGCTGTGTCTCCTGTCACCTGGCTTTGCATCCCTTGCAACTGTCCCTCAGAAATCCTTCAGCTCTCATATCTCGCTCTACAAAACAGAAGGGATGACTCTTAACAACAGAGAAGTCTAGTTAGCAGATCTCAGATCATAAGCAAGTCCTCGGAGACATAATTCATCTAACAATATACCCATTATTTTTTACTTTATTAATTAAAAACTTAAACAGAAAATGATGACACCCATGTACCCACTAACCTAATTGGACTGATATTAATATTTTCTCCTTTCTTTCCTTCAGATCTCCCATTCTCCTCTCTCTCTCTCTCTCTCTCTCCCCCGCCACCTCTCTCTCTAACACCTTATACAGAAGGTAAAGCCTTACAGCCCATTTCTATTTTCTCCCTCTTTGGAAACGTTCCCGCGCACGTCTGGTGAGTGTCATTTGGTCTGATTCCAGGACAGCACCATGGTTTTGAATGCAGACTTGGAAGCCAGACAGCCTGGCCATGAGCTCCAGCTCTGCACCAACTAGCTGGGTAAGCTGGGGCAAATTGCTTAACTTTTCTGTACCTCAGTCAAATAAGGAAGATGATTGTAAATTAATCTTGGGTGCAACAGTCAAATGTTAATAGATTTAAAGTGCCTGGAACAGAGCCCAGAAAAAATAAATGCTAATAAAGATTAGCTATAATTATGATCCATACACAATAACTAGAATAGTTTTTTGGGGGGGGGGTTAAAATTTGCCTAAATTGTGTCATAGCATTACACCTATACACAGACACACACAGATACACACACACACTCCTTTTTCACCTTTCTCCTCTCTTGTGCTCCCACTGTGTTCAGACGTACCATTTTGATCCATGTAATACATTCACTGTAGTTGCTATGGAGTGGTATATCATTGTTTTTTTAATTTACATTTCCCTGATTACTTTCTCTAAAATGTATTTGGAAAAGTGAGAGCCAAAGCAATTTTTAAGATGAGGAAGAATGAAAGGAGACTCGCCTTGTTGTAATGACACTAAAGCTTATAAATTTGTAAGTTTAAGCAACAACGTCCAGTAGAACGTTCTGTAATCATGGAAATATTCTATACGTATGCTATTCAATATGGCAGCCACTAGCCACTTACGGCTACTGAGCACTTGAAATGCGGCTCCCTCCCCATTTGGATGTCAATTCCAAGGAACTGCATTTTAATTTAAGTTTAAATAGCAACATGTGATAATGACTACCCTATTGGAGGGCACAGATTTAGTGATAAAGCAAAATATAGTGATAAAGTGGCAGAAACGACTTTATATGGTGGACCAAAGAAACAGAAGAGAGTCTAGAGACAGATGCCCATGTTTGGTAAACAATCAAAAAGGTATTGTAAGTCAGCAAGGGAAATGATGGGCATATTTTTGTCGAATGCTTGGGTTTTCTTTTTGAATTTTCTTTATCATCTGGCCATTCCCTCCACCCTGCATATTAATTAATATTAATAAATTAATTATTTATTAATATGCCAGAATTATTTATATATTTAGATGTAATATAAAAATATTTCTTTTAATATGTAGATTTCTAAATTAACATTTTGTTGAAAAGCCTTAGATTCTAAATATTTAATTTAAGGATTTTACTTTGTACATCTTGTTTAGGAAATCTTTTCCCAGAATCTGAAAAAGAATAGATATACAGAGATATATGTATAACTGAATAACTGTGCTGTACACTTGAAACTAACAGGATATTGTAAATCAACTCTACCTCAATTTTTAAAAATGAAAAAAAAAAGAAATCTTTTCCCTGTACATGCACATTTTCTGTATCCAGTTGCACCTTTTCATGGGTCAGTAGTTTTAATTATGTATTTTATTTTAAAACATTGATCTATCATGGTTCTTATTGGTTGTTCACTTATCACTCTATTCCTACTTTTATGGGCAGGGCACACTAGCCTTGAAACATCAGGGTAAGATAGACCTAGCCTCCCAACCCAAGAAGGCACCCCTTCATAGCCAGCTCACTGAAGCATCTCTAAAAAATAACCAGAAAGGGTGAAAACAGAGAGTCACAAAAAGCCTTGCTAACTGCCATTTCCTAGTTAACTTAAACTATCTACCGAGCCCTGATTCCAGTAAGATATTTCTAATAGTAAAAGCCACAGCTACATTTCATCATGGAAAAAAAAAAAAAACCCCAAAGACTCTGAGCAATTCATAGTCCAATTTTGACTTCTAAAAAACAAACAACTAGAAAATGACTATCCTCAGATCTGAGAAAACTTTGTTTTTAGGACTAGGAATAATTTCGGTCTTTTCCAAAAATTTTGGTAAAAAATTGTAGAGATAAAATTCTAGCATTTTAAAAAAGGTAAATCTTGGGCTTCCCTGGTGGCGCAGTGGTTGAGAGTCCACCTGCCGATGCAGGGGACACGGGTTCGTGCCCCGGTCCAGGAAGATCCCACATGCTGCAGAGCGGCTGGGCCCGTGAGCCATGGCTGCTGAGCCTGCGTGTCCAGAGCCTGTGCTCCACAGCGGGAGAGGCCACAACAGTGAGAGGCCCGCGTACCGCAAAAAAAAAAAAAAGGGAAATCTTTTCCCACTCCAAGGTCGTAAAGTTAGTCTCCTACTTTGTAAAGGGCATGTTAAATTTTGCATTTCAAATTAAGATATTTAATCCAACTGAAATTCATTATTGAATATTGCGTGAAACAGAGATCTGAATTAGTCTCCCTCCCCATTTGGATGTCAATATTCCAGTGCCTTTTATTGAGTCATCCATCCTTTCCACTTGATTTAAAATGCTTCCTCAGCACTTTAGTTTTCCCAATAAATTTTAGAATAATTTTGTCAACTTTGGTGATAAGCTCTTTAGATTTTTTAAATTCATATTTTATTAAATGTGTGGAATAATTTGGGGGAATCACTATGGTGCCATGTGAATTTTAGACCTGTTTTTTCAAAACCCTAAAGACTCCACAAAAAACTGTTAGACCTAATAAATTCAGTAAAGCTGTAGAATACAGAGTCACCACTGAAAAATCAGTTGTGTTTCTCTACACTAATTACAAACTACCTGATAAGGAAATGATGAAAACAATCTCAATTTCAAAGAGCATCATAAAGAATAAAATACTTAGGAATAAACTTAACTAAGGAAGTGAAGACATACACTGAAAACTATAAAGTATTGAGGGAAGAAATTAAAGAAGATGGAAACAAATGGAAAGACATTTCTTGTTCATGGATTGAAAGACAATATTGTTAAAATGCCCATACTACCCAAAGTGATCTACAGAGTCAATGCAAGCCCTCTCAAAATCCCAAAGGCATTTCTTACAGAAAGAGACTAACTGACATTTTGCAAGAAGGAACAGGGGCTCAGCGTGTACAATTACCTACCTGCAGGGAGGTGGTAGAAATGCAAGAGCTTCAAAGCTCTGCCTATAAACACTACCTGACACTATGCCCCAAATCAACTAGACAGAGCCCTCTACAATTTCCCAGTCTAGCAGGAGAGGCTCTATATGTATATAAAACAATACAACAGAGATACAATGAGGAAAATCCCCCCATGAATACCAAAGGGGGAAAAGGTGACTCCCGATGAGTGCTAGAGCCAATGGCTTTGAACTGAGAGTTGGGGAAAGGATTCCTAGCACCTGTCCTGTCACCTCACTTGGAGCTGTGTGCCACGGAAATGTCCTCCAGAGCTCAGCAGCACTGCAGCCCCCCAAACCTCCCAGTAATTGTGTCAATAACTCCCACACCGACCATGCCTGCAGCCCCAAGCCCAGACACCCATTATCCAGACAGGAGTTTTGTCAGGACATCTCATGGCACTCTAGGAAGGCCAGATAAGATGAGTCTGGAAGCAGAAAGCACAGGTGCATCAGACTAATAGGTCCGACAGAGGAAGACAAATACTGTATGAGCTCTCTTATATGTGGCATCTAAAAAGATAAAACAGAAACAGAGTAGAAGTGTGGTTGCCTGGTGGAGGCTGTGAGGAGAAGGAAACGGGAGCACGTCAGTCAAAGGCCACAAAGTTTCAGTTTTAAGGTGAATAAATTCTGGGGCTCTAATTACGGTAAGATAACTAGGGTTAACTATATAGTCTCACCGTAACAGCAAGAACAACAAAATGGTAATTATGTGAGGAGAGGAGATGTTAATTAACCTTATCGAGGTAAACATTTTGAAATATATACATGTATCAAATCATCACTGTGTACACAGTATAATCTTATATGTCGATTATCTCTCATAAACGCTGGGGAAAAAAAACAGGAAGCAACATTGCTGCAGATGAAGCAGAGAGGAGGCTGATTCAAAGGCCTTCTTCCAGGTCGGATATTGACTCAGAAGGCTAAATGCTCCTGTACCCCAATACATTGTGGAATTGTTGTTGTATTTTGCACACACCCATGATTTTTTGTTTGTTTGTTTTTTGTTATTTGTTTATTGTTTTTTTTGCGGTACGTGGGCCTCTCACTGTTGTGTCCTCTCCCGTTGCGGAGCACAGGCTCCGGACGCGCAGGCTCAGCGGCCATGGCTCCCGGGCCCAGCCGCTCTGCGGCATGTGGGATCTTCCCAGACCGGGGCACGAACCCGTGTCCCCTGCATCGGCAGGCGGACTCTCAACCACTGCGCCACCAGGGAAGCCCCACACCCATGATTTTGCACTTACTGTTCCCTCTAATGGAGCTACTGATGGCCCTTCTTTGGGTGGTGGACTCCTATTAATTGGCCAACAGTTTTCTCAATCCTCAACTCTTCCAAGAAGCTTTCCCTGACATCCGGAATCTGAGTGAGGGGCCTCTCCGCCCGTGCTGGCCAGGACTCTAAAGCAGTATCCTAGTCTATTATTTACAATTGCATGCCTGTGGGTGTGTTTTCTCTTGTAGACCATGCACTCTTTAATAGAAGGGTTGTCTCTGTCTTATCTCTCTCCTCTGCTTCTGGAATATTGTGAATACTCAGTAAACATGTGTTGAATTCCCTAAGTAAGGGACTGATCCCCACCAGCGGATGGCAAACTGTGGTTCTGTTACTGCAGCTTCTAACCTGTGCAGGCTCCAGTCCTCAGGTATACCTCAGGGCTCTCTGGGGCAGTGGGAAGTTGATTTCTCATAGCTGAACAATGCTCCCCTTTGCAAGATAGGGACTGCAGCAGGCTCTGAGGAAGATCTTATTAGAGGTGACATCTATTCTCTTTGAACTTGGCTGTAGATGAGGGGGAGTTATAGGCCACTGGCCCCTTTCAGAGGCAGCTGCAAGGCAGCCAAGAGGAAACTCAAGGCACCAGCCCTTTACAGAAGTCCTGCTGGACTGTTACTTCTTTCATCCCATCCCAGGGTCTGGGCACACACTTCTTCTTCAGTCTAGAACACTTCCCATCTCTCATACCACTAACACACACACACATTTAGCCTCTATCCGGCTCTCTCCCTTAAAGTCCCATCACCTCTTGTGGAAGTCTTCCTCACCTTTGTCCTATCCTCTCATGGAACTTTGTCCCTTCCTTTCAAATTAAAAAAATAAAAAAGTGTCCCATTTTGTAATTACATATCCATGAATGTGTCTAACAAAAGTCTGTCTTGTCCTCTAGACCATAAGTTCCATGAGGGGAGGTACCATCTCTGGTTTTGTTTTTGAGTTCCTGTACTTGGTATAGTATCTACTAAGTGTTTAAAAGTTACCAAACACACTGAGTCCCTCTGTACTCACGTGTTGGCACAGTGTACCTCTATGTCTCTCTGGACTTAATAATGCAGGAGCCACAGTTGTGGAGGCGTCCCCAGCCTCAGCTGCAGGTGGATGATGACGAAGTGGGAATACACTTCAGAACTGCCTCCCAGACCAGGTTGTAAGGCAAGTAAAGTCAGCCGCATTAACGCAGAGTCCCAACTCACCTCAGACCTCAACTGGGATTAGCAAACTTGATCAACCACCTCACTTTCCAGAATGTCCTCAACTCATTTACGAAAGAGAATTCTCTCTCTTTATGTAACAATTCCAGCCAACTGTTGATCTGCACTTGGGGACCTGCTGCCCTCTTCTCTTGGTCCCAGTCTTGGGGGGCCAAGAAGGCAGCGCCAGGGCCAGAGGCTGCCAAGGAGCGCAGGCTCAGGGCGAGAGCACTGAAGCTCCAGTGCTGGTTCTATGACTTCCTAGTGTTAGGGCCAAGGCACGGTACTTTGCTGCACCAGGCTACCATCGACTTATCTGTAAAATGAGAACAAGTACCTCCCTTGGAGTTTTGTCGAGAGGATGACATGATTTAATGAATGTACCACGCCCACCTCAATACAGTAACGAGTTCCTGTAGTGAGTAGATGCTCTGTAAACATGCACTAAGTCAATAAAAGAATATAACTGTACAGTTTTAAGTTTTGTGGTTTTAAGTTATGTGACTACAGTCGACTGTATTCATGATCAACAATGTCCCCTCTCCCCCGACCCATCATCCCCTGATCACTTTCACCCAATAACTAGAACGTGATCAGATACAATCACATCCCAGTTCACGTCGAGGCTGTAAGAGGTTCTGCGTGTTTCTACTCACCTTTCTTGAGCTCCTGCCCTCCATGATGGGAAGAATAGTCTCCAGGTGTTACCGCTGCAGCCTGGGTCCTATAATGGTCAAGGCCAGCTAAGCCACAGCCAACATGCAGACCTGGCAGCAAGAAAAAAAAAAGCCTGTAGTCATAACCACTCAGATTTGGGGAGTTGTCCATGATATCGTTGTAGCCAAACGTAAGGCAGTAACTCACATTTCAAACCATCAGTCTCATACAGGTGTACTTTGAAGGGTGCAATACTCATTTAGATGCGCAGCTTGTGGTATTGTTTGCAAATTAATCACACACGACTTAATGCCTTTAACTCTTAACTGGTTGTAGCACACTCTTTACTTTGGTCAAGAGCAGTGGATAAGTCTTGCCACCTCTCTGGAAATCCCGTGGCTTATTGCCTATGGGGGATGAACATGTGTTGAGCTCAAACTAGTGAGTGTCTTGAGGGTTTTTCTAGGGGAAAATATGAGGAACTTGACTCAGAATATGAAGCTTGCATCAGGTTCCTCATATCAGTGGGAAATTTTTGGAATGAATTAAAAGTTCTACCCTCTAAAAGGCAATTACAAAAAGAAAGTCCAAAGCAACCCTTTTAATGCTATAATTTTCCTAGTACTTACATGTCCCATTAAAAAGAAAACTGACGTTAAAATAATTTTAAAGGTTTTGGCTTAAGCCCATTGAAAGAAGGCAATTCCCCCACTAAGAATCAAGTTCTCATTATCTGGGCCCAGCCTGCATTAAGGATGGACTCCTGCAGAGATGTGATCTGGTGACTGGGTTCCAGCTGAGAACGGCCACGCTGAAATTAACATGGCGCCAAGTTGCCCATCATGAGTCTTACGTGGCTCTTTGCCTTGCATGTCTCTTAAGGGCCCTTCAGATGGAAACCTGCCAGATTTCTTCCTGCAGCCAACCTCTACTTGGGGTTTGTCCCTGCTTGTTTTCCTGATGCCAGTCCTGGCCTTTTATGATGTTTTGGTCTTTTTTATGTAAACGTGTAGATGGTCTAGCTCAGCTATTAGCAGCGGATCAATGGAGCAGTTACTTTTTCACAAATCATTGCTCATTGTGTTTCATTTTTCTCCCTTGGTTTTAATCAGGTTTCACCACTGTTAAGAGGTAAGCATGGAAATCTTTTGGTGGGCCATAATCTGTTAAATTGATAAAAATATTTAACCCACTAAGTGACAAGAGGTTGAGAAAGGAAACTGTTACTTCAGCCCCTGTGTTTTCATGTAATCCGTGCTATCCCTCCTGTCATGTGATTATTCTGCCTAGAAGGGGATGCAGGAGCAGGGTACCAACATGTTACTGGCCACCTGTCAGGCAGCTGTCAAGTAGTAATGATTTTCAATCACTGCCAAGCAGGTTCTAGATTTGAGCCGAGCCGGTGACCTAAGAAGAAAGTCTCCATAGCCCATTACCAAACTATCCCCCGAGCCCTTTGTTTCCCCGACTAACACCCTTTCCAATAAAACTCCATTTTTTTCATTGAATCTGTCAACATGCCTACAAATCCCTGAAGGGTGAAATTAATTTGAACCACAGAGTTGGACAAACAAGCTCAAAAGTGAGTTCTTCAGAAATAGAAGCCAATATCTCAGACATTGATCCATTTGAAAAAAAAGTGGCTTTGGTTGCCCCCTTGGAGCTTGGGTAGAGGGTGGGGGAGGAGATAAGCAAAGAAGTTGTTATACAGTTTACTGCATGGCAAATCTTAACTATTCCAAAATCTAACATTTTATGCCTTCAAGTAGATGAACCCTGCATGCTGGTGGCTGAAACTCTTAGAGACTAAAAACTGAATCCCTCTGGAGAATCCTTCTTCCTCTGACCAGGTTACCTGAGAGTTTCAGTGTGACTGCATTGGGAAAACACAGTTTCATAGCATTTCAAACCCTATGTATCTATCTAATTATTTTTTTTTTCTCTATCAGCCATGAACCTATGGTGAGTAGCAGAAGCTTCCTATGGTAGGAAACAGCTTATCTCATATTTTCTATCCCACCAACATCTGCATAGTTCAAACTTTGTTGGAAGCCCAACACATTTTCTTAAACTTTTTTAATATTTGTTGTGAACCAGTCCAGAAAATAAGTATATGTTGCATGAAGCTACATTGAGCCCATTCTGTTACTTGAAGAAAGGGAGTGAGATAGGGAGAGAGGGAAACCGTTTCTTCCTGCCATGAGTCAATGATAGGGTGTCAGAGTCCCTTTGACCTGCCCCCATTTCCAGTGTGAACTTTCTGAGGCTTTATATACACACAACATGTACATCATATTTATCTAGGACTAAAAAGTATCCATATTTTCTTATATGACACACATCAGCCTTGCCTAGAGGTGAGAGGAACAGGTAAGGGGTGGGTTTCGGAAAATAGTCAAGACAGATAGGAGTCAACAAAAACACCACCTTGAAGTGCCAAAAGTTAAAAGGAACTCTTTATGTGTATTCAATTTGGCCACTAAGCAAATCTGTATTTACTACCTGCTCTGTGGAGAGGGTATGTTCTATAGCAAAGGCCTGGGTTCAGATTCTGGCTTTCCTTTGCAAACCGAGTGAATTAGGCCAGTAACCGAAGCTTTCTGACTCTTCCCTTCCTCGTGGGAAACGTGAATCCTAATGCCTTCGACATTGGGCATGTGTGGGTTGAAAGAGATACATAAGGGACCCACTATGGCAACCACCATACGAGAGGCACTCAGTAGGTGGGTATTGTTACATTACCAACGTAGTGTCATCATTATCACAGACAAACTCACCCATGACACAGCCCTCTGGGTTACAGGAAACTCTGGAAGTGCTCAGTGAAGCTGAGGGCTTTTAGCTGTACGTATCCCTGATTCCCTGCCTGAGGGCCTTTTCTGGACACTTCAGGGCAGGTCAGAAGGGCCAGGGTCTTAACACCCTGGAAACAGCCATGATGGATTGAAGTTGGAGGATAAATACCCCCCAGCTTCCTTGCCCCTGGGTGGGATAACTCTGAAGTGAGTTCTACTTGGACTCACAGAGGCCTCCAGCTGGACGGAGGCCTCATGAACCCTATTTTGGCTTTCCTGTGTCCCCTGTCAAACTTGCCCATTTCCTTACCAGTCTATCTGAGACCATTTCCCAAATAAACCACCTGCACTCAAATCCTTGTATCCAGTTCTACTCTTGGGGGAACCCAACATAAAACACTGTGGTTAAGTACTGACCTTGTCCTCAAGCTCTCAACCTGGGGTTATAAGAAAATCGACCACATCCCAAATCAGCATTGACAGTTCAGTGTCTGACCTTGTGACGTCAGATTTTGGCTCAGATTTGAAAGCACTTTTTTCCCCTGCCCAATGAATCTAATACATACGGCTTGTCTTTCCTGGCCACAGAGGCTGCTTCTTGCTTTTTTTTTTTTTTTTTTAATTAATTAATTTATTTATTTTTGGCTGCGTTGGGTCTTCGTTGCTGCACATGGGCTTTCTCTAGTTGCGGCGAGCGGGGGCTACTCTTCGTTGCGGTGCGCGGGCTTCTCATTGCAGTGGCTTCTCTTGTTGTGGAGCACGGGCTCTAGGCAGGCAGGCTTCAGTTGTTATGGCACGTGGGCTCAGTAGTTGTGGCTCACGGGCTCTAGAGTGCAGGCTGAGTAGTTGTGGTGCATGGGCTTAGTTGCTCCGCGGCATGTGGGATCTTCCTGGGCCAGGGCTCGAACCCGTGTCCCTTGCATTGGCAGGCGGATTCTTAACCACTGCGCCACCAGGGAAGCCCAAGGCTGCTTCTTGTTCAGCTACTCTGGAGGACGTGTGATGTCTTTAGGAAGGGTACCCATCTCTGACACCCAAAGATCTATTTATTATACACAACACACCCTATTATATTCTAAGTTGGACTATCCCAGACATACCCTCCAAATTCGATGAAAACCCATCCAGCCATTTCACAGAGTATACGTAGCAGAAGCTTAATTTTATTAAGAGAACTATAAACCATTCAATGGAAGCCTTTTCTTTTACTCATAGAGCATGTAAGGAACAAAAATGATTTTCCAAATATTTCTCTCTTGCACAAATCTAGGTAGAAGAAACAAAACCATGACCCAGAAAAATCAAATGAATGAAGTTAATCAGGCTTATAATTTAAGATGAGTGAATTTAGTGGTGCATGAGTTAGAAATATTTGACACACCAAGACTGACACAGACTCTAATGCCATGGCTAAGGAAGTGTACCTCAATGACCTCACAGCTTTTGTTTTCAAATAATTATTACTCTTTGCATGTATAATTATAACCTGGGCATTCAGAATGTAGACACTTTCTTATGAAGTTCCTCTTCTCTAGTTTCAGTACCATAACCAAGGCGGCAGTCTTAGCTAAAGTGATGCTCATAAATAGCACATTGACATGGAGCCTTGATTTTACTTCAGTTGTGATTTGTGGTCCAGACCTGGGTTTGTGCACTAACTCTGCAACCTACTAGACAAGCCATGTAACCTCGACTTAGCGTCCGTCTCCATCGACAGGGAGGAAAACCGAGTTCATGGGACCATCCTAAGTTTCAATGAGATAAGGTGGATAATCACTTTGTAAACTGTATACACACTAGATAGAAGTCAGCGAATGTTTTTATTATCTCAGCTGAGCTTTACAATTGCTCTGGAAGGTAGAGAAGGCAGATCAGTGTTTCCTTTTCACAGACGAGAAACTGGGCATTACAAGGGTTAACGCATTTTGGCTAGTAAATGCCACAGGTCAGACCTGCACCACAGGTCCTCTAGTTCTGAGATGACTCTTCTTTCCTCTACAACAGTGACTCTAGAACTTTCCTGAACACTAGAATCAAGCTGGGGGAGCTTGTTAAAAAAATGCAGATTCCCATTCTTTCCCTCTATTTTACTCCCATCCATAAGATACTAACTTAAGGTCCTGAAATTGGTTTTAAGAATCCTCATTTCTAATAAACACTTCAGATCATTCTGATGCAGGAAGTCCATGAACCACATTTTCAAAACACTCAGCTATCACCACATGTTGTCTCCCAGAATTAAGTTCAAAGAGGACAATTCTTTGGAATTAAAGAACTTTTCAATTTGCTCGTGTGAGGGATTTTGGATAACAATTATTAAAGATAATAGTTACTATTACCTGAATCCTTAATGGCTACTAGCTAAATGTTTTACATACATTATCTAAATGGATCCTGATAAACCCCTGGTGCCCCTGGATTGTACAAGTCTACGCAGTAAGTACTACTACCCTCCCTGTTTCACTGTGAAACATCTGATCTCCAAGAGATACATTTCCAACAGTTCCCTATATAATAGCAAAGAAAGGAAGTGAACCCAGATTTGCTTAACTTCAAATCCATGCAACTAGCCTTGTTATTCTATAAAAAAACAAATAAATGAGGAAGGGAAAAGAATTCTGTACAGATGGAATCTCTAATTCGGACAAAATCACACTATGGTTGGAGAAATAGATAAAGAGCTATGGCTGACTTTAGGTACATTCTGTAATCTGGTTTATTCCAGTAACAAACAACGCATCACCAGGGGCCTAGCTTGGCGGTCCAGATCTCGGGACTGGGGTGGTGTATTAGTAATCTCTTGCTGAATAACAAATTACCCCCACTGAACCAGTTGGAAATAGCAAACGTTTTATCTCACAAAGTTTCTGAGGGTAAGGAATCTGAGATGAGCCTAGCTGGCTACTTCTCGCTCAGGATCTCTCAAGAGGTTGCAGTCAAGCTGTGGGCTGGAGCTGCTGTCATCTGAAGGCTTGGCAAGGGCTGGGGAATCTGCTTCCAAGGCAGCTCGCTCACATGCCTGTTGGCAGGAGGCCTGAGTTCCTTACCACGAGAGTCTCTACCCAGGGCTGCTTGAACATCCTCACAACATGGCAGCTGGCTTCCTCTCGAGCAAGTTATTCCAGAGAGGGATCAAGACAAAAGCCACAGTGCCCTTTATGACCCAGTCTCAGAAGATACCCACCATCACTTCGGCTTCATTCTATTAATTAAAACGGAATCACTAACTCCTGTTCACATGCAAGGGAGGACTAGGTTCTATTGCTTGAAAGAAGGAGTATTAAAGCATTTATGAACATGTTTTCAAAACTCCCAAAGGTACGATAGACTGAAATATATTTATGATCTCATTCTACCCCATTGTGCCAAGTCAGCTGCTCTCCACTCTTTAGTCTAAATGAGGTAACTTCTATCCATCTATCTATCTATCCACCCAACCATCCATCCATCCACCCACTGATATCCATCCAAACGTGCACAGAACTCTTTCTAAATTCCAGACTCTAAATTCCAGACACAGTTAAAAATTATATAAGGCGATGTATATTAAGTATTTTACACAAGGGATAGATGAAATGTTCAGGGATTGGGGACAATGAGCAGGGTGATTCCAAACAATCTTATCCCATACATGATCTCTTGCAAATACAAAAAGTTAAGTTTATTTTATATGTAAAAATCCCAATAGCTGAATAAAAACCATAACCTTGTTTACTTTTCTTTCCAGTGTCTGTTACTAACTGATTAAAAATTCTCTATAGCTTGGTGAGCTAGAGACATTCTCCTGGGAGGGCAACTTGACTGAGCCGTGGAATATTTTGGATAACGAAAATTCACCAGTGACTGCAAGTCTTTGTTGGATGGTACCCTTCTGAGGGAGAAGAACATGACTTTCATGCTTGGGGGCTCTGGAGGGATGCTTACGGGTGGAAGAGACTGGGTGTACCAAACTACGGAATTCGGATGCCGTACAATCAGAGCTTCTCTGGGAGCTCTTTTGTCACGTACTCCTTTTGTGGCAAAAGCCTTAAGAGTCTGCCCAGCCCCATGAGCTGAAGCGTAATCCCCGTGTGTTTCTTCAAGATCTGACAATGGGGATCACACAGAATTGGATTTGGAAAAACGGAGACCAACCTCAGGTCCTGTCATCTTTGACATGGGGCTGATTCCCCCTCCAGACATGGGGCTAATTCCCCCTCAGACATGGGGCTCATTCCCCTCTCCTCTGAACCACTCATTTCTTTCTAAAACCACAGTGTAGCACCTAGTGCCCCTGGCTCTCCTCAGCGTTATCACAGTTGGTTAGAGGCGTATCTGTTCCTTCCGGGCTGCAGGCTCCTTGGAGGCAGGGCCTGGGAATGAGGTCTCATTTGTTTGCAGAACTGGGCTGGATTAGCCTGGGGTAAGTAGCATAGACAGACAGTGTAAAGGGAATAGACCCAACATCCCAACTGGCAGAACTAGTTAAAGGAAAGGAAAGGAAAGGAAAGAAAGGAAAGGAAAGGAGAAGACAGGAAGGAAGAAAGGAGAGAAGGAAGGGAGGAAGGAAGGAGGGAGGGAGAGTAGAGGGACAAGGAAGGGGAGAGAGGGAAGAAAAAAATAATTCTTTACTCTGTGGTACTTTCTACTGTGACTCTTATTACTATGGCTATTTCATCATCCTGTTTATTTCTTCATCACACCACATCCCTGACTGTATTTAGTTGCTCACGTGTTGGTTGCCTGCTCCTTCCATTACACAATGAGCTCCATAAGGGGGAGATGTTTGTCCTAGCCCAACACATTATCAAAGGATGTTTGTCTAATGACTGACCAACTCAGTGATGAATGAATACATGAATGAGGTAGCTCTAAACTTTTCCTTCATGGCAGAATTGGACCCTACTTGCAAGGTCTGGCCTAAAAGTAAGGAGTGACCCAGGATGACCTGGTTTCAATGGCTGAATCCACTGGAACCCCCAGTACCTGGGCACTGTCATCAAAGGAAGTCACATGCCTGGACCTTCTGTGTTCTAGACCCTGGTCCTGGGGAGGAACAGCAAGCACATAATGGCTGATGGCTTCTGGAAACCTAACACGAAACAGAAATAATGGAAATTTCAACTTATTGTTTATAGGCTTAAACGGTGATAGCTGGACTTAACGATGCTGCTTTGCAGAAATACATGTCCAGATTCTATCTTTCTAGAAACAGCTAAGGGGTATACGCTCCCTTTCTCCCTAGGTTTACAGTGATAACAGATAAAATAGAACCTAAGTACATTATCTGTTCCTTGACTGCTCAAAATACTTTTTTTTTTTGGTGCCCGAATATTTCTTATTTCAAAATTAATCATTAGTGGGAAAAAAGAAAAAGTCCGTATGCTGCTACGTAGCTACAGGGAGCCAACGTGATGACATAGAAAGGCCGCAGGTCTTATATTCCAGTCCTACCCTGTATGAATCAGTTTATTCATTGAAAAAGGTCATAGTAGTCCGACTAGTTGATGGTCTCAGCTGAGTCCATCCTTAGACCAAGCATCGTCTTAGGTTCTGGTGATGCATACTCCATGATCAAATGAATCTTAGAGCTTTGAGGGGGGTGGTCACTACCAAGTATCAAATAATTACCCCAAGTAAGTACTTAATTTTAGACACAGGCGCTGAAGGTAAGGAACCAGATATCAGGAGTGCACGTAGCCGGCGGTTGACTAGGTACGCTGTGTGAGACGCAGGAAGGGAGGAGGTGGCAGCAGACAGCATTCCAGGCAGAGAGAAAGGCATGTGCAAAGGCCCAGAGTATGAGGAGTGGGGCAGGCCTGTGGAACATTAACTGCGGCCAATTTAGCTGGGGCACAGAGACGTGGTGAAATGGGCATCAGACTCTGCTAGAGACGAGGGCAGGGCCTACACCTGTGGGGTGGCTTAGGTCAAATGAGAAGAGCTGGTCTTCCTCTTGAAAGGTAGTTAGAGATTGTAGAGCACTGGACACCCAGCACAGAGGACAGAAACTTTCCATCGATGAGAGTAAAGTACACGGTCACAGAAGAATGGCCTGGTGATACGAGCGGGCACAGCAGGGCTCCTGGCTCGGCATCCTGGGCGATGTCACCAACCTCTTGCACTTTTTTCACGAGGGTGTCGGTGTGGTAGGTGTAATTTCTCACTTTAGCATCCCTGTCTGCTACCTTTTCCACAGCCACTTGGAAGAAAACATTCACGTTTTCCAGAAGGACTTTGTCCTCACCTGGAGCTTCCAACTGTGTTAGGTCTCAGCTCTCATCTCTGGACTCAACTGTGTCTGAGGTTCTGGCTGTGTCAAAACGATGGAAGGCCCAGGGCTGAAGCATCGGACTTTCAGAGGGTGTAGACACTCCACGGAGATGTCTCCTTACTTAGGAACTCTCTCTTTGAGTGCCATCTCAGCTAAGCAACCCTAGTAACCTCTGGAAATCTGACCAAGAAACCTATTTATTTATACGTGGGCTAATTTTTTTTTTCTGTGTGTTAATATATGTGTATGCACTGTGCACCCTCTGAGCCGAGGTTGCAAGTCAGTGAGATTTAGAGCTTATAACGTTGAATTCTTTGAAAATGAAATAATAATAATAGCAATAATAATAAAGCACTGGCCATCCACCCCCCCACCCCGCCACAGCAGGGTTGTCGACACGATTATGAGTGGTTACATTTTGATTTTCCAAGCTTGCTGCAAATGGGCCCGAATCGGACTCCATTTCCCATCATAACTGCTTTCTGCATGAAGAAGTCTGCTCCAGAACCGTCTGCCACTGTTTTAATGGGAAGGGTGTCTATTTGTATGTTAATAGTTTCCTCTGGGTTATTGGGCTTGTTATTGGAAAAGCCCAAATCAGAGGATTCTCTATTTTCAAGGTTTACTCTTAATCTCTGATTTTTTGTGCCAACACGAAGCCATTTCAGCCTCTTCTGCTCTAAATCCTCTCAGTGGAAGCATGAAGAATGACGACACGCTTCCTCTCCTGAAGCAGAGTCATGTCAAGGCACCCTCACCTCGCTGGCTCAGTGGACCGCGGCGCCCAGGTAGCTCCACAGGTGAGTTTCCCACTGACAGTGTGGTCCCAGGTAACCCATTCGCTCAGCTCCTGGGAGCCTCAGACTCATGTCTGCTGTCTTTGCCAAGCAAGGTCACCTGTACCAGGTGGATGAGCATTGCAGAAACGCCAAGGCTGACATGCCTCCAGGGGAGATGACCAAGGACTCAGTGCTAGAAACAGAAAAGGCCAGTCTTGAATCCAGACTCTGTAGGTGAGTGGCCTTGTCATTTGCAGCCAGTCCCAACCTCTCTGACCTTCAGCTTCCTTCGTGCTAGATAAAGAAGCAGGAGCAATCATTTTCTTGTATTACTTATTTATTCTGAGGTCTGATAATATGGTATCCAGGAAGATGCCTAAAGACGGGCAAACAGCAGTCCCCATACAGGACTGTTAAAACTCAGAAATTCGGAATCTAGTCTTCCTAATTCATGCATCCATTGCTTCACCCATAAGGGCAGGGATTTTTTTTTTTGAATTTTATTTTATTTATTTTTTATACAGCAGGGTCTTATTAGTTATCTACTTTATACATATTAGTGTATACATGTCAATCCCAATCTCCCAATTCATCCCACCACCATCGCTGTTACCCCCACCACTTCCCCCCCTTGGTGTCCATATGTTTGTTCTCTGTATCTGTGTCTCTATTTCTGAAGGGCAGGGATTTTTATTTCTTTTGCTTTCTGCTGCTTCTCCCCAGTGCCTAGAACAAAGTTGCGCACACAGCAGGTGCTTAATAAGTAATTATAGACAAAATGACTAAACAGATTCAGTCACCACATTTATTGAGTGTCTGTTGTATCCCAGTACTTGGGCCAAATGCCAGGACCTCAGGCATTAAAATAATTTGTTCTTGTTCCTGAGAGCTCTTGACCTTTGAGGGCTGGGTAGGTGCAGGTCGGCAGACAACAGAGATAGAAATAAATAATTCCAATAATTCACAGTTTCTTAAAAGTACGGCCCGAGAAGCCTCTGAGTCAGAATCTCCCGGAGCATGTGTTAAAAATAAAGATCCTCAGCCCCAGCCTGGATTTATGGAATCAAAATGTCTGGGGATGGGCCCTGGGAATCTCATGTTTTATCAGAATTCCAGGTAACTCTAATTTACCTTCCTGTAAAGACATGCATGCTGAGAACCATGTGTGAGTTGCTGCAAAGTGCTGGGACAGCTACAGCCAGGGTCAAGGGGATTCAGGGAAGGCTACTGAACGAGGTGACCCTGGAACTAAGGTGGGAGGGATGAGAAAGAGATGGCAGGTGAAGAAGGGTCCAGGGACACCCTGTCAGAGGGAAAATCACGACACCAGACAGTTCTGGAAAGTTCCAGAAACAGTGAGCAAAGAGACCTGAAAGAGAAGGGGAGACAGGGAGACAGTATAAGGAATTTCAGACCTTAGCATATTTTGTAGGCCAATACCACAACCAGGTTTTTTAAATTGAGGTAAAATTGACATAGAACATTATATCAGTTTTGGGTGTACGACATAATGATTGACATTTGTATACATTGCGAAACAATCACCACGATAAGTCTAGTTAACATCCATCACCACACATAGTTACCAAAACATCTTATTTTCCTTGTGATGAGAACTTTTAAGATTTAGTCTCTTAGCAAATTTCAAATGTGCACTACAGTACCATTCAGATTGGTTTTTTTGTCAAGAAGAAACATGTGGACTATTTTAAATACTGTATAGTTAAAACACTGAACTGACAGAATTGCAAATAGATGTAGGAACACATCCGAGGAACCTATAAGGACCCCTTCACAGCACCTGTTAGCCTGAAAGGCACTAAGAAGTAAATTGATATTTAAATGGAAGATGATCTCTAAATCAACATAAGAAAACAAAAACTAAAACAAAACACCAGAGACAGAAACAACGGGGAAAAAGACTATGAGTTCATGAACAAATTTTTAAAAGTATTATTTGCACTTTTAGGTTCCTTTCTTTTCATACTGCCTCTGAATCTCATTTCTTATCCAGCTCTCCATACTTTTTCTGGGGAAAACCCAGGACACAACATCTGCTAAGTGTATGCTGAGGGCAGGGTGGGGCTGAGAGAGGCCCGGTTTGGGGCGGAGCGGGTGTGGAAGAGACTAAGAGGCCAGGATTCACCAGGCACAGCCCTGTGACTTTGCCCATGTTCTAGAACTTCGCAAAGTCTTAGAGCCATCATGCACTAATAATATAAATATTAGGTGTAGTTAATACTAAATACCTCCCAGGGCTATTTCAAGGGTTGGCTGATACAAAGGCTACAAAGAGCTTGGTGTACAGTGGGTGCTTGGGGAAATGGTGGCACTGATAAAAGTCATTCTAAAGATATAATTTCTTTATCGCCCCGGGGAGCTGAGCCTGGAAGCTTCCCAATCACACTTTCGCTTAGAAGAAGTTTGGCTGGGAAATAACTGAAATTGGGAGGTTACCCCAGAAAGCGGTGCGTGGAGGGCAGCCCCCTTTGCTCACAAATCATTAGAGACGGCAAAGGCTCTCCATCCTAGTGACAGAGCTCAGGCCTCTCCGCAGGGTGACCAAATGAGGGCAGGTGCAGGGTGCAGCCTCTCCCAGGACCTGGCCAGCTGTCCTGGCCGCTGCCCCTCTCCTACGGGGAAGGTGTCAGGAGGGCCCAAGCAGGGGCGCCTCACCCCACCTGAGCCTGACTCACAGCACGGGGCGGGGTGTGTCACTGGGGCCTGGGTGTTCCAGGGAAAGGTGAGCCTGTCATGACAAAGCCCCCAGACTCAGTGCTGAGTCACCCCTTGTGTGTCCCCAGGCCCCCCACCTCACCTCTCTTCCCTTCCCAGCCTCCCCTGGTCCTAACCATGTCCGTTTCTGAGAAGGCATGAGGCAATGGTTTGGCCCAGGCACATTGGTGCAACAAGAGCCCAGGAAGAGTTAAATAATCATCCCCCGAGTCAGGCCATTTCTTGGCTCAGAGAACCAATGGGACTCAAGTGTTTGTTGTACACAGACCTTGATGGGATTGGAACTCAGGGTGGATGATGATCCATAGGGTGGCCAACTTGCTCCTGTGGGCCCGGGTCTGTCTCAGTTTTAAATCGAAGAGTCTTGGGTCCTAGAAAGCCCCTGAGTCCCCAGCAAACAGGGGACCTGGTCCCTAAAGAGATAGGGTGCTGGAGAAGACAGGTGTCTGTGCCCCAGAGTTGCTGACTGATGGGCACGTGCTGATGCCTGACGTTTACCTTGCTGGGTACTTGCTGTGTGCCTGGTACTACTATGTATTCCCTAATTAATCCCACGAGGGAGGTACTGCGATGATTCCCGTTTTACTGAGGAGTAGACTGAGTCACAGAAGGGGTAAGCACCTCTGTGAGGACACAGGTGGAAGAGCCAGTGTTGGGCTGTGAATCTCAGCAGTGTGGGTCCAGACTGACCCCAGTCTGAATTTATTGCCTAGATCAATACACACACACACACACACACACACACACACACTAAGACAGACACATGCACAGACACACTTAGACATAGACACAGACACACACACACACTGGGGTCCCACGTGGCACAGCATTACAGGAAATCTCATTTCAAAGAAGCCTAGTCCAGCAGTCAAGAAAAACTAAAAAGGAAGAAACTGGGATCTTTTCTTTTGTCTTCCGAAAACCAAAGAGAACCTAACTCATAAGCAACCCTCTGCAAATGCCTTTTCCCTGCATCCCTTGCTCCCAGATGCACAGCTACTCCAGACCCTTCACTTTCTAAGCTTGCACAACTCTTTCCCTTCTTCTTCCCCTTCTCCTTCTCCTTTCCCTTCTTCTTCTTCTTCTTCTCCTCTTCCTCTTCCTCCTTCTTTTTCTCCTTCTTTTTCTTTCTCCTTTTTCCTTTTAAAATATCCCCTTCTTTCCCCTTTACCCAACACCCCTAGAAGCAGCCCTACACTGGGGCACCCTAGCTAGCAGTAAGGCAGCCCTTCTTCCCTCCCTCCTGGAGCCTCTGGGCCCAGCCCAGCCCCTGCCAGGACCCCTGGAGCCTAGGTAATCCCCTCAGACCCCATTCCAAACCCACTTGCTCACGCCTGGTGTCTGACTTTCTGCAGAGCCCTTCAAAGGAACATTGAGCTCATCTTGTTTACTCAAAGCTAAATTCCAGCTCCTTCCTGGGCCAGTGCTCTCCACCCTGAGTGTGCATTAGAATCAACCACATCTGGATCTTCTGCAACACGTTGTTTTCCAGGTTCATGTCGCCAGTTTCCTCAGTCTCTAGTCCGGGCCCCTAGGTGGGTGTGGTGCACCGTGACCACTGTGGAACCTGCGTCACTCAAGCCATAACTCACGCCCAAGACCAGGATCCCTGAGACCACAAATGGGGAAATAAAGCCAGTAACACCCTCATTTCGTTAGCCTGTATAGCCATACCTATTAGAGGAGATACACAAAACGAGGGTTGGTTCCCTCGGTGTACATTTATTGAACACCTCCTGGATGCCAGGCACCATTCCAGGTATTGGGGTTGCAGGGATTTATAAAACACGATTTTGGCCATTGCGCAGATAAAAGCCTGTGTGGAGAGGTGGGCGTGTGAGCAATGGCGAGAATGGAACATTAGAATTCGGAGTGATGGTGGTCACTGTGGCTCCTGGATCACAGGACCGTGGGAGAGGGATGCTGGATCTCTCCCCTCGTCCCTCTCCCCTCCCTCTCGCCTCGTCCCCCTCCCCTCCCCCTCCCCCTTCTCTTCTCCTTCTCCCCTTTTCAAACTTTTTATCTTGAGAAAACTATAAATCCAGATGCAGTTGCAAGATATAAAACAGAGAGATCCCATATACCTTTCATCCAGTTCTCCCCATCTTGCATAATTCTAGTATAGATCACAACCAGGAAATGGACATTGATTCAATTCTCCCACTCTTTTTAAGGAAAAAAAAAAAACGCTGCACACATAAACAACAAACCAACCATTTTATCCTCAAGTAGCCCCAGCACCAATGGCAACTTGTTAACTTCCCTCAGATGAATCTTCATGTCTCTCTGAGCAAAAATGTTTATGTGCACACACACATATGTATGCATGTAAGTACATAACTGCATGGACACACAGGTATATACATATATTATTTTAAAAACATGAAGTTATCAAACTCAAATTTGGAATTGGTACATTATTAACTAGCAAAAGATGAACCTCTTTTCTCTTTAAGGGTAAAAATCTCTCAGTTTAGCTTTCAACAGAGTACTTGAAATAGGATATTAAGTTATAACAATTTGCGATGGGGATTTTTTAGTAATTATGTTGAGCAGCTTCCTTGGTTTTGAGAAGACAGCAGGGAGGAATATTGTTTTCCTTTCTGTTAAATTCCAGTTTGGCCCTGGAACAGTCATTATTTTATAACAATTCCAGGTCATCCCTCTACCATCAACCTATCAGGGTCTTGCTTCCCTCAGGATCTTTGAAATAGATTTCAAGGAAGTGGAGGTCGGCGCAAAACCTTAATTCACACACAGATATATTTTGCTTCTTGCTGAAGGTTCAGATTCCAAGTAAAGATTCTGTCTTGGGACACAGTTAGTCCCATTTCCTGTCAGTGGGAAAGATCAAAAAAGAGGAAGCAAAATGGAAAGGTGAACTGATACACAGAAAGCTACAGGAGTATTTATACGAATCAGAGTGAAAGTGACTTTTGATAATGCACAGACAATGCACACAGACAATGACTATGGTTATTTAGTGCCGAGGAGGTATTAGGCACCAGGCTAGGTCCTTTAAAAATAACTTGACTGGGCTTCCCTGGTGGCGCAGTGGTTAAGAGTCCACCTGCCAATGCAGGGGACACGGGTTCGTGCCCCAGTCTGGGAAGATCCCACATGCTGCAGAGCGGCTAGGCCCGTGAGCCACAACTACTGAGCCTGCACGTCTGGAGTTTGTGCTCCACAACGGGAGAGGCCGCGACAGTGAGAGGCCCACGCACTGCGATGAAGAGTGGCCCCCGCTCGCCGCAACTACAGAAAGCCCTTGCACAGAAACGAAGACCCAATGCAGCCAAAAATAATAAATATAAAATAAATTAATTAAAAAAAAAACTTGACAACCATCTATGACAAAAATACAAATGATGCGTCATGACACCTATTTTTCAGATGGGAAAGTGAAAAAATTCAGAGAGATAATGTAATTGGCCTAAAAGTCACACAAAGAGTAACAGAAAGGTCTAGAAAGTCAAACTCAGGTCAATAGAATTAAAAATCCAACGATGTTTCCACTGCATCACAATACTGGTTTTCAGTTGATTTTTTCAGATAATGTATTGCTGAGACTATATTGCTTGGCGATCTGAGAAAAAATCCAAGACTTCCATGTTTACGCTGAAGCCAACAAATGATGAGACTGGCTTTGAACCAGAACAGGGACCTTTTGGTAACTTTTGATCCCTATGTGGGGACTATGGATTCTTGTCCTTTTTCAGGTGATTGAAAGCCCCATTAAGAATATTAAAAATATTCTTAATTTTTAATTAAGAATATTAAAATATTCTTAATTTTTAATTAAGAATATTAAAATATTCTTAATTTTTAATTAAGAATATTAAAATATTCTTAATTTTTAATTAAGAATATTCTTAATTTTTAATTAAGAATATTCTTAATTTTTAATTAAGAATATTAAACTATTCTTAATTAAAAATTAAGAAATGAAAATCTTAATTATAGATCCTCTTGGGCTGTCTTGAATGATAAAATGTGGGGACTTTCCTAACCGGCAAGAATACGGCCTTCAGGAGAAGCATGTTCCCAACCTCTCCGTTTTACACTGAAGAGAGTTCACCTCGAAGGTTTTCCCTCCTCTTGTTGTCATGGTTTTACTGAATCTGACCAGGACTCTGCTGGGGACCCTGTCACATGCTCTACCTACATTTACTTAATCATTTTTTGCAACAACGTTTTGAGGTAAGTTCTAAGATGAACCCATTTACAGATGGAAAAAACAAGGCTCAGTGTAGTGAGAAATGGACTCAGCGTCGTTCAAATATGCAGCAGCACACCTGGGTCTGGAATCCAGGTCCAACTGTGCCAAAAGATGCTGGCTGAGAAGGTCTTAGAAACTAGTCATGGCAGAAGGTCCAACCTTAACACCTACTTTTCTAGATAAAATGCCCCAGACCAGACCTTCTCCATCTTTTTCTGGTTGGATGGCTATTAAATACTTCCTTTCCAGCCCTCTCAAAGAATGCAAGTGCTGGACTTCATTTCATGTTCATCCCAAGGATGTATGCAGTGATATCCTCAAAGATGTACCGTTGATCCTCATTATTCAGAATTTGTATTTGTGAATTTGCTTGTTTGCTAAAATGTACTTGTAACTCCAAGGTCAATACTTGCAGTGCTTTTGTAGTCATTCATGGACCCATGGCAGAGCAGCAAAACATTCAAGTTGCCTGATGCACATGATTCCAGCTGAAGTCAAACAAGATGATGTACTGTCTTCCTGTTTCAGCTCTCATGCTGTAGACAGTGTCCTTTTCACAGTCTATTTAGCGCCACATCTTTCACATTTTTGTGCTCTTTGTTGGTGATTTTGCTGTTTAAAAAGGCCCCCAGTTACAGTGCTGGAGTGCTGTCCAGTGTTCCTAAGACCAAGCACGCTGTGATAGGTCTTAAGGAGAAAATAGGAGTGTTAGATAAGCTTCATTCAGGCATGAGTATAGTGCTGTTGGCCACGAGTTCATTCTTAATGAATTGATGATAGATATTAAATAGTGTCTTTAACCAGAAACACATTAAACAAGGTCATGTGTTGATCAGTTGATAAAAATGTAGTGACCAGAGGCTCATAGGAACCTAGCCCTGTGCTTCCCCTAGGAGCAGTGTTTCCGTGTCAGCGAATTCAGTGTTTGTGCTGACTTCATAGAACATTGCTACCAAGAGTAATGAGAACCTACTGTCTATATAAACAGCACTCGTTGCTTCAATATATACATGAATAGGAAAGAACTGAAACCATCTTCGGATAGTAGGGCAGTATCAAATTACAACTCATCCATACAATCAGGTTATAGATAGCCAGGAAGACTAAATGATCAGAAGAATTGAAAATTACCACTGTGTAGTGCAGATAGAAGGGACCAGAGTACTAAACTATGTAAATCCTATGGCTCAGAATTTACATAATTGGGACCTATCTCTAAATGCTCACACATGAAACCAAGTTTGGAAGGAACGTTCATGGTGGTCATTGTGTAATGTACTTATGGATGTTATGAAGTGTCTTTTTTGTAATTTTTAACATTTTTAAGTTAACCGTGCTTAAGTTAACTAAATACATTTTTATTTTTATAATCATAAATGGTTCCAAATAGCTTCATCATTCCATATTCACACATTGTTTATAAGTGGGTCCAAAGCTTTTTCAATACACTTTGGTCAGATGCATCAGGCACCATAAAATGTTCATAATTATTGACCTGATTTCTATTTGGAGGAAATAAATTTTAAAAATTTTAAATTAGGTGCATAAAGATGCTTATTGCACTATATTTTATGCAAGAAACAAATCTGAAGCAAATCAGTGTACACCGTAAGTGGTATGATATCAGGAATATTGTAACATCAACATGATGAGACATTATGCACCATGTATTTAAGAAATGGTCAATAAGCACTTGGTAGGGGTTAGGGATATAACAGTGAGTGAAAAAATGATACACTAAGGAACTTTTGGTTCCCCCGAAGGAAGCAGATGTTAGTCAAAAAATTACACACGAAAAAGTAATAATGCTCTGATCAGGGTTAAGGAAAATTGTCCTTTCATGATTAAAAAGAGACTACTGACAAAGTGATGGAATGAGGGTGCTTAGATATTTCCCCGAGGAACATGTGAGTAAGCTGAGATGTGGTGTTTGTTATGACAGATGGATGAAAGATATATAAATGAAAGAACACAAAACAAGACTTGTACTATAATTCTAATATATAAATATACATGTGTAGACAAGAGATGGAAAGGAATTTTAAAAAAAAAAGTAGAAATAGATCTATTAGGATGGTGGGATGGTGGTAATTCTTTTTCTTAAAATGATTTTTAATGTTCTTATTGTTAAAAATTTTAAGTGCAGTCATTTCTTAGATTTTTACTTGACCCGGTTATATTTTTTGCATATTCAAAATTACAAATTTATATTCAAAATAACATGTTAGTATCCACTATGCCTTATTACACTATCTTCCCACATAAATACTGTTTTTAAGGCATTCAAATGAATATATGTTCACTATTGGAGCAACTGGTCAGGGTTAAAATATTGTTATTCTTTACCCTACTCTCAATGGAACGCTCATAATTTTCTATGTGTGTGTTTCTTTCCAACTTCCCTTCTTTTCATGGTTTTATTTGCTTTTCATATCACTGTTAAAGATTGAAAATATATCAGCACTATAAGAAGATTAAACCTGATTCTGTTTAATTTCTCTCCATTAAAAGAATCAGTTGATTTTATTAAAAGGAGAATAAGAAGAAACATACACCACACTGCTGGTTGGATTATCATAGGTTGAGATTGTCAGCGCACACACACACACACGCACACACGAGCACAGCATCAAATGGATACACATCCAGCCCTTTCAAAACACTGAGCCCAGACCCAAAGCTTGAAGGTTTTGTCAGGACTTTCTCCTTGGTTCTTCACAGCTTCACTTTGAAGCAGGAGCTGTTATCCTTCCCTTAAAAGTGAGCGAACTGAGTTCCTCAGATTTGAGAACGCTGCCCAAGTTGGGCTGGGCAGGGGGTGAGGGGAAAGCAGGGAAGCAGACATTGAGTAGGGACTCAAGACCCTTCCCCAGAGATTTCAAGGCTCAGTCTAAGTGCCATCTCCTTAGAGAGGACTTCCCTGGATGCTCTACCTTGAATTAGGGTCTCCAAGGTGTTCTATTAATTCTTTATCCTGCTCATTCATTTCTGGCACTTATCACAAATAATACCTAACTTGTGTATTCCAGTTAAATTTATATTTAATCTGTTTGCTTGTTTACCTTCGGTCCCCACCCTCTGTGAGAACGCAAGCTCCAGGAGGGGAGAAGAGATGTCCTATCTGCTGTTCACCATTCAAACCCCAGCTCCCAGAGCAGTGCGTGCTGCCTTGGATGTGCTCAATGAACATTTTGTTGAAAAAACAAATGATTAAATAAATAAAACTCATGTTTTGAGTATATCCTATGTTGTGCTTGAATGAAGGGTTCCATACCTAAAAGACAAACAACTTTTTTTTGTGTGTGTGTGGTACGCAGGCCTCTCACTGCTGTGGCCTCTCCCATTGCGGAGCACAAGCTCCGGACGCGCAGGCCCAGCAGCCAAGGCTCACGGGCCCAGCCGCTCCGCGGCATGTGGGATCTTCCTGGACCGGGGCACGAACCCGTGTGCCCTGCATCAGCAGGCGGACTCTCAACCACTGCGCCACCAGGGAAGCCCCAAACAACTTTTTAAAGAAAGCAAACGGTCTGAGATTTAATGATCTAAGCCAGGGCAAGCCATGTATGAACTAGTTAAAATTTATGAAAGAAAAACATTAGTAAAAATAGTGGTATAAAAAAGGTTTATAAAGTATGAAATTAAAAAAGTAAGAAGAAAGGGGTGGGATTAATTTCAGCAATATATTCTGTTCAACCCAACATATCCAAATTAGTATCATTTCAACATGTAATCAGTATGAAAGAACTACTGAGTTTGTTTACCTAAGTCTCCTTTTGGACTCAGGATTTGAAACCCGTGTGTGTTGGACACGTAAGCCATCTCCATTCCACTAAGCACGTTATCAGTGCTCGGGTGCCACATGTGGCTGTGGCTCCTGTCTTGGATGGCACAGCCAGAGGACGATCTTCTCATTTTAGACCCAAGGACCTTGAGCCAAAGCAGGTCAGGGACTGACTATGGGTCACAAGGAGGCTGTTCTAAGCAGAGATCACTGCTCTGAGCTCTCATTCCTCAAGGTGGGTACTTTTTCGATATCTGGGGGCCCTGTTGAGTAGGGATTACGAGGCAGGCTCTTTGCCTGGACTGCCTGTGTTGGAGTCTCACAAAGACCTCCTGTGTGGCTGTGCAACCTTGGGCATGTGATTTACTTTCTCTGCGACTCAGTGTCTCAAATGTTAAAGAGGGTTCTTTGCAGTGAACCAGAATCAAGTTATCCAAAGAATTATAATTAAATAATATAAACCAAAGTCATGCAATAAATTGTGTCTCTTAGAAAAATATGTTGAAATCCCACCCCCTAATATCTCAGAATGTGACCTTATTTGAAAATATGGTCGTTACAGATGTAATTAGTTAAGGTGAGGTCATACTGGAGGAGGGTGGGCCCTTCATCCAATATGACTGTCATCCGTTTAAGAGAATAGAAGGCAGAGACCGGGATGCACAGGGAGACCTCTCTGAGACCACGGAAGAGAGACAGAGATTAGAATGATGCACCTATAAGCCAAGGATTGCTGGCCACCACCAGAAGCTTAGAAAAGGCAAAGAAGTATTCTACACAGAGTCTCCGTGGGGACATGGCTCTAATACCTGATCTCAGACTTCCAGCCTCCAAAACATTAAGAGAAGAAATTTCAATTGTTTTAATCCACTCAGTTTGTGGTAATTTGTTACAGAAACCTTAGGAAACTAATACACCCATAAAAAGTTTTGCCAGGTTAAATACAGGATGCTCAGTTAAATTTCAGATAAAAAATGAAAAAATATGTAGCATAAGTATGTCCCACGCAGTATTTGAGATAGACTTAGTTGGTATACTATATTTACATTTTCTAGATCTGGCAACCTTACCCATATACCACTTTTACAACATGTCAACCAGAGCTTTTAAAGACATGTTAGCCAAGATATGGAAGCAACCTAAATGTTCATCGACAGATGAATGGGTAAAGAAGATGGTATATATATACAATGAAACACTACTCAGCCATAGAAAAGAACGAAATAATGCCATTTGCAGCAACATGGATGGACCTAGAGATTGTCATAGTCAGTGAAATAAGTCAGATAGAGAAAGACAAACATCATATGATATCACTTATATGTGGAATCTAAAAAAAATGACACCAATGAACTTATTTGTGAAACAGAAATAGACTCATAGACGTAGAAAACAAACTTATGGTTACCAAAAAGGAAAAGAGGGGGAGGGAATAAATGGAGTTGGGGATTCACATATACACACTACTATACATAAAACAGATACTACTACTGTAGAGCACAGGGACTCTACACAATAGCTTGTAATAACCTGTAATGGAGGAGAATCTGCAAAAGTATATATGTATATAAATGTATGTATGCACAACTGAATCAGTTTCCTGTACACCCGAAACTAACACAGCATTGCAAATTAACTGTACTTCTATTTTTAAAATTAGCTCTTGTTAGAGGAAGTATATAGATATAAATGTGTTCTGTGTGAATAAAGATATACATCCTACACGCATTCTAATGTTTTAGGTATTCACAAAGGGATGTTGTAATAGTATTCATTTTAGCACTGATTGAAATCACAACACCACAGTCTGACGAAGTCAAACTGCCCCGTGGTGACGGGCCTGTGGAGCACCTCTGGTTCCTCAGGGTTCAGCAAGGTCCAATTTCATCACAGCGGGCTGCTCCAAGTGCATGCCTGAGCCTGGTGTGGGCAGTCGCGTGTCTGGGCAGGCCCCGCTGCCTCAGAAAATCACTCTGTCCCAACAGCCCGCTCCCTCCAGAACTGCCTCCGTGGGCCCTTCCCGAATGCTCCCATTTGCTTCTCCCACTGGAGCCACAGAATGACGGTGACAAACTCTATTTTATTAGCTGAGCAGATGTTATCGATATCTGGGAAACGCACCCCTCATTCTTTCAGTGGCATGAACGGGGGGCGGGGGGGCAGTTTCCTTTTCCGCCTCTCCTCCATCCCTTACCTCGCCCCCCAGCAGTGGGCATCCTGCCATCCATCCAGAAGAGAGCTGCCCTGCCCCCAAGACCCCGTGGGAGCCTTCGGGCTAACGTGATCTTATCAGGCAGAGATAAACTGGGCTGAATATTTATGACCCTGCCTTTTGGGAAGAGCAGTCTCTGGGTGTGCTCAGTTCAGGAAGCTGATAAAAAGGAGGGAAAAATCAAGAAACAGATGTTTCTGGGTTGTGTGTGTGCACACGCACATGCACGTAATAGAAAACAACTTAATTTTGTATATCCAAGTTTTTTACGAGGACTTGATAAATTCTAATATTAATTGATAATTCATCAACCCCAGCAATATTTATTGAGAACGTATCATGCACCCGTGATTTACATGCTGGTGATTCAGGGGTGAACAAGAAAGATTAACCCTGCCCCTCATGGAGTTTACCTACCAGTAAGAGGAGACAGCTAATAAACAAGTAAACAGCTAAAGACTTTAAATGTTTTTAATAACTGTTGGGAAGGAAATAACCAGGCTGCAGAGACTGACGGGAACAGGGACATCTATTTTAGGAAGGGACCTCTGAAAAGGCAGCATTAAGAGGACACCCAAAGAATGATAAGGAAATAGCCACGGGAAGTCTGTGAGCCACAGGAGTCTTTTCAGAAGGTGATGGGCTTGTCTCAAGCAGTGCTTGAGACCTTCACTCTAGAAGCCTCTGGAAGAGTTGGGGATTTGCAAGAGAATTATGTCCCAGGCCATCCACTGTATGTGATGAACGGATCTCTCTGCCTCTAGGACGGTTCTAGTTATTAAATGGACTTCTCTGCATCTGGAAATGTTCTAGTTATGTGCCATCTTTGGAAGAGTTGAGAAAACAGTCGGTTGAATCGCTTTCTGTGTTCTGTGGTTCAGATTAAGAGCTCCAGTTGAGAAAGGCTCTGAACTTTAGACATTATGACCCAGGTAATGAGGAGAAATGAAGCTGGCATAGAAGTATACTGAACGGGAGTGAGCCATCCAGCCTCGGTTTCTCCAACTGAAAATGGGCATCCTGACACCTCCCTGGGAAGGTTTTCAGGTCAAAAGGGGACAACACACGAAAAGTTGCTCAGTTTAGTGCCTGAGAGCAGGTGGAATAAAGTAAGTGTGCTTCTCTTCCCTCCTTTCCTCTTTTCCCCCACGATCCACTTAACCCAAACCAGAATGAGGCACAGCAACCTAGCAGCAACGGGGCTGGAAAAACCTGATATTCCCACATGTTCAGTGGATTTAGATCCTGAGATCCGAAAAGGCATTTGAGAACCAGACAAGGAAACACACACTCACATATACAACATCCCAGCCCTTTACATAGCACAACCCGACTCCCAGGAACAGACATGCCCCTCCCTCTGTTCTGACATGAAACCCACAGTCATGCAGTCCTCCCTCCTGGGGAGGGATGGAGTGGAGTTAGTGTGGCCATAGATTTTGCAGTTCACGCTTTAGTGCAGCACTACACCTCCCATCACCAGGGCATATCCCCAAGGGTCCACTGATAACCTTCACATCACCATAAATTGTTCCAGTGACCCAGTGTGCAGCCATTTGGCAAACTTCTGTTATTTTCCAAACATGCCATAACACATAGGTATGCATCCTTATGTACACACGGAAGGACAGAGGCGTTCACACTGGTAAACTCACTTGCAACTAACTGCTGTGCACTTTTATCACACGGGATCATAGCTGCCTGATTCCTTCCTTTACCTATTCCTTGAATGTAAGCTTCAGAGGACTGAGTCTTATTTGTTCTGCTCTGATTTGTGCTGCTGTCTGGCAATAGCTTTCCTGTTGTTGAACAAATAAATAAAACCGAAAAACAAACAAACTCAAAACCACATATGCACAGCCAAATAGGAACTCACAAATACATCCCCAACCCAAGGGAATTCCTGACCACACTCAGAAGCACATTCACACAAGGGCCACAAGTGTGAGTTACACACACGCACAGTACATGTTTACACTTCGTAACTCTGAAGTTGTTACAGACACCTTCTTTCAGCATCGCTACATCTGTCTGCATGAAGATCCTTCTAGATAATGCCCGGCACCTGGCTAGCCTTATGTGGCGCTTCCCGGTCCAGAGCAGATAACACAGATGGCACCCGGGACTTAGAGCCCTCTGCTCTTCAAAGCTCACTGCTTGCACCCAAGACCAGGTGATCACTGAATGCAGTAAACGTGCCTGATTCTGAGGCCTCTCTTTCATGAGTCAGAACTCAACATCAGCCATCGGGGAAGAATTAATCTATGTAACATACTCTCTGCTCTGGGGTCTGAGATGGTGTAGAGGCTGAAGCAAAGATGTCAAATCATGTGTGGTCTTTAAATAACCCTTGATGTTTGTCACAAGAGTTGAGCCTGGGACCTGGACCCATTCCAGTCAGTAATTGATAATTCCAACTGGTAATTATGTGCTCTGGGTAGTTTCGGTTGGCATTCCGCACATCCTGTCCTCAAACGGCAAGAGGTGTTCCCGGGTTTCATGCCAGAGGTGGCTCCATTTCAAGCCCCATAAAGTCTCTAAATACCTTTGGAATGCTGTGGAATGAAAGACGCTATCCTCGTTAAACACATGGGCTTCTCAAAAGAAAACCCATTACTCTCGGATAATGACAATTTTTCCTGGTCCTCATGTTCCTTGTTAAAGGAAAATGTCAACTAATAAGGAACACGCACATAACCCTTCCCAGGAATTAACTATTTATGTCAACCAATGTCCTAGGGGGCTAAGCAAGTAATCTGCTTGCCAATTATTGGATTCTTCAGAATATATGGAGACGTTCTAGATTGTTTTGATACTTTTCTTTTTGTTTTTTTTTCTTTTTCACTTTTTGATATGCAATTAGCCACCCTCAGATTGAAGTCTGCTCACTTGTTCCCACATAGCATTTACCTCCATTTAAGAAGATGTAGGCTCTTTTTGTTTTATTTTATTTCATTTTATTCTGTTTGTTCATTCATTGATGGACATTTGGATTGTTTCTATCTTTTGGCTATTGTGAATATTGCTCTGCTATGAATATTTATGTACAAGTTTTTGTGTGGACAAATGTTTTCCATTCTCCTGGGTATATACCAGGAGTAGAATTGCCAGGTCATATGGTAACTCTATGTTTAACTGTTTGAAAAACTTGTAGGCCATTTTTAGACTGGACACTGCCAGGGCTTTATGATAGCAGCACCAGGAATAAAACTGGAGTTTTCCTTTTCCTATCCTCGCAAAGGAATTCCAAACCCAAATTAAGTTGAAAATGTAAGATGCTGACCTTGGAGGGGAGCTCTCTCAAGACCTGGGAGACAAGTAAGAGCCTGAGATGGGAGGGCCTTCCCTCATCAATTTCCTTATTTCCTGAGAATGTACCAGGGTTTGGAATGAACACAGAGTCAAGTCATTACCCTGATGTGTGTTCTCTACTGCTGTGTAACAAACTACCCCAAAATGTAGTGCCTTCAAAGCACAGCACTTTATTATGTCTCAGTTTGTTGTCGGCCAGGCTCAGCAGGGTGTTCTTACGCTGGTCTCACTAAGGGTTTCGCTAGCAGCTGCAGCCACATGGTGGCTGGGCTACATTCAACTAAAGACAGGACCTGCTATGGCTCCCTCCTTTGCCGTGCTGCCCCGGGGCTATGCCTTTCCATGTGGCATCTCAATGTGGTCTTTCTCTACATGGTCTCTCCAGCTGAGGAGCTGGACTTCTTACACAGGGGCTCAGGGCTCCCAAGAATGAGCATGTCAAGAAGCAAGAAGCAGGAGCTGCCCTTCTCCTTAAATGCTGGGCCTGCAGCCAACACTGCATTTTACTCTCTGCGTGCTATAGTTTAATACGATCTCGGGCCAGCCCAGATTCACCGTGGAAGGGACCACAGGTGCATGGGAGAGCTGGGAGGCCTGGGTCACTGGGGGCCACCTTTGCTGAATAGCTGCCGCCCCTGTGTTGTCTTTTTTGTTGACCTCCAGCAAAGGCTACTAGTCTCTCACGTGATGCTCCGCAACAAGACAAGCCACCGCAATGAGAAGCCTGCTCACGGCAACGATAAGTCGCCCCCGCTCGCCGCAACTAGAGAAAGCCCGCGCACAGCAACGAAGACCCAGTGCAGCCAAAAATAAATAAATTAATGTAAATGAGCAATTGTATATCTTTATATTTGTGTATACACAGAAAATATATGGATAGATACACATTAAAGAGATTTCTAACAGAGATTTCCTCTAGGGAACCAAGAAAGAGGTAACCTTTCATTTTATACTTCTCTGGATGTTAAAAAAATTGTAATTAGTTTGCACTTCTTTTATAATAAACACTAATTAAAAGCCTAACCCAATTTTAGGAAACATTTGCTGAACTCTTAACATGAACAAGGTCCCATTCTTGTTTTCTTAGCTCTAGTGATTTTAAAAGTGATAAGACATAGTTGGGTTTTTTTTTCAAAGAAATTCTCAGCTAATTTGGACATACACAAATACACACATACAAAGACACACACACATACACATGTGCACTGCACATACCGCACACTCGACATTAAGCATCATTAAGAAGCAATATTCAACATACATCGAACAATGGCCTAAGCCTGCACAATTTTTGCAAAATCCAAACTAGTGCTGAGAAGTTAATGTTCTCAATTGTATAATCAAAAGAACCACGACCAAGCTCTGCTTCGCCCCTTCCTTCCTTGCACTCAGATTGAGAATCTTCCTCTGGCATATAGAAGCCCAAGTCTGGCTCACTTAGCCCGGAGTGCACTGACTGACAGCAGCCCAGGGAGGAGCCACCCTTGGCACTCAGCTGGGTCTTCTGCCCATCGACTGCCAATCTCTCAGAACGCCTCTCTCTCCAAGTGGGCAGGATGCAGCCCAGGGGTCATTCCTAGATCACACATATTTCTGAGAACATGTTCTTTCTTGAAATGGTGATGCAATGCAGAAGAGGGTTTCGGGACTGATCAATGGCAGTGAGGGCTCTGTCAGGATGTACAATAATTTGACTCAGTTCAATAAGTTGAGCTTCTGGGGCAGGAAAAAAGCCCCCCACGCCCCGCCCGCATTCTAAAAATGCTGGTATGAAGAACCCCGAGAGCTTCTGTCTCCTCTGCCCCAGCCGAATTCCCTGAAAGCACCCCCATCTTGCGATTGCTAATACTCAAACAAGTGGGATAGATCTCGGGTGGGAATGTATCGGGCATATTGAGAAGCTCATTGATCTGTAGTCTCCTCGGAGCCTAATGCTCCATCCGACAGGAGCTCTGAATACTTCTGAGCATGTGCTTTTCCTCTGCCTGCCAGGGGCCCGGTTATCAATCATGACCCTTGTTCCGCTCAAGGCAGAAGGGAGTAATGACATCTATCCAGTGGTTCTGAGTTGGCTCCAAGGACCTGTTCTCTTGGAGAAGAATCTGAGGCCACAGCAGAGGGTGAGAGCTAGGCCTCCCCATATAGGAGAGATGGGACGGGGGGGATAAAATCAAGGCAGATGTGGGCACTTTGTATGGCCTAAAATACTTCACATGCACCGTTTCATTTCTTCATGGCTACAGCCCCGTGAGATCGGTTCTATCAATAGTTCCATTTTTCAGAAGAGGAAACTAAGGCTCTGAGATGTGAAGTAAAACAGTCTGAGACTTCAAAGAAAGTCCAAGAGTTTATGCAAAACAGCCAGAAAAACTCCACTTTGGACCAGTCCCACACATAATTTCGTTTGAACACAAGACTCTTCAGCCAAAATCAGAAATGCTTTGAACACTTTGACCTAATCTAGCTAGCAATTCTTTCCATTTTACAGATGAGGGACCTGAAACTTAGAGAAACAAAAAGAACTGCCCAAGTTGACATGGCCACCAAGCGGTTGTAGAACGCTCACAAGTAATAATTATATTACCAGCTATTATTTACTGAAAGTATATTACATATCAGGCAGTAAGCTTCTCATATATGATCTGATCTAATCCCCACAACATATGAGATAATGTAGCACCACCCTTGTGGGATTATGGGGAGTATTAAAGTCAGGCTCTTCTTACTAACTCTCTGGTATGTTTCTAAATGTGGGTATACCTTCCTATAAGATCAACTAGGATCATAGAACTTTCTATACATACACACCCATGCATGTTGAATCTTACCTTCACGTGGCATCTAGAAATAAATTATCATCCGGTATACACATTTAACTCTGCACAGGGGTGTGTGTGTGTGTATAAATGCACAGTTATTAAGTGCATGTAACAAAGAGGTGACTTTATTTTTCCTTTAAGAAACTCACACTGTTTGTGAAACCTTTAATAGGGATTAAATAGCTGATAATCAGTTTTTACCATGTTATTGACCCTTCCAACATTTGTCTTAGTGATCTTCTGTATCTGAAATGGTGTGTACAGACTGTGGGATCCATTTCCTTGCCTGGTTATGGGAAGATTCTACCCACGCTTCAACCCTGTCCAGGGCAAAGGGGATGGGGCAGAGCTGGGGTAATTGCAGCTCACTGCCTCACCCCTCTGTGTCTCCCCTTCACGTCCCTCTGAAAAGTTACTTATTAAATAGCGGCAAGACATGTGTCTTCATATATGGCCACACCTCCTCCTTCTGTAGCTCATGGTTGGTCTGAGAAACAGAGGTGGTCCAGTTCAAAGAACATGGGTAATACCAGCTTTGACATCTTCTACCTTTGGGATCTGGGGTAAACAATTCAGTCTTTCCGATTGTCTTCCTCATCTGTGAAATGGGAATAATAGTGGACCCATTCAATGGGCTCAGGTTTATTAAAGGTTGTGTGAGCTCCTTACGTGTTGACAACCCTCGTTCCCTTAGATTAGGTTCTCAAAGTGTGCTTCCCAGACCAGCTGCTCCAGCAGCACCTGGCGGCTGGCTGGAAATGCAAATGCTAGGGCCCCAGCTCTGATCCACTGAATCAGAAACTCTGGGGGTGGACCCAGCAAAATAGGATTTCACACACCCTTCAGGGGATTTTGAAGCAGCTCAAATCAAAGAATCATGTCTTTAGATTATTATCACTTTGCATCTCATACACCAAGTCCTGGCTGTCAGAAACTTCTTTTCAGGACCTCGAGTCTGCATCTGCTCTTGCCATGGGGCATTATTCCACGCCCCTCTATACTCCCTTCTCTTCCCTGGAGAACTCAGATGTCAGATCTTTACCTAGAATTCACTTCCCCCAGGAGGCATTGCCTGGACTGCCCTGACTGGATTCAATATTCCCGAGCCCTTTGTATTTCTCTTCTGCATATTTCAAGTCATGTAAGGCTTGTGGGTTTAAATTACCTGTTTCCCTAACCAAACTGCAAGATCCCTCCAGGCAGGGCTCTTGTCAGTGTTGTCCCCGGTGATGGGTAAGTGGACAAGAAAGGCAGTGGAAGTTTCTAGCATCCAACCCCAAGGAGCATCCTCAAGACTTCCTTGCGCCAGCAAGCCTCCCCAGATGTCTCAATGCACACACTTCTGCCCTTCCCTGACTTGAGGCCTGAGATCTGACCAGGGGAAGCAGTCTCTGGATCATTCTGATGAACTGCCTCTAACTACAGCAGGGTTGTTCTAGGTTTTTTGAAGGCTGTGTCCCAGCCCAAGTTATAAGGATCTGAAGAGCTGAACCACTGTATGAAACTTGTTTTTATATTTTCTCCAGAATTTCTCTATTAGCCCAGATCAGACATTTGGTAAATAGGTGCTGACCCGGGGAAAAATAATGATGAGACAACATGGTGTCTGAAAGTCCAGCAACCTAGTTATTAATCATTGACTTTCTCACATGAGAAAGGGGACCAAACTTTAAGGGGAGAGACACTTAAATTATGCCTTTTTTAATTGGTGGGGAGGGGAAGAGGAAAAATTAAAGCCCCTCTATTTATAATCAAAGGAGGGAGGGGAATAAAAATGAAGGGTAAAAATAAGAAAATGTGACATGGGTAAGTTCTTCAAGTTAATGCCCCCAAAATATTTACTGAATTTACATTAGGAGAATATCATGGAAGACATACTATGTACAAGCCAGTGTGTACCTGTCCTTGTGGATTGCATAGTGCATATAAGAAGTAACTTCCATAAGAGACCACAGGCTATTTTGAGCTGGTGGAGCAAAGAAAGCAGTCTGTGGAGGCTTCTCGGAAGAGGAAGGACATTCTGTACAGAGTTAGCATTGAGGACAAATGTGGGGAGATCAGCAACATGCAGATGAGAAAGTCGTCCTCTACAGGAAGGTCCCCAAGCATGAGCAGCTCCATGCGACGGTGATGGATTGAACAAGGACCACAGAAGGAGGCCTTTGCTCCAAGAACTGCAGGTCTTTGAAGGCTCCTCAGCACTCCTGCCTCATGCTATGAAGAGGGCTCCTATCTTAGGACTAGTCCAGGGAGCGCTTCTCAAACCTGAGTGTCTATCAGAATCCTCTTGGGGGCTTCTTAAAATGTAGATTTCTGAAATGCAGTTTGCATTTCTTAAAATGCAAACTCCCTCTGAAGTTTCTAATTCAGTGGATCTGAGGTGAGGCTGGAGAAGTTCATTTCTAGCAAGTTTCCAGGTGAGGCCAATGCTGCTGGTCTGGGATCCACCCTTTCAGAACCTCTGGCCCAGCTAGTCCCCAGGTAAACATCAAATCTTAGCTGAGAATGGGGTGGGGGCCAGAGTGGGATCAAAAAATGTGGCCCACTGGTGGCCAAGTCCTTGGTGCCGGCCTCGGGAACACTCCGAGAGCCACACCACTCCCCAGTTTAACAACTGCCAAGGTCCAGCATCCCATGGCAAGCCCACGCGGGGCCCGCACCCGGCACTGTGCAGAGTTTCCCAACCCCAAGAACTCACACCTGGCAGAAAAGAGTGTCGGGGCCTTGCAATGTCCATCTAGATACCCGAGACTTGGCTCCTGTTGAAACAAAATGTGCCTGCGTTAATTATTCCAACCAGTGAGGGCCTCAGAAGCACCGCGGTGGCTAATTACAAAGCCTCCCGCCTGCAAGCAGATTCCAGATCAGGCGGTTCTGGGTTCTAATGGCGCCATTCACTCCGATTAGGCATTGCCGCCCTTCATTATTGCCACTGTTAACATCTGAATCTGAGTTTCTTCATCTTTGAAGGAGGGATGAGGTCGCTTTATTGTTTCAGTTTGGGTGCCTGGTCGCTGCTTATTAAATGCTCATTAGTACATGATAAATGCAATTAGAGGGTCAGAGCTGACTGTTCAAACTCTCCTAGCCGCTCTGCTGGCCACTGGGACCAGGACCAGTTCTCCAGCTCAAGGGAGAAGAACAGGGCGGCAGAAAGAGTCTTAAGGAGCGTGTTTGTGACCAAGGCCACACCCCAGTTGTTTAGATTTTTGTACCTTTCGTCCATTTTCCATTTATTTTATATGTTATTCCTTCCCTTCCCTGAAGGCAGTGATGGAGACACCTCTCGGGCACATCTGCCCCTGCTGTAGGACACAGGAGCCGTGGCCAGCTGCTTGTTTGGCTTGCTGCACTAATGAGAAGACCCAAGGCGCCTGGTTCCAGGTGCTACTTCAACCGATCAATGATCCCAGCTCTGAGGTCTCTGAGATGTTCTCTGTCTTTCCCTCATGAGCACAAGAGGCCTTCTGTGCATAAAGAGGCTTCTGCCTTCTTTTCAGATTCCACATATAAGTGAGATCACACAGTATTTGTCTTTCTGGGTCTGGTTTATTTCACTTCGTGTAACGTCCTCCAGGGTCATCCATGTTGCTGCAAATGACAGGATGTCCTTCTTTTTATGGCTTAATAATATTCCATTGTGTGTGTGTGTATTACATATATATATGTGTGTGTGTGTATATATATAATTTTCTTTATCCATTCATCCACTGTATAAATTTTCAGTTATATGATGAATACGTTCTGGGGCTCTAACACACAGGCTGGTGACTCTAGTTAATCACACGGCATTGTATATACCTGAAATTTATTAAAAGTAGATCTTAAGTCTTCTCACGACTACACACGCACACGCACACAGGTAACTATGTGAGATGTGGCTGTGTTAATTACCTTGATTGTGGAGATCATTTCACAATGTACATATATGTCAAATCCCCAAGCTGTACACCTTAAATATACACAGTTTTTGTCAGTTAAACCTCAGTAAAACTGGGGGAAAAAAGAAAACTATAAAAAGAAGAAGGCCTCTTTCTCTCCCGGCTCAAGAACTCCTTTGAGGCAGAAGAAGAAGGGATAGATGAGCCTGTCCTCTTTTTTTCCCGGAAGTGAATGTGTGCCTAAAATGGCATCCCCCTCCAAGTGAGCTTTCCCTGCCGGTTCTGTCCTGTGGTTACCCCAGCTGCAGGGGGTTCTGGGAGAGCCAGCATCTCCTGGGGGTTGAACACATGGCTGCCCTGGACGAAGTCAGGGTCTTCTGAGCAAAGACAAAGGAGAGGATGGGTTTGGGGTGAGCAACTGCCCACATCCATCTGATGGCTGAGTTTGGAGGCATGTTGCACTGGGCAGGAGATCCCTTCCCTGCCACTTGCTAGATGATCAGCTTGGGCAATCTTGAACTTTCCAGCTTCATTATTTGTCTAATTGGGGTAATAATCCCCCCACCCTGCCCCCGAGGCATCTGTGAGGGTTAAGTGATGTCACATATGAAATCACAAAGCACAGCCCCCAGTACGTGTTCCATGAAGAGTAAACTATTATAATTAGTAATGAGAATGACAATATTCCTCCTTAATTCCACTGGCCCCAGCTTGGCCCCTAAACACAGTATGTGCCATTTTCCCAGAGCCCTCCCGGACAGCCAGGAGGAGCGTCTCTGCCCCGTTGTCATTAGAGGACACGGCCTTTGGATTCCTTCCCGCAAGCTGGACTTTGTTCATCCCTGCGGAGGGCGCATCCGGAAAGCAGATGGGCACCGTAACCACGGCTCGGTTTGACCTTTAAGCTCTAGGAGCATAAAACCTCCTAGCATCTTGTTTTTCACGGTTAGAGTCCACACTGCCGGCTCCCCGCTCCCATGGGCTGGCCCAGGGCCAATGTGCTCTCCCAGAACTGGGAAGAACAGAGACTAATGACCCCACATTGATATGTAACTTGCCCTAATATTGACCCTGGCCCTGTGGTCAGTGATTCCCATTGTGGGTAAATGATTGGGCTGTTTTGGCTTTTACCTCGTTTGACTTTTCCACCGTCCCCAGCACTGTTTTGAACAACAAAAGGCATCTCAGTTCATCGTGTGATATGATTAAGACTCCTGCTACTGCTCTTTGGTGGATGTGGCTGCCAAGCTGGCAGTATTTCCTCTGAATCAGCTAGGAGACTGTGAATGTCCTTCATTCAACACAAACGACAAAGTAGAAGTCCCCCCACTGGAGATGCAGCTATGTTACAGGATCCAAGAAAACAGTGATAATGATAATTATTATTACGATGATAATTACTATTAATTTATGATGATAATAATTATTACTAATATTAATTGAATGCTCAAGGTGGGCCTGGTGTGATAAATGCATTAGACTAGATGCAATCATTCATTCCTCTGTTACTAATATCTACTAAGCTCTGAATTAGGCACCACCTTGGGATCCTGCCCTGTGTGGGGATTCAGGTCACGATTAGGTCTGGTGTCATCAGGGCTGTGAGGGAGGCCATACTAAGGATTATCAGTAGTAATAATATTACAGTTACCAGGTCTTAACTGAGTGTTTACTGCACAGTAGGCGCTCAAGACACATTCTATACCTCTTCACAGGTTCTCTTTGTAAGCCCATTTTCTAGATGAGGCAACTGACGTTCAGAAATGGTTAAGTAACCAGTCCAAGGTCACGCAGCTGGTGAAAATCTGCCTCTGGCCGAGTACAGAGCCCAGGCTAACACCAGAGCTGGGCTGCTTGTCCCAGCTCTGCCTCTTGTCAACTTTGCCACCTTGGACAAGTTGCTTCAGCTCTCTGGACTTGGTTTCCCAATGTGTGAAACGGGTTTATAGTCCCACTGACTTACTTCATGGTGTGACAGTGAAGAGTAAATGAGTTGGCAGGTGCAAAATGCTGGGGCCTTCTATGCCTACCTATCACCCAGTAAGGACAGGTCTCTAGTGGGGCTGGAGAAGTGCCTGCTGTGCTGAGCTTTGAAGGGTAATTAAGAATTACCCAGGCGGGGAAGAGAGCCTTCGCAGAGGCACTGAGGTCTGGGAGGCACAGAGAGCCGAGAGGATTCACGACCAGTTCAGGAGAGCTGAATGCTGACTGTGTGCCAGGAGGTGGGTGGAGCAGAGAAGCAGGTAGAAGCAGGATTCCAGAAGGCTGTGAAGGGGACTTGGAGCCTTCTCTAAAGGCAGCGGGGAGGCGGTAAGAGGGTGAAGCAAGGAAATGACTCTTTCTTCCCCTAAAGAAGAGACGATTCTAGACTGCAACTCCAGGACCGGAAGTCCTGCTCTAGCCCATGCTGGAGAGAAGACTCACTTCTTGTTGACCAAAGAAACGCCATTTCCTGCTAATCCTCCTGCGGGACTGGCCGCGGCAGGCACACCAGGCCCACAGCTGGCTCTTTTCCAACTCTCTCCTGGCTGGCCTTCTGCAGGGGTTCCCAGCCCATGCAGAGGGCAAGGTCGGGGTTCAGGGCAGGTCACTGGCTTGCTTGTTACCTTATAATCTGTGGGCGAGGGCTGCACCCTTCAAGGGCGAAGTTCACAGTCAGGGCACCCTCGCTATGATATGATCCCTGGCTTTTAAATACCCCGGGCTCTGAGGTCTGTCTGAGGGAGACCCGGCTGAAGTGAGGGGCTCCTACTTGCAAAACAGGGAACCATGGGTTTAAAAATCCCCCCGAGGGAACCTGCACTCACCAGGCCCCAGATCCTTAGAGGACCGTTTGTGCATTTGAAGGGCTGGGTCAGCTGCTGGGCCCACGGGGACCTTGCAGTCAGTTCTGTTCTCAGGAGAGTGCCCCCGAGGTGGAGAAACGGAAATGGGGCTCCTGGTGGGCCCTGGGCTGCCCAAGGGAAGAGGGCTGGCCTCCACATTTTCCCAGATCCATGTGGGCAGCTACAAAGGAGCTTTTGAGGATAAACAAATACGGAATTGAGAAAATAAGGAAGGAGCTGGCATCTGAGGAATGCGAATATTTAGAAAATGCTGGTGTGTGAAGGCAGAGCGGGCTGTTCGGTTATAGTTAGATGTCTGATGGCCTGGGACAGGGGAACTGCAAAAAAGGAAAAATAAAAAAAGTCTTGGTGGAAACAAGGTTTCTTCAGGGTGGATTGTTTCCCACAGGCAAAAATGAAGGGTGGAAAGCACAGGACTTTGAGGAAATAGTATGGAGGCTACTCCATCACTTCACATTGTAGTCAACCCAACATTATGAAATACCACTATCCACTGCTCTCACATTGTCATAGTTTAATTCTTGTATTATTATTATTATTATTATTAGTTTCTTTGCTGAGGGATCCAAGGGGTTTGCATGTATCAGTTTCTGGAAAGGATCAGCATGGGAGCGCAGAGGACGAAGGCTAACCACGGCAGAAACAGGTTAATAGGGAAATTCAGGGTCAAAATCAAGGAAGGGCCTGGTTACCATATTCTTTAAGCTTCTGCAGACAATGGCAAAGGGCAAGTAACTAATTGTGTACACAGTCAACCTTAACTTTGCAAATACTTTGATCCTTCCTTGAACACACCCTAGATCCCTTTTCTTGCTTCTTGCCTCCAACAATTTTGTTCATTCATTCATTCATCTATTCATTCGCTCAATGACCATTTTTGCACATCTGATAAGCACTGAAAGTTACTGTGTTAGTCGGGTTGTCCTCCATGAGCTTTACATATACCGCGCGCTGTCACATTTACTCATTACTGCAGGGTCTGTGCCGTCACTGACCCCATTTTAAAGATGGGAAAATGGAGCCTTAGATTTGTGTTCGCATCTAATGCCACTATAGTAAATTACTATGGACTTAGTGGTTTAAAGCAACACGAGTGTATTATCTTACGGTTCTGGAGGTCGAAGTCCAACGTGGGTCTCACCGGGGCTAAAATCAAGGTGTCGGCAGGACACACTCCATTCAGGAGGCTCTATCCATGAATCCATGTGCTTGAATTCTCCGGCTTCCGGAAGCCGCCTGCATTTCTTGACTTGTGTCTCCTTCCATCTTCAAAACCTGTAACAGAGGGTCTGGTGTTTTTCATATGGCATCACTTCAGTACTGACTCCATTTCTGCCTCTAGCTTCCAATTTTAAGGACCCTTGTGATTACACTGGGCCCACCTGGAGAATCCAGGCTAAACTCTCTATTTTAAAGTCAGCTGGTTAGCAGCCTTAATTCAGTCTGCAACCTGAGTCTCCTCTCGCCAATTAAGGTCACATATTCACAGGTTCTGGGGATTAGGAGGTGGCCCTCTTCAGAGTCCCTTATTCTACCACAGTGTAACTGACTCGCTCACGGTCACATGGTCAGTGAGTGGCAGGCCTTGCACGCCAGCCTTGGTGACTTGGCTCAGCCTCTGCTTTTTCCCGCCTCTCCCGATCCATGTACCAAGGGCTCAGCTGGGGGCTGAGGACACAGGAGTATGAAATACCCTCAGACTCTGACCTCATGGCTCTTCTACTCCATCAGTGTCTTAGAGCAGGATCTCATACACTATGGGCCAGAAGAGTTTAAGGCACTGAAGGATGGAGAGGAGCTTTAAGCTAGAGGTAGTGCAGGAAGAAGTTATCCTAAATTGCGCACACTGAGTGAACATTTTCGGACCAAGGAGGGGTGGGGGGTGAGGAGGTGGGCACTGAAGGTAGATTGGAACAATAATGAAAGACACAAGTAGAGCCCACTGGGGACCTGCCTGGGGCCAGTCCTTTTGCCCCCACTTTGACTACGTGTTGACCTGTGCGAAGTTTGTGTGCCGGTATTCTTGTTTTCATGCACTTTGTACGTGCCTACATGCACGCTCGTGTGTTTGCACTGCCTTGGGCTCTGTGGCACTGCTGTCAGGCCCAGACATCCACACAGCCCTGGGAATATCCAGGCCTTGGGGCCTTGAGCATTGCTAGCTGGGGCATCACTCCTGAGCCTTCTGGAGGCCCAGCTATGAGGCCAATCACAGGCCAAAGGAGAATAGATGGAGTTGGCCTCCAAAGCCAGACTCACATCTTCCCCAAAGCCTGCTGCCAACCAGGCACCCATCACCTACCCACCCTTTTGGGATTAAAGGACCTGAACTGGAGCCCAATCTCTGCCAGCTGTTGACTGGTGGATGCCAACCTCCTTGAGCGTCGGTTTCCACATATGTAAAACTGGGCATAGTAATAATACCTCTAAGGAGCTATTGCAAAGATGAGATGAACATGAATGCGCTTTGTGGCTGTAAGGGACATGTGAACAAGCTGTATTATTAAAGCAACGCACGGCAGTGTAATAACGGGCTTTCTCAGATGCCTGTGACAGACCCAGCTAAACTACAGAGATAGGACTCTAGGAATAAGAGGAATTGTTTTTAACAAATCACTCCAGAGATCACTTATTTAAGTGAAATTTGTCCCCTTGGAATACCAGACACACATTTGAGCATAATCAAAATGTTCTCATTTAATTTCCCTTTTGAACCTAGGACAGACATTTGGATTCCTCGGTGAAGGCAAGTCTCCATCTCTGAAAGTAGACTTCATTTTTTTTTTAAAGCCAAAACACAGCTACTGCCAAATCTTATTAATAAGGAGAAGATAATGGTTTGGGGCCAAATATTTTTTCTTAAATGCCATGAACTGGCCAAGGGAGATGTTCCCAAGAAACAGTTTCCGGCTTGTTTTTGCACAGCTTGTGGTGTCGGAATCAGGGAGAGCTTCTCCAGGGAAAGTATTTACCTGGAACCATCAGATGTGGCCAGGTTGTCAGATGGCTTATTATGCTCATTAGTCACAGCAGAGGTTTTGCTACAAAGGCTCCTCCTACCACTCAAATCCCCCCAAACACAGAGCTTTCTTTACCTTATATTCTGGGCCTAGGAGAGAGTATAGCTTTGGTATCAATATACAAGGGTGAGGTTTGGGAAACTCGCCGCCTGATTTCGGATCCTGGCTCCAACACTTGCTTGCCAGGTGATCTGGGGAAGTCTCTGAACTTCACTACTTTATTTTATTCATTGATTAGTCACCCAGAGATTCTCAACCGAGGGTGACTGTTCCCCTGACCCGGGACATCTGACCACGCCTGGGGCCATTACTGGTTGCCACAACTGGGGTGGGGAGAGTGTGCTACTGGTACCTAGTAGGTCACGGCCAGGGATACTGCTAAACATCCTACAATGCACGAGACAGCGCTCCCAACAAAGAATTATCTGCCCCCAAATATCCACCGTGTTGAATTTGGAAAACCTTGTACTAAATAGAAATAGTATAAGTACCGATCTCCCAGGGCTGCTATGAGGATTGAATGGGGTCACATATCCAAAGTGTTCACCGTGTTGCCTGATGCGTCTTGGGATGCGGTTGGTGTTAATTAATGAATATAAGCAGTAGTTTGACTACAATGTTCAACCTGCTTGTACACCCACCACCCTTCTCTGTTCTTTGCACCCTCACTACTACTGAACATCCTCACTTTGATATGCATTTTCACAGAGGCCTTTGGAGACAGAAAAGTGGTCCTCTAGCAGGTTCGTGGAGGAATGGATCTTCTGTCCTTGAAAATTCTCACACCCCATCCCACTACTAGCAAATTCTTCCTCCCGGGATGAAGGCCAAACACCATTGTGAACATTACTACCTCAATTAAAACAATTATTCTCATGTATCTGGTGCTTTATATGCATTATTTCAATTTAATCTTTCCTATAACTCAGAAATGGTATTACTATCGCCCAGATGGACGAGGCTCAGAAAATATTAAGTGGCTTGGCCAAAATTAAAGGGCTAGGAAGAGGCAAGAGCCAGATTTAACCCCACATCCATTTTGACAAATATCGTACATTCTATGATTCCTGATGTTGAGTAGAGACATGGTGAGGAAACTGTTGCTGTCTGGCCATGGGACCGGCGCTCTGGACTAAACGCCTGCTCCTTTCCTAAAGAATTTGTGTGTTCTCCTCTCAGCTTTGTAGCATTGAGGAGAGCTGTTAGCTGCCTAATTAAACATATTTGTTTCAGGCGTGAAAATGGTCTTAGTTAAAACCTCTGAGTGTCTGTAACTTGTCTTTCAAGTGGTATTAAAAATTCATTTTCTAGAACACTGATAGATCTCCATTTGCCCCCTCCCAAGCAACAGAATCTATGTTTTCACAATCCATAATGCGAACTCAATCTTGGAAGGCATGTTAAAATGATAAACATGTTACTTGTGATGTGTGGCTGTTTAATGATGATGCTATCGAGCAGGGAAATTAGACCCATGTCAGATGTGGCTCTGAAGGAGAGCCCTGCAGGAGGCAGAGACTTTCAAAGAGATTTTTCTTCTTGGGAAGAGCGTGTTGCGTATGTCCCTCTCTTTCCAAAGCTTTTTAAAAACACATTGGCCTTTTTGCTTCCTCTCTGACTCATGTTTCAAAAGTGTGTGGATCTATTCGTTTTACAATTTCTCTTGCTAAATGGAGTCATCATTGATTATTCCTTGAATTGAAGCTTTTGTGATTGTAGCTGTTAACTTTTCATTGTGGTTATGATGAAAGTATCGGTGGGGAAAAGGAGAGGGTGGTTTTCTTAGCATCTGATTTCTGAATGTACTCTCTGATTTTCTCATCTTCTGAAAGGCAGTATAAATGGGATGGCTCAGCGTCGAAAAACACAGAGATAAACAAGTGTCTTAAGTTTCTCCTTATGTTCACAAAATTGGATTCGTGGACCAGTTTTGTAGAAAGATCTCCACACCAACAGCTCAACTTCCCAGATTTATCCGGCAGCATTTTAATTTGGTCTTCTCTCCTGGTCATAGAGCCTTGCTACGTTTAAGTGTGGTCAACAGACCAACATTATCACTATTACCTGGGAGCCTCTCAGACATGCAGAATCTATGCTCCACCCCAGAACCACTGAATCAGGATCTGCACCCTTATGGAGAGTCATGGGCATGCTGAAATTGGAAAGGCACTGAGTATAGAGTCCCTTGTTCAAAGCCATATTACCAGTCATGGTATCGGCCTTAGACTTCCTCCCTGTTGAAAGAGGCTGTGGGATATAAGCTCCCTTCCAGTCCTGAAGTTATGGACCTAACAACCACTGAGCATCTTTTTTTTTTTTTCTTTTTTTTTTCCGGTACACGGGCCTCTCACTGTTGTGACTTCTCCCGTTGCAGAGCACAGGCTGCGGACGCGCAGGATCAGTGGCCATGGCTCACGGGCCCAGCCGCTCCGCGGCATGTGGGATCTTCCCGGACCAGGGCACGAACCCGTGTTCCCTGCACTGGCAGGCGGACTCTCAACCGCTGTGCCACCAGGGAAGCCCTGAGCATCTTTTTTATGTCATCTTCCAGACAAGACATTGGGGCATCCTTTGAGCACGGTTCCTGTCCCCTGATGTTTCTCCATGCACAGGAGACAGATGACAGAGCAGCCCTCTTGAATAGAATATTCTATTTTAGATGTTCTAGATCATATATATATTAGCCATGCCAGGCTCTTGAGTACTTGAAATGTGGCTGGTGCAACTAAGGAACTGCACTTTGGTTTCATTTTCATTAGATATAAATAGCCATGTCTGGCTAGTGACCACCATATTAGATATTGCAGCTACAGAAGATACCAGCATGCTTATGAGAATATGAACAGGGTCTGTAGGAGCAGTAAGAAGGGAGGAGATCACCCAACCTGGGCCAGTGCCAGGCATCCAGGCATCTTGGTTGATGACATGGAGGGGACTCAGGGACCCTCCCCTTAGGAGGTTTAAAGTCCACCACAAGCTCTTTTCCCACCTTATCTCTCACTTCCAGCCCTCCCTCCCTTCAGAGTTGAAACCATCCTTGCTTTCCATGTACAAGCTTCCTAAAATCTTCTTTTTCCTTCTTCTGCCTAAAAAAATTCCTTTTCATCCTTTAAGATCAAATCCAAAAGCCTGTCTTAAAATTCCAGGTCAATGTCACTTCCATTTGGCTCCTTTGTCCCAATGCCCCCGTTCGTCTCTACCTGGGTAGACAGTATCAAGGCCCAGGAAGAGAGGATGTGGTTGGGAAGTGGAAAACCAGGACCTGAAATTCTACAGATTGGATGTGAATTCCAGTCTAGCTTTGTGAACTTGGGCCAGTTTTATAATCTCACTAAGCTCTAGCTTCCACATTTGTTAGATGGAGGTTAAAAGAAAAATAGGCTTAGAAGTTGATTGTGATTTAAATGATTGTCTGCATGTAACTCTTAGCTCAGTGCCTAGTATGTCATGAGCCCTTGAAAAATACATTAATAGACAACCAACAGCGACCAACTGTACAGCACAGGGGGCTATACTCAACATCTTGTAACAACATACAATGGAAAAGAATCTTTACACAATAATTGAGTCCCTTTGTTGTGTACCTGAAACTAACACCACATTGTAAAATCAACCATATTTCAATTAAAAAATATTTATTATTTGTACTGTACTTTTATCAGCATATCCTCCTCCATGTTCTTAAATTACTGATGTCTAATTACAAAATGATGTGGTATGAGCTCTCCTCAAAATCTTTTCATGACTCCTTTTTACCCCATAAAATGGCTGGCACAAAGTTGGTGTTTAATGAGTATTTAGTGAATACATGAACAAATTAACGAGGGGATGAGTATGTGGATGGATGAATGGTTAGATAGATAAATGCTTGACCGGCCCACGGAGATGTCCATTGAAAACAGCAATCTCTCCCAGGGCCAGTGACATTTGAAAGTGACCATCATATGGGATAATGGTCCCTCCCCTAAATGCCCTACCCTCACCTACTGCCTGATGAAAAGAACAGGAATTATAACACAAGAGGCATACCTTGTTTTATTGTGCTTCACAGATATGGCATTTTTTACAGATTGAATGTTTGTGGCAACCTTGCATCCAGCAAGTCTATTGGCGCCATTTTTTCAACAGCATTTGCTCACTTTGTGCCTCTGTGTCACATTTTGGTATTTCTCGCAATATTTAAAATTTTTTCATTATTATTATATTCGTTATGATGATCTGTGATCAGTGATCTATGATTGTATTAGTGCAAAAAGATTATGATTCACTGTAGGCTCAAATCACGGTTAGCATTTTTTGGCAATAAAGCACTTTTAAATTAAGGTATGTACATTGGTTTTTTAGACATAATGCTATTCCACACTTAATAGATTACAATATAGTGTAAACATAACTTTTTTAAGTGAAAGTACAGTTGACTTACGATATTATATTAGTTTCAGGTGTACAACAGTGATTTGCTACTTTTTATGTATTTATTTTTTATTTTTTGCGGTACGTGGGCCTCTCACTGTTATGGCCTCTCCCGTTGCAGAGCACAGGCTCGGGACGCACAGGCTCAGCGGCCATGGCTCACGGGCCCAGCTGCTCCACGGCATGTGGGATCTTCCCAGACCAGGGCACGAACCCGTGTCCCCTGCATCGGCAGGCGGACTCTCAACCACTGCGCCATCAGAGAAGCCCTGATTTGCTATTTTAATAGATTTTACTCCATATAAAGTTATTATAAAATATTGGCTATATTCGTTGTTCTGTACAGTTAAACGTACGTTTTCTATGCACTGGGAAACTCAAACATCCGTGTGAGTCAACTTGACTGTGGTGGTCTGGCACTGAATCTGTAATAAGTACTTCTTCACTACAAAGAATAAGAAAATGTCAGGGAAAAATGACAGAAGCATTTTAAAACAAAATCCCATTATCCACACAAAGTTACTGAGTCTTGGCAGGTTAAGTAATATCCTTGCAGGCTTTTTTCTGTGTATTTATTTTTAAAAAATCTAGGATTATATTGTATTTGTAATTCAGCTGCACATTTTCAAAATTAACAAAGAGACTCTGACACACAACACTAAGTCGGTGACTGTCTGGAACAACTGGGGCTCCCAGAGGCTGCTGGGAAAAATCAAAATTAGTACAATCCTATGGAAAACTGTTTGGTGGTCTCCACTAAGGCTGAATATATGTAGAGCCAAGGATCCTGCAATTCTACTTCGAGGTACATACGCAACAGACACATGTGCATGTTATCACCAATAGGAGCCCATACAACAATTATGGCCACACTACACATAATGGATAACACTGGAAACCACCCAAGTGCTCATCCACAGTGGAGTGGGTAAATAATTGTAGTATATTAATACAATGGAATGGAGATGAGGAAACGAAAACTCTGCACAACAAGAAGGATGAATCTTACAAACAGAATACTCAGAGGAAGAAGCCAGGGACAAAAGAATACACACGGTAGGATTCCATGTATCAAGTTCAAAACCAGGCAAAACTGATCGTAATCCTGGGAGGAAGTAATGATCAGAACAGGGCACGAGGAGGGCTTTGAGGTGATGTTTTTTTGCATCCAGGTACCAGTTATACGTGTGTGTTCATTGAACTGTATGCTTATGATTCATGCTTTTGTCTGTGTCTGTTATACTTCAATAAAACCTACTTTAAAAAAATCTCCCATGACATTTTTGTATACTCCTTTTGTAAGCTCATGTTAATGACTGCAAAATGTTCCATTTAGTTGATGTGGCACATTTACCTATTTTCCCATGATTAGATACTTTTTTCTTCTAGTTCTTTCCACCCTTTTCAACAACGCTTTGATGACAATCCTTGTATGTGCTTGGAAATGTGGATAAAGGCTTATTTCCTTAGGATTGATCCCAATAAGTGAAATGAAAGGGTCTGGAGGCTCTTGGTACTATTCCAAATTGCACAGAAAGGGCTGCTTTGATCATCATTCTTCTTGCTGGTTTATTTGTTTGCATGAAAAAAGTTCATACCACCAGGGTTCTGAGCAATTTAGACTTTCAAGAGTATTGGATGAGCGTGAACATTTGATCATACCCCTACCAACTGTGGGCTCTCTCAAGGAAAAAAAAAATTTTTTTTTTCGACGAAAAACAGTCTAAGTGAGAATTCATGGTTCTCACTTTGAATTCTGTTTCCCCGGGGATGGCTTTTCCAGCATCAAGCAAGAAGGCGCCTCTTTCTCAGGACCCGATTTCCCATCTCAAGGAAAAGCCAAGCACAGCCTGCTAAGTGCAGAGGGTGCTGAGAAGTATAGATTCCCACGCAGAACACAGGCGATTTCATGCACAAAATGGATATTTTGCTCCGTTTTGCTGAGCTGAAATCAAGGTGAGCACTGGAGGCCTGACAGGTCCTTAGCTGTAGCAGCACCAGCGTGCTGTTACAAGACTTGAAAACTGGAGAGATTTGCTTAGTTTTCCAAAAAGAACTGTCAGTTCCCAGCTAGCGTGAGGCTGGCTGCTGAGGTGGGGAAGGAACCAAAAAGATAAATAAGAATACGAATCCAAATACATACATACATACACACACACACACACACACACATATATCAGTATTTTTTAAAGTAGTAGGCAATTATTTTTTTTTAGTTGAACTCTATTTGACATACAATATTATGTTAGTTTCCATACAGCCTTCGTGTTAATGCCAGGAGGATTCAACAGCACAGGGCCGGGTTTATACAGATGTCAAAACACCCCCAAGAGTCACAAGCAATCTGACAAGTTGAGGCTTGAAACCAGAAATAGCAGAATTGATTTAAGACATTCACTCTCACATCCAGTTCACCGTAAGAAGAGATTTGGAGTCTAATGATCCAGGCTGGGGCACTGAAATAAATGTTCTGGTCATTCTTCTTAAAAAAGGAAGGGAAATAGAAAAAAAATCTTTGGGATATAGAGGCAACTGGTTTCCATGTTGGGTTTTAGCGAGGAGATAAAGATTATTTTCTGAGCATTCCTTTGGCTTTTCAGGAGGTGACACAGGGGATATTTTTGTCCTGTAAATTTTACTCACTAAGAAAATGTGGATGTCTGACCCAAATCACTGCCATAGACTTTTTGCTGGGAACCCCACAGCAAAAGGAGTCCATGACTCACAGGTAAAAAAAATTTGGGGGGTCATAAATCAGTTTTTACTGTGAATAAGATGGTAGACCAAGTCAAAAGAGCTGGTTCTAGGGACAAAGCTAATGATCTGGCTACTGCCTTGGTGGTCCTGCTGTATCAAAGGCAGAATTCTAAGGGGGGCACTTGTAGGGGGGACAGGGGAGTGAATCAATCGGGGGTAGAGGGGAAAAGCAGAGGGGCGGTGTGCGGGTCCCTCCCCTGGAGGAGAGCTTTAGAATCTGGTGAAACTCTCTACCCCTTTCCACATGTGTGAAAATCATACACCTAACAGAACTGCTCAATTGTTTTTCCTATAAGTCAAATGAAAAGTTGGCATTTTATTTCATTGAAAGCAATTTATAAAAAGCAACTGTACAAAAATATATACATAAATATACTATAAGTGCTTTTTGCAGCTGTAATAACTAAAACTAGCAGGAAACACACTATATATCTATCAATAGCGGAATGAAACAACAAGTGATGAAACCTCCACATAACAGGATTGCTGTGGCTACCAACAAAAAAGTAGACCCACACATCCTGACATGAGAGAACGTCCATGATATGTTCCTGAGACAAGCAAGTGCAGAACAATATCGATAGTACATACCCCTTAAAAATCTCTCCCGCAATACAGGTGGAAACTTTCTCTTTTTATTTTACACATTTTTGTGCTATCTTCTTTCTTAAAAATCAAGTCCAATGAAAGAAAAATACATAAATAATTTCCTGGACTGTTTGTAAGGATTTTTCTTTGTTTGTTTGTTTTTCCAAATCAAAAGTAGCTGTTTTGGTGAGAAATTTAAAATGGAAACCCTTTCTATTAAGCTGTGGTCCTACACTAGGGGGATGATTCCTCTTTTTTTAATATTCTTTAATAATATTAAAAAAATTTTTATTGGCGTATAGTTGATTTACAATGTTGTTAGTTTCTGCTGTACAGCAAAGTGAATCAATTATACATATACATATATCCACTCTTTTTTAGATTCTTTTTCCATGTAGGTCATTACAGCGTACTGAGTAGAGTTCCCTGTGCTACACAGTAGGTCCTTATTAGTTATCTATTTTATATAGTAGTATGTATATGTCAATCCCAATTTCCCAATTTGTCTCCCTTACCCCGTGGTAACCATAAGTTTTCTTCTTCATCTGCGACTCTATTTCTGTTTTGTAAATAAGTTCATTTGTATCATTTTTTTTAGATTCCACATATAAACGATATCATATGGTATTTGTCTTTCCTGATTCCTCTGTAGAAGCAGGGTCATTCTGAGGTTTTCTGTGGTTCTACCAATACGGGGACCTCAGTTACAGTTGTGATTTTCCACTTCCTAAGTTCTCTCTTGTGCTATTTGCAGCTCTGCCTGGAAGGCAGGTGTGATTAGGCCCAGAGCTGTCTTGCCCAAGACCATATAGCTGGAAGCATCAGAACCAGTGCTCCAGTTACTACTGTCTGACCCTAAATCCCAAGACTGGCAATTGCCCAGAGCTAGTTCCTTCCATTTATATATCTAAAATGGTGGTCTTAGAACCTTACTCTTTGATTTGTTGGGAAAATTGGTAGCTGTTTATTTTATCTCAAGACTGCCCACTAAAAAAACCCCACACTTTCTGGTTTCAAACTGCTTCATAGCTGTTTGACTTTGGAAAATTTGCTTAACATCTCTGCACTTCAGTTTTCTCAACTATAAAACTGAGATAACAATTATGCTTACCTCTAAGGGTTATTGTGGAACTAAATGAACTAACATTTGTAGAGTAGTAAAGGCAGTTTCTGGTATATAGCAAGAAAATAATGAGTGCTAGCTGTAATTATTAACATTAAACTCATTTTGCAGACTTTGGCATATCAGATGCCTCAGTTTCCTCATCTATAAAATGTAGCAAGTAACATCAATTTCTCAGGGTTTTTATGACGATTAAATGAGATAATGTATGTAAAGTACTTGGCATCAGATAGGAGCTTAAAAAATGTTAGCCCTTTCCCCCCTTTTTCCTTTTCTGACCTTCTGCTTCTTAGATGACCCTCTTCCATGGGTAGTAATGATATTTCTGTGAAATCCTTGTTGGTATTTATGAGGACAAGATGCTCATATTGGCTAAGGGTGACCTGCAGAATTATTTATGAGTCAGACAAACAGCGCAGCAAAGGAAAAGGCCCCTACAGCCAAATATTCCTGTGCCCTGAAGCATAAAGAGTAAAGTGGAGTAGGGCATTCAGAGAGCATTCTGGAAGCCCCTGGGAAACCATGAAGGCAGAATGATGGAGAAAGCAAGTCACCATTTCCCAGTGTGGAGAAAACCTTCCCAGATTGGGTGGAAGAAACTTTGCTAATCCCACGTCTAACTGCACCAAAAATCCAGGCATGTTTATTGAAGGAAACAATGAACAAGGGTTCTTCACCTCTAGGAATGGCCTTGCTGCGTAAGAAATGCATTAGGGGAATCAAAAGTCCCTTAACCAGAAGTGTATACAAATTAGAGCTTTTGGCATGGACCTCTCTGTATACTCTGTGTTAGACAAGGAAATATGTAATACAATATGTGTCGAAGGGTAAAAATTCATCCAATTCCTAAGTGAAAATAGAGTCTGGGGCAATTGCTTCCCAGTTAAGCCATATTTGCATTCACTGAAGTAAGTGATAACTGTGAGATGATGATATTTCTAGAATTCTTGATTTCATTGTTCTCTGATGTTTGGCTTTTTTTCTCCCCTCCCATCCTTCTGGAATCTTTTGACCTGGCATATAAAACTATATTTCAGGACAACGCACTTATCCATGCTAAACTATTTTTTCTTACTGGAAAGATAATTTAGCATAATGATTAAGAGTGTAGGGCTGTTTCCAATTTTTTTGTCATTAGTGGAAACACTCCCATTTACCACTGCAACAAAAAGAATAAAATACCTAGGAATAAACCTACCTAAGGAGACAAAAGACCTGTATGCAGAAAACTATAAGACACTGATGAAAGAAATTAAAGATGACACAAACAGTTGGAGAGATACATCATGTTCTTGGACTGGAAGAATCAACATTGTGAAAATGACTATACTACCCAAAGCAATCGACAGATTCAATGCAATCCCTATCAAACTACCAATGGCATTTTTTACAGAACTGCAACAAAATATTTCACAATTTGTATGGAAAAACAAAAGACCCCAAATAGCCAAAGCAATCTTGAGAAAGAAAAACAGAGCTGGAGGAATCAGGCTTCCTGACTTCAGCCTATATTACAAAGCTACAGTAATCAATACAGTATGGTATTGGCACAAAAACAGAAATATAAATCAATGGAACAGGATAGAAAGCCCAGAGATAAACCCATGCACATATGGTCACCTTATCTTTGATAAAGGAGGCAAGAATATACAATGGAGAAAAGACAGCCTCTTCAATAAGTGGTGCTGGAAAACTGCACAGCTACATGTAAAAGAGAAATTAGAACACTCCCTAACACCATACACAAAAATAAACTCAAAATGGATTAAAGACCTAAATGTAAGGCCAGACACTATAAAACTCTTAAAGGAAAACATAGGCAGAACACTCTATGACATAAATCACAGCAAGATCCTTTTGACCCACCTCCTAGAGAAATGGAAATAAAAATAAAATAAACACATGGGACCTAATGAAACTGAAAAGCTTTTGCACAGCAAAGGAAACCATAAACAAGATGAAAAGACAACCCTCAGAATGGGAGAAAATATTTGCAGACGAAGCAACTGACAAAGGATTAATCTCCAAAATATACAAGCAGCTCATGCAGCTCAATATCAAAAAAACAAACAACCCAATCCAAAAATGGGCAGAAGACCTAAACAGACATTTCTCCAAAGAACATATACAGATTGCCAACAAACACATGAAAGGATGCTCAATATCACTAATCATTAGAGAAATGCAAATCAAAACTACAATGAGGTATCACCTCACACCGGTCAGAATGGACATCATCAAAAAATCTACAAACAATAAATTCTGGAGAGGGTATGGAAAAAAGGGAACCCTCTTGCACTGTTGGTGGGAATGTAAATTGATAGAGCCACTATGGTGAACAGTATGGAGGTTCCTTAAAAAACTTAAAACAGAACTACCATATGACCCAGCAATCCCACTACTGGGCATATACCCTGAGAAAACCATAATTCAAAAAGAGTCATGTACCACAATGTTCATTGCAGCTCTATTTACAATAGCCAGGACATGGAAGCAGCCTAAGTGTCCATTGACAGATGAATGCATAAAGAAGATAATGCACATATACACAATGGAATGTTACTCAGCCATAAAAAGAAACGAAATTGAGTTATTTGTAGTGAGGTGGATGGACCTAGAGTCTGTCATACAGAGTGAAGTAAGTCAGAAAGAGAAAAAAAAAATACCGTATGCTAATACATGTATATGGAATCCAAAAAAAAAAAAAGGTTCTGAAGAACCTAGGGGCAGGACAGGAATAAAGATGCAGACATAGAGAATGGACTTGAGGACATAGGGAGGGGGAAGGGTAAGCTGGGATGAAATGAGAGAGTGGCATGGACATATATACCCTACTCAATGTAAAATACATAGCTAGTGAGAAGCAGCTGCATAGCACAGGGAGATCAGCTTGGTGCTTTGTGACCACCTAGAGGGGTGGGATAGGGAGGGTGGGAGGGAGATGCAAGAGGGAGGGGATATGGGGATATATGTGTACATATAACTAATTCACTTTGTTATACAGGAGGAACTAAGCAATTATACTCCAATAAAGATGTTTTTTTTAAAAAAAAGAAAGAGTGTATGGCTGGAGGTACACTTACTGGGTTTGATTCCTGCCTCTATTTTGTACTAGCTGTGTAACCCTGGACAGGTTACCTACCCTCTCTGTGCTTGTTTTCTTCTCTGTAAAATGGAGCTAGTAATAGTACTTCCCTCCTGGGTTTGTTGTGAGGATCAAATAGGACAATGTCTGAGATGTGCTTTTACCATAATACTTGCTACAGTGCAAATGCTTAATATTGATTATTATTTTATCACTGCGATGTTACCTTTATTATATAACCCTAACAATCCTCTTATGGGTAAGCGGGGAGGTATCTCACCTAAAATATCAGCTCTGCAATTAATTTGGCTATTTCTTTGCTGTCTGGTCTTAGTGAGACTCTGTTACTCTTTTCATTTTTCCATCTGTAAAATGGAGATAATAGCACCTTGCAAGAGTTTCCAGAGGATTAAGTGAGGTAATGTCTGTGGAATCTCCGGTAAGTACTCAGCAAATGATCATGTCATTATTCCTTCTTTCTAAAATACTCAGCATTTTACTCATAGGTAAGAACATCCACTTTAGAAGTGCTTTTACTTTAGTTTGTTTTTATTTACTTTTACAACTAGCAAATTCAAAAAAACTTGATTCCGTCAATACTGTGAAAAGCATATTGGGTGACCAAGATAAATTCTGAAGCAAAGTATGTTTTGATGACTTAATTTGTAATGCATGTCTATAGGTAGTTGCAGTTTTTATTAATCTTTTAAAAATCTGGTTTACCTCATTTTACTTATAAGCTCAAATTTATCTCTAGCGTAACTACTTGAAAGAAAAGAAACACACACATACACACACACACACACACACAAACTTTTAGTATATACCTATATTTCATTGCCAAAACTTCAGCACCTGAACCATGCTTTATATAAAATTGGTGCTGAATAAACGTTTGTTGAATAAATAAAATAACCCATGAAATTCACTTGTATTATGTCAAACTTCTGTCCCTTACAGTTCCATTTTTCTGGCCCTTATAGTTCCATGTCATTGAGGAGTTGTGTATTTCCTGCTAATGTATAAGGGAATGATGCAGGCACAGCAGACAAGTGTGTTTTATCTTTGCCAAAAGCCTGGGGCTGACAGTCCAGAATCAGGAGTCATAGCTCTGCTGTGTGACCTTGGGCAAGTCACTTTCTATCTCTGAACTATGCTTCCTCATCTGAAAAGTCAGTGGCTGGATTAAATGACCTCTCTGTACCTCCTCCTTTATTCTGCTTCCGGAGAGCAAGTAGCATGATGGGGACTCAGAGTCAGCCTTCATTTTGGGATTTGGGGTGCTGAGGAAGGGTCGGGCAGACACGTCTGTGTGAATGATCAGCAGTGCAAATGAGGACAAGCTTCCTAACTTCAAGCCTCAGTTATGCTCATCTGTAGAACAGGAATAATCAAGACTGTCTTCAAAGAGCTGTTACAAGGATGAAAGGAGATATTGCACCTCAGGAACTGAGCACGGGGCCTGGTCCAAACAGAGCATTGGATCAATGGCGCCTATCATTTTGTGTCTCTGCTTCTTTCTCGGCTAGATCCCTCTGTATTGAAGGTAACAGTCACAGTTCTTTTCTTTAATTGTCTCCTGGGCTAATTAAGAGCAACCTCCAGGAGGGACAATGCTGATGAAGCCAATAATATGAATTCGGTGTTTTTGGAACGTGCAGGCAGGTCACTCACTGCTCACTGGCCCTCTTCCACATGCTGCGGAGATATGGCATTTGATACCAGCCTGGAGGTCGCTTCGTTCCTCTCTCAAAGCTGGTTTTATTGATCTCCTTACTCTAATGGGGGCAGGGGAAGAAGGAGAAACAGGGAAATGTTAGCAAAGAGGAGGTTGGGTCCACTTGAGTTAGTCTTCACCCAAAGAAGCAAAAGCCTAGAAAAGGTTGGGAAAGAGTCCAGGATTAACTTGAGCTCCTGGCGTTTCTTTTTCAATCAGTTCCCAGCAGGTAGCCATTTTTACTCCTCTATTTATCTTACTTGACCAGAGGTCACATCTGTTTGCAGGGCAAAGATTAGAGAAATGGCAGGTAATTGGCTGATATCACTAGTAATAAATGAGTATGAGCTTCAGGCCCGGCATAATTAAAAATGTATAAACTTGCATTTTATTCCCCCTTAAAAGTTTACAGTCATCCTTTGGAATCCTTCTGGAACCAGCGTTCAATTTGTTTTTGAGTCATCTTTGCTGTGATAAGAAAAGGGAAGGAAATGGATGATCCAGTAGAAGACACCCCCTCCTGTGCAAAATCAAACCCATATCAGGGAGGGCAGCGTGGAAGCTTCTTGGCGTCTCCTGGGCCACCAGGAGGAGGACGATGTCACCAGTCAACTCGTATCTAGCTCTGCAGTTATCAAGCTGTGAGTCAGGGTCCTGCTAACACAAACATCATAGGCCTGGTGCAGGAAGTGGGCAAAACCCACCAAACAAACCTAGGTCAACTTCGAACAGGCAGTTATCAGTGCCTGGGCCAGCCTGCCATCGGCAATGTGGAACCAGGATTCGCTCCCGTGCTCACAAAGCTCAGCCCAGCTTGGGACTTTTGGTCCATTTGCCTGCAAATGCCACCACGGTGTGCTGTTTGGGGGTCTGGACTGTGCCACACTAGGAGACATGCTGTGTGTGGCTGCCTCTTCCCCAATCCAAAGGACTGTCATAATTCCAGCAACGGGAAATCTTCTATTTCCAGGGGCAGGCAGGGGTGGGGGAAGGAAGGAGAATGAAGCAGGCACCAGGCACTGTCTTAGCTCCTCTGAATGCACTGCTGTACTCGATCTTTGCAGGGGTGCTGGGAATGAGATTGTTTCTGCATTTTACAGATGAGGAAATTGAGGCCCCTAGAAGTACTGACTTTAGGTCTTACTTATAAGGGGAGGAGCCCTGCTCTGGCCTCTGCTCAGCCTCCAACCCCTCCTCCCTCACAGCTGTCACATGGGGCAAACGGGCTGAAGATGTTATTGGGTTTGCATCTGAGCAATCGGATCAACTCTCAAGGATTCACTCTGAAGGGAAGTCTTCCTTCCTGCAGAGTTTCCAGAGATGATGACAGTCCTGGAAATTCCAGGCCTTCCTTTTCCAAGAAATTATATTGGAAAGAGTGTTAAAGTAGCTTCTTCCTGGCGGTAAAAGTACACGGCACCGAAGCGGTTAGCAACCATTTTGTTCAACCAGAGTATTTACAAGTAGTAACAGGGTATCTGTTTCCTGTCATCTCCGTCATATATCTTAAGGCAGAGAGATTGGAAGCCCATTACGGTCTGATATCTAATCAATACGCCCCGTATTCCTACAGTAGGAAGTAAAAGAATAGGCCCTTGGGAGCCAGGGTTCAATTTACTCTACTGTCGATTCCAGCGAGCGGCTAATGATAGGCTGAGCTTGGGTGGGGGATGGGCTGGGGGAGACCAGAGTTCAATGGGATGGTTAATTCAAAGATCACATGTGTATTCTCATTTGCCTCATTTTAAAATTACGTGTTGTCCCTCAGAAGAAGGAAAGACGAGCACGTTAGTGTCCCGGGTCCCATCCCCCCGCCCCCGGCTTCAAAAGCATTTGCTTTCCTTGGTGCAGTGCTAAAATACATTTTAGACATACACATGGATTACCCATGATTTATCTGTGTTTGGGTCTCAAATTATATATGTGGACATTTTCCTGTTACACTAAAAGAAGACTAAAGGGAGTTAAACATATTCATTTGTTTATTCAACAGTTATTTAGAGAACATCTGTGTACCGGGTGCCGGTTACCTGCATGCACCTTCCAGCAAGTCCTACGTGGTCCTGACCTCACAGAACTCGCCCATTAGCGGGAAAGATGTAATTGCCTGATGGGTGTTTAAGTCGGGTTCGTGTGAGTGAAAAGGGAATTATGTTGGAGTCACTAAGTTCTCCGTTTATTTTTTCTCTCTCCCACCTACTAGCTTTGCAACCCTTCGAAAGTTGCATAAACTCTCTGGGCTTCAGATCCTCCAATTTACTAGCATTACTAGTAAAACGTAACTAGTAATACTCATCTCTTGGTTACTGTTTGGTGCATGTTTTCATCTCGGCACATAGCCTATATGGTCGTCCCTCAAGAAGAGGCCTGTTGCTTCTCATTTTCACATAGCCGGACAGCACTCCCATCCTGTGCTGAGATCCCAGAAAGGAACCTGGTTATGCTCTGGGTCTCATTCACACCGGCCTCTTCTCCAGGCTGCTCTGTGGCCCGGGCTGGTGCTCTGCACCCCTCTGGCCTGCAGCTGGTGCCACCTTAGGATCTGCCAATAGCAGGTGCTGGAGGCAGACTGCCGGGTGATGAAGGGAGAAGGGGTTTGCTACCTTCTCGGCTTGCTGGCCTTACAGCCTTGCTTCACCTTGGCAATTGTCCTTCCTCCCTACAGCCACTGTTGGAGTCAACCAACAGTGGGAGCCCCAGTTCCCAGGGTCCCTCTCCTGAGCCAGAGCTGGGAATCAACCAAGCCTCAGAGGTCTGGGTCTCTGGTCCACCAGGTCTCTTCTCTTCTGAGCTCCTGGATTCTGAGATCCTGATACCTACCCTCTGTTCCCCGGCCCTAGTCATGGCAGCTGCCTCCTACACGTATTACTGCTATGTGACCTCACCGTTTCCATTTTTGCCTTTTAAGTCTTCCAGTGTCTGTGTAATCAAGGTGTTGTACTGAATTTTTAGCCGAAACCGTGTGGTGTGTGTTTTCCTGACTGGCTCATGGCTGGTACAAGGGCCAGCGCTGGTCACGGCTGTTCAAAGAAACTCATGGTTTCTCTTATTCAATCCCAGAGAAGCCTGGCTTCTCTTTCCAGAAGACTCAACACAAAAACAACAACAACAATACACACACACACACAAACACACACACACATACACACACGCCAGCAAGATGAATGTTTCAGGCCCTCAATATTCTAACTGTAGGCTCTCAAACTCAGGTTCAAATTAAAGCCAGACTAGAAACTGCATCTGTTCTGCTGTCTTCCTAGCCCTTTCAACAAAACCAAACTCCTCTTTGGAGTAATCGACAAAACAAAATTTCTATGCTAAATTGTGGGCTCAGAGTCAGAAACTTTCCATGAAAAATTCTGAACCTTAGCTCTGTTGGCCAAAAATGCCTTGTGACATCAGTATATTATAAAAATTGTGAAAACTATGGATGCTTTTGGACTCAAAAGCATTCCCTCCTGTGTGTGAGGTGTTTTATTATTTTTTTTTTTTATTGAAGTATAGTTGCTTTACAATTTTGTGTTAGTTTCAGGTGTATAGCAAAGTGATTCAGTTATACATATCTATTCTTTTTCAGATTCTTTTCCCTTATAGGTTATTACCAAATATCAAGTATAGTTCCGGGTGCTATACAGTAGGTCCTTGTTGGTTATCTATTTTATATATAGTAGTGTGTTTATGTTAATCCCAAACTCCTAATTTATCACTCCCCTGCCCTTTCCTCTTTGGTAACCTAAGTTTGTTTTCTACATCTGTGGGTCTGGTTCTGTTTTGTAAATAAGTTCATTGGTATCATTTTTTAGATTCCACATAAATGGGATACATATGATAGCTGTTTTTCTCTGTCTGCCTTACTTCACTTAGTATGATAATCTCTAGGTCCATCCATGTTGCTGCAAATGGCATTATTTCATTCTTTTACAATAGAACAAAACACCTTAATACGTGTGACAGAGCCTGGTGCAGAGCATGTATTAAAATATGAAACTTCATTTAGCTCCACTGAAGCCTCAACGTGGTAGGTATTGCATTTCTTTCCTTTAATTCCTTTAATTTAGCCGAGATAGGATTTGAACTGAGAGCTTGTGGGTCTGTGGTCAATGCTTCCTCCACCATGACACTCAGGACGACTGGTGTGACTTGAATGGAATAATCTCTCATTTGAGAGGCAGTGAGTTTATTTCCACATCCCTGCTGCTCCCAGCGGTCACACGCAGCACCTTCCCAGGCCATTTGCAATGCCCTCACCTCCCTCTTGGCCTTCCTCTGGTGTGCATTTCCTCTAGAATGCCTTTTCCTTCCCCTGCGCTTAGCCATCCTCATCCATCCATTACTCAGCCATAAAAAGAAACGAAACTGAGTTATTTGTAGTGAGGTGGATGGACCTAGAGTCTGTCACACAGAGTGAAGTAAGTCAGAAAGAGAAAGACAAATACCGTATGCTAACACATATATATGGAATCTAAGAAAAAAAAATGTCATGAAGAACCTAGGGGTAAGACGGGAATAAAGAAGACACAGACCTACTAGAGAATGGACTTGAGGATATGGGGAGGGGGAAGGGTAAGCTGTGACAAAGTGAGAGAGTGGCATGGACATATATACACTACTAAACGTAAAACAGATAGCTAGTGGGAAGCAGCCGCATAGCACAGGGAGATCAGCTCGGTGCTTTGTGACCACCTAGAGGGGTGGGATAGGGAGGGTGGGAGGAAGGGAGACGCAAGAGGGAAGGGATATGGGAACGTATGTATACGTATAATTGATTCACTTTGTTATAAAGCAGAAACTAACACACCATTGTAAAGCAATTATACTCCAATAAAGATGTAAAAATAAATAAATTAATTAATTAATTAAACCTAAAAAAACCCGAAGGTCGACCTCTCACTGGAATCTTGCAGGCTTTTGACTTTAAGATCAATCATGCGCTGTCCCGTTTTAGTCTCAAACTATTCCAGGTTTATGCATGTGTCTTCCCTACCTTCTTGGATCCCAGTTTCATTAAGCAGAGGGTCTGTGCCTGGCATTCTCTTTTGTCCTCAAAGAGCTGAGCACAATACCTCCATCTGTTGAGCGTTTCTTTGATCTCATTTATGTGAAAATCTTTTAGAAGTCAGAACTGGAAAATACAAAATTGGAAAAGGAATCTCCAGAAGAGCTAACTTTTGATTTAACTCTGCAAGCTCCAAATCCCCCTCTTTCCCTCTTTGTTCTGGCTGCCAGTAAGCTCACAGATAAGTTTTGTGTTCCATTTCCAAAGTTACCCTGAGTCTAGGTTTTCTGTTAAAATTACATTGCTTCCTTTCCATGCCCCTCCCACCGTTCTCCACTCAACCCATACACCTGCCACTCACTTTATTTCCTGTATTTTGAACTTGTATCTCCATCTTGATTTTATTATTTTATTGTATCTGTGCTTACTATAAGCCCCAATTATATTTTGGAAATAAGTACAGTATGAGGGGAGACTGTCAAGCCCAGGATTGGGCAACTAAAGAGGTAATCTGCATATGCATGTTAATTCATTTACATACATTTTTGTAGATGAGAACTTTCTATTCTAGATTTGCTTTCTCAGCGTAAAAGAATTTTTTTAATAATTTTAAAATAAAGTTCATTTTTCTAAAATAAAAGCAATTTCTAAATTTCCACTATAAAATATTAGGAAAATATAAAAAAAATAAGAAGACAAAAAACATGCTGTATAGTCCTAGCATCTAAAGATACCCACAATTAGGACCCACAATATCTTTTTATACTATGATTTTGTACAGCTGGCATGATAGCAATAATGCACACATGAACATTTATCCTGATTTTCACTATTAAAACATATATCCCCCCTATATTATAAAAGGTTCACAATTTATAATTAAATTGTTAGTTGTCAGAAAAACACTGGAATAAAAAATAACTCCAGATTTCTATTTCTGACCAATGTTAAATAACAAAGACCGATTTATCTTCTCACTTTAAACAAGAAGAAATAAATTATATCTATATAATTATAGTTATATAGTCAATAGTTTTTAGACATTTGACAACAGACACCAGAGGACTATGATTCCTGAAAAAGGCAAACAAATAAACTATGATTTTAACAACTTACTGCCCAGAGTCAGTTAACCAGGACAGAGCACAGAGATTGAAAACCTAAACATGCCCAACTCAGTCTGAGTTGAGGAGACACAAGTCAGAGTTCAGAAAAGCCAAGGCAACAAAAATATGTGGGACAAAGTAAGATGGCAAGACAGATGCAAGCGAGAGAGCCTGGGAAATCTACATGGGGATGCCCCTTGATTCTTTGGCTGAGAATTAATTTGTTCATGAGTGAGAGGAAATGACCTATGAGAGTAGTAGACAGAAAAGTTCCTAGAGCTCACACAACAAGAATAGTTTGTCTTCCCACCAGCCTTTGAGAAAAGATCTTGAAAAAACACAGGGTATTAGCTAGAATCCTCAGAGGGCTATTACCTTAGTAGTTGGGCTAAATTAAATTCTGATCAGCATAACAAAGCTTAAAAGTTAGCCTCAAAAGGATCCAACTAATTCTAAATAACTTAACTGGGAGTCACAAATACAAGAAAATCCAGCAATCAACAATATATTAAAAATATCCTACATTAAGTCAAACATTTTCAGACATACAAAAAATCAGGAAAATATGACCAAATACCAGGAGAGAAATCAATCAGTTGGATCAGAACCAGAAATAACAGTTATTATAATTATAAGACAATTATAAACATATCCCATATGTTCAAGCAGGTAAAGGAAAATATGAGAATGATGGATAGAGAAATGAAATATATAATTTAAAAACCCAAAGGGAACATGTAGACATGAAAAATATAATACCTGAAGTGAAAAATACATTAAATGAGATTAACAGATTAGACACTGCAGAATCAAAAATTAACAACCTTGCAGATATAGCAATAGAAAGTAAACAAAATGAAGGCAAGTGAGGAAAGATACAGAGAAATGAGCAAAGGATTAGCAACCTCTAGTAAAATGTAAAGCATTCTAACATTCAAGTAGCTGGATTCCAAGAAGGAGGTGGAGGAGACAGAAAAATATTTGATAAAACAATGTTCGAAAAATTTACAAATTCAATGAAAACTATAAGCCCACAGATCCAAGAAACTCAACAAACCACAGCAGAATAAACCCAGAGAAAACCCCACCAAAGTACATCAAAATCAAATTGCTGAAACACAGAGATAAAAAGAAAATCTTAAAGGCATCCAGAGAAATATTACAAATTATGTACAGAAGAAGAGTAAAATTACAGAGGACTCCTTGTTGAAAATTATGTAAAATAAAATGGTAGGAGATAATTTTAATTTAAACAGATTAATGAAGAGTGCTGGAAATAGTAAATATATAAGTAAATATAAGTTTTTCCCCTCATTTTAAAAACTCTTTCAAAAGAATTTACCACTTAAGCAAAACAACAATTTATTGTGGGATTTAGTAGATCTATAAAAGTAAAATATATGACACAAATATCATAAAGTTAGGAAAAGGGAAGTAGATGTATACTGTTGTAAGGGTCTTCCACTATACCTGAAGTGGTATAATATTTGAAGGTAGGCTGTAATAAGTTTTATATATCTATATCTCTCTCTATAGATATAGATATCTCACACTGGAATAAGGAATAACCCCAGATTTCCATTTAAAGAGAGACAAAGAGGTAGAACAATAAGCCATAATGGAGATAAAATAAAAATTTAAATTACTCATTTGGTTCAAAAGAAGTCAGGAAAAGAAGAAAAAAAAAGAATGGACAGAAGGATTAAATATAAAACAAATAGCAAGATGATAGAAAACTCAACCACATCCATAATTACATTAAGTGTAAATGGTCTAAAGACTTCAGTTAAAGTCAGATATCATCACATTGCATAAAAAAAGCAAAAACCAATGTATTAGTCAGGGTTCTTTAGAGAAGCAGAACCAACAGGATGAGAGATTTACTTTAAGGAATTGGTTCATGCAATTATGGAGCTGGGAAGTCCAAAATTTTCAGGGCAGGCCAACAGCTGGAGACACCAGGAAGAAATGATTTTGCAATCCTGAGTCTGAAGGCAATCTGGAGGCAGAATTACTTCTTCCCTGAGGGTCTTCAGTCTCTTAAGGCCTTCAACTGACTGGATGAGGCTCACCCACACTTGGTAGGTTAATCTGCTTTAATTGAGGTCTACTGATTTAAATATTAACCTCATCTAAAAATTACCTTCACAACAACAACTAGACCGGTGTATGACCAAACAATTGGTACCATAGCCTAGCAAAGTTGACACATAAAATTAACCATCACACTCAATTATGTGCTCTAAACCCACTCTAAACATAAAAACAGAGACAGTTTAAAGTAAAAATATGATAAAAGATATACCAAGCAAACACTAGTCAAAAGAATGCTGGAGAGACTATATTAATATCAGAAAAAGTAGACTTGAGTAAAAGGAATATTACCAAGGATAAAGAAGGATATTTCTTACAGTCAAGGGGTCAATTCATCAAGAGGACATAGCAATCCTAATAGAGAGCTTCAAATTACATGAAGCAAAATACGATAGACCTGAAATGACGAACTGACAAGCCCACAATTATATCTGGAGACTTTAAGGCTCCTCTCTCAGTAAATGACAGAACAAGTTGACAGAAAATCAGTAAGAATGTAGAAGACTCAAACAACACTATCAACCAATTTGACCTACTTGACATTTATAGAATACTCTACCCATTAACAGTATAATACACATTCTTTTTCAGTGCACACTGAATATTCACCAAGATAAATTATATTCTGGGCCATAAAACAGGATTCAGTGAAATTAACACCATTGAAATCATGTAAAATATGTTCTTTGACTATAATGGAATTAAATTAGCAACCAATAAAAGAAGAATATCTGGAAAATTCCCAGGCATTTGAAAATTAAACTAAAAACTATTAAATAATTCATTGACCAAAGAAGAAATCATAAGAGATATTAGATAAAATTTTGAAATGAATGAAAATGAAACTACAGGATATCAAAATCTGTGAGATGCAGCTTAAGCAGCACTTAGAGGGAAAATTATACCATTAAATACTTACATTAGAAAAAAGAAGGTCTCAAGTCAGTGGTCTTAGGTTTTCTACCTTGATAAATTAGAAGAAAAGCAAACTAAAACAAAGGAAGCTGAAGCAAGGAGAAAATAAAGAGCAATCATCAATGAAAACAGAACAACAAACAAGAAAATCAATGAAACAAAAAGCAGGTTCTTTGAAAGATCTATACAATTAGTAAACCTTTAGACAGGCTGAACACACACACACGCACATACATGCACATGTACATGCACAGAAGAGAGAAGCCAGAGAAAGAGGGGGCAAGAGGAAGAGGGAAGGAGGGAGAGAAGACACAAATTTAAAATAGGAAGTATCAAAAAAAGAGATCACAATAGATCTTGCAGACCTTAAAAGGACAATAAGGGAATATCATGAACAACTTCAACACATTTGATAACAGACAAAATTGGCAAATCCCTTGAAAGACACAAACAACAAAAGTTCCTTCAAGAAGAAATAGATAATCAGTATGACCTTATATCTATTTAAAAAACTGAATTTATAGGTAAGAATACCAAAATCAGGAAGTATAAAAGAAAAATAGTGATAAGTCGAACTTTATCAAAATTAAAACTTTTGCTGTTTAAAAGAACTACAAGACTGGGAGAAAACACTTGTAAAATGAATATCTAATAAAAGAATTATAACCAGAATATCAAAATAAGTCTTGCAGCATACCAATAAGACAACCAACTCTATAAAAAAAAAAAAATTGGCAAACATTTTAAGGTAAACTTCTCCAAAGAAGAGAGGCACAAATGGCAAATATGCTCCACATCCTTTGTTCCTAGGGAAATGTAAATTAAAACCACAAGAGATACAATTATACATCCACTAGAATGGCTGAAATTTAAAAGTCAGATACTACCAATTACTGGTTAGAATGTGGAGCAACTGGAACGCTCATACATTGCTGGTGGGGATGTGAAATGGTACAGCTACTTTGGAAAACCACTTGGCAGTTTTTAATAAAGTGAAATGCACACCCTACAACCTGAGAATCCCACTCCTAGGTATTTACTAAAGTTAAATGAAAACTTGTGTTTATGCAAAGACGGTACTACAGTGCTCCAGCTTTACTTAACCCCTAATTAGAAACAACTCAAATGATTGTCTACCAGTGAATAGATAGACTGTCCATACAATGGACTATCACTCAGCAGTAAAAAAGAATAAATTACTGATACATTCAGTAGCATGATTGGATCTCCAAAGCATGATAAGTGAAGGTGGTGAGGCTCAAAGACTATATACAGTAGGATTCCATTTATATAAAATTCTAGATACAGAAAAATTAAACTCATGAAAAGTAAACCTGTGGTTTTTAGGGTCTGGGATGGGAGGAGGGAAGACTGCAAAAGGGCCCAAGGGAGCTTTCGGGGATGAAAATGTCCTATATCTTGATTGTAGAAATGGTTTTACATAACTGGATACATTTATCAAAGCTCATCAATTATACTCCCAAAATCGGTAAATTTTATTTTATGTAAATTTTATTTCAATATATCTGATTATAAAAATAGTAGCTATCTTTAAAAAATGGGCAGAAGACCTAAATAGACATTTCTCCAAAGAAGACATACAGATGGCCGAGAGGCACATGAAAAGATGTTCAACATCACTAATTATTAGAGAAATGCTAATCAAAACTACGAGATATCACCTCGCACCAGTCAAAATGGCTATCATCAAAAAATCCACAAACAGTGAATGCTGGAGAGGGTGTGGAGAGAAGGGAACCCTCCTACACTGTTGGTGGGAATGTAAATTAGTAGAGCGACTACGGAGAACAGTATGGAGGCTCCTTAAAAAACTAAAAACAGAACTACCATACGGCCCAGCAATCCCACTACTGGGCATATATCTGGAGAAAAACATGGTCCGAAAGGATACATGCACCCCAATGTTCATAGCAGCACTGTTTACAATAGCCAAGACATGGAAGCAACCTAAATGTCCACTGACAGATGGAAAGGATAAAGAAGATGTGGTACATATATACAATGGAATATTGCTCAGCCATTAAAAAGAATGAAATAATGCCATTTGCAGTAACATGGATGGACCTAGAGATTGTCATACTGAGTGAAGTTTAAGTCAGGCAGAGAAGGAGAAATATCATATCTATGATATCGCGTATATGCTATATGTGGAATCTAAAAAGAAATAATACAAATGAACTTATTTACAAAATGGAAACAGACTCATAGACTTAGAGAACAAACTTATGGTTATGGGGGGGTGGAAGGGTGTGGGGAAGGGATAGTTAGGGAGTTTGGGATTGACATGTACACACTGCTGTATTTAAAATGCATAAGCAACAAGGACCTACTGTATGGCACAGGGAACTCTGCTCAATATTATGTAACAACCTAAATAGGAAAAGAATTTGGAAAAGAATAGATACATGTATATGTATAACTGAATCACTTTGCTGTACACCTGAAACTATGACAACATTGTTTTTTTTTCCGTATTCAGACACTAATAATCTTTTATTTGAAGTATGTATATCTGTTGTGCTCTTCCACTAACAACCCTGAGAACATGTGATAAAAGCAAATGTATCACAACACTGTTAATCAACTATACTCCAATATAAAATAAAAAGGTAGAAAAAGTAGCTATCTTTGACACAGAAATATGTAAAGATGAAAAATAAATCCCACTATCCAATAACTTTTAATCACTGCAGAAAATGCACAATTAATGTCTCCTTCCCATGCCCAATTTTGAATTTTCTAGCAAAAATAGCATATTTTTGAATACATAACATACATGTGTACATATAGTAACTCCATGTACATAAAATAACTTTATTTAATATTTCATCAGGTTTATGGGTCAAATTTTATTTCAGCATTCCCTAGATATTGGAAATTTAAGTTGTTTACCATATTTCTCCATCATAAATGATGTGATAAACATTTTTGCACATAAAAGTTTCTTTTCCAATATTTCAGAACTTCAATTTTATTTTACCATTAACCAAAAACAAAACAAAACAAAACAACGAAAAAACCCCAGATCTTCATAGGGCTTTGGATAAAATAATCCTTTTTTTCCCCTAGGATGATATGGGCTAAGGTATGGGTTGCCTGAGCCACAGAATTAATCAGTGATGGATTACAGAAAACAATCGAGGTTTTTTTTCTCTCGGCTGTAGGCTCCTATCACCTATATAAAATGATACTGGCTAATACTTAGGAGGTACTTATATAGGTCAGAAATATTTCTAATCAAATCTATATACTAACTCGCTTAATCTTTACATCAACCCATGAGGTAGATACTATCATTTTCTCTATTTTACAGATGAGACAAGGGAGACACAGAGAGGTTAAGTGACCTGCTCTAGGTAACACAGCTATTGAGTGACAGAGATGGAATTTGGGCCCATTTCAGCTTCCACCAAACTGCCTCTTGAAATGTGTGAGCAATTCCACTAAGATAACTTCCACATGGAGGCATTTTTAGAGGAAAATGATCCTCCCATCAGCTTTTTCCTTCTTGCTTTTCTTTCCCTTTCCTTGGGCACTAAGGAAAGTTTCCACTCTACACAGAAGATTTTGTGGCAATGGTTAAAATATAACAAGAGCTTAAATAATCAGAAGAATAAAGTGTTACAGTCAAAATTCCAAGAAAAACTGATCAAGCACCAGTGTCTAATAAATCTCCTCTGTACTGGATTTCAAAAATGGGCGGCGTTGGAGTGCTGACATAAATCCTTTGTGGGTTTAACGTTGACATTTTCCTGCAACGTGACGCATCAGGGGGACAAATGGTGTAAATCCTCTTTTTGGAATCGGTGCCCTGTTCTGTGTGCAGAGCTTACTTTCTGGGTCACACCCTGTGATACACAAAACTTGTTTCAGAGACCTGTTCCCCAGACAGAACTTCTGTCTGCAGTGCCCTGAAATGCACAAAGATGTTTTCAAGCAGCTCTGTCTTCACAGGCCCCTCTTTTCCCTCCCTCCCTTTTCCCTCGGTAATCTCATCCACTCCTCTGGTTTTGCATACTTCATCTCCAAATGAAATTTTAACCCAAGTCCTTCCTGAGACAGTCCAATCCCTCTTCTGTCTTCTCACTATTTCCTACTAGAAGTCTACAGTCATCTTAAATTTTATATGGTCAAAGAGAGCTCTTAATTTCCTAGCTCCACCCCAAGCTGGTTCTCTCCTATCTGTTCTATATCCTTAATGGCACCACTAACTATACTGTTGCTCAGGCAAAAAAAAAAAAAAAAAAAATTGGACCTGACATTTCTCTTTTCTCACATCCAATCAAACGTGAACCCCATTGATTACACTCCCAACTTCTATCTAAGTCTGACTACTTATGTCCATCTTCCTTAGCCTGAAGGACCCTCCCCTCTCACCTGTATCTCTGCAGGAGCCAATTATGCCATGTGCATTGTTGGGTCTCCAACAAATCCATTCTCCCCTGGCAGCCCAAGTGATCTTTTTGAAACACAAATCTGACCGTGTCACACCGTGGCTGAAACTCATCGATGGATTCCCAGGGTTTGGAGGATAAAGTGAAAATCCATAGCATGGACCACACAAGCCTGTCGGCTCCAGCTTCTGACCTCATCTGTAGCCTCGCCTCACTCTCCCCTAGACAGCCACCCAGGCCCACCTCTGCTCCTTTGGACAAATTCCAGGTGCCACTCTTTCCTTGCCTCTTCAACTAGCCAACTCATATCTATCTATTTAGTTCTCAGATTAAATGCCACATCTTCAAAGGAGTTTTCCCTTTCCACTAGCTCTCCTTCCCACACCCACATCCAGGCTAGGTGTATTTATCCCCTTATGTGTTCCTGCGCTCAGCTGTATCTACTGTATTTGCAATTATAAAGTCATTTTCATACCTTCTTACTGATTGCCTGACTCTGTCAGTAGACTTTAAGGTTCCTGAGAGCAGGATCTGTATCTTACTTGTTTATTACGACGTCTCCGGAGCTAACACAGAGCCTGGCCACACAGAATGGTGTTCAGTAAATTCACGTAGGATCGACAAGATCCAAAAAGCTTTTTCCTACACAGGTAGAAGCTGGAAGCAGCCCTGACACTCGTGATGGTTTCCATGTTGGCACAGAAGTCCTCTGTGCCGGGCCTACACATCAGCTCACTTTCCTCTGCAGAGTCAAGCCCTCAAAGCCACACGCTGCCTGCTGGTGACTTATGTGCGCCCCGCGGCCACCAGAGCTAAAACTCCCTCGGTACCTGAGACCCTTCTGGGCAGAACTGCTCAGGCCCATCCCTCGCGGAAGAACTTAACCCAGAAAGAAACAAATAAAGAGAAACCAGAATGAGAAGGCTGCCTTTATTACAGCTAAACTGTTGGCTTAACTTCCTAAAATACCGTTGCATTTTCTCTCTGCGTACAGCTGTGTTTATAGAAGGCGATATCATGTATGTAAATAAATTCAGATGCCGCTCGAGTTATTTTAAAACAATCGGTCTAACACTAATCAGCTTACTCAGAGACATAATCTTACCCTAAAGAAGTGACAAATCAGTACACAGTGTGCAGAGGAAAATACGTGGAGACTAAGTGGAATATAAACGTGAGAATCTGCCAGTGTCCGAATGAGGGGTTGGTCCCTCCAGACGCATCAAAAGAGCGGCCTTCAGCTCCTGCTTCACCCCTCTCCTCCCCGCTCCCTGAGGCGGACGTGCGGCACCGGCAATTAATCTGCCCCCCATTTGCTATGAAAGCCACGCCCCGTGCCCCGCCCCCCCAGGCGCCATGCTCATGCTGCTTGTGCCCGGAATCTTGGAACCTCCCGGCCTTCCAGAAGAACAGCCTCTGCTTCGACCCTCACCTCAAATATCCTCTCTTCTGTATATTATATTGTCCTGTCTCATATTTATTCTCAAAGCATCTTATGTAATATGGACAATCATTGCCACTAATTCCTAAAAGTTACTGAGCACTAACTATGTCTCAGACAACCCCCCAAAACATGAAATGTGTCTTCATGCAGTGAGTCCTCCCCCGCGCTGAAGTCCTGTTATTATCATCCCCATTTACAGCTGAGGAAACTGAGGCAACGTGGCCGAGAGCCTGCCCGAGCTCACACAGCTAGTAAACAAACGGCTGAGCCAGGGATCCAGCAACTTCTCTGCCCAGAGCTGCTACTTAGCAACTGCCAGGCTCCAAGCTGTGTATTAGACCGAAGTTATTTCCAACTATCTAGACGTGAAGAGAAAAATGTGGTTGTTTTAGAGAGGTGGAAACTGAGGCTCAGGGAGGCAATGCAATCTGCTGGTCTCGTTTCTCAGATAAGAAGAGATGGAACTGGATCTCACCTCACCTCTATCTTCCCTCTGTTTTCTTTCTAGCAAGAAACGTGTCCGAACACCAGCTCCATTTCCCTCTGGTTATTTGTACAAATAACTTCGTCTTAAGGGCAACTGTTAGCGCATGCTAGTTGAGCAACACAGCGTTTTATTTTTTATTTATATTATTTTTCTTTTTAATGGGCACCATGTGTGAGGACAAGAAAATCCTCTGGTTTCTCTTGAGGAGTTTACAGTCTAGCAGAGGACAAATGACGCCCCATGAGTTAGTAAGAGAACAAGGGAATCCAGAGACTTTTGTGCTCAAAAACCCAGCACAGCCTTTGGAAGAGGCAGGTGTGAGGGCTGGAGGGTCTGTCTGCGTGACCTCGGCCAAGTTTCTACACATCCCTGAGCCTTTGTTTCTTCGTTGATCATATGAGAATAACCTCTTCCTTCTGCATAGGGGTAAACGGGGCAGGTAGGAAGGCCTGGTATTGGGCAGGCACAGATCAAGGCCAGTCCCTCCAGCCTTTCCCTTTCATTAAGCTTTTCACTACTGCACCACCAAGGGTAACGAATGAAATAGGGCATCATAATTACTCATGTGCACTCCCCTGCGTGTCCTTTAGGAAGCCCACTGCTCCCCTTGTGGTGGACTCCAGGGTCATCTGCTAGAACCTTTTGAAAGCCATTTCATTGTTTTACGGGGCATGTTCATCTGAATTTTGGAACTTCATAACATGGCAGGGGTTCTTCCAAACTAGGCAGCATACACTCCGAACTGGTCAGTCCTGGGCATCTTGAGAACATGGGCCCAAGAGGACGGGGGGAACATTTATCAAAACTATACTATACCATTACTATTACTATTGCTATTATAATTATTGTTAATACTGGTTTCTAATACCATTACAATTTCTGAAACTATTACTATTTCTATTTCTACCACTACTAATATGACCACTACCATCCCCACCATCATAGCTATAACTCCTCCTGTACCTATTACTACTACTAACTACCACCACTGCTGCTCTAGTAAAACTCCAACTGATTCTTCTCCTGCCACAGTAACTACCATCCATACCATCCTATTACAACTCCTTCTCTTCTTACTACTCCTAATATTACAATGACCACCACCATCCTATTAGAACTTCTTCTCCTCGTCCTACTATTATTACAACTACCACCACTAACCTGCTAGTACTACTACTACTAGAAGCTATTCATTTTGGGATAACGCTTTCGAGGTACCAAGCATTGCGGTGAATGCTTTACACGTATTTTTCATTTAAGCATATAAAAGTTCTGTGTCGTAGTATTTCTATTGCTCTCATCTGATGGATGAGTAAATGAAGGCTCAGAGATTAAAGGATAATCCCAAGGCCCCGCCTTGGTGAGCGGCAGGGCTAAGACTCATGCCATTTCTCTCTGATTCCCCAGGCCTGTGCTCTTTCTAAATCTCCATGCTGCTTCCAGCCATCTCACCTTGGACGATGTGTTTTTGACTTTTCCCCTTATCCATGTTCTTCTGCAGGGAGATGGGAAGGACAATGGCTGGACACAGAGCTTCAGGGTAAACAGGAAGCTCGCACAAAGCAGCCAGGCGGCCAGGCAGCTTGTCTGCTGACCTTGGCCTTGGTCATCCTCCCCACATCCCCTGAATGAGCAGTTCCACACCTGAGATAATCTATGCAGTGGCATTTCCAGGTAGGATTTTGCTGCCACTTGGATGACCAGCAAGAGGACCGTGGACTCGGGTCACACAGACACATGGATCAAAGATGATGGGTAATAATACATCTTTTATTCACTCAAAATCTTTATTGCCTGAGTCTTCTTTGCCCCTTGACCCCTGCCCCCTGCAGTTGAACAGGCATATCCTGTTCATCCATGAAAAGAAAAAAAGGCCATCACTGTCCGTCCCTAATTCTGTGGCGCTTCATTCTACACGAGGGGCAAAACTAGTGGTGGATTTATCCATTCATGCATTCAGTTAAACAATCATTCCTCCAATAAACAAGTAGTAAAGACAATTTATACCAAGGCAATCATGTTGAACAACATAGAGTTTTCTTTAACCCTGAAGCTATACCTGATCTCATGAAGATTAAATTCTAGTGCAGAGATGGTGAAAATAAGAAAACAGAAAAACAAGGTAATCATAACCTCTGGTAAAAGCTGAGAAGGAAACAAATGAGGATCAAAGAAAGACAAGAAGATGGTGGGACCAAACATAGGTTGGGTGGGAGGAAAGGCCTCCCTCGATTCATCACTTAAGATGAGCTTTGCAGGCCGCAGAGGAGGCAGCTAAAGCATTTTTCCCAGTATGGGGGACAGCATGGGCAAAGCCTTCAAACTGGGAAAGAGGCTGATAGGTTTTAGGAACTGAGAAAATCCAGGGATCTGAGCATCGGGAATAGTGGAAAGTGGTAATAAGATGAGATTAAAGAGTTAGCCAGGCCAGACCATACCCTGCCAGACATGGGGAAAGTTAGAATTTTATTCTAATTATCATTGGAAAAGACTCAAAGGTCTTAAAGAGTACAGTATGTTCAAGCAACGTGTTTGACACCAGCATATCTGGATATGAGGATTCCTAGTCCCCAGGGCTCTAGCTGAAGCTTGGGACGGTGGTAGCCCAGGCGAAAGGACTTGGCTAATGAATGACTTGCTTTGGAGAGGGACCATAGAGAAGACGCTGGAATTTTCATGGGTTTCTATATTGGTCACTTGGAAAACTAAACTCCAACCTCCTGCCAATGCCTATCACTCACTCTGCTTCCTGCAACACAGAAGTGTCATAGCCAACATGACCGCTGACCTTTGCATATTACTTTCTTATTTCCCTGAATGGCCTTTGCCTCTTCTCTCCTTCTCACCACCCTCTTGAAAAACTCCTGTGATCAAGTCCTTGTTTCAAGGCCTATATCCTATGTTATGTCATTTCCTGTGTGAAACGTTCTGATTTCACTGGTGCTATGGGATGTGTGTGTGTCTCCCTCCTATAGCATTTTGGCTATGATTATAGTGTTTTACATACTTTCATAGATGTATATGCAACTTTTTGCTTCAATCATTTTCTCTGTCAATAGAATACAATATATTCTTAGGAAAATAATTCTTATGAATCTCTGAGTTATGTGCTTTTCAAAGCGCCAGAAGCAAAATAAATGCTTGATAAATTCATTTTGAATGAATGAATGACTATATTGAATATGTGTCAGGCTCTCTACAAGGATCTGTGGGTAAAACGGTGAGCAAAAAGGCACACAATTCTATTCTCATGAGTCTTATGTCACATAGAAAAGGCATCATTAAGTAATACAAGGACAATAAATAATTATCAATTGTCTTAAGCGGGATGAAAGCAAACACTATCGTACTAGAAGAAACTACATGAACAGACCCAGCACAGGTGTTGCGGTGTTGAAGTCTAGGGGTACAGATCTTCCTTCAACTCCCGTTCAGCCACTGTGATTGAACACCTCTGTGTTATGTACTATTCAAAGCACTAGAGGGAAAGTTGAACAGAGTAGAATCCCTGCCCCAAAGAAGTCCATATTCCATTGGGGATGGGCAAGGAGAACTAACATAATTTGTGGATGGATTGAATATGGATGTGGGAAAAGAAAGGAATTAAAGAAGACTCCAAACTTCCTGGCCTGAACAATTGGAAAATAAAATTATCATTTATTGAAATGGAGGAGAATAAGGAAGGAGCAGGTTTGGATGGGGGACCTGAGCTTTGAGTTTTTTTAATTAATTAATTAATTTTTGGCCGCGTTGGGTCTTTGTTGCTGTGCGTGGGCTTTCTCCAGTTGCGGTGAGCGGGGGCTACTCTTTGTGCGGTGTGCGGGCTTCTCATTGTGGTGGCTTCTCTTGTTGTGCAGCATGGGCTCTAGGCACACGGGCTCAGTAGTTGTGGCACACAGGCTTCGTTGCTCCGCGGCATGTGGGATCTTCCTGGACCAGGGCTCAAACCCGTGTCCCCTGCATTGGCAGGCAGATTCTTCACCACTGAGCCACCAGGGAAGTCCCCTGAGCTTTGATTTTAAAGGTATTATGTTTGTGATGTTTATTAGACATCTCAGGTTGCTGAAAAAGTAGTTGAATTTGAGTCTGAGGATTTGAGACTTGGGCTAGATGTTCGGGCTAGAGAGCCCCCAGCCATGGGATTGGATGCCATCATCTAGGGAGGAATGGTAGGTGGAGAAGAAATGAGGTCTGAAGGCTGAGCCCTGGGTAACTCCAATGCTTAGAGGTGATCAACACTAGAAAAATCCAGCAAAGGATACTGAGGCTGAGTGACTAGTAAAGTAATGGGAGGGTCTAAGAGAGGATCCCTGAGGGCAAGTGACGAAGGAGGAAATAATCAAGAATAAAATGTTGGCGTAGGTTGAGTGAGATGCGGAATGGAGACGTTCCGTGGATTGGGCAATGTGGTGTCCATGGGTTGCCATGACAGCTAGACTGAAATGGTGGGCATGAACACTTAGTCGTAATGGGTTCAAGACAGACTGAAAAGAAAAGGAGACCACAAGGAGAGCACAGCCACGGGTCCATCAATAGAGAGAGGTGCAGTGTTGAAGAATTTATAAGGTTGGAAGGTAATATATGTTTGTATGCTGGTGGGCATGGTCCGGTAGAGAGAGAAAACATGATGATGCAGGAAAGAGAGAATGTCTTGAGGAAGATGAGTCCTGGTAACTTTCTGGCCTCCAACTCTCATTCCTGTCTCCCCTTTGGGAAGTTGCTTCTGATGCCCCATGAGTTTTGGGTGGTGAAAGTTGAAGACAGCATGGGCTACAAGAGGAACTTTCTGACTTGGAAGTCAAAGATGCTATAGCAACTTCCCAAAGATCTTGTGTTAAAGTTGGCCATCAGACAGTGCATGCTGGTAAGGTTCTCAGACCTTTTTTTTTTCATTGGGCCTATGATCAAGTTCAGAGTTTGATATAGAAAAATCCACTGGATCTCCCGGCACAGAATAGATGCATAATCAATATTTGTAAGTGATTTTTGAATAAATGAATGAATTAACATAGCCCCGTCTGGTATAGGGAGACTTAGGATGGGTACCATCCTTCTAGTTGGTAAGAGGCTGAGCTACAAAAGTTCTAGATGGGCTCGGTAGGTCTGGTGGATTTGAGACCACATCTTTATGGTCAGCTAAGTCAAGAAGTGTCAAATGGTACCAAGTCACATACAGAAGTTCAGGAACGTAGCATCAGAAGACCTCTAAGATGTCATTGTTGATGTCATAATCTAAGCCTGTCTAGTGCATCCTCTCCAATGTGAGCACATAAGGACTTGAAGTAAGAAGAGAGTCAGAGTTGGCTTGAGGTAGAGAAAGAGGGCTCTTCACCCCTCTTTGGACTAGACTTTTTGCCTTCGGCCAAACCAAGACCTATACTTTTGCAAGAGAAGAAGCCTCCGCCCTGATAAGGGCTCCCTTCCCTTTCATCATGAGTCAGTACCATGGGCCACGGAACATGCTGGGGCAGAAAACCTTGCTTCGCTGAAAAACTCAGCCACCCACATCCTGTTCACAGTGTCCTCGTTTCCCACCTGTTTCTTTCTTTCTTTTCTTTCTTTCTTTTTGTTTTTCTTCAAAACAGTTAAGGATAAGATGATTTTCCTCTTTTTCTATAAAGACACCACATATCCTACTTGAGGAGTTGGGGCGGGGGACTTCACAAATCTGGAGTCTTTCATTCTAAGAAAAACTCTGTAAATTAAGGCATTTTAGACTTTAGATGATAAACATGATGTTGATGTTAGATGAACTAAATGAGGGCTGGAAGAGAGATGGGGAAAAAGCAATTTCCTAAGATACTGGTCCAAAGTCTGACATCTTCTTTCTTATTCTGAAGGAAGATGGGTATGATTGACCAAATGTTAATATCTAAGAGAGACAGGAGTGGGTTCTGGCCACAGCGTGCAAACTGAGGCCCCTGGGTGGTGAAGGTATTCAGGGATAGACCATGGATTCTTCCAGAAAGAACCATGAGGTATTGTCAACATAGGCAGGATGCAGCTCTCAACCATTGAGACATCCTGTCAGTGATTCTCCCAAAAAGTTGAAAAAGATGTCTGTCCATGGTCCGTGACATTGTTACCTGACACAGGCTAATAATCAAAGAATGGGAGTTGGCCTGATTATTTTCCCTTCCTCCCTCCCTCCCTCCCTCCCTCCCTCCTTTCTTTATTCCTTCCCTCCTTTCCTTTCTTCCTCACTCCCAATCTTTTAATTGAGCATGAGAACTGTTAGGATATGGACCACCGTGTACTCAGTCCTGAAATTCCTAGAATCACGTGGTATGTACTGTTGGACTTTCAGCTAGAGGGGTCATGGAGAGGCAGAATCACGCTGAGGCAGTATCATACAACAATCAGGAGCATCGCCTTTGGTCTCAGAGCCGAGTTCAAATCCTGACTGTGTCCTTGGCTCAGAAACTTAACCTCTTTGAGCCATAGCCTCTTAACCTCTAGCATGACAAAAACTGTCACATCTCTTTTGTAGGACTGTGGAATGGATTAAATAACATGATCTCAAACAGTGTCACAAGTACCTGTTGGAAGCTCATGAGGCTTAAGCCTTGAGGCCTTTCTCTTGCACAGGCCCCTTCCAAGACCCTGGGAGTAATGAATGCTTGTAGTATTTGAAAATGTGTTAAAAGTTGTGATTTGTAATCTTTTCATTCTAAATATTCGGTTTCATACCTAATTTGTATTTATAATGTTGTAGTATTTTTCTTAAAGAAAATCCCTAGTTTATATAAGCTTCAGGCTCCAGAAAGTGTTTAGCTCAGGACCTGGCATGTAGACATAATTCACTAAATGGTAGGTGATAGCAATTCCATTTAATTACTTTAGAGCTTTTTAAAGATTTTTTTCATATTAAGTGAGAACTCATGGGGGCAATTATAATAAAGGAATATATATATCCTGGTTATTATTATTATTAGTGACAATATTTTAAAATATGATCACCAATTCTATAGGAAGCTATAGGTCTAGCAATTGGTGAATTTTTTATTGAATATTCTGGTGCCGTGTAGCTAGGGTCATAGAATTTCTCTAAAGTCCCTAAGATGAGGATAGATAATTAATGAACTGGTAGGGGGAGAAAGAGTAAGTGTTGCTAATCATCAATGCCTGGTTAGTTATGTTTGCACTGATCAATCTGGACTTTTTCGTTAATAACACACGCCCCTTCCCCTTCAACGAGTTTCCAAGGGGCCCAGTAGCACCTCTCACCCACGCAGAGCGTATTCAGCTGTTTGTATATCTCTCCATTGTTTCTCACAATAGGAGTCTGAGAGGCTGTCATCTGTCCCACTCTCCTCTACACTGTGGTCTCATTTTTCTGCAGTGTTGAACGCTGGAGATAACATTGGTCAAAAATGCGAATACTTCAGGGCACATTAGAACTCTCTTTGTTTAAATTCACTCCCACACCGTTTCGCTGCAAGGAGCCTGCTGAGGAAGCAGGCGTGAGCAGAAAGCTGCATATTTAAAATTCCATCAGTTCGATTTCTTTAAGGCAACATGGTCATTTTTAATCTCACTCTGTTTGAGAAATATCTGCATTTCAAGTAATTGTTAAGATTGTGTCTGTTTTTATTAGAACTTATTTGTCATTATTTGACAGTCGTTTCTAATCACATTTGTCATGTGCTCGGTTTCCTTGGTGAATACTGATAGCTCCCAGGATAGAAGTTTATGAAGCCCCATTCATTCCTTGAACACACACACACAGTATGCCCACCACCCAGGACACCATTTTTCTCGTCATTCAAAAATGAGAAAATGAATAACAAAAATGAGTAGGAGGTTTATCTTTAGACACAGCAACTAGAATTGTTGGGAAGTTTTAGGAATTTTGAGGACAGATTTCTATGCAGGCAATTCCATCAATTGTGTAGCTGGGAAGTTTAGCTCTCCGAGCACTTTGAACACAGTATGTGGACGAGCTTAGATTCAAAGTTGTCTGCTGTATGGTTTCAGTTTGAATTCTTAGCACTGTGAGAAACTTAACCCGGCCAAGTCATGTCATTCACCAAATAGCCATCGTCTGTTCATTCAGCAAATATTCTGCTATTTACAGCATCCATTCACTCTGCAGAACTTTATTCATTCGATAGATGTTTATTCATCCATTTATTTAACAAATGGTTGTGTTTTTCAATGGACACTTGTTAAATTTCTACTGTATGCAAGGCACAGGGACGGCCCCTCTTGCTATCTGCCCTGTTCTCCCTGTGAGCCTGTAAATCCAGGAAAGTCCTCTCTGTACTCATGTCACCATCACGGAGAAGCCACAACCTTTGCCTTTATTATGACACATGGTCTTGCAGCCTCTCTGAGGTGGAAGAACGGGAGCAGGCAAACGCTCTAGACGATGGCTGGGTATCTCTGTTACTTTCTCTGCCTTCCAATGAACATGCATCAAGGGTCATCCAGATACACAAAGCTTGATACTAGGAGCTCAAAATAAAATACAAAGAAGACGTCGCCTGTATACAACCTCACAGTTCAGAGGCATGCAGGGAGCTTGGGAAACCCAAACGCGATTGTGGAAGGGAAGTGGGGATTAAGATGAATGAATGCATGAATGAATGCATGATGCTATATTTTGGAGCCAGACTTCTGTGCCTGCTTCAGAAACTGAGCCAGGCAGAGAAGACACCCAGGAACGAGTAGGATCTCCCCAAGCTCACTCGGGCTGCAGACATTGAATCCCCCACCAACGCAGGGTTTAATTATCACAAGAAGCAAGGTGAGCATTTTCCAAAGCTTTCTGTGAGTAGCTTGGGCTGAGTTTTGGCCTGTGGTAGCCCTCACCTATCATCACTGCAGGGCTGCCTGGCTGGCTCGCAGCCCCTGGGTCTAGAGGGGAGTCATGTACATCCAGAGCATCTGAAGCAAGAAGACGTGGCTGGTGGGTTGAGGTGTGCATTTAACAAGCATCAATTATAACACTCAGACTCCTCCAAACACTTGCCCTCTCTCAAGCAGCTTATAATTAGGGAAGGATAATCATGAGCTTAGCAGCTCCCAAAGAAGCACCTTTGCAAACTATGCCCAGCAACATGTTAGCCCTTTTGGACGAAGGGTCAGGATGCAATCTGCTCTAACTTCCTGCTCTTAAGGTGGGCAGTATTGCAATAGGGTGATATATTTAAATGCCCAAGACTTAACTTCTCATGCTATATGAGTGACAGCAGGCCACAGTGGAGGGGATGTGGAGGTTGAAGTCAGAAAGAAAAGACCAGATTTCCAATCTCAGTTCTGTTACTGATAACTACATAAGACTGAACGACTTCCTCAAGGCCTCAGACTCTTGTTTCCTCATCTGTAAAATGGGGAGAAGATCAAATCCACATAGTGAGGTTATTTGGAAGTTAGTGTAATGCCTGTAATGTACCTGGGGTGGTGACTACACAGAGCAGATAATAAATGACAACTAGCATTACTGAGAGTAATAAAACACACTATCATTTTTCAAGAAAAAAAAATAAACGTAGATTCCAAAATCTATGCTTTTGCAAAATCAGCACAGTGCCTACAATTATCCAGTTCTTGATAATACCTTTTATTTTATTTTAAGGTTCCTTGCACTAAAGTAAAAAAAAAAAAAAAGTATATAGGAGTTTCGTTTTGGAAGAAAACTCTTCATTAAGATAATTTAGCATTTCAAAAGAACATAAAATCATTTTCCAGTTTGATTTGCAGTTTAGCGTCAGTTAATTTCTCTTTGTTCTTCTTTTCTGGTTGTACTAATGTCCCCTTTGTGTGTGTACATTTGTCCAATGCAATCTAAGAAACAATCACCTTAATTGATTGGGCGTTAACCTCTAACAGCTTAAGACATAGGCTTTTTATCTATCGCTCAATCTTTGCTGCAGATGTAATTCCCCATAGTGCTTACATCTTTGTCACCATCACCAGTGGTTCCTTCTCAGGAAAGCATTTCAGTAAATAATGCCTCTGCAAACAAAACAGGCCATTTACCCGAGAGGCCCCACCGTCGTGGAAAAGCCCACTTACGGTCTTATGCTTTGCCTGGTGGTGTACATAATGATAAATCTCATACAGGTGTCACCCTTTTCAAGACCCTGGCAAGGATTGATGGTTTACAGGAGGCTGATCCATCATCCAGGGCAGGTGGCACCCTATTGGAATTTCAGAAATGTGTTCCCAATCACATTCACTGTTGGGTGACTCAGTAACGACCCTATTTGTGGTGCGTTACTGAAAATCAATGTGCCGCATTCAAGGTCAATGTACTGTTGGAAAACTCTTTAAGCACTGATGGATGGATGGTGCTCATTCAGAATAAATGTGAGAAAAAAGTGACAGCTGAGCGCCCAAGAGTCACACCAATTTTCAAAGACAGACTTCCTCCTCGGGCGGGCAGTGGAATTCCCAGAGGGGTGACGTCACACGTTTGCACTCTCTCTGGGGGGCTGTGTCTGCTTTTGTTAGTGTGCCTTTCCTCACGATTACAGCATCAACATCCAGAATCTCTGTGCATATTTTATCAACCCAATGCTTCAAAGTCCCTCCAAGTCAATTTAGAATCAGAGAATTCAGTAGGAGCAAAAGCAAAGCAAAGCATGATGTAGACTAAAGCATATATATTTGGTGAAATAAGTTGGAAAATCGCCAAAGACACTCACTCATTAGTTTATTTCGTAAACATAAAAGCTTCGAAATGCGCTATGCAGTGAATGAGGGGTCTGAGATGTCAAGACGAACAGGCACCCTCTCTTCACTCCACAAGTTCATCGTCAAGGAAGACAGATGGATACACAATCAAGTGATTAAATGCAACGAGATGTATGCTGCACACAGCTGTATGGAGAGAGAGGGGCGTGTATAGTGATGTACCCAAGGTAAGGGCATACGGGAGGAAGTTGCCAATTCTCCCTCGGACCATTACCAACCAGAATGGTTGTGATTAACACTTAGGAAAGTGGAAAAGCAAGTACACGGAAGTTTGTTCAGTGAATTCTGGTTTCCAGGACACTTAAATACTTAAAGAAAATAGATCCCCAAAGTGGCAAAGGAACTTTTGACGGTAACAGACACTAAGGTTATAAGACAGGTCACATTTTATCACCATAACACTTCCCTCCTGATGACCTACTTAACAACCAAGCAGAAAGAATGCTGACCAAGATTCTCAATGTTCTGAATGTTTCCCAATGGCAAGTTAGAAGCCTTTTCTGGAGAGATTCAAAACATACATCTTTTGTCTTCTTGGATGGAGAATAACTTTTACTTAATTTCTCTCTCTGTTTGGTTAGTGTAATTGTCTGCTTACAAATTTGATGGAATACATCAGGGAAGAAATTTGGCAGTGATTTGGGGACTATTTAGAAATGTTTCATCTAAACAAAATGCTGATACCAGAGACAACAAGAGTAGGCAAAATGGTACAGACATTTCCTGATTCTCAATAATCAAGTTAGATTAACCTAATAGTAAGTTTGCAGGTTTTTCTTCCCTTTATAGGCAGTGACTGACTCACCTGTGATCTCCAGCACCTAGTAGAGAACCTGGCATACAGTCACTGCTCAGTAAAGAGCTATGAATGAATGAATGATGCATGCATGACTTAAATGAATTTAATAGCTATGAGGGAGATAACTGTATTTTTCTGCTGCATGGAAACTGCCTTTAACATTCATTTACTCCAAAGGCCTTTTTGTGCGTTCAAAGATTTCTTTATCCAACACTCCAGCCTACATCACCGCCATTTCTCTGGAATGCTCCAGAAATCTCATCTCCTGGTTGGGCTGATTATATAACCATTGATAGGTTTGCTCTTTCTATCAATGGCAGTTTGCCAGATTCCTGTCCTTATTTGGAAAGCGAGCTGTACACGTATCCCAGGTCAGTTCCATTCTAGCACCCACTTGTGCATCTGCTATTCAAGCACTTATGAGCACATATGGTGCACCAGGAGCTACACCAGCCTATTGGGAGTAAACGAAGTCTTAGTATAGACAAGATCCCTGTGCTGAAGTTACTCACAGTCTAGGGTTTGTAGGGGTTGAGAGGTGGGTGATCAGATATGTACATAGATCATTTTATATACAACATAATAAGAAATATAGCAAAGGAACTGAAACACACATGAGGTGGAATATGGGAGTGGGGAGAGCAATTTGGGTTGATTTCCTGCTTAATTTAATACTACTGCTGAGCTTGGGCATCTGATGAGAAGGGACACTATAGGTGGGGAGGTGGGGAAGAGAAATGGAGTATTCCAGGTGAGAAAACCCCATTTATAGAATGGAGAAGGTAGAAAATGGTATGCTTTGTTTGAGAAATGGGGGTTAGTTCAGTTGGGTAGATGTCGGCAGGGAGGGGGAGGAAGAAAGGCAGTAAGGGTACACTAGAACTTGATCGTGGAGGGTTTGAACCTTCCTTCACACAGCCTTAGGATTATCCTTGCCGACAACAGGGAGCCATTGATCATTTCCTCTTTCCACAATACTATATAACACATATACAGAAAAATGCATGGAAAAATGAGCCTATGCATGTTACAACCCCTGGATCAAAAAGCAGAACATGACCAGCTCCAAGAAACTCCCTACTCACCCTCTCCCTCCCACCAAGCCCATTTCTAGTCACTTCCTCACCAAGGAAGACCACTATTCTTATTTCTAACAGCACAGATTAGCTTTTCAGTTTTCTACCTCATATAAATAGAAGGATATAGTAGGTGTTTTTACTCACTGTTATATTGGTTAGATTCATTGTATTGCTCTGTAGAGTTTTCAGGTCATTGTTTTCATTGCTGTAGAGCATTCAATTATACGCATATACCAAATTTTTTTTTTTTTTTTTTTTTTTTTTTTGCGGTACGCAGGCCTCTCACCGTTGTGGCCTCTCCCGTTGTGGAGCACAGGCTCCGGACGCGCAGGCTCAGCGGCCATGGCTCACGGGCCCAGACGCTCCGCGGCATGTGGGATCCTCCCGGACCGGGGCACGAACCCGTGTCCCCTGCATCTGCAGGCGGACTCTCAACCACTGCGCCACCAGGGAAGCCCACATATACCTAATTTTTAATACCTTCTCCTGTTGATGGACATCTTTATGGCCCTTAAATTTTGGAGTTATGACAAATAGTGCTGCTGTGAACATTCTAGTATATGCCTTTTGGTGACTACGTGTACACATTTTAGCAGGGTACATACCCAAGAGCATCCAGTGTTAGTAGATAAGGCCAAATGGGTTTTCTAAGTGTGGTTGTTCTAATGTGTTCTTCAATCAGTCATTCAAGAAACTTCTGGTTGTTCTGTATCCTCAAAACAACAACTATGATATTACGTTTATTCAATTAAGGTTTATATTTTCAACTAGACTATAAATTTCATGAGGCTGAGAACCACATGTGCCTTTTTCTTTTTTTTACCATTGCATCTCTAGTGGCTGGTACAATGCTTGCCACGTGGTAGGAGATACACACACACACACACACACACACACACACACACACACACACACACACACACACACACACCACCTACCTCAACAAATGCACAAACAAGTATGTATGTTCTAGAGACTTTCTCAGATTATGATATTTGTCTTAGATTTTTCTGTTTAGGCATAACCTGTATAATATCCTCTAAGCTTAACTACTGAACCTATTATTATGGATGAAAATGGAGAATTAGTGAGACAATCTATTAATTTCCATGTTGTGCCAGATTACTCAGTGAATTTGGAAAGTCAATCCAAAGAGGAGCTAACGTCCTAAGGAGGAACATTTTTTAAAATTCCAGTAATGTTTAAGTAGCAAACAATTGTCTGTGTTCACCTCCTTTAGAGAGGTTTTTGCACTGTCTTAAATAGAGCCTATGTCTGCTTTTGTGAATTAGGGGCAGGAAAAAATATCAGAGGAAAAATGTAAAAGCAATGCAGCCATGTGCTTCACTAGGGCCTTGTCCCGGGTCCACATTCACAGTCATCAATTAAAGAGCTGGCTCTCATCTTCCTGATGAATTTCTACTTGGTCATTGTTAATAATGAGGTTAGAGAAATGTGTTTACACAGGGCAAAACGAAATGAAAGGCACAATGTACATACGTAAGTCATCATTTAAGGAACATCAGAGGTGAGAGAGGAGCTGTATTATCCGAGACCCTGGCTTCATCCCTGAACCCTGCTTGCCCGCAAAGAAACCTTCAGTCGTATTATGCTGGTTGTAATGAACGATGATGATGCAAGCACAGATTTGGAATTAGAGGTGGCCCAGGGATATGTCAGATTATTGTCTAAGTCTGATTAGTTACCTATCGCTGTGGAATGAATCACCCCAAAACTTACTGGTTTGAAACCACAATACTCATAGATTATCTCTCATGGTTTCTATGGGTCAGGGATTCGGGAGAGACAGGTCAGTTCTAGTTGGGGTTTCCCATGCAGGTGTGGTGGATGCTGATTTGGGTTGGGACCATCTCAAAGGCTGCTTCACTCTCATATCTGGTGCTAGGCTGGGGAGACTTGACCAGAGGGGAGCTGGAACGTCTGGGGTTCCCTGGGCATCTCTGTGCAGTCTCTCTGCAGACTCTCCAGCATAGTGAGTTCAGGGGAGCTGGCCTGCATACATGATGGCTCTGGGCTCCCAAGGTGCATGTGCCAAGAGAGAGCCCCAGGTGAATGCTATTTTCTCTTTTACTTCCCTATTATTGGAAATCATGCAGCATCATAACTAGGCTCTCTCAGAATCAAGGGGAAGGAACATAGACCTCACTTCTAGACGGAGGGTGTCAGCATTACACTGTAAAGAGGAACATATGAGATTTACATGGTCATCTTTGGAAATATTTTCTGCCATCGACTCATTGCTGCAATGTTGGAAGTATATTTCCTGCCTCTGTTTGGTCTGTCCAGGGCAGTAGGGAACAATCTAGACAGGGTCTGGGATAAAGTGGGTACTAAGCAAACACATTCACATGCTGGCTATCTGGGAGAGCCACTCTGATATTGCTCTGAGCCCATATTGCATCTTCATGGAGAATCAACATCTGTCCTCCTCTGGCTTCTTTCTTCATGATTCATTTCTAGCACCTTCTTATGGACTGAATGCGTTTGCCCAAAATTCATATGTGGAAGCCCCCCACCCCCAATGTGATGGCATCTGGAGGTGGGCCTTGGAAGGTAATTAGGTTTAGTTGAGGTCATGAGGGTGGGACTTTCACAATGGGATTAGTCATTATAAAAAGAGGAAGCGAGAAAAACTGTGTGGGCACATGGTAAGAAGGAGGCTGTCTACAAGCCAGGAAGAGGGCCCTCATCAAGGACTGAATGTGCCATCACCTTGATCTTGGACTTGCAGCCTCAGAACCGTGAGGAATAAATGTCTGCTGTTTAAGCCACTCAGTGCCTGGTATTTTGTTACAGCATCCCAGACTGACTTCAACATATCAATTTTGAGGGGACAAAATTTAGCCCAGAATGCTAAGATGTCATAGAGTAAGACTGCTCCTTTGTTCTTATCTTTCAAACACTGGAAAATGATGATCGTACTGCCTGCCGTCACTCCCTCTTCTGTAAGCTCCAATCAATGCCCTCAGCACCACAGATGCTAGCACACCTATCGTTTCACCTGGAACAGTTGCTAAGACTTTGGCAGAATAAAGCAAGGCTATCATTTTCCTGCCTTTGAAACTCCATTTATTATAAAGTATTCTACTAATAGTTTTCTATTTTCTTCTTCTCATTACCTTGCATGAAACCTTGATTGTCCTTAAATGTACCTGTATTTTTATTATTATATCCTTTAATCTTTACAACCATTATGTGAATTCAGTATTGGTATACCAATTATATAGATATAGATACTGAGGATAAAAGAGTTTAGCAGAGGTACAGGTCTCATGATAATGCCTGAATATGCATCTAAAATTATATCACAGGCAGCACTTTTCCTTCATCTTGTGTAAATTTCAAGGTTTACATGAGACCAGTGCTACAGCCCTTCCCTGAGTGAGCGAGTGACGTCAGAGGGGCCTCTTAATGCTGCCCTGATTGCATTCTGTTACCTCTTCTTTGTACCATTTAAACACACTTATGTACACATTTACTATATAAATTCTGATGGTAAAAATAATGCAGGCCTATCTTCCACAGTTTGGAAGGTGTAAATAAGTTTAAATCTGAAAAGAAAAATCACCCATTATCCCACCAACCTAAAATGATAACTCAGATCTTCCTTTTTTCTCCCAGATATATATTCACACACACACACACACACACACACACACACACACACACACACACACGTTTTATACATATAATATATGCTTACATTTCAATATTATAAACACCCCTCATAAATTTGGTTTTTAATGGCTGTTAAATAATTCCATTGTGTATATGTAGCCCAATTTATTCAATAATTAACCTTTCTTTTTAGAAGGACAGAAGATCACAATGTAATTCTCATAATTCCATTAATTACACTTTCTTGTTGAAACATTTATTCCATTGCTTGGTAAAAACCAACGAATTTCTTCAACTTGGACTGTGATCTCTTGGCCTAATGAGGCTACATGTATTCCAGTCATAAGCCACAGGATACTGTAGCTGGAAGGGCTCGTGGAAATTATGAACCCCAAACCCTTTATCACACATGCAGAGAACTAAGGCCCAGAGAGAGGACGGGGCTTGCCAAGGTCAACAGCAAAATCTGAGACTTCTAGACTACAGATTATTGCTACAATCTTTATAAAATGAGATGTCTTTACCATTCCTTTACTCATCCCACAAATATTCATTGATGCCCTGTAGGCATCAGGCCCTGTGTATAAAGCACAGAATGAAACAGATCTGCCTCCTGCCCATGGGACTTACTGTGGCCACAGGCCCTGCTTCCACTGCAGAGACGTCCACAGAGCTTTCTGAATACACACTCTGCATCTCTCTGCCTGAGGCCAATCTCCAGCTTCAGGAATTTGCTGAATCTCTTGCTGTACAGGCTAATGTGTCAGAGAATTAACATTCCAAAAGTGACCCTCAACCAAGGATGGTGAGAGCTGGTTGATCGAGGTCCCAGCTTTCTTGCGTTCCCCCTACTGGCAGTGGGGCAGCTGTGAGCCATGTTCCACTCAGTCTCTAGTGGGTTCCCAGTGGGATGGAAACTCAGTGGCCCCCAGAGGACCCATCATTGTTCTGCTCATCAGGCCTCCTGGGATCACCTCCCTGGGGATAATGACAAAGGAAAACGCAACTACGAACTGCTCTGCTCTTTGAGTCCATGACAATTTTGTAGTGACAAGTTTTGTACTGACAATTTTATTGGGCAGAATAAGGGAAATATATACTTCACCTAGGAAATATTATCTTTTTATTTGACCTAGAGCCACCTGCAATGAAATCCTTGTTTCAGGTTCTGCTTCTGAGGGAAATCTAAACCAAAACAAACTCATATCAGTGTTTACCATGCACATTCCATAAAGGAAAAATGATAGTATACCATCAAATAACACAGCAGGGAAACTCTTCCATTTATCTATTGCTACATAAGCAAAAATTAGTGTCTAATAATAATAATAGTATATTATTATCTCTTGTGGGTCTGGGGTGGACGAACTCAACGGACATGTTCTCACTTGGGGTCCCGTCTATGGATACAGTCAGAGGGCAGCTGAGATTAGAGTCACCTGAAGGCTTCTTCACTCATCTCCCTGACGTGCGAATGGGCATCTGTCTCTAAATGGAGCCTTTCCACGTGGCTAGCTTGGGCTTCCACACAGCATGGAGATTTCTGGGCAGTTAGAATTTTTACATGGCGAATGCCTTCTCCTACCATCTAGTCCAAGAGACAGCTAATGTGAGTGGTTCATGTTAGAGGCTAAGCCTGGAAACTGGCATAGTATCCCTTCCACCATATTCTATTGGATAAGGGGCACAGAGCCTGCTCAGATTCAATGGGGTGGATATAGACCCCACCTTTCAATGGAAGGAGTAACAATTTTATTAGCAATGGTAGTGGTAGCGGGATGCAGAAGCATCTTTCTGCATAAGAGATACTGAAGAACACAGGAGACAGCCAGACTGAGAGCTGAGGGGAAAGCATTTCAGGCAGAGAGGAGTATGTGTGCTCAGTGCAGAGACCTGGCATTTAGAGGACTTGAAAGAAAGTGTGGCTGAGGGTGGCAAGCCTGGATGACATATTGGGAGGAAGTCCAAGGGTCTACCTGCCAGAGTCACGTAGGTGATTTTAATTCTTTTAGCTTGAATTTTTAGTAGAAATCAGAATCAGGGGGTTTTGTGATCTGATTTATACACCCACACACACACGTATATATATTTAATCTCTCAGTTTAGTGACACTCAAAATGTGAGCCTCAGATTGCCGCCAGACTGCAAAGTTTGTTACCAGACCATGATAAGATGTGTACACAAATAGACCATAAGCATTTAGAAACTTTCATAGCGTTTTTGACTGCTGCAACATCTAAGCACATTTTAATCTTTTTTTAGTATTTTACAAGAATGTTGGTCCATGATGCATTGGGGAAAAAATATCTAGTCTTTTACCATAGATAGCTTGTAAAATACTTCTCTGACTACTGTGCAGAGCAGGAGGGGGAGGGGGTTGGAAGAAGGGAGATTAGTTGCGAGACTATTGTGTTGGTGACAGTGACATGGGTTAGAATAGTAGTCACGTAGGTGGAAAGACAGGACAGATTTAATGAAGTACTGAAGGGAAAATAGGCAGAAACTGTCATGGGTTAGTGGTGGGGAAGAAAGAGAGGTGGGTATCTCGGATGGCTCCCAGGTCTCTGGTTAGACAATCAGGTTTAATGGAAGAGCCATGTAATGAGATGCGAGTGGTTGGTAAAAGGAAAGAGAATTCAGCTCTGAATTGCTTTGCATTTGCCATCACAACTTTCCTATTGAAACTTCTAATGGTCACTGAAAAGGAAATACATACTTAGGACTAAGACACATTATCTTTTTATTTTAATTAAAGCCACCTACAATACAGAAACAAGTCAACATAATTCACTTTTTTAATCAAAGAGAATTCTTTGAGAGCAGAAGAGATATAGCATCCAAATAAATGAGTTGTAATTTTCTTAATGAACTCAGTCATCATGAATTACTGTGTGGAATCACCCCTGTGTTGTAGAGCCTGTGACATTTCCAACAATGCAACACTATTTGGTAAATATTAAAGACCGTTAGAGAAAGAGGATAAGAAATGACCTTTCAATCTATACGGAGCATGTTAATTACTAAAAAGGCGGCAATCGGTTGTAAAGAATTGTTCTTCTGTCGTCACCACTGAAGCACGCTCCCGCCTTTTGGTTATGAATTATCCTTAGAAGAAATATGGATGCGTGACATTTACATTTGCAATGTCATTTAGCATAAGTATGCATTCTTATTGATGTCTTTGGGTCCTACACAGTCTTAAATACGGTATATTTTATGTTCAAGTTTATTTTCAAGTTTTCTCCTGGAAACCACCGAAGAGGCGGTATAGTGCTATAGGAAGAGAACCAGGGTGGAGACATAGGTTCCCGTCTTGAACCATGAACTGCCACTTACCACCAGTGTGATCTAACCGAATTTTATTTAACCCAGAATGTCCCCAAATTATTGGATCACAAGCCTTTTAACTGCATAACGCCTCGTGATATTCCACAGTTTTGTGGAGTCCACATTGGTGCAGTGATTCACAGAATGGAAATTTGGAACATGGAGCCTGGGTCAGTATCCCAGCTCCACCATTTACTCAATGTGGATATGGGGCTTGCGACCATGGCTTGCTTTCTTTGTTAAGTGGGAAGAAAACACTTTATCTAGGAGGACTGTTACTGAAAATAATACGTAAGATGAGGAAAGGCTTGGAAAGTGGTTGGCACAGAACTAGGCAAATAGTACAGCTCAATATATAGCAGCTGTGTTTTGCTTTTTCATATCCCTATGCCCGGCACATAATAAACGTTCGTGGTCTGTCAAATTCATTCTAGGAAGACAGTGTGGGAGTTAAGAACCCAGGGTGAGCATAGATTAGCATAGCTGAGCCAAGAATCCAAGTCTCCTGTGGCCTATTTCTGAGTCCCGTTTACTCTAGACCATGGTTTCTCCATGTTGGAAAAAGCACATGTGTAGTTTAAAGAGAGAAAAGGAAAGAGGAAGGGAGAATTGAGTAAAATTAATATTATTACAGAAGAAAAGGTGAGAAAGAAGGGAAGAGGGGTGAGGAGATGGATGAAAGAGATAGGGAATGGAGGAAGGGATCAAGAGAGAGGCAGAGGGGCTTCCCGGGTGGCACAGTGGTTGAGAGTCCGCCTGCCGATGCAGGGGACACGGGTTTGTGCCCTGGTCCGGGAAGATCCCACATGCCGCGGAGCGGCTGGGCCCGTGAGCCATGGCCGCTGAGCCTGCGCGTCCGGAGCCTGTGCTCCGCAACGGGAGAGGCCACATCAGTGAGAGGCCCGCGTACCGCAAAAAAAAAAAAAAAAAGAGAGAGAGAGACAGAGGAAGAACAGAAGGAGGAGAGAGAGAAGAAGGAAGAAAGGAAGGAAAGGGAAGGAGGGAGGGATAGAAGGGTCCATTGAAGACAGGAGCAAAGTCTCCAAAAGAAAGCACAATTGAGCAGGTTAGAGTTTTCACTACGGAATTAGGTTGCTTCAATCCAACTCCAGCTTCAGGTATAGGGGGACCACATATGAGTTTACCTAGCTTCATAATCCTCACCTTCCTTATCTTTAAAATGGGGGAAATGATATTTTCCTTTTAGCGTTGTTACAGTGAGAAAATAAAATAACATATGTAAAACACTTAGCCAAGTGTTTCTCGGCCCGTGATAACATTTAATCATTATAAGGCAGTACAGTTATCATAGCCAGGATGTAACCCATGACACTTTCAGAACTGAAAATCTCAGGGTCAGCTCAGTACCAAGAAATGAGACTGAGCAAAGAGGGGGAACTGTATGGGTGAATTAAATACCTGTGAATGAACACTTATATGAGGGATATTATAAGGGGGAGGTGGATTCCTTGTATGCAGTAAAAAAGGGTAGTAACAGATGATTTTCCTAGTAGCAAATTGTATACAGATTGGAGGAAAAAATAAACACAATGTATTATTAAACCACTTATTAGACCAGATACGTAGGGTAGAAGATAGTGTAATTCAATAGACCTACCAGCAGTCTGAAATATGTGTTCTTTAAAAATGAGCTTGGGGACTTCCCTGGTGGCGCAGTGGTTGAGGGTCTGCCTGCCAATGCAGGGAACATGGGTTCGAGCCCTGGTCCGGGAAGATCCCGCATGCCGCAGAGCAGCTAGGCCCGTGCGCCACAGCTGCTGGGCCTGCACTCTAGAGCCCGCGAGCCAACAACTGCTGAAGGCCACGTGCCTAGAGCCAAAAAAAAAAAAAATTAGCTTTGATTTCTCTGCAAGAAAAATTAGAGGGCAGAGGAAGAGAGGCTCCCTTTGCTGATGAATGAATACAGTCAAAATTAATTTCCCAAGATCTGAAAATGTGACCAAAATGAACAAATCCTTGCGTTTGAACTCAGGAAATTTCAGAAATAGGTGTGATCAAGACCTCTGCTTGCCTTTTACATTTTCAGTAGTGTTTGGACATGCTGGAGAATGTGTAGAAAAATGTTCATAGGTGGGTTTCAGGAAAAAGAGGGGATCAAATTCAGAAAAGGGAATATGGTACATGATATGAAAGAGAACAGCTGAAGGAACTGAAGGCTGAAGAGAGACACAAGCAATCTTGAAACTTCGTGCAGTTACAGTAAAGCAGCACAATTAAAGCCAAAGGTGGCAATATTGACGAAAAGACGCTTGTGGTTATTTTTAGCAATGGAATTGCAGTGGAATTTTAACCTGTCTTGAGAGGTAGCGAGCTCTGTATCACTTGAGGCATCAAAATGGTATGGGATAAGGATCTACTAGGAATGCTGAGAGAACAAGGGTGTTAGGTTAAATCGACATCCCCCATTTTTTACAGGATATTCACAGTTATTAGAGAAAAAATAAAGAGAGGATAATTTGCTGGTCAAGTAAGTTTGGGAAACATTAAATTAAACTAAGTTAAACATGTCATAGAATCTTTAGCACTAACTCTCCAAGAGGGGATATTAGTATGCATCACTTCCAATAGAACAAGAGAAACTTTTTGCTGAGGACAAGGTAAGAGATGTGTGATGAAATGGTCTTTAGCAAACACAAGTGTACATAATCTCCAAATTACTTTCAACATGAAGACTCCATGAATCCATATAAGAAAACCACATCAATGTTCCTAGCAGTGGTCAAATTTAATGGAGTACACTGTTAGAAAAACCAAGAGTACAGACATCGTAACAAAATTAGGGACCATTAACTTAGATGAGATGAAAGAGAAGAATGAGGGAAATAAAGGCACTGACCTCGTAGAGATGTCTCTGAGTGACTGAGAAGTGAATAGAGCAGTGGGCATAAGAAATAGAGCAGCAGGCAACACAGGTAGAACACTGTTTGATATAAATCATAGTGATATCTTTTTGGCTCTGTCTCCTAAATCAAAAGAAGCAAAGGCAAAAAAGAAACAAATGGAACCCAATTAAACTTAAAAGTTTTTGCACAGCAAAGGAAACCATCAACAGAACTAAAAAGACAGCCTACTGAATGCGAGAAAATATTTGCAAATGGTATGACTGATAAGGGGTTAATACCCAAAATATATAAACAGCTCATACAACTCAACATCAAACAAACAAACAACCCAATTAAAACATGGGCAGAAGATGTGGAGAGACATTTTTTTCCAGCAAAGATATATAGATGGCAACAGGCACACCAAACAAATGCTCAACGTCATTAATCATCAGAGAAATGCAATCAAAACCACAGTGAGGTACCACCTCCCACCTGTCAGAATGGCCGTCACCAAAACAGCGTACGAGTAACGAATGTCGTCGAGGGTGGGGAGAAAAGGGAACCCTCCTGCACTGCTCGTGGGAATGTAAGTTGGTGCAGCCACAATGGAGAACAGTATGGAGGTTCCTCAAAAAAATAAAAATAGAACTACCATATGTATGATCCAGGAATTCCTCTGCTGGATACATATATCTGAAGAGAACAAAAATGCTAATTCAAGAAGATAACATGCACCCAATGTTCAAAGAAGGATTATTTACAACAGCCAAGAAATGGAAGCAACCTAAGTGTCCATCAACAGATGAATGGATAAAGAAGATATGGGTGTGTGTGTGTGTGTGTGTGTGTGTGTGTGTGTGTAATGGAATATTACTCAGCCATAAAAAGAATGAAATCCTGCCATTTGCAACAGGGATGGACCCAGAGGGTATCATGCTTAGTGAAATAAGTCAAAGACAAATACTCCATGTTATCACTTATACGTGGAGTCTGAAAAATAAAACAAACGAATGTATATAACCAAACAGAAACAGACGCACAGAGAACAAACTAGTGGTTGTCAGTGGGGAGAGGGACAGGGGGAGAGGCAAGACAGGAGTATGAGATTAAGACATACAAACTACTATGCGTAAGATAAATAAACAACAAGGACATACTGTACAGCACAGGGAAATATAGCCATTATTTTATAATAACTTTAAATGGAGTATAATCCATAAAAGTATTGAATCATTATGTTGTACACCTGAAACTAATATAATAAATCAACTACATTTCAATAAAAATACGTTTAGAAAATAAAATTTAAATTTTAAAAATTAGTTTATTAAAAAGAAAAGAAAAAACCCAGCTGGACAATGGGAGAATTAAACAACAAAACGAGAGCCAGAAAGAATGGGAAGGACATGAAGTAGTGGTGGATGTGGGTTTGTCTTTTATTTTTAAGTATGAGATGTTCCTGGCCTGAGGCCAGACCAGTGTGGACATAGTCAACTTCCTTCCCGATGGGAAGAGCTCCTCAGGAAATCCATCCAGAAGGCTTCACAGGAAATGTGGATTCAGACAGGGCTGCCTCTTCATGACAGAGCCTGTCCCTGAGTGCACTGACCTGATGGAGTTACTGCCCTCTTCCCTCACACGGCATTGGCTGCTTGGTGAATGACATCCATACACATCTCCTTGGACTAATAAGACTCGTGAAGAGCACATTTGGTCTCCAATTCTCCATTCCCCAGCCTTGGGGAAAGTCATAACCCTTTCCTAATGGCAAGCACCACTTCCTAATTCCCTCCTGCCTGGTCATAAACTGTCCTCGGTAGAATCTGCCTTTTCATTGCATCTCCAATGTGCATCCAATATCCTGCAGAATCTAAGCCCTAGGAGCACTTTCTCAATCAAGTCTTAATCATATCTTTCCTTCTTCCTTTTCTAAGCTTTGACCTTTACAGGCAGAATTCCAGCTAGCCTCCCATGAACAGAAAATTCTGTTTCTCCCCATTGTTTTACGAGCCACTAAGCTGAATCTGAAGGAAGACAAGGGAGAGATGCAGCTCTTTTAAATGAGACATACATATCCCTTCCTGTTACAGACCCCCCCCCTCCCGATGCCTGCTCTGGGACCTCTCAACAGCCCTCATCTAGAAGAACCTCATGTTTCTTATCAAATCCATAGCTTAAGAAGTCACATTATATTTTGAGACGACTTTTCTCACTTAGGGTAATTCATCTGTGATCCATCCAACTTGTTGCGTGTACTAACAGCTCCTTTTTGCTGCTGAGAAGTATTTCCTGGCATGGGTGTTCTAGAGTTTGTTTGACTGTTCACTTGTTGAGGGACATTTGGAGATTGTTTCCAGTGTTGGGCTTTTGTGAGTAGAACTGCTGTAAACATTCATATACAGATTTTTGTGTGCACATTAGTTTCCATTTCCCTGGGAGAAGTGCCCCAAAATGTAATTGTTGAGTCACATGTTAAGCACACGCTTGGTTTTGAAAGAAACCACCATGCTTTTTCTCAAAGTGACTGCGCCAGTTTGCATTCTCACCGGCAGTGTATGACTGCTCCAGTTCCTTTGTATCTTTATCAGCATTTGGTGTTACACCTCTTTTATTTTATCCATTCAGGTAAGAGTGTAATGGGTTCACTGTGGTTTTGCTTTGCATTTTCCTAATGGGCAGTGCCATTGCACAACTTCTCGTGTGCTTGTTTGCCATCTGTGTATCCTCTCGGGTTAAGTGTCTGTTCATGTCTTTTGTCCATTTTCTAATTGGATTGTTTGGATTTTCTACTATTGAATTTTGAGAGGCCTTTGTTTTCTATATTAGTCCTTTGTCAAATATATGGTTTAAAAAAAATAAAAAAAGAAGTCATATTGTAGCCCTTCAGTACATCTGGAAAGATTAGAGTCTATTAAAAAAAAAAAAAAGCGTTTGGCACAAGCAATTTAAAGCTCAAAGCTCTAATATGGAATTGGTATATTTATCTTGATCTTTAATTATTAATGTTGCTTTATCGATCTGATACCTAAAACGCAAACAACAAAAAACAGTTCAAACTAACTGTTCAAAAGATGGGCTTTTACATTTTGGGTCTTCTTTACTAGTCTTTGAATCTAATCCTTTTCTTCCACTAATTGATAGGATTTAATTCATTAACAAGTTTTAACACTTTGTTTCCACTGCTTGGCAATTTCGCCCCCAATCAACAGGAAGTACACTAAATCTCGTCCTTGGCAATAGTTGCATGGTCTACATAAATGTATTTTCCCTGGAACTTTAAAATCAATTTTAACAAGCCCACTTTGTAGTATTCTGTGCCCAGTGGCTGCCCAGTACTCTAAAAAAACCTTTGCACACTTCTTTATCTTACCACAAAGACATTATATTATTAATGAATCTTATATACAGGACGGGGTTGTCATGGAGACATGCTCAGGCTTTTTCATTGGGTCAGTCAACAATGTCAGTTTGGTAGAGACGTACTCCAGGTAATATTTATGGATGGGGGATCTGATGCGTTAAAACAGGGCGCTATTTGTGAGGGTCATTTCCTGTTGGAGCCATCAGCCTGATTTCTGATTCACGAGTATGATACAACTTCCCATCCCAGGCAGCTAGCTCCTTGCCATCTTGTGCTACCGGCTCTACAGGTAAGAGAAGATGAAAGCATGCCAAGGTAGTCAGCATCACTAGAAAAATAACTCTAACTCCTTTGAATGAATTATAGGAAGTAGAAATGGTAATTAAGAATTTATTTACTTAGGTCAGTGTTGGACACATAGTGGGCACTCCATAAATATTCGCAAAATGAATAAACTAATGCCAATCGTCAGATTCTTTGCCATCAAGGAACTTGCAACCTCGTAGCGATTCAAACAAAGACACCACTGACTCATCCTCCCTGTCACTTATGTGACCCCTAAGGATAACATATGACATGCTCTGGCTTCCATACTTTCCTCCAAACCTTCTTGAATATAATTATGCATTCCGTTTGTATCACCTCTTGCGATAATAAAGACCAAATGTTAAAATTCTCAGTGGAAGGTAGGAGGACTACATTTATTTTGTTGGTTAAATTATCTGCATGCCCTCGGGAAATCACTACGTTTAATATACTCAAGGTGCTACAAGAAGGTTCACACCCATAGGGTAGAGACAGTTCTTTCTTTGCCTTGAGAAGTTTACAATGGAAACAGAAAAACAAATCAAGCTGATATGAACCAGATGAAAAATATGATATATTTTTAATTTGATATGACCCTATTCTTTGGACAGAACACACACTAAATCCATGGTTGTTAAATGCACACATTTCTAATGACACCGTTCAGACTATCTCAAGTAACACTTGAGTGATTTGCAAAAAATATTCTAAGTTTCTGGTCCACCGTATTGCCTTCCTTTCAAGGCAATTCAATTTGGGTTTGAAGAGAGGGGGCTGTTGTCATAAGGTGCCAGACGTTGAGAGAGGACTGAAACATTCAGCTATATCCCTTAAATCTATATACCAAGTGAACATCAGGAAGACTGGCAGACGTTTTCAGAGGGTTGGCATGGTGAGTTAAAGGCAAAAACTGACAATGTTATATGTACGTTTAAAGTTGTGCTTACATATAAATCTTAGAATGTCTTCAAAATATTAAAATCTTCTAAAATGACACAATAAAACATGACTGAAATGGATTACAAGTCAGTTTTAATCATAAAATTTAATAATTTAAAGTTTACTTATTTATTTGAGAGAGATAATATTCTCCAAATCTTGTTCTCTAATTACTTTGCTATTATAAATACATAGCGATGTTTCAGAAGATATATTTCCTTTGTTGTGCCTGGCAAACTAAACAGAATTTTATGTAGTTATGTAGAGAATGGCTAAATCTTTCCTTTGAGATATATGACAACCATAAAAAATCCCAGGAGCAGAGATGATGTCATATCTAAGACTAATTAACACACCTATAGAATAATGTTTGTTATATGGTCTTTTAAATTGTATGGCCTAAACTAATGATGGGGAAGACTTCGGACTCAAACACCACCTGTGGGAGTGAGGAATAGCAGTGGCGTCTTTGCATGAAAATAACGAGATCTTCTTTAACCCTTGGTCACAAAAAGTTCATCATCCCTGAAAGAGAGAGCCCTCCAGGGGACTGAGACCTTACAGAGTCATAAGAGATTGTCAGGGGGACAAAGTAGAGAGATGGCCTCCATTTAGAAGGAAGATCATGGCGACGTCATAGATGTGTGAGAGTTCATGATGTGCCTAGGGAATTACCAATATTTCAAAATAGAAGCTAGAAACTGGTGGGAGATAAGACAGTAGGGAGATGGCAGGATAAAAGCCAGGGGAATTTTGTTTTGATTCTGATGATGGAGAGTGTGGCAGAGAAAGCAGCGGTCACTTCTCATTCTATCCACTCACGCTCATTTCTGCACTCGCCTGAAGGGGCAGCCCCGTTACCAGCTCTGGCCAGTAGTCTATGGGCAGATGTGACAGCTGTCACTCCCAAGCTAAAATTAACAACAGGTAGACTTGGATCCCCTCTCTCCCTCTCCTCCCCTGCTTCCCGAAAACCCAAGGAGCTTTCAGTTGAGAAGGCATAGCCACAGAAACTGGAGACAAGTCGTCCTCGAGAGTTGCCTAGACCCACAGTGGACTTTGCATGAGCAATAAGTTAACCTCCACTGGGTTAAGGCACCAGGACTTTGGAATACTCTAACTTACTCTCTTGTGACCAACAAAGAAAGAACTCTTGAGCTTATAAGATGGGATTGACACGGTGAGATAGGCTTATTCGGAAGATTTTGTGACTGACTCAAAACTGAATTACACTGGAGAACTATGAACCTAACACTTATTGGCATTTGTGGTGGTCCAGTCCTTTACATGGATGGATGTTCTCATTTGATCCTCATGACCCTTTGAAACTGATGTTACCATACTCATTCCCATAATTTGTACAAGGTCGAGAGATCATGGTAGCCCAGGGTTCAAACTCAGTCTGACATGAGAACCAAACCCTTAGCATTTCAGTATAACCCGGGTCCTTGATCTCCTATTGCAGTCAACTATCACTAATGTCCCATTTTACCATTCTCTCTTGGTTGTAACTTTTGAGCTTTTCCATTGAAAAGGGTTTAGCCATCCATCTCTCTTCTGTTTTCCCCCAATTCCATTACTAACATCGTCCCTTGGGGACATCCCTCCATGAAACAGCATCAAGTTGGCCTGGCAGTCCCACCTGCCTGGGCAATAGGCTTGGTCAGCCCCTTGTGCCCCCAAGGTGATTGGTAAGGTCAAGGGCTGTAGGAAGGCTTCTGTGGGTTTGAGAATGCTGCATGATGATGAAGGAGCATGAGCAGACTCTTGAAAGCTCAGAAAGCCCTCATCTTCCATGTCAGTGAGTACAGAGAACCCTGAGGGGGAGGAGGAGGCTGGAAACAGCACCAGGCAGGGAAGTGGCGCCAAGAAGACACTTGGGAGCTCATATTAGGCTTCTCGCCCAAATGGCCAATGGATCTGAAACTGTGCGCACAAAGCAAGAACTTGGCACAGGATTCCAGGTGCAAGGGCGGGAGGCTGATGGGAAGAGTTTCAAGTCATAGCTCTAGACACTGTCTGGGTAAGTCTCATGGAGCCAGAGACTGTCCCAGCCTAGGACTGCAGTGGTTTTGTTGCAGGGAGTAAATAAATGGACTGCCAACATTGTATTAAGAGAGAAGGAGAGAGACCCATATGCAAGAAAAGCACTTAGAAGCGGCTAACAGTTGGCTAGATTGATGTTCTGGGGCTTAGGGGGGTGGATGAGTTGAACACAGCACTGATAAGCACTCAATGAGTGGAAGGCTCGCCATGGTCTGTCCCCTACCTTGCATCATCTGGGGGAGCAGATCAGGATGTCAAACATGGGGAGCATGGGGGAGAGACATATCTTCAGTGAGTATGAGTCACTGTGTACCTTGACTATCAAAATGCACTTTCATAACAGATTTATCAAGTAAAGGCATTAGGCCAATTAGGGCCATGGGTTGGGGTGAGTGAGAGAGGTATTAGCTTCAGGTGCAAAATTTAAGGAGGCACCTTGTATTTGCATAACTCAGACTCTCTTGCCTTACCCTAATCCTGGTCCTGTCAGATCCTGTCTTTGTTTAAAATTTTTATTTTTTTTTATCATGGATTTTTTTTGCATTAAAATTTAATTTTATTAAATATCACATTAAATATTATTTATATTGATCATGGAGGTTTTTTCAAAATGCCCCCTTAAATTCTGCACCTGCAGCAAATGCCCCACTTGCCTCACCTTAATCCTGGCCCTGATGCCCAATCAGGAAAAGCCCAACAAACCTCATATAACGTTTGTACTTTGCCCAAAGGCAACTCGTCTAGTCAACACAAGAGGAGATTTCAAACACACATTTCAAAAGCCTGACTCTGAAGCCCCACGCTTTCTATCTCATTATCTCTACCAAGTAAGCTTGTCTATTACCACTTGGCTTGGGCAGGTGGGAGCATCAGTCGACAGGATGGTATTCCAAGCAGGGATGTCCCTACAGGACGATGTTAGTAATGGAACTGGGGTAAATAGAACCTAGATTGCTAAATCCTTTTCAATGGTTATAATACACCAAGAGTTAACGTTACAAGAAGAAAGAAGACCCTATACACTGGACAGACAGCTGAGGAGCCACTGAGATGAATGAGAATTTCTGAACACCAAGTGGTTATTGACATCTTTAGAGAAGTCATCTTTCTAGGACTCAAGGAAGTAGGGAAGAAAAATATTTTAGTTACGACTGTATCATGGTACATTTGAACGGGTACTATAGACATCATTTGTCTTCTTCAGAGCTCAAAAGGTATACTGGCTTTAGAAGCACTTGATAAATGTTTTTTGAATAGTTAAATTATTAATTTATTATTCATAAGATAAATTATTTATTATTATTATTTATAAGTTATAAATAACAATAAAAACTATGCAGCCTTACTATTTAGTCTCACAAAAGAATGAGAGAGACCTGAATGAATGAGCTTGGACAAATCTCCAGCATACATTAGACAAACGAAAAGAGGAAGAAAAAGATGCCTAGAATAACCCAACTATTTTTAGATTTGATGGTATATGTGTACATATTTAGACAGAATCATGCTCCTGAGCTGATCTGAAGAAGGTTATCCAGGGAGCAGTATGGAATAGATGGTTATGCCTGATGGAAATATACATTTTTAACTGGGATCATAGCTAACAAGTGACACTTCCCAACCCCATGAAGAGAATGGAGTATAACCCTTCCAGTCACAGAAAAACGCAGATCATGGTGGAGAAGCTAGAGATAGATCTAACTTCCCCATCTAGCAAGTCTAGCATGGTGCTGGGCACACAGTCTATTCACTGGATGAACAAAATACGCTAATCTCAGGTAAGACAAGTGGGGGAGCATAATATGTATTAGATTGGAAAGGAGGATTGCCTTTCCGAAAGCGTAGGGTGGGACCTCTTTGTGATGTGAAGTTTGGGCCTTTGCACATGCAAAGAATCTGTTTCCATAAATTGTAATAAAAGGTCACCATCGCAGGTCAGTGGGGAGTAGATTCTGAGATGGAGATTTATAAGCAGAAACTTTATCAGCGAAAGCTCTCAGGATCAATATATGAATGGCAGTAAAGGAAGCAGGACTGGGCAGAGGGAGAAGTTGGGTTGGGATGCAGTTGTAATGGAGGTTTCAGCCAACCTCTCAGGGATCTGGGATTGCCCTTGAGACTTGTCCTGAATTGGGGCAAGTGGGTCAGCCCTTTATACAAGTGCATCTACAAGTCACTGGGTGTGAGCTGCCTTTAGGAAAAAGTCATGACTTTGGACAAGGCAACTCTCATCAGCCCAGAGCAAATCTCAAAGAGGCAATACTCCCACAAGCTGGAGGAATGAGTGCCTGTGTGCTTTGATCCTGAAGGTAACACCACTGTTATCACAGCTAGCTCTCAGATCAGTGCATGAATTTAATGACTGTGGAATAAGTCGTACATTGCTATCACAAAGTGCCAACCTAAAGAAGAATAACGACAACCGTAATATTCATTAAGCCATCAATACTTACTGTGTCTCTACTAAGTGCTAGGCACTGTTCTAGGTTCTGTGGATAGGGCAGTTTAAAAAAAGTAGTTGAAAATGCCTGCCCTGTTTAAGTTTATATTTTATAAGGAGGACACAGACAAGATAGACATAGCTACCTAGCCAGCTAGATGGATCATGGATGGATGAATGGCGAGAAAGTCAGATGGATGGATGCATGGATGCATGGATGGCTGGATAGATAGTTGGGTAGATAAATAGATAGTTGGGTAGATAAATAGATAGGTGGATAGATAGATAGATAGATAGATGAATTAGTCTGAGATTGTGAAAAGTAGAGAAAAATAAGGCAGAGGAAAGAACAGGGTAATTCTGGGGCAGAGGTGAAATTCAGTGTTTTGTAAGTGAACACAGAAGACCTCACTCAAATAAAGTAGTTTCTGATCGAAGCCCTGAAGGAAGTGATCAAGCCATGTGTATACCTGGGGAAAGATGTTCCAGCTAAGAGAAAAATGATGATAGATAGTATGTAATAAAAGCTCACCCTGTGACAGAAACCCTGCTAGATGTTTTACAAACTGTATCTAGTTTAATCCTCCAACAGGTAATATTAGTTCCCTTTGAGAAAACTGAGATCTATAGAGATTAAAGGATTTTTTTCCCCCGAGGTCACTCAGAAAGCAAATACAGGAGGCCAGATTCAAAGCCAGTGTGAAACTCTAAAGCCTCCTTCAGAGGAAGGAGAGTCCAGGGGACACTGGACTAAACTTGATCACAGGGATGTGTCCCAGCACTGGCTCCCTGAAGCTGGTCGTGACTGGGCACGCCTAGACACTCCACCCAGTAGTGGAGGAATGGAAATGGTGACCTGGTCAGCCTGAGTTCAAAGCCTGAGTGCCTTACCAGTGGCTACCCTGCCTCCCAATGCACCCTGACTGGGGGTGGGGGGGGCGGGTACCACCTGGCTGGTCTGGCTAAGATGGTGATGCCCAGACAGGCAGGCTGGTCAAAGCAAGCCCGTCCCAGAGCGCTGCCTTAACCAGGCTTCCTGTGTCCATCTCACAGAACAATCAACAGACCAATGAAAACGAGAAACATGGAAGACCCCAGGGCCTGGCGAGGAGAAGCAGCAGATCTAGCAGGGCTGGCGTAGACAGAAGGCTGCACTTGTTCTGAGGGAGCCTCTGGCTCCGTGCCCTCGGGCCCATTGTATCTCCTCAACCCCCTGACAGAATTATTGGCCTCTTTGGCACTTGTCCCCACAAGCATCCCCCCCAGCTCCCAGGCCACCATACCCACAGGATGCAGCCTCGGTGAAGAGGGACAGATGGGTCTGACTGTGGACAATGTGGACCTCACCTAACGCCTCCCGTTTGGCTTTTCCCACACAAATCAAGCTGATTCTGCATCAGAAGACACTTCAGGTTTTTGAGTAGTCCCTGCACTGTGGAAGGTCGAAAAAGGGGGTAAGAGAACAGTTACTGTTTGACCCAAGTTAAGTCTCATGTCTCACGAGAGTCTTCCCAGGTAGGTATGTTATCTCCAGTTTATGCAAGAGCAGCTAAGCCCCACAGAAGGTAAGGATGGGCTATGTCCCTTTGCGTCCCTCCCATAGATGGCCACGTTAAAGCGTTTGCTGAGCTATGTGCAAGGGATACTCAGGTCAACAAGTAGTTACTAAGCACTGAATTAAGTCTTGAAGTTATCAGGATTTAGATTAAAATCAGAGAGGCCCTGTGGTCAAGGAGCTCATGATTTAAAAAGGAGTTCTCAGTCCTGCCTGTCGCCTCAAAAAAAAAAGAAAGAAAAAAAAAGCCAGTACCAACTCTGGGAGATACTGATCCAGAGACATGCTAGTTTCTAGGAATGCACTGGAGCTTGTCCTCACTGGATCCTCTCTCTTTGAGTTCAGAGTTGAACAGGGTCCTATCTCAACTCTCTCGTCTTTTCTCCGCCAATTGCAAAGTCTCATTTGGGTCAGTTTCATTCTCAGGACATTCACTCCTACCTCTCCACTAGCCACCTGGAGTTGTTTCCACTTAAAGGTTGGTATAAGGGTTTCTATTTTGGAACTTTCTGCCCCCAAGCTTGAGCAAAATTCACAGCTGAAACTTACAAAAGACACAAACTACCAAGATACTGCTATTTCTACACATTTAAAGCCTTCTTTTTATTGATTTCTTAGATCCCTTCTTCACTTTATTTCTTCCCTACTCCATTCCTTAGCCATGAGGCTTAATACTAATACAGGTGGGAATTTTTTTTTGGGGGGGGGAGGAGTAAAGCAGGAGGAAGTGCAGTCAGGGGTGAACCAAATTAGTGGGAGATGCAAACCTGCCCCGATGGGGGCTTCTGGCTCCTGGCTTATTAAATTGCCTCTGATGCCTCCCTGATAGCTAGCTGCTTCCTCCGTACTTGAAAGCATCCAAATCGCCTCATTGCTAATCTCCACTTTGCTTCTCTGACTTTGAATTGTTTAATCCTTTTTTAAAGTCTCTTATCTGACTCAGCAGTCTTCAAAATATTTGGAAGGAGACGTTTTCTTTCCTACTGGAGAGTAGCCATCAAGTATAATCACAGGGCCATATGTTAATTAGGCATCTAATCTACCATTTCCCAAGTGGGCCCTGATAATAGTTTCTCAGAGAAACTAAGTTTGAGATATCTCTTCCAGAAGACTTTTGGTTGGCTTCTTTCTTGGGCCCTTCTCTCTGGAAATGTAGTCTCTTGAGTCTTCTATCTCAGCGTTCGTAACATACCTGATGCAAAGCCTATCCAACTAAAATTAAAAAATAAGACTGTTTGCTAAAAATTGGGGGGGGGAGAAGAACACAGGTTATTAGATATTTTTCTCTTCTCATTTTTCCAATTATATCTCCTCTCCCAAAAGTCAAAATTTCTTCATTCTCGGATCCCACCCTCCTATCACCGCAGATGTGCCTATGTTCAAATTCCATCCGTTTCCTGACTAAGCCAGATGTTTCCTGGCCATAAGTATGACACTCGCCCGATGTCTTTTGGTGCGTCCTTTGGCCAGGACGAAAGCTATTTCCAGTCACCATTTTCTCACAGGGAATGAGTGCCTTCCAACGTGGCCTTCCTCAACCTTCTTTTCCTTTCTCACCATGGCTGCCAAAAGGGGTTCTGAGTAGCCTCCACCCATTTCAATGCAGGGATCTGTTCAACAGGGAGCATCCCCGGAGCCCAGCCGGGTCAGCAGCATCCATGAACCCAGCCTCACCTACTTTCTCCACTCTCTCACTTCTCCTGCTCCATGTACGGATTGTACTTTGGGTGCTCTGCCATGAATACTGATTCTTTAAAAAAAAAAAAAAATCTTACTGATGTAGAGGAACGTCAATAAAGCACCCTGTAGGATATCTCTCATCCACCTTGAAATATATCACTCATGGGGCTCAGATGATGTCACAGACGACATTTCCTTTTCACAAGACATTAACGTAACCTACTTGGCAATCTATTTAGAATACGTGATCAAACCGCCAGAGGTGGCTGTTTATCCCAGACCATGGGGAAGAAGAGAGAGCAGCAAAGTAAGTGTCACTGGTAGACTCAACCCTTTAGTCATGAATGTCCCCATGTTACAAGGCAAAGAGCTAACCCCCAGGAGGTTCAATAATCGCCTTTACAAAATTTATTTGATGGTGTTGAATGGAGACTAGTCCTCCTGTTAATTTTATCAGAAAGGATTCGCTTTTCCTACCATGTGTATGTGTGTGTATTCACGTCGCTCATACTCAAGCACACGTGGTCCACGGTATGCAGCATTAGGTGCTTTAGAATCAAACAAAATGCTCAAAAGTTCAACGCTGCAAGTATTTCCTAATAATAGGTTTTAAAAAAAGAATAACAAATACTAGCCAACCAGAAGAACTGTAAATGTTATCAAGCAAAGTAAACATTTGTAATTGTTATTGGAGGTGAATTAATATGAAACAGTCAAAATGGCAGATTCTTAAAGCAAAACTCAAGGGGCTAGAGAAACAATGCTGAACTATGTACAAGTATAACTCTGATACGATGGTGGCTATTTTGCCAAGAAAAGGAAATATCAATTCAAGAATTTTTATGAAGAATTACTGCCTACTCCCTATGTTTCTTTTAGACCACTTCCTAAATTAGAATGTGGTGAGAGAGAAAGAAACTACTTGATTTTTCTTGGGTCTCCACATTCCTGCCATCCTTTAAGCCCCCTCTCAATGCCACCGACTTCCATGGTGATTTCCTTGCTGCCCAGAGTTCATGTTCTGCCGAGTCACCATTGTTATTCAACTGGGAGACAGAGGTCTCCACTGGTCATCCTGCGTCCTTTCCTGCCCCTCCCCAATCTGTTCTCCCTACTTCATGCAGCTGGTGTAATCCTTTTAAAATATAAATGTGTTCATGTTACTTCCCTTACTTTAAACCCTTCATCTGTTTTAGTAAATGGGATACAGTCCAGACATCTTCCAAAGCTCCCTGGGTCCTGTGTGACGTGTTCTCCCCTGTCCTCCCCTTGTCCTCTCTGCTCCAGAAGCACTGAACACCTTTCAGTTCCACGAATAAGCCAAGCTCTTTCCTGCCTTAGGGTCTCTCATGTGCTATTCCAAAGCCATGGAAAGCTCTTCGCCCAGCTCACTGACATTTTTAACAATTTCTCCAGGTGAATTTTTTTTTTTTAATGAGCACTCATGTTTCAGAACAGAGGGCAGCAAGCTTGCTCCGTAAAGGGCCAAACAGTAAATATTTTTGGCTTTGTGGGACAGTCAGTGTCTGTCAGTACTGCTTGACCCAGCCCATTGTGGCTTGAAAGCAGCCCTAGACAACACACCAGTGAGGAGGCATGGCTATGTGCCAATAAAACTTTACAAAAACAGATTTGACCAAAAAAAAAGGAAAGAGAAAAGAAAAAAGAAACCAGATTTTCCCTTCTGGCCCTAGTTTGCCAACCCACTGGTATAAAGAAATTCTTAAGTAGGTATATGCTTCAGAATCCCTTCAGGACAATTTTTCACAAAACAGACATCTGAATTTCTAAAGGTATGCGTATTATATGTAGATATATAATTTTATATATATATATAAATTTTATATATATTAAAATGAAGAAAAACTTTAAAATATTTCTTTCCATTCCCCAGTAAATTGGGCTACCTTGAAGGGATTAGTGAGCTTCCTGTTCCTAGAATATTCAAACATAAAATGAGTAAGGCTCTAACAGAAATGATGTCTAAGAATTCCTGTCGAAGCTCAGTGAACAAAATGATGCCTCTCTCCAGAAGACTTTATGGCTCAATGGTGTGACAGAAAGAGCTTGAACCTGCCATCAAAGAGACTAACTGCAATCCCAAGTTTACCACTTAGTAGGTGTTTAATCCTGAACATTTTTCTCAAGTTCCCTGAGTCTTGGTTTGCTTATCAAACTGGAGAGACGAACTAATACTTGATTGGCATGGGGCCAGCTCAGACACATGCCACATGCACGATGTCATTAGCACAAACCCTGACCCTGTAGTACATTCTCAATAAATTGTATTCATTTTTAGCATTAAGATTTGTATTTACTTCGCCCCACTTCTCACTATTTTACTCTTTATTAGAAATCCCAAGTTAAGGCCTACCGCGTCGAAAGTGTGTTCCATCCACGCCGGGCTCATGTCTCCCCGTCCAGCCCTCCCGTAGCCTCTGACAAGCTAGGACCCTTGCCGAATACCTTAATCACTTGGGAATCTACATTCTCTTCGCCTCATCCTTGTGGCACCCCACTCGGCTCTTCAAAGGACCCCTGTCTACTCAGCTCATGGGAGGTTTGCATGGGGCACTGAAGCTGTCCTTGCAGAAGGTTCTAGGCAGACCCTCCCTGCTTCCATGACTGTCCCAGAAACTTCCTCAGGCCATAAACAGATATTTGGCTAGATACACGTGGCTAAAAGTTCACATTTTATGCCCTTTTTGTGCTAAAGCCATGGGCCCAACTTCTTTGTAATCCCACCCCTTTCGGGACCGTGTGATCTTCTGGGCTAAAAGACCACCTTTTCTGATTCTGGGACGTGCTGTCCCTGCACATTCTGAGTCTGGGCCTGCAATCCCGGAACTACCCAACCAAACACTGTGCAATACTGCCTGGGGTACAAGAAGCTATCAGCGCAAGCTTCCTACACATCTACACGGTGCTGCTCAGTATTTCACCTTTGGAGGAAACACAGGCCCAAATCATTCGTTTCCAGAGCCACTGATGGTACAGATAAATCTCCAATCAGTATACGCACTGATAAGTTCTTATCGGCGGGAAGGGATCCGAGGAAGTGTTCTCGAGTTGATGCTATTGCACTAAGTAAGCCACTAATAACCCTGCCTTATGTGTCATTCTGTGTCCCAGACACTCAGCCCCACACGTTAAAACCCACACTGGGCCTGAGCACTGCAAATCTCACATATGCCAGGGTTACAGGAGAGGGGGAGATAAATGTCTCTGGTTTTTGGACTCTCAATTTCCAGCCTCATTATGCACCATGAACCCTTGTCATGGAGAAAGTTCTGAGAGAGTAGCAACTGAGGCAAGGTGTTCACTTGGACAGTGGAGCTGTCTAGGCCCATCCTGAGTGATAGGCTGAATCTCCTGGCAGTTTGAGTTTTGCTGATTCATCAGGACAGTGCGGGAGCCATCATGTCAATTAGCCAGTGCTTGCCAAATTGCAACCCCCAAGTTAATTATAGCTGACTTTCAAATTCCTCTCTTGGAAATAAACTTGAAGTCTATTTCCCATAAAGAGAATGTACTCTCAAACCTTGGGTTTTCAAAGAAGTGATGAAATGGGCTATTGTCCAATAGGAGAGATGACACACCTGCCTTTTCACACGTGTGCCACCTTTCCCATGGGGTGATCAGTGACTTCCTGGGGCTAGGCAGGCTCACTTTATGGCTCCCAGAGTTTTAAAAGACTCTAACTATGCCTGTATATATGGCTAAAATATACAGCATGACTTATGGTGGAATTAACTAGTACAAAATGAATGCCACTTAGTAGGATTTCAAATATTGGGTTGGCCAAGAAGTTGTAAACGTTGTAGATTATACACATGTGTATGTGTGAATTCTACAAGCATTCATTGACTATATTTTTAGTGTCAAGTCCACTATAGCCAGAGAGAATGCAGTAGGAAACAAGTTAGACACAGTACTAGGCTCACAGAAAATAGAGGTGTGTGGGGAAAATAAATATCATGTAAATAAATAACTGACTCAGTATGGTTATGGGCTTGTATTAGTCATATCCTCCAGAGAAACAGAATCAGTAGAGTGTGTGTGTATGTCTGTGTGTGTGTGTGTATGTGTATGTATGTGTGTAGATCTATCTATGTATCTATGTATGTATGTGTCTGTCTATCTAGAGAGAAAGACAAAGAGACAGAGAGAGAGAGAGAGAGAGAGAGAAGGAGGGAGAGGGAGGGAGAGAGGGAGGGAGAGGGAGGGAGAGAGGGAGGGAGAGAGGGAGGGAGAGGGAGGGAGAGAGAGAGGGAGAGGGAGGGAGAGAGGGAGGGAGAGAGGGAGGGAGAGGGAGGGAGAGAGGGAGGGAGAGAGGGAGGGAGAGGGAGGGAGAGAAGGAGGGAGAGGGAGGGAGAGAGGGAGTGAGTGTGTGTGTGCTTGATTTACTATAAAGAATTGGCTCTTGAGATGGTGGGGCTGCAGGGCAGGCCGACAGTCTGGAGACCCAGGAAAGAGTTGTTGTTGCAGCTTGAGTACAAAGGTCATATGAAAGCAAAACTCCCTCTTCCTTGGGGGACCTCAGTCTTTTATTTCTTAAAGGTCTTCAACGGATTGCATGAGGGTCACCTACATTATGGATTATTATTATTATTAAATTATTACTGATGTAAATATTGATCTCATTGAAAACAAACCTACTCAGTGACATTTGGACTGATGTTTGCCCAAATATCATGGCCTAGTCTAGATGACACATCAAATTAACCAGCAGAGGCCTTACCACTGTCAAGGACGGGATTCTACAAAAGCACACAAGAGAAGGACCTAACATCATCTGTGGATGTGGCAGGCAGACTTTCAACATGGCCCTCAAGGAGCCGTGCCTCCAGATATTCACATCTCTCTCCCCTTGAGTGTGGACAGGACTTAGTGACTTGTTTCAAACCAACAATATAGATTAAAGGTGATGGGATGCCATCCCTGTGATTTGATTACAAAAGTTGTGCCTTCCATCTTGCTCATAGACTCTCTCTATTGCCTTCTTGGTGAAGCAAGCTGCCTTGTGGGAGAGGCCACAGGACAAGGAACAGATCATGTCTGTCACTGATCATTCAGAGGAGAATTCAGTTCTTCAGTCCAATGGCCCAAAAGAAATTGAATGATGCCAATGACCAGCAAGGAAGTTTCGAATGAATCCTTCCCTAGCTGAGCCTTCAGCTGAGACGGCAGACCCTTGACTGCAGCCATGTGAGACACCATGAAGCAGAGGACCCAGCTAAGCTGTACCCAGATTCTTATTCCAAAGAAACTTTGAGATTTGTGTGCTATTTTAAATTGAGAAGTTTAGGGACCACGTTTGTTTAGTAACAATAATACCTAATACAATAAGCTGATGGAAGCGTCACCAAAGAAGTGATGATTAATATGACATGAAAGATGCATGCAAGTGCGAGTGTGTGTATCCATATCTTGACACATTTTTGACTAACAGGCATTAGTTTCTTCAAAAATCCCTAGTCAATAATGTATTAAGAACATGGCAGCAGGTAGAGACTTTAGGAGTTGGTCAGATTGTTTATGCTGAGGCCCAAGAGCAGAAGGAAAAATGTTTTGTTTTCTATATAAGACAGAATACCAGAATCAGGGCAGTTGAGCTTGTGCTTAAGTTTCAGACATCAAGGAACTTCCCTATGCTCTAAACATCATGGGATTTGGAAGAGGCTCTGAATGATCTCATCCCTGTATGGCTGGTACTGGCACATAACAAGCACAATAAAGATTTATTGAATGAATGAAAGAAAGCATGAATGAATGGTTGAAGAGCAGCCAGAATTTAACCAGGTTGAATGAATACATTAATAAATATTTTAGACTTGATGAAGATTTTTCCGGAGAAACAATTTTCCAGTTGTTTGGAGACATCCACTCTACCTTGGGCTGGTGAGGAGTCTGGAACAACTTGAGATCTTAAGCATGGTTAATGACAACACAGTCCAATTCACAAGTCAGGGATGTCCCAGCCTAAATCGTCTGTGAAGAGCGGCTGACTCAGCATTTTAAATGAGGAGTAACTGTTGTGAACAGAAACGAGGATGGGATAAAGAGAGTTCACAGCTGAGCAGGTCACTTGATAATAGGCTAGTTTGGTGCCAGGTCTTTCCTGCTGATGTGGAATTCTGCAATCCACAAAGAGCCCCTGGACGGGAATGTTGCTGCTGCAGGACCCACATGCTTCTGGAATCTCCAGCGGGCTCCATCTCTCCAATGGCTCTGGATGGGCAGAGCGAGAACCACCCAGCCACTCAGTTAAGAACCCAAAAGTTGTGGAGCCCAAAGCATCAGCATCGCCTGTTAGAAGTGCAAATTCTCAGCGCTCCAGACCTATCTGATCAGAAAGGAGGAAAGAAAAGAGATACAGAAATCTCTCTGTTTTAACAGATCTCAGGGGATTCTGATGCATGCTCGGGTTTGGTTTAGAGTGAAGGGGGCTCCTGCAGTGCTCTAGGTGGGAGATAACAAGGGCATAACCAATGGAGGTAGCAGTAAGAATGGAGATATGGAGGAAAAACTAAAATACATTTTTAAAAGTTAGAACTGCTTAGATTTGATGATTGATCAGATACAGGAAGTAGATGTGAGAGAAGATTCCAGGCTAGCAACGGATTCTAGCTCGGATATTACGTTGGATGAATTTGATACAGGCTGCAACAGAGGCTTCCTGGGATACAGGATTTTAAGCACTGAAACCAGGAACATCCTGGGCAAACCTGGACATTTAGTCACCTGAGCAATAGAGCTCTGGAAATGGATAATGATGACGACAATTGCATATGTTGAAGCCCTAAACCCCAGTGTGACTGTATCTGGAGGTAAGGTCTTTAGGGGATAGTTCAGGTTAAATGAGGTCCTAAGCGTTGGGTCTTAATTGAATAGGACTGTGGCCTTAGAAGGAGAAGAAGGAGAGAGAGCTCTGCCATGTGAGGACACAGCAAGAAGGAGTCTACCTGTAAGCTAGGAAGAGATCCCTCACCAGAACCCAGCCCCGATCTTGCACTTCTAGCCTACAGGACTGTGAGAAAATAAAATGCTCTTGTTTAAACCATCTAGTCCATGGTATTTTGTTATGAGAGCGCGAGCTGACTAAGATGATGATAGTTTTATTTATCAACTATTTATTGTGTGCTAAACACTGTGAAGTTCTTTCTGTAAATCATCTCATATAATCCTTATAATGCTCTCTGAAACAGGCATGATAATTATCCTCAATTTACAGATTAGCAGACTGAGGCTCAGTCAGGTTGAGCTACTGACTAAGATTACACAGCTAGTAACTAGCAGGGCTGGGGGCACTAGTTTCCATTTTGACTGTTCACTGAAATCATTTAGAACTTTAAAAAATACCGGGGCTTACCAAGGGCTCTGATTTAATTAAAGTGGGGCACAGGTCGCGCATTGGGATATTTGAAACAGGAAAGGTTGAGGTCCACTGTATTAAAATCACCTAGGAAACATGTAAAGAAACACATATCCAGCCTCGCCCCACACTAATTAAATCAACAGTGCAGGTACTTTCCAATTTCATACACAGTTGTAAACACCCAGGCTACAGTTGGAACCCAGGTCTGCAACTTCCAGACATCAGACAAGCCACTTCTTTAGATGTGTTCATTTCAAACACTTAAAGACTATCCAAGAGGAGCTGTTGGGGGCATATATCCTAATATCCATATCTATAGAGCACGTTGATGCTGGACTTAAAAATAAAGACCTAAAATCTTCAACACGAGCATGAAAACTGAGATTATGATTCTGTAAGAATCAACCCAGGTAATGAACACAGATGTGGAGAATTCCAAAGAACAGGATTGACTTTTGGCTGTTAAAATCTTTTGCTACTTGGTAATCAAACAGTCCTCAGAGAGCATTTGAATATTATTTTAGTGAGAATCTTGCCCAAGGCACAAAGATCAATCCTGTGGCCTTCCTTGGCACCTACAGCCCAATAGGGACAGAGAGTCTACAGAAAACTCAATCCATCGAAGTACAAGGGATTAGCCCAGGCTTGGGACTCGCTGCTTGGCAGTTGTTATTCCCCACAACACACCTGAGATGCTGGTGGACTTTGTGGTTTAACACCATTGATTCAAAAGAGTCAACTCAATTCAGAAGCATGATGTGGATACGACATCAGGGAGGAAATCTCTAGACCAAAGTGAAAAAAAAAAAAAAAAAAGTCCTGTGTTTTTATTTTATTTATTTATTTATTTTAACATCTTTATTGGGGTATAATTCCTTTACAATGGTGTGTTAGTTTTTGCTTTATAAAAAAGTGAATCAGCTATACGTGTACATATATCCCCATATCCCCTCCCTCTTGCGTCTCCCTCCCACCCTCCCTATCCCACCCCCCTAGGTGGTCACAAAGCATCGAGCTGATCTCGCTGTGCAAGGCAGCTGCTTCCCACTAGCTATCTATTTTACGTTTGGTAGTGTATGTATGTCCATGCCAGTTTCTCACTTCATCCCAGCTTACCCTTCCTCCTCCCCAGGTCCTCAGTCCATTCTCTACGTCTGCATCTTTATTCCTGTCCTGCCATTAGGTTCTTCAGAACCTTTTTTTTTTTTTTTAGATTCCATATACATGTGTTAGCATACGGTATTTGTTTTTCTCTTTCTGACTTACTTCACTGTGTATGACAGTCTCTAGGTCCATCCACCTCACTACAAATAACTCAATTTCGTTTCTTTTAATGGCTGAGTAATATTCCATTGTATATATATGCCACATCTTCTTTATCCATTTATCTGTCGCTGGACACTTAGGTTGCTTCCATGTCCTGGCTATTGTAAATAGTGCTGCAAAGAACATTGTGGTACATGACTCTTTTTGAATTATGGTTTTCTCAGGGTATATACCTGAGAAATTTCTCAGGACTGCTGGGTCGTATGGTAGTTCTATTTTTAGTTTTTTAAGGAAACTCCATACTGTTCTCCATAGTGGCTGTATCAATTTACATTCCCACCAACAGTGCAAGAGGGTTCCCTTTTCTCCACACCCTCTCCAGCATTTATTGTTTGTAGATCTTTTGATGATGGTCATTCTGACCCGTGTGAGGTGATACCTCATTGTAGTTTTGATTTGCATTTCTCTAATGATTAGTGATGTTGAGCGTCCTTTCATGTGTTTGTTGGCAATCTGTATGTCTTCTTTAGAGAAATGTCTGTTTAGGTCTTCTGCCCATGTTTGTTTTTTTGATACTGAGCTGCATGGGCTGCTTGTAAAGTTTGGAGATTAATCCTTTGTTAGTTGCTTCATTTGCAAATATTTTCTCCCATTCAGAGGGTTGTCTTTTCGTCTTGTTTATGGTTTCCTTTGCTGTGCAAAAGCTTTTAAGTTTCATTAGGTCCCATTTGTTTATTTTTGTTTTTATTTCCATTTCTCTAGGAGGTAGGTCAAAAAGGATCTTGCTGTGATTTATGTCATAGAGTGTTCTGCCTATGTTTTCCTTTAAGAGTTTTATAGTGTCTGGCCTTACCTTTAAGTCTTTAATCCATTTTGAGTTTATTTTTGTGTATGGTTTTAGGGAGTGTTCTAATTTCATTCTTTCACATGTAGCTGTCCAGTTTTCCCAGCACCAGTTACTGAAGAGGCTGTCTTTTCTCCATTGTATATTCTTGCCTCCTTCTTCAAAGATAAGGTGACCATATGTGCGTGGGTTTATCTCTGGGCTTTCTATCCTGTTCCATTGATCTACATTTCTGTTTTTGTGCCAGTACCATCCTGTCTTGATTGCTGTAGCTTAATATACAGACGTACATTTTTATATTATTTTATTTATTTCATTCCTCTCTATTGTTCTAGAGTCTAGGTTAAGAATCTTATTAGGTGGTAAAATATCTCGTCCATTTCTGTATCCTTAAGGCACATGTCAGTTCTTGGAGCACTGTAAGTGCTCAATAAATGTTTGTGAATGAATAATCCTTGTAAGTTAAAGGATCATAGGAGTTGTATACTGACGAGATGACTCAAATTGGTCAAAATGAATCAAGGAAGTCTAAGCAGATGGAGGGAATGTTTTGGCTCAGTTTGGGAAACGATGTGAGGAGGGAAATCTGGCCACATCTCTAATTCTTCTTCATGTATTTCACCTTGTAGGAGGACACATGATGCTTCCTCGTGCATCTGCAGCCGTGAGATGTGATAACATTCAGAAAAGATGGAACACAAAAGGAAGTAGCTTGTTGATGGTGGAAAATGTATGGAAAGGGAGGAAGAGAACTTTGAGACAAAGTTAATTCCAAAGATGTGATGTTTTCTCTCAATGTAGTATCATCTACCTTCTACCTATCTATCTATCTCTATCTATCTATCTCTCTATGTGCCTAACTACTTACCATGTATCACCTATGTATCAATGATCTACTGCTTTCTAATAATGAGAGAATAGACTCTATCCTCTTTCATAAATTTTCGAGACATATTTATAAAATATTCTAACCAAACTCCTTAGACAAAACCTCTTGAGAAAACTGGGTTCAAGTGATGAGAAATCCAAACTGCTTGAGTAATGGTTCCCAAGTAGGAATTATCTAGGTGAAAATGATTCTGGATTTTCTTCATGCACATAGTCAAATTTTGTTAAATGTCACAAGTTTCTTTTCTATCAAAATCAATAAACTGGCAAGAAACTTCCACAAGCTTGCCAGGTTTCAGGGGGCTTTTCTCAGCTGGCAAAAGAACTCAATTGAAGAAACCATTTATTTGATGAAATTGGAGGATCCCCAAATTCATAAATCAATTACCAAATTGCAGGAAAAAATATTACTTTTTAAATGCCTTTAATTGTTATTCATTATTCTAGGCCTGCAAGATGTCACCAGAGCAGTTTATTGATGAAGCAGCCTTCAAAGAACATTATTCAGGTACAGGGGAGTGAAACACAACCACGCCAAAATAACAGATTGCAGGATAGGGCCCCTGATTTGATGTTGTTTGCTTTGGGCTAATTTGAAAAATAGAGAGTTTTTTTCATTTGCATGTTTTTCTTTCTCGAGTTTCTTTTCCTCTTCTTTTTCTTTTCTTTTTCTTTTTTTAAGGAAGGAGGAAAAGAAAATTATGGGGGGAAAAATTAAGGCAGGTTGTTGGGAAGAACACTGACATCAAGTGTAGTTTTTCTCCTAAAAACTCTCTCTGTGAGCTGCTGTATCTATTTGCAGACTCAATACAAACTCCATGTCTGATAACTACAATGGGATTTCTCAGAACCTAGCCTGCTGGGCAAGGAAAGTACCAGGCCTCCCTGGGAAGTGCTTTCACAGATCCACCTGGATCATCCAGGAAACACCTGGAAACAGCCCCAATCCTGAAAGGAAAATTTATGGCTGTTTTTCCATGAGGGCACTTGAGAATGAACTGTGTCTTTGATAAGTCAATGCCAAACAATGCACTGTGCAGACTCCATGAGGCCAGAGGACCATTTGCAGGGTGTACACAGCATCAAGCAATTAGCTTTGGGCTTCACCTAAGGCATCAACAATTGATTGATTGATTCATTCACTCATTCATCCATCCGTCCATCCATACACTCATTTATGGCCCATCTTAAACACAGTAATAGCAGACCTGAGCTGAAGCCCAATTTCTTCATATCTTTTAAGTTTAAAACTCCTCTAGAGTCACCCATACCCATACCCTCCACTTCCTCAACCTCCCTTCTTTCCATGTGCCACCTAAGCAGCTGTGGTCAATTATCTGAATTCCTTTCAGTCAATGGCTCAGCTTCATTTGACACAGCTGACCGGTCATTTCTAGAAACACTCCAGGTTTCAAATGCCATCTATACACTGATGCTTCTCTTACTTACATCTCCAACTTTGTCTCTTCTTTGAGTTCCAGAGAAGTCAACCAATATCGCCCTTCGGAGATTTACTAAGAATCTCTAACAGGATGTGTCCAAAACAGAACTCTTAATTCCCCCCCAACTCCACTCTGTGCCTCTGGCAATCTTTTCTACCTATGTCAATGGCACATCAGTCCATCCTGTTGCCAGACCCAAAATCCTAAAAGTCACTCTTCGTTTCTATTTTTCCTTTCACTACCCAGCCATGATGGTTCTATGTCCAGAATATATCTGGAATCCAATTTGTTTTTCAGCGTCTTCTCTTCCTCGCTCTGGTTCAAGCTACCATCCTCTCTCCTAGATTCCCTCCCACAATAGTTTCTTCTCTTAACCCATCCTTACTGTTTCACGGACAGAATATCTTAAAAGTATAAATTAGATCTGATTACGCAAGATACTACTCCAATGACATCCCGTTGCAATCAAAATAAAACTCAGACTCCTTAACTTGACCTACTGTGAACTTGCCTTTGCTCACCTCTGACCTCTGGCACTGATCTCCCATCCCACTTCCTGCTCTCATTGTAACCTAGCTTCTCGGTCCTCCGTTCTGCTCCTTGAGTTCCCAAAGTTTATTTCTTCCTAAAGCCTTTTGACTGTTTTGTTTCCTTCAGGAAAGATGGTTCTCTAAATCAGTGCATCATACATTTTAACTACATGAGAATCGAATGAGGAATTAAATATAAAACCTGGACCAACTAAATCAGAATCTCGGAAGAAGTGAACTAAGAATATGTATGTTAAAACTCCTCATGTGAAAGAATGAGTACGCAGCAAAGTTGACAACACTTTGCCCTAAAAATCTACACAAGGATTTTCTCTTATCATGTAAGTCTCTGAGCACCATGCCAGAGAGAGAGAATCAAACACCGTGCCCATCGATTGGACAGGATTTTCCTTGTAATTAATTTTTGAAAATTGGATTAGCTGGTGGATGATTCCTCAGAACACCGGCCAAGGGCTCCATGGCCCTGAGTGGTCACACTTGAGTTTAGGGCACTTGTTGTTCTGCTCTGAAAAGCCTTCCACTTATCCTGCCATTGTGTAAGGATCACATAGGTGGTAAATGAGAAAAACTCCAATTCAAACTACCTTAAGCAAAGAGGGAAGTTCATATAACCAAGCTCTGGAACAGGTGAGGGTGACCGACACTGCTTTTAGGGCCTTCTCTCCTCTGTCTTCCAGCTTCGCAGGTGGGCTTCCTGGGTACCACCTCTCCTGCCTCACTGCCTCATTTCCTCTATCTCCACACCTTGTATTCCAGCCGACCGTACTGCCAGGGAGTTCATGGGAATGCTGAGGGCACCTGCGTCTTCTTGCCTTTGGACGTGTAGAACCTGGGGCCTGCATTGTTTCCCCTCTTCTCTGCCGGGTTCATTCCTATTAGAATTTCCTGCTCTGGGCAACTATCACCTGCTCCAAGGAGCATCCCGGCTCCATTTCTGACTCTGGCTCCGTGCCTTGCTCGGTATTCCCCAGCATCTGGTGCATCCCCTAACACATTTTATTAAAACATTTTTACCTACTTTTCCTGTTAGTCTGTGACCTCCCTTAATCTTTAGACATCTCTTTATACCCAGCACTAGAGACTGAGTTTGGCAAACACTGGGTACTGAGAAAGGCCTCCCTAACCCCGTGGATCTCTGCTCTGGATAACATTTTGCCTGGCTTGAGAGGAAAATTTGAGCCAGACAGCAGCATCATCATATTGACTATTAATAACAATAGCCTCGACCATTAGATGACAGTGTACGCACTTCATGTTGGACAGAGGCCGGGAACTGTACGAGAATCTTTATGGACTTATGTCATCAACCCTATCCAAAGGGGAGGATTGTTTATCCATTTTAGAGACAAGTAAAGCTCAGCGAGTTTAAGCAACTCATCCACGGGCACAGAGACAAAAAGAAGTAGGTGATGGGAGTGGAACTCAGGCCTAGGTACAGCTGTCAGTCAGAGGAAGAGTCCAGCCTCCCCTGACTTGGCCCCGTCCACACTCCCCAGGTCACCTGCTTCCACTCTCCCCATCACTAGCATGCTGAGGCCCCATCCTGGGGTCTCAGTTCAGTCACCTCAATACGAGGCCTCCCGGGAGCTCCGTGTAAAATAGTCCATTACCGCTCTCCTCACCCAGTCCCCATGCTTTCTCTCTGAATACCTGTCGCCATCTGTCCTCAGGGGCATGCTCCCTCTCTTAACAGCATGTCCACCCCGAGAGGGCACGGAGATTACATCTTTTAATAGGGAAAATTTAAGCCATGATGTTAAAAGTGTAAAAATTACGGTTTTACAACCAGTAATGTTGTGAAAGGTGTTTGTTGAAAATGGATTTACTTTTAGAATTGTGATAATGTTTTGGTGTTTTGCTGGGGAAAGTTTTCTCCTTTGCAAACTTGTTTCCTGTAAGTTATAAACGTAGCAGCCTCTGACGTTTCCTTACATTTCGAACTCCACTGCCTTTTCACTTTCTTGACCTTCAGCTAAAAAATAGGCTAGGTAACTGAGTTCTATTCCATTCTCCACACTGGGAATAAGAATGTGAATAAGAGGAAGGAGTCTAATCAGTAACGGGGGACAGAAAAATAAAAGAGCACATTATATATGGTATCATAATGATCTTTTTGTTAGGGGCCCACTTTCCTCAGAAGCAGCCTCAAAATGAATAAAATCCAGCATTTGGATTTGCGTTGGAATCTCAGGTTGTCCAGGCTGTTCCCAGCAGTCCCTAACTGCACACTGTTTGCCTAAGTTAGTTGCTCAGTGACGTTCTGTGACAGAAAGAAAAAGCCATTTCAATGGCTGCTCGACATTTTTTCAAAATAGAAATCATTTCTAAATCTGAAAATAGTAAATCAAATCAAGGCTATTATTAAAAAAACAGAGAGAGAAAGGTTAGACATTTCCCCAACTTCTCCCACAGCTCTCTCTCTGGTACCTGGCTTTCAGAAGGCACGCGGGAAACATCTGTCGAATGAATAAACAAGTACTATTTGCCTCTGGAAGAATGATCAGCTCTCCTCCAGGAATTCAGTGTTAGAGACTTGGGCAGAGCCAATGACCCTGTCATCATAAGAGGACAGGTACCCTGGTGACAGAGCAGAGAGGAGCCAGGTGGAAGGGGTAGTTTTTAGTGCGCGGAAGTGAGACGGGTGTCCATCAGTTTTTTCCTCCGTATCTTTTTAACATCCATCGTAGTTAAGCTGAACTTCGTGGTACTACGTCCAAGGATTCGTGGCAGAGCAGGCCTGTGTTCACGCACAGGGCTGGGGAGGGGGCTGGGAAGGCCTCTCTCCCTCTTTTTTAAAAATTTTCTTCTCCGAGTTTCTGAGCAGTCTAAACAGAACTAATTCTAACGTGCCAGTTTTCACTGCCGGGCAAACAAAAGCGGCATTCGAGCCCAGCGATGTGGTCGTGCCACCCACGCCCCCTCGGCCGGGGTCTGAGCTGGGGTGGCCGTCATCAATAGTCGCCTTGTTGCCCATCTCGGCCCCCGGGCGGGGGACCAGGGGACTCTCTCATCTCAATGGGCTCCCTCTTTGCCACTGTCGTCTCGTATCAGCTTAGAGTCTCAAGGATATAGACTGCGTTACAATTAGTCATCATGTCCAGAAGTCCCTGAAACTTATTTGCCACACAGAGTTGACTGGGCTGTGTGACGGAGACAAAGGGAGGCTTGTTGGGCACAGGACACAAAAGGCAAACACAATGTATGGATTTCTGAATAACACAAAGGCGGGCGAATAATAGCAGCTACACCAATGGCAACGTTATTGAGCAGAGAGGGGGCCCCTACCCCCCGGCTCTGTCCAGCTTTTCCACGAATTTGACCTGGTTCTTCAAGAATTTTGCAGCAGCGGGGAGACGACCTGAACCACGCAGGTAGCCTGACGGAATCCGATTAACTCACTTGAGCAGGAATCTTCCTGTGAGAGATTCGTGACTCTTGCTCAAGGAGCATGGCTTACAAGGTCTCTCTGGGACCACGCAGTGAATTCTGAGGTCTGAGAATAAACACCATGTTCAGAAGAATACATGTCCAAATGTGCATGGGCGCATCTGGGCAAGAGTGTACACGTGTGAGTGTACGTGCGATCGTGTATGTGTCTGTGTCTCTGTGCGTGGGAGCGTGTGCGGACATGAGTATTCCTATGTATGAGTGTGTGAGCACGTGTGTATGTTTGTGTGCATGACAATGCATGTGCATGTGTATGTGTCATCGTGAGTGTCGTATGTGTGTGTGTACGTATGTGAGGGTGTGCACATGTGAGAGTGTACATGTGTGAATATGTGTATATGCATTAGGGTGTGTGGGGAAACGAGAGTGTACATGTGAAGGTGTGTATGATGAGTATCTGTGTGTCTCTATGAGTCTCGTGAGTGTGTGTGGTATATGCCTGTGTTGTTATGTGTACTTGAGTTTGTGTGTGTGTGTGTGTGTGCACGCACCCGTTATCTGAGACGTCAGGTCGAGTTGGTGAAACCCCCCTGGAGGAGACACCAGCCAAAGCCGCCTGAGTCTGCCAGGCCTCCTCCCCACAAGACAGCCTAGCTGCCACCCTGCGGCTGGATGGACGGACTGCAGGAACCCCACCGGCAGGACCACAGGGGAACACAGGAAGGGTCTGCTGAACAACAGTGGCTTTGGTGACTGCCAGGAGCTCTGACCTCCGATGGGACCAAAGCAGTGTCCTTTCATATGTGACTGCCAAGCCACCTCCCAAGAGCATTTCATCAGCCTGCTCTGCAGGTTTTCCAGATCCTTCCAGCTCCAATACAAGTTCAATAGAAATTTTATAAGTATACCCCCTTGATGACAAGAATAGAATAATGAAGTCTCAGAAACTAGAAAACTCTCTGGCTGCTTCCATATTTTTATTGCTATACCTACCCACCAGCCCAAATCAACAATTCTTGCTCCCTCCCTCTTTCCCTCCCTCCCTCTGGCCTTCCTTTGTCCTCCCTTCTTTCCTCCCCAAATGCCCAACCCAGACACAACCGTCTGCAGCCACTTTTACTAAAGTCTTTCCCCTTGGCCACACCAACAAACCACCTTCTGTACCCTGTACTAATCCTAACAGCAAATATTTATGCAGTGCTTCCTATGTGAGTAGCTTTGCTTAAAATACATTAAGAAAACATGATGTGGTTTAGAAAATACCAGTGCTCTGTCTGATGGTGGGCACAGTATTGCAATACGTGGCTTTGCAGATCAGATACGGCCATGAAGGTGGATACTGGGTTTTCATAAATCGTGCACTATTTTTATAGAGCTTACTATAAATCCAGAGACACTCATCTTCCTCTTAATTTCTCCTTCATTTCTGACCGTCAGTCATTCTTCACACTCCTGTTATAGTTTCTTTGCAGGAGTTAATGAGATGCAGACATTTAGCCACCCCTGCTCTGGTACCTATACGCTATGGCACAGTGGGTAAATTCACTCACTCATCCACTCATTTATTCATTTCTTTACTCATTCTGTTATTACACAAATATTTTTAAAGTATCTATATATGCAATAGGCACTGTTCTAAATTCTGGGAATGTAGTCCAAGTCAGAGGAAAATGCTTTCCCTATGAAGCATACATTCTAAAGGAGAGAGACAATGATAAACAAGAAAATGAATAACTACAAGCTAACTCCAGAGCCTAAGTTACTCAACCTCCCTGTGCCTTGGTTTCCTTTCTGCAAAACCAGGATTGAAGTAGTGTTTGTCTCCACGCATCCACTGTGCAAATGATGCAAGGGATGCTCTTATCACAGCTCCTTGCAAAGAAGAGATATCCAAGCCTGCAGGCCACTGCCATTTTATATAAGGCATACCTTATCTCTGTCTGGCCTTGCGAGTTAAATTCTATAGAATGAAAAAACATCTGCATCATTAAGTTACTAACTTACTAAGGTTAGTGCGTTGGTCTGTGCCTTGGTAAGTTTAGGTTCTTAATGCTGACTCCTGGCTCTGCCACTTACCAGCGGTACAGGATTGAAATTTCCTCTTAATTGCTGATTTTTCTCAACTACATTGGGATAATAAATGAGACACAAAATATAAAGAATACTGGGCCCAGGACCAGGTCAAGAATCATTAAAACCCTCACATCATGAAGCAGAATGACAATGGGCTTCAGAAGCTGACAAACCTGGCCTCAGCTTGTAGCCCTGCTTTCTGCTTGTGTACTTCGCGCTTAAGATACTTTACCTATTCTGTATCAGGTGCCTCATCTTGAAAACTAAAATAATGCTTACCTTTCAGGAAGGTGAGGCATAAAAATAACATGTTTGTTAACATGCTAACATTGATTGATCACATGTTAATTTCTCTCTTCACTTGCCAGTTATTTAGGGTAGTGTGAATGAATGGGTGAACGAATGAATTAAAAAAATAGAGTGGTACAGGGATTTCCCTGTGCATTGGTGGTGCATTGGTTAAGAATCTGCCTACCAATGCAGGGGACATGGATTCCATCCCTGGTCCAGGAAGATCCCACAGGCTGCAGAGCAACAAAACCTGCATGCTACAACTACTGAGCCTGCGCTCTAGAGCCTGTGAGCCGCAACTACTGAGCCTGTGTGCCACCACTACTGAAGCTTGCGTAACTAGAGCCTGTGCTCTGCGACAAGAGAAGCCACCAAAATGAGAAGCCCGCGCACCGCAACGAAGAGTAGCCCCCGCTCACCGCAACTAGAGAAAGCCCACGCACAGCAACGAAGACCCACTGCAGACAGCAAATAAATAAACAAACACATTTTTAATTTCAGTGAGAAAGAAACTTTAGCTAAATCTATCTTCAACTTTTCTTTCCTCCTTCAGAATTTCCACACCGCTGCCCATTTCTAATAAATTTTTAAAAAATCACTCAGCCTCATTTTCTATGTTGGAGGTCAACACGCTACGGCCTGCAGGCAACCCAGCCCATCAGACATTTTTGTACAACTCATGAGCTAATAATGGCTTGATCATTTTTAAGTGGTTAGAAAAAATGAAAAGAAGAATATTTGTGACATGCGAAAATTACGTGAAATTCTAATTTCAGTATTCACAAGCGAAATTTTATTGGAAAACAGCACGCTCATTCATTCACCTGTTGTCTGTGGCTGCTTTCAAGATATGAGGGCAGAGCTGAATAGTTGTGACGGAGACTTTGTGGCCCAAAGAACGGCATATACTTACTTTCCGGTCCTTTAAGAAAAAATCTGCCAACCCCTGCTCTAGGGTGCTAATGTGATCTTTAATTGTACAATTTTTGCCAGTCATTCCCTTAACTAACTGAAGATTTAATTTCAGAGAACTCAGATTTTTAACAAGAGCTGTCTTCATATTAATGTTACGATGTCCCTCTGAATTGGTCAAGGGATAATAGATAAATTTAAACGTCTCTATTTCCTCTGTCAGGTCTATTTCCTTGCACATTACATCTTCTATTTGAATTTTGTTCCTCTTTTCCAAGGGCCAGACCCTTTAACTGTTATTATTTCTAACATTTGGGATGGTTGGGAGACAAGACTAAACAGTGTTTCCCACAGGCCAAATGAGAATCCCTGACCATCTGTCTATGGATGCATGTCCAGGATATACGAGCATCCTCTTTGGTGTGTACAGAAGGGGCTGGACTGAGTCTGAAATTAACTTATCTTCCTACAGGGGAAGAGGGATCCTACTCATCACTCCTAGGGCTCGTAAGTCACCTGGGATCATTTGCTTCTCCATTTCCTGCACCCAGCTCTGGAAATCTCTGTAGCCCAGCCCTCTGGGCCATGGGTCCTCAACTGAAGGTACATGGATGGTCAACATAGGGCTTCATGAAATGTGGAATTCTGCAAAATATGTGCAATTTTTGGGAAAAGACTGCATGGCCTATATTAGCTCCTTAAAGGAATCTATGTCTGTCCTCCACTCCTAACCCCTACCAAAAATAAATAAATATTTAAGAACCTCTGTACTCACTGTGGAAATGAAGAGTGACGAAGAATTGAGAGAACCTCATTCTGTTGTAGATGGTGAGTAGCTTGGGGGTCAAGAATCATGAATACCCTCCTTATTCCTGAATCTTGAGTGCCAAAGTACTTACATCAAAGAAAATTGAAGGAATAGACAAAAGCTGTTCTCACAGTATTATTGAAAGTCTGCAATACACCAGAAATGGTCCCATGTCCTCTGCATACTTGGTCTCAATTTCTCCATCTGAAGTCACCATGTAAATGGTGATATTCAAATGCTACAGAGGAAGAAAGTGAGGCTCAAAAGAGTGGAGATATGTCCCATACCTACTGGGCAATCCTGAGCTGAATCAGATCAGGAGCCTCCAACTGTGGGGCTTGTTTATCCAATGGAACTTCAGGCACTTATAACTGCTTTATTTCCCCTGGTTTAAAAACCAGGGGAAACTGAACCCAGAGGAATTGAGTTTCCTGCCACTGCCCAAACGACAGCAGGGGAGCCAATCAGACCTTGATGCTCCAGTCCTGGACCTGCATTTTAATCCCCAAATGCTACTGCTTCCCCATAATGAGAGTCACCTTCCCCTTAACTAAAATTCCCTCACAAATGTAGACATTCCGCTTTTACTAATAATTACTTGGAGAGGATTTTTAGCAATCAGCACTACATAAATATCTGTACCTCCTCGAAGACCATAAGAATTGCAATGCTCTCCCTTCCTCTAATTTATTATTTATATACTGCCGCGGATAGGCATAGCTCTTTGTGGCAATTAAGATGGGCCTTCCAGTCTCCTCTTGCGCAGTGAGGCTGGAGACGGGCACTACCGCTTCGATCACAATTACTATTAATTGGAGAGCTCTCCTTTCTCTATAAAATATGTACCACTCAAAAGTGCGATAAACTGCCCAAGGAATATGAACTACATGTCGAGACATGTATTGTGAAGGCTTTGGATTTAACAAGTCATTTACCCTGTAATTACTGGGGCGGGGCGGGGGGGGGGCGGAATTCTCATTCTCTTAATGGGGCAGAGGATGGTACGTTCATGCTCCTCTCAGCCGGTGCTTGGGCTCCAAGCTGAAGTGACTCTCCCATGATACAATGAACCAGGGGGTGACAGCAAATGGCTCCACACATTGCACTGGTGCTTTTATTTTTAATATAGCTGGAGGGCTAGCAGGGATTCTTTGGTTTGTGAAATCTCTAGGCCTAGCTCAGAGGAACCAAACTCCCCATGGATTCTCCATTTGTTCATTTCTTTAAGTCATGCACCTGCTACATGCCAGACAGTGTTCTTGAATCCAGACCTTGGGATACCGAGATGAACGTGATGTGATGTAGTCCCAGCCCTATAGAGGCAGACCCTCTTGTGGGACCAATGCCAGGTCTAGTGACCTTTGGATTACAGTGTGAAAAGAGCCATTCCAGAGCAGACTGCTGGCCATGAAAGCAAACAGAACAGAACAGGCAAAACAAACAAACAAACAAACAAAAAACAACAACAAAGCTTAAACTCCTGTAAGAAAAGTAGGAGTCGTTTGGGGGAAAGGACCAATGAGGAGATGGCATTTTCAAAGGCTGGGGTATCAAAGCACATTTAGAATTATGAGAGGGTCCATTTGGGTGGATGGGGAGGTTGGTTTGTGTGCAGAGAGTATGACTCAGGAAGTTGGTCCTTTAAAAACCCCACCCAAGAAGATGCACCTTCTCTCTCACTCTTACTGATTTTAATCACCTCTATTCTGTGATTCCATGCAGTTAACAGGCTGGCCTCTGCGTCAGAATTTTCAGAACAAAATGCGCGGGAACTTAACTGTCCTCCCTATGACCAATATCATTGTCTCTTGGTTTGAAAATTTTGCAAGACAACGTTGCTTCCTAGAAATTCATGACTTGGTTTACCACCAGAGGCAACAAACCGATTCAGATGTTCATGACCAGAATTATGCTTAAGCCATTCTAAGAGAAATCAGCAGAATAAGGGACTGTCCACTCTGCAGAAGGCTTTGTATGCAGACAAAGCAGGGTTCAATTTTTAACTCCACTGCTTCTTAACTTCCTAACTTCAACTCTCTGAGGCTCTGTTTCCATATCTAAAAAATGGAGAGAATGCTAATTATCTCGTCATCACTTTGTAAAAAAGTGCCTTGGAAAATTCTAGAAGCCTTTGCCAACTGCACCCCCAAGATGGTAAGAATTATTACTATGGGTCTTTGATCAAGTTTTCTCCAAAGGAGCGTTTCTCAACTTGGTTGCCCACTGGAATCACTTCAGGGTCCTCAAAAAACACATCTTCCCAGGACCCCACTCCAGAAACTGCGATTTATTTGTTCCAGGTACAAGAAACAGAACATAGTCAAGGGTGAAAACTAGAGCTTTAAGAAGAGCATTTTAAACATAAATGTTGATGTCCATTATTTAAACTGAAATATCACTCTCTTCCACATCAAGAAATACCCACCCACCCCTACTTTTTAATTGAGTTTTATTTAAACACATTGCTATAGTATCTTCTCTTTTTGGATATAATAAGCAATGACGTTGTCTTAAAATGTACTCTAAAGTATGTTCCCAAGTCCCTAAGTGTAGCAAAGCCAACCGTCACTATCTGGAGGACAAAACATGGAAACCCTAGTCCACAGGCAATGTTCATCCCGTCCATTTTAAGAGAGAGATATGGAACTGCGAAGGGAGTTCATGGGTTTGTATGTACCCATTGGTGCTCAGACATACAAAGATTCTGAACCACCAGGGAGAGAAGCTCATCCTGATCACCAAAGATATCAGCCTTCTTGATTAAGTAAGAGAAGTACGGTAATCAAACTGACACAGCACAGGTGCTGTGCTTAGTGATTTACCAGTGGACGGACGCTATCAATTGCCCTCATATTGGGTTGAAACCCCTCAACGGGTCTAAGAGATAGCTGCTACCATCCCACTTTACACATGAGCAAACTGATGTTCTGAGCATACAGGGAATTTGCCCCGGGTCATGTAGCTAGTATATATTAAAATCCAGGACTTCTGACTCTTGAGCCCAAGCCCGCAATTACTGCACTTTGTTTAATGACATTTTCTCCAAGCTGCAAGGATATGGGTGGGAGGAGGAGATGGGTCTCAGAGTGTGGACTTCTTTTAAAAGTCTGCCACCAGGGTCAACGATGCTGTATTCTCAGTTCCCTGAACATCCCCTTTAAACCTTTTGCGAACAACCCCTGGTGGGGTAAGAGGATGGGATAGGAATTTTCTAAATTACAAAGTAAACCCGATATCCCAGCATAACACAAATAAAGTTTATTTCTCAGGCACACAAAGTCTGATGGGGAGTGGATGGCTCCCCTGCATCTTGTCTCTGTGCATGTAGAGCAGTTGCCTCCAAGGTCACAGCAGCAGAAAGAGAAATTGAAGGCCTGGCAGCAGGATGTTGTCATCAACTTAACTCTAAAGGAGCCCAGGAAGCCCCCTGTGTGTCCAGGAAGAGGAACAGGTAAGCACACACATAGCATTTAATGTCTGTTCCAGGAGCTGTTCTTGTACTTTGTTGACCCCTAGGCAACCTCTCGGCTCACGAATCCCAAACGTTTACGTCTTATGACCTGTGCTTTTTCTATCAAAAGCCAAACCAAACAAAACCAACCAACAAAAATGGTGGCCAGCGCTCACACAGGGACAGAAACAAGAATCTTACTGTATTAGTTTCCTGGGGCTGCTATAACAAAATACCACCAACTGGGTGGCTTAAAACAGAAATGTATTCCCCTGCCGCACAGCCAGCTGAGACCTCAGCCCTCCTCCAACTCCAGTATCGATATTCTTACACAAGGAGAAAAAAGACTGGAAGGGAATCTGGGTTCCATCTGTGTGATGAAAATATAAATGTTTAAGAAAATTCCTCCTTTATACCTTCTGGCCATTTTGCCTCCATAAGGAAAAAGCACTATTTTAGAATTTCAAAAATCAGTAACTGTTATATGCCTTTACTATTTTCCGTACCTGACATTCATCCGATAGACTCATAAAGACTCAAGTCTTGTCTGAATGGATCCTCCATGATAGATGGTTCATTTCACATCACCCAGTGGTCTGCCAAAGTTTACAAGTTGAAACTTTTATTGGATATTTTTGCCTGTCACACTGAGGCTCTTGGCTCTCCTAAAGCTACTTACTGAGTGGCCTCAGGCATTTTGCCAGACCCCGAGTTCAGTGTCTTTCTGTGTAAAACAAAAAGCCTTTTCACGCTCCAGACCCACAGCAAACATTAGAAAACTCCTTTTGGATTGCTTGATGCTGTAAGAGAGGCTGTGGGCTTTCAATTCAGATAGGAACTTTTGAAAAAGTAGGAAGATTTTATACAGACTCAAAACAAGACGAGCAGTTACAAGGGGTAGAAACAAAGGTCTAACATGTACCTATGTACTAGGATCCATGAGGGCATGGCTAGTAATCATGAACTTGAAGATCTGAACAAAATGAAATAATGTGAAATAAAATAAAACAAAGCAAAATAAACCCTGGGAGTAAGCAGCTTACTTTCTGACAATGAAGGGAAGAAATAAACCCCAGCCAGGCTTCTGTGCCCTGAATCTGGGATTGGGAGCAATGATGGGAACTTCAAGGAAACCTGCTTCCCTCTTTGAACTGTCAACGGTTTGTCTTTATAAGACAAAGGGTAACTTCACCTTGTCATCTACCTTCAATGTATTCTCACCTTTAATAGGACTGAACAAGCCACCCAGCAGTCCCAGCTCCTACCAGGAGGGTTCCTGTCTCAGGGGACACCACCCATGGCCTGGTAACACAAAATGCCCCTTGGCACTGACGGTGAAATCTGCATATATCCACACTCATACGTGCCTCTGGACCCTGGAGTCTACAATGGACTCCTGCAGACTGGGCGTTGCCTGGCTGGAAGTAGGTGATAGTGCCAAGTGTCTGAGATTAACAATGACAGGGTGCATTGAAATGTAAATTCCCATTGAAAGGCAAGTCTTCACTGGTGGAAGTTTACCTCCCCCAAATCTGCAACTCTCTCTGCAGTACTGCTTGGGGTAAGGTGAGGATGCACACTCCACCCAAGGCAGGCTCTACTTAATGTCTTCTTGTTTCAAAGAGGACAAGGAGGGAGGGAACCAGGGGTGGGGGCACCTGCCACCAGGGGAACTTTTCACCATGTTAATAATGGCCGTATTCGGACCCCGATACTTTTTCCAAGTTGAGAGAGACACATACAAACACGGCGCGCACATATACAGACATTCTATTGTGAACAGACAAAACAAGATATGCCCTAGCACACACCTACCCACATGCACGTAGCATAGGTAAGACACCCAACTCTGCAAGTATCTACTCATGTGTGCATATGAACGTAAGGGTGCACGTGCTTACACACTTGTAACACCAGGAAGCAGTGATGAGAAGTATGTGGACGTATAGCGCTGCTCGGGCACCAGTGGTCGCTTCCCTAAGATGCGTGACTTTAATAGTCAGGCTCACAGAAGCAGAGAGTAGAATGGTGGTTGCCAGGAGCTTGAGGGAGGGGCATTATTTAAGTTTTACGCAACATAAATGATTTCTGGAGATCTGCTATACAGCATACTGCCTATAGCTAGCAATACTCTATTGTATATGCAACATTTTCTAGGAGGGTAGATCTTAAGTGTTCATAAATAATGATAACTTAACAGTAACACTAATAAAGGAAGTGGGAGGAAACTTTGGGAGGTGATCGGTATGTCTATGGCCTTGATGGTGGTAATGGGGTCACAGGTGTACACTCTTCCCCCAACTCACTGAGTTGTATACATTAAATATATACAGTTTTTTACACGTTAATCATAACCCAATAAAGTGTTTCTTTAAAGGAAAGAAAAAAGAAGAAGAATCATCATACCTCCCCTCCGCTTATCTTCTGTAGTGTGAGCATGGAAAGAAATGAAAAGTTCTTAAGCACTGCAGAAACACCCATTCAAGTTATCAACATCATCACGAACATCGTCATCGTCATCAACGTCATCCCTCTATTTCTACCTGAGGACACCAGTGAGTGAGCAAATCCCTGAGGCATTTGTTCCCATGGCCCTTCCTGCCTGGAACGCTCTCCAATAAGAATTGCAAATCACCTCCGACAGAACCTGCCCAGACAGGTGGAATCGCTGAAGACTGAGAGCCAAGCCTCTGACTGCACGTCCAGCTTAAATACACAACAGCAACACAACCGCAAGCGCAAGGAAGAGAGGACTCAGCCTGTATCTGCTGCCAAGTGAGCTTACTGATTCTAAAGCTTCTTTACAACCACCCAGAATCCAGGAAAAACACTCTTATTACTCGGACATTATAAAGCCGCCTTAGAGCTGAACATGAAAGATAAAGAAGTGGAAAGATCTGGCCTCGGCCCTCAGGCAGGTCACACTCTAGTGAGGGAGCAGGTCTGCAAGTAGACCAGGAGGGGGGGGTGGGGGAGTGACTGCAGGAACTAATAAACATCCCAGGAAAGAGGGCATGGTAACCAAAGAGGGACTGGTTAGGGGAGGGACCCTGAAGAGGGCGTTACAGAGGCAGGGAGATCGCAGCTGGGTTTGAGGAGCTGGATGGTCAGGGATGAGGGGGTGGGGAAGGCGACCCTGGCACTCTTGGGCGTCGCCGTCGCCACAGCTCAGGGCTTACAAACAGGGCGCTCACATGAAACTGGGAGGCAGGCCCGGGAAAGCCTGTCTCTTCACTGCTCCTGCCCGGTTCATCAGGCGCTATGCGCGAGCCACCACGATGGAAAGTAGCCTTCAGAGTGATCCTGGGTGTCTCTACCACGGCCACGGCCAGGCTGCCTGCACAGCTCAGCTCTCCCAAGCAGCTTTCCTTGACTCCCTGCGAGGCTATGAATTTCTGCAAATTCATGTCCATGTCCTTTGACCCAGCTGTGCAACGTGTGAATTACAGCCTGAAGGCACTCTCTAGAGAGCCCCAGAGAAGACCATTTGAGCTCAAGGAGTATGCAGTGAATGGAAATACCCGGGTCATTCACAATGGCCCGTTGCTGTATGGGGAAAGGTATCTGATGCGCTCATTGCCTTCTTTTGTTACCACCATCCAAAAGTGCAGCTGCACACAGTGACTGGGCACCTTTGCCATGCCAGGAGCAACCCAGCCCTTCTCTCCTGAGTGGCAGCTGTTGGCCTCATCAGGAGGGTCAGAGCCGGCTCCCAGGGCACCTGGGTGGGAGCACAGGAGCCTGCTTCCCTCCCACCACGGAGCCGGGGGACACGCCTTCTCCTACAATTGTGGCCTTCACAATTGTGAATTCAAATAACCCAGTTACATAACATGGCATTTGTGACGGCCCATTGTTCCGGTCAGCCCTCTCTGCTGTCGTCCCCTCCTCTGTGCGCCAGACCCTGAATGCACACCCATGCAGGGACCACGCGGCACCCTGCATTCTTCTTTTTCCCTTCAGCTGAATTGGATCTTTGCATCCGCCAGTTATTTACAAGTATTCCAGCTTCCTCCTCCACAGCGTGCCATGGTCTTTTCTAACTTGCTAAAATTAGAGAATAGGGGTATAGGGCAAGAAAGGTAGAAAAAGGCACTTCCATGAGGGCTTTGTAAATAATAGACGGTTGGGGAAAAGTGCAAGAGAGACTCTAGTCATTGTCTGGGTGTGGATGAAACCTCCCCTCTTTCCCTATACAGCATGTTTTAGGATGACAGCTTATACCCAGCTCTAATAAAATCCAGTTGCCATTGTGTGCAGGGCTGAGGTTTGACATTAAATATTTCTGTTTTGTTTTGTTTTTTCCAGTGACAAACTGTTTTCTTTTAAGATACCTGTTTTTCTTGACAAAGCACATTAGATTTAAAAGCAACAACAAAAACAGACCATACAAATATTGGTCCAGATTACTTGTCCTTCAGAAAAATTAAAAAGAGTATTACACACTTGGTTAAAACAGCAGACATGTTTGTAGATTTCTACCTTTGGTTCCTTGGCGAGGCTTGAAATGAACAGATGCCGTGAAATGAGGCTAGAGTTGAGTCTGGCTTTGTCAACCTGGGGCTGCTGGCTCAGGATTGAATGAATGGACAGTCCTGTTATTCAGTGAGCCTTCTGTGAGCAGCCCACTCCCTGAGTTAGCAGTTTGGATGACTGAATTGTTGGTGGTTCCAACACCTGCGGAGTCATCCCAGCTGAGCCATGTGGTTCTTCCGGTTTCCAATTAGAGTCTCCAGTTAGGTTGCCCATCCATTTCCTTTAGGATATACCTCTGCATTCCAGGACCCATTGTGAGAATCATCCATCAGGTTCACAGATCTGGGAATACGCGTTGATCTGACCTAGTACAAAACACGGCCTGGGATGCAAAACCTGAGAGCTGTGTTAATGGTGATGATGTTAATAGGCTTATCTCCTTCTTGCTGGATTTATTCATTCATTAACCCACCCAGGGAGAGATCCCGTTGTACAGAAAACACTTATCAAGTGATCACTGTGTGCTCAGCAGTGAATCAAATACTTTATGAGATGGGCTTCCCTGGTGGCGCAGTGGTTGAGAGTTCGCCTGCCGATGCAGGGGACACGGGGTCGTGCCCCGGTCCGGGAAGATCCCACATGCCGCAGAGCGGCTGGGCCCGTGAGCCATGGCCGCTGAGCCTGCGCGTCCGGAGCCTGTGCTCCGCGACGGGAGAGGCCACAGCAGTGAGAGGCCCGCGTACCACACACACGAAAAAATGCTTTATGAGTATTGTATCAGTTAATCCTCAATGATACAATAAGCCTATGATTATCCCAATTTTATGGATATAACAGTGAGTCCTGGAGAGACTGATTGAAAAACTCAAGGCCAGACAATTACGAAGGGAAGAAGTTGAACTTTGAGTCAGGGAAGTGTAATATCAAAAGGAGAAAAACCTATGCCCCCTCCAGTCTTTCCTTCAGGAAACATCCTTTTATTTTTATCACTTTTATGTTTACTTGTTTGAGAGAAAAGTAAAACAATGTCCTTTGATTTCACAGCCAAAAATTTGTGGAGTGAAAACCCAACAGTGTGATATACTGTGATGTTTTCATGGATGGAGACTGTACTACAGTATGTCTTCCGCTGCTGTAACAAACTTCCGCAAATTTAGTGGCTTAAAATGATAACTATTTAGTACCTAACTGTTTCCATTGGTCAGAAGTCCAGGTGGGCTTAGTGGAGTTCCCTGCTTAGGACCTCACAAGGCCAGAGTCAACGTGTCAGCCAGGTGGATGGGGCTCTATCCTGAGGTTTTGGGAGGGAATCTGCTGCCAAATGCATTCAGGTTATGGGCAGAATCCAGTTCCTCTCTGCTGTAGGACTGAAGTGTAGCTTCCTTCCTGGCTATCAGTAGGACCACTCTCAGCTTCTAGAAGCCCCTCTGGGGTCCTCATCACGTGGTCTCTTTCATCTTCAAAGCCAGAGATGGCACGTCAAGTCCCCCTGGTGCTTTAAATCTTTCTGACTCCCCTTCTGCCACCAGCGGGAGAAAACTCTCTGCTTTTAAAGAGCTTGTCTGATGGGGTCAGGCCAAACTGGATAATCTCCATGTGTTAAGGTGACTTGGGACTCTAATTACTTCAGCAAAACCTCTTCCCAGCAGTACCTAGATTAGCATTCAATTAAATAATCAGAGGATGGGAATCTTGGGGGAAGATCTTTAGAATTTTGCTCACTGTAGGGATAAAACTGGGCACCAGAGGATGGGCATCTGAGCTGTAGGTGGGGAGAAGTTGGAGAGGGGCTGTGCATTTGATGGCCCCTGCCTGTGCTTGCCCCGTAGCATCCTGCCTGTGCCTCCATTGTATGACAACATCAACAGATGGATTTCTTATCTATCTGCCAAGCCTTGATTTCCCCATTTGTGAAAATGGGGGTGAGATTACTCATAGCCTCATAGAGATTTGAGAGGATTAAATTGAGGCAACGTTTGTACAAGGACTTACACAGTACCTGAATGTAATAGACGTTCAATAAACATTGGCTATTATCTTTCTTGACGTTATCTATGATTAATTATATGATTACATGTAATATTGTTCATACTAATAAAAACATAAGAAGAAATACATGGATGGTTTTAAGAGGAGGTGATACTTAGGCTCCTTTCTGAAGACAATTAGAAAGCATCTTGGGCATTTGCCTTCAGTCTCAACAGCCAAGCTAACATGCTTGTTCCATCTTTTACTCTGAATGCACGTTCCTCAAGGGGGCAGTGTGTCCCACCCAGGAAGTCTTCAGAGCAGCCAATTTACAGGAATAACAATGACAATGACAGTAGCCAATACACCTTGGACTTGCCATGTGCCAAGTTCTCTACTACACACTTTACAGAGATTGACTCAACTTCGCTGCAACTCTGTGAAACAGATACTAATATTATCTCCCTTTTACAAATGAGGAAACTGAGGCTGGATGAGATCTTGCAGCCAGTGAGAGGCAGACATTCTCTCCTGCTCTGGTTTATCACCCGCTTTTCTGAATGTGCTCAGATGGTTCACGTTTTGTACACAGCCTGCCCACTGCCTGGATGGCCAGTTTCCATTTTCCACTTTCTTCTCCATTTGCCTTGCTCTTAGGTTTTATTCATCTTCTCAAATCTTAATGTGCACACAAACGACCTGGAGACCAGCTTAAAATGACCATTCTAATTTAGGACTCTGGGGTGGGGCCTGAGACCCCATACTGCTCACAGGAGCCCAGGGACGCTGATCCGTAGACCACATTCTGAGTAGCAAGACTCAGGTGCACCATGAGTTCCCTGAGGGTAGAGATCTTGCCCGTTACTTCTGCAGCCCTGGGGCCTGGTAGTCAGCTGGTGAGCCTCCCAGGCACTCCCCAGGTAAGTACAGAATGAACGGACGAATGAACGAATAACGTTACAGCTTCCCTCCAGCTGGACCTTTCCTACATTCAATTTTAAATGACTGACTGACTCAGTCCTAGAAGTCAGAGAGGCCTTGATTGAAATCACATTTCCACTGAAGACCCGTGAGTGAACAGCCCCGAGCCTCAATTTTCTCTCCTGTAAAACGGGCATAATATCACCGCACCTTGCCCACAGTTGGCTTTAAACAAATGATAGACAATGAGATGCTTCAACCCCCATCCATGCCTGAGTTCAACAGCCTCACCACTAAGGGCAGCCACTGGAGTGCCATCAGCTGTTGCCACACTGGTCCCGTGGGTGGGGAGGTTCTTGTTGCCTTGGCAGTCCATTTTTAGTGGATTCATTCACCATTCACAGAGTCAGACTTGGTGCCAAAGACGGTAATGAGCCAGAGAAGGATCTGGGGTGGGCAAGAACTGGAGTTGAAGGTTCTGGGTATCATGTGCCAGGTAGGGGTTCAGCTGAGGTCACAGTTACCCTGAAGGGCATCAAGGTAAGAGATGGAGGCCAGGAACACCGATCTGAACGATGGGCAACACTGGCTGAACGATTCTCCCCTTCCTTCTACCATTTGTCTCCACTTTTCTCCTCAACTTCCAAACCTACCTAGAACTTATTCTGAGAAGCCGATCTTGGCTTTAGCACACACAATCTAGGTAAGAAATAAGCAACACATACCATTGGCTCTCCAAGTCCAATACAAGTTCTTCAATCTATCCCCCTTTAAACTTGGCTGCAAAATCTGTTAGGTATCTTAATTTTTTTGTTTCCAGCTCTCCTTTGAAAGCTTTTTTTCTTTGCAGGTTTTTTTTTTTTTTTTTCATTCCCTGGATTTCCCAAAGAACAGGAGAAAACAAGAAAAAGAAATTTCCTTTCCCAGACAAAAGGCTAAAGTTTCCACTAACACAGATGGTCTGACTTAAGAAAAGTTTTTATAGCCGTCTTTTTAAAAAATGTATTTAGGGTTTCCCTATATGGAGCAAAAATAAAGAGGAAAATAGCTCAAAACGGAGACTGAGATCTAAAGTGAGAGGCTATTCAAGCACAGAAAAATATTGAAATGACCATGGTTCACATGGGTTTAGTGGGGAGAGCCCCGGGGCCGGAGAGTGTAAGTGACAGCCAGCTGGAAGCCCCCTGACGTGACTTACACACACGCTCATATTCACCAAGAGTGACCCCCGGTTAGAAATGATGGGGAATGGCAGACGGAGCGCCAGCAATCTTCACAAGTACAGCCCCCTCCCCTCGGCCTGGTCGCGAACAAGATGTTCTGATGGCTTTGGTTTAGGCTTGACTGAAGTGCTCTCACCTCTGACAGCCCTTGCCTCCATCTCTGGCAACCAGCAGCCCTCTCCTCATCCCCACTGCCTTCATTTGGGTCTTTTCATGATTCCTAACTAGTGGTTATTCAGTCATAGTTGAGGCAGGAATCAGATCCTTGCCTTATAATCAGAGCCGGCCACTTATCATGGGGCTCAGTAAGTTGATTCAATGCCGCAGGGAAAATATATCATTCTGGGGTTTGGTTTAGACATTCATCTCCCCTGATTTCTTTCTCCTTCCATCTTAAGCCATTACCCAACACTCTTGCCGGGCTCTGACGTAAAGCAGACCTCTCTTTGAACCCAACATCTACCAGTATCAGGCTGGAGAAACTTGGGCAACCTTCCTGTGTTCTGGGGGGTCATCATTTGCATTAAAATGGAGGGGTTTAAAACATCAACCTCATAGAGATAGTGTAAGAAATAAATGAAACAATATCCTGGTGTCTACCTGGAAAAGGGCAAAACTTCTCCTCTGATCATAAGCAGATCATCGCTTAGTTGTTTGGTTTCTGTTGTTGATCTTTCAGTTATTTTTAGAAAGAGTAGGAAATAGCCCAAATTCAGTGGGCTCCATGTATCCGTGGAATAAATAATTTTGGCCACACAGACATGTTCAAACTGGAGCGTTTATATACCGGAAAATAAGGACACTTTTTGCATTTCAGAAATGGTGGCCATGGTCAGGGCTGAATCAGTTTGGATGTGGACAAGCAAGATGCTACTCCGAGCCCCGTGGCACTCCCATGTGCCAACACATGTGGCTTTGTCCGTTGCCTCAGATCACCGTGCTGGCTTCTTGCCTCAGGATCTTTGCATGCACCATTTCTTTTTGCTTAGGGTCCTTTTCCTTCACTCAGTAGTGTCAATCAAAAGTGTCAGGCACTTTCATAGGGGATACGCTGGTGGCCAAGACTGTGGCCTCATGGAGCTTATGTTTTATGGGTGTATGAGGGTCACTGTGAGAAGACTGAAGCAAATAATCCAACAAAAGGATAATTTTGCCATGATACGTACTATGAAAACAATTAAACAGGGTTGTGGTAGAGAAAGTGACTGGATACAAAGGTCAATGAAACCCTCTTTGAGAAGGATATTTTGAGGAGGAGCTATTTTGAACAGAGGTCTAAATGGTGCAGGTCGTGTGAATATTTTGGGAGGATCATTTCAGACAGACCAAATAGCAAGAGCAAAAAGCCACATGTGGTAACTTGTTCCCAAGATGGCCACCAACAAGTTCTTGCCTCTTTGTATGTTGATACCTTCCCACCACTGAGAAGCGTAATCTATTTCTCCTTTGGCCTTGAATTTGCGCTGGCGACGGCAATTCTCTTGACTATTAGAATGGGACGGAAGTGACATTCTGGAATTGCTGAGGCCAGGTCATACAGGTTCCCCTGGACCCCTTGGATCCCTCTCAAGGGATCCCAGGTGCCATGCTTTGAGAAGCCCAGAGGCCACATGCAGATGCTCTACTGAACAAGCCCAGCTGAGCTCCTAATCCACAGCCAGGATCAACTGCCACTTATGTGAGGCGCCATCTTGGATGTCCAGTCCAGACTAGTCCCAGTCAACAACTGGCTGCAACTACAAGCAAAAACCCACCCAGCTGAGCCCAGTCAACCACAAAACTGGGAGAGGCAATCGTAAAGTGCTGTGAAAAGCCACTACCATTCTGGGGTGATTTGTCACACAGCAGGAGATAACCAGAACACCCTAGGACACTTCTCTGTCCATCTCCAGCCCATTTAGACTTGTTAATTCCTTCTCATTTTTCAACTCAAACATTATTCCCACAGAGGGACATTTCTGTCACCCCAGATGCTCAGGCACCCTCCCATATGTTCTCATAGCAACTCATACTTTTCCTTCATAACACTGATAATAAGCTATAATCTGTACTTCTTTTTATGATTATTTATAACTGTCTCCCTCACTAGGATCTATGTTCATGATGATAATGTTTTGTGTGTTTTACTCACCATAATATCCTTAGCACTAAGTATAAAGCCTGGCACACAGTAGGTACTCAATAAACATTTGTTGAATAAAGTAATAAAGGAATAATGGAATAAATGGTTTAGCTTCAGAGTAGAGATCTGGTGGTCAAAGTTAGCAGACTTTGATAACAGACATTGTCCCCAAATATTAAATCAAATCTAGTGGCCGTATCTGACTAGAGCTTTAGTTGAAGAAAGCTTACAAGTTAAAATATCCAGGGTCCAGGACATGAGGGGCCCAGAGAATTGGTTAAAGGATGGTCCTGTGACGTCCCAGAGGACGAGGCGTCCCAAGTGGACATATGCCCTAATCCTTCTGGTTCTTGAGCTACTCCCAGGAGAGTTGGCAACTTGAGGCTCCTTGAAATATTCCCAGCATCTCACACCAAAGCCATAATGCCTCCACGGGAAACATGGCCCAGGAAATTCCTCCTGGTTTACTCTCCTCCCAACTCAGAAGCCTCTCTGCTTCCCTGCTTGCTGCCTTTAATAATAAAAATACTTTTTATGTCCTGCTACCAGGCATTATGAGCTTATTATTTACCACTTGCTATGCCCAGTGCTTTCCACTCATTATTTCATCTAATCCTCTCAGAAGCCTCTGACGGGACTTCCCTGGTGGTGGAGTGGTTAAGAATCCACCTGCCAATGCAGGGAACATGGGTTCGAGCCCTGGTCCAGGAAGATCCCACATGCTGCAGAGCAACTAAGCCCATGCGCCACAACTACTGAGCCTGCGCTTTAGAGCCCGTGAGCCACAACTACTGAGGCCGCATGCCACAACTACTGAAGCCCATGCACTTAGAGCCCGTGCTCTGCAACAAGAGAAGCCACCGCAATGAGAAGCCCGCGCACCGCAACGAAGAGTAGCCCCCGCTCGCCACAACTAGAGAAAAGCCCGTGCACAGCAACAAAGACCCAGTGCAGCCAAAAAAAAAAAAAAAAAAGAAGCCTCTGAGGTAGAGAGTATCTCTCAGTTACAGGCGAGTAAAATAAGGCACAAAGAAGTTAAGAAATTTACCCAAAGCCATGCGGCTAACAAGAAGCAGAGCCAGGTCTTAAAAACAAAACAAACAACAAAGAATCAAGCAAACAAAAAGATCTGAATGTCTCCAAAACCCAGGTTCTTATCCGCTCTGTTTCAATGCCTCGTAAAAGAGAGTGTGTCCTCTTTGTTATTTTCCCTCATCTTGTCTTGGAAATCTGGCTCTGAACTCGCTAACGTGGCCCTAAGGGGACAGGCCCATAGGTGAGAACTCACGGTGGTGGCCCACCAAGTTTTCATGCTGGAAAACCTCTGGCCCTGGGAATCAGATGCCCCTCCTCCAACACCCGCCACCACCAGAGTCCAGAAACACATCTGGATGGGCAGCTCTTGTGCAGAGAAGGAGCTCAGCCAGTAGCTGCTTGCAGGCTGGCAGAGCAGGTCACCGCATGGCGCTCACAGGACCCAGGGACAGTGCCAAGTACATTGTCAAGCTGACAGCTGGGGAAGGAGCTCAGAGCTCAGAAGCATCTCCCAAAATGCAGCCAAAACGAAACATCAGGTGCAAACAGAGCTTTATTCTGGGTGGGCCCGTTTTGAAACCCAAAACTGATAAACATGTCTGGGAATTTGAAAGACTGACTCAGAAATTCCCAGGTCCTCGGATGGACCATTACGTTAAGGCCGTGGATCCCACACGCGAGCTTGCTCTAATCCTCTCTGTGCTTCCCTGACTCTGCCCCCCTCCGCATCCCCGCCCCATGCGATAGCTGCCTCATCAAGTGTGAATCATGAAACCACATACACTGCAGCAAGGCCATCCTCCTGCTGACTTCTGGGAACATAAACAATAATAACGTAAGTATGACTGACTAAAGGCTTAAGCCAAGTGCTTAAAGGAAATCTATATTTTTTATGTAAACAGTCTTCTGTTTACCGACGTGGTCCAGTTGTTTTGCTCAACTCTGGAAGATATGAAACCAGCTTGCCATGGAAGCAAAGGGTATAACCCATGGCCGGGAGACTGCCAGGGAAAGAGAACACAAAAACCTCACTTAGAAGTGCCCCTTCCCTCTTCTGCAGTGTTGGAAGGCATTAGTTTGATGGTGACACTAGGTTAGGTGACACCATCCAACCAATGGTTGACATCAACATTTTCTTTCCTTAGCTCTGAGAGAACCCTTTGGAGGGCAAAAAGGTTTGGAGGGTGTGTGTGTGTATGACAGAGAGAGAGAGAGAAAGAAAAAGAGAGAGAGAGAAAGAGAGAGAGAGAGAGATCAAAGGTGTTAGAGGAGCTTAAACTCAGACATTGCACAAACCATGGAAAAATCTCCCACCATCCTTCTGTCTCCTTTTGTCTCAGGGCCGAATGCTGATCCTGGGAGGTGATCTGCACAGTTAGAAGATGTCAGACAACTTGAAAATTCCTCATTGTTGCCAACCACAAATATTTAGGGTTTGTGTTATCTAGGTTATAATGAGAACCTGCCAGGGAAAAATTCAGACATACAAATCTCTGTGTAAACTACCTTAAGAGTCTTAAGCTGACAAAAGCCAGAGCAAAGTCTGAAATTCTGCCCTCAGAGTACCCATAATTGAGGCTCTGGCTCTTCACATACTGTAACAGGACTCTAGCAGGGCTTGGCTTTTCCACGTATGCCATTCTCTGTTTGGGCCAGAAAAGTCTTGCTTCGTTCTGTGGCCTCCCCAGTGTGACGCAGGCAAGTTTTCAAAGCTCCTAAGTATCTGGGAACAGGAAGGGTGATGGGGTAAGATGGTCTTCAAGGCTTCTGGGTGATGATGGGGGGAGTGAGAATAGTCTTAACATCATCGCCTTCATCATCACTGCTCTTCTTGTCTGTTCAGGGTCCATTGTCCTTTTGCTAGGACCTTAGGCCAGTCACTCTTCCACTTTCAGAAATGTAAACCTTGAGTACAATCATCCAGTCAAAAGCCGATGGCAACTAAATCATTTCCAGTGTCTTTGTGCTAAAGGGACTGGTTGTGAATTCCCGGCCACTGTCCTTTCCAAGTCTTGGTGGTCCAGCTCTTCCCTGTAATCTGTGACCGATCCAGTGTCTTTCAACACATCTCATATTTTATGCTTAAAATCACTGGAGTTGGCTTCTATCGCTTATAATCAAAGAACCCCAACTAAATCCTTCTCCTCTCCTTCCAGACATTGTGCTAGCAGCTGGGGATTCAATAGTGAACAAAACCTCTCTTTGGATTTTTTTTGAATAAGACCAAGTTGAGCATTCTTTTTTTTTTTTTTTAACATTTTATTTGGAGTCCCTACTATGTGTGTGTTACTGGCATCCAGCAGTGAACAAGTCGACGCACGCTCTTTCCTTACAGATCGTAATGTCTAAGGGGGAGGAAAGATATTGCACAAGCCATTACTATATAACATGCAAGTGCTATGTGAGGAAAAGCTCAGAGTGTAACTTGAGCACATCTAAAGAACCAGCAACTCATCTTGGGACCTGGAAGGATCCTGCCCTCTATGGGGCTGGATGGTCTGAAGCACAGTTAGTAAACAGCCATCTCATTGAAACCAATGAGATTAATGATGAGATAGCAATGCCTGCAGGAATATGAGCGAAAGGACCACTAATGCTGATCGCCCCTGCCTCCCATCCTAGAAAGCCAAGCTGTAAATATATTTTTGAGATTAACTAGCTTAGCCAGGCTCTCTGACCCAAGAATGGGAATGCACCAGTGTCTTCACCCTTGTAGCTCAGGGGCACAAGTATGGTTGTTGTTTTATTTTTTTAGGTTTCTTTGGGGGCGATTTTTAATCAGATTAAAATATACACAACAAAATTGGCCTTTTTTTTCTTTGCGGTATGCGGGCCTCTCACTGCTGTGGCCTCTCCCGTTGGCGGAGCACAGGCTCCGGGCGCGCAGGCTCAGCGGCCATGGCTCACGGGCCCAGCCGCTCCGCGGCACGTGGGATCTTCCCGGACCGGGGCACGAACCCGCGTCCCCTGCATCGGCAGGCGGACTCTCAACCACTGCGCCACCAGGGAAGCCCCAAATTGGCCATTTTAATGACTTTTAAGTACACAATTCAGTGGCATAAAGTGCATTCACAGTGCTGTGCAACCAACACCACTGTCCATGTCCAAAACTTCTCATCATCCCGAGCAGAAGTTCTGTACCATGAAACGATAACTCCCCATCCCCCCGCCCCCAGCCCTTGGTAACCTCTAATCTACTTTCTGTCTCTATGAATTTACCTCCTATAACTGCATCAGACAATAATCATCCTTTGGTCCTTTAGCTTATTTCATTTAGGATATTGTTTTCAAGGTTCATCTATGTCATAGTGTGTATCAGAATTTCATTACTTTTTAAGGCCGAATGATATTCCATTGTTTGGCAAAAACCACACTTTGTTTATTCGTTCATCTGTTGATGAACATTTGTGCTGTTTCCACCTTCTTGCTAGGGTGAATAATGCTGCTATAAAACATTGGTGTAAAAACACCTGTTTGAGTTCTGGCTTTCGATTCTTTTGGGGATATTGAAAGAACTGAATATCTGTGTCATTGCCATATCTTACGGTAACTGTTTGCCACAAGTCTTCAACAGACCAGATGAATGAGCCCCCCGATACCTAACCCATACCCAGGTCTCATATGGGCTGGTGTGCCCTAACTATAGAAGAGACATTTAGCAATTAACAACAAAAAAGAATTAATAACTTTTATAAGACATCTAGAATGCGCCCATCAGGTACTGACTTTTTCACATTACCTCTTCCGATTCTTACGATAACCATATGAAGCAAGTGTTTTTCATTTTATACCCTTTCTCCATTATTTTTAGCAGGAAAAGCAGAGCTGGAGAGTGTAGGAAACTCTCCAAGGTCACCAGACAATGATAACTCTTTGGCTCCAAGCCCTCTGCCCATCCACTATGGCACAGCTCCCCCTCCGTTAATCTGAACACAAATGAGGTAAATCATCCCGCCAGCTCAGCTAGAAGTCTAGACTGGCCTCCTGGGTGAAGTTCCAGATTGCAAGGCAAAGCATGGGTCGGTTTCCAGAAGGCTCTGCTTCCTGGCCTTGGGTCATCCCTGACAGTGAGAAGGCAAGGAAGGAAGGGAGGAAGGAAGGAAGGGAGGCAAGGCGGGAGGGAGGAAAGAAGGAGGGAGGAAGGAGAAAGAGAAAGGAGGAGAGAAAGAAAAAGGAAAGCAGAAAATAGAGAGGCTGTCCAGTTAACAGTGGGGCTCTAAGCTCCAGGCAGTCATGCACTGCTTGCTGGCTGGCTTTTCACATGAGGCTATGCCTGCTGAGGTTACATCCCGCCTCACCGTGGCCTCAAGGAACCCAGGAAACACACTCATTGCCTCTTTGGTTATTTTATAAACAGTGCTTGGAAACCACGAGTCATTATCACTCTTCTGGCCAGCCAGTCAGACTTTCCATGCCCTTATGTGTGATGCCCTTAATCTTTCCTAAGCCAGCAGCCTCATTTCCCTAAACCAAGAGAATTGTTTACTTTGGCCATAATCAGGGCAGATTTTAAGAATCAGCCTGCCCTCTCTCAGTGCCCGAGGCTTTAAAGCTATAATCTAAACATTCATCCCACCGTCCATTCTTTTATTCACACTTACCTCTAGATCCTCCCAAGTTGTATCCCGGCACCTGTACATCCATACAGCCACCCATCCATTAATCTATTCATCCCTCATCCACTCATTCATTTATTGATTCAGGCATCCACCCATATACGCCCTTTTAATCATTCATCTACTTATCAATTCCTCTGTTTACCTACCCACTGACTCAATAACGAACCCAGGGAGGTATCCATTTATTCATGCATAGGTGCATGTCTCCATTCATCACCTACTCAGTACCCACCGTTTCTTCACTCAGTCTCTCAATTGCTTACTTATTCAATCACCTAATCACCTTCTTACAAAATCTATAATCACCTGTTCTGAGTCAGGCAATGCTGTTGATGTTAGAAGAACAAGGACGAACAGTATGGTTCCCATTCCCCCAACCACCCACCAATCTCCCATTGATTGGCATCTATTTATTTATCGAACCTGTAGAATTCCACCCCTGTGGGCCCTGAATTGGTTACTGGGTGGATCCCAGGGAGTTTCAAAGAGAGAAGTAGAGACGAACGCTGATTCAAGTCCATGCATAGGGTGCAACCAAAATGATAGTTGGGAAGGACTTGGCTACAAGACAGAAACTAGACTAGAGACAAGAGTCTGGAACTGGAGATTCCTTCTGGTACTGAAGTTAGTCACAGAGATATTAATAAAGAGTTCTGAGCCTTCTTGTGGGTCAGAAGGAAGCTTTAAAAATGCCTAGAGGGCTTCCCTGGTGACGCAGTGGTTAAGAATCTGCCTGCCAACGCAGGGGACACGGGTTTGATCCGTGGTCCAGGAAGATCCCACATGCCATGGAGCAACTAAGCCCATGTGCCACAACTACTGAGCCTGCGCTCTAGAGCCCGCAAGCCACAACTACTGAACCCGCGTGCCACAACTACTGAAGCCTGCACCCACGCGCAGCAACAAAGACCCAATGCAGCCAAAAATAAATAAATTTATAAAAATAAAAATTAAAAAAAATAGAAGTGCCGAGATGTTTAAGACATTTCCATTTTCCCATCCAACAATTCATCCATCTATCCACTTATTCACAAATCCATGGATTCACCCATCCATCCATCTACATTTTTACTGTTCAACCATTATAGCAGGGGGTCTTAACCAGGGTTTCATGAATAGGTACAATCACATAAGTTTAATTCATCCTTGCATTCCCAGTCTCTTCCATTGCTACTGACACACAGCAAGTGCAAATTAAATATTTGCTAAATAAATGAATGAGGGCTCTCAGTTTTGATGAGATAAACCCAACCAGAAATGTGGCCCCTTGAGCAGATAATTTGGCTGGCACTAGGGCCGATATGCATACATTTACTTTTTATACGATTGCTTAATGGTACTGTGCAGGATTTACCCTAACTACACTTAAGCAGTTAATATGCCCAGATGAGGCCATGACTAGTTTAGGCATGTCTACAAGACTTGGCTTTAGCTGTTTGACAAAGTGAATCCATCTCCCTCAGGTTCTAACACACCACTGGAAAAGGCTGAAGCCAGATCCATGTATCAGGGGCTAACCAGTCAGACTGCAGAATTCAGTAGATCCAATTATTTTTGTTTAACACCACATCAGGAGGCCTCCACAGAAGCCCTTAATCAAACTGACTGTTTGGGATAACTACATTTGTATAAACAGAACTCTGATGTATTCAGTTGAGGAAGATCACTCTTTGAGTTTGGTCAAGACAGTCAAGCTATCTGGACAACACAGATTAAAGTCCTGACTTTGATTTCTAAAAAATAAAATAAGTAAGTCTTTTAAATTTAAACCTGGAGGCAACACAGCATGTCACTAGTAGCATAGAGGACATGGGGATAAAGCCAGAGAGATGTAGATTTTCACCAGGCATCACTTACTAGATCTGTGGTCTTGGGCAAAGTACACGGAATGTCTCTCATCCTCAGTTTCCCCATCCTGAAAATGTGAAAAGTATCCTTTACTTCACACAGTTGGACTCCAGTTGATAACCTACATGAGAGTCTAGCTCAACACCTGATAATACAAAGATGGCCCCCAATAAATAGTAGACCCTCATTTCCTGATTCTCTGAATAGTTGCTCTGTCTGCCTAGTTCACTTTCTTTGAGATCATTTATTTTTTTAAAAAAAACAACCTGTTTTGATGTCTGTTTGAAATTCTGAACTTTGCAAAGGGCCTTCATGTCCATTACCTCATTTGTGTATCACCATCACCGTCATTGTCATTATCATCAAAATTATAACGATTCCCATTCTACAGATAAGAACACTGAGGCCCGAGTTGAATAAGGAACTTATCCACTTCCGGTCAGAGTCAGAGTCAAACTTGAACTCATCATCTTCAGACTCTGAGCCCAGTTCTCTTTGTATTAATGGGATCATTAATAGCAGACTCAACAGAACAAAGAGGATGGAAGAGACAAAGGGCCACTGAACCCCCTGAGACCCTCCAGAACAGACCTGCCTAGGTAACGAGTGTGTGGCTTGCTGACAAGACCCAACTAGATGTTATGCACACATGGGTTCGGCTTTCTCCCATGCGTAAGCAGCCTCATGCAGCCCTCCTGTGACCTTTTGATTGGCCTCCAACATATAACATGATACTACAGCCCAAAAACCTGTCCTTTTTTGCCTAGATTCCTACAAGGAGTCTGTGTTTTATTTCACTGTTTTCCTGGGTGTGCTTCTATTTTCTTATTTATTTATTTGAGCCACTAAATTATCTAATTAGTGACATACATCGTTGACACATGGGCCACTATGAATATTTACTGCACACTTGTTCACGCATTTATCTAAATAGGTGGCATGCCAGAACCATGTAATAAGGAATAATGATTCTTTAGAATAGTTACGGGGAACTACAGAAGAGGGAAAAAGTTTTGCACAGTGGGTTGCAGCTTCCAATCACATCTATCAATTCTTCCTGAGATAGAGCAATTGCCCAGTAATGACAAAAAGCTTATAGTAATGAATAAATCAATACTCAGCTCTGCGGCAGCTTCAGATGTTACTTTTATAGGTCTTCCCACGTCTATTACATATCCCTTAGCTCTGGAACTGAGAGAGCGTGGTGAATGCCAACAGCTACGAGGAGAAAGGGAACAAACAGCTCAAACTCCTGAGATGCTGGTGATCCATCACCATCGCCTTACAGGGAGATCCATTTATACCTCTGAGCCCTACAACGGAGCAGCTCCCAGTGACCAGCTACACAGCCGACAAGTGTTTGTTCTAAGAGTGGAACCATGGCTTTGTGATGAGAGAAATGGAAATGCAAAAGAGATCAACAAACTAACAAATAATGAATTAAGTAGGGACAAGTGGGATGGAGCAGGAGGAAGGGAATGCCACTAGAAAGGGAGGAAAGAGAAACGGAGAAAGAGGGTTTTAGCCCAAAGCGGTGCCTGCCTGGGCTTGACTCATTCGGCAAATATTTACTGCGTGCCTGCTACGGACCAAGCATAGTTCTAGGCAGGGCTGCAAAGTTTTTCTGTCAATCATCCCAGAGTAGATATTTTAGGCTGTGAGGGCAAAACGGTCTCCACGGCCACTAAGCCACTCTTGTTTGTAGCACAAAAGCAGCCATACACAATACGTAAACGAATGGGTGTGGCTATGTTCCAATAAAACTTTATTTACAAAACAGGTGATGAGCTAGAGCACAGCTTGCCCACCCAGGTATAGCATCACATTTCCCCAGATGGGCTATGCGCCGGTGGATTGTGGGCTGATTTGGTAGGTACACAGACACGGTGTAAATGACCTAGAATCACACGAGGAGATTTCATTCCAATCTAAGTCTCTTATAATCCTCTGATACACCAAGGAGAAAGTCTCTGTAGGGTGCTAGCCTTTACCATACCTCTAACATTTTGCTAATCGCTTTTTCAACAAAAGGAGAGATCACAAGGCTCTTAGCCTTGGCAAGCAACAGTTTCTAGAGAGATTCTTCAGCTTTGGTTTTTGCAGAGTTTCTATTGACTGCACGTGATATTTGTTTCTGTTTACCATTTAGAAAGGCAGAAACAGGGCTTGTTAACCTTGGCATTGTTGACATTTGGGCTGGATAATTTTTTGTTGGGGGTGGGAAGGCTGTACTGTGCATTGTTGGATATTGAGCAGCATCCCTGGTCTCCACCCACTAGATGCCAGAAGCACAAGCCATGTCACTTCTTTAGTGACACTGAGCAACTCTTTCTCCCCCTGCCTCCTTTTCCTCATCTGTAAAATGGGGATGATGAAGACAGTAGCTCCAACCTCACTGAGCTGCTGTGAGGATTAAATCCATTAATTCATGCAAAGCAATCAGGAGGGAGTTCACTGGAGGAAAGCATGCAATTAATATTAGCCATGGCCATTTGTCCTAGTAACGAAGTGGCTCTGCTTTACACATATTTATTTGTTTAGTCACTTATTCAGGTGAGCCAATTAAAAAATATATTCTTAAATAAATAATAGTTTAGATAGTGTAAAGGTATGCCAAAATTTATGAAGATGTTCTATGAAGTTGAGGTTGTGAAACTGATACATTTCAAGAGTGGGATTTGGGCATGTTTTATCTAAGCTCTATTACTCATTGGATATGTGACTTTGGACCAATTACTAAGTTTCTTAGACCTCTAGTTTCCTCCCTGGGGAGAAGATGATCCCTCCTCCCAGAGGTGTTGTCGAGCAAAACCAAGGTAATGTTCTCAGGAGTTACTCAACGCCAGATAGGTACTCGATAAATGCTACTTCTCCCCCTCCCTTTGTTTTTGTTGTTAGTAACTCTTATGGGTTGCATCAACTACCTATTGTTGTGTAGCAATCCGAGAACTTAGTGGCATAAAACAATAGCCACTCCTTAGCTCACAACTCCAGGGGTTGCCAGTTTGGGCTGAGCTCAGGAGAGTGGTTCTTCTGCTGGCCTTGATTTGGGTCCTGTCTATGGCAGCAGTCAGCTATTGACTTAAATGGGCTGGTCGATCCGTTCACTTAATAGTGGCTGGTTGATGGCCTCCTTCACAAGTCTGGCTGTTAGAGCCAGCTGTCTGCAGGGCCTCGCACTGCCTATGGCTCTTCCTCCAAAAGGCTAGCCTGGACCTTTACGTGGAGGCAGCCCTATTCCAGTAAAACAAGAGCAGGAACCACAAGGCATCTAGAAGCCTAGACTGAGAAGTCACACCATGTTGCTTCAACCACGTTTTGTTAGTCAAAACAAGCCACAAGCTCAGCTCAGATCAAGCAAGGGGAAATAAACTCCACTTCTAGGTAGAAGAAGCAAAGGCACGTCGCAAAGGCGTGTGTGCACAGGGAGTGTGATTCACCGGGGCCATTTCTACGAGCGACCGCATTGTCTGCCTACAGCTTAGCCCACAACACCCTCCTCCCTTATGTCTCCACAAAGACTCGCACACTGGATGTTGTTCACATGACTAACGTGCACCCGTGGTGGTGTCCAGTTGCTCATGAAACCCCGCAGATTACATGGGAATTACACAATACCACAAAACTGCACAATCACCGCAACTATTAATGGCACATCAGTTCAAGGTTGCTCACTGCGGTTTGCATTATTGCCAAGAGAGGCTGTGGAATCCATAGCATTTCCCACCCTGTTCTAAATCTATCTCTTCTCTCACATTCAGAAAAAATGGCCAACGTGAGTCATACGCTGTCAGATTATTATCAAGATTAGCCTTGTCTTGTTTTCTTTTAAAAAAAGTCATTTATCTCACTGTTAACACTTTGTTATTAGTCACAAATTGTGGGAGCAGACCTCAAAACTGCTAAGAGTCAATGCATTGGGGTAGGATTCACCAGTCAAAATAACTTATTCAAGTTAGGAATTCATTCCCACCTCCCCACTTTTTTTTTTTTTTTCAGTAGCTGCAGTCTAAAAATAACATGTCAATATTTTCTTGTTACATTTTCTTCCCCCTGGATAGTGACCTTCTAGTGATTTTCCTCTAGCACACATCAGCCATCCTCTTCCAAAGATATACCTCAAAGCTGTATATTGTTAATAGCCACACCATTTCCTGTATCTAGGTTTTAACCATCAGTCATTGTAGCCACAAACAGATGGCTTCTTCTAATCTACACTCTCCAACAAACAGTGCTTACACACCACAGAGACCCTAATCTTAGCTTCACACACTATCACCCACCTTTCTCCAGTTTGGATTCCACAGTCCACCCCTACAATAATCCCTGTTCCCTCTCAGTTCCTGCTCCCCTTCTGTTGCTGCCATGGTAAACCTCATCCCTGTTAAAACTCACCTCCCTTCTTGCTCTATGCCTCGACCTGAGAAGCAGAACGTGGCTAGAGGAAAATTTACAACCATGCTTACTTGCCTCACTTTAGATGTATGACCACATATCACAAGTGGGTCTTTAAGCACCATCTGAAAAGCTAAACACAGTTTCCCCAGTCAAAACCTCCTTCCGTTTATCCAGATGACTATTGACACGTCTTCTCACTCCTAAGGCAGCCAACACTCATTGTGTATAGATGACCTTGATTCTTTTTTTTGTTTGTTTATTTAATTTATTTATTTTTGGCTGCGTGGGGTCTTTGTTGCTGCGCGCGGGCTTTCTCTAGTTGCCGCGAGCCGGGGCTACTCTTCGTTGCGGTGCACAGGCTTCTCGTTGCGGGGGCTTCTCTGTTGTGGAGCACGGGCTCTAGGTGTGTGGGCTCAGTAGGTGTGGCACACGGGCTCAGTAGTTGTGGTGCACAGGCTTAGCTGCTCCACAGCATGTGGAATCTTCCGGGACCAGGGCTTGAACCTGTGTCCCGTGCATTGGCAGGAGGATTCTTAACCACTGCGCCACCAGGGAAGCCCCCTTGATTCTTATTTTACTGAGAAAGTAGAAGCAATCAGAAGAGCATTTTCTCTTTTCTACCTGAATCTCTACATGTAGACGCAGCCTCCTCTTCTCTGCTATGATGACTCAAACATCCCTACTGCTCTCTAAACCCACCCTCCCTCACCCATCCAAGGACTTGGTTCCCAAAGTTACTCCTCCACCCCCTGCATCACCAATCAACTGAATCATTCACATCAGCATCTGAACATGCCAAGAGATCTCCCACTGACAGATAAGGAAACTTTCCCTTGACCTCACAACTCTGTAGAGTACCTCAACCCATTTATTTGCCACCGTTTCAGCAAACTTCAAAACTTTCCTCACTACTGTTCCACTGAAACAGCTCTTGTGAAACTCCCTTAAGTTTTTCATCTCTTTCAACTCAATTCCCATATCTTAGACTGCAGTGTCTTTGAATTCTCAGTGTCATTTGGTACACCTGGTCAAGACATTCCTTCGTAAAGCCTTTTTAAAAATATTTATTTATTTTATTTATTCCTTTGGCTGCGTCGGGTCTTTGTTGCGGTGCACAGGCTTCTCTCTAGTTGTGTTGTGTAGGCTTTCTCTCTCTAGTTGTGGCGCGCGGGCTCCAGGGTGCGTGGGCTCTGCAGTTTGCGGCACGTGGGCTCTCTCGTTGAGGCACACGAGCTCAGTAGTTGTGGCACGTGGGCTTAGTTGCCCCACGGCACGTGGGATCTTAGTTCCCCAACCAGGGATAGAACCCGCGTCCCCTGCATGGGAAGGCAGATTCTTTACCACTGGACCACCAGGGAAGTCCCTCCCAAAGCCTGTTTTTACTCTTAGCTTTTCAGTCACTACACTTCCCTAGTTTTCCTCCCTCACCACTGGCCCATCCTAGTCTTTTTCCAATCTTTAATATTGGTTCATTCAAGGATTTTGACCTTAGTCCTCTTCTTTCGCATAACTACAACTCATTCTCACGATGACCTCATATGGCCTCTTGGCTTTAAATATCAACTCTCTGCTGATGACTTCTAAGTTTATACCTAGTTATGATGTCTCCCTGGAACTCCAGACTCATATATTCATCTGCACAGTTGGTATCTCCACTTGGATGCCTAATAAGCATCTCAAACATTAGAGATGCAAAATAGAATTCATGATTTCCCTCCTCAAACTCATTCTTTCCTCTTTCAGTGAAAGGTGCTGCCTTGTACTCAGTTGCTCAATTAAAAAATGAAGGGGTTGGCCTCCCTTTCTTTCCATCACCCTTACATGCAACCCATCAGCAAGTCCTGTTGGCTTTAACTTTAAGATATATCAACATTTGCCTCTTCTGAGCACCTGTATGGCCACCATGATTTCTAAGCTGGACCCGCGAAATATCCTAAGAGGTCTCCCTTCTTCCAGTCTTGGCCCTACCGTCGATTCTCCACACGGCAGCCAGAGTGAGCTTGGTCAAGATACACGTAAATTGGATCATGTCACTTCTTTTTTCATAAAACTCCAGTGATTCTGTAACAAGCATGGAATACAATCCAGACTCTTCACCTTGGCTGTCATGATCTTACCTTCACTTATCCCTCTGGATTCACCTCCCATACTCTAGCCTCACTAGCTCTGATCTACTGTATTGGCCTTAATGCTTATAGACACACGAGATTCATTCCCAAGTCGGAGCCCTTGTATCCGTAGTTCTCCCTGCTTGCAACTCTTCCTCCAAACCTTTAAATGACTTACTCACTCACTTCATTCATTTATTGGCCCAAATATTACCTCTTCAGAGAAGAATCTCTGACTACCACCCTAAAGCCAACATGTCATTCATCAACCTCATTCCTCGCACTGTTTTTCTTTAAAAGAGCCTTATTGCCTGAAATTCCGTAATACCAGTATTTCTTTCCTCACTCACTGCCCATGTCTCCACTAGAATATAATTTCCATGAGATCAAGGACCTCACCCACCTCATCCAGTGTTCAATATGCAGCACATTGTAGATGCTAAAGAAACACTTCTTGATGATACACTTGATACTACTGGTAGAAATGATTGATAGTATTGGTAGAAATAATAATAATTGTGAAATGCTCTCAGCACTTTCGCTTCTTTGTATTCACATTAGGCCTGATCATTTGGCTTAAATAAGAAAAGCAGCAAGAGAAGACAGCTTGTGTTGGCATCAAAACTTTATGTAAATCTCTACCCACTAGCTCTATCTCCTCCAGAGTTAGATGGAGTTTAAGCAAATGGTTTACTGTATATTGTGACATAATGTCACAATATACAGTAAACCAGTAGCTTTCTCTTTTTATTACTTTACTCCTAGTATTGCCTATAAGCTCTCTGCACTCACATCAGACACGTCAGAATTTGTAAGAACTCATCAATGTATTCTATTACATAAAGACATAAACTACATGTAAACAGTTTTAATTTATTTGGTATGAACATTAAATGTCATCAATTTAGAGTGTGCAACTCATCCCAGTGACTGACATCTGTTCAAAGCAAGCTTTCAGAATGTTTATTTGTCTTGCCTAACTCGGAGAGAGATCCTAGAATGGCATTTTGGCATATTTTCCCATAAAATTACCATTGACTTTCCTCTAGAAGGATTATTTAGATGTAATGTCTAACTTTTATTATCACTTATTCAAGTAAGGCTACTTTCTGGGCCCAGGCTTACTTGAGGTAGGAGACTAAGGGAAAAGAGATGCCTTAGCAAGACAGAGACATGCTGGAAAGCAAACTCTCCTTGCTCACTGGATTCTAGTCTCTTATCACAATAGACACACGCAGCGATGGGACTGCACTCAGAGGTGCCCTCATGATTTCTGTGTTTGTTAGAGTTTGCGTGGTTCAGAATCTTGTCCTATTGAACCAGCCTTCATGAGCCTGCATGTCTGGCAGAGCCGTGTTTAATGGCCGAGGGATGAGCCCCCATTCCTCTGCACTACGTTGAACAGCTGTAGAAGTCATTGACACTCTCAACAAATATCTCTTGTGCTCTGTCTCCCAGACACACGGTAAGATTGTACTTCCCCACCCCCTTCTAGGATAGCTATGACCAAGTGACTGGGTTTGGCCAGTGAAGTGCGAGCATAGGTGATGTGTGTCACTTCTTTGTGGAAGCTGTGAGAGCCAGTGCACAACTGGACGTGTCCCCTCCCTACACCAAGAGGACTGTAGCAGCACATGCTGCTACGAAGCCTCCTTCAGCCAGGGACCTTGTGTGATTCTGATGGGTAGAGCCTCCTGGCGGACCCTTGCTGAAGATGTAGCATGAAAGAGACAGAGGGAAAGAGAGAGACCCAAGGAGAATTGATGTTAAGGCTCTGAGAGTTGCAAGATGTTGGTGTCCCCAGCATGACCTTGCCCACCCTGGCTGCTCTCACGCTCGGCGGGCTAGGGGTCTGGGGAAGGGCTGGCAGCTCTACAAGATTTGACGTCAACAATTCAGTCATGGAGACTTTCTGACAAAACAGGGTCTGCGGTGAGGTGGGGGAAACAGGTGCTGAGACACTCATTAAGAGAAACCCCAGTAGAGACTGAGTCACCTCTGAAACACTTCCAGAATCCTGCCTGGCCTCTCCCCATCATCAGAAGCCAAGTCTTCAGTAGACGTCTGTGTCTTGTCCGCGCAGGGGACTGGCACACCCACAGTCAGGCTGGCTTCAGAGCACGGAGGCTGACTTGCAGAGTAGAAAAGGTCCAGCTGGGCCCACCCAGGCCACGGGGCTCTCCATGGCCCCAGAGGCTCCCATAAAGAGAGAACAGATCTCCTGTATCTCAATCACAGTCAGACTTCGACGTCAAACAGACTTAAGCCCGCGTCCTGGTTCCTCTGGTTGTGTGGCTTTGGGAAATTCACATCACTTTTCTGAGCTGCAAATTTCCTCAGCTGTGGAGTGAGGATCATCAAAGTATATACCTCAGCTAGGGGATGTGAGATCCGGGGAGATGATAAATATCAAGAGCCCCATACTGTCCCTGCAACATACTAGTTAAACCATATGAAATTGTCATTTTTGATCTTTTGACAGTTTCATACGGTTTAAGTTATAAATGTCAGTTAACAGGAGCTGATTTCACTCCTGGCAGAATTCTCATAATTCAGGAAGGGCTATTCATGGCTCAGGATCCATAAACCAGAGCACATTCAGATGCTTCCCCTTCAACTGGATTCTCTAAGTGGACTAAATGGACTCAATCACATCTATACAAGCGCTGTCACCGAGTTTGTAACCACTTTGCCATAGGTGGGTGCCCTGGGCCAATGGTCTTCTCTCAAGACCAAGTCAGTACCTGTCCATGGCTTTGCTTCCCTTGCTTCTGCCACGTGGCATTATGTCCCTAGACAGACTGAAATATGTCGGCCGTACAGAACCAAAGAGCTGTCTACGAAAGATGTGCTCTAAAATTTGTTCTAAAATAAAATAAGGTTTACTTTCCTCCCCACCTGAGACATTGAAGAAGCACATAGGAGAGTCATAAAAGAGAGGAGATTCTAGTTTTTCTCTACTACCTACTAGACAAACTCGTGATATGGCCTTTGCCATGATTATTTCTTCCCATTTCCAGCCTCCCGTTACAGTGAAGTAATAACGAACCCAGTGGTGCAGTTGCAGAGAGCACTGAGCTACTTCTCGCCTCCCTGTGTTTGCACCTGCTGTTCGCTCTACCCGAAATGCCTTTGCCTTTCTTTTTCTCCACATCCTTCTTGCCCAAACCTTGAGTATTGTTTTACGACACACTAAGACTACTGCTTCTTGAGGGAAAGGACCTTGTCTGTCTTGTCCATTGCTATCTTCCTAAAAAGCTACCTGCATTCAATAGGCATTAGTTGAATTAATGACTAAGTAAATGAATGAATGAAAAGACCTAGTCTAGAATCAAGTGCTTCAGAAAGGTTGGCCTGGCCACAGGCCTTGCTGGTGGGTATCGCCTCCTATGTTCCCCTACGGCACCTCTGCACATTTACAACAATAACTGTGCGACCACAACCTATTAGTCAAAGCCAGACACTATCCTTTTCACGCTCAAGATTCCCTGACTGAGGACCCGGGGTCTGGCTTGTAAAGTGCTCTGTCAGTGTATCCCTGACCCTTGCCCTGTCTTGTCTCTTCCTTGGCAATTTATGAAGAGCCCCGGCAGCTTCAGCCCCAGGCTGGGAGAGCAGGACCCTCAGACCCTAAGAGGAAAATGAGTCCAGCTCAGGGAACAGCCTCGGGGGGAGGGACTTGGGCTTTCCACAGTCCATGCAGAAGGCTGTGAATTCTTCACTTCTAAGCAAAATGGCAAAAGGGAAATACAGGTCTTCATACGAGTGATTTATTCTGTATCAGAAACGCATTTACCTGGCCGATTTTGCTGAACAGAAAAACCTCAGGTTCACTTAGTAAAACTCAATCTGAATATTTCTATCCTTTATTTCCATACAGATTAGCTTCATAGGGGCCTTGAGTATAAACACCACAGATTGGCTTGCGGGTTCTATGGGGGAAAAGAGGCAGCGTGGAAGGGAGATCATCGCTATTTTAAGTTTCTTCATGGTTCAGCAGGCAGCTGCTAAGAGTTCCAAAGGAGCACACAAAATAAGAAAAGTTTATTGATTAGTTTACAAATAAATGTTGTATAAGAAAAGACACTGAATGGCAGGCCAGCTTACCCATGGCTTACGGCTTGTGGCCCTTTTATTCCCTGGCCTCGGGAGCCCGTCTCAAGGGGGAAATAAAAGAAGCAAAGTAAATGCGTTTTCTGGATAAAGAAGAGTTGGCACCAGGTTAAAAAATAAATAAACGAGACCCTTTATCTGTTGCCGATTTGGAAGCAGACCAGTGTATGCCTACTTCTTCATCTCTTCATGAAAATATCTTTTTAAATGTTTTTTTTCCCTCCTCTGGCCAATACAACAAAGCCTCAGACCCTGGACTCCGTGGCACAGGTGTCAAGCTTGGAAATGGTCCCCTCCAGTCACCAGCCATTGGGCAGTTTTAGAAAAAGACCGAAAGTGTCAAATGCATGCTTGTTTCTGGGCTTATAGCTGAAGGATCCTGACTGAGAGAGAAAAGTCATTTTGGGGGGATGGGGGGTGGTTTGGACCTGGAAAAAATAAGTATGGGAACATCCCCAGGATTTCCACCCCTGCTTTGCCTTGCTTCATCTTTGTGAGACCTTGGCAAATGGTTGGCTTATCGGGAAGATTAACTAAATATGATGCACAGGAGCCTAGGACAAGGTAAGCCCTTGGGCAAACCTTCCGTCAGCGGCTATGATGAGATTCCAGTCACATGAAAATCTAGTGATGTATGGGGAGCAGACAGAGACTTGGCCGAGATACAGGCCAGGCAGAGAGTGACGAGCCTTCTGAAAGTGTGGTCCGGTGTCCACAGACTCGAATATCACAAATGTGAAGTGAGTAGAAGGTGTCAGATTCTACAAGGTACCTTGACCAAGCACTAACCAACCCTGGATCACAGAGACAGTGTTCCTGACCTTTCATTCCCCCTTTAAACCTTCTGCTTATGTTACTAAGAAGTCTCACCTTGACACTAGCCGATCATCAGCATTGCTTGAGCATTTGCTGATTTCCCTTTTTAACATAGTTACAGGGCCCCAGGCATGCAGCCTAGGCAGTCAGTCCACTGTCACTGCTATAATATACTACATTTTACCTTTTCTTGACACTGCATTTATTTCCCAGATTATCGTCTTTTTCTGAACAGTGATTTAGTTCAATAATGTTAGTGATAACATATATTTATTTTCAAAGTCTGCATAAGTTTTTAAAAAGTGAACTGCCTGAGGCGCTCTCATACATCGCTGGTGGGAATGTGGGTTGGTACAACCCTTGTGGAGGGGAATTTGACAGTATTTAACAAAACAGCATGCCTTTAGTTTTTGACCCAGCAGTTTCACTTCTAGGAATTTACCCTGGAGATATAGCTCCAACAATAAGAGGTGCGCAAGTTTATTCATCTCAGCATTGGAAACAACTTAAATGCCCACCCAGAGAAGACACGGGTGAATCAACTCTGCGACATCCACACACAGTAGAGAACAATGTCACAGTGAAAAAGAAGGGGGATGGGTTCTACTAACTGATAGGGAGTGATTTCCAGGAATTATTGCTGAGTGAAAAAGATCAAAGTACAAAGAGTATCCACAATACACTACCTCTTGTGTAAGAAGGAAAGGTAAATGAGAAGATGCACTTGCACCTCCTAATTTATGCAAAAAGAAATACAGGAGGGATAAATCAGAAACTAATGAGCTTGGTTATCTCCAGGGGTGGGCGGGAAAGGATCAGAAAGGACGGAAAAGACTAGAGGGGTGGGTGCAGGGATGGGGGAGGGATACTTCTCAGAGGATCTCTTTTTGTAGGGTAGTGACATTTGGAAGGATGTTAATGTTTCCCATGGGAAAAAAAAAATCATCGAGGAGGAGGGAAAAACCCTAAAGTGGAACATGAACAGTGACAAATGAGCTAACTCTATTTCAAATGAATCAGATGACCATACCGAAAGGAGAATAAGAAATGAGCCCAAATAACCTAAACACAGTATTTGGATGATATCCCTCACAATACAGACAAAAATAACTACGTAAATATTGAAATCTAGTTAGTAGGTTTGTTCTTCACAGTAACATGGATTAGTGATTCTGAAACCACTGTCTGTGTACTCTAGGGTTGATGAAATAAGTAAATATGTTGTGGATAATGGAATCGTGGTTTCTCACAGTCAGAGAAGGAAGAAATAAATGCGGAAAGGGTCCAGATCAGCATGAACCCTGTGTTCTGGATTGGAATTCAAGGTACTGGCTTGCACTCATGATTTATAAGATATAGATGTGTATGGGTGTGCGTATGGACTTATACATATACCCAGGTATCATACATGTATTCTGTAGCTCTGCTCACTGAAAGGGCCTAGAAGCAATGCCATCCCCATAACAATGAGCTACTTAGTTTTCAAATGTCATCATACTCTAAAAGAACCTGGGGCTCCTTGGAGAAATGGCTGAGTCCAGAGCTGGGACTGGGAAAGTCTAATATGAGCCTGGAACAGTTCATCATAACTTTGATAACTGTATTCTGGTTATGTGAGAATGTCCGTCATTTTAAGAAACACATACTCATGTCTACAACGTATTCTCCTACAGTTCAGAAATTATGTCTATACATATATATGTATAAATTATACATATGCATAAATTATATCTATACATATATGTGTAGACATATATGTATAAAAATTCAGAAAATTTATACATATATAAATTTATTTCACTTATATATGAAAGAGAATAATAAAGCAAATGCAATAAATGTTATCATTCAGAGAATCTACATGAAATGTATATAAGAGCTCCTGCAACTTTCTGATAACTATTTCAAAATAACAAGTTTTTTTAAAAAAATGAGCTAATTGGGTAAGTATAGCACAAGTCAGGAGAGTAGCAACAGCATGACCAAAGTTTGGGAAAAACTATGGCTGATGATGGAAATCCAGTAAAAGGGTCATGTTCCACATGGACAGCAAGGCTGCAGTGATGTTTCAGATCCCCATCCCCCCCAAATCCCTATTCTGACCATAAATAGGGAGACATCTGAGCATCAGCAAAAAGCAGCCGGAGCCCAGACTTCTGATCAGAGGGTTGGCCTCATGCTTCCCAGTTGGGAGGGGAGAAGATGGACAGGCGGTGTTTTTTAAGTCCTCTACTAGGCAGTAGTTACATGGGAATGTTCCAGCATAAAAACAAGGCTCCGAAGCCCAAAGCCAGACACTGGTTTTAGGGGACTACAGGCAAACTTCAATTTGAATTGTTTAGTACCACAAGGCAGCCAGGGTCAGGGCACCTTGAGCAGACAACTGATCCAAGGAGGAAGACACTTCCTCTAGGAGGAGCTCATGTGTTGCCAGGTGCCGTGACTTGTTCTATGTAGTTAGGCAGCCATAATGCTTGAATGAAGGGAACCTAATGCAGTGGGGCAGTGGGGGGGGGGGGGGGATGTCAGAAAGTCCTGAATCCTAATCCCAATTCTACAACTTACTGGATTTTCCCTCCTTCCTGAACCTCTTTATTCATCTGAAAAATGGTGATTTAAAAAAATAAAATCCTGCTTTACAGGGGTGCTTTGAAGATTTAAGGTCTTTCCAAGGTGGATGCTTAGAACAAGATTTAGTTTCTAAAATCTCTGCTCATGTCTAGAGAGTGATAAATACGTTGTCCACAATTTCTATAGTATTTTGGGAGAAAATGGTTCTCAGACAAGAAAAAAAAAAAGATTTAAGGTCTTTAGTCAATAAATATTTATTGAGTACTTATTATGTGCCAGATACCATTCTGGGGGAGGATGATGTCACCAAGACCAGGTCCATACCTCTGTGAGGCTTATATCCTAGGGCTGTGTTCAAAGGCTCGACGTGAGAAAGATCGGCAAGGTTGGGTGGCTGGAACCCAGTGAGGAAATGGGATGGCTGGTGACCAGAGTGGAGGTAGGCAGGGGCTCCAGGCTTGGGGAGCAGGGTAGGGAGCTTGAACTTTTATTTAAGAGCAACGAGGAGCTGCTGGAAGGCTCTAAGCAAGGGAAAATCGTGCTCTGATTTGCATTCTGGCCGCTATGTGCAGAAAGAAATGGGGGTGTGGGCAAGTGGGACAGAGATACCACTAAGGATCCTGGCAGTAGCTCCAACAGGAAGTAATAGCTTGGGCTGGAGTGGTAACAACGAAAACCTTCAGGAAATGCTTCCTTAAAGACCCAGAGAGTAAATATTTTAGGCAAAACTGAGGCCAAAAGGCAGACTCAGGACTAATAGGTACCTATTTATGTAAGCATTTAAAACCATTGTGTTAAAAACAAAGAAAGAAAAGTCACTCTTAGCTCAAGGGCTGTAAAACAACACCAAACCAAACCCAGGCAGCTGGCTGTATTTGGACCCCAGGCTGCAGTGTGTGGAGCCCTGGTTAGGGGACAACAGGAGAAGGGACGGCCTTTGTCAAGTGGATATGGCAGCTGTTTGCAGGGTGGATCAGGGCTTGGAAAGAACTTTATGCCTTACAATTAGTGGTGAGTGTGTTTCAAAGTCCCTGCTGCCTAGTCCAATGAGAGGATTAGCCAGATTGATGTATCAGGAGAGAGGTATCTGGTTCAGCCAATGTCCTCCTTTTCATAAAATGGATTTCTGGAGATTGCATAGGGGGTGGGAGACTCTTTTACATTTTGGGGTGTAGGGCCAGAGAACCCTATTCCATGCAGGTGGATGTGGAGTTTCCACAACTGTGTTTGGATTGGGAATTCCGGTGAACTTGGCCATGACAGTGATATTCTATGGCCCAGGAAAACCCAATTCATTAGCATTTATTGAAGGGGTGAGGGAGAGGATGAAAGAGTGGATAACGCACTCAGGTGCCACCTGATTTACCTACTGTGAAGCTTAAAGACCTGTAACTACTACAAGTAAAAGCTGGTACCTCGTTCGTTAGCCAGCAACAGGGAAACCAATCCAGAGTTCTCTATGCAGAAATGGATAGTCCAGAGAGATTAATAAAGTGCGTAATCCACACCCATAGAGTTTTCCTCTGGACGCAAGTTATAAATTACCTAACCTTTGGTCAGCATTTGCAAATAAATATAAAGGAGAATATGATACAGAACAAGACTTGAATGAATATAAAGCACTAGATATAAAGACCCTTTCTTTCAAGTTTAATCTTACAGTTTACTGCATATTATATTTGTTATAGATGCTATATACAGCTTTTATAATATATATTCATATGTGTTATATACCAACATATATTCATTAATTTATATATATATATATACCTATTTATAGTATAAAAATAATGTTAATTATAGAAAAATTTGAAAATTTACCCAAGGTAGAAAAAATGTTTACTGGATCCCGATAACAACTAGTCACTTTTTAATGTTTCATTTGAGTCTTTCACATTTTGATTTTTTTTTTTCAAAGTAGGGCAACCTTTTGTTGTTGTTATTAATGCAACTTTGATCCTCAAGCTTAAAAAAAATTCTTGTTTTCTGCGTTATTCTTTTACCTAGTATTTGAGCGATAGCATATTCTATGGTGTGGAGGGCTTTTCAAAGGCCTTTTTGATAGCTGCATGGCCAGTAGGTTTAATATTTATAGATACAACCCACCTGTAAAGTTGGGCTAAAAAGACGCCTTCAACATGCCCTTATTATAAGTAATAATTTAGTAAACATTTTTCTCTTTATATATAGACATCTTTCGTTTCAGACTGTGTCTTTAGCATGAACCTAGAAGGCTGAATGTCACAGGTCTCTCTAAGGCCAATTTGCTACCAGAAATCGTCGACTGATTTTTTTGTCACCACTGGGAGCGTGGGTGTTCATCCCTCCCTACCTTCACAATCCCTAACTTTTCATATGTTAAGAGAAGATCTTTGTTCACTTAATCGGTATAAAATCCTTATTCCTTTGTTTGCTAAATAAATGGACTTCCTCTGTTGAGTTGCTTTTTACTCTAACTTCGCTTTTTTTTTTCTTTACTACGTAGCTTTTAAGAAAAAGTTAATGCTGTTCCATATCCCCAATCTTTGGGCGCTAACTAATCTCTATCGCTTTAAGTTAAAGTAAGTTATCTACAGCTTTTCTCTGATTCTGAGAGGTAATTTTCCTGTCTGTTTCAAATTATAACCACATCAATGATGATGACGGTGATGATGACATTGTCCTTGGGCACGTATGTAACAAGACATCTACGACAAGTGGAGTCAAATTGTTTTGAAGATTCCAAGACGTGTCTCTGGGAAAATCTCCCCCTGACACCCCCCCCTCCCCTCCCCAGTCTGTGGGGACAGATTTGGGCTTGTGTGGCATTTGAATGCTCTTGATCTGCCCTTTTGTAATACGGATGAGTCATGTTACAGGATGCGTCACCCAATCTCCTGCCTGGGGCACCAGCGCCAGGCTCCTAGAGCTTCCCACCAGCCTTGATCCCTGTCTGAACAGAGATAGCATGACTCAGCACCAGGGAAGGGTGGTTCTCTCTGTCTGGCTAGTGTCCTCATCTCCAGGAAGCTCCAGACTTGGAGCTCAGCGGCCTTCCTCTCAGCGCCACGCCACGCACGTCAGCAATGCCCCTCAGAGGGAGCCCCGCACAGGAAGGGACAGCCCTGAGGCCAGTGGCCTCCTCCACCCAGCTCCCAGGTGCGGAGAGGAAACACAAGGGCACCGCAGCTGTTTACATCTTCAGTGACTTTCAGTCCTTCCCTCATTGCCTCATGGGCAGTCAGAGGAACATGAATAATAAAAGTAATCACTGATATTTTTGAGCCCTTACAGTCTGCCAGGTGTCACCCAAGGCACTTGACATCTGTTAGCACATTGAATCCTCACAGCAAGACTGAGAAGTGGCTATACCATTATGCCCATTTGACAGATGTGGAAACTAAGGCCCAGTGGGAGTAAGTGATTTGATCAAGTCCAGTCCACACAGCTGGGTAAGAAGCAGACCTAGAATTTGAACCCAGGCTCCAGAGCTTTCTCTCTTAACCACCAGACCAGTCATCTTAATGTGTCAGGTGCACATGAATCACCCAGGAGTCTTGTTAAAAGGCAGATTCTGATTTGGCAGGTCTGCGGCAGGTCGAAGACTCTGCATTTCTAACAAGCATCCAGGAAAGGCAGATGCTACTGGTCCTTGGACCAGGGTTTGAGTAAAAGGCTCTATGTTATAGTATTTTCACTATGCCTTGGGCTATTATTTAGTTGGAAAACATTTTATTCACTTATTCCTTCATTTTTTTACCCATTCATTGTCCATTTACACATCCAGCCAACATCCACTGAACCCTCACCATGAGTCAAGCACTGAGAAAATAAAGATGGGCACATCTCCATGGCAAACAAAGAGAAAAATCAGTTCAACAAGGAAACAAAACCCCACCACACACAACCATGATTATAATAGAACATGACAAGATCTAAAACAGAAGGACTCGTTCTGCAGCATGGTGCACAAAGCAGGGGTGATTCCAGCCATGAGTAAGGGCAAGCCCTCCAAAACATGGTGTGAGGAAGCCCAGGTAAGCCTAGCCAGTTGTGATGTTTTCATGGGTTGTAGAGGTCCAGTATTCCAAGGACGGTGAACCGTTCTCTGAATTTCTAGTCCAGCAGGAGTGGTGGGTAGAAAGGAAGAAGAGGCTCAAGAACAGGCAAGGGATCTTATCTTTGCTAAAGACCCAACCCTGCATCCCACTTCTGTGCCTTTGCTTATCCCATCCCTTCCACCAAGACAGTTCTCATCCAAATCCTAATAACTGGTCATTGCGAGTTCCAGTCCGAACGTCATTCCTCCATGCTCTTGTTGACCTTTATGTATATGAGAAGGAACTCTTCTCTAGTGCATTAAGCTCTTATTCTGTGCCAGACGACTTGTTAAGACCGTTGCATGCAATAAGTCATTTGATATTCCAAACAACTCTGGCATACATCACAGTTATTTTATTTTGTAAATGAGGAAACTGACACACCAAGTAGCCAAGTAACTTCCATAAGACCATCCAGCTCCAAAATACAATAGCTGGATTAGAAGGCAGGCAGGTCCTTCATTGTTAGGCAGTAGGACCCCAGAGCCCCTAAACCTCTCTATCGCCATTATCCTGATTCACCCTTTTGAATATAAGACACCGCTGTTGAATGTAACCATCCCCCTACTAGACTGTAAGTCTTGCAGAAAATGCCCTGGGAAGAAAGAGCGAGAATGTGCAGCTTTGGGAGCTGAAAAATAAGAATGGAAGACTAGGCTGGACTGGCAGATGGGGCCAGGAGAGGAGGAAGGATTCACCGGTTTACTGTGAGTGCACTCGAGGCCTCACCAAGAAAGGACCGAATGGGCCCAACACCGTGGCCTTGAGAGGTGCTAAGGAACTTATCAAAACAGCTCATAAATGGAGACCATCTAACGTGCTGCTGCAAGATGAAGATGGCCACGTTTACCAGCCGACAGGAAAGACTGAAAGTGTTTCAGGCCCAAGGGGCAAGTCTAGTCTCCTTCTGGCTATGGCAGTTACCAGAGGGGGTCCAATCCACTAGGGAAAGAACCCAAAACCACAGGTCATCTGTTCTGCCCTCAGTAGAGTCCCGGTCTCCCCAGGACCCAGAGGAACCACCAAGGTTCTCTTGCATGCCTAAGGGGAACAAATCACATTACTGCTTCCCTAAAATGATATACTCTAGTACAACACTTCTCAAAGTCTGGTCCCTGAACACACAGCATCAGCATTACCTGGAAATTTACCAAAATGCAAATTCTTGGGCCCCACCCAGACCTAGTAAATCAGAAACTTGCGGGGTAGTAAGCTCAGTAATATGTGTCTTAACAAACCCTCCACTCAAAGTTTGAGGACCACTGTTCTATTAATTAAGTATGCTCGAGGCTGCCACTTGGTAGCTATTACCTGTTTCTAGCTACTTAGACTTTGTAAACCTCAGTTTCCCCACCTGGCAAGGGAATAATGCATAATAATAATCTTAGGGAATTAACTGAAGTAATCCAGGTAAAGCACTTAGCATAATGCTTTGCACATATCAAACAGTCAGTGAAGATTAATGCTGATTTCAAAGGCAGTGGTTTTATAATATGGTAGAGGCTTGGGGGCAGGGGAATGCTTATTTGTACCTTTATGGAATGTGACAGTGTGCAAAACTTCTCAGGGGGTTCTGTTGTACCTCCAATAGCTTATAAATTCCCCTTCAAACTCTTTTGAAACTCACTGTCTTAACAATAATAAAGACAATTATTTTTATTATTTTTTTCAAAGAATATTAGGCAAGAAATATAACAAGCAAATACACCAGCATTTGTAAGGGACTGAGAACACAGCATAACTAGGGGGTGCAAAGGGTATATGAACCTTTGTATAATAGCCTAGAAATTCTGCTTTTTATTCTATGAGGGCTAGGTATATATTTTTCATGGTTGTGACTCTCTTTACATGCCTAATTTTCTTATTATGGAAATATCCAAACACCCTGACATACAACAGTATAATGGACCACCATGTACCCATCACACAGCTTTAACAAATATCAACATACAGCAACTTTTCTCCTCTCCCTACTAGAAACCCCTGCTGGATTATTTTAAAGGAAATTTTAGGTACTCATCATTTAATCTCTAAATGTTTTAGAATAAATCTCTAATAGATAAGGACTATATATTTTTAAACATAACCACATGCTATTAATTTATACTTTCAGTGTAACACTGATCATTCTAGTCCAAAAGGTTGAGGGTCTTTTTTGGAAAACAGACTTCAGGCCGAGAGACTGACAGGGAGTAAGATATGATAAGGACCTGAGGATGGGTCTCCTCAGAGGTGGAAGTGAAGGGAGCTTCCCTAAGCACTCTCTGTGGTTAAAGGCGTCACTCACTTCACACTTGTTAGTCGTCTCACGTTTACAGATACACAGTCCAGAGCCGCTCTGGGGAACTTCTGCTTGCAGTAATAGCAGACTAACCTGTAGTAAACAAGCCTCTCACCGAGGATGACTAGAAAACCTAAATACCATTAAAGAGCTATCAAGGCAGCCAAAACAACAGGGGACAACCTCTGAAGAGAAGGAAAGCTCAGTGAAGCTAGCACAGCACCCTATACAGTGTTGTCCTTTGGGGCATTTACCAATTTGTAAGAATCCTGGGCAGACAGAGTAAAAAGCCAAGTGGTGACAGATTGTATGAAGCAAAGAAGCTAAACAGAACTTTTGACAGTCCTATGGTGTGAGGAAGGGAGAATTTGAAGTTTAGGCTTCTGAGGTAACCAAGACTTGAGGGACCACAATCGTGTAAAGGGAAGCAGAGAGGAAAAAGTGTAAAGGTCTGAATGATTTATTCCAGGGAGGCACTTGCCAATTCATGAGCTCTACAGGCCAAGAAGGTCCAGGAAGAAATAGCAGGCAGTGGGCTGAAGAGACAGAGATTTCAGGTGTCTCACTGTCCTGGGGGATAAAATTTGGAGTTCAGTTTCCATCAAAGAGGCTGAGCAGAGGTAAACTCACCAGGCTCTCCACTGGGATGCTGAGAGAACTACACTCTCTATATAAGGCAAAGAGAAATAGACCAGATCTTACCCAGGCTTGGAATAGCTCAGTCCTACTCTATCTGCCCACCAGAAGCTGAAGGCTCATCTAGACTTTCTCTAATTTTTCATATATAATGTCTATGTTCAGTGCTCAATAAAAAAATTATCAGAGCTAACAAAAGACAGGACTAAACACTGAACAAAAAAGACCAACAAAAGGAACAGAATACAGATGAAGCAAATACTGAAGCTGTCAGACAGGTTTTTTTTTTTTTTTTGGCTGCACCGGGTCTTAGTTGCAGCAATGTGGGATTTTTAGTTGCAGCATTCAGGATCTAGTTACCTGACCAGGGATCAAACCTGGGCCCCCTGCACTGGGACTGTGGAGTGTTAACCACCGGACCACCAGGGAAGTCCCCAGACTTTTTTTTTTTTTTTGCATTACGTGGGCCCCTCACTGTTGTGGCCTCTCCTGCTGCGGAGCATAGGCTCCGGATGCGCAGGCTCAGCGGTCATGGCTCACGGGCCCAGCCGCTCCGCAGCATGTGGGATCTTCCCGGACCAGGGCACGAACCCTCATCCCCTGCATCGGCAGGTGGACTCTCAACCACTGTGCCACCAGGGAATGCCCCCCCCCCCAGATTTTTAAATAATCATGACAAAAGAACAGAAATTTATAAACAGAATAAAATGGAAATTCTAGAATTCTAGAAACTACAATTGGTGAAATTAAGAACTCAGCAGATGAGTTTATCAGCAGTTTAGACCCAGAGGAAGTGGATAACTGGAAGAAACTATAAGTTAGCAGAAACTAGACTGAAGTATGGAGATAATAAAGGATAAAAATGCATAAAAGCGTGTAAGAGACCTATGAGGAATGGGAAATAGGTCTATTATACGTGTAATTTGAGACCTAAAGGGAAGGGAAAGAGAAAAAGACGCAGAAGCAATATATGAAGAGACAATAGCTAAGACTTTTCCAAAAATGATGAAAGACTTCAAGCCACAATATAAAAAACATCACAAGTTCCAAGGAAGATAAGTACAAAGAAAAACACAATTAGGCATATCATAGAAAAACTACTAAAAAGATAAAGATACCTCAATAAAATACTACCAAATGAAATCCAGCAGCATATTAAAAGGATTATATATCATGATCAAGTGGTATTTATCCCAAGAATGCAAGGGTGGTTCAGCAATGAAAATCAATCCAGGTAACACACTATATTAATAAAATGAAGGGAAAAAATGCATGATCATCTCAGTCGATACAAAAAAAGCATTTGACAAAATCCAAAACCCATTCATTATAAAAACACTCAACAAACTAAGAATAGAAGTAAATTTCCTCAACCTGATAAAGGGCATCTATGACAAACCCACAGCTAACATCATACTTAACGGTAAAAGACTGAAAGCTTTTCCCCTAACATCAGAAACAAGACAAGGGTGCCTGCTCTCACCACTTCTGTTTAGCACTGTAGTAGAAGTTCTAACCAAGGCAAATAGGCAAGAAAAAAAAAAGGCATCCCAATTGGAAAGAAAGAAGCAAAACTATCTTTATTTGCAGATGACATTATCTTATGTGTAGAAAATCCTAAAGAATACACACACACACACACAACTATTAGAGCTAGTAAACAAATTCAGCAAAGTTGCAGGATAAAAAATAACACAAAAAAGCAGTTGTACTCTTAAACACTACCGATGAACAGTCTGAAAATGAAATTAAGGAAGCAATTCCATTTACAACATCACCAAAGATAAAGAGAAAATCTTAAAAGCCTGAAGAGCAAAAAAGGCGCATTACCTTCAAAGAGCAACAGTAAGTATGATGGCTGATTCTCCACTGAAAAGATGGAATCCAAAAGATTCTGTAATGACACCATTACAAAAACAGCAAGAAAATAATATCCAAACTTGAATTCTATTCCAAGCAAGAATATTTTTAAAATATGAAGGAAAAAAATAGACATTTCCAGAAAACATAAACTGAGAAAATCACCCCTCACAGAAGCACATTAAAGAAATCACTATACGGAGTGCTTCAGGTGAAAGAAATATGATCCTAGATTTAAAATCAGAAATGCATGAAGGAATGAAAAACAGTGAAAAAGGTAAGTATATGGATAATTCTAAAATAATATTAGCTGAATAAAATGACAGAATGTCATTTGTCAATTAACATACATGAAGAAAAAAGATACATCATGTGTGAGGGAATAAATGGAGTTAAAGTGCCCTAAATTTGTCATGTTTTCTGAGAATTGGTAAAGGTACTTATTTATGTTAAACTCTAATCAGTCAGTGACGTTTGGTTTAATCTTTTGTGTGGCCAGTAAGGTTAAAAAAAAAAAAAAGAGTAATATACACCTAAGAATACTATGGGGATGGATAAATAAGAAATGCTTGATTAATCCAAAATAAGGGAAGAAGTGGGGGTGGGAAAGAGCATAAATAGCGGGAAGAATAGAAAACCAAGAGCAGAATGGCAGATTAAAACTGAAATACACATGTAATGTAATTACATTAAATATAAATGGAGTGGATAGATTTTCAAGCATCTAAATTAAAATACGAAGATTGTCAACCTGAAAAATATTTTATGCTACTTATAAGAGATGTAACTGCAGTACGAGGAATCATTAAATATTGAAAGTAAACGGATGAAAACGATATTGGTTAGATATTAATTCTCCCCAAACTGATTTACAGAGTCAATGTAATGCCAATCAAAATCCTAACAGGTTGTATGTTGAGATTGACAAGCTGACTCTAAAATTAATATGGAAATGCAAAAGACCAAAAATAGCCAGGACAATCCTGAAGAAGAACAACGCTGAAGGACTTACTCTACAAGATATCAAGACATCCTAAGTGTATGATAATTAAAAGTGTAGTTATTGATACAAGGATAAACAAATGAATCAGTGTCACATAATAGAGAGTCCAGAAACATATCCACATATATATGGTTGCTTGATTTAGCATATAAATATTATGTTAAATAAATAAACAGCAGTGCAGTGGGGAAATTATGGTTTGTTCAATAAATGGTGCTGAAGCAATTAATTGAAAAAGTTGAATTTTGACTCCTATTTCACACCGTACAGAAATATCATTTCCAGATGGATTGTGAACCTAAAGGTGAAAATTAAAGCAGTCAAATTTCTAGAATATAAAAAAAGCATATATTCATGAGCTTAAGATAAGAAAACAGTAAACCACATACAAATATTATTAATCTTCAAGAAAATAATTGATAAATTGGATTTCTTTAAAATAAAGAATGTCTATTCACCCAAAGACACCAATAACTCAGTGAAAGGATAAGACACATAATGGAATAATAGCATATAGATAGATAGATGCATATAGAGGAAACAAGAGATGGATGGATGGATGGATGGATGGATGGATAGCTAGCTAGCTAGAGAGATAGATAGATATTCATCAAAGAGCTCTTATCCAGAATATAAACTGAAATTCTATGAATCAATAAAAAACTGACAATCTAATGAAAATGTGGGCAAAAGACTTGAATGGGCATTTCACAGAACAGGACAACCATATTGATAATATGCATATGAAAATATGCTAAATTCCATCAGTCATCAGAGAAATGCAAATTAAAACCATGAGAAGATGTCATCCAGAATAGCTAAAATGAAAAAAAACAAAAGTAGTGGACATCACCAATGTCCGCAAAGATGTGAAACAACTAGAAATCCCCCGCACTTATTGTGGGAGAGTAACATGGTACAACAACTTTGGAAAACTGGCGGTATCTCCTCAAGCCAGACCCCAGAGACCTCTGTGGTGGAGCTATGCCGCTCCTGTGTATAAATCCAAGGACGTGTATGTGTACCAAGAGACAGCGATGAGAGCGCCCATGAGGTCATTACATAATAGTTAGACCTGGAAAAGAACCCAAATGTCTATCAAAAATAGAACAAGATAAATACATTATGGTACATACTTTAAAATGTACCATATATAATGGTGAAAAGTAATTAATTATTGCTATACTATCAGCGGGGTTGAATTTCAGATACTGCGGAAAAAAACTAAATATACATCCCATATAATAAGTTACATGCATTTCAAAAACAGGGAACGCTAATCTATGATGATAGAAATCAGCAGTCTGGCTATTTTGGGGAAGAGGGGTGGTGGTCACTGGACAGGAACACAAGGGGGCTTCCAGGGAGCTAATAGCTGTCTGTTTTCTGGCCTGGGTCGTGGGTCACATGGTGATATTCTTTTGGTTGAGTCTTTAAGCTTTGCACTTAGGATGTGTGTAGTTTTTGGAATATATGCTATACTCCAATAAGACATTTTTTAATGCATCTGAGGTGCCAGGGATGTGTGTCTGGTGAACTTGCAAAGATGGTTCTGATGTATCTACAACGTGTATCTGGTGAGCTTTCACGCATCCTCTTAAGATAAGAGTTTGCTTACCACCCTACCCCCCAGATAGGAGATAACACGATCTCTCTGGTTCTAACTAGGTACCCGTGCTGGGAGCTGTGAGTTCTGCTGCAGGTCAGCAGTGGCACGTCCAGGGTCCCTGAGCCTAGACATGGTCCACCACTGTCAAGAGCCCTGGGGTGTCTCGCCCTTAGCCTGCTCCTTTGCTAAGTGACTCATGGTTTGGAAACGGAAACTCTCTGATGCAAGCTTGAGTCTGGGCCAAAGGTATTCACAAGGTAAACAAATAGCTACAGGAAATTAAATTCACTTTTTTCCCCCGGCACGTTTGGAGTTGGTAAAACGCATCGAAAGGGGTAACAGGGGTTCCCAAGGCAATGACCAGAAAGACAAGAAGAGGGAAGCAGAGGCAGCCTCGCATGGAGACAAGGGATCACTGACAGATATTGTGGGGAGAGTAACAGTGATGTCTCCAGATCAGCGATAATAACAATGTAGCAAGAAGAGCCCCCATGCATTATGCCCTGACTGTGGGAAGGCCTCTTGCTAGTTAAAGATATGCAATTTCTTACCCAATTCTCACATCACCCCCTCTGGGGCAGTGTTACCACATGCTTGAGGAACTCATTCCCATCATGGGATTATGTCTTTGCTAGAGGAGTCAGAAAACTGAAAAGAAACGGACTTGGTTTGTAGATGTCCTTAAGGAGGGTGCCAATTACGGTAGGATTTCTAGGGGGACCCCAAAATGTCGGGAAGGATGTTGGTACTACTTTGTAGCAAGGGTTCTCAAGCTCAGCCCTGTTGACCGCTGGTTCCAGAAAATTCTTTGTTGCTGACCTGTGCATTGTAGAATGTCTAGCGGCATGAAGGTCTGCTATACTAGGTACTTCTAAAAGTAATCTCATTTAACCTCCCGATCACACTGTGAGGAAGATATTATAGTCATTACACAAGAGAAGAAGCTGAGGTTAAGGAAATGTTCCAGGATTGAAACTCAGGCTCTGAGTATGATTCTCTCTGTTTTTCCACATGCAAAATGATTGTATACACTTGGAATCAGAGGATCAGAGGAATCTGCCGCTCCCTGCAGGGGATTTGATCCCTTCACACCCGATTCCTCATGTGTAAAATCAGGATCATCCCTGCCCTGCCCATCCCATTGCATTCGCTTGCAGAACACATAGGAGAACTCATGAAAAAGCTCCCTGACTTAATGGTAATCCTTAAAATTTGTTTGGGCTTTGTAGTTTGCGGTGACCTCATTTAGGTCAGTTTAGTTTTCAGTGTGCCAGGAGGTGAACAAAATCCGAAAAGGTTTTCCATCTCCCGGGAAGTAGCTCTACTTTTACTTAATTTTTGCGAGTCTGTTGTGGCACAATGTGTAGTGATTCACTTGGCAAGCCCTATGGTGTACAGAGCAGTTCTAATTCAGATGCAAATCCCAGCCTCAGACATCAATTCAGACCAAGTCTCCAAGTCTCTGGCACGCCTCAGGTGATGACTGAAAGTACTACCTTCCACAAAGGAGGAAGGGGTGCCAAAACCTGGGCTTTCCTCTGTGGTTGCAGCCCATGACAAATTCCAGCCTGAGACTTGGAGGCAGGTTCACAACGAGGAAGAGGTAGAGGGTCTTAATGCACGTAAACCTCACGCCACTTGGCCACCTGCAGTCAGTGACTCATCCGTGCTCAGCCACCCAGACCTCTGGGAGTACCTGTTCTAGGAAAGGTATGTGGTTTCTCTGACTGCATCAACAGGGAAAGCAGAGGTTTGTCCCAAACCGGCACCTGTGAGACTGGTCACGTTTGCTTGTGACCAGTTCGCTATGACATCTTTTCTCACGGATCATCATTTTTCTTAGCTTCCCTTGATAGTTATCATGACTGAGGAGAAAAGGAGAGGAGGAAAGTGCTTTCCAATAATCTAGTCAAGAGACTCAGGGTAGATCTACTAGTCAAAGCATGACATATTAGCCAGAGGGGAGGATTTAGACCAGTTATTTTCAAACATTAGTGGAGAGCGTATTACTGCAGAGTTTGCCCATAGGAACCTCTCTCAGCCTCAGCCTTTGAGTTTCTGATTCACTAAATAATTCTACATCAGGCAGTTGCAAAATCCCACTTGAAGAAACCCTCCTTGAAAATATTCCCTAGTCATCACCTGCTTACAAAGTTTGTTTCTGGTTTGGGAAAGAATGATTCATCATGTCAATCCACTTCGAGAGACTCTAACTTAGGGACTCAAAGCAAAAGACAAGGGGATAACCCAGAGCTTCAACATCCAGCATAGCACCAAGGTGCAGACACGGTTGACTCCCTTTTCTCCATGTCTGCTTCCTCAATTCTTAGGTCATTCTCCTTCTGTTCTTATGAACAATTTTCTTTATCCTCCAAGAGCAGGAGCAAATATTGTGGCACGCACTTCTTCTTCTCGTGCTTTAAATCCTACTGCAGTTACAAAAAACTACTCCCTCAAAAAGGAATCATCTCTGCTAGGATCCCTGTCTTGGTCTGTCAAATGTGGACACTGAGTCAGGGATTGATTACACCAGTTAAGTTCATCTGTTTCAGATATGCGTCCTTTGAAAGACCTGCAGAGATTCTTTGAATTTGGGTCTCTCAGTTCATCTGTTTTTGTCAGAAGAGACCAGGTTGCACTACAGAAAACAAATTAACCCTGGAATTTCAGTGACTTAACTTCACAAAGATCCCCAGCTTGGGTCAATGGGCACCTCTGCTCCACAGTGTCACTCAGGGATCCAGGCTAACAGAAACGCCACCATCATGTGGCTGAGCCATCTGAAGTGCATGGCTTTCAAGGTCATCTCAGCAGGGGAAGAGAGCAAGGACAGGTACATGGGTTTTCGCCTGCCTTGTCCCGGAAGTGATACTTTTGAACTTACCCGGATCCAGTTCTCTTGTTCCTAGGCACTGAAGATTACTTTTCAGCCCCTCGCAGTTAAGTCAGCATCATGTCACCTGTTCCGACCAATGAGTTGAAAGCAACAGTAACCTCTCCAAGCAGCCAGAGTTGATCAATTAGCCTACCCCACAGAATGAACTTTGTACAATTTACTAAGACTGAACGTAAGTATTAATATGTCCAGCTTGGATACCCTGAAGGGTTTAACTGAAATGCCTTCACCACTTTACTATTAAGGTGAACATTTGATGTTGATTTTTCACGAACGATGTCTATCAAGTTAAGAAAGGGTCCTGCACTTGCATTTTGAGGCAAATAAGTAGTAGCTTTGTTGTAAAAAGTAAACAATTTATTTTTAAGAGTAAAACATTCAAGGATACAATACCCAGAAAAGTACAGTGCAGTTCTTCTATTAGTTACCAAAGGCTTCTCATTAATTTGTTGGTGAAACATCTTGCCAGGTGTGTCTAGAGATATGTCTGCTCTGATCCAGGTGGGATCTTCTTCCCTTTCAATATTGAGCTTCTGTGTCATGTAAGGATCTCTTTCTAGTGCTCACATCGATCCATTTTAGAACAGCCACTTCCTGGTGTCATAGGTAGTGTTCAAATTGCAGAGAATGGCCAGCTTTGCCCCAAATGCTGTCTATTCTATAAAGACCTGACAATGTCTGTTTCTAATTTTGTTCATTTTCCCCTAATTCTCTAGAATTTGTGGCCCAACTTACTCCTACGTGCATTGATTCAATGCCAAAGGAAAGGATCAAGGTCTGACATCTTTGTACTCTCAGTTGAGGGTCTGTGGATGGCGTCTATAAAATGCCTACTACAACTGCAACGAGAAGGTACTTCCCCCTCTTTGTTCTGGAAGATAAGAGTAATTTTCAGGTCAAGTTCTGCCTAGAATGCCCTCCCTAAAGTCTCTTTTCTTTCTCCCCTCTTTCACCTTGTGTCTCCAGCTGCAGGAGCTGGGGCTGAAAGCCCAGGGTTTGCAACAGACATGCTGGTGTTGGGTGTGAACCAGGCAGCCACACGCAAACCGGGCCTGCTCTCGCTGTGGTTTCCCATGCTCGCCTACTGGTGTCCTAACCTGCCTCCACTTGGGGCTGGGCTCTCAGGTGCCACGCTCGGCCCTGGCACAAGTGGGGACCTGGGCAAGTGGAGCTGAATGAGAAAGGCAGGCATCCTGGTGCAGTGGGAAGAACACTGGATTCAAAAGTAGGCCATGAGTTTACTAGCTGTATGGCATGCAATAGGTGAATGACCTCTCTGGGGTTCAGCTCCTCATATGCAAAGTGGGCACCAGGACTTTGCAGAGAAAATTCAATGAGATATTTCTAGGCTGGTGCCTGGCTCATCCAAGAACGGATGTTTCCTAAAAGGAGGTTAATTGATCCATCTGGTTTGCTGTAAAAGGTTTCCCAGGCCCATCAGCCCCAATGAACGGCTTAGAGCAAGCAAAGAAGCACACTGTCTAGTGACTAAATAATGAACCAATAACGGGCAGGAAAAAAAGTAAAGCTAGCACTTGGCTAAGGAAAAAAAAACAGACATGATGACATCTATTTACCTTTTCAGATAAGCATTCCCCACTTTCCAAATCAGCCCTGAAGCCTTTTATTTGTTAATGGCTCAACTCCAAAGCATGTGCCCTGGGAAATCACAATGCACCTAATCATTTTAGCAATAATCCCTGAAAAATTGGCCATTACTGGAAGTGACCAACAATTTGGTTGTAACGGCCTGAAGCACGAGTATTAACAGCAAATGTGAAGATGTTATTTTAGCAGATTGCCACTGACTGGTAAATTCAGAACACAAAGACCTCAGGCCTGGCTGGAGTCTCCGGGAAATCATCTCATGCCCATAGTAAGTGTCTGCTGCTTGAGATATAAAATGCCATTTGAGTCAGTTCTCTCACTGTTTGGGGCAGGGAAGGTGCCCAGTTATAGGCAGGGACGGATAGGATTTGTGGGTGGGGTGAAGCAAAGGATGCTAAGAAAGTTACCACCTCCACGCACTAATTTCGGAAGCCCATTTTTCCTAATTGCTGGGCCAAAGAGAAGTTCAATGCATTATAAGGCTCAATGTATGTATAACGTGGTAGCCACTTTCAGTGAAATTCTTATGTCCATAAATTAGTGAGATATTTTTGGTTTGCAAGAAGATAGAAAGCCCAACCCAAACTTGTTTAAACAAAAATGGAATATCTGGGCTCATTTAAATGAAAATTCCTGGAATATGTCCAGCTTCAGGCCTGGCTTAACCAAGGGGACCACACGGTGGCTCCCAGATTCGGTACTTCTGCATCAGTTTCCTCCCTTTCCTTCCTTTGTGTCAGCCACACAGAGGGGAAGGTGGGGCAGCAGGGCCGGGCTTGCTCCTCTACAGATTAACATCTCTTTCCCGGGCGACCCAGCAACGGCCCCGCTGTCTGTCTGTAATGTGGATCCTGTCCTCGTCACCAAACCAGTCACAGTGACTGGAGAATGTCACGAGCTAATTGGCCAGAACCACAGGCCAGAGCCATTCCTGGAACTAAAGATGTGCGCTGAGGACAGGGGAGAGGTCAGATCCTCTGAGAGACACTGAGGTGCTCTAACCGAGAGAAAGGGCCCAGAAGGAGGACAGATGTCCCCCACGTTCTCCAACCCAGGACAGACCACTGATTTATAGTAATTAGCATCCAGTGACTCCTTCACTCCAAACAAACACAAATGGATGAGGCGCTCCTGGCCAAAGCTGATGCAATGTGCTTTATTTATTTAATTGGATTTAATCTTCATTCTGTTTAGTGAATACTGGAAGGAAACAATTAAGCAAAAGGGTGGAACCATCTATCAGACTGAAAGAAAAACCAAGCTCCTCGGAGCTGAAGCAGATTCTAGAGGAGAGGTGAAGGGCAAAGGGAGTGTGCGCAGGAGGAGAATCACGTTTGTTGCCCCTGGTCACTGAGAACTTCCAGCCTCACGGTGCGGCCTCTCCAACATCTGCTGACACTCAGACTTTTGCATCTGCATAGATTCCCTGCCTTCTTGACTTTGCACAAGGCTTCCCTCTGCCTAGGATTCCTTCGTCTACCTTCCTAGGTGCCAAACTTCACCTGATCCTTCAAGACTCTGACTTCTCCTCCTGCAGCGACCTTCGAAGTCTCCTAGGCTTCCAGAACCACAGTACCCTCTGCATATCATCGGAAAAGAGAAGTTAACAGACAACCTTGGTCCCCTCCCTCACATCTGCCGTTAAGAGAAACAGGGATTTGTGGGGTGGCACTGGTGAGTGAATAAAAAGCACTGACTGAGGGCCACCCATAGGATAGGCTCTGGGGGCTGGGGAGGGGGCTGAGATCTCTGTGAGTTCATGTTGCAGGGGGCATTTCTGGAAGAAGATGGAATTGGGTGGAGGACTTGAGAGATGCCCAGGATGATGTAGACAGACTGATGATAGAAGGGGGAGTGACCTGAGAGCCAGAGGTGGGAGCTGACAGATGTGTGCAGGGAGCACCTCCAAAGGCGGTGAGGGGTGCAGTGGGAAATCAATGGGGAAGATGGGACACGGTCAGTCAACGGATGAACATTCAAGCTTTGTCCCTATAGGCAATGGGCAGCTGCCGAAGTTAGCAAGTGACCTGGAAAATGGGATTTTAGGCCATTCGCCTGGCTAGGTTGTGCCAGGGTGACAGCATGAAGACAGATGAGTTCGGGTACCATTGTAGTGAACCACAGGTATGCTGTGAAAGTCACCCTCTATAGTAGAAGCACCTGGGCATTAAGTCATCAGAGTGGCTACTGTGAATTAGGGACATTCTGTCTGCCGGGCACAATTCTATGCTCTTTTCATGTAATAACTCAATTAATCCTGAAACAGCCTTGTAAGTACGATGATCATTCCCAGTTTTTCTACTGATGGGGAAACTCAAGTCCTGAGTGGTGAAGCCCCTTGTTCAAGGTCACCCAGTTACTATGTGGCAGAATCGGGATTCAAAAGCAGACAGTCTGGCCTTTTGCCTTCACCACAACAGTAGCCAGAAGACCCGGATTCAAACCCCAGAGCTTCATCAAACCATTTTTGTGAGTTTGGATCTCAGTCTCCTTCTCTGTCCAATGGGGACAATGGAACCCGCCTCATGCCTGAGGCATCTAAGCAACAGAAATGCTGAGCTCAGAGCTAGGGCTCTGTGAAGGCTCTGATCAGTGCTGATTCCCCTTCTGTTTCAGTTGGTCACATCAACTTGTAATCAAAATGTATCATTAAGAAAGCAGAGCTCACCTCGCAACCCCTGCGCCCACGAAGTGGGTGGGGAGGAGGGTGTCATGCTGGGGCCCAGCGGTCTTCTCTGCGCTTCCTGTTCACCCCGCAGCCCCCAACTCCAAGCCCAGCCACTTCCCAGATAGGACTGGTTTCTCCCTGAACTCAGTTCATTTAAGGTCTCCGCCCCACGGAAGGAACACAGGAATCTGTGGCAGTGAACTCAGCAACATTTGTTACCCAGCCCAAGAATAAACAGAGAAAGCAAGCTCTCCACATCTTCAGAAGTGCATTTACTATACTCGAAACAGATGAATTCTCTCTGTTTGCATTAATCGCATGACTATTTGGTCCAATTATTCTTCCCACTTCAGCAATCATGGTGTGCTTGTTCAAGAAGAAAGAAATAACAACAGCTTATCTTGTTGAGAGCAAAGAACAAACAGTGAAAAATCAGGGTCCGCTCCTAAATGCTACACTTGCTGTCATTGTGCTAAAGAGATGATTCATGGTCTCATAGTAACTCGGGTAAAAAAAAAAAAAAAAAAGGAGGGTTCTGAAAAGGATTCAGTGGCAATGGTTAAAAACCTTTTCAAAATCAGTCCCAAGGGAGAGAAAACTCTCTATTTTTATCACCCAGCTCAACTCTGCTGGCCCTCACCCCAGCACCACATCTTCTCGCATTGACCAATTTACATAGACTTAAATAATTCTTTCAAAGAACACATTTCATTAGAATAGGGTAATGGACAAAGTACTAAATGCTATTTAACTCCCTTTCTAAAGAACCCTTAAGGATGGCTAATGTTTTCAAGGAACAGACAGGTTAGTGCTGAAAGAACCATAGAAAAGAAACTACCAGGCAGCTTAGAGGGGAAGGTGAACAATGGTGGAAATGCTGCCCTTCCCGTGTCACCAGGCAGTAAGAGACGCCTGTTCCATGGGATGGCGTCACCCTAGTCCTCTGCCTTTTCCCTCTGTGAACTTTCTCACAATAAGATTCAGCAACTAATAAGAACCTAAGGGAAAATACTATTTTTGTGTTTGTAGACTTGGTCTTGAATCAACATGTACTCCATTTCCTGACCTGTAACTGGAATCCTTGGCCTTGACTTCCTGCATCACCTCTTGGTGAACCCCTGGATAGACAATGGGTATTTGTTTCGGTACCAACTCTTGATCCTCTCCTCAGCTGTGTCTACTACCATCATCTTAAGTAACATAAAGCTTGGTCCAGTCTGGTTGCTAAGAGAGTACCCTGGTATCAGCCAACAGAGTTTGGCTGTGGTGCCATAAACAGGAAACCAAGTTGAGGGCTTCAGTCTCAAGGGAATCACCCTTGTCTGATGGGACCATGGCTGGGGAACAATGGCACTGACACATCTGTATCAGGGCAGGAGGGTCTCATCTCTCACCCTCTTCCAATCAGTCAATCCCAGTGGGTTGTGTAATAGCCTTGGCCAGATGTTTCATTTGTCAGCAATAACAGAGTGAGGAATTTGGGCTCCCAATGCATTTGAACCCAGAGAAAATAAGAGGAAGCAGGAGACAGCTGATAAGCTGTTTGGGCAAATCTAGAAGAATCACTAGGCATCTGTAAAGAGAACTATTTTATCATTAGCAAATGAGCCTCTCTTGCAAGTTCAGAATTTTAATAGATAAAACTATTCTTTATGGCAATGTAGCGCTTTACAGATGCAAGAGGTCTCTGTTCAGCAAACACTTCAGTTCAACAAAATAATACACATTTAGGGGGGACTTCCCTGGCATTCCAGTGGTTAGGACTCTGCGTTTCCACTACAGGGGGCACCCGTTTGATCCCTGGTTGGGGAACTAAGAGCCTGCTTGCTGCGTGGCATGGCAGGAAGGAAGAAAGGAAGGAAGGAAGGAAGAAAGGAAGGAAGAAAGGAAGAAAGGAAGGAAGGAAGGAAGGAAGGAAGAAAGAAAGAAAGAAAGAAAGAAAGAAAGAAAGAAAGAAAGAAGGAAAGAAAGAAAGAAAAAGAAAAAAAGAAAGAAAGAAAGGATTTTTAAATGGCCAAAAAATAATAATAATACACATTTTTTTATGTAGCCCAAACTAAATGTTGTAGCTAGAAGCATGATGAATAAAAGTTTCTTCGCCCCATTGACATGTAGATTAAAAGTGAATACAGAGGATAAATAGTAAACTTTAATAAGAAACCCAGCAATAGACATAGATACAAACTATAGATATGCATTTGTTAGAATTAATAATCCAACACTGGCAGATTATTATTAAATACAGTACCTGTTTTACCCAGATTTCCTTAGTTTTTACCTAATGTCCCTTTTGTGTTCCAGGATCCTATCAGGACACCTCGTTATATTTAATCATCATGTCTCCTTAGGCTTCTCTTGACTGTGGCAGTTTCGTACACTTTTCTTTTTTTAATGACCTTGACAGTTTTGAGGACTTCTGGTCAGGCACTTCATAGAATGTCCCTCAGTTGTGATTTCTCTGACTTTTTTTTTTTCATGATTATGCTGGGATTATGGGTTTGGGGGAAGACGACCACAGGGAAAAGTGCCATTTTCATCATGTGATATCAAAAGTATAAGCTATCAACATGACATCACTGCTGATATCACCCTGGGTCACCTGCTTCTCTGTAACCCCTCTGTCCACACTGAACTCTGTGGAAGTCACTACAGACAGCCCACGCCAAAGGTCCCCAACTCCTTTCTGTGCCTCTCTCATGACACTCCTTAAGGTTCCTCGTCTGTAAAATGGGGATAATAACTAACAGTAGCTTCTTAACAGCACTGGATAAATGTCTGCTGCGTGACAGGCGGTGTAGAAGTGCCAGCTACATAGCGTTAAATTAGACATCGAATATAAAGTGCCTAGCTCGGTACTTGACTCATAGCAGGTCCACGAGAAATAGCTATTTTTCCTGCCTTTTTTGGAGATAATTTTGACATAATTGAACCATGGTAACTTCCCTTTTTTGCCTCGTGAGGGACATTTAATGTGACTGGAATATATAAAAGTATAAGATGGTTCTTCACCTGCACAGGGCTCTCTGATATGGGGTTATTATTACTATTATCATTATTCTAACCCTTGGAGGGGCACAATTCACCCCAAGCAGTAGAACAATGCAGAGCTGAGCCAAAGTCTCTTTTCTGCAGCCCAAATTCAAGCCGTCATTCAGCTCTTCTTCGCGTTTAGCTTGTGCCTCTGAGTGTTACTTGTTCCCATGGCTCCTGCACTGGAGAAATTCCCTCAGTGCGCCAGACCAGACTGTGAGCTCGAGGGAGGTGACTACAGTGATGCTTGTCACTGTGCCCTGTGTTCAGCCAACAAGTGATGGAAAAATTGAGGTATAACTTGGCTCTAAACCCTAAGGCAGACCACCACTGTCCTAAATGTTTTTAGTTCTCCATGAGTGACATCCAAACAATGCCTTCCTAGACCTTAAATACCAGCAGTGGCTTCATTCAGTCAAGAAAAGATCCCCCCAGACGTCCGCAGTTTGCTCCCATCCACTCCTCTCCCAGCCTTCAGTCTCACTTCCACTCAATCTATCCATCAAAGCTGCCAGAGGCATCTCTCTAAAACCAAAACCTTAGAGTATTTCTCCGCCGGTACAAATCAGTGGTAGGACAGGTGGCCAAACAGCTGCCTCTTTCTGGACTCTGTACCATCATGGCGGGAGTGGGGAGTAGGGGAGTCTCAGTCTCCGGCAGTTAACTGTTGGTTTCTCTAACTCTTCCCCTGGACTGCAAGGGCTCTGAGAAAAGATCTCAAATTTTCAAGGGAAAAAGAGGGAAGGAGGGGTGGGGAGAAGGAGACACACGGAGAGAAATGAGCTGAGACACAGAGATGGAGAGAGAAAGAGAGACATCGAAAGGAGACAGAAGGGTGGAGGGGAAGGACACCTGGACAGAGAGAGATGCAGATGGAATGAAAGAGAGATGCAGAAACAGAAAGAGAGGAAAATAATTTTTAAAGAGAGAAAGAAAATGAAGATGAGAAAGAGACAAAGATCGAGATAGAAAGTTACAAAGGAACGAGCAAGAAAGGAAGAAGTAAAGATGGAGAGAGAAGCGAAGAAAGAGAGGAAGAAGGGGGAGAACAGAGCAGGTCGCTGAGGACTCGAGGGTAAGGAGAGAACAGCAGTGGGGGGAGTAGAAACCCCAGCCCGCTCTAAGTTCTCCCTGCCTCTGCTTCGCCCGCTGCCTCCGCCAGCGTCCCTCACCCGTCCTCCCACCCAGCCATTCAGGCTGAGAGACCACAGTCTTAGGGAGAGCTTCCCCTTCCTTCTTGAGCCTTGGCATGGAGCTTCCGTGAACACGCTGTGGATGGAGGCCAGATCACCCGCTCACAGACGACTTGCATGTGGCAAGCTGGGGCCCACCAAGAGGCTCACAGCTTCCTTGGTGTCAAAGGAGTCCTTCCCGGGACTTCCTGTAGCATGTGCTGTTTTACATCCCCGGCACACACCCACGGGCTCTAAATCCAGGCGCTGCCTTATTGCCGGCTCGGCCCCGCTCAGGACGTGCCCCAGGGTTGGTGTGTACACTAGCATTGGGCACAGCCGGGCGGAGGACTGGAGAAGACCATGGGAGTTGCTTACTCCACCTTCAAAATATTTACAGAGCTGGTCGAGTGCGGTGGGCAAGGCCAGAGGCTCTAGGAGTGCCTGCATTTGTTTATTTATTTATTTTAATTGTTAGTGGACTTAAGTTGATTTGCGGTGTTGTGTTAGTTTCAGGTGTGCAATGATTCAGTTACACACACACACACACACACACACGTATTCTTTTCTAGAGTGTTTCCCATTATAGGTTATCACAGAATATTGAGCATAGCTCCCTGTGCTACACAGTAGGACCTTGCTGTGTATTTTATATATAGTAATGCATATATTTTAATCCCAAACTGCTAATTCATCCTTCTCCTCCTTTCCCCTTTAGTAACCGTAAGTTCGTTTTCTATGTCTGTGAGCCTACTTCTGTTTCGTAAATAGGTTCACTTGTCTCAGTTTTTTGGATTCCACATATGTGATATCATACGGTCTCTGTCTCTCTCTGTCTGACTCACTTAGTACAATAATCTCTAGGTCCATCCATGTTGCTGCAAATGGGAGCGTCTGCATTTAAATGCTCACTGTGGCATTTGTTAGCCGAGCACAGCCTTGCACAAACTAGTTAATCTGCTTGTGCCTTAGTTTCCCCATCTGACAAATGGGGGATACTTATGGTACAAACTTAACTGAGGTTCTTTAGAGGATGAAATGGAACTGGCCCTTCTTTAACAAGAATTTATTAAGTATCTACTATGGCCTCAGAATACTTCTCTTGGAGCTTTCTCAGGGGAAGATTATAATAATAATAAAAAAAACTACACACGAATTGTTGAGCACAGTGCCTGGCACATAATGGTCCAAGAGAAATGTTAGCTGTGATTAATTGTGGATCTACCATATAGCAGGCACTGCCATAGAACTTGAATTCTATTCACCATCACTTTGGATCTTCAGAATAATATTATAAAGCAGTTAACATTCCTGCTCTTTTACAAATGAGGAAACTGAACTCAGGAGGTGGAAGTGGGCTCCACGTCACATACTTAGCAAATGGGGGACCCAAGTTCGGACACAGAGCCACTGAACTAAAACCCATGCTTTCGATAATATGTCGCTGTGTCTACACAGCTATACAAGGACCGTTCTGGCTTAGTTGGAGCAAGGGGCAACCTAGTATGCAGCTTTGCTCCACATGCTCAAGCTTCTGCTAGAATCACTGGCTAGAATTTTAGTTCTCTATTCCCTACTACTCCCAACGCAGCCCGTGCAGAGTTGAAAAAACCTTTCTCTCTCTTGTGATCTGGAAAAATCTGGAGCCAAGACCTACCAGAGGGAAAGCAAAGGAGGAAGGAAAACCTGGACCCTAACAACCAGAATTCCCATGCTACGTATTCAACATTCCCTCCATAGACAAGTGAAGAAACTCGGTCTGGTGCATAGTGAGAGAGACTGGGCATCAAGGCGCAGCGATGTATGCCAGGTCCCACCACGGGGATTACCCTGAGCTATGCCGGGGTCAAGCCAATGCGAAGCAGGCAAGCAGCAGGTCAGAAATGGGGGAGGAGGAAGCAGTGGGGAGGGGAAGCAGGAGATGTCGAGTGAACGCACCAGCTGGCTTCTAAGTCAATGGCTAAAATCCCAAATCAGCTAATGTCAGACCTTGGCATAAACAACTGTCTGTAAAGTTGTTATCACTAAATTAGCATTTATTAAAAGCCTGTAATTATTATCCTTACTTGTGGGGTGTGAGAGAGAGTGTGTGTGTGTGTGTGTGTGTGTGTCCCTCCCCCTCACCCTGTTTACAAGCATCCTCCTAATTTATTTTTGATCAGACTGAACAGGGGACAAACCTCTTTAGCTAATAATGACACTGGCTGGGTGTCAGATGTTCAGGATTTGGAGAAACTGGAAGGATTTGCTCTTGTTTCCCTTTTTGTTTTTTAACTTAACTATTTTGAATCACCGCTACAGTTCAAACCTGACTTTTAAGCTCCACCCCACCCCCCGATTTCTCCTTTCTCTCTACTCTGATTACATCGTCCCATTGGAAGTTGCTTATCTTCTCAAATGATTTCACTGACACTAAATGTGTTCCTAGACCAGCCTGGAAGTTATTCTCAACAGAAACCAAACTTCCGCCCTCCCTCCCTTGTTTTCCTTCTTGGTGGACAGGAGATGGTTTCTAAAAAATGGATAAAACACAAAATAAAATAAATAAAGGAATAGGGTAAAATGAGAAAATAAGGGTAGAGGAATAGTAAGATCGGGGTGATATTAACTTCTAAACAGTTCACTCTATGATCCTGCATGATTTCCAAAAGGGAGATGCAAGTGTGACCAGAGTTATCTAGCTCTCAAGGGAAACCCATATCTTCAGTGACAAAGTTTGCACTGCTCTGAAGATACACCAAACTAGGAAAAGTACAGCATTTCCTGGTATGGAGACCAGAGAGACATCTCTGCTGTGGGTCTACCCAAAAAGAAACTATGATAGACTCAAAATCTTCTTCAACAGTATCATTTCAGTCAATACAAATTTTCCCATGTGATCATTTCACATCAGCCTCCAAGCTGGGCCTCGGGTGTGATCCCAGGACAATGCTCTAAGAACAGGCCATTTTCTGATGGTTTGGGTAAGGACTGAGCCCCTTCAACCTGGGTCAGGCACTTGCTGGTGCTCAAGAGCATCGCTACCTGCCCCCTACAAATCCACCTGGAACACTTATTTCTTTTTTTTTTCTAATTAATTTTTATTGGAGTACAGTCGTTTTACAATGTTAGTTTCTGCTGTACAGCAAAGTGAATCAGCCATACGTATACATATATCCCCTCTTTTTTAGCTTTCCTTCCCATTTAGGTCACCACAGAGCACTGAGTAGAGTTCCCTGTGCTGTACAGTAGGTTCACATTAGTTATCTATTTTATACATAGTAGTGTATATATGCCAGGACATTTCTCATTGCACTTTTTTTTTTTTTTTTTTTTTGCGGTACGCGGGCCTCTCACCGCTGTGGTCTCTCCCGTTGCGGAGCACAGGCTCCGGACGCGCAGGCTCAGTGGCCATGGCCCACGGGCCCAGCCACTCCGCGGCACGTAGGATCTTGCCGGATCGGGGCGCAAACCCACGTCCCCTGCATCGGCAGGCGGACCCTCAACCACTGCGCCACCAGGGAAGCCCCTCATTGCACATTTTCTTCCCTATTTATCGCTACACTAGAAGGTCCAGGAGGGTGGGGACATGGCCCTCTTGCTCATTCGCTATCTCCAGGGTTTCCCATGGCCCCCAACACCTACTACAGCAATTACTCAACAATTAGCATATTGAATGAGTGCACGAAGAAACAAACAGAAGAGAGAAACCAATGCGAGGGAACTATGTTGGAGGGGAATCAACCTGCCTTCGCTAATGACTAACTTTCATTCAGCAAACATTTGTATAGTGAAGGATTATGTGTCAAGCACAGGTCTGGGCACTGTTCCTGCTTCTGATTTATCCCTCCCATCCCACCCCAATAGAGCCTGACCAGCTCAGCTTCTTTTCCATCCACTGCTCAAACTCCATTCAGCTTCTCCTTTTATCTATGTTTTCCCATGAACTAGAAACACGGGTAAATTTTCACCACCGTGGCCCCAGCCTAGTTTATCAAGAGGTACTTGCCATCACAGAGAAAGTATGTTGTTTTCTTATACGTTGGATATGAAAAGATTACATTTAATCCTTTACGTAGGAGATTCTCTGGCCAAACATTGTTGGAAATAACTACCAGCTGGCAACGTAGCTCCCCTCAAAAGCTTTGAGGGTTCCAGGAAGGACTCAGTGCCGAACAGAACTTGGAAGAAGGAACTCAGCCTGCATTTTTACCCTCGCTTCCAAGTTGCCAACATTTTCAATGAGAAGTGAAGCCAGTGTCAAACTAGGAAGAGGAGAAGGGGACATTCTGAAACCGAGAAGAGACATATATAAACCAGTAGGCTGAGCACATTACCTAAACTTATGTTTTATAGCCATATTATGTACTCGATTAAAAAAAAAAGTTGAATGTAAAAAAATTTATAAAGATAAGCCCCTGGTAAGGGGTGGAACTCTGGAGAGGCTTTTCTTTCCCCCTCCTATTAGATACTTTCCTTGATTCTAAGACTAAAAATGCTACAGTCAGCACCAACTTGATTCCACGTTGCAATTAGGGTTATGCATTAAACCAGGCCTCTGAACACGACTACCCAAAAGGAACTCAGAGACTAAATGAAAACCAGACGTGTGGCCGGAGCAGTTCGCACAGCCAGGATCCCAATATATAGTCATGGTATAGATTTAAAATGAAAATTAAAAGCAGTCATTACAGTTAAATTGATGTCATATTCGCCAGCTGTTTATTCAAAAGGAAAAGAAAGGGAGTGATCTGGGAATTGTGCAGGCTGCTTTGAGGACTGTGCCTGTACTTTAAAGAAGATATGCGAGCTATTTGTTTAGCCGTGAGAAGGCTTGACAACGTACCTTCTATTTTTGGCTAATGTCAGCGCTCTTCAAAGTCTAGATTGGGGCTTCTCATCAGAGTCATCCCAGTTGCTTTTAACATCTACATGCAGACGTTCATACCCCACCCTGCAGATTCTGATGAACCAGGATGGAGGTGGGACCCAGGGATCCAGGTTTTTACAATCCCCTGCCAGTGTCTCTAAAAGCCGCCCTGGGTTGAAAACAGCTGATGTCCCAGTGTTGGTCTCCTGGTAGCCAGCACAGCCTGTGAGCTCGGGTTCCCCTCCCACTAGAATCCCCTTCCCCTGCTTTTCCTGGGCCCGGTCCCTGTTCTCCCAGCTCCCCTCAGCATCTTCCTTGGCCACACCATGGACGTCAACTGCTGCTGATGGTAGCATTTCAGCCTTAGAATCAAGGAAAGCATCTAATAGGACAGGGAAAAGAAAAGCCTCTCCAGAGTGCCACCCCCTTGCCAAAGGGCCTTATCTTCATACACTTTTTACAGTCAACATTTCGGTGAATTGAGCTCACCCCAAAGAAATCCTCACCATCAAGCTCTATCAGTGTCTCTCTACCCCACCCTATTTTATTTCTTTCATGGCACTTATCACTACCTGAAATGGCTCTGTCACTCTTCTTGGTCACACTTACATTAGCAATTTAACCCACTCGAATATAAGCGCTGAGAAGGCAAGGACCTTGCCTGCTGCGTCCAGTCTGCATCCACAGCGAGACTCCTGCTTTGCTGGCTGCTGGCCCTCAATAGATGAATGCAAGAATGAAGGACCAGGTGGTGTAACACACCTTGCCTTAGGTGGCAAAAGGGTAAAAGCCCTCTGAGCCAGCGCTCGGATTTGGGGTACTCGGGCAATTCCTAGGTGGGCAAAAAATATCTAAGCTACAAGATCCCATTGTTCACAAATGTAGTCTTCTAATGTTAGGACACGCGGGGAACGGTGAAGATCATCAAACTCAGAGCCCCGCTCCCAGGAACTGTTTAATTTAATTGATCTAGAGTGGGTCTTGGGCATGGGTTTTGCTGAAAAGCCCCCAAGGAGGTTTTCATTTATAGCCAAGGTGAAGAATCCATCCTTACTCCTTGTATAAAACACTATGGTGAGGCAGTTTGGGGGGAAAGCAGAAGACAGAGTTTGCTACTCAACCTTCAGACCGACAGAAGGGGCATCACCTGGGAGCTTGGGAGAAACGCTCAGCCCCCGCCCCAGGCCTCTGAATGAAATCTGCACTGCGACAAGGTCCTAGATGATGGGTGTGTGCATTAACGTTGCAGGAGAGCTCATCTCAGAGGTAAGCAAGCTAATATGCTCTAGTATCAGTCATCCCTTGAGGCCCAGGCATAGGCTGTCTTGAGCTGGGTGTGCCGCAGTTAGTAAAATAATGGAACGCATGTGTATAAACAGCGATTTCTTCTCTCTGGCTAAAGCAAAGTTTGTCTTTGGAGCGATCAGCCTCCCAGCTGCATGTGTGTCCCCTTTCTTGGCAGGGGCCCTGACGCTCCCTGCTCTCTCCCTCGCATCAGTCACTCCTCTGAGCTTTCTTTCATGCTGGAGTGTACATGACTGCTAAAAGCAGAAGGAGTTTCCTTCTGGGGCAATGAGGGCTTGAGCTTTGGCCTCACCACTTAACTGGCTACCAAAACTTGAACAAGTCCCTGAAGTCCTACCTGATCCTCAGGTTCCTGATCCATAAAGAAAGGAACAATAGTCCCTGCACAGCCCATCCTGCAGGGCTGCTGTGAGGATCAAATCAGATCATTTACATAAATGAAGGGAGGTGTAATTACCATCATTGCGTCGGTATGACTCATTCTAAGTCCACAAAAGCCTTGTTTAGGGAGGAGAGGTGCAGGTGTATCTGCAAATTTCAGGATTGCACCGGGAAATGGTCCTTGGAGAATTCCCTGCTGGGAGAAAGCCTTTCTTTTCCAATGAACTTAAGTGAATCCTCGACCTTTTAAAAAGACCCATACAGCCACTATGCAGAACAGTATGGAGGTTCCTTAAAAACCTAAAAATAGAACTACCATATGACCCAGCAATCCCACTACCGGGCATATACCCTGAGAAAACCATAATTCAAAAAGAGTCATGTGCCACAATGTTCATTGCAGCTCTATTTACAATAGCCAGGACATGGAAGCAACCTAAGTGTCCAGCGACAGATAAATGGATAAAGAAGATGTGGCACATATATACAATGGAATATTACTCAGCCATTAAAAGAAACAAAATTGAGTTATTTGTAGTGAGGTGGATGGACCTAGAGTCTGTCATACAGAGTGAAGTAAGTCAGGAAGAGAAAAACAAATACTGTATGCTAACACATATATATGGAATCTAAAAGAAAAAGAAAAAATGGTTCTGATGAACCTAGGGGCAGGACAGGAACAAAGACACAGACGTAGAGAATGGACTTGAGGACATGGGGAGGGGGAAAGGTAAGCTGGGACGAAGTGAGAAAGTAGAATTGACATATATACACTACAAAATGTAAAATACATAGCTAGTGGGAAGCAGCTGCATCACATGGGGAGATCAGCTCAGTGTTTTGTGACCACCTAGAGGGGTGGGATAGGGAGGGTAGGAGGGAGATGAAAGACGGGGGGGATATGGGGATATATGTATACATACAGCTGATTCACTTTGTTATACAGGAGAAACTAACACAACATTGTAAAGCAATTATACTCCAATAAAGATGTTAAAAAAATAAAAAGACCCATATGATCCAAATATGTGCTTTTTTTTTTTTTTGGCCTTAGCTACCAGGGAGCTTAGAGTTAAATTGTGTACCTCATTGCAATCACTAACTCTTCTGCATTTTTCTCTAGCAAACCATCTAAAATACCTTTTCCAAAGGAGGCTAAGTATAAATCAATGAGAACAGTAATATTAATACCAGTAACCATGAGTTGCAACTCAAAACACATACATAACATTTTCGTCAGCATTCATCTGTTTAGACCAGTGCTGTCCAATAAAACTATAATGTGAGACTCTTGAATAGTTTTAAATGTTCTAGTCACAATGAAAAAGTAAAAAAAAAACAAAAAGAGGTGGAACTTATGTTAATATATTTAAGCCAATGTAGCCAAAATATTATCACTTCAAATGTAATCAATATAAACCATTATTGATGTATTTTACATTCTTTTTCATAATTAGTCTTCAAAAAGTGGTGTATATTTTGTATTTCTGGCCTTTCTAAGTTGGGCTGGGCATGTCTCAAGAGCTCTATAGCCACATGTGGCCAGTGACTGCCATACTGGACAGCAAAGACTCAGGCAGTTATCTTTAGGAGAGAGTTGTAATAACGTCTGACTTTATCACGCAGGTATTTTGTGCTTTATAAACATTGTTAATTGCCTTAAGAACACCTTGAGTTCAGGACTCGCAACTTTCATTTACAGATGAGAAAACAATTGTTCAGAGAAGTAGTAAGATAATTTGTCCAAACTTGAAAAGCAGAGCTAGAATCCAAACCCAGTTCCAAACACCAGGACCCATAATTACCATTCTAGAGTGCCTTCTGATATACTGACTTGCGAGTATAATTGAGATCAGGGGAGATCAGTGTGTAGCCCCAGTGGGGTCTAGCTCTCTGTCTGGACTCAGAGCTGTCTCTGGCCATACAATCCAGGGGCTCTCGGTGAACAGGGGAGTAGGCATGACGGTAGGCGTCTCTCCACCAAACCACCAACGTCAACCTGTACAGCTCAGATGAGAAGTTTGGAAGAAGCAATTATGATTTTATTGTGCCCACTGTGCTGACGATTAATGCTGAGTGTGGGTGGAAAATGCACCCTCTCATTTGCTAACACGCACTATAATTATGCGTGCCTCTCCAGGTACTATAATTTAGGACTTAAAAAAGCCCCATTTCGAGCAAGTAGTGCTGCACTTGTAAAACATTACAGATGTGTTATCATATAAATGAGATAGCTGTGACATGATAGCGCAATAATAAATCCTCAACTTAGATTTGGAGACAAGAAGATACGTCAAAAACAAATCCACACTGCCACTTAGTCTTCTGCATAAATTGTTTATTTTTTCTGAGTCCTACAATAATACATGTCAGATGGCTTTGATAGTTTCCAGATTAATGTGTTTTCCCCTTCAGGTCATCACAAGACTACTCATTCCATTAAATTAACTCTGCTAGTTGCAAGGCGGAAGCAGGCTGCAAAACATAACTGTCCGCACCCAACTGGGAGCCGGCAAGATGGAATTAATAAATAAAACTGATTTCCCCCCATTTCCAGGGGAGGTGGGAAATGCCATCTTGAATCTCATCTTAATTTCCTGAGCTCCCATTGGGAGCCATGAGTCCCACGGTTATGTCTGTGCAGGCCGGCGGTGAGATGCTCTCACCCAAAGCCATTTGTTTGATGTCTGATGGATTCCACCCCTTTCCCGTGATGCCTCTGGGGTGGAGCTGGGCCTCACCAGTCCACACCCTAATAAAAAAGAATGGCACCTGCGAAAGCAAAGCCTTCACCATTAAAACTTCCCTCTGGCCTCCTCCCTCAGGTGAAAGCCACTACCAACCAGGCAAATTCTTTCACACCTGTGTGATTCCCCAGGCACTTCAGGCAAAACGTCCGCCTGACTCCACGCCCTGCCTGAAGCCCAATTTTCAAATCGGAAAACCCTCAAAACCACCCTATCCCTCTGAACCATTGTAAACGGAGCCACACCGTTCCTGCGTCAGTCCAGGAAATCCATGTGACAGCATGGGAAAGTGTTACTAAAAGCCTCCAGTTCCCCAACTGGACTGACCGGGATTGGCTAACTTTTTCTGGAGAAGGCCAGATGGCAAACATTTTAGACTTTGCGGGTCATACAAGCCTCCATCTCAGACCAGTCAGCCCTGCCACTGTGGTGCAAAAGCAACCACAGACACTATGTAAACAAATGAGCGTGGCTGAGTCCCAGTAAAACTTATTTATGGACAACGAAATTTGAATTTCAGGTAATTTTTCACTATGTGTCACTAAATATTTTCATGTGTCACTAAATTTCCTTCTTTTGATTTTCTTCCTATCATTTCAAAATACAAAGCCCATTCTTAGCTTGCGAGCTGCACAAAGACAGCTGTTGGGCCAGATCTGGCCCACAGGCTATCTAGTTTGCTGACTCCTGGTATAGAGGGCGTTGGGTTGAATGGCCTCAGATGCCTCCTGCAGCACCCAAATCCAAGGATGCTCTGTTGAACCCAGAACTGCTCTTTGTGGCGTAGAGTAGGTGGTTGGTGTCACTTCTCTCTATGTACCTTCTTGCTGAGACACTAACCCTCTGGGAGGCCAATGGGGAATTCCCACAGGAGACAGGGCTCCTGGGTGGAATCCTGAAGGAGCCTCAGAGAGGATTCCAGGACCCCTGAGTGCAATTTCATTCTGCAGGCAGAGAAGAAAGTGTGTGGGGTCAGAGGAGGAGGCTGGCAGATACAGCAAGCAGGGCATTAACCAGAATAGGACTGGCAATAGGTAGCAATGCAACACAATTAACAGGCTCATTAACTGACTAGCGCCGTCTCCCACTGTTACAACAAAACCTCAGAATCTTTCACAACCCAGTGATCTGGGCAGACACTCTCAACAGCGTGATGCAAGCGCACAAAGTGAAGTCTGCCATCAAATACGTTTCTTTCCTTTTTTTTTTTTTCCTTTTTCTAGATAGAGGACCACAGGATCCTCGGCTGAAGGCACCTGGCTAGCTGCGATGCTGGTGTTTCGTCTTCAGGGCAGCTGTGGTTAAGGAAGTCAGGGATGGTGAATGGGAAACAAGAATGTGAGAAGAGAGATGTTTTTTTTTCCTCCAGGTCTTCCTCCCAGTGAAGAAACCTCTGTGGTCACTGCTCAATCTGAAGAATGTCAGACCCGAACAAGGAAGAAACTGGTCTTTGAAAGTATTTCATCAGTAATCAAGATGGCGACTGACCAGCTGTGCTGGCCCTGGTCCCTCCCCCGCCCAGCCCCCCTCCATAGGAGGGCGAGGACGTTATCCTAGCCCTGTTCTCCGGTGGCGACCTGGAAGCTGCAAACCCGGCCATTGGTTATAAAAACACTCTTCTCCCAGAGGTGGGGTTGCAAATGTCTGCTAGGAGAGGCACTGAGTGGAAACCTGGATCCTCATTCAAATTAACTGTGTACTGGTCACTGAAGACAAGGCTAAGTGCTGTAACACACAGTAATGATCTCAGCCACTTCACCAGATGTGTTTCTTTTTTCCCTTGCATAAAATCCAATGCAGGTGATCCTGTTCAGCTGGCTCTCCTGAGAGGCCCTCCTCCAAATGGTGACTAGGTATCCAAATTCCGCACATCTGGAAACCTGGATGGAATCTTGGACATCAGCCCTTCTCAAGTTTTAGCGTACAAAATCA